>NC_090439.1:946480118-947730118 GCF_031143425.1 Pleurodeles waltl | reverse complement strand
CCAGTTTAGAGGTCAGGCAGCCGCCATTTCAGGGGCCCACATGGCTTCATTTACTACTGCGTCACACATAGCGAGGCCTACACTCAAAACTTTTCCCGGATGGGTTAATTGTCTGTTGCAGTCTTGTGTGTGACTGTGGGTACATACCTGAAGGAATGGTGACAGCTTCTTCGCTGTTGTCCTTCTTAGGCACCGTCAGTTGAGACATATTGGAAGATGGCGGAATCCGCCGGTGTACCGACCGCTGGTGGACCTGTTGACAATGGAAGTGCTGTCAGTGCTCCATTTCCTTGCAAGTGGGTCTTTTCAGACAACAGTGGCCATGGCATCAGGGATGTCCCAGCCTATGTTTTCCAGCGTGTTGTCCAGAGTGTTGTCTGCCCTGCTGAAAAACGTAAGGAGATACATCATTTTCCCTGAGGTGGAGGATTTGCCTACAGTTAAAGGTGACTTCTATGCCCTTGGACATATCCCCAATGTCATAGGTGCCATTGATGGGACCCATGTAGCTCTAGTCCCCCCCCGCAGGAGTGAACAGGTGTACAGGAAGAGGAAGAGTTATCATTCGATGAATGTCCAGATGGTCTGTTTGGCAGACCAGTACATTTCGCAGGTAAATGATATGTTCCCTGG
Organism: Pleurodeles waltl; assembly: GCF_031143425.1. Classification (NCBI taxonomy): domain Eukaryota; kingdom Metazoa; phylum Chordata; class Amphibia; order Caudata; family Salamandridae; genus Pleurodeles; species Pleurodeles waltl. The sequence continues at coordinate 947,729,485 of NC_090439.1, read as the reverse complement.
CTCTGTGCATGACGCCTACATCCTGCGCAATAGCAGCATCCCTGATATGATGGGTCAACTCCAGAGGCACCGTGTATGGCTATTGGGGGACTCTGGTTACCCCAACCTTTCCTGGCTATTGACCCCAGTGAGGAATCCCAGGGCAGAGGAACGGTACAATGAGGCCCATGGGCGGACTAGAGGGGTTATTGAACGCACCTTCGGCCTTCTTAAGGCCAGGTTCAGGTGCCTCCATATGACAGGTGGGTCCCTATTCTACTCACCGAAGAAGGTGTGCGACATCATCATCGCCTGCTCCATGCTCCATAACTTGGCATTGCGAGGCCAGGTGCCTTTTCTGCAGGAGGATGATCCAGATGACGGTGTTGTAGCAGCGGTGGAGCCTGTGGAGCCTGTGGACAGTGATGAGGATGAAGCTGATGAAGAAGAAAACGACAACAGGGAGTCAGTCATACAGCAATATTTCCAGTGAGACACAGGTGAGTACGTTTAAAGGTTTAACATAACATTAACTTTCACACGTCTACCTCTATCCTGTACCTACATTTCACTCACTATTTGTTAACTGAGTTGTCCCCTTCCATTTCAGTTTCACAAATGTGGTAACCTACGTGTCAACAGCTTGCACCCTTGAAAGGCTTGTGATGTGTGACATTGGTATGTTGGCCTTCCAATTGGTAACCATTTTTGACACTGTAATTGACAATATAAAGTTCAAAATCATTGACTGACTCCAGTTTTATCAGTGTTTCAAGGGTGTTTATTTGAGTGCATGAACATGAAGGGGGGTTGTGAAATGGGGATGGGTTATGGTGGGAGAATATCCATGGCAGAGTCCAGTCTATTAGTCTCACAGGTACATTGCACATCTGGCCATTGGAAGTGGAGCTGGGGCAGTTCCGATTTAGACAGGGTAACAAAGTGGGACAGTGGGGGGACAATCAGGGTGCTCTTATTTCCTGGCAGAGGTCTTGCCATCTTGCTCTGTCCTGTTCCTGGATCTCAGGGACCGCTTTCGTGGTGGTTGTCCGTCTGCAGGGGGTGGGGTGCTGGTGTGTTGGTCCTGTGGCGGGGCGTCCTGTCCACTAGCGCCGGCGGAGGTGGTGGGCATTTCATTGTCGTGGCTAGTGTCAGGGGCCCCTTGGAGTGCCACGGTGTCCCTCAAGGTCTTTTGAATGTCCGTCAGCACCCCTACGATGGTGCCCAGGGCGGAGCCGATGGTCCTGAGCTCCTCCCTGAACCCCAAATACTGCTCCTCCTGCAGACGCAGGGTCTCCTGCAACATGTCCAGGACCGTTGCCATCGTCTCCTGGGAGTGGTGGTATGCTCCCATGATGGAAGAGAGGGCATCGTTGAGAGTAGGTTCCCTTGGCCTGTCCTCCCTCTGTCGCACAGCAGCCCTCCCAGTTCCCCTGTGTTCCTGTGCCTCCATCCCCTGGACCGTGTGCCCACTACCACTGCCCCCAGGTCCCTGTTGTTGTTGGGGTGGTGGGTTACCCTGGGTGCCCTGTAGTGGTGGACACACCGCTGATTGACCTGTCCTGGTTAGGGAGGTATGGGCCCGCTGGGTGGGTGCTGTTCTGGTGCTCCCAGAGGGTGGAAGGTCAGTGTTGGGCTGTGGCTGGGCAAGGGGAACCAACTGTCCTGAGGCCCACGATGGTCCGGGCTGGTCATCAAGATCCAGTAGGGCAGAGCTGCTGTTGTCACTGTGGGCCTCTTCTGGGGGTGGAGTGGTGTTGTCTGGACCCTCTGGTGTGGTGACGGTCCTTCGGGTTCCTGCGGGTGTATAAGTACATGATTATTGCATGTGTGTGTTTCATGGTGTGCAATGGTTGGGTGTGCTTGTGTACCCCAGTGCAGGCATTCCTGTGTGGGGGCTTGTGTGGTGATGATTGGGGGGTGTTCTGGGTATGTGCAGTGGGCATGCTTTAGTGATGGGTATCCATGCTTAGTTATGTCATGCAGGTCTTGGTGTTGGGATGGGTGGTTGGTGTTATGGGTACATTAGTGAGGAGTTAGGGTGATAGGGGAGGGTGTGAGGGTGGGGGTGTGTGATAGCATGCAGGTAAGGTGGGGGATATGATAGTTAAGATTTGACTTACCAGTGTCCGTTCCTCCAACTACTCCTGCGAGGCCCTCAGGATGCGGGATGGTCAAGACTTGCTTCTCCCATGTTGTTAGTTGTGGGGGAGGAGGTGGGGGTCCGCCGCCAGTCCGCTGAACCGCGATGTGGTGCCTGGATACCGTGGAACGCACCTTCCCCCGTAGGTCGTTCCACCTCTTCCTGATGTCCTCCCTATTTCTTGGATGCTGTCCCACAGCGTTGACCCTGTCGACTATTCTTTGCCATAGCTCCATCTTCCTGGCTATGGATGTGTGCTGTACCTGAGAGCCAAATAGCTGTGGCTCTACCCGTATGATTTCCTCCACCATGACCCTGAGCTCCTCTTCGGAAAAGCGGGGGTGTCTTTGGCGTGCCATGGGGTGGTGTGTGTGATGTGTGAGGTGGTGTATGTGTTGATGGTTGTGGTGAGTGCAGTGGTATGTGGTGTTTTGTGCGTGGATGTTGTGTGGGTGATGGTGTAGTGTGCCTCTGTGTGATGGGGTTCTCTATTCTGTGCTGTCTCTCTCTGGCCTTCTCTCTAATTTCGGGTCGTAGGGGTTTGTGGGTGATGAGGGTGTGTGTTTTATATTGAGTTGGGTGTGTGGGAGTGGTATGTGTATGTGTATCAGGTGTATGTATTTGGAATTGTCCAATGTGGCTGTGTTTTGGAGATGTGTGTGTATTTGTGTGTCGTAATAGCATGGGCGTGTTTCTGTTGGCGTGGAGGTGGAGGATTTGTTTCCGCATGTTTATCGCTGACCTTTGGTGTGGCGGGATTGTGTGAGTGTCTGAATTTCGGCGGATTCCGTGGTGTGTGTCATAATAGCTGTGGCGGAATTCCGCGGTCGCAGGGGTGTGTTGGCGGTCTTCTGCATGGCGGTAAGCGCCTTATACCGCCAATGTTGTAATGACCCCCATAGTGAGTGAAAAGAGCAGCCATTTTAAGTGCATGTGCTGGATACAATTTTCACAGCTACATAATGGTCAGTCACTCTGAACCCTATTTTATTTTGGTTTCAGTCAACTCAGAATGATAAACCAAAGCATGTACCAGCATTGTGCTTATTGACAAATGTACCCGGGGGTCACCTTGGAGGTGCCCCCTGCAAAAGCTAACTACCATGGCATGTTTGCTAGTCAGTCACTAACAGCCTGCCATCCCCTGACAAGAGTCTGAATCCCTGAGGTGAGAGATCCAGCTCCTTGGGATTCAGAACAAAGCCCTTCCTGGGTGGAGATGCTAACACCCCCTGCACCAGGAATATGTACTGCCCTGCTAGCGAGCTTCAAAGGGCTTACCACCCTTGAAACTCAACCCCGAGGCCTGTTGCTAGCAGCAGATGGCCGTTATCATGTAAACCCCAATATTTTGGTGGGAGCAACAGTGGAAAAGCCAGACAAAGGACAGGAGGAGTAATCAGTTGTGGCTTGTACCACCCCTAAGGTGTTGCATGTGAGGTGACCTCTCCATTTTATTTTCCTTCATGTTGCATGGAAGGAAAATAGCCAATCAGGTGTAGTGAAGTGACCTCTGCCCTCAGGAAGTGGTCACTTAGTGGGTGTAGCCACCCTAAGGTAGATGACCCACTGGTCACTACTGGGTTCCCTCCTAAAGCGCCCACTAAGTACAGTATTTAGTGGACATTCCTGGAGCAAGAAATTAGATTAGATGCACAGCAACAAAGAAGATCCAAGGCTCACAAACTGAGGTCCTGCTGCACCAAGAACAAGCGCCAAACCTTGCCTGCTGCAACCAGGACTCGACCTCTGCTGAGGGGTTGCTTGGACATTGGACAGACTCTACAAACCCCCACAGGACCTCCTCTCTTTAGAATTCACCAAAGATCTCCCTTCAGAGTGAAGGCATCACTTTACAACCCCAAAGAACCAAAGACACAGTGAAACCACTTCACTGACTGGCTGTTGACCAAGGAACCAGATGCAACAGCCAGGCCAAACTTCACCAGTTGGACAATGAGGACAAAACCTACCAGTGTGCCAAGTTTGGTGGCACTGTGATCACCAGTGGCCAGACAGTGCAATAGCCATAGGTACTGGTCCCCTCACATCAGACACCAAGAAGGACAGACTATTTTGGACTGAAAAAGGACCAGCAAGTGACCCTCAAAGTACCCTCCCTCCTTTTTCCAAGGCACCTTTGTGCACAGCTCCTGGCTCACCGATTCACTCTGCACCTGGCTGCCCTGTGCCCTCCACCAAAGATCCAGCTGTGACCTAAGGGTCGCTCACCTCTTTCAAGCTCGACACTCCAGTGGCCTTGCACCAGCTCCATTGACTTTCTGCCACTGCTCCTGCCAGAACAGGGAGGCACCCGAGCTTCTCCAGTTGGTCCAGGGTACCCACTGGTAACCTTGACCTACCTGCAAAAGAAGACATTGGTAAATGCATTGCCTGATTTACTGAGAATTTTCAAGTTACTCTCCCATTGATTCCTATAGTACGTAATTACTAACTTTATTAACACTTAAAAGTTCAGACTTAAAAAGTACTTAATTTGGATGGTCTTGGTCTTAAAAAATGTATACAAATCTGGAGTATTTTAGTAAATTGGTCCTAGGTTATTCTTTTGAGTGTGTGCCTCGATTTAATGATACTGTGAGTACAGCATATTATTTTCACTTCTCCAAGATTGGTCTAACTGCTCGATCAAACTACCATAAAAATTAGAGCATTAGGTGGTCTAGTTTGTATCCCTGTAAACCAATGTGTAGTTGCCTGGACACTCTGCACAGTGTGCCTAGCTCTGCACATTACATAGAGGGCCTGCCTCTTACACATCCATGCTATTGTAGTTGTCTGAGACCAAGATTTGCTCTTGTGTAACCTTTGTGATTCCAGATAGCATGCATGGTTTTGCATTGGCACATGATGGTGCCACTTTCCTGACACTTCACGTGAGGGAGAGCCACTTGACATGATGGCATGTTGTGTCTCTCAAAGTTGTGATTGAAGTGTTTTCATGTCCATGTTATGACCCTTCTCCACTCCCTTTTGGCAGCATCAGCACTAGCAGGCAAAGGGGAAGGGGCAGAGCCAAGTAGGGAAGCATCTGACCACAGAAATTCAGGTCAAGACCCCAAGGCCCAAGGACCTTGATGGCTATTCTCTCCCATGCATGTCTAGGGAGTGCTGGCATGTTCAAAGTATGTTGAGTGTGAATGGTTGACAGGCAATTGCATATATGACAGGCCTTAAGTTCCTTTTCAACTCTTTCATCTAAGTATTGAAACCAAACTTGATCTCTGAGAGCTCTATTTGTGGCAATGATACCAGGATGAGCACTTCAACCACTTTATGTTGCAGATTCTCCAGATTTAGGATTCCTGACCCTCACAGTACAACTCCTTCCTGAGTTACGGACAATTCATCTTTGTCATTTTTGTATTTTTGATACTCAATATCATTACTGAGAGGTTGATTGTGCTTGTTCCTCAGCTCATGTGTAATTATGTCTTTTGACTTCAGCAGGTCACTAGTATGGCTTGTGTCAGTGACAATCTGGGCTAACAATACAGCAGATGGTGTACTTGACTTGACAATTAAATTAATGTATGCCTCAGCTGTTTTGGATGGAGGACATGACCTTGCATAGGCACTCTTGAAAAGTAGTCAGCAGGATTCTGATCCTTTCTTGGACGATGCACAATTTTATAATCGTACTCTTTTAATCGTAGTTCCTATCATTCAATCTGAGGAGACATCTTGGCTCTTTGATTGTCAAACATAGTCAGCAAAGCTTGGTGATCAGTTAACAGCATAAAAGGCTTTTCATACAGGAATACATGGAAATGTTCACAAGCCCATTCAACAGCCAAACATTCTTACGCTCAGGTTGTGAGTAAGCTTGTTCTGTTTGGGACAAACGTCTACTAGCATAGGACACAGTATGCTGCTGAGCATTTGGGCATCCACTATGCTGTGCAAGATTAATGCCTAACCTAATGGTATAGCATCAACCACAACCTCTTTAGAATGCTTTGGATTGAAGCGCACCATTTCAGTAGCATTTCCAATGGCATATTTGATCCTCTTGAAACTTTTCTCACATTCTTGTGACCACTGAAAAGAAACATTTTTCTTTGTCAACTTTCATAGTGGAGCACTAACAATGGCAAAGTCTTGTATATATCTTGAAGAGTAACTTGCCATGCCAAAAAATTTATGTACCATTGAACCATCTTGTGGGGAATCACCATACGACAGAGCTTCTACTTTTGCAGGATTAGGCTTCATGCTTCATGCTCTCATTAGAAAAGATATATACAAAGAATTTAATTTTTGTCTTCTTGAACTTACACTTGTCCGCATTCAAAGTAAAACCTGCATCACTGAGTAATTGACATACTTGTGTGAGAGCTCTATTTTGCTCCATGTAGCTCTGAAAACTAATATGTCATTGCTATAGTTGAATGTATTTACAACAGGCTGTATGATACATCAAATGACATCTTGGAAATGTTTTACAGCTTATGACACAACAAAATGAATTTAGATGTTGGTGGTAACAGTCCCATTGTCACTTTTTCAACAGAAAACCAATTCACTGCCACAACCGTCCACCCACCGTATTTAGATGTTGGCAGTCCCATAACCGAAAGCTTGCACGCGAACCATCACCTCCACCAATAAACACTGCCTGCGTCAATGGCGGGAGAAGCAAAAGGGGATGCTGGGACCCCAGCCACCCTTCTCACCGTGCAGATTTGGATGTGCCTCACCGCCAAGCAAAAAACGGTGATCAGACCTCCACATCTGAGTTGGCGGATTGGGTAAGAAAAGGGGTGAAATCTTACCTTTTTTCCCCATGCCACCTCTGTCTTTGAGTGGAAACAGTAGGACAACATCTGCCACCATCCCACAGAGAAAACATGACCCCCCTTTGCCAGACTTGCAGGTAGGGATGTTGCATCGCCAACATCCATTCGGTAGGCACTGCAGAGGAGATTGGTATCACTGCCGTCATATACGTGTCACAGTAATGTTTTTAAATCAGTGTTTTATGAATATGTCAGGGATACAAGTGGGTTACACATGGGTAGAGACACACGTATATCGCTCAGCTGTCATTATGGTGTCATCATTCATTGCCAATCGAATGTTGGCACCACAATCGTACAATCATACTTAACAATGCTGTCCATGTCTATGCATTGCAAAGGGACTTGTACTGGTGGGTCTGTGTTATTTGTTGTACATGTGAGTCTGTACGTGTATGTGTGTGAGTGTGCATGTGTATGATCTGGTGGGTTGAGGTCGAGGGAGCTGGAATAAGTAGTGTGGTTGTGTCAGTATGAGTGTCACTTGCCTGTGAGAATGATATTGCTGTGCATGTTGTGTTGCTGTGTGACACACTTAGGAGAGTGTTTGTTGCGTATGTATGATATGAGTAGCTGTGCTTGTTTGTGAGTGTGTTTGTTTAGATGAGTGTGTAGTTGTGTTGGTTGTGTTGTGTGTGAGTGCAGGGTCAATGGTGTGTGTTATGTCATGGATGTATGTCAGTGTGTATTTTCGGTATGAATGGGTTGTGTTGTGTTGCAATTGTAATGGATGATGGTGTTTATGTTGTGTTTTGTGTAGCGCGTAGTGGGGGCAAACATATATGGCTAAGGGACAGTCTGCGTGTGTCACTTACCTCTATTTTATAGCCCCTGCCATCGTACAAAGTCCATTAGGTCCTGCCGCCATCTCCCTCCATCAGCAATCCATCACCTGTCTTCTCCTTGCAGAGCTGTAAAATCTAAATACAGTGGGTGGAACACCATCGACTTGACGGTCTTTTCAGGTCTGCTGCTGACATGGCTTGGCGGTAACACCACAAAGATCTAAATCGGCCTTAAGTCTCTTGTATCTAAGCATACCACCATGTGTAGAAAAAGTTGTAATGTTCCTGCAGTTTTTTTCAAGTTCCAACTGATGATAACCTTTATTTAAATCATGTTGAGAAAAGACCTGGGCACCATTCAATTGCATAATCATGTCAGCAATTTGTGGTCCTGAATATCATTCTTGTTCAATTGCTTTATTTGTCTGACGTATGTCAATGCTTATGCGCAAAGATCCTTCACTGTCCTTTTCATGCACTTCTACAATGAGAGAAACCTATGGTACTGGACTCATGAATACTTAATAATGTCATGCTTAAGTAATGGTCCAAGTTCTTTTTAAATATCCTAAATGAAAAGCAACTTGTCTATGTTGATGGCCATCCTCTTAGTCTTAAAAATCTTTATTCATCACTATCAACGTAGGCCATAAAAGCATACAAAACGTACACAGTAGATAAAACATCAAAAACAACATTTAAAAACATTTTCAGTTTGTATGTTAACATTAAGGTTAGCTCAATCATTCCTGGCCTAAAGTGCTTCACAAATGTAAGTTACAACAAATAACTAATAAATCCTAAGACAAGAATTAAATCACAACTTTATATTCCCATTACTATACATATTAATAAAATATTTGTACTTTTTAAAAAAAGGATATAGCCATTAATATTACATTTAGTACAATACACTTCCCTAGAGAATCCATGTCCTAGGCATATAATACCCTACATCACCTTATATTTAATTTCATTTCAATTACCTCATTCTTTTCCCAACATACAGTGCATTACAAATCTAAGATGCTACATGAAAGCCAATGGCTGGTGATTCAGTGCAATCAAAAAATGCATAGCAACTTTGTAATCCCTAATATCTTGTGCAAGGAAAATAGCTTTGAAGAGGCTATGTTTTTGGGAAGAGTAGAATTGGCAAAATAACAAAAAGTATAGTGTGCTTTGCACAGATATTCCATCGCATGAGCATAAAGTAGCCTGCGACTTCATTTGCTCAAAAGTGGATATTGTTACAAGATGGTGTACAGTGTCCATCCATAATCTGGTCAACACAAAGCAGGGTTGAACATGTGTGACCCATATTATATATGGCTTAAGGCCTAATGGGTGTTTCATGGGAATGTATTTTGCCGCTGTTTGCTTTGGCTCTTCATATACTGTTCTTTTCCTCACCCCATTTTGCAGCATTGTGGCTTTTATAGTACTTATCCACGTGCAAATATCTCATCCAGTTTATGGACCCCCCAAAAGATAACAGGCGGACCTTAGAGTGTTATCAAAATATAGCAGCAATGGAATTTTCAAAGGGAAGTCCATATTTAAACAATCCTGGATGGTAGCCTTTGTAAGCTCCATCACCTGTGTCACCCATATAGAGCGCCACAAGGACATTGGTCTAAACAATAGGGTATCTTCCAAGTGGTTTAGGCCATCTTCCCAGTGAAGAATGGAGGTCGCAGATGAATTGGGGCAACATAGTAAACACCTCAGGAACATATTTTCCTCCATCTCTACAGATTTACCAGGTGAATAACCCCACTAACCTCCTCCATAGGTCATAATAAATATCTTAGTCTTATTTATTTTGAGCTTTACTGAGGCCATATAGTCCCCAAAAAGGTCCAACATTCTCGGAAGAGCCACTGTGGTTCTAGCCATGAAGACCACATCATCAGCATTAAAGAGTGGAAAGCCTGAGTAGCCTCCAACAATCAGCGTATCAACCTGGTGGGAGCAAAGTTAGCCACCTACTCCATTTATATATGAGGAGAATAAAAAGGGAGCTAAGATGCACCCCTGTCGGATGCTTCTTTCCATTCCAAATGGGGACGTCAGTTCACCATTTGGGCCATAGCGGACTTGAGTGGAAAGATCCCCATAAAGCTGTTTCAAGAGTTTGACGATTTCCAATTGTGTGCCATATGATGACAAAATGCTCTACAAGATAGAATGATCAACCAGATTGGAAGTGTTATAAAGCTCAATGAAACAGAGATACAATGTTCCAGGCTTTGCCCTTGTATATTTGCATAATAAAAGTTCAAAATTTAACCATTGGTCAACAGTCCCAAGACCCCTTCTGAGCCCATATTGGACATCAGTTACAATGGAGGCCTCATCTTCCCACTCCCCCAATCTCCTCAAGAGGACCCTACCTAACAGTTTGGCTGAAGAGTCCAAGAGGGATATAAGGTGGTACATTTCGGATCTCCCCTATCACCTTTCTTATAGATAGGAACTATCATAGATTTTGACCAGGAAGAGGGGAAAAAAAACATTTGAGGCTGCATTCAAACTTGAGTGAGAATAGGAGCACACAGTTCTGTCGAAGATGTAAGGGCATTAACCGGCACCTCATCTGGGCTGGGGCCTTCCCTTTTGCACTTAGAAAGAGCGTCTTGGACTTCCTTTAATGTGAAGACCAGATGGGTAGTAGCCATGAAATTGGAGCTCTTTGCTCCCACTTGATTTAAAGCCAAGTTAGAGGCATCAGGTTCATCAAAGTGTTCTGTGGTAAAGACTGTCCTAAAGTGGTCAATCCAAGCCTGTGGGGCCACATTGGAAGTTAAAGTGGGTCCTGAGTCACCATTCAAAAAGGGTGCATTGACTGTCTTCCAAAACAACGTGAGATCCTTGGAAATAGCAGCCTGAATTAATTTAGCCCATGCTTTATCCCACAGCTTCCCATTCCTGGCTGCTAAAGAGTCTTTAAAACATGTCCTAAACAATTTAATTAAAGCCTTATCCTTTGGTATTTGGTGTAAAGCAGCCTTCAGGAGCTTAAGAGACTGTCCACAATCATGGTTGAACCAGCTATGCTTTTTGCTACAATTGGTATTTACTGGGAGGGCCAAGAGAGAGTTAAGGGACAACATTGATTTGTTCATTGATTGGTTGGACCAGGGCCTCATTGGCAGTCTCCCAAGTCAGGAACATAGTCACGGAACAAAGCTACAGTATAGAGTCAACACCGACCACTTAATACGAACACCATTGGGTCTGACAGGGGTGATCTGTATGATTTTTCTGGGACTTGACCATCATTATCTTGGAATAATGCGTTTAGTACTAAAGGGTTGTGCCTACGTTGAAGTTAATGATATAAGACTCCAAGGCGGTGGAAATCAAAATATGGTAAATCGTAGAATGGTTGGCCCCTCCCGCATAAGTGTGTATCTGTGGGGAACTTGAACCTTCTACCTCACCTAGCAGTAACATGTCATATTTATAAAGTATAATATTTAAGGTGTTTTCGTAATCACTGTGTCTAAAGTGTAACACATCCACTTCTTCCCCATTGATCATGCCACACACACTTACACCGGAATAACAACATCTTTGTATGTTAGAAAAACATTCCAAAGTAATGAACAAGGTGTTTTACCCTGCTTAAAAAACTTCTCAAGGCCCTGTTGCAAGAAAGTTACTACCTCAACCCGTGATGAATTAAATTAATTATTGTAGTAATTGATAACAACAAGCTCAGACCACTCCTCCCCAAGAAATTTCAACCGCACTTTTTCCTTCACATTACACACTGTCACAGAATGGTGCTCTTTCATACAGCCTTTAAATATCTGTCGAATTGCACAACATTTTCCTATATGTGGAAATGAAAATCTACATCTAAAACATAACTTTTTATGCGTAGACATCACTTTGTGTCCTTCACCCTTTTTTTTAAATTGCTTTTCACATTCATCACTGACTCGCTAAGGCCTCCTTGTCAGCACCTTGTCTCTCAACATGTTCCTCAGCTCTGGCAGCCATCAACACATGCTCCAGCTTAGAGTTTCTCTCAGCATTTGTCATCTGACTGAATCAGAGAGGCATCCATTAATAACTTTAAGACGCATGGCTTCTTCATCATTAAATTTATTGAACTTACAGTGTCAGATGTGTCACATCGATCCTTTCCACAAACTCATTGGCTGTTTCAGCAACTGTTTGACGTACTAGACTGAAAACATATTAATCATAATCAACACTTGGAACTAGATTGAACTTGGGATTCAACAAATTTTTGAGCTGACTGTACGTGACTTCTTCGCCAGTTCTCGCTACTTCTTAATGACTTCTTTCACACCAACACTAGCAAGATTTTTTAGATATTTTATAATCTTTCTGTTATCAGTATCTTCAAGTACATCAATATAACCTTCAAATGTCCCTACCCAATCAGTCCATCTATCACCAATATTTTGACTTTTGGCGGTATCAAAAGGTGGTGGTTTCAGGAATACGGCAGCATTGTAAACCAGTGTGGAAGCTACTGACATTGACAGTAACATGTTCCATGATGTTCTAGGGTGCTCATGCTTGTGCACACCTTTTTTAAAAAGTTTTTTGACATAGGAGTCTCGGATCATCTTCAACATTAATTGGAATGATGTATTCTCTCTTAGCTGCTTATTTCAAATTGCACAAATTCAAATATTGCCTTCACCTCATTGAAGACCTATGAAGTTCTTCTGAACCCTACTCAGCAGCTTGATGAGCAACTGCTTCAGATATATACAGCTCAGTAGGCATAGCACTGAACACCCATCCTTGAGCCACACCATTGAATGCTATGGCATGAAGACTCTCTTTTAGTGGGATCGGTATGTTATTTATTTCCTCCTTTCTATACGTCGGTTTGCATTTTCTGACGTCTGGTTGATCTTTGCCTTGCAGTGCTTTGTAAACCTGGTTGTATCCACCTTTAGCATTAACTCTCCTTACAACTTATAACTTTATTTTGTGTGGTAGCACAGTACCTTTTAGCAGGGTCTTAGTCATAGGTTCTTGACCAACAACGCATAGACTTCCCAGTGAAGCTTTCTTTCCATTCAAATGGTTCACACCGGCTAGAGTTGTGCTTGACTTCACATACCCCAACCATCGACTTGGCACTTCGACAAAGGCACACGTGGCACACGTGAACAGCTTGCTTGAACCTCGGTAAACTCACCAGGATGGTATATTCTTCTTCAGGTTATTGATCTGCTATTTTGTTGCCAGTTATAGCATCCTCCTCAGCCTGAGTTCTCACCAATGACTACACCACACACAGAGCTGCAAATCACATGTCTTTATTACTCTGTGTGTACCTGTTAACTCCAATATTCTAAACCATGCTTCCTTTATATTCTATTCTAGCTATTATGTCACACTGTTGTAGAATTTGTTTGTAGCCAGAGAGGTTCTGTCCTGAAACATTCAAGACACTACATAAATGAGGTATGAAATTCAGCCATGATTCAAACAGTACGCTGACCTGAATGGGCAAATGACTCCTCTGAGCTCAATAGAATGTGCAGGGTGGAGGATGCCAGCCTTCTGTTGAAACCACAGGTTAAATCCTGTCTAACAGGTGTAATGAGTCATATGTAACAATTAGGCACACTTGAAAGGGAGAGACTGGGATGCCACGACAATTGTAGAGTTTCCCATGTTTGGTTGCTGAAAGACCATGCTTCTGTCCTACCAGACTTCTGTCTCTGGGTATGTTGTGGGCACAGTGCCTAATTCAAATTGGATGTTTATGTGTGTTAGTTGCAGGTGGACAATATTGATTACCATAGTCCACTCCCCTGCACACCTACAACCTTCGGAGCCAAAGCTTAGTGTGGCTTAAGACTTTAGCCATCTTGGCACTCCCTTTGCACATTGCATTTTGAGCCTGTATACAGTAGGGCAAACAGAAGCTACTGATAAAGTAGATAGGTCAGTGCCTGGGAACCATTAGACAGATAGTCAGACTAGGATAATCTTAGGGTTTTCCCTCTCTCTACAGTCCTACAAATCTTGACCCCCACAGAGTCTTTCTCAGAACACTGCTAAACTCACAACAGGATATCAGGCAGACTGAACTTGCTGTACTTGGCATCTGTGGCCTTTGGGAACGACCTGAGGAGGTTGGTCCGCCTTTCACTTGAAATGCAAAGAGAGAGATTTCCTAGGATTATAAGGATGATACACTGTGTGGCTCTCTGAACATAACAAAGCTGATGAGGACATGCCTATGATGAATCCCAGTTGATCAGTGGCACCTGCACCTAGACTAGATTTTGCTGTTGTCCTCCGATTGCCACCCAGAGAGTCCATACGTGCTCACTTGAGTCATAACCTTTGAAGTGTACTGCTGTGGCTGTTTGGGCCCAGGGAGACATTTGGGAACTTTTTTAAAGCATTTGTTCCAGAGCATTAAAGTTTGAATGGAACCAACCACAAAAAGTACATGACTGGCAGTTCCACAGTGTTAGATTGAATTTCAGGTTTGTCCCACATAAAGAAGAATTCTTCCATAGAGAAAAACTCCTTTTTTCAACTAGGACTCAGAAACCTTTTTAAACATCCTTACTTCCACACCCTAGTGAGACAAGCCTATTTGGTGTAGCCAAATTTTGCTACATTGCAGTCAGCCTCAAATCAAGAGTAGGTCCTGGTCTATTTCAACCATTGACTACCATTGGTCAATTTGCCCTTTTTTGGTGTTATTTCCACGAAAATATTTAAAAGGTTTATACCGCTGGTTCCTCTTTTTGGGTTTCTGTTGTTTTGGTGCCATTTTACTTACTAAATTCTTCTCTATTTTAATACTACGGTGGGATTCTTTATTATTTTCTGTTTTTACTTTTGAAATGTTTTAGTACTTCCATATGCTTTACACAATTTTTAAGCTAAACCTGTCTACTCTATGCTATAGCTCCCAGGGGTTGAGCTGCAGTTTAAATTATTGAAATCCGAGACCTTTTTACTTCTGGTGGTCACTAGTCCATTCCAATCAATAAACCACTTTCTCCCAATCAGAAAAAATATTATTTCAGCCAAATATTGTCACTAAACTCCCCATCTGCATTAAGGTGCTGGAGACGCCTTAGTTACATTCAGAACTTAATAGCATATGTGCAGTATTTCAGGTGAACTTTAGCAACTGGAGATGTTTTTAATTGTGCAGGAGGGTGAATCTGTCTTGTAACTTGAGTATTGGACATTTGCATTTTGTCCCTTCCACAAGAGGATTTAAGTGTACTTACACAGAATAAAACCTGCGATTACAATACTGTTTCTGCTGCAGTAGGTGATAGGAACAGAAAATGTCAGCTGATAGAAATGTAGATGTGACAAAAGTACCTTGATTCAAGTTATCCTGATTCTTCAGGTCTTTGGGAACCACTGGGGAGATGCCATCCTTCCACTTCTATTGCATGTTTGAGACCCAGATAACAGAAAAACAACAAGTTCCCTCTAGATTTTACATAGTAACATACATATGAAGAAGAATTCTTTGATTGTCAATCAATACAACCTTGGAAAAATAAATGCCAAAAAGTGACCTGACTCGAATGTACTAGTCCCTTATAGTAGGATGACTGTGCATTCAATTTCATATACCGTACAATTAGGATCAACAAGAAGCAACAATGGGACTCTGTGTAAAGTGATCGCACAGTGCAAGTGGGAGCAAAAATAAAGATAACATAAAAATTGAACTTGAAGTGGGAAGTAGACAATATAATGGTCTATGTACTTACTACAGTATATAATTAAATGTCAAAACATTAAGGCCCATATTTATACTTTTTGACGCTAAACTGCGCTAACGCAGTTTAGCGTCAAAAAGTTTTGCGCCGGCTAACGCCATTCTGAAGCGCCATGCGGGCGCCGTATTTATTGAATGGCGTTAGCCGGCGCAAGCAGACCGGCGCTGCCTGGTGTGCGCGAGAAAAACCACGTACACCAGGCAGCGCCGGCGTAGGGGGAAAATGGCGCATGGGCGTCTTAAAATGGGGCAAGTCAGGTTACGTCGAAAAAATCGTCGTAACCCGACTTGCGCCATTTATTTTCGACGCCCATCCCCCATCAACATGACTCCTATCATTGTAAAGATAGGAGTCATGCCCCCTTGCCCAATGGCCATGCCCAGGGGACTTCTGTCCCCTGGGCATGGTCATTGGGCATAGTGGCATGTAGGGGGGCACAAATCAGGCCCCCCTATGCCAAAAAAAATTATTAAAAAAAAATAAAAAAATACTTACCTGAATGTCCCTGGGGTGGGTCCCTCCAGCCTTGGGTGTCCTCCTGGGGTGGGCAAGGGTGGCAGGGGGGGTCCCTGGGGGCAGGGGAGGGCACTCTGGGCTCATTTTGAGCCCACTTGTCCCTTAACGCCATGCCTGACCCAGGCGTTAAAAAGCGGCGCAAATGCGCCGTTTTTAGCCACGCCCACTCCCGGGCGTCTCTTTTGCCCGGGAGTATAAATACCACGTAAAGGCCTGGGAGTCATTTTTTAGACGGGAACGCCTCCCTTGCATATCATTAACGCAAGGAAGGGGTTCACGCTAAAAAATGACGCACATTCCGGGAACTTTGGCGCTATTCGCCTCTAACGCCATAGTATAAATATGGCGTTAGTTGGCGTTAGTTTAGCGTCGAATTTGCGTCGAAAAAAACGACGCAAATTCGGCGCAAACGGAGTATAAATACGGCCCTAAACGTCCTTTGAGGCTTTCATCCTCCCAACCCGTTTAGCTGCAACTATTAAAACGTTAACTAATTTAACTTGTTTCTGAACCTTAAGCTGTCTGCATAGCCCAGGCATGCTCCTGCCTACCCATGCCTTTCCATTTAGATCGCCACTGCCAACAATAATAAACTTGGCTAACTCATACCAACTTCTCAGCAAAAAACGCCTATGCACTTGCCTCAAGCGACAACCATACAAAGTTCCCTCCCTGGTACCTGTTCCAAGAAAAAGACCTTGCCGGGATAAACTTATCCTGAGTAAGAAACTTCTCCTTTCAATCTATGCCTAAACTCAGGGGATGGGAAAAAACAGCTCCTGCACCTACAACCAGCCACCAAACCTTTTACTATACAATGGTGTCTGGTGCCCTAAAATGCCTGGCTAAATACCCAAAAAGCCCAAATGAAGCCCAATTACAGCACAATAGCCCAAGGAGCAGCCCTTGACTGCCGCATTCCCCAAACTAACCTGGGGTGCAGACCTTTCTCTGGGCAGCTGCACCCTAGTTCTCCTTATCGTCGATCCTAGATATACAGTGTAGAAAATTGAATACAGTCATCTTATTTTTATAAAAGGCTGATACATTGGATTCAGGCCATTTTCTGACATTTACTTGTCTGTCATTGTATTGGTTGACAATCAAATATTTTTTCTTGATGTGTATGTTGCTAAGCGAAATCTGCAGTGCCACCCCATTTCGGGTTTCATAGCTTAAAATGGGTCATGACATGCTAATAATGTGCAATTTTCCAAGATTATAGGTGGGCTATCCTAAAATGTTGTGCTTTTTCTCTGCATAAGCTCTGCCCAGGTGTTAACCAGAGAAAATCGTGCAGGTGAAAATCATATTACTGGAGGGAGGTATTTGGCTTGTCCTTGTTTAGCTCCATTCGTAAAAGCATCATTTAAATGAGTGCAAACAATTCAGTCTTTTAAATGTTAACATCCACGGTCTTTCAAATGCTAACATCCACATTGTGCACCCCGTCTGAACTGTTCAAGGCATCAAATTGGTTCATTTTATTCGGATAATTAAAATGTAATTCTGAAAAAGACTATATCATTGCTCCTGAAAGATAACTTGTAATTTTTGCATGAATCACTGGTACTATTGTTAACTCAAATACAGCATATTGTCAGCAATACCAGCCCTCGTAAAAAGAACATTTTAATTGTATGAAATTGTGTCCTTGGTTAGCACCACATCATTGTCATCAAGCATGTGGTTTAGGACACAATCCTACCGAGGGTGTCTGAATACTTGTATCTTTAAAATGTGAGACTAAAAGGCTAAAAAACGGTAAGTGTCACAGACATTGATAAGTAAGCGACAGCCAATTCGCATTCTTGAGAAAGCAATCATTGGTCTTCTCCTGAAAATGGCCACAATAAAATACCGACAAGAGTAGAACAAACAGGGCGATTAAGAGTTTACATAATGTTTATGGTTTATTGGAGCATTTTACTCTTCCTAACCTATGCATAATACTAAAACCACAGTCTGGAATTAAATTGAATGTTCCTGCAAGCAGGGCTGGCTTTAGTGCTGGTGGCACCCTGTGTGACAATCTGTTTCGGTACTCCCATGACCTCCTCCTTGGATTCCATCACTACCACCCAGCAAAAGTGCCCCTCATCTTTCGATAACCCCTCACTCACATACATTTCATTTGCTATAAAGCTCTGGTAAAGGCTGGCTTTACTAATTTACACTGCTACCCACATCAAATACAGATCTGTTCTTTGCAGTAGGTATATTAAGCCTTGTGTGCTACTTTATGCAAGTCAAAACTGTCACTAGACAAAAATCTGATATCTCTCTCTCTAGCAGGAAAATTAATCACATGAGTTAGCTTGACATGTTTACTGCTGCCTGAAAGCTGGACGCACAATGTACTCTTCAGCAGGTGCTTCCAAAATGTAAGTAATTGATCAACACTGTGCCCCCCTGAGATCAGTGCTCCTTCCCCAGATCAGCACCTAGTGGGGCCGCTCCAGTCACACTGCCCTGAAGCCAATCTTGCTTGCAAGTCAATCAATTAATCAATCTTGCATTTGTATTGTGCACAGTATCACCCCGTGGGTATCTGGGAGCAGTGCCTAGTCTAAGAGCCACGTCTTAAGCTTCTCCCTGAAGTCCACCAGTGAGGGGGCAGTCCAGAGGTGGGGTGGCAGGTCGTTCCAGGCTCTTGCAGCGATGTATAAAAAAGATCAGCCGCCACAGTCGCTAAAACATATGCGGGGTGTGTGCGAGGGCGAGAGATGCAGAGCAGAGGTGTCTGGAGGGTTGGTGGAATTTGAAGCGTTGGTTAATGTAAGAGGGTCTGAGGTTGTGGAGGGCCTCGTAGGCGAGTGTGAGGATCTTAAATTGGTATCTCTTCTGGACAGGGAGCCAGTGGAGGTCCCTCAGGTGTGGGTTGATGTAAGTACATCTAGGGAGGTTGATGATGAGATGGGCTGCTGCGTTCTGGACGGTCTGCTGTCTTATGAGTAGCAGCTGGGTGGAGATTCCCGGTGTAGAGGACATTGCTGTAGTCGAGGGGCTGGTGACGAGGGCTTGAATGATGGTCTTCCTGGTTTTTGTGGGGATCCATTTGAATATTCTGCGGAGCATGGGAAGGGTGTTGAAGTAGGAGGAGGCAACAATGTTGACCTGACATTTCATGGTCAGTTGATTGCTGAGAATGATTCTTAGGTTGCAGGCGTGGTCTGTAGTGGCAGGGCTGGGTATAAGTTGCGTTTGCCACCGGCTGTCGACATAGGCAGAGGTGTTGCTTTCAAAGATGAGTACTTCTGTTTTGTCAGAGTTCAGCTTGAGGTGGTTGTCTTTCATCCAGTTGGCTACGTCAGTCATGACGTTGGAGAAGTTGGTTTTGGTGTTGGCCGGGTCATTAGTGAGGGAGAGGATAAGTTGCGTATCATCGGCGTAGGAGATGATGCTGATGACATGTGATCTGCAGAGTGTTGGGTGGTGGCTTATTTAGCAATTGAACAGAGTTGGTCTGAGGGTTAATCCTTGGGGTACGCCCCAGATGATGTCTTTGGGTGCTGATATTTAGTGGGGCATGCGGATGCTTTGGGTGCATCCTGTGAGGAAGGAGGTGATCTGCTTGAGGTTGTCTTCTTGTATTCATAAGTTGTGGAGTCTGTTGACGAGGATGTAGTGTAAGACTGTGTCGAAAGCTGCGGAGAGGTCGAGTATGATTAGAGAAGCCATTTCTCTGTGGTCGAGGAGTCTTCTGATGTCATCTGTGGCGGTGATCAGAGCAGTCTCAGTGGTTGTGGCTGTGATTCATTTCTAGGAAGGTGGTGAGTTGGAGGTTGATGGCCTTCTCCAGAATCTTGGCCAGGAAGTGGAGGAGTGAGATCGGACAGTTGTTTTTGAGGTCATGGAGGGTGACTGAGGGTTTCTTCAGGAGGGGTCTGACGTTAACATGTTTCCAGGTGTCCAGTAAGGTTGCAGTGGAGATGAAGGCATTGATTATGCTGGTGATGTGTGTGCTGATTGGGTTGGTTCAGAGGTTGTATAGGGGGTGTGGGCAGGGGTCTGTGTGTGCCCTGGAGTGGATGGAGGTCATGATGGCTTAGGTGGTCGAGGTGGTGAGCATAGTCCAGGCGGTGATGGTCTGACTGATGTTAGCCTGTTGGTTCAGGTTGCCAGAGTTGGATGTAGTTAGTTGGGAGTTGAGACAGTGGTATATGTTGACAATTATGTTGTGGAAGAAGTCAGGGAGGGTGGCGCAGAGGTCATGTGAGGGATGAATGGTGTTCTCTGTGGCTGAAGGTTTGAAAAACCTTTGACTATCTTGAAAAGCTCCTTGGTGCAGTTGGCTGTTGAGTTGATGCATGTGGGGAGGGCTGCTTTCTTGGCCTCTTTGATGTGTTGGTGGTAGGAGTGGAGGACTGCTTTGTAGATGGCTTTGTGGTCGGGGTACTTGGTGGTTTGCCATCACTTTTCGAGTTGCACTTCACGGTTCAGAGATCTGTGGTGAACCAGCTGGCTCATTAGAGGTCCTGTTGGTTTTGCTGTTTTTAGTGGGGCCACCCTGTTGGTGCAGTCAGTGATCCAGGAGGTAAGGTTCTGAACTTCTTGGTTGAAGTAATCAGTGACTTCTGGATAGGAAGAGGAGAGGGCCTGTGTCATTTGGGTTTCAGTGACCTTGGTCCAGGAGTGCTGGGAGGGGATCTGTTGCTTGAAGGTGGTGTGCTGGGCTTCTGTGATGTTGAAGTGCACAGTGGTGTGGTCCGTCCAGGTGAGTTTGGTGGTGTGGCTAAACTTGATTCTGTCGCTGGATGTAAAGATGGTGTTGAGTGTGTGACAGGCATTGTGAGTGGGTACAGTGACCAGTTGGGTGAGGCCAGTATTACTGAGGCTTTCCAGGAGGGTGGTGGTGTTGGTGTTGCTGTAGTGGAGTTTGAGGTCACCGAGGAGGATGTAGTGTTGGGAGTCAATGGCTAGGGGGACGATGAAGTTGGAGATGTCATTGCAGAAGCTGATGCTTTGTCCAGAAGGTCAGATTGGACATCCATTGCTAGGAAGATGGAGCTATGGTGGAGAATTGTGGACAGGGTCAACGTCGTGGGACAGCACCCAAGAACAAGGAATGACATCAGGAAGAGGTGGAACGACCTATGGGGGAAGGTGCGTTCTGTTGTAGCAAAACACCAGATAGGTGGACCCCCACCTCCTCACCCAACAGCTAACAACATGGGAGGAGCAAGTCTAGACAATCATGCATCCTGAGGGCCTGGCAGGAGTAGCAGGAGGACTGGACTCTGGTAAGTCAACTCTTTACTACTTTCACCCCCCTATCAGCATGCCATCACATACCCCCACCCTCACCCCATCACTCCACCATCTCACATACACCCCACCATCACAACCCACCCATCCCAATACCAAGCCCTGTAAGTACCACCAATGCACGGACCTCCATCACAGATCTGCATGGATACCCATCACTAAAGCATGCACACTAGAGACAATCACCTAGCCCACAAAATGACTACTCACACAAGTCAAAGCTGACAGGGCAATCACAACCATAGAGGGCAGCACACCCATGCACAAGATGTCACAAGCAGAAACAATAACACTGCATTTACATCCCCACAGGTCCCCCACTCAACGTCACCGGAGAGGAGGTGCTAGCAACACCCAGTCCCCCCACAGAAGAGGCCCACAGTGATGACAGCATACCCCCCGCAGCTCTGGACACCTGGATCTGGATGACCAACCTGGCCCATCAGGGATCTCCGGACAGTCGGTTACCCAGAAACAGTTCCATACCACCACAGAGCCCCCCGTCAGGAAACACCAGCACAGCACCCACCCAGCGGGCCCAAACCTCTGTCCCCAGGACACGTCAATCTGCAGTGTGTACACCACTACGGGGACCCCAGGACACCCCACAAACACAGGACCATCGGGGACCTGGGGTCAGTGGCAGTGGGCACAAGGTTCAGGGGACAGGGGACAGATCCACAGGACAGGAGGACTGCTGTGCAACAGGGGGAGGACAGGCCCAGGGAACCGACTCTCCATGAGGAACTCACCAAGATCCTAGGAGCATACCTCCATTCCCAGGAGACAATGGGCCAGATACTGGACAAGTTGCAGGAGACCCAGCGGCTGCAGGAGGGACAGTACCTGGGGATCAGTGAGGACCTGAAGGGCATCAACACCACCCTGTTGCCACAGGAACAACAGGCCACCAGTATCCCTCCCCCTGCAGAAGGAGAACCACCCCTCAAACGGTCCCTGCGATCCAGGCAGAAGCCAGAGAACATTGCCAAGACCCCCGCCAGGAAATAGGACTCCCCTGATTGTCACAAGTGTGTCACACTCTGTCACCCTGTCCATCTTGAACTGGCATTGCTCTACTTTCTATGCCCCCTTGGCCAATGCACCTGTGATACAAATAGACTGGACTCTATCCTAGACTTTCCTCCACCATCACCCCAGCCCATTGCACATACCCCTCTAATTATTAGCACTTAAAAAACCACCATTTAAAAAAAGTATGGAATCTAGCAAATGATTGAATTATGTATTTGTTTAACAAGCTTTAAACACTGCAATACAACTGTACAGGAATGTATACATAGGAATGATCTGTAGTAGGCTGCAGTCAACACACCAGGTGTCTGAGTGGGGCACAGATATCTGAAAATAGAGATGCCAAAGGGTACAGTAAGTGGCCACAGAATTGGGAGAATCTGCCTGCCATGTACAATGTCTAACACAAAACGTTCAATGTAAAGTGAAGTTAGAGTGTCTTACCTGTGTGTAACTGGAAGTACTGTTGTATTATTGCTGTTCTGTTGTCCTCATCCTCATCCTCTGCCTCCACATCTTCACTGTCCACAGGGTCCACTACTGCCACATGCCCACCTCCAGCCTCATCCTCCTGCAGAAAAGGCACCTGGCATCTCAAGGCAAGGTTATGCAACAAGCAGCATGTCACGATTATCTGGCAGCCCTTCTTGGGTGAGTAGTACAGGGATCCACCAGTTAAATGGAGGCAATGAAACCTGGCCTTCAGGAGGCCAAAGGTACTCTTGATAATCCTTCTTGTCCGGCCATGTGCCTCATTGCAACTTTCCTCTGCCCTTGTCCTGGCATTCCTCACAGGGGTCAGTAGCCATGAGAGGTTGGGGTAACCAGAGTCTCCTGAAAATATCGAGCGACCCCTCTTAGACGCACACTAACCCTTATGGCCAACACCATACCCATACACCAACATCCACTGGATGGGAACCAGGGATCACCTTTTAGCCACACACAGTGCCTCTGGAGTTGAGCCATCACATTTGGGATGCTGCTATTCCACACACTAAAGGCATGATGCACAGGCCCAGGATACTTTGCATTCACATTGGAGATTTACTGGTCCACCAGACACACTATCTGCACATTTATGGAGTGAAAGCTCTTTCGATTTCTGAACACCTGTTCATTTCGGCGGGGGGGGACAAATGCAATATGTGTACCATCAATAGCCCCAATAGTGTTGGGGATATGTCCCATTGCATAGAAGTCAGCTTTCACTGTGGCCAAATCCTCCACCTGCGGGAATATGATGTAGCTGCGCATATGTTTAATCAGGGCGGACAACACTCTGGTCGGCACTATTGAGAACATTGGCTGTGACATTCCTGCTGTCAAGCCCACTATCACTTGGAAGGAGCCAGTTGCCAAGAAATGGAGCACAGATAGGACTTGCACAAGAGGGGGGATCCCAGTGGGGTGACGAATAGAAGCTATCAGGTCAGTCTTCAGTTGGGCACACAACTCTGTGATTGTTGCCCTGTCCAGTCTATAGGTGAGGATAATGTGGCTGTCCTCCATTGTTGCCAAGCCCACCAGGGGTCTGTACATAGGGGGATGTCTCCATCTCCTATTCATCCACAGCGGTTGTAATCTAGGGGGAAAATGATCAGTATTCTACATTTCCAAACAATTAACTGCATTGCATGTTGTGACTGTAACACAATATTGTTGGATAGGCCCAAATGGTGCCTATGTGTACTGTGATGCAGTTACGTGCCATGGCCTGCCCCCCCCTGAATTGGCATCCGCCTGTCCTGTGTGAGTGGATGTTAGACCTGACAGCCTTAGGGTGGTCACCCCTAACTTTTTGCCTGCCTCCCTCCACTTTTTGGACACTGTTTTTGCTGGCTTTTAGACACTGCGCACTTTATCACTGCTAACCAGTGCTAAAGTGCATATGCTCTCTCCCTTGGTAACCTTGGATCGTACCTGATTGGACTATTTAATTTACTTATAAGTCCCTAGTAATGTGCACTATATGTGCCTAGGGCCTGTAGATTAAATGCTACTAGTGGGCCTGCAGCACTGGTTGTGCCACGCACTCAAGTAGCCCCTTTACCTTGTCTCAGGCCTGCCATTGCAAGGCCTGTGTGTGCAGTTTCACTGTCATCTCGACTTGGCATTTAAAAGTACTTGCCAAGCCTAAACCTCCCCTTTCTCCACATATAAGTCGCCCCTAATGTGTGCCCTAGGTAACCCCTAGAGCACGGTGCTGTGTGGGTGAAAGGCAGGACATGTACCTGTGTAGTTTACATGTCCTGGTAATGTAAAACTCCTAAATTCATTTTGCACTACTGGGAGACCTGCTCCCTTCATAGGCTAACATTGGGGCTGCCCTCATACAGTATTGAAGTGGTAGCTGCTGATCTGAAAGGAGTAGGAAGGTCATATTTCGTATGGCCAGAATGGTAATACCAAATCCTGCTGACTGGTGAAGTTGGATTTAATATTACTATTCTAGAAATGACACTTTTAGAAAGTGAGCATTTCTTTGCAATTAAATCTTTCTGTGCCTTACAATCCACGTCTGGCTGGGCTTAGTTGACAGCTCCTTGTGCATTCACTCAGACACACCCCAAACACAGGATACTCAGCCTCACTTGCATACATTTGCATTTTGAATGGGTCTTCCTGAGCTGGGAGGGCCTGCTCTCACACAAAGGACTGCCACACCGCCTCCTGTTCCCTGAAGGCTCAGGACTAAAAAGACTTCTCTTTTCATTTGGACTCTTCGTGCGCCGAAAAATAGATGCACAGCTTGCTCTGCGGCGAGAAAAACGCTGCACACTGACGCTGATCGTCGCGACGCCTTCGGGACGACCAGAACTTCAACGCACGGCCTCACAAGGACAACGCCGCCCGACTTCCAGAGGGGAAATTGATGCAACACCTGCTGTGAGAGCGAAACTTCGACACACAGCCCCGCGGAATGACGCGCAGCCGGAAAACAAGCAAGAGAATCCACGCACAGACCCCAGGACATCTGGTAATCCCGCGACCCACAGAAAGAGACTATCTGGGCACCGAAAAATGATGCACAACTTCCCAGCGTGAAAAATAACGACGCAAGTCCGTGTGTGCAGGGGAGAAATCGACGCACACACCATTTTTCCACATATTTCTTCTTCTGCGGCCCTTTGCGGAGATTTTCCACTTTAAACCAGGTACTTTGTGCTTGAAAGAGACTTTGGGGGTCATTCCAACCCTGGCGGTCGGTGATAAAGCGGCGGCCAACCCGCCAACAGGCAGGCGGTAAAAAAAAATGAATTCTGACCCTGGCGGGAACCGCCAACACAGACCGTCACCTTAACACTCCGACCGCCACGGCGGGACAAACAAACAGCGCGGCGGTCACCGCCAACAGGCAGGCGGGAGACAATGTACCGCCCACCCTATCACAACTCACCAATCCGCCACCTTTTCCGGGGCGGGAGCACCGCCGATAAAAACACGGCGGAAACAGACTACGAACGGGAAAACGCTCACCTCTATACACTCCACGAGGACGGAGGACAGCATGGAACCCGAATTAAACATCCTACCTGCTCTCGTCTACCTGCTCATCTACCACGAGTACGAACTCCGGCGCAGACGACAACGGTGAGTCCCGCACCTACGACACAGGGGAGGAGGAAGGGTTACGGGCACACACATACGCAATACACCCACCCCCCAACTATCTGCACACCAATGCAGAGCACCAAGTCAAAGTGACACCACCCAACCCCCCCGGAATTAAGAAAAGATATAATTAAAGTGAGAAACCAAATAGATGTATAAAATAGGTTCATTGAAGTCATGGTAAAACAGGAAAATGAAAATAAAAATCAATTGAAAACATTGCGTCACCGATTAATCGAGTCAATAAGTCCTGGCCAGTCACTGAAATTTCAACTGTCCGTGGGCCAAAGTGTATCAACAAATGGGCAAAGCCCACACAGGAGACCTGAGTCCTTTGGAGAGAACACTGCAGGGGCATCAGATGATAAAACTACAGGCACCTCAGGGGGAAGGGAAGGGGGGGCACCACAGCCACATGAGTCCACAACGCCAGATCCACGACGGGGCCACCATGCCCGCTATGCCATCCTGGGGAGTGCAAAGCCACAGTGTCTCAAGTCTCTACAGTGGGTGGCTTGCCCACTGTTACATCCTGGGGAGTGCAAAGCCACAGTCTCTCAAGTCTCTACACTGGGTGGCTTGCCCACTGTTACATCCTGGGGAGTGCAAAGCAACAGTCTCTCAAGTGGACAACAGTCTCCACAGGCAATGGAGGAGGCAGGGTGGCCCGAGTGCAGCGTGAACAGTAGCTCGACACAGAACCGGCACTGTCAATGGGCCAGCGGTGCTTGAGACGGCGGGGCCCAGCGGAGCGGTGCTTGAGACGGCGGGGCCCAGCGGAGCGGTGCTTGACACGAAGGGCCCAGCGGAACGGTGCTTGACAGGAAGGGCCCAGCGGAGCGGTGCTTGAGACGGCGGGGCCCAGCGGAGCGGTGCTTGACAGAAAGGGCCCAGCGGAGCGGTGCTTGACAGGAAGGACCCAGCGGAGCGGTGCTTGAGACGGCGGGGCCCAGCAGAGCGGTGCTTGACAGAAAGGGCCCAGCGGAGCGGTGCTTGAGACGGTGGGGCCCAGCGGAGCGGTGCTTGACAGGAAGGGCCCAGCGGAGCGGTGCTTGAGACGGCGGGGCCCAGCGGAGCGGTGCTTGACAGAAAGGGCCCAGCGGAGCGGTGCTTGACAGGAAGGGCCCAGCGGAGCGGTGCTTGACAGAAAGGGCCCAGCGGAGCGGTGCTTGAGACGGCGGGCCCAGTGGAGCGGTGCTTGACAGAAAGGGCCCAGCGGAGCGGTGCTTGAGACGGCGGGGCCCAGCGGAGCGGTGCTTGAGAGAAAGGGCCCAGCGGAGCGGTGCTTGAGACGGCGGGGCCCAGCGGAGCGGTGCTTAACAGAAAGGGCCCAGCGGAGCGGTGCTTGAGACGGCGGGGCCCAGCGGAGCGGTGCTTGAGAGAAAGGGCCCAGCGGAGCGGTGCTTGAGACGGCGGGGCCCAGCGGAGCGGTGCTTGACAGAAAGGGCCCAGCGGAGCAGTGCTTGAGACGGCGGGGCCCAGCGGAGCGGTGCTTGACAGAAAGGGCCCAGCGGAGCGGTGCTTGAGACGGCGGGGCCCAGCGGAGCGGTGCTTGACAGGAAGGGCCCAGCGGAGCGGTGCTTGAGACGGCGGGGCCCAGCGGAGCGGTGCTTGACAGAAAGGGCCCAGCGGAGCGGTGCTTGACAGAAAGGGCCCAGCGGAGCGGTGCTTGAGACGGCGGGCCCTGTTCAGCGGTGCCTTTCTGGATGGCGGGGCCCTGTTCAGCGGTGCCTTTCTGCACGGCGGGGCCCTGTTCAGCGGTGCCTTTCTGCACGGCGGGGCCCTGTTCAGCGGTGCCTTTCTGGACGGCGGGGCCCTGTTCAGCGGTGCCTTTCTGCACGGCGGGGCCCTGTTCAGCGGTGCCTTTCTGCACGGCGGGGCCCTGTTCAGCGGTGCCTTTCTGGACGGCGGGGCCCTGTTCAGCGGTGCCTTTCTGCACGGCGGGGCCCTGTTCAGCGGTGCCTTTCTGCACTGCGGGGCCCTGTTCAGCGGTGCCTTTCTGCACGGCGGGACCCTGTTCAGCGGTGCCTTTCTGCACGGCGGGGCCCTGTTCAGCGGTGCCTTTCTGCACGGCGGGCCCTGTTCAGCGGTGCCTTTCTGCGCGGCGGGGCCCTGTTCAGCGGTGCCTTTCTGGACGGCGGGGCCCTGTTCAGCGGTGCCTTTCTGGACGGCGGGGCCCTGTTCAGTGGTGCCTTTCTGCATGGCGGGGCCCTGTTCAGCGGTGCTTGTCCTGCAATTCAAGGGAGTCAGACCTGGCCAGGACTCCCTGCTCAGTCGCCCTCCGACCGTGCCGTTGCTGGACCCTTCATTGACGGTGTCCTGGGCCCTTGGCTGTCCTCCCTCACACCCGGGATGGGGCTTGTGGGGCCCTCCTGGTCCGCGCTCCTGCTGGCTGACTTCTCCGCCCTGCTGCCCTTGCCCTCCTTCGATGTGGCTCTCTGGGCCTTGCCTCCCCTGGATGTTGTGGCAGGTGAAGTGGCAGAACTTTGGTCCTTGGGGGCAGCCGTGTCAGGCTTCTCGCGGCGGCCCCTTACTTTACGGGTCCTCTTTCCAGGGGGGGGCTGGCTGTCCCCTTGCTGCTGACCGATGTATCACTGCTGGTAAAGGGAGGACTCCAAAATCCATGCACCACGGTGACACCTGAACCCGGGCTGGTGGTGGCTGAGGTGCTCTTGGGACTCTTAGCAGATGGAGGGGGTGGGTCAGGGGAGGGAAAGAGGTCAAGACCGGAGAGGTAAAAAAATTTAGGACCAAGGTAAAGGGTAGGTGCAGTGGTTATGGGAGTGGAGGAAGAGGAGGTGGTTGTAGGAGAGTCAGGTGTGCTGTCCTTGGGTGAAGGTGCATGGGCTGGAGGCTGTCGTGAGGTGGTTGGCTGTTGGGTGGGTGGCTGCCTGCGTTTGTGTGTCTTGGAAGAGGGGGTGACAGACACAGTGGGAGAGGACACAGGGGACGTGTAAATGGCAGTGGGGGTGGTGACTGCACGTGTGCGGACTGTACTGGAGGGTGTGCTGGTGATGGAAGTACTGGCTGTTGGTGGTGTGCATGCAGGTGTGAGTGGAGACGTCACAGGGAGGGAGGAGGGAGACGAGGAGGTGGGGGACACAGAGGTGGTAGTGGCTGTTGGCATGTCTGCATCTGGGTGTTGCTTGGGTGAATGTTTGTGTGATCTGTGGTGCTTATGTCTGGATGAGCTGCCCTTGGGTGTTGAGGTGTGTGCAGGCTGGTCTGATGGTGTGGATGGGATAGGCTGAGGAACAGGAGACAGAGATAGGGTGGAGGCAGTTAGAAGAGGGAGGCTGGAAACAGGGACAATGGCTGCCGTCAGTGCTGAGGCCAGAGCATTGAACGATCGTTGATGGGCAGCCTGACCCGAATGAATGCCCTCCAGGTATGCATTGCTACGATGCACCACCCTCTCTACCCCCTGGATGGCATTCAAAAGGGTAGACTGCCCAACAATGATGGTCTGTAGGAGGTCAATGACCTCCTCACTGAGGGCGGCAGGGGTAACAGGGGCAGGGCCTGAGGTGCCTGGGGCGAAGGAGATGCCCGCATTCTTGGGCGAGCGGGCACGGAGCGAAGGCTGAGGGGCTGGTGGGAGGGCAGAGCTGGTGCGCTGGGTGGCGGCTGTACCTGTAGAGGCGGGGGGCACGGATGTTGCCGCCACCGCTAGGGAGCTCCCATCCGAGGACGTGTCGGTGTCGCTGGTGTCACCAAGGGTCCCCGTTGTGAAGCTCCCCTCGCCCTCCGTATCACTGGTGGCCTCGGTGTCTGTGCCATGGCCCACCGGGGCCTTGTGACTTGCAGCTCACTCGTGCTCCGGTGCCAATTCTCCTCCGCCTGATGATGCTAATGCACACAAGCACAAGAAGACAAAGAAAAAGGGGGGGGGGAGAAATAAAAACAGGTTGAGTGCATGCATTGTCCACACCGTTGGCGGAGAGGACAGACACAGGAGCCTCATGCACTAAGCCGCGCAATCGGGGTACACTACTCAGTACTTGTGACTAGGCCAACAGGTCTAGGGACAACAAACGCGCACATGGGTGATGCAGGACCATGGATAGCTGCACTTGTCAGCCTACAGAGGTGGTGGGCGGGGGCACAGGGACATGGCTAAAGGAGAGGACTACACAACAGAAAGCGCCCTGGCCTAATGTCACCCACAGCCCTCCTCCCCCACCCAGGCACCTCCACTGCGCGTAAAGATAGCTGAATGTGCTGGTACTCCCCCCCTTGTGTCTGCTGTGATGTCCTCACGCGCCCATCCAAATCGGGGTAGGCCACCGCCAGGATCCGGGACATCAGGGGGGTCAGGGTACGACTGGCACCCCTCCTAGGTTGGGAGGCCATCCCCAGCAGTGACTCGGCGGTCTTCCTGGTCCCGCGGCGGATGTCCTCCCACCTCTTGCGGCAGTGGGTGCCCCGTCTTTTGTGGACCCCCAGGGTCCGGACTTCCTTGGCGATGGCACGCCAAATGTCGACTTTCTGATGGGCGCTGACCTATTTGACATGTACAGGGTGGAATTGGAAATATCATAATTTTTACGCATGTTAGATGTGATTGGCCCCCCCTCCCCAACCTTGCCATGTGGCACATGCTCTCATCTGTCGTGCCTTGCACTCGTCATTCTCTCCCCACCCCACCATCTTATATCCACCCCACTCAACACAGGCATAGCCCATTCAACGTGCACACAGTGTACTTACCTGTTGGTCTGGAGGACCGTAGAGTAGCGCATACTGGGGGAGGACCCCATCAACAAGTTTATCCAATTCCTCAGATGTGAAGGCAGGGGCCCTTTCCCCAGTTGCAGCAGCCATAGTATCTCCCAGACCGAGGTCACAGTAGCACTTGCAGTATAGGTCCTCTCCTGTGGATGATCAGGTCTCGAGTGATTAAGCAGATAGAAAATGGCGGTCAAGCCCGCGGCGGTGCGTACCGCCGCGGTGCGTCCCGCGACCGCCGGCGCACCCAGTCATTGGCTCCTGAAACCCATAGGGTTCAATGTTAACCAATGCGGCTTGGCGCCGCGGTCTTCGACCGCCTACCGCCACGGTGTGTCACGCCAGCGCATTGACCTCACATCCCACTGTCACACTTCTCAGGTCAGGCAGCCGCCATTTCAAGGGCCCACATGTCTTAATTTCTAATGTGTCACACAGGCCTAGGCCTTGCATTGCCACTCATACAAGACATTCAATTCATAGCGATTCGTGTACTGTGCAAGCTGTAGTTACTTACCTGTGGGTTGCTTGACTCAGTGCTCCATGTTGTCCTTCCTAGGCACCGTCCGCTGGGACTTGCGAGGAGAAGGAGGAATCCTCCTGTGTACCAACCGCTGGTGGACCTGTCGACAATGGAGGAACGTCATATTATACTTCAATACCGACTTGACCGAGCCACTATACATGAACTGTGTGCCCAGCTGGAGCCAGCACTGATGTCCCCCATCCGCCAAACCACAGGAATTCCCCCTCTGTGTTCCCTGAGGAGGGTGATTTGGCCACTGTGAAGGGTGACTTCTATGCCCTTGGACATATCCCCAACATCATTGGTGCCATTGATGGGACCCATGTGGCCTTAGTACCCCCAAAAGACGATGAGCAGGTGTATAGAAACAGGAAAAGTTATCATTCTATGAATGTCCAGGTGGTCTGTCTGGCTGACCAGTACATCTCCCATGTAAATGCCATGTTCCCTGGGTCAGTGCATGACGCGTACATCATGCGAAATAGCAGCATCCCCTATGTGATGGAACAGCTACAGAGACAACGTGTGTGGCTAATAGGTGACTCTGGTTACCCTAACCTGCCGTGGCTACTGACCCCAGTGAGGAATCCCCGGACCAGGGCAGAGGAACGGTACAATGAGGCCCATGGGCGATCTAGGAGGATCATAGAAAGGACCTTCGGGCTCCTGAAGGCCAGGTTTAGGTGCCTGCACATGACAGGTGGATCCCTAATGTACTCACCAAAGAAGGTGTGCCAGATCATCGTGGCCTGCTGTATGCTTCACAATCTTGCATTGCGACGCCAGGTGCCTTTCCTGCAGGAGGATGGTCCAGATGGTGGTGTTGTAGCAGCTGTGGAGCCTGTGGAGAGTGAAGAGGAGGAAGACGACGGGGACGACACGGACAACAGGGACACAGTTATACAACAGTATTTTCAGTAGCACACAGGTAAGAATCCCCCACGCCATTTGGCATTTACTTCAGGCCTCCTGCATCTCTACTTTCTGGGTTTCCCCCCAGTTCCTTTCAACTGAATTGTGACTTTCCCTTCCCTTTCCAGAGCTGTATGACCCACTGCGTGACTTCTGCTTTGTTTTCCCATGGAGTAAAGCACATTGACATTGGTATGTTGTCATCACAATGTAACTGAACATTTTTGAACCGTTATGTGTAATACATTTGTTAAGAATACAAGCAGACTCCTGAGTGTTTTAAGTGCAATTAGTGATTTATTTAAAGTGCTACATATAGGTCGATGATAGTTAAACGGTGATGGGTGGGGGTGGAGTAATGTCCATGGCAGAGTCCAGTTCTCAGTCGCACAGGTGCATTGTCCATATGCCTGTGGAAGGATGGAGCAGGGGCAGTTCAAGGTTGGACAGGGTGACAATGTGGGACAGTGGA
Organism: Pleurodeles waltl; assembly: GCF_031143425.1. Taxonomy (NCBI): domain Eukaryota; kingdom Metazoa; phylum Chordata; class Amphibia; order Caudata; family Salamandridae; genus Pleurodeles; species Pleurodeles waltl. The sequence continues at coordinate 947,696,917 of NC_090439.1, read as the reverse complement.
ATGACATCAGGGGGTATCTTATGCTGGCGACGGTCTTGGCATCCTACTCTGTCTTCCTTTGTGATCTCAGGTTCCTCTTGCGGGGTGGTTGATCTTCAGCAGGAGGTGGGATTCTGGCGGCCTGTCATTGTGTGGAGGCCTCCTGTCCACTAGCGCCGGCGGAGGTGGTAGGCTGTTCCCGGTCCAGGCTGGTGACAGGTGCCCTTTGGGGTGCCAGATGGTCCCGCAATGTGGTGACTATTTGGTTGAGGGCCAGGACGATGTTCCTGAGCTCCTCTCTGTACCCCATGTACCGTTCCTCCTGCTGTGCCTGGATCTCCTGGAACCTGGCCAGTACCGTCGCCATCGTCTCCTGGGAGTGGTGGTATGCTCCCATTATGGTGGTGAGGGCCTCTTGGAGAGTCGGTTCCCTGGGCCTGTCCTCCCCCCGTCGCACAGCAGCCCTTCCAGTTGCCCTGTTTCCCTGGGCCTCTGTCCCCTGGACGGCGTGCCCACTACCACTGCCCCCAGGTCCCTGTTGTTATTGGGGTGTTGGGTCAGCCTGGGTGCCCTGTAGTGGCAGACACACCACTGATTGACCTGTCCTGGAGACAGAGGCATGGGCCCGCTGGGTGGGAGCTGTGCTGATATTCCCAGAGGGGGTTGGGTCTGCTGTGGCCTGTGTCTGTGTGTGGGGAACCGACTGTCCAGAGGTCCCCAATGGTCCGGGCTGGTCATCAGGTTCTGGGTCGACAGAGCTGCTGTCCTCACTGGGGGCCTGTTCTGGGGGTGGGATGGACAAATCTGGACCCTCCTGGCCGGTGTGTTGGCGTTCGGGCCCTGCAGGGGTAAAAGAGTATGGTTATTGCTTCTGTGTGTTCCATGGCGTGCGATTTGTGGGTGCCCTTGTCCCCCAGTGCTGGCATTCCCTTGTGGGAGGAGTTGTGAGGGTGGTTTGTGGGGGGGGGATGGGTATGTGCAGTGGTCATGCATAGGTGATGGGTGTCGATGGTTTGTGTTGGCATTCAGGGTTTGGTTTTGGGTTGGGTGGGTTGTGCTGGTGACACATTGGCAGGGAGGATGTGTGCTGGGGGGTTGGGGGTGAGGGTGGGGGTGTGGGTTGGCATGCTGGTGGTTGGGGGGGGTAGTTGGGATTAGACTTACCAGAGTCCATTCCTCCGCCTACTCCAGCGAGGCCCGCAGGATGCAGGATGTTCAAGACCTCTTGCTCCCATGCAGTGAATTCGGGAGGAGTGGGTGGTGGTCCGCCGCCAGTCTTCTGCACAGCGATGTTGTGTCTTGAGACCATCGACCGTACCTTCCCCGTAGGTCGATCCAGCGCTTTCGGATGTCTTCCCGGTTTCTGGGATGCTGTCCCACAGCGTTGACCCTGTCGACGATCCTTTGCCATAGCTCCGCCTTCCTGGCTATTCTGGTGTGTTGCACCTGTGTGCCGAAGAGCTGGGGCTCTACCCTTATTATTTCCTCCACCATGACCCTGAGTTCTTGTTCCGTAAACCTGGGGTGTCTTTGGGGTGCCATGGGGTGGTGTGGATGAGGTGTGGGGTGGTGTTTGTGGTGATGTGAGTGGTGGTGTGTGGTGATGTGTGTGTAGATGTGGTGTGGTTGATGAAGTTGGGTTCCTGTGTGTGTTGGGGTTTGTGATAGCTGTGCTCTCTCTCTCTCTCTCTCTCTCGCCTTCTCTCCGATTTTCTAGTAGTGGGGGTTTGTGGGTGATGTGGGTGTGTGTTTTATAGTTGCTTGGATGTGTGGGAGTGGTGTGTGTATGTGTATCAGGTGTGTGTATTTCGAATTGTCCAATGTGGCTGTGTTTTGTAAAGGTGTGTGTATTTTGACCGCGGCGGTGTGTACCGCCAATGGGATACCGCGGGTGAAAGACCGCCGCGTGGATTCGTGGGTCGTAATGGCATGGGCGTGTTTGTGTTGGCGTGGCGGTGGAGGTTTGGTCATCTCCAGTTTATCGCTGCCCGCTGATGAGGCGGCCTTCCGTGGATGTCGGGTTTCCGGCGGTTTGGCAGTTGGAGGTCAGAATGACTGTGGCGGTTTACCGCGGCCGCGGCGGTATGTTGACGGTCTTCTGACCGGCGGTAAGGGCCTTTTACCGCCGAGGTCAGAATGACCCCCTAAGTTTGCTTTTTAAAGACTTAAGACACTTTGGCCCTCATTCTGACCCTGGTGGTCGGTGATAAAGCGGCGGCCAACCCGCCAAACAGGCCGGCGGTCCAAAATATGCAATTCTGACCCTGGCGGGAACCGCCAACACAGCCCGCCGCATTAACACTCCGCCCGCCACGGCGGAACAAACAAACAGCGCGGCGGTCCCCGCCAACAGCAAGGCGGCAGACAATGTACCGCCCACCCTATCACGACCCACCAATCCGCCAGCTTTTCCGGGGTGGGAGCACCGCCGATAAAAACACGGCGGAAACAGACTACGAACGGGAAAACGCTCACCTCCACATACTCCACGCGAGATTCCGGCAGTATGGAACCCGAGTTGCAGGTCATCCCCGCACTCCTATACCTGCTCCTGTACCAGGAGCACGCCCGGCGGCGTGGAAGACATCGGTGAGTACTGCACCTACGACACAGGGGAGGGAAAAGATTACCGGCACACACCCTCCCACCCACACCCACTACAACACACACATCAATGCATTCCCACAGATCACTGTCACAACCCACAAACCCCCCCCCTCCGAAATAATGCAAAGACCAAAAGAAGAGATCTTAAACGGGCAGATATATTGAAAAATGGACAGCAGTAATCCCAATAAATAAATAAACTATGTACAAAATATATACAGCTACTAAATGTAGTCCAACCACTGTCCGTGGACCACAGGGGTCCTGAGCAAAGGGGCAAGGCCCAGTCCCACGACAAGAACTCCACGGAGAGAACACTGCAGGGGCATCAGAAAGAAAAAAGGACAGGCACCTCAGGGGGAAGGGAAGGGGGGGCACCTCAGCCACTTGAGTACACGACGCCAGATCCACGAGGGGACTCCATGACCACTGGCCCATCCTGGGGAGAGCAAAGCCACAGTCCATACAGTCCATACAGTGGGTGGCCTGCCCACTGGGCCATCCTGGGGAGAGCAAAGCCACAGTCCAAACAGTCCATACAGTGGGTGGCCTGCCCACTGGGCCATCCTGGGGAGTGCAAAGCCACAGTCCATACAGTCCATACAGTGGGTGGCCTGCCCACTGGGCCATCCTGGGGAGAGCAAAGCCACATTCCAAACAGTCCATACAGTGGGTGGCCTGCCCACTGGGCCATCCTGGGGAGTGCAAAGCCACAGTCCATACAGTCCATACAGTGGGTGGCCTGCCCACTGGGCCATCCTGGGGAGAGCAAAGCCACAGTCCATACAGTCCATACAGTGGGTGGCCTGCCCACTGGGCCATCCTGGGGAGAGCAAAGCCACAGTCCAAACAGTCCATACAGTGGGTGGCCTGCCCACTGGGCCATCCTGGGGAGTGCAAAGCCACAGTCCATACAGTCCATACAGTGGGTGGCCTGCCCACTGGGCCATCCTGGGGAGAGCAAAGCCACAGTCCAAACAGTCCATACAGTGGGTGGCCTGCCCACTGGGCCATCCTGGGGAGAGCAAAGCCACAGTCCAAACAGTCCATACAGTGGGTGGCCTGCCCACTGGGCCATCCTGGGGAGTGCAAAGCCACAGTCCAAACAGTCCATAACAGACTCCACTGCCACTGGAGGAGGCATGTTGGCCAGAGGACATCCTGCAGCCCTGCCCTAGACAGATCCTGCCCTGCCACGTCTGCCAAAGGGCCAGCGGTTCCTGCCTGGAAGGGCCCAGTTCAGCGGTTCTTGCCTTGAAGGGCCCAGTTCAGCGGTTCTTGAGACGGCGGTCCCCAGCGGAGCGGTGCTGGAGACGGCGGGGCCCAGTTCAGCGGTTCTTGCCTTGAAGGGCCCAGTTCAGCGGTTCTTGCCTTGAAGGGCCCAGTTCAGCGGTTCTTGCCTTGAAGGGCCCAGTTCAGCGGTTCTTGAGACGGCGGTCCCCAGCGGAGCGGTGCTGGAGACGGCGGGGCCCAGTTCAGCGGTTCTTGCCTTGAAGGGCCCAGTTCAGCGGTTCTTGAGACGGCGGTCCCCAGCGGAGCGGTGCTGGAGACGGCGGGCCCAGTTCAGCGGTTCTTGCCTTGAAGGGCCCAGTTCAGCGGTTCTTGCCTTGAAGGGCCCAGTTCAGCGGTTCTTGCCTTGAAGGGCCCAGTTCAGCGGTTCTTGAGACGGCAGTCCCCAGCGGAGCGGTGCTGGAGACGGCAGGGCCCAGTTCAGCGGTTCTTGCCTTGAAGGGCCCAGTTCAGCAGTTCTTGAGACGGCGGTCCCCAGCGGAGCGGTGCTGGAGACGGCGGGGCCCAGTTCAGCGGTTCTTGCCTTGAAGGGCCCAGTTCAGCGGTTCTTGCCTTGAAGGGCCCAGTTCAGCGGTTCTTGAGACGGCGGTCCCCAGCGGAGCGGTGCTGGAGACGGCGGCCATTCTATGGCCAACTGCTCATTGCCTGGTGGTGCCCTCCTGGGCAGCGGGGATGGTGCTGCTTCAATGCCCACCTGGGCTGTGGGTGGTGGGGCCCTCCTGGCCAGCTGGGCTGGGTCCTCCCTGGGTAGCGGCTATGGGGGTGGTGGGCTCTCCCGGGGCAGCTGTGCTGGTTCCTCCCGGGGCAGCGGCTATGGGGGTTGCGGGCTCCTCCTGGGCAGCTGTGACGGGTCCTCCATGGGCAGCAGGCCTGCTGCCTGACTTCTCCGCCTTGCTGCCCTTGCCCTCCTTAGTCGGGAGTCTGTGGCCCTTTCCTCCCTTTGGAGCTGTGGCTGTTGACGGTGGCTGGCTAGTGTCCTGGGGGATATCGAATCCGGGCTCCGGCGGCGGCCCTTCCGCCTTCTGCTCCTCTTCCCAGGGGGTGGGCTGGCTGTCCCCTTGCTGCTGGGTGAAGATCCAGACCTGCGGGCTGGTGGGCTCCAATACCCCTGCACCCTTGTCAAGGGGGCTGCAGGGCTGGTGGTGGCTGAGGTGCTCTTTTTACCCCGACGAGAAGGAGGGGGGGGCTCAGGGTCAGGAAAGAAGGTAGCAGTAGAGAGATAGATTTTCTTGGGACAATGGATAGTGGTAGGTACAGTGGGTATGGGAGTGGAGGGAGAGGATGTGGTTGTAGGCGAGACAAGTTTGCTGTCTTTGGGTGCAGGTGCAGGAGCGGGAGGCTGTCGTGAGGTGGATGGCTGTTGGGTGGGTGGGTGACAGCGTTTGTGTGGTGTGGAAGAGGGGGTGACAGACACAGTGGGAGAGGACACAGGGGACGTGTAAATGGCAGTGGGGGTGGTGACTGCACGTGTGCGGACTGGAGTGGAGGGTATGCTGGTGATGGAAACACTGGCTGATGGTGAGGTGAATGAAGGTGTGAGTGTAGACGTCACAGGGAGGGAGGAGGGAGACGAGGAGGTGGGGGTCACAGAGGTGGTAGTGACTGTTGGCATGTCTGCATCGGAATGTTGCTTGTGTGAATGTCTGCGTGATCTGTGGTGCTTATGTTTGGATGAGCTGCTCTTGGGTGTTGAGGTGTGTGCAGGCTGGTCTGATGGTGTGGGTGGGACAGGCAGAGGAACAGGAGACTGGGAGGAGGGAGTTAGTAGAGGGAGGCAGGAGACAGGGACAATGGCTGCCGTCAGTGCTGAGGCCAGAGCCTGGAACGATCGCTGATGGGCAGCCTGACCCGAATGAATGCCCTCCAGGTACGCATTGCTGCGATGAACCTCCCTCTCCACCCCCTGGATGGCATTCAAAAGGGTAGTCTGCCCAACAATGAGCGTTCGGAGGAGGTCAATGACCTCCTCACTGAGGGCAGCGGGGGTAACAGGGGCAGGGCCTGAGGTGCCTGGGGCGAAGGAGATGCCCGGCTTCCTGGCAGAGCGGGCACGGGGCGAACGCTGAGGGGCTGCTGGGAGGGCGGAGATGGTGCGCTGGGTGGTGGCTGTACCTGTAATGGCGGGGGGCACGGATGGTGCCACCCCCGCAAGGGAGCTCCCTTCCGAGGACGTGTCCGTGTCGCTGCAGGGTCCAGTCGTCCCCGTTGTGGAGCTCCCCTCGCCCTCCGTCTCACTGGTCCAGTCAGACTCTGTGGCATGGCCCTCCTGGGCCATGTGAGATGCAGCTCCCTCCTGCCCCGATGCCACTTCTCCTCCGCCTGATGATGCTGATGCACACAAGCACAGAAAGACAAACAAAAAGGGGGGGGGGAGAGAGAAATAAAGAGATTTTGAGTACATGGATCACCGGTACAGTTAGCGGACATGACAGTCACAGATGCCCCCTGCACTAAGTTGCGCACTTGGGGTCCGCTACGCATTCCGTGGAACATGCCCTACACACCTAGAGTTGACAACTGCACCCATGGATGACACGGCCCAGGGATGGCTGTACTGACACACTACTGAGGGTGGTGGCTGGGGACACAGGGGCTTACGGGGGTGCCCAGCCTACAGATATCGCCCTGGCCTAGGGGGACCCCCAGCCCTCCTCCCCCACCCAGACACCTCCACTGCGCGACAACAGAGTAGATGATGCTTGTACTCACCCCCTTGGGTCTGCTGTGCTGCCCTCACGCGCCCATCCAAATCAGGGTAGGCCACTGCCAGGATCCGGAACATCAGGGGGGTCAGTTGACGGCAGGCACCCCGCCTACGTTGGGAGGCCATCCCCAGCAGAGACTTGGCGGTCTTCTTGGTCCCGCGGCGGATGTCCTCCCACCTCTTGCGGCAGTGGGTGCCCCGTCGATGGTGGACCCCCAGGGTCCGGACTTCCTTGGCGATGGCACGCCAAATCCCGATCTTCTCATGGGCGCGGACCTATGTGACACGTACAGGGAGGGAGAAATACCACGTTCAAGTTTGTCTGCATTTTCGTTGCCAGTGGCCCGACGCCCCCCATCCCCGCCAGGCCCCCCGCCAGGCCCCCCGCCAGGCCCAACATGCCCCCCATCCCCGCCAGGCCCCCCGCCAGCCCCAACATGCCCCCCATCCCGCCAGGCCCCCCGCCAGGCCCCCCGCCAGGCCCAACATGCCCCCCATCCCCGCCAGGCCCCCCGCCAGCCCCAACATGCCCCCCATCCCCGCCAGGCCCCCCGCCAGGCCCCCCGCCAGCCCCAACATGCCCCCCATCCCCGCCAGGCCCCCCTCCAGGCCCCCCGCCAGGCCCAACATGCCCCCCATCCCCTTCAGGCCCCCCGCCAGGCCCCCCGCCAGGCCCAACATGCCCCCCATCCCCACCAGGCCCCCCGCCAGCCCCAACATGCCCCCCATCCCCGCCAGGCCCCCCGCCAGGCCCCCCGCCAGGCCCCCCGCCAGGCCCAACTTGCCCCCCATCCCCGCCAGGCCCCCCGCCAGCCCCAACATGCCCCCCATCCCCGCCAGGCCCCCCGCCAGGCCCCCCGCCAGCCCCAACATGCCCCCCATCCCCGCCAGGCCCCCCTCCAGGCCCCCCGCCAGGCCCAACATGCCCCCCATCCCCGCCAGGCCCCCCGCCAGGCCCCCAAGCCAGCCAGTGGCCCCAAATCCATATTGAATTAAACTCACTTGTTGGTCTGGAGGACCGTAGAGTAGCGCATACTGGGGGAGGACCCCATCCACAAGTTTCTCCAACTCCTCTCCAGTGAAGGCAGGGGCCCTTTCCCCAGTCGCAGCAGCCATTGTCCCTTCCAGACCGAGGTCACAGCAACACTTGCAGTATAGGTCCTCTCCTGTGAAAGTTCAAGTCGCAAGTGGATAAGTAGATAGAAAATGGCGGTCACGTCCGCGGCGGTGCGTACCGCGGCGGTGCGTACCGCCACCGCCGGCGCCCTTCGCCATTGGCTCCTGAAACCCATAGGCTTCAATGTTAACCAATGCGGCTTCGCGCCGCGGTCTTCGACCGCCGACCGCCTCGGTGTGCCACGCCAGCGCATTGACCTCACATCCCATTGTCACACTTCACAGGTCAGGCAGCCGCCATTTCGAGGGTCCACATGGCTCAATTTCAACTGCATCACACAGGCCTAGGCCTTGCATAGCCACTCAGACACGCCATTCACTGCATAGAGAATCGTTTACTGTGCAAGCTGTGAGTACGTACCTGTGGGTTGCTTGACTGTGTGCTCCATGTTGTCCTTCCTAGGCACCGTCCGCTGGGTTTGGCGAGGAGACGGATGAATCCTCGCGTGTACCGACCGCTGGTGGACCTGTCGACAATGGAAGAACGCCACATTATCCTGACCTACCGGCTTGACCATGCCACTATACATGAACTGTGTGCCCAGCTGGAGCCCGACCTGATGTCCCCCATCCGCCAACCCACAGGGATTCCCCCTCTGGTGCAGGTCCTGTCAGTACTCCATTTCTTGGCAAGTGGGTCATTTCAGACAACAGTGGGAATTGCTTCTGGGATGTCTCAGCACATGTTTTCGAAGGTGTTATCCAGAGTGTTGTCTGCCCTGATGAAATACGTGAGGAGCTACATCATTTTCCCTGAGGTGGGCGAATTGGCTACAGTGAAGGGTGATTTCTACGCCCTTGGACATATTCCCAACGTCATTGGTGCCATTGATGGGACCCATGTGGCTTTGGTTCCCCCAAGAGACAGGGAGCAGGTGTACAGGAACAGAAAAAGTTACCATTCCATGAACATCCAGGTGGTGTGTTTGGCTGACCAGTACATCTCGCATGTAAATGCCAAATTCCCAGGGTCAGTGCATGACGCCTACATCCTGAGGAATAGCAGCATCCCTTACGTGATGGAACAGCTAGAGAGACACCGTGTATGGCTATTGGGGGACTCTGGGTACCCCAACCTGTCGTGGCTACTGACCCCAGTAAGGAATCCCCGGACCAGGGCAGAGGAACGGTACAATGAGGCTTATGGGCGTACTAGGAGGGTGATCGAACGCACCTTTGGCCTCCTAAAGGCCAGGTTTCGGTGCCTGCATATGACAGGTGGATCCCTAATGTACTCACCTAAGAAGGTGTGTCACATCATCGTGGCCTGCTGCATGCTTCACAACCTGGCTTTGCGCCGCCAGGTGCCTTTCCTGCAGGAGGATGGTCGAGACGGTGGTGTTGTGGCAGCTGTGGAACCTGTGGAGAGTGACGAGGAGGAAGACGACGGGGCTGAAACAGACAACAGGGACAGAATCATTGAACAGTACTTCCAATAGGACACAGGTAACAATTCAAACATAATTTAGTAAATGTGAACTACTCTCCTGCATCTCTGCTGCCTGTCTATTTGCCCCAGTGTATGATGACTGAGTTGTGGCTTTTCCCTCCCTATTTCAGATCTGGGGTCCCCACTACGAGTCCTGTGCTTCGTTTCCCCATGGACTACAGCTTTGTGGCAGCTGTTTGTTGACTTCACTATGTACAAGGACATATTTGCACTGTCATGTCAATTACAATATTTTGAAATCACAGCCAGACTCCAGATAGTTTTGTGCAAAATAGGTGTTTATTTCAGTGCTCAAAATGGGATGGGTGGTTTCAAGTGGGTGGGGGCTATGGTGAAGGAATGTCCATGGCAGAGTCCAGAGTAACAGTCACACAGGTGCATTGTCCATAGGCCTGTGGAGAGATGGAGCATGGGCAGTTCAAGGATGGACAGGGTGACAATGTGGGACAGTGGGATGACATCAGGTGGTATCCTTTGCTGGCGGGGGTCTTGACATCCTACTCTGTCTTCTTGCGAGATCTCAGGGCCCTCTTGCGGGGTGGTTCTTCTCCTGCAGGAGGTGGGGGTCTGGTGGGCTGCTGTTGTGCGGGGGCTTCCTGTCCACTAGCGCCGGCGGAGGTGGTTGGCTGTTCTTGGTCCAGGCTAGTGGCAGGGGCCCTTTGTTGTTGTTGAGTGTCCGTCCTGGTGTTGATGAGGTCCTGCAGCAGCCCTACCATGGTAACCAGGGTGGAGGTGAGGGCTCTGATGTCCTCCCTGTACCCCCGATAGTGTTCCTCCTGCAGTACCTGGATCTCCTGGAACCGGGCCAGTACCGTCGCCATCGTCTCCTGGGAGCGGTTGTATGCTCCCATGATGGTGGTGAGGGCCTCGTGGAGAGTGGGTTCCCTGGGCCCGTCCCCCCCCTGTCGCACAGCTGCCCTCCGAGTTGCCCTGTTTCCCTGGGCCTCTGCCCCCTGGGCGGTGTGCCCACTACCACTGCCCCCAGGTCCCTGTTGTTGTTGGGGTGGTGGGTTATCCTGGGTGCCCTGTAGTGGTAGACACACCGCAGATTGACGCGCCCTGGAGACAGAGGCATGGGCCCGCTGGGTGGGAGCTGTGCTGGTGTTCCCAGAGGGGTTTGGGTCTGTAGTGGCCTGTGCCTGTGTGAGGGGAACCGACTGTCCAGAGGTCCCCGATGGTCCGGGCTGGTCATCAGTGTCCAGGTCGACAGAGCTGCTGTCATCGCTGACGGCCTCTTGGGTGGGGGGTGTGGAGAATTCTGGGCCCTCCGTGGCGGTGTGTTGACGGTCGGGTCCTGCAGGGGTATAGAGGTATGGTTATAGTTTCAATGTGTGGCATATGGGTGTATCTGTGGGTTCCTGTGTCCCCAAGAGCTGGCATTCGTGTGTGGGGGCTTTGGTGAGGGTGGCTTGTGGGGGGGATGTGTATATGCATTGGGCATGCTTTGGTGATGGGTGTCCATGCTTAGTGGACGTATGCAGGCCTAGGTTTTGGGATGTGTGGGTTGTGATGGTGAGACATTGGCAGGGAATAGGTGTGCTGGGGGTGGGGGTGAGGATGGTGGTGGGGGTGAGGATGGTGGTGGGGGTGAGGATGGGGGTGGGGGTGAGGGTGGGGTTCGAGGATGGGGGTGGGGGTGAGGGTGGGGTTCGAGGATGGGGGTGAGGGTTGGGGTATGATTTGGCATGCAGGTGGGGGGGAAGCAGTAGTGAAGCTTCAACTTACCAGTATCCATTCCTCCGCCGACTCCTGCGAGGCCGTCAGGATGCAGGATGTTCAAGACTTCCTCCTCCCATGTTGTAAATTGTGGGGGTTGAGGTGGGGGTCCTCCGCCAGTCTTCTGCACGGCGATGTTGTGCCTGGATACCATGGAACGCACCTTCCCCCGTAGGTCGTTCCATCGCTTCCTGATGTCTTCCCGATTTCTGGGGTGCTGTCCCACAGCGTTGACCCTGTCGACAATCCTCTGCCATAGCTCCGTCCTCCGGCAATGCTGGTGTAATGGACCTGTGTGCCGAAGAGCTGGGGCTCTACCCGAACGATTTCCTCCACCATGACCCTGAGTTCTTCGTCTGAGAAGCGGGGGTGTCTTTGGGGTGCCATGGAGTGGTGTGTATGATGTGTGGGGTGGAGTATGTGTAGTTAAGTGTGTTGAGTGTGGTGGTGTGTGTTGTTTTGTGTGTGGATATTGTGTGGGTGATGGTGTAGTGTGCCTCTGTGTGATGGTATTCTGTGATCGCTGCTGTGTCTCTCAGTGCTTCTTTCTGAATTTTTGGTCGGAGGGGTTTGTGGGTGATGTGGGTGTGTGTTTTATATTGTATTGTGTGTGTGGGAGTGGTGTGTGTATGTGTATCAGGTGTGTGGAATTCAAATCGTCCAATGTGGCTGAGTTTTGTTCGTTTGTGTGTATTCTGACCGCGGCGGTGTGTACCGCCAATGGAAAACCGCGTTTGAAAGACCGCCGCGTGGATTCGTGGGTCGTAATGGCATGGGCGTATTTCTGTTGGCGTGACGGTGGAGGTTTGGTCACCTCCACTTTTCCGCCGCCCGCTGGTCTGGCGGTCTGTTGTGGCTGTCGGATTTTCGGAGGTTTGGCTGCTGCGGGTCAGAATGACCGTGGCGGGTTACCGCGACCGCGGCGGAATTATGGAGGATTTCTGACCGGCGGTAGGCGCCTTTTACCGCCGAGGTCAGAATGACCACCTTTATATCACTTTTCAGTGATATCTCTACAATTTCACATTGCATCTTTATTCGTTTTGACCTACAATTATCCTGATAAATATTATATATTTTTCTAAACACTGTGTGGTGTATTTTTGTGATGCTATATTGTGTTATTGCATGATTTATTGCACAAATACTTTACACATTGCCTTCTAAGTTAAGCCTGTCTGCTCGTGCCAAGCTACCAGAGGGTGGGCACAGGATAATTTTGGATTGTGTGTGACTTACCCTGACTAGAGTGAGGGTTCTTGCTTGGACAGAGGGTAACCTGACTGCCAACCAAAAACCCCATTTCTGACAGTGGACATGTGGAAATGAGGTAATTCCACTGATGTTGTGCGCCGTTGCAGGAGGCAGTCGAGTACCGCAATTCAACTCCTCATTAGTTGTCATTGGGCCCTATGGATTACAGTGACCAATGGTGATGTACGCCGGCGGTGACGGTATGCACCGCCGCGGACGTGACCACCATTTTCTATCTGTTCACTAACTTGCTACCTGACCTTCAACATGAGAGGACCTACACTGGAAGTGCTGCTGTGACCTGTGTCTGGAACCAACCATGGCTCATGTCACTGGGGAAAGGGCCCCTGCTTTCACCGCTGCAGAGTTGGAGAGACTGGTGGATGGGGTCCTACCCCAATAGCGAATGCTGTATGGGCCTCCAGACCAACAGGTGAGTACACTGTGAGCACAATGCATGGGGCATGAATGCATGGAGTGCTATGTGTGAGGGCATCGTGTTGGGGGGTTGGTGGAAGGGTCCTTGGCAGCGTGCTGCATATATGGTGGGCAATGTCTGTACATAACGGGATGCGAGGGCTATGGTGGTCCATGAGTGTAACAGGCCGGACGGTCTGATTGAGACCTTTTTCTACGTGTATTTTTCTGCAGGTCAGCGCCCATCAGAAAAAGAGTATATGGCGTGCCATCGCCAAGGACGTGTGGACCCCGGGGGTCTACAGCAGGCGGAGAACCCACTTTTTCACAAACGGTGGGAGGACCTGAGACACTGGGCCAGGAAGACGGCGGAGGCCAAGCTGGGGATGGCCTCCCAACGAGGAAGGGGTGCCCATCAAACCCTGAGCCACCTTTTGGCCCGCAAACTGGTGGTGGCCTATCCAGAGCTGGATTGGCACTTGAGGGCATCACAGCAGCCACAAGGGGGTGAGTATAGTTTCCCAATATACTACTTGTGCATGGTGGGGTGGTCTCTGTGTGGGAGATGTTGGCCTGTGGGTGCCCGTAGGCCAGGCCGCACATTGCAGGGTAGGTCCAATGTTGGGCAGGGTATGATGTACACCACCTCTTGCCAAGCTAGTAGGCATCCACTACTAGGCAGGGGTCTGTGAGTCTCAGGTATGCTGATATTGGCGTTAGGTATTCCTGTCCATGGCCTGGTGACTAGCACTGTGACTGCTAGTGCATTGCCTAGTGCGTAGGGCTGTTCCCTGTGTGTGTGTGTGTGTCATGTACGCCAACAGTGGTGTTGGAGCAGCCATTGACCAAGTGTATCCTTTGTCTCCCCCCCTTTTTGTTTTGTCAACATTGCCTTATGTGCATTAGCATCATCTGGCAGAGGAGCAGAGGCACCTGTGACAGAGGGAGCTCCATCCCACAGGGACCATGAGGCCGAATCCTCTAATGGTGAGGGCACCAGTGGGACGGGGGCGAGGGGAGCACCACAGCAGAGACAAGAGGGGACAGTTCGCACAGTGACACCTCCTCCCATGGAAGCTCCCTGGTGGTGGTGGACACCTCTAAGCCAACCCCAACTACAGGTACAACCGCCACCCCCTGCACCAGCACTGCCCTCCCACCAGCTCCTTAGTATGTTTCCCATGCCTGCTCACCCAGGAGAGTTGTCATCTCCTTCACCCCAGGTACCTCAGGCCTTGTCCCAGTTAGCCCTGCTACCCTCAGTGAGGAGGCTATTGACCTCCTACGATTCATCTTGGTTGGGCAGTCAACCATTGTGTTTTCCATCCAGGGGCTGGCAGCCCATTTGCAACAAACAAATGCATTCCTGGAGGGCATTCACTCTGGCACGGCTGCCCAACAGAGATCAACACAGGCTCTGGCCTCTTCTCTGATGGCAGCCATTGTCCCTTTTATTAGCCTCCCCCCTCCAACTTCCTCTGCCCAGTCCCATTCCCCTCAACCCCAACCTATCCTAAGCACACAGGCAGGCCAGAATGCACACAAGACATAAACACAGGAGTGGCTCAGGCAAACACAACCACCACACATCATCCCACAGGCACTCACACAAACACCATCCAGATGCAGACATACCAACATCCACTGCCTCCACTGTGGCCCCCTCCTCCTCATTGTCCACCTCCCTCCCAGTAGCGTCTCCACTCACTCCTGAATGCACTACATCCTCATCCACTACCTCCATCACCATCACGCCTATCACTACACACCCCTCACTGGCAGACACCTCCTACAACCCCTTCCTCTTCCTCCACTCCCAAACCTTCACCCTCTTCCCACCCCAATGTCCCTAAGAAGCTTTTCCTCTCCACCGTTGACCTCTTCACTACCCCTCCCACCGTCCTTCATGTTGTGCCAGGGTGGTCAGAATCCAGGCAAGCACCTCAGCCACCCAGTCCACGGCCACAATAGTGTCAACAGCTACTGCAGGTGGGAGAGGCTCCAGGGAACCAGGCAGCTGCACTGAAAGTGTGCCTGCACCAGGTGCTTCAAGGAAGGGCAAGGAGGCACCACCAGCTTCCAAAGGGAAGGGCATGAGGCACCACCACCTGCCAAAGGGAAGGACAAGGGACTTGCACCAGCAGGCAGGAAGGACAGGAGGCATGGTGCTGGGACTCATTTGGAGCCCCCACCACCAACCATTGCGGTTCAGCCATCCAAGGCTGCAGAGGAAGGGCTGGAGCCTCCCCCCACCACTGCCAGCACCACCACCAGCACCACTGCCAGCAGCAGCAGCCCCAGAGGGTAGCCGTCCGAGGCTGCAGGGAATGGGCTGGAGCCTCTGCCAGCACCGCCACCAGCACCACTGCCAGCAGCAGCAGCCCCAGTCGGCAGCCATTTGAGGCTGCAGGGGATGGGCTGGAGCTTCTCCCCACCACTGCCAGCAACGCCAGCAGCACCGCCAGCATCACCACTGCCAGCATCTGCAGCCCCAGTGGGCAGCCATCCGAGGCTGCAGGGGATGGGCTGTAGCCTCCCCCCACTACTGCCAGCCCCGACACCAGCCCCACCGCTGCCACCACTGAGCAGCCGCCACCGCCGGTGTGCAGTGTGTAGTCCTGCCTCCATGGGCTGTAGTGCATCCTGGACCCTGCAAATTCTGTAGGTGTGACACCCAGGTGAGAGACTGTGACCTTGCACTCCCCAAGATCTGCATCACAGGACACAAGGCCCCCTCCAGAACCAGTGGAGAAGCCATCCACTAACCCCATCCTTCCCACAATGAAGCACACTGGGCACAAGGCCCCTCCAGAACCAGTGGAAGAAGCCATCCACTCACCTCATCCTTCCAAGGATAAAACACACTGGGCACAAGCCCCCCTCCAGAACCAGTGGAAGAAGCCATCCACTAGAGAGACTGGGGCCTTGCACTCCCTAGGACCAAGGAGTGGGCAAACCACCCACTAGAGAGACTGTGGCCTTGCACTCCCCAGGACCGGGCATTGGACAAACCACCCACTAGAGAGACTGTGGCATTGCACTCCCCAGGACCAGGCAGTGGGCAAACCACCCAATAGAGAGACTGTGGCTTTGGACTCCCCAGGACATCGCACAGGGCATGTAGCCCCCTTCCGGACCAGTGGCATTGTACCATCTTCTGGCTGAGGTACCCCCCCATTCCCCGTCCCCCTGAGGTGCCTGTATATTTTTGACCTTATGCCCCTGCAGCGTTCTCTCCGTGTTGTTGCAGGAGTGAGGTCCTAAGTGTTGCCCATGGACATTGAGGACTGAGCAGTGTCCCTCCATTTATAAATATGTATATACTTTTTTATTTTGAAGCATGTATTTATACTATTTTATCTTATTACACTCACTTTCTCCAAATCATTTTGTCCTTGCATTATTCCTGGGGGGTACGGGTGTATATGTAATGTTAGTGCAACTGGTTGTGTGTATGGTGTTGGGGGTGGGGTTTCACTCTCTCCCCCCCCCCTGTGCGCTAGGCAGCAGTACTCACCATGATCGTCTTCGCCGGTGTTGATGTTCGTAATGCAGTAAAAGGTAGACAAGCATGGGGAAGATGTGCAGCTCGGGCTCCATGGCGTTGTGGCTGTTCCCTGAGTCTCCAGAGGTGAGTCCTTTTACTTTTGTGTTCTGTTTCTGCCGTGCTTTTGATGTTGTTGATACCACCCCGGAAAAGGTGGCAGATAGGCCTTTCTTAATACAGTGGGTGGTACATTGTCTTCCGCCTGGCTGTTGGCGGTTACCGCCATGGTGCTTGTTGATACCACTGTAGCGGTTGGTATGTTGAAGTGGCTGTCTGTCTGAGTGGTTTTCCGTGGTCATAATTCCATTTTTGTTACTGCCGGGCTGTTGGTGATATTACTGCCGCTTTATCACCGACCGTCATTGTTGTAATGAGGGCCTTAGTGTTTGTTTGTGCTATTTATATTTAAAACTTTTAAAATATATATCTCCTGCTCCCCTTATTCATGTATTTTAGTTGTCATTTTGTTGATTGAAGTTAACTCTATTATTTTAATTTGGTTTGGGATTTTTATTGTTTGGTGTTTTGACTTGATTACTGTTTTGGTGTTGCATAAATATTTAACCATCGCTCTAAATTAAGCTTGTCTGCTCTATGCCATAGCTACCAGATAGTTGAGCGCAGGTTAGTTTAGTGACTTTGAGGTCCACCTTGACAAGGTAATGTCATAATTCCTTGAGATGGGCAACCACTGATTCCAAATAATATTCTACATTCTTATTTTCTTACTTAGGAAGGGCTACTACCACTGATTTTACTTGCATGGGTCATAATGTGAGAGATGGTGCACACAGGAAAGGATAACAAACAATGACCCTTCTTTTGAAATTTGTTTGAGAAAAACTAAAAGATTGCTGACAGGGCCAAAAAAAAGTGGTCCCCTCAGCATTTAGGGCCAGATGTAGGTACAAACCATTTTGCGACTTGCAAATTGCGAGTCCTTCCGACTCGCAATTTGCAACTCGCAAACTGGTATGCAGAAATGTGTCTCAGACAGCTTCTGCGACTCGCTATAGGGTCGCAACGACCCACCTCATGAATATTATGAGGTGGGTCGCAGTTTGCGACCCCATAGCGAGTCTAGGCACTCACGGGGATGGTGGCCTGCTGGGGACAGCAGACCACCATGTCCGTGACTGCTTTCTTTAAAAACAGTTTTTTTTTTCTTTTTGCAGCCCGTTTTCCTTAAAGGAAAACGAGCTGCAAACAGAAAAAAACCCGAAACCATTTGTTTCGTTTTTTTCCACTGCCTACTCTGAAAAAATATGTTTGCATTCACAAAGGGGAAGGGGTCCCATGGGAACCCCTTCCCATTGGCAAATGAGTTACCATCCACTTCAAGTGGATGGTAACTGCAAGTTGATTTGCGACCGCTTTCGCGGTCACAAATCAACTCTACATTGCGATCGCAAATAGGAAGGGAACACCCCTTCCTATTTACAGTCAGAATCACATTTTGCGAGTCGGTACCGACTCGCAAAATGTAATTCTGCATCGCGTAATGGCTTTTGCGCCTCGCAAACGGCGTTTTTCGACGTTTGCGAGGCGCAAAAGCCTTCCTACATCTGGCCCCTAGTTACTCCTACAATCCGTCATTTGCATGGGTGGGTGAAAAGTAGGCAATGACAACTCCAACAGGCACAAAGCAAAACTATATATGATGTGTGATTCCACTCTCAGGGGACCTGAAATTGTAAACTTGTTGGACATATACCAAAGACTAAATCAGCTGCTAACTTGAAGCGATAACGAACTTGACATATGGAATTAGGATCAAGAAAGAGGTTTTAAAAATGTGTGTAAAGAAATAATGAGGTAAGTCCTCTTTTTGCAGCCACCTTATCCTATACAAGGTGTGCAAAGCTTGGCATTATTAGTAGGGGTGTGTGAAACTCACATAATTTGCTGTGGAGTAACTACGGGAAATTACAGAAACAATAAGCAAAATTGCCCTTAATTACGCAACATGCATCTCACACTTAAAACATTACCCCAACAGTCTGTAAGGTAAACATTCAGCTCACAAATCTATTTTCAAGTTGATTTCCAATTGCTTGCATTCAAAAGGCTGCTGTTTCCATTCAGACTTGTAGGTTTGCACCGAAAAATAACCCAAAACGACTGTTCAGGTAAAATAGCTACCTGAAACGTTAGTTGACTGTGCATATTAAAGGAACTGCATCTTAAGTTAAGAAGACTGCCACTCGTGTTCAGTTTGTAGTTTTGCTCTCAAAAAGTACTCGAATGGTCTGCTCAGGTGAAACAAATCTTCCAGCAATGCTGCTTTCTTTCAAAAATTACCCAAACAATACATATCATGTTAAAATGTATCCCCAAATTACACAACGTGGTATAATGGCATAATTTCAGTAATTTTATACAGATTTTGTTATGCAAACCTACCAAAATCATGCCAGTTAAGCTGGGGTAATTAAAATGTAGCCCATGCCTAATTGGTAGATTTCTGTGTCAAAGTAAATAAAACTGAGTGATCCATAAGCATCCATATTTTGCCTGAATTTAATCTGAGCTATTCCTCTGCCACCCAGAGTTGTGTTGCCATATAATCCATCTTGAGCTAAGGCACCCCTATCTGTCTGGTTTGTTGAAGTAAGCATGCATGGAGATTAGCTCTGGCCTTGTTCCAAATAAACCTCAACACCAGTGTACACAGTTTACACATTTGTTTACAAAATACAATGTATGGAACACATCTACGAGTGTCTGGAGTGTATTAACTTTTCACCACACTTATTTTTCTAAAGATAGAAAAAGAAAGGTAGTTCCAGGTCAGCAGACCCTTCTTCGGGCTCTACCAAAGAGGGATATTGACCCTGAATAGACGAGGCACTTTCATGATAATTTAACCTATCTAGATATTATATGCGCCACTTAGCTTATTTGAATGAGTATTCTCTTTGCATGGTTTGTGCCACTTCCAGAGGAACAGACAGGTTTAGGATTCCAGATGCATCTATATTGCTCTTGTATCCTGCCACTACATTAAACTCTTTCAAATGGGAAATTTACAGAAGGAGAGAAGGCTCCTGGGAGCTCAAAGTGAGCAGTACATCATCCGCATATAAAATGTTTCTCCTGGGCTCCAAACTGGATTCCCTTGATGACCGTGAGGTCTCTAAAACGGCAGGCCAGGGTGCAGTGCTCAGGTTGATTAATAAATGAGAAATGGAGCCCCCCGCATGGCCCCCCTGTTTAATTGAAACTAATGTGAACGCTGTCCATTGAGTACAATTCGCACCTGCAGATCAGCATAATTAGCCATACCCATTTATATCTATCTGGCACCAATCTCCATCTGCTCTAGAACCTGTCACAAAAAGACCACTCCACCTGATCGAATGAGACCAACACCACTGGTGTGTCCTTCCTATTTCCATTTATGACCGAGTTGGTGGCTCTCCTTATTTAGTCGTAAGAATGGCTACCCTCAATCAAGCCATTATGGTTGCACAACATGGATTTTAGTAAATAGTTGGACTTAGTTACATGTACATGCCAAGTTTGCTCAGACTTAATATCACTTCTTTTTCTGCACAATAGTTAAAGTAGGCCACCAATAAGCGGTTAATTGGGGACAGAGGTTTTATAAAAGTCCCATAAAAACCTGGGGTCCTGTTCGTTATTGTTCTTCAGCGCTTTTTTCATAGTCCTCATCTTTTCTTCCCTGATAACGGCCTAGAATTCTTCCCCCGGCACTTTGTGATTTCTGGAAACTTCATCGCCTTGGATGTATCTTTGGTCTTGTGAGGAACAGTGGTGTGTTATCCTAACTTTGCCTATGGAACTCTTTCCATATGTTCCCAATACCCACCTCTTTCAGAAAACTTTTGAATTTCTTCAAAAGGACTCCCATAGAGCTCGAACGCTTAGGAGGCCACTCCCACATTAGCCACCTTACTAATAATGTCTCCTCTCCTTTCTCTCCTTTTTTAAAAGTTGTACAATCACAACTCCCTTCTTTCAGTCCCTGTGATTTTCTCTGGGATAGCTTTCATTTGGACCCTGCTGTCTCCTCCTTCAGGATCTTATTGTCATTTATATAATCAGTTAGAGGGCTCTGTGTGGAAACTGGTGATACAGGACACTTGGACTTTCATCTGCTGGCTTAACCTTGGAGCCTTCAGCTGTATGCAGCAATAGTCAGACCCTGCAGACCAATCCCGCTGTGTATGGCAAAAAGTTGAGCCTAAGGCTGTGCACTGCTGAACACAAATAGGACTTTAGGTGGACGGAACAGTTGTATTTGGTACATGCCTCAAAAACACGGCAATCGCAAAAAACAGACTTAAGTAAAATTAGGGGTCGCTTTGATTGTAAGATCTTGATGATTATTTAAAAAACATCAGAAAGTCACTGAAAAAATACAGATGATGCATAGTTATGGTGACAAAAGAACACACCAAAACCACTTAAATTCACCAGTTATAATTAAATAAACCAACCATAATTTGTGCTCCCATCATGCACTACTTATGACTGTACACTGATTATCAGGCTTGTTGTATTTGGTTAAAACAATGAATAAAGAGATCTTCAGCCTACTGGACATAATGCACTTGTAATATAGCAGATGGGAAATCTGTTTGTGATGGAGGAACCAGTACAACAAGGCCTCAAGATGCATCACCGGATTGGTATTGGCAGCAGACACATTGCTCAGCACTGTCCACATTATGACTTCAGTATACATATTTAATGAAGTCCTGGGTTTGCCTGCATCCCAATCCACTAGGCCTCTAAATGGGCAAAGCCATTTGTTGCCTCTCCACTGTGTTTGCTGCACCGGTGGTAAAATGTAATTTCTAGACCATCTTACCAAGTGTGACGGATCTGCACGGCAGTAGGTGCTTAAGTCAAATAGGTTTGGCATGTTCCACACGTCATTTCAAATCACCCATGATTTGGCACAGTTGGATTACCTACAACTTAACTATGTCCAAGGTCTCTACTTACTTTAACACAAAACATTTGTAGGTAGATGTCACAATTCAACCAGTACCAATGTATGTTTTTCATCAAAAGGTGGATCTTTCACTGGGCACATGGAGGCAACCGAACAGACTACAACTAATTCCCTGGATGGAGCCCGTAGTGACGGCAACATTCTTGGACTTGTGGAAGTGGATGAAGGTTCTGGTCCATCTGGGAAACCTGGTCATCCCACAACAGTGAGTATCACAGTGCACACAATGTCACGTCCCAGTCCTGCTCTTCTACATCACATGGAACCACTCCCCCCGACCTTTGTACCTAGCACCTTGTCCACAATTTTGTGCCCCCAGTCCTGGATCCTGAGGTGCAGCTCAACACTTCGGACACTGAGGGTCCGAGATCCAGTTGGAGAGGGCACCCTGTGCCAAGTGCTACACGGGCTCATGGGGTTAGGTTGAATGGGAGGGATCCTGTGGGTCAGCGGAGTGAGGACACTGGGGTTGCTGTCTGTCGAGGTGGGGCCACTCACCTGAACAGCAGGATGTCTGCAGGGGTGATGGTATGCCCCCAACCTCCTGGAACACCTCTCAGCACTTCCTGGTGGACACAGAAACCCCGGCAGGTGTCCCAGAAGGAAAGGGGCAGTTGAAGAGAAAGAGACAAAACAGTGCCATGCCCTGCCGGTCCAGCTAGGCCCCCTGTATTTTCGGGGGGAAGGTCGTTACTGACAGACTGATAGTAGAGTTAGTGCACTCAACTTAGTTGAAACTGAATCTCTCTTTCTGGTATGGGCACAGGAGTGGTAGAAGAACACCGGGATTCTCCAGCACTTTTCTTGGATAATAATAACTGTTGACACAATTACTAACACTGCATTACCAAAAAACCCAAACTGAGTACCATAACAATAAGTACTGCAACACTTGGGCTGGCTTCACAGAGATTCACTGTTGAACACTACAGTTTGAACTGTGGTTACACTTATCATGCACAAGAAAGATAAACAAGGGCATTAATTATATCACATATAACTTCCCTGCATGCATAGGGTTAAACTAAAAGGAACAAAAACAATCCAAGAAATAAAAATGTCCACTCTGGGTTCAAACAGTTAGGGTGGCACAGTTTGGTTTGGTTTCACTGTGTCTGTGAAAAACCCTTCAAAAAGCAAATTCCTCAAACCTGAAACACAGGCATGAATGACACAATTTAAACCCAAGAGTTATGCTATTAGAGAAAGAAAAGTCACGTAAATGCTCTTTTAAAATTGCACTGTCACTTTTTGTAGTACTTGAGCTCAAGCAGATTTCCTGAAGCACATTTAGGCAAGTAACTTCAATAATAATGTAGAATGTTCAGAAATGCATTTGTCTCTTCAAGATTAGCACTTTGCCAAAATACGAGGTCTGAAATACACCAGCTGTTTTAGGAAAGCGTGGCGCTCAAAGAACAAACTCCCTGGAGAATACTAGTCACTTAGCTGCAGTCTTTTCCAGAGTGCTGGAGGAATGCCTTGTGTGAGCTGGTACAGGAACAAAGAAAAGAATTGCCTCAAAAGTCCTGAATACGAGGATGACATCAGGGGCTGGACTGCCAAGTCAGATGCTGAGATCAGGAAGCAAAACAAAGTCAAGCAGGGAGGCATGCTTCACTCTGCTATTTATAGCCAATCAGGAAAGCAGTTGAGTTTCCACATGTGGATGAGTCACCATACCCAATTAGAAGCACATGTCTACACCTGCTCACATTAGAAAACAAGCATTGGTAAAACAAGCATTGATAAAACCAATTGTGTAACACAGAACATTATGTTTACTCAGAAACATGAAGGTTTAACCAAGAACAGAGATATGATTTAACCCTAATCCCTGGGGATGCTGACAGATAATGTAGGAGGCACCTTGGGATTCCTGACACTGTCAGTCAGGATACATCAGCCACATCTTGGGGGTCTATGAGGAGTCCCAATGCATGATGAGCCAGGTGTTGACTGAACTCTGAGAAATGAAGAAGCTACAGAAGTACATGCATAAGGACATGTGTCAACAAATGGAAGCCCACAATTCCAAGATGACCTCCCTAACAGGGGTGCTGAGGGACATACACACAATTCTGCACATGGCTTTTCAAAGCTAATCTAACTCTTCCTTTGGCTCGTCAACACTAGGCTCATGTATATCAGTGCCAGACACAGAAAGGGAGGCTCTGCCAGAGGAACCATCAGCCAGAGGAACCCCTGCCTCTGTAGCAGCTGATATCCCTCTCGCAATTAGGGACGTCCAGCAAAGAATCAACTGAGGTGCAGATAGCAAGACACCCACTACTGCCAGCAATAATCCTCTTCCTTAAGGTCCTCCTTTGTGTGTCACACATTCACTATGTGGACTGATCCTGAACTACCTTCCATTTCCAGTAGGAGGAGTACTCTGGACTTTGGACTTCAAATGGTGTGACATTCACTCCAAGGATTTAATTTACCATGAGTGACCCCTTCACATATCTTTTTTTTGTTGAGTCATCTCATATATATTTTCTGTTACTCATAGCTTCACAATAAAATCACCCACCACTGACTCATTGCTAATTTTTATTTCACATTTAGCCATGTACATATGTTAGACCATGTGAACCATACAATGATGATCTGAGGGACTTTTTCAAGATGGACTGTGTACATGCTGCATGTACACAGCGTCCAGCTCAGGATTACAACCATCCCACAGAACACATACATACAAGTGTCTAGTCAAACTAAAGATTTTATTACAGTGTTTAGCACTTAGGCTGTCAATATGTCTGAACTATTGAAAATCATAAATGATTGACTCATACTGAATAAATTAATTTATATACAGGTACAGACCTCCAGAACACAGAAGGAAGGGATTTACCACATATTGTCCTGTAGAATAGGCAAACATGGAAGTGGTTTATGTCACCAGCTAGAGCCTTATCACATACCACACCAAAGTAACCCAACATCACATAATCCAAGATTCAGACCGATATCAGTACAACAGTTTATTATCACATGGCCATTGGAATCTAGTGTTCATGCATCTGGTGGTATGGCACAAACATATGCCAGTGTTTTAGCACATGCATTGTGGACTACAGTGAAGAAAAATATCTACAGTTAGATATAGGTCAGACAAAAAAGTGTTTATCCAATGTGAAGGGAAACTGATTTGGTCATGGTATAGCACTACATGTTTTCCGACCACAGGATGACACACATGATGCATCAGGCCCACCACAGAACACAAAATAAGTCTAATGGGCCAACTAAACACTGTGCAAGCGGTCTAGGCATACGTCTTATACACCCCAAAAACGGTTACCTACTTTATCTGGAACAAGCCATCTCCAATTAGTGTGTCAGAACAGCATCACATACTTGCCTATGTCACAGCTCTGAAATGCCCACATAAAGATGTAATGGTGAAGGTACCTGTACAAAGTAAAAAAGTATAGGCTTGAAACCTTACATATGTCACAAGTCACATAACAAGCATCTGGAAAACAGGGTATTACAAGAAACCTGACACAAAGAAACATCATCAAGATGGGGATGTGTCTAAAGCTATTTCATCAATCAGTCTTTGGCTGAATTTTTATCATATTTTTATCAGATTCCAAACTGTTTAAAAAAACTAAACTCCACACATTCTCACAACTACAGTTCATTGAACAGTCACAGTCATGATATCACATGACATACCTGCACTCCTGAGAAGTAGCTGTGGATGAGATCCTCTCACAAGTCCGCTCCTTCCTCTTCACCACTGTCATCTTCATTTGGCATTTCCAAATTCTCAGCCAGTGGCACCACAGGCTCCCCTTCCTCTGGGATGTACGGGATATTCCTCCACAAGGTGATGTTGTGGAGCATGCAGCATACCACAGTGATCTGACATACTTTCCCGATTGAGTAGAGGAGAGCCCAAAATCCCACTCCACTGCCCAGCATGTACTTCCATGAGCCTCATCGAAGTGGACTTCCCCTGGCATAGTTGGATTCCTCAGCGGCGTCAATAACCAAAGAAGGTTTGGATATACTGACTCTCCTTTTAAGGAATGGGACATAAGTGCAACAATGAATCACTGACTTCATGATTGTAGCACCTGACATTGCTCACACAAAATTAGGACAGATGTGGCTAACCAACCAGCCATGCCCTATCTGGTTGCAGTTGTGACATCAGCTGGGGTATCGTGCCGTTCTACATTATAAAGGAATCATGGGGTGATCCAGGAAAATGGGTACAGACGTTTCAGATGTAGAAATACGCCAAACAGACAACTTGCACGCTGATGGAATGGAAGTTTTTTCTGTCGCAATAGGCCTGTTCAGAGGACTAAGGTGGCACCAAGTCAACATGTGTGCCATCAGTGACTCCCACCACATGTGGGTGGCTGGCAAAACCATAGAAGTCAGCCTTCACATTGGCTAAATCCTCGTGTCCGGTGAAACTGATATAGCTGTCAATGTGTTTCAATATTGCTGATAGGAAATCTCTCAACACCAGACTGAACATAAGCTGGGACAAACCACCAGATAGGTCCACTGTATGTCAGAAGGACCCTGTGGCAAGGAAGTGCAATACTGACATGACTTGAAAAAAGGCAGGTATGCAGTATGGATTAAGGTTAGCTAGCATCATATCTGGCTTCATCTGATGGCATAAATCCAAAATTATTTGCCTGTTCAGATGGTAGAGCTAGATGATGTTGCGTTCCTCCATGGCCTGAAGATCTGGTAGTGGATGTGACAAAGGAGGTTGTCATGTCCTCCATCTCCCAGGGTACCTCTGTATAAATTAACATGATTTGGAACATTAGTCACTGTGTCCACAGCAACATACATGATGCATATCAACAAAATCATGTGACAAAGCATTTCTGAGTAAAAATACATTATAGTCAGTACAAATCACATCTGCCAACTACACAAGGGTCAATTATTACCCCCATGGTTGTGAACACATGTGTCCACTACATGGATACAGGCAACACCCAACTATCTGCTACTCAATTGACCCCTTAGTGTGACATTCTTGTCCGACCTCCAAAAACACAGTCTGTGCCAAGGAACACACTACACTGGTGGTTTTGTTGTTGGACCTACACAACAAGACATATTTAGTATGTTTAGGATGATCCTAAACATATATTGTTATTGTGATGCACTTAACAGGGACATATACAGTATTTCAAAGTGCCATAAATGGCAGATGCCTGAACTAATCCACTGGACATCAGGAACCGCTCGCGTCCGCTGGTGGAAGTTGTCCGTGTGGTGGGCGGTTCAAACCACGGCGGACACAGACGTAGGATATGGTTGTTACCTGTGGTGGTCGTGGCCCAATGGCTGTGTCCATCTGTGGTGACGACTACATATGTGGCTTAAGTGTACGCTGCGTTGTGCCAAATCAGTCACTTGACTCCTGACTCTGCTGCCGGCAATACCTTCATCACTTCAGCTGTTGTAAGCCACCTCTGGGAACAATCATGCCATGTCCAGCAGGTGGAAGGGCCACTGCCTCTTCTCCAGAGGAGCTTTAGAGGCTTGTAAATGAGGTACTTCTCCAATATGGCCAGCTCTATGGCTCACTAGAAGAGCAGGTGAGTACCTCATAGGCACAACTGAGAATATGCTACACCATCCTTTCCCTCCTTACAGGCTTCTATGTGCCCCTGTATGCCAGGTAGACTTCTCATGTGTGCCTGCTGTTACAGTTTGTGTGGCATCGAAGGAATGTACATAGTACAAGTATTAGAGAGAAGTACTATATTTTGTGGTCAATCGCATTGTGCTGTCCGATGTTTTTTTGGGGTCCTAGATTCTCCTTGTTTTGGTTGTACATAACTAGGCAAGGAGACTTTACTGCCATACAATTACATATATTTGTTAAATGTTAAATAACATGTATGTGCATGACAGCATGACCTGTGCATGCATCTTATCTGAGTCAATTGAGGATCTCGTAAGCAATGTGCATTGTGCCACAGATCTTTCAGCCCACATCTGGCCTTGCCAAAGGGTTGTCTGGAAGGCATTTCATGACTCACTCTGGCCTTCAGGTTGCCACACAAGAAACAAGCCACATTGATGATGGACATATGATGTACTGTCATGCATGGAAGTGGTGGAAATGTGAGTGTCATGTGGGTTCTGGATGCTCAGCCTGCAGGGTTCAGGGTCTACTGAATGTATCTCCTAGTATGGCACACACTCTAGGCTGTGGGAGAGTCACTATGACTATGCAACTGTGGCACTGAGCTCAGTCCCGTTGTAGCTGCAGATCCTGTCATGTGGCAAACATGAGGCTCTACTGGGAAAACCTGTCCTGAAAGCCTCAGTCCATTGAGTAGATTAAAAATGGGCACTGAGGTAAATCAATGAACTAGTCCATATGCACATTTTGCATCATTGTCAGTGTGTGTCTTTGACTCATGACTGGTCCCTTACTTTTGTCACCTTCACAGAAGTCATATTTGTCATGTACAGCCATATTGCACACATGACAAACCCACAGTGCAGAGAGTGTGTAGATTCCTGGGAGGCCATGACATGTGACTCAGTAGCTTGGTTACATAGCAGAAATCGAACCAAACATACCTTTGTATGTTGAATGCGATCTCTGTAGGTTTGAAAGATATGTTCAAAGGTGTGTTCTGTGGTACAGGTACAGACCACAGAAGCCCACCCTGAAGTGACTTGAGTCTGCATTTGGTATGCCACATGTCTACCCATTCAGAGGGAAGAAACCCCACGCTAGTCCTTTCATTGTCACTCAAGTGTAGGGGTGAAGTCGGTATTATGGTAGTTGCCTGTTTGGAATTTATGCAATGAGTAAATATTGCAGAATGTAAATGTGTTTGCCTAGTCTGTCCTAAGGAGATTACCCTTCAGAAGCCACATTGGTGTGTAGTGTTTCATTGTGGCTCACATCACTGTACGTATTGCTGGAGCATGGGCTACTTGATGTCATTAGGCTTGCTTAGTCAGTGTAGGCCATGAGCAGGGCAGAGGGTCAGTCTGCAGAAGACTCCAAGAGTGTTTAGTCATGTCCCTTTACTTATTAGCATGTGTGCTTTACACTTTTGTTGACAAATTGCCCATTTTGTGCCTTGTGTTTCTGATGTGTGTGTGACATAACCATGTGTGCAAAAACTTGTGTTTGAAATCATTTGTTTTGTCTCTTGCATCTATGCAGGTCAATGCCCATCAGAAGAAAGGTATTTGGAGAGTCATCGCCTGGAAGGTGTGGCCCCTTGGGGTCCATAGCCGGCGGAGAGCCCACTCTCGCAAAAGGTGGGAAGACCTGAGATGCTGGGCCCAGAACTTCACAGAGGTCCAGCTGTGGCTGCCCTCCCAATGTGGGGGGGTGCACATACGAGCATGACCCCCTTAGTGGCCCGCATTCTGACGGTGGCCTACCGAAGCTTGATGGGCATTTGTGGGAAGCACAGCAGCCAAAAAGGGGGTGAGTACAGGGCATATTCCTGCCTATCACCTAGCCAAGATGATGTGTTAGGTTATGACATGTCACCGTGAAATTGGGGTTGGGCCATGTGTGACTCACAAGATGAGTAACTGTTTGTGTAGGTATGGGATTTGGTGCAATTTGCTTTGCCTTTTAGCCCCAGGACCTGGGACACAACTGAGTACAGGCCACAAAAAATGTGTTTTCCAGGGGCTAACATGGCTGTGTACATTGACCAATCAAGTAATGTTTGTTGTTGTAGTGGGCCTAAATTCTACACAACAGACCACTACTCGGTAGCATTACAGCCCAGAGAAAAAGAAGTGATGGATCACTGTCCTCAGCTATGTGTCTGGTCAAGTGAGTAAATTGGCATCTGTCCCCCAGAGGCCACTTGTCTTCAGTGTGTGACGAGTGTTGGTGCCTCACTACTGTCTGTCATGTGAAGGTGGCCATCATTCATGTGACAGAGCATGCATTGTTCTTTGGGCACAGCTACAGATCAATACTCTCCCTTGGTAAATGGGAAATGTCCATTGACATGATTTGTGTGACATCACTGTTACCAACATTCCATGTGCCCATATGTTAACATGTGTACCATTCGCTTTTGACAAAATGTGTACACTGGGGTTTCATGCATGGTCCACCTGTGTTAATGGGATAATTTCTGTATTCCCTCATATAAATGTGCATGCCAACCTGTGTTTGGAATTGGACATATGCAATGGGGTTGTATTTCATGTGGTGCCACAGACAAGAGTGTGTCACCATTGATTGTTCGCTCACACATACCATCACCCATCATTGCATGTCATTTGGCATGTGCAACGGCAGTAACAATGAGGGCTATGATAGATAGGAACGCATTTTTACACACAATGTGCATTTCCATGCCATTTATGTGGATCATGTAGCAAAGTGCTCTGCATATGTGAAATGCGGGAGGTTTGTTTCCTGACTGTTGGCATGCATCATGGAGTGACTTGCAGTTATGTGGGAATCATATTAGATTGGGTATGACCACTTATCCACAGACATCTGAGTTTGCAGGACCAAAACTCAGACAGCAATGTAGCTTCCCATTGGGCAACATTTGTAGGGAATTCTACAAGTATTTGAGAGACCCTGGGCCTCTCCAGCATACAAAGAACTAATGTCTTCTATTGATGTAAACAGAATGTGTCATTGTAAGGGGTGCCATACAGTAGAGGTGATTTCTGTGGGGCTAGCTGATTCATTGTGTTGTGGATTTTGGAGACATGTCTCCCTGGCTATTTTCACAATTTGTCTACAGTGTATGTTTGCAGGGCAAATCTATAGTATATCTGAACAACATTAGTACTACCTACATGGCTCAGTTAAGACAATTTACACACAGTGTGTATTGTTGATTTTTTCTTCAGGCTACTGTACTGCAATCAGCAACATGCCAGGATTTTGGGGCATCATTTCTTATTGTTGTGGTATTGTGTATGTGACAAATAGATGTATGCATGACCTTGCGTGGGATCTGAGGGAATTAACTATTGTATGCAACAGGTAACTGAGGTATGCTCCATGAGGCAAACCATTGAAGGTGATGAGGTCCCCTACTTTTTCAATGGTTACTATGTTGCACAACGTCACCCATTAATGTGTAGTTGTCTGATATCCTGATTTTCCTCTGAGCAACTGTTGACATTTAATGCTGCATACATGCATATAGTGTGGAACATGTAGGAGACAATTTGATGTAGTTAGTTGCTGAGGCCAACTTGACATCATGGTAATGTTTGCTAATCACAGCTGTTGTTGAGGTGTGATCTGGAACGCATGGTGACCCTTCTATTTGCAGCATCATACCAGGAAAGTGAAGGAGACAGGGCAGAAGCAAGTGGAGAAGCATCTGGCCACGGTAACTCCAGTAATGACACCGCGGACACAGAGGGTTCCAGTGGCCCAGAGGGTGAGCGGAGCGCCACAGAGGACACAGGATCAACCTCATGTTCTTCAGATTCTTCCTCCAGTGGCCAATCCCTGTGATGGTGGACCCATCAGGACTTGCTCCTGTACCATCCTTGTCTGCCACCCCCAGTTATATTATCACCCTTCCTGTTTCTCCCCACCCAGTTGGCGGTGCCTGCTCACCCAAGTGGGTGGGTATCTCCTTTGCCACAGGCACCTCAGGTCAAGCCCCTGTTACCTCCTGCTGCCCTGAGTGAGGAGGCTATTGACCTCCTGAGGAATATCTATGTGGGGCAGAATGTCATTGTGATTGCTATCCAGGGGTTGACAGGCCAATGTCAGCAGACAGATGCATACCTGGAAGGCATTCATAGTGACATATTTGGCCTACAGAGATCTTTTCAGGCTCTGGCCTCCTCACTAATGGCAGCCATTGACCCTCCACATGCCTTCCCAATCACCGCCCTTTTCCCAATCCAAATTCCCTTTTCCCCCTAGCTGTCCCAAGCACACAGACACATCCACATGTATCCACCTCAACACACACAAGCAGCACACACAGACACAAGCACCATAAGACACACTGGCATGGAGGTACTAACCAGTCTCCAACAGACATCACAACAGCCACCATTTCAATAGACACCACCATCATTCCCACTGACACACACACCACAACCACCATTTCCACAGACACCACCACAATACCCAGACAACACCTCACAGCCCAAAGACCTACACACCTCAGACATCATTCCCCCAGACCTCACCACAACACCCACAAACACATCCACCACATCCACCATACCGACAGACACCACCTCAGCACACAAAGACACATCCACCACATACCCACAGACACCACCCCAACAGACACACACACATCCATCACTCCCATATCACCCAGCAATTCCAACTCAGGGTCCCCCAAGATGTGCAAATGCCCACACTCACACATGCAATAGACACCACACAAGCATATGTCACACAAGCAAACACCCGAGGCATCAACACCCACAGCCAAGACCACCACTCCCTTAACCTCCAAATCCCCAGTCCCTTCTGATGATCCTACCCATTTTCCCAAGGAGAGTTTCCTTTCTGACCTTCCCTTTTCCCCTGTTCCCTTCACCCCCTCCCAAACCCAAAAGACCCCCACATCCCAACTTGTCCCTCCACATCAAAGTTCTCCCTTGTCACACCTGCCCCCTGCAAGCACCCATAGGCCTCCCCTCAAAGAAGAAACCCACAACTCTGAAGAAAAAGCTCCAAATCCAAACCCATTCTTCCCAAATATGACCCCAACCAAGGATGATCCCATGATGCCTGTCTGCCCACTTGATGCCCCTTCCTATGTAGGTTCCTTTACAGTGATTGGAGTGAAGGTTGGGCACGTTACTGTGCATGGGCATGTATAAACTGACCAATGGCCTTTGACCTACACCATTTGGTGCTAATAAATCCAAGTTGATTTTTTGTTGGGTACACATTTTCCTGCCATTACTTTTCTAATTTTCGGTTGTTCTTGCGTAACTTGTCTTGTATGCCTACCGTTGTGTGTGTTTAACCGTGATTGCTGATTGATTTGCTGTTGTTTGTAAAATCTGACTTTATGGGCAGTGCTCTTGTCACAAGGGTAGATTTTCACTGTATGGATATGTGTTTGTTGATCCAATTGGGGTGTCGTTGCCATTTGTTGTGTTTGATATGGTAAGTATTTCATCTTGTGCTGGCCAATGTCAGCATGTATGGTGTTGGAATTGTCCCCCTGATATAGATTATGCATTCATCACCAGAACAATTAAAATTGGATAAGGGGAACTGGAGATGTGAATTTTTAAAGTATATATGTTTTTTTAGCGCATCAAAACTAAAAGTGCCGCTCAGGGCTTCTGGTCACACCTTGACTGGGACAAAGTCAAAATTTGTGGCCAAATGCAATGGAAACATGCTTGACTACAGCAAGCAGGAGGCCTCGGTCAAAAGTTTACTTTTAGACTTAAGGGGTCATTATGACCCCAGCAGTCGGTGAAAATGTGGAGGTAGTACCGCCAACAGGCTGGCGGTACATACTGCCACATTATGACATATACCACACTGACCGCCATGGTGGTAGCAGCCGCCGGGCCCGAGATAACAATCTCCAACCTGGCGGCCGCTACTGTATCACCGGCGGCATTTTGACCCTGCCTACCGCCATGGTTTTCGTGGGAATCATAATGTTACAAAAACTATAGTGGTAGGCCCTAGCAGTGCCAGGGAATTCCTTCCCTGTCACTGGTAGGAGGCCCACCCACCCACCCTTACAATCCCTAGACACCCCCCACACTCCCTCCATCCATGCTTCCCCTTCCAATCCACCCCATATATGCACACTCACAAGCAACCACCACGCATTCACACACTCACTCACACAGGCATACACGCATGCAGCTATTCATTCACGCACACATCCGTGTACACATTCATACTGACATGCAGACTTGCATTAACATGTCCATTCATACATGCATTCTCACACATACACACACACACACACACACACACAAAACAATTCTACACACATTTTTGCATTTGCACACACACTCACAAATTCATGTACACACACCCCCCACACACACACACACACACAGCACCCCCAGCCCCTCCCCTGTCGGAAACCTGACTTACCTACATTCAGGGGGTCTTCCGGCAAGGAATGGGCCGCTGCTACTGCCAGCAGCACCCACCAGCAGAACACCGCCAGGCCGTATTATTTTTCATAATACGGCTGGCAGCAGTCTATTGGCGTGGCGCTGTTGGTGGTAGCAGCGCCACCTTAACACTGTCCACCAGCATGGCCACAGCC
Source organism: Pleurodeles waltl (assembly GCF_031143425.1). Lineage (NCBI taxonomy): Eukaryota > Metazoa > Chordata > Amphibia > Caudata > Salamandridae > Pleurodeles > Pleurodeles waltl. Next base: position 947,663,539 of record NC_090439.1, on the reverse strand, counting down.
AGATTTCCACACTTCTTGTGGCAGAAATCTAGCTGTGGTCATATTATGGCAGACGGATGTCATCAGTCTTTTGGCACCACTGAAGGGGTGGCATTTGCATGGAGCAATGAGGAGAAATACTTTTATTTCTCCTCATGTTTGCTTTTTCTATGTGTGCTACATTAAATAATGATGATTACATAACGATGAATAAAGACAATTTGCTACTTCTATGTGTGCCCCAACATGCATAGAACTAGAAAATCGCAATTATTGATTGTTTATTTGCAGGAAGGGACACCTTCCTAAACATAAACAATCATTCCCTGCAATGCAGGCACCGTTGCAATATGGTGCAAGGGTACCTGCATTGGGGCTAGGCAGCTAAATTTAGCATCAGTGCTAGGGAAAACACAGGGGTACACTATATTTTTGTAAATATGGAACTTCCCTGCCTTTGAAGTGATGGAGCACAGTGCTGCCAATTTTGATGCAGCGCCGCTCTGCATCACTTCTTCGTAAATTAGGCCACTGGTCTGTCTTTCATTAATGTGCTGTTCCCAGTGCAGGCATGGGTTTGTGCCTTCCCTTAGAGTGTATTCCATAGCAGAGAGCTCAATGTGTCTGCATCTGGTGTCCAGTTTTAAAAAATGCACCTCTGTTTTCTTTGGGAAAATGGGATGTGTCCATGTTGTGTTTTGGGGCATTTCCTGTCACTGGGCTAGGCCTACCCACACAAGTGAGGTCTCATTTTTATTGGGAGACGTGGGGAAATGCTGGGTGGAAGGAAATTTGTGGCTCCTCTCAGATTCCAGAACTTTCTGTCACCAAAATGTGAGGAGAAAGTGTTTTTTTAGCCATATTTTGAAGTTTTCAAGGGATTCTGGGTAACAGAACCTGATGAGAGCCCCACAAGTCACCCCATCTTAGATTCCCCTAGGTGTCTAGTTTTCAGAAATGCACAGGTTTGATAGGTTTCCCTAGGTGCCGGCTGAGCTAGAGGCCAAAATCCACAGGTAGGCGCTTTGCAAAAACCACCTCTGTTTTCTTTGGGAAAATTTGATTTGTCCACGTTGTGTTTAGGGGTACTTCCTGTTGTGGCCGCTAGGCCTACCCACACAAGTGAGGTATCATTTATATTGGGAGACTTGGGGGAAGGCTGGGTGGAAGAAAATTTGTGGCTCCTCTCAGATTCCAGAAGTTTCTGTCACCGAAATGGGAGGAAAAAGTGTTTTTTTTGGCTAAATGTTGAGGTTTGAAAAGGATTCCCCTAGGTGTCTAGTTTTCAGAAATGCACAGGTTTGGTAAGTTTCCTAGGTGCCGGCTAAGCTAGAGGCCAAAATCCACAGGTAGGCTCTTTGCAAAAAACACCTCTGTTTTCTTTGGGAAAATTTGATGTGCCCACGTTGTGTTTTGGGGCATTTCCTGTAGCTGGAGCTAGGCCTACCCACACAAGTGAGGTATAATTTTTATCGGGAAACTTGGGGGAACGCTGGGTGGAAGGAAATTTGTGGCTCCTCTCAGAATCCAGAACTTTCTGTCACCAAAATGTGAGGAGAAAGTGTTTTTTTAGCCAAATTTTGAGGTTTGCAAAGGATTCTGGGTAACAAAACCTGGTAAGAGCCCCACAAGTCACCCCATCTTGGATTCCCCTAGGTGTCTAGTTTTCAAAAATGTGAAGGTTTGCTAGGTTTCCCTAGGTACCGGATGAGCTAGAGGCCAAAATCTACAGCTAGGCACTTTCCAAAAAACACATCAGATTTCAATGTAAAAATGTGATGTGTCCATGGTGCATTTCCTGTCGCGAGCATCAGGCCTACCCACGCAAGTGAGGTGCCATTTGTATCGGGAGACTTGTGGGAACACAGAATAGAATAGCAAAACAAGTGTTATTGCCCCTTGTCTTTCTCTTCAGTTTTTCCTTCCAAATGTAAGACAGTGTGTGAAAAAGACATGTAAATGAGAAATGCCCTGTAATTCACATGCTAGTATGGCACCCCGGACATTCAGAGATGTGCAAATAACCACTGCTTCCCAACACCTTATCTTGTGCCCATTTTGGAAATACAAAGGTTTTCTTGATAGCTATTTTTCACTCTTCATATTTCAGCAAATGAATTGCTGTATACCCGGAATAGAATGAAAATCCATTACAAGGTGCAGCTCATTTATTGGCACTAGGTACCTAGGGTTCTTGATGAACCTACAAGCCCTATATATCCCTGGATCCAGAAGAGTCCAGCAGACGTAACAGTATATTGCTTTAAAAAATCTGACATTGCAGGAAAAAGTTACAGAGTAAAATGGGGAGAAAAATTGCTGTTTTTTTCACCTCAATTTCAATATATTTTTTTATTTCAGTTGTTATTTTCTGTAGGAAACCCTTGTAGGATCTACACAAATTACCCATTGCTGAATTTAGAATTTTGTCTACTTTTCAGAAATGTTTAGGTTCCTGGGATCCAGCACTGGTTTCTCACCCATTTCTGTCACTGACTGGAAGGAGGCTGAATGCACACAAATAGGTAAAAATGGAGTATGTCCCAGTAAAATGCCAAAATTGTGTTGACAAATTGGGTTTTCTGATTCAAGTCTGCCTGTTCCTGAAAGCTGGGAAACTGGTGATTTTAGCACCGCAAATCCTTTGTTGATGCCATTTTCAGGGAAAAACCACAAGCCTTCTTCTGCAGCCCTTTTTTCCAATTTGTTTGAAAAAAAAAGAATTTTTCACTGTATTTTGGCTAATTTCTTGGTCTCCTTCAGGGGAACCCACAAAGTCTGGGTACCTCTAGAATCCCTAGGATGCACATTTGGTGTGGGTAGCTCATGTGGACAAAACGTTATGAGGGCCTAAGCGAGAACTGCCCCAAATAGCCAAAAAAAGGCTCGGCACTTAAGGGGAAAAAGGTCTGGCAGCGAAGGGGTTAAACAGAGAATTGGCCCTGGGACTGGTTAGCAATGCCCAGGATACAGTCAGAGTCAGAAAACACCTGTATCAGCTAAAAATCAGCTACATATATATATATATATATATATATATAAATATATATATACGGCCAGGGGAATCATGTTTTAAGACTGAGGGAAAGAGAGTCTCAAGTCATTATTGATTTAGACACCATGAGCCTGAGGGGTTTGAATCTTGATGAAGAACTAAGCATACATCTCCATAATTAAAGATGTGCTTTTGGTGTTCATTGGTTTGCCTTTGTATGATATATACAGTATTGACTGTCTGCTTCTGTAGTTCCATCTTCTGCTTCTTTGGTGTTCTGTTACAAGTGTTATATTGTTTACACTGACTCTGTCCTGTTGTGTTTTGTTTTCACTGGGGAAAAGGACGGGGCACTCTATGACAACTAATGATCAAGCTGGACGGGTCCCCCTGCACCAGTGGTCTCCAAACACTTTAATGCCGCGCCCCCCCCAGTTGAAAAATAAAAATCACTCTGCCCCCCTCAGAATTTATCACAATTATTTTATAAAGATGGCAATGTTTAAATATGTCTAGACCTATTCAAACATTGCAGTTAAGTACTGTTGTCTTTTTAAAAAGCCAATAACATGCTTCTGCTTAAGACGAAGACCTGTTATCTGTATAATGCTTCTTTTCCCCAGAGTCTGGCGCCCCCCTGGATCACTTGAGGCCCCCTCTAACTATACTTTGCCCAGGCTATTATCAGATGATGAGAGCCATGTCTTTATATTCATGACATCTTGCCATGTCTGCAAGTTCCCTGTGGTCTATGTTGACCCCTATTTCACATTTTGCAATTTGTGTTCAATATTTGTGAGCCAGCACCAGGAATTCCCCTTGTGTATAGTATTGTTTTCTAAGAGTGACATTGATGGACATGTTGACTGCTCAGTAGACTGGACTTGTGTACATATCGAATATTTAGGCTGGCTATAAGATATTTTTTATGGTATTCAATTTTTATTTTACTATTTTTTCATTCCACTCCTTTTACCCTTCAGGTTGCTGGGGTTCATTGTATTTCTTATTGTGGCCCAATGGGCTACGTATGTTTCATGTTGATCATCAGCAGTCATGCAGAACAGGGCAGGTGATCTCTGTCAATTGCACTCAACCTTGTTGCGGATGACATTTCCATACGTGTGTCGTCATTTGGAATCATTTATACTACTCAGATTGACATGTTTGTGTCATTTCACGGGTAATTGGTAATTTAGTAACATTTGAACATGCATATACACATTTAAATACCATCTAAATTAGATTTATCAGACCTCAGGATCCATCATTAGCAACATTCACTTTCTCACTATTATATAATCAGGATAACAGCACACATTTAGGTTTTGTTTACATACCCTTGACATTTGCTTTATTCTATTACATTTCATTTGCGAGTCTTAATGTTTTTCCCATAGGTGGTGTACTATGAGGCTGATGTCAGCCCAACATATAGTTTTCTTGAATGCTATGTTTGAATTTGCAGTACCTAACCTACCAAGGTGGCCCCTTGTTTTTCATTAACTTTGATGCACTTCATGTCTTTGTCAGTTTTCAGCATTTTTTCACCTGTTTGTATTAACATCGTCACACTGGTTGTGATTCCACATGTGAAGAAGGCCGTGTGATGGCCAAAACATGTTGTGTTGGAGTAAATTCATCATTCACCATATCCTGGGTAAGCATATTTTTTGTGTTTTGGACTTTATTGTGTATATATATATATATATATATATATATATATATATATATATATATATATATATATATATATATATTCACAAAAAAGCCAAGGAATTCAAGGACATAATACTTAGGTTCAGATTTTACATACAGAAAACCTCAGAAATTCAACAGTTATATTTATAGTTGTTTCAAGTAACAATAACTCATGCCCTTGCCATGCACAGTTTTCTCATCAATAATTTTATTTAAAATTTTACAGTGATATTATCAAGGATGTTATGGAAGATGTCATGAGTCAAGTAACATCTGGGGTAATTAGCAGTGCATGCAATGACACAAGTTATAGTTACCTTAGGGTACAAGGTATAGTTACTTGAAATACCTCTAACTATAACAGCTGGCTGAATTTCTATGGTTTGTGTGCGTAAAACCTGAACCTAACAATGACGTCCCTGTAAACTTAGCTTTTTTTAGTGAAATTCAATGAATTTGTAAAATTCTAATTCCTAACTATAATGTCCATTTTACCTTTTCTTCTTTCAATGAATATTTGACATTAAGTAAAATGCCCATCGCAATGCAGGGATGGGGATGAGTTAGATGTTGTGCCTGGCCTGATATTGTGCTGCCCCCATCCAAACCTTCTGCTCCTACTTACCCTCCTTGTTATCCATTGTCCAAGTCGATGTTCCTGCTTCCTCATTACAGTCTTGTGTGGCCATTGTTCTGCCATAGCCTTTCCCTTCTGCCCTGACAATTTAGCTTGCTCCCCATCCACCTCCTCCCTACCCTCTGTTTTCCAAGTTCATGCACCACCCCCTTCCCTCCTGCCCTGCATTGTCTGATGTGCTGCCAGTGCCCTCCAGTGCTGTCTCTGCCACGTTCTGCCCTCTGTTGCCCAATTCTATGCCTCATCATTGCCTTCCTGCTTATCTCTGTGCTTAGCTTGCTATCCCTACCCTTCTTCTTCCTGCCCTCTGATGTCTGTGTGCTTGCCACAGCTCACTCCTTTTTGCCCACCATGTTCCATGGACCTGCCCCTCCTATCTACTGTGAACTACTGTTCTGTTGAGCTGTCACTATCCCTCCCACCTGTCTAACGTGTTCACATGACTGCTGCCTGTCTCTTCCACCTCCACGCTGCCTGTCAGAGTTCTATGTCCCTATACCCTCCCTCCTGCCCTCCATGGTTCATTTTGCTGTTGCTCCCTTCTGCCCTCAGTTCTCTGTTGTGCTATAACTGCTCCTCCTGCCTACCCGGTGTGGTCTGTTGTGAAGCCCCTTCCCCTGCCCTCTCTGGTCTAGGTCCAACCCCTACCCATCCCTTCTGTTCGTCATGGTCCTTTGTGCATGCCACAGCCTCCTCCCTCTTGCCCACCATTGCCATTGTGCTACTACGTACCCTCCCGCTTGCCATGCATGGCCTTCTGTGCTGCTACAGCCCCTCCCACCTGTCCAGTGTGGTCAGCTTGCTACCACTTACTCCCCCACATTTCCTCCATTGTTTGTGTCTATGCATTATAGTCTCACTGTTGCCCCCCCCATTGGTGTTTTGTGATTCCAGTGTCCTTCTTGCCCGTCCTCCATAGTCAGTTTGCTACTCTAGCCCTGCCCCCTGCCCCCTGCCCTCTGTTTTCCATTCACAGGCCCCTATCCCCTAATTCCTGTCCTGTCTGGTCCATTGTCATGCCCCAGCCTCCTCCCTCCTGCCTTTATGGTCTGTTATGCTGTAACTGTCCTCCTGTCTGTCAGGTATGGTCAGCTTGCTGCCCCTGTCTCTTTTCCCTCTTGTCTTTATTGTCCATGTGCATGGCCCTGTCCCCTCCCTATTGCTTTTCATGGTCTATTATACTGCACTGCCATCCGCTTGCCCTATGTGGTATATTGTGCTGCTGCCACCCCTGATGCCTGCCCTGGTCAGCTTGGTACACCTGCCCATCTCATTCCTCCCCTCTCTTATCCAAGTCCATGTCCCTGCCCTACTCCCCCTTCTATCAGTGATCCAATGTCAATGCCAACATTTTGAACTTGGTGAGAGGGAGATTTTGAAAAACAAACATGGGGAATTGATTTTCCCCATTGACTTACATTGAAAAAGAGGAGATTTTAGTCAGAAGATAGGTAAAAAAAGCCTTTTGGGCTCAAAAACATCGGCATTCTCCTGCCTGAACTGGATGTAGGCATGAATGGTTCTACCGCCACTGCCTCTTCCTTCTGCCCAGCATGGTCTACTTGTTGCCTCTGCACCCTCCTCCCTGCCCTCATCTATCTGAGTCCATGTCTCTGACATCTGCCTTCCCACAGTATACTAATGAACTAGACTAGACAGCTAAAATTCTACATTTATTAAAAAGTGTGGCACATCTGACGTCATCTTGATGTAATCAAAACTGAATACCCAAAGCATTTCCTTTTGAAATTATAAATATGAAAGGGTCCTATTCCCTTAGAAGTTATGCTTAGTGCTCTAAAACACTAAAATGAGGACATATTGTCTGAGTTCTAAAATAGCGATAAAGCACTTTTAAATTATTTGCTATTTTAGTGTTTCTTTTAATCTAGTTGTTCACTTGCCGATATGTCACACTTAGAGGAGAGAATGTGCCTTTATGGCCAGAGCTCCAGACTTTACAACTGCGGAACCAGGTTTCCATTCCAGCGTCAGCTTGGCTTCTTGTGATTCTGGTCAAATCACTTAATCTCCCTATGCCTAAAGCCAAAAAAGGAATGTGTCCTTGTGCAATGTAACTGATGCTCATGTAAAGTATTTCAATATCTTTTGGGTCAAGTCTGCGCTATATAAAACTCCAAAAAAACAGAAAGGGGTACTCGTTCCCTAAACACCATAAAGTTAGATGCCACATGAAGTTATGAACACCCAGCCAATCAGAACTCAACACACACAGTACATGCACTGATCACGCACTCCCCATGCCAGACATGTGGACGTGTTACCTACTTGCCACAATATTTCCACACAAGGTTGAAACACACCTGCACACTTCATAAGATGGTCAGATTTATGGCCTTGTGACTAGTCACCAGTTCCTTTTTCAAAGAATGTAAAGAATCATTTTATTATACCTCAAAACAATGTATAAAAAAACACTCAAAAATTTTGAGACACAGTCATCAAACCCCGACTCTGTACTGTGCTCTCCCAGCCATTGTGTTTAATTAAACAGACTGTTCCTGATTTGCCAGATAACTCTTGTCTTTCATTTTTTTAAAGCAAATCCACATTTAAACAAACACAAATTACACCCTTTATATTGTCACATCACATTGTCAGTTGTGCATGCCTGTGGAAGTCTGGTACAGAGCCCGGTCACAGGTGAGGCCCTGTGTCTAGCCCCACGTATGTGCCCTGCTGAAGGTAGGGTGCCTGAGGATGGGTTTTATGCACTTCTTATTGCCTCCTATATTACATTACTCATTAGATGTTCTATGACATCATTTATAACATCACTGCAACATTCAGATTACATTATTAATGACAACACTGTGCATGACGAGGGTGCAAGTTAAAGTTGCTTTAGGGCATTGAGCTAACTAAACTGGTGAATGTCAGTGATTTTGTTCATTTAAAACGAGAGGTCCGATTCACATAGGTACAATTTATACCAAACATCTAAGTTTATGATTTTGGGAATTCACAAAGGACAGTTACAGGTACGATTTTTAGGTTTGCAATCAAAAATTGACTCACCAGCAGCAGAGGTTGCCTGTAAATATGGGTCATCATTTTTTTAATGATGTTTTTGATGCAATAACAGTACATTACAATATTTTTTCTGTGATAGTATGGCCCCCATGCAGGTCCTTGGATATATGCAGTAAAACACTGAGGGGCATATTTATACTCTGTTTGCGCCAAATTTGCGTCAAACATTTTGACGCAAATTCGGCGCAAACCTTACACCATATTTATACCATGACACCCGATCCCGCGAACGTCAAAATTCCTCTGTATGCGTAATTTTCTGGATGCGGGAAACCGCCTTGCATTAATGACATGCAAGGTAGGCTTTCCTGTCCAAAAAATGACTTTAAGGCCTGTGCGTCTTATTTATATGCCCACGTCATTTTGACGCACAGGAAGGGGCGGGCCTTAAAAAATGGCACCCAGTCTGATGTGTGCTGTTTTTTAACGCCTGGGTGAGGGCAGGCGTTAAAGGAACCTGTGGGCTCATTTCCATGGAAACAGTCCACAGGTGCCCTTCCCTGCCCCCAGGGACACCCCCTGCCACTCCCACCCACCCCTGGAGGACACCCATGGATGGGGGGACCCATCCCAGGTAAGTATAGGTAAGTTGAGGTAAATATATATATATATATATTTTTTTAAGTGGCAAAGGGGGGCCTCACTTGGGCCCCCCTACATGCCACTGTGCCCAATGGCCATGCCCAGGGGACAGAAGTCCCTTGGGCATGGTCATTGGGCAGGGGGTATGACTCCTGTCTTTGCTAAGACAGGAGTCATTTCAATGGGGGTTGTGTGTCAAAATATGGCACAAGTCCGTTTAGAGCCATGATTTTTGACTGTTTGACTTTAACCTGACTTGCACAATTTTTTGACGCACAACCCCCATTTTTCCCTACGCCCGCATTGCCTGGTTAGAGTCATTTTTTTTTCCTCTGACCAGCCCGCAGTGCTGGCTAACATCAATCCACAAATTAGGCGCCCGCCTGGCACGTTGGAATGGCGTTAGCCGGCGGTAAATTTTTGACACAAACCAGCGCCGGCGCTGGTTTGCGTCAAAAAGTATAAATATGGGCCTCATTCTCCTCAGATACATTGCTGACCTGCAGTTGTCTCTGTCTCTCCTGCGATCTATGTTGAGAGTCTGACACGACTGTTGAAAAGTCCTCGTCACAGGATCCTAGAGCCCCCACCCAGAAGTTTGTGCCTCACAACATTGTCATTTCAACTTCGATGGATTGCTTGTCTGAAGAGCCGGACTCAGTAAGGTAGCTATGGGGCTCTGAGAAGGCTCGTCTGCAGTTGTCGCCTGTGGACTGAGGAAATAATTCAATTGAATCTGCTACTTCCAGAAGTTACACAACAGCCTCTGGTGCCAAACATATCATCCAAAGGCTGTAAAAATGGCCCTGGTACTTCCACCATGCCAGTGTTGGAATTTACAGAGCAGCCATATTGCTGCGTTGACGGTCTGCTAGCAATGTGCTTGCATGATGGAGTGCTACTTTGTGCATACTTTCCACATACAGTTTATTGTCCACGTTTTTACATGCCTCATATTTCACGTAGAGCTCTAAACAGATTATTGTCAACAAATTTGTGACATAACTATTTAAATATTAAAGCAGTAACAATAATCTCCACTTAAACTGATCCAATACGTCCTTCCATAAAAGCCACTATCAGTGTAAGGCCAAAATTGATGGTCAATGTATCTAATTAGAGTGTTGTGGCGTGAGAATTCTGAGGCCAGATACACTTGTGGAGCTTGTCTGCGTGAATGGCAATCTATAAATCCAAACTTCCTATTACTTTCTAGCACATCGTCAACAAGCTTTTAACAGTCGCTTGCGTCATTACAAGATGATCAGTAGGGAGCCATTCTGTTGAATAAGTCATAAAGCAAAAGGGCATATTTTTGCTGATTTTCACTGCAGAACATTATTGATTGCAGGGAAGCCATTCATGAGTTGCTAACCCTTCATTTCAATAAGAAAAAAAATGTAATGTCAGTAATACAAGTGCAAAGGATTGATGTAGCAAAGCCCTAACGCTTTTTTTTCATAGAATATTCTTGCTGGACTCTCAGTAGTTAAATTCAGAGTCCACACGTGGCCAAGGGATGTTTCCCCAAGCAGAGCGTATCAGGAAGACAGATCTGTATGTTTAGGAAAAGGAATAACACAAGCCAAATGTAAAGTGTGCTCGTATGAACATGATGTTGTGCTTATCACAGAATGGATGAAAATATTTATAAACTGTTTTTAGAATCGAAGTGTACGTCATGTAGTGGGATCGACAAATCGCATCACGTCTAGTATAGACGTGTCACTTCTTGCAACGTGTTGTAGAGGCATCTTTTATCTCTTATGAATTACACGGAATAATATTATAAGCAGTAAGTTATTACGGGAGATAACAAAAACATAACAAAATGATATGCATTTTTCACAAAATCTCCACATTGCAGGGACAACATCAAGGGAAATTGTATCATACACACTACATTGCGGGTACGTGCACTCGAGGTAATTTTTTAAGCATTTACATTTAACTTGGGAATCACTCCATTATATTGCTTTTATTGCACAAATCGGAGTGGTATTAAAACATATTTCACAGGACACCATGAAACATGGAAAATCTTTCAGTTTTTTGAGAACTGTGGAATACGCATTTCAACAGCCCCTAAACCACTCTGCAGACGTTTTCCATCGTGAGGGCTACTGAGATTATGCAACATAGAACATGGAAAACCAAATTATATGGCAATGTTACCTAAATTATGCATAAAAAATGCTAATTATGTGGTAAATTCTATGGCAGCATTACTTTTAATGAGCAAAAATCAAAGTTTTGTGAAACCAGCAAATTTGTAATATTAGGGAAATACTTGTAAATGAAGGAAATCCTTACACTCTAAAATCTAAGAGATTTAGGCCCATATTTATACTTTGTTAGCGCCGCGTTTGCACCGCTTTTTGACGCAAACGTGACGCAAACTTACAAAATACAATTGTATTTTGTAAGTTTGTGCCGCTTTTGAGTCAAAAAGTGATGCAAATGCGGCGCAAAAAACATATAAATATGGGCCTTAAAATGGCAGGATAGGACAGTGCTGGGCATAAAGACCAACCAGAGACACAAGGTAAATACCACAAGGGGCAATGTGGGCAAAATTGTCACGTTGTGTAGTTCAGCTAATTATGTGCCAGCATTACACTGCGCTGTCTGCAGGGCAAAATGGCTTATGTCCTATTAAATGGCACGGAAATGTTAGTCACACTGCCCAGTTACATGTTGCGCAGCTCGGTCCAGCTCTGTCACATTTCTACATTCCATTTGTGAAGTGCAGCACCAGTCCAGGTCCACCTTTGTATACTGCCACATGTAGTGGAATGTACAACATGATTCACCAGAACTAAAACTCCTGCAATGCAAAGTGAAAAATATAGGTGGTCATTTTTAACACGGCGGGATTTCCCACCGTGTTCGGGCAGGCGGTCTTTCCATCGACCGCCAGCGTCCTGGAAAACCCGCCGGCCGTATAATGTTTTCCCCGCCAGGCCGCAACATTGAGGGCGGCTCCATGAGGAGCCGCCGCCAATGTTGGTGTGCAGCGGGTGCAGCAGCACCCGTCGCGCATGTCACTGCCCATAAATCGGGAAGTGACATGTGCGACAGCGGCCTGCACGGGGGCCCGTGCACTGCTCATGCAAAGTGCATGGGCAGTGCAGGGGCACCCCCTCCGGCAGCCTTTTTCCTGGCGGGATATCCCGCCAGGAAAAGGCTGGCGGCATTTGAAACATTATCCGCAGGGTAGCGCAGCTACCCTGGCGGATGGTGTTTCAACCCGCCGCCAGGCTGCCTGGCGGTGGGTGACAGCTGCCGCTGGTGGCCGTCATTCATGTCATAATGTCACTGCCAGCATGGCGGGCCGAACCGCCATGTTCAAAATGACCGCCATAAACTGGAACAACACATCATGCATGGACACTTGAACACTGCACAACCTGATGGTGACAATGCAGACCACCTTTCATGATGAGGCCACAGTGTCTTTTTTGGGCCCATGTACACAAATCTGGACTGTAAAGCAATGGAATGAAATGGGCTTGTCAGAAGAGAAAGAACTCACTTGAGAGAAGTGTCAGGTGTGGGTTATGTGAAGTATCAGTACATAGAAACATGGCAAAATCCATGTGTATATTAACTGGCATGATACTACATAGCATGCAGTTGTCCATACATGCGGGTTGAGACCACACAGGTGTCAGCTGCCATAGTAGGGACCACCAGAGCTCATGCCATGTACTAAATTATACCGGGTTGGGGTGATGCACACCAGAGGACCATGTGTGTTGAAAAAGAAGATGGTGTGTGGTCCTAGTGGGCCCCTGGTAGTTCAGTGCATTGTAAGGACTGGCTGAGTAGGTTGAACTGCCATTGTGTCTGAATGGGTAAACATTGCATAGCAAGGAGGTCTCACAATGGAAATGTGTCCTACAAGGTAGCCTGACCAATACACATGCATTGCTGTGTCTGGCAGCGTCATACTTGTGTTGCAGCTGAGAAGGGATGACAGAGAAGAGCCCACTGTGGTACAACATCCTACATGTGGTGTGGACCTGGGTGAAGATGTGGTATGCAGCAGGAGGTAGCCTGAAGGAAAATTGTTTCACCATGTCATATGTGTTTAAGTTGGAGGATGTGAAACAGGGATCTGCCGAGGTACAGGAAAAACTAGTCTGCTACCACAAATGTCAGAGTCAGCGATGGTTGGAGATGGAGGTGGGTGTGCCCAGTTATGATGCCTGGGTATGTACATGTCACCAATTCTATCACAACTACCATGTGGGGTGCAGCTTGACCCATAGCCCTAAATAACAGCCAGCCATATCAGCCCATTGTATATGGGCACACATATTGTTGGTGTTGTAGACACATGAGAGTCAATGTGTGATCTGGGTTCCATCACTGTGTGGCATTAGGTTGAATCCCTCGCACAAAATGAGGAGTGATGGAGGAGGCATGTACATGTATAAGTGAGCTGGCCTGAGTCAAAGAATGTATGATGATCTGCAGATACCCACATCTGGCAATTATCAACTGGGGTGAGTGTCAGTGCTAGCAATATACCTAATGTGACTGGACACATCCCCTCAGAGTTGGGCCACCATTCCCCCGTCCACAAATTTGAAGCCAAATTTGTATGCAATTAAATCACATTAGTATACACATATATGAAATAAACGGTAAGTACATGACCTCATACATTCCTACAGTGTGGCAAGCTTGGTAGGAGTGTAGGATATGTGTGATAAACTCACCCCTTGGCCACATGAATGCACAATATGCATGCAACATAGCACAACAAGGCTGACTGCTGTAGTGTTCAGTGTGAAAGCCATATGGCAGGATCATAACTAATTCATGACCAGACTGACATCACCTGAACAGGAGCTGCTGGCTGAATACTGACCACAGGGAATGCTGGCACCTAGGGGACTAGGTGCAATGTGCACAATAGTGGTGTCAAACTGTCAAAGCGCAATCGGTATAGGCATCATGAAAATATGCAAATAGCCATAGCAGATGTGGGCCTTACCTCTTATCATACGTGCAGGAATGATAGGCCCAGTGAGAAGTGCAACTGTTTTGCAATATGTGTCATGCCACAAAAAGACAGCCTTGTCACACAGTGTTTGTATGAACTATGTAGAGATACTGCCTTCCGTGAGGCTACTACAGTGCAACAATTCCTCTGTGTAACAGACGTCCTGTGAATCAATGTTGAACTTAAAGTTAAATAGTAGCAAGTCAGATTGTCAACAAGATTACTCATGTCAACATCCAACAAAGATCATCATGAACATATCTCTGTCTCCTTGCAGAGGATGTACCTACACCTCCTAACAAGCTGCATGTCCTGGATGAGGATTCTTCTGAGGATCACAGCCTGCCAACCCTTGACCAAGACACCTTCTGGCAAATTCTGGCCTGCTTTGATACATGATCTCCAGATGTGGGAAGGGGCGACAGCAGTGTGGGGTCTCCAGAGGATACACCCATCACCCAACAAACACCCAGTGCCAGCCCACCCCGGTTATAGACTCCAAATAAGGACACCTCAGTGGCTATAAGAGGCACCTTCCACTCTGTGGCCTCGAACAGCACCATGGCTGACATTTCTGTTGTGATGAGGCAAAGGCATTAACAACTTCCCTGCCAAAGTGGCACCAGCAAGATTGCCAAACAGCTGGGGGCTATCAGCAACATTCTTTAGTCCATGGAGTGGATACAGGACACATGCACAGCAATAATGGGTGCCTACTACCGCAATGTTGGTGCTGTGCTGGCAAACCAGCTGGCCCTTCTAAGTGCAGTGATGCCTCTCTTGTAGGCACAGATAAATGCTGCTGGGAACAGGGTATCCACATCTTCAGCCCTGATGTGTGTTTGCCTCTGTCGTCTCTGGCACCAACCACACCTTCCTCACAGTATGCACCACCCATCAGAGGAGGAAAATGCGAACTTCACCTCTTTCCACTTAAAAAGTGCCCTGAAGCAATTCTCTGTTCCAAATGCTCAGTTTCCCCTTTGCCCTGTGCTGATGACCATGTCAGTGTATTTCCCAAGTGGTACTCCCCTCAATTTGCTGTCCCACCTGTTGATCACACTCAATTGTGGACTGTTGATGTGGCTTATCTTTCCTACTGGGAATTTGTTCCTCCTCCTCCTCACTGAAAAACTCCTATCCTCCATATGTCCCATTCAATGTATCCCCCATTGACGCTGTCTGGATAACCTATGGGTTACAAGCAATGTTAGGGTTGTCTCCACAAGGATTGCCTGCTCCTTGGTTCACATGTCAATAAAAGCACTTACCAGAACCAGCATGTTGTTTTTCTGTTCATGATCAGACAGAGTAAACCATGGTGGATGTGGTGCCCATAAAGACACAACCTATTTACGAAAGGGAATTGTGTTCAATAGACTTATGCCAACATCTGCCCAGGCCAAGGACAATAGTATATATGAACCTTATGTACATCTAAACTTGCAAGTAGTTACCCAAAGTCACATGTATGAAGTACTACAATTAGCAATCTAAGACTGAATGAAGTTACTGCCCAGGTGGGGACACTTCCATGGATTTTAGCTAGGAAACAACACTGCTGTGACAAGCAAATGATGCAAGGGAGAGTGGGTAAGTGGCTGGCATCAGTGTGTGAGCCAAAACTCTGCAGAATACTAAAAATTGTTTGACATGATCAACCAACTAAAGCATGTAGCCCGACTCACACATACACAGCAACAGTATGGAGATACATGTTTCGCCCTGTGTGTCCATTCAAAGCAGGG
The DNA here is from genome assembly GCF_031143425.1 of Pleurodeles waltl. Lineage (NCBI taxonomy): Eukaryota > Metazoa > Chordata > Amphibia > Caudata > Salamandridae > Pleurodeles > Pleurodeles waltl. Next base: position 947,647,829 of record NC_090439.1, on the reverse strand, counting down.
GTGCCATTTACATCATCCAATCATGTGTGAGGATCTCTTAAATCAATCTATTGCAAACCTCACAGGAATTGTTCCATAGGCATTCCAGCTGGTCATACATATAAACAAACACTGCATGGAAAATCCACAGCATGTGCCAAACATAACCTAACAATGTGTGCTAGCTCCTACACAATTAATCATAAAGCAGTTTTTAAAGTATCTAACGGATTTTAATAATATCTAATACAATATTTTCAATCTAAACCAAACTACTCTAACTTATCTTACCTATCCTAACTTAAATAATCCTAAACTCTCCTAACCTGTCTAACCTACACTAATGTATCTTAACGCTACCTTAACATACTTACACTTAACTTATCTGATCCTACACATACTAGACAGCTTACACATCAAACCCTCACCCCCATAAGACACATTCACACAGCAACAACATAAACTACTCTTATACATAAACTGACTATACATTTAAATTTGAACAAATTGATTTAAATTGTTAGACCTGACAGTATTGGGTGGTCATCCCCCAACTTTTTGCCTGCCTCTCTCCATTTTTCTGACCCTGTTGTTGCTGGTTTAAGGATTCTGTACATTTTACCACTGCTGACCGCTGCTAAAGTATGTTCTTTCTCCCCTAAACATGGTAACGTTGGTCCCTACCCAACTGCCATATTTAAATATTTACTTGTAAGTCCCAAGTAAAGTGCATTAGAGGTGCCCGGGGCTTGTAAATTAAATGCTACTAGTAGGCCTGCAGCACTGATTGTGCCACCCACATAAGTAGCCCCTTAACAATGTCTCAGGCCTACCATTGCAAGGCCTGTGTGTGCAGTTTCACTGCCACTTCGACATGGCATTTAAAACTACTTACCAAGACTTAAACACCCCTTTTTCTATATATACATTGCCCCTAAGGTAGGCCATAGGTAACCCATTGGCATGGTGCTATGTAGATAAAAGACAGGGCATGTACTTGTGTGTTTCACATGTCCTGGTAGAGAAAAACTCATAAATTAATTTTCAACTGCTGTGTGATCTGCTCCTCTCATAGATTAGCATTAGAACTGCAGGTGACTGGACAGTATGCTGTGGGGTGAAGGATGTGTGATGGGTGGGTGTCTTGGTACGTTTGTGTGTTTTTGAAGGAGGGGGGTGGACACAGTGGGAGAGGACAGGCAGCTAGTGTAGATGTATGTTGTGTGGGTGTCTGCACGTCTGGTGAGTGTGCTACATGTGTCAACTACAGTAGTTGTGGTGACTGCAGATGTGGTGTATGGGGTGCATGTATTGATGGCTGCTATTGTGGTGAGTGCAGTAAGAGGAGCAGCAACAGTGACTGAAGGTGCAGTGCATGAGGGTGTGGATGTAGAGGGGACAGACAGGGAGGCGGAAGAGGTGGGCACACTGGGGGAAGTGGATGTTGTTGTGTGTGCATGTGTCTGTTGGCTGTGTGAATGCTTGTGGGGGGAGGTGTGGTGATTGTGTTTAGAAGTGTGCTTATTGTGTGTTGGTGTGCTTGACTGCATGTCTGACTGTGTGCTTTGGACAGGTGAAGGGAGTGGGGTGCTGGAAAGGATAGAGGAGGTTGGAGGGGGGACGGAATGGCCAGGGAAACTGGCTCCCATCCAAGAGAAGGCCAGAGCCTGAAAAGATCTCTGTAGGGCAGACACGTCACAGTGAATGCCATCCAGATAGGCATTTGTCTGCTGCACCTCTGATGCTAGCCCCTGGATGGCATTGACAATGGTTGTCTGCCCTACAGAGATGGTTCTCAGGAGGTCAATAGCCTCCTCTGTGAGGGCAGCAGGGCTGAATGGGGCAGGGGAGGAGGTGCCTGGGGCGAAGGAGATGCCCACCTTTCAGGGTGAGCGGGCACAGGCAACTCGGTGGTGAGCAGAAGGGAGGACAGTGATGGAATGGGGGTGGCGGAAGATGTCATTGTAGTGGTGTGGCCACTAGGGTCAGCCACCGTCGGGGAGCCCCCATCGGAGGAGGTCTCGGAGTCACTACCTCCAGTGGTAGTTGCCTGCCCCGTGGAACTCCCCTCGCCCTCCCACCCACTGGTCCCCTGGGCACCGGATGTCTCTGCCGCCGAGGATTCATGGGCCGCTGCATCCCCACTTGCCAGAGCCTCAGCTCCCTCGCCAGATGTTGCTGCTGTACCAAACCAACACAAGAGAACAGGGATGGGGAGACAAAACAGGAGAGACACTTGTAAATAGCTGAATGGAGGTACATAATGGCCAGACATACACCCACCCAGAAGACACACCAAACAGGCAGCACCATTCACTATGCCCATGGCCATGCCCCTGACTACTGACCAGAATACTGCTTTACACCCATCCCCTGGACTACCTAAGGAGGCGACGTGTGGGAGACCTGACAAAGACACCCATACACCCTTTGGGGACCTTAATGTTCATGGACACCAGTCAGAGTCCCTGCCTCTAAGCAGCATGAACCCTAATGCACACACTGACATCCTTCCAGATGACGTTTGTGACATAAGTACTCACTCTCTTGTGACTGCTGTGCAGCCTTCAAGCGCCCATCTAGGTCTGGGTACGCCACCGCTAGGATACGTCGCATGAGGGGGGTCAGTGCCCGACGGGCACCCCTTCCACATTGGGAGGACTTCCCCAGCTGGGCTTCACAGATCCTACGTGCCCAGTGCCGCAGGTCCTCCCACCTCTTTCTGCAGTAGGTGCTCTGCCGGTTGTAGACCCCCAGGGTCCTCACCTCCTTGGCAATGGCATGCCAAAGTGCCCTCTTCTGGTGGGCACTGACCTAAAAGGGTGACACAGATATGAAACACAGAGGTCAGGCACTTGCAAGATAGGTACAGCTGGCTAATTGTCCACTATGGGGCGGACAGTACTCTCAGACTTACAGGCCATATGCACACAGCGTGCCATGCACCACAGCCCATGCAGGCTCAGAGGTGCACACATATGTCATTCAACACCATCCATTACACCCAAACAGTGCCCCCCAAACCCAGACTCACCTGTACCTCTGGCCGTCCGTACAGTTTTGCGTACAATGGCAGGACCCCGTCCACTAGCCTTTCCATTTCCTCCTGGGTGAAGGCCGGGGCCCATTCCCCTGCAACACGAGCCACATCCATTGGCAGAGGCAGGCCACAGCAGTACACACAGTGGAGTACCTGTCTGCACAAGATCAGGGAGTCAAGTGAATAATAGATGATGAAATAGCTTATGTACTGCGACGGTGTGCACCGTCACCACCAGCAGCAATCATGATGCGCCAGGATTCCCCATTGGCATCCATGTTAACAAATGATGGTGCGAAAGGTGGTAAACACCGCCTTACGCTGTGACGTCAACCGCTAGGGGTATGAGGTCACTTTCACAACGAAAGACCTGGATTACAGTGGGCAGACCAGTAACTATGCATCTATAAATAAAAATGTGCACAATGCAGGCCCCACTAGCCACATGAAGCACCTATGCATGTGACCATTCCGTAATATACCACACATGAAAAACACTGTTCCCTCATTGAGGTGTAGATGTAGATCTGTCAAGAAGTAGTTAACGTTGAGTCACTACAATGAAATATGCAGTGCACAATTGATGACAATGTGTGCCTATGTATGTGTGTTCATCACATCTTTTTGATACCCCTCCAAGGTACCGACCCTTGTGGCGAGGAAGGGCACAATCGGTGTACAGACCACTTGTGGATATAAGGACCATGGTGGAGCGTTAGATCATAATCAATTACAGACTCACACGTGCAACAATTCAGGAACTTTGTGCTTTACTGGATCCTGCACTAACTCCGGGAAATCGTAATCAGCATGCCATCCCTACTGAAGTGCAGGTGCTCTCCACACTCCATTTCCTGGCCACGGGCTCATTTCAAGTGACAGTGGGCATGGGTGCTGGATTTTTACAGCCAATGTTCAGCATGGTACTGACAAGATTTCTAAATGAATTTGCACGACACCTGCAGTCCTATGTGAGGTTTCCCCAAAGTACTGACCTCCCTGCCATCAAGTCTGAATTCTATGCCTTTGCCAACATACCCCATGTGATAGGTGCCATCAATGGCACCCACATACCGATCATCCCCCCAAGAGTCAGTGAACAGGTGTACAGAAACAGAAATAACTTTCACTCCATGAACATCCAATTGGTATGTACTGCAGATCAGTACATCTCACATGTGAATGCCATGTTCCCAGGATCAGTCCATGATTCCTTTGTGTTGAGGAACAGTAGTGTGCCACAGAGGATGGAACAACTCCAGGAGGACAGAGGGTGGATCATGGGTAAATGTGTCTGTCACTAACTGACACATAGCAGGCAGCCAGGCTGTCTGACTAAGGGGCTTAACAATGACTGTTCTGTATTGCACCTTTTTCTAGGTGATTCTGGCTAACCAAACTTGCGTTGGCTCCTGACACCAGTGAGGAATCCTAGGACGGATGCAGAGAGGAATTACAATGAGGCCCATGGAAGTACTAGGAGGGTTATAGAGTGCACAATAGGTCTCCTGAAGGCTAAGTTTCGTTTTCTACATATCTCTGGTGGTTTCCTAGCCTATGGGCCTGAAAAGGTGTGTAGAATAGTTGTGACCTGCTGCATGCTGCACAACGTGGCAGTGAGACATTCTATCCCCCTTTTGGAGGTGGAGGGTGCTGTATGTCCTGAACAGCTACCTCAGAGAGGGGAGGAGAGTGATGTTGATGATGAGGAAGGGGAAGATGTCAATTCCAGGACCCAACTGAAACAACACTACTTCCAGGAACTGTGTGGACTTTGGGCTGACATTGGGGTTTGTGACACATACTGTCAGTGTGCTCATATGGGGGGTTGATAATGATAGGTGAAACATGGTCCAGTTCTGCATGGTACAGATTGATATTTTCTGCATTTTCTTAGGGCCCACATTTAGGCACAGAGGACTCCCTTCGTGCAAAGATTTGACAATAAAGTAGTTATCAGCCAGATTCATCCATACTTCACTTTGTTCACAATTTAACACAGGGGACAGTGTTACAGGTGTGATATGTGTTTTATTCGTTGCAGGGAGTGAATAGTGCTATTTACAGTGATGGCAAGTCATAATGAGTGGGCATCCTCAGAGCCAACATGGTGGCAGTCTTGTTGATAGTATTGATGCGTCGTATGTTCTTACATTAGTTCATATTGCCTCTCAGCAATGTGTGGTGGCTGATTGAGTGGGATGGTTACTGTGCAGATTGTTGCTAAGTTACTTCTTGAAGGGGACCTTGTTCTTTGCTGGGTTTCCAGTGCCATATCTTGGCCTGGGGGTCCGTTTGGGCGCCTTCTGTTGATCTTCAGGGGATGACATGGTAGGCCCTTGGGTTTCCTGTGAGGGAAGATCCTAGGATGATTCTGCTGATGGTGTAATCTCATGCTGGGTGACCGTTGCTGTAGTGGGGGCCTCCTGTCTGTGTGGGTCTCAGACTGGGTTTGTACCAGCTGCAGCAGTGCTCCTGCTATGGTGGCCTTTGTGGCGTTGTGCTGTTTTCACTGCTCCATGGCCTGTTGGTGGTGTTCCTGCTGCATCGTCTGACTGTGCTCCAGGGTGGACACTATCTGTGCCAACCTGTCATGGGTATGCTGGTAGGCCCCCAATACCTCTGATATCACGTCCTGGGCTGCTGCATCCATCCTGTGGCCTCACCTCTGGCACACTGCCATCCTTGCACTTGCCCTAGCTTCCTGTGTCCCCTGCACAGGTCTGGCAGGACCACTTGTACTGGGGCCCTCACCTTCTTGCATGTTAGGAGTGGGAGACTGTGGCCTCTGTACCTGTGTTCCACCAGTCTGTGGCTTGGATACACTGGCGTGGGGACGCTGGTCTTGACTGGGTGGTAGGGGTGACTGTGGTTTCCTGGGTGGGGCTGCTGCATGGTGACAGTCCAGGACTGTGTGAGTCACCTGCCTTCTCATTAGTGTCCAGGGATACTTCACCAGTGTCATGTGAGGTGCCTCTGTCGCCCTGGGGGCGCACTGGCACTCCTTGTCCCGTCCATTAGGGTGACATGGGTGGTGGTGCCTGTTTGGGGACATAGACATGTCTGTTACAGCGGCATGAACGTTGAGGTGAACAGGACTGGGATATTTTGTGCTGGGTTTATTTTCAGTGGCCTTACAGGGTGCCTTAATGAGGTTGACACTGCATTTAGCTTCGACTGTGCGGTTTGCATTGTTGTGGTTACTTGCAGGGGTAGGTGGCTGTGCACAAGGGGAGGGTTGTGGGCTGTTAGTGAATTTGTGGTCATGCAGGGGGGTGGATTTAGTGGCTGTTGCCTGGGTGGGGTGTTGGTCCTGGTGGGTGTGGGTGGGGTGGGGTATGCATTACAAGTATGGTGTATATGGGGTATATGTTGATGACTTACCTGAGTCCATTCCTCCACTGAGTCCAGTGAGTCCCTCAGGGTGCAGGATGGCCAGTACCTTTTCCTCCCAGTCTGTATTCTGGTGGTGTTGGTGGTGGTCCTCCCCAAGTCTTTTGGACTGCAATGTGGTGCCTTGATACCATGCCCCTGACCTTCCCCTGCAGGTCCTTTTATCTCTTCCGGATGTCATCCCGGGTGCATGGATGGTGTCCCACTTCATTGACCCTGTTCACAATGGTCTGCCATAGCTCCATCTTCCTTGCGATGGGTGCGTGCTGCACCTCGGCCCTGAATAGTTGTGGCTCCACCTTCAGGATCTCGTCCACCATGGTCCTTAACTCCCTTTCTGTGAAGCGTGAATGTTTGGGGGGTGACATGATGAGTGTGGTGAATGGTGTCGGGCTGGGAATGGGGTGAGGGTTCTCTCCTGTGGGTCGGTGTGCGTCTCGTGTATGGTGGCATTCGGTGTCTGCCTCTGGTGCTCTCCATCTTCTTGGCCTGGTTTTGTTGCAAAGGATTGTGGGGTATGTCTATGGGTGTTTTATGGGTTATGGATGTGTATCAGGTGTGTGGGTTGCACGCTTATCCAATGTGTGCACTTCTTGCTGTTAAGTCCACTTGCTGCCCGTGGCGGGCAGAACCGCAAATGGTCGTCTGGCCTCCACTGTCCACCAAGGTGATTTGTGCATCAATATTTGGAGGGCGGGATGTGGGTGTGTTCGGCGATGGCGGGGTGGGGTAGGGAGGTCTGGGATTCCCACCAACAGGGTCATGGTGGGGAGTGGTGGTCTGGTGATTTTTGGCGGGGTTTGGATTTTGTTCATTATATGACGGGTTTCCATTCCCTGCCAACGGCAGACTTCTGTTCACCGCTGCCATGGTGGTCGCGGTGTGTCCCACCGTGTTCATTATGACCGCCTATGTCTGGTGCAGGCATAATGTTGCGGAAGGGGTTACAAGTGGTGCAATGCAAGAATTGCACCACTTTGCAAATATGGTGAAGCATTTTTGGCCTTCCACATCACATTAGCATAAAAAAAAATGATGGTAATGTGGAGTTGGAATGGCACTAGGCTCTCCTAAATCTGGGCCTAAGTCTGTAGTGAGGTTTTTTCCATTTCTAGTTCCGAACATTGACAGGATGGTTAGGTCTATTTTCCTTTTCTCTCAAAGTGCTTACTCATAATGCATTTATAGTTGCCAGGTTTATTGTAATGTAATCTATTTAGACCTACCAGATCATGCAGTTCTCTGATTTCAACAAGTTCATAACCATGCCTCAAGGCTGACATTGAGCATTACATTGGGAAATTAAGGGCCAGATGTAGCAAGGCTTTTACACCTCGCAAACAGCGAAAATCGCTGTTTGCGAGGCACAAAACCCACATCGCGATTCCCATTCCCATTTTGGAATTCGGTAACCTGGGTACCGACTCGCAAAATGGGACAGCGAGTCAAAAATAGGAAGGGGTGTTCCCCTTCCTATTTGCGAGTCGCAGCGCGATGTAAGATTGCTTTGTGATTGCAAACGTGGTCGCAAAGCAATCGCAGTTACCACCAGTGTCACACTGGTGGTAACCCATTCGCAAAAGGGAATGGGCCCCCATGGGACCCCTTCCCCTTTGTGAATGGCCTTGAAAACATTTTTTCAGAGCAGGCAGTGGTCTCTGGACCACTGCCTGCTCTGAAAAAATGAAACTGGCACGTTTCATTTTTCGTTTGTAATGCATCTCGTTTTCCTTTCTGGAAAACGTGCAGCATTACAAAAAAAAACGGCTTTATTTAAAAGCAGTCACAGACATGGTGGTCTGCTGTCTCCAGCAGGCCACCATCCCTGGGGTCACAAATTGTGACCCACCTCATCAATATTAATGAGGTGGGCCTTTGCAACCCCTTGCGACTCGCATATGGTGTCAGGGACACCATCCTGCATCCGGCATTGCGACTCGCAATTTGCGAGTCGCAATCCCAGAGTTTCCTACATCTGGCCCTAAATCTCTCATTTCTGGCCTTCCTTCACTGGCTCCCAGCTATGGAGCGTATTGTTTTAAAATATTTATGTCTGGTGCATACAGTGTAGAACTCAACAAGACATACTGTCCATAAAGGCTGATTTGAAGAGTATCACTCAACACACTGATGCACAGCCAGTTATAAACTGCTACGAGAAGCCCCTGAAATGCATTGTGTATCATGGGTGGCCGATCCTTTTCAATTTCTCCTGCCAAAAGATGGATACGTCTCCCTGTACATCTTAAGAAAAAAGTCAACCTTCTTAAGGTTAGAGAAGGTCTAAAGGCCTGGGTGTTTCTCAAATCTAGTTAGGCTTGGTTTGTGAACCTCAGCAAAGCCTCCATGCATGATTTCATTATTTTTTAAATTTTGAAGTGGTTTGTTCTGTTTATGCAACAAAGATTTGAGTGTCAGGATACTCCTGCTGGGGTGAAAGTTTGTGCTTTATAAATCCTATAACATAAACCTCAATATATGTTAAAGTAGCTAGCTCTAAAGCAATCTACACCATTAGCTAGAGGTTAAAGTATACTACAAGAGTAAAGAGAGATTTGTGTATAGTAAGAAGAATTTGAAAATCTAAAAATTACACTATAGTAATGAGCTTATATTTCAGGTGTGTGAAGAATATTTTTTGCTGAGATTTGGAACTGACTTTAATGTAAGCATTTACAATAATTTCATGGCATATAATGGTTATACCAAGGTGGAGGGTAAAGGTTTTCATAATCTGTGATCCTGTTCTATTTACACCATCCTTCTTTTCATTGTGTCTTTTCCAAATTATTTTGCATTGCTTTATCTAAGTTTGAGTTCCCAAACCCAGTGTGCACAAAAACGTGGATCTAGTGTTCTTATGAACTCCTGTAGTGTGTCCTTATATTGATGAGACCCTAATTTGGTTTTGCCAATCTATAGTCTGATGAAGGTAGTACCCTGCCTCCCCTTTGGTTAGCTCTACTTTTGTCACAGCAGTATATATTTTTGGGAATGAAGTATTGGCTTCCTCAATGGAATTACATTCAGTGACCTGTAGCAAACAGGGACCCTTTGTTTTTATTTGGTTATGTATGTGGATATCACTAAAATTATGTGCATTGTTTTTGGAGTAATGATCTAAAAAACTGAAAATCTGTAGAATTAAAGCTGACTACAATCAACTTCGGTGCACCTGTCATTAGGTTTTAACCTTCAATGATTACAAACTTCTTTTGAGTATAAGTGCCAGCTATAGGATGTCGACTATCCGCAGTAAAAGCAGTCAGGGCAGCTTTTTCACACGTTATAATCTTTTATCTTCCTTTGTTTCCGGGTCTAAAAACACAAGGGGGCATATTTAAGAAAAGTGGTGCTGCACACAGTGCAGCGCCACTTTCCTTGTGTCCCTTAGCACCCCGGTAATGCCACCATGTGTGCACCATATTAAGGATATGGTGCACCATGGAGGTAGTTAGGGGACTTGCATCAGAATTTTTGAAGCTAGTCAGGAGCTTTGCAGGATTAGAGTACACAATATTGACGCTAATGCTGCAAAGCTCATTGAGGCCCATTGTAATCATTGGTGTGCCTTCTTTTAATGCCTGCTCTGAGCAGGTTTTAAAAGTGCCCAAAAAAATTATTCAAAGAAATCTGTTAGATTTCTTTGTGCCATTTTTTTTGCCCTTCCCTAAAGGGGATAATGTAGTGCAAAGGGTTACAAAGTGGTGCAAAGTGGTGCAATGCATGAAAAATGACGTTAATGTGGCACGAGGAGGCACTAAGGGCTCTTAAATATGCCCCAAAGTTTCTCCCACAGCAGTTTATTTTCAGGTTGTTACTGCTTGATGTCACCTAGGGCCTGATTTAGATCCTGGGGAGGGGACTACTCTGTCAAACGTGATGGAGTATTCCATCTGCCAAGAACTAAATCAGGACCTTGGTCATCAGCCTCCATAATCCATTGTATGAACCAGGCAAAACTATACTACTAGAAATGCTTTATGAAGACAAATCTGTTCCAACCTGGTTGGCTGAGAATTTAGATTTAGTAAATGCCGTGACACTGACTGACATTGTGCTGACTACTAACCAATAAACACTGTAGTTAAAGGTTTGAATACCACTACTGCTTGTTGAAGAGCTGTATTGCGTGCAAGCTTCTCCTTTGCTTCCTGAACAGGAGCAACAAAATACCACTATCTTTAGGGCTACAAATCAGTCTGCCTTGCTGCTGTTTTGCCTTTGCTTGCTTGGAAGACGCTACTGTCCAAAGTTACAGCCAGATCTGGACATGGCACATTAAGAAGAATTTCCTTACCCTCAAAAGAGAGTGGAGAAGGACTGCTCAAAGGACCTTCTACCTTAGATTGCAGGTAAGCTGAGTGGTGACTCCTTCTGGGAAGCAGAATCCACCCTTTGCCAGTGTTTGATTGTGCAATTTAATTCATCACTTATAGAACCCTACTTTTGCGATGTCTACTATCACCAACCTGACGTGGTGCGAACCAATATTGTGGGTAAATGGCATGAGAGCAGAAATAAGTGACCTAGAGGCACACTTCGGCGTTCCCTCCCTGTTATACTTTTCATCCTTGGCGTGGTCTCCCTTAACTTTCTGCCTCTGTTCCCCAGGATGTTGATGTGTGCTGGACTCTGATTTTGTTGTTTTTGTTACTCTAGGCACCTTACCACTGATAACCAGTGCTAAAGTACAAGTGCTCCTTTACAAAATATGTATCTAATTGGCTTATCCATGATTGGCATATTTGTTGTACTAGTAAGTCCCTAGTAAAGTGCACTGGAGGTGCCAGGGCCTGTAAATCAAATGGTACTAATGGCCTGCAGCACTGATTGTGCCACCCACCTAAGTAGCTCTGTAATCATGTCTCAGACTCACCATTGTAGTGTCTGTGTTTGCAGTTTCAACTGTAAATTCGACTTGGCAAGTGTACCCACTTGCCAGGCCTAAACCTTCCCTTTTCTTACATGTCAGACACCCCTAAGGTAGGCCCTAGGTAGCCCCAATGGCAGGGAAAGGTGCAGTGTGTGGTTAAGGTAGGACATATAGTAGTGAAATATTGCTAAATTCGTTTTTCACTGTTGCAAGGCCTGTCCCTCTCATAGGTTAACATGGGGGCTACCTTTAAATCTGATGAAAGTGTAGATTCCCTTTGGGAGCGGATGGGCATGTGGAGTTTGGAGTCTCTGAGCTCACAATTTAAAAATACATGTTTTAGTAAAGTTGATTTTAAGATTATGGGGGTCATTACAACATTGGCGGCATAAGGTGCTTACCGCCGTGCAGAAGACCGCCAATACACGTCCGCAGCCGCGGTAGACCGCCACAGCTATTATGACACACATCACGGAATCCGCCGAAATTCAGACACCCACACAATACCGCCACACCAAAGGTCAGCGATAAACATGCGGAAACAAATCCTCCACGCCAACAGAAACATGCCCATGCGATTACGACCCACGAATCCACGCGGCGGTCTTTCAACCGCGGTATTCCATTGGCGGTACACACGCCGCGCTCAAAATACACACACATCTCCAAAACACCGCCACATTGGACAATTACATATACACACACCTGATACACATACACACACCACTCCCACACACCCAACACAATATAAAACACACACCCACATCACCCACAAACCCCTACGACCACAATTCACGAACGAAGGCCAGAGAGATAGCACAGAACAGACAACCCCATCACACAGAGGCATACAACATCATCACCCACGCAACATCCAAGCACAAAACACCACATACCACTACACTCACCACACTCATCAACACATACACCACCCCACACATCACACACACCACCCCATGTCACGCCGAAGACACCCCCGCTTCTCCGAGGAGGAGCTCAGGGTCATGGTGGAGGAAATCATCCGGGTAGAGCCACAGCTATTTGGCTCACAGGTACAGCACACATCAATAGCCAGGAAGATGGAGCTATGGCAAAGAATAGTGGACAGGGTCAACGCTGTGGGACAGCACCCAAGAAATAGGGAGGACATCAGGAAGAGGTGGAACGACCTACGGGGGAAGGTGCGTTCAACGGTGTCCAGGCACCACATCGCAGTACAGCGGACTGGCGGCGGACCCCCACCTCCTCCCCCTCAACTAACAACATGGGAGGAGCAAGTCTTGTCCATCTTGCATCCTGAGGGCCTCGGAGGAGTCGTTGGAGGAATGGACACTGGTAAGTAAAATCTTAACTATCATAACCCCCACCCTACCTGCATGATATCACACACCCGAACCATCACACCCTCCCCTATCACCCCAAATCCTCACCTATCTACCCATGACACCAACCACCCATCCCAACCCCAAGACCTGCATGACATAACTAAGCATGGACACCCATCACCAAAGCATGCCCACTTCACAGACCCAGAACACCCCCCAACCATCAGCACACAAGCCCCCCCACAGGAATGCCTGCACTGGGGTTCACGCACACCCAACCATTGCACACCATGAAACACACACATGCAATAATCATGTACTTATACCCCCGCAGGAACCCGAAGGAACGTCACCACACCAGGGGGTCCAGATAACACCAATCCACCCCCAGAAGAGGCCCACAGTGACGACAGCAGCTCTGCCCCACTGGAGCTTGATGACCAGCCCGGACCATCGTGGGCCTCAGGACAGTCGGTTCCCCTTGCCCAGCCACAGCCCAACACCGAGCTTACACCCTCGGGTAACACCAGCACAGCACCCACCCAGCGGGCCCAAACCTCCCTACCCAGGACAGGTCAATCAGCGGTGTGTCCACCACTACAGGGCACCCAGGCTAACCCAACACCCCAACAACAACAGGGACCTGGGGGCAGTGGTAGTGGGCACACGGTCCAGGGAACGGAGGCCCAGGAACATAGGGGAATTGGGAGGGCTGCTGTGCGACAGAGGGAGGACAGGCCAAGGGAACCCACTCTCAACGAGGCCCTCTCCTCCATCATGGGAGCATACCACCACTCCCAGGAGACGATGGCCACAGTCCTGGACAAGTTGCAGTAGACCCTGTGTCTGCAGGAGGAACAATATTTGGGGTTCAGGGAGGAGCTCAGGACCATCGGCTCCGCCGTGTGCACCATCGTAGGGGTGCTGACGGACATTCAAAAGACCTTGAGGGACACCGTGGCACTCCAAGGGGCCCCTGACACTAGCCAGGACGACGAACCACCACCTCCGCCGGCGCTAGTGGACAGGACGCCCCGCCACAGGACCACCACACCAGCACCCCACCCCCTGCAGACGGACAACCACCACGCAAGCGGGCTCTGAGATCCAGGAACAGGACAGAGCAAGATGGCAAGACCCCCGCCAGGAAATAAGACCACCCTGACTGTCCTCCCACTGTCCCACTTTGTTATCCTGCCCAAATCGGAACTGACCCAGCTCCACTTCCAATGCCCAGATGTGCAATGTACCTGTGAGACTAATAGACTGGACATTCCTCCACCATCACCCATCACCATTTTACAACCCCCCTTCATTTTTTTGCACTTAAATAAACACCCTTGAAACACTGAAACAAAATGGAGGCAGTCTATGATTTGTAAATCTGTATTATCAATTACAGTTTCATAATGGGTTACCCATTGGAAGGCTAACATACCTATGTCACACATCACAAGCCCTGCAAGGATGCAAACAGTTGACATGTAGGTTACCACATTTGTGAAACTGAAATGGAAGGGGACAACTCATTTAACAAATAGTGAGTGAAATGGAGGTACAGGATAGAGGTAGATGTGTGAAAGTTAATGTAATGGTAAAAAAGAAAATGTTCTCACCTGTGTCTCACTGGAAATATTGCTGTATGACTGACTCCCTGTTGTCGTTTTCGTCTTCCTCAGCTTCATCCTCATCACTGTCCACAGGCTCCACAGGCTCCACAGCTGCTACAACACCGTCATCTGGATCATCCTCCTGCAGAAAAGGCACCTGGCACCGCAATGCCAAGTTATGGAGCATGGAGCAGGCGATGATGATGTCGCACACCTTCTTTGGTGAGTAGAATAGGGATCCACCTGTCATATGGAGGCACCTGAACCTGGCCTTAAGAAGGCCGAAGGTGCGGTCGATAACCCTCCTAGTCCGCCCATGGGCCTCATTGTACCATTCCTCCGCCCTGGTCCTGGGATTCCTCACTGGGGTCAATAGCCAGAAAAGGTTGGGGTAACCAGAGTCCCCCAAGAGCCATACACAGTGCCTCTGGAGTTCACCCATCATATCGGGGATGCTGCTATTCCGCAGGATGTAGGCGTCATGCACAGAGCCAGGGAACATAGCATTTACCTGCGAGATGTACTGGTCTGCCAAACAGACCATCTGGACATTCATGGAATGATAACTCTTCCTGTTCCTGCACACCTGTTCACTCCTGCGGGGGGGGGACCAGAGCTACATGGGTCCCATCAATGGCACCTATGACGTTGGGGATATGTCCAAGGGCATAGAAGTCACCTTTAACTGTAGGCAAATCCTCCACCTCAGGGAAAATGATGTATCTCCTTACGTGTTTCAGCAGGGCAGACAACACTCTGGACAACACGTTGGAAAACATAGGCTGGGACATCCCTGATGCCATGGCCACTGTTGTCTGAAAAGACCCACTTGCAAGGAAATGGAGCACTGACAGCACCTGCACGTCAGGGGGGATTCCAGTTGAATGGCAGATTGGTGACATCAGGTCTGGCTCAAACTGGGTACACAGTTCCTGGATTGTGGCACGGTCAAACCTGTAGGTCACGATTAAATGTCGCTCCTCCATTGTCAAAAGGTCCACCAGCGGTCGGTACACCAGCGGATTCCGCCATCTTCTCATATGTCCCAGCTGACGGTGCCTACGAAGGACAACAGTGAAGAAACAGTCACTATTCCTCCAGGTATGTACCCACAGTCACACACAAGAGTACACCAGACAATAAACCCTTCCTGTATGTGTGTTGAGTGTAGGCCTCAGTATGTGTGACGCAGTTGAAAATGAATCCATGTGGGCCCCTGAAATGGCGGCTGCCTGACCTCTAAAGTGGGACAATGGGATTGTGGGGTAACAGCGCTGGCATTGCTCACCGTGGCGGTAGGCGGTCATAGAGCGCGGCGCAATGCTGCATGGGTTAACAATGGACCCTATGGGTCCCAGGAGCCAATGAACAGGTGCGCCGGCAGTGATGATGCGCCCCGCCGCGTACGTCACCGCCGCGGACGTCACGGCCATTTTCTATCTGTTCAATCACTAGATACCTGACCTTCGACAGGAGAGGACCTACACTGCTAGTACTGCTGTGACCTCGGTCTGGAAGCGACGATGGCTGCTGCGTCTGGGGAAAGGGCCCGTGCCTTCACTGCACAGGAGTTGGAGAAACTTGTGGATGGGGTCCTCCCCCAGTACACGCTACTCTACAGTCCTCCAGACCAACAGGTTAGTACACAGGGAGCACGTTGTAGGGGCTAGGCCTGGGTGGACAGGGCTGGGTGGAAGAGGGAAGGGGGCAGAAGTCATACTACAGTAAAGCATGGGAATAAATGGGCCACATGGTCAGAGTATGGAGGGGGCCACACACATTGATGGTGCAATTGGTAATGACTGTTCCTCTTCCCTTGTGCATGTCATGTAGGTCAGCGCCCACCAGAAGAGGGACATTTGGCGTGCCATCGCCAAGGAGGTCCGGACCCTGGGGACCCACCAGAGACGGGGCACCCACTGCCGGAAGAGATGGGAGGACATTCGCCGCTGCAGCAAGAAGACGGCGGAGGCTCAGCTGGGAATGGCCTCCCAACGTGTGAGGGGTGCCTGTCGTACCATGACCCCCCTGATGATCCGGATCCTGGCGGTGGCCTACCCGGAGTTGGATGGGCGCTTAAGGACATCACAGCAGACACAAGGGGTGAGTACAACCTCATTCTGCGGACTTTGTGTGCAGTGGAGGTGTCTGGGTGGTGGAGGTGGGCTGTGGGTGTCCGTAGGCCAGGGCGAGTTAGTTAGGCAAGGCCCCTTCGTAATGTAGGCCATGTGGCACTCTACCCCACCTCAGAAAATTAGCAAGTTGAGGTATAGTTGCCCCTCTGGCATCCATGTGCGCAGATTTCCACCATTACCATGTAGGCCATATCCATGAAATTGCATGTGCAGAGGGCAGGAGCGCTCAGTTGTGCATGGGGCTGCTGCGTCTGTCTTGTCCGCCAATGGTAGCGGTATGCCATGCACTAAAACTCTCTTTGTTCTGTCTCCCCCCCTTTTCCTGCTCTCCCTGTCCTTTTGTACATCAGCATCAACAGGCGGAGGTACAGTGGCACCGGAGCACGAGGGAGCTGCATCTCACATGGCCATGGAGGGCCACACCACAGACTCTGAATACACCAGTGGGACGGAGGGCGAGGGGAGCTTCACATCTGCCACCGGATCACCAACCAGCGACAGAGACTCGTCCGCCGATGTGAGATCCCCTGTGGTAGCGGCACCATCTGTGCGCCCCACTTCTACAGGTACAGCCGCCACCCCCCCTACCAGCACCGCCCTCCCAGCAGCCCCTCAGCGTTCGCCCCGTGCCCGCTCACCCAGAAGGGTGGGCATCACCTTCGCCCCAGGCACCTCAGGCCCTGCCCCGGTCACCCCTGCTGCCCTCAGTGAGGAGGCCATTGACCTCCTCAGGTCACTCACTGTTGGGCAGTCTACCATTGTGAATGCCATCCAGGGTGTAGAAAGGGCGCTGCAACACAGTAATGCATTCCTGGAGGGCATTCATTCTGGTCAGGCTGCCCTTCAGCGAACCCTGCAATCTCTGGCCTCAGCACTGATGGCAGCAATTGTCCCTGTGTCCAGCCTCCCCCCTCCAACTTCCTCCACCCAGACCCAATCCCCTGTATCCCATCCCATCCCAAGCACACCTACAGACCAGCATGCACACAAGTCAACACACACAAGTAGCTCAAGCAAACATAGGCACCACACACACCACAGGCACTCACACAAGCATCACACCCATACAGACACAGCAACATCCACTGTCTCCACTGTGTCCACTGTGTCCCCCTCCTCCTCTTCTTCCTCCTCCCTCCCAGTCTCGTCCACACACACACCTGCATGCACCACATCTACAGGCACTAGGACTCGCACCAGGACACCCAGCACCACACGCCGCTCACCTGCACTCACCACCTCCACTGCCATTTACACGTCCCCTGTGTCCTCTCCCAGTGTGTCTGTGACGCCCCCTCCCAAAGTACCCAAACGCCGGCAATCACTCACCCAACATCCATCCACCTCACGACAGCCTCCAGTACCTACACCCAAAACACCTAAAGTGACACCTCCTACAACCACCTCCTCTTCCTCCACTCCCAGACCCCCTCCAGCTACCCATCCCAGTGTCCGTCAGAAACTGTCCCTCTGTCAAATTGACCTTTTTGCCCCCACCCCCCTCCAATTCACCCCCCAGTACCAGTATGGACCTGCATCAACTTGTGAGACTGTGGCTTTGCACTCCCCAGGATTGAACAGTGGGCAACCCACCCACTGTTATTGAGTTGAGAGACTGTGGCTTTGCACTCCCCAGGATTGAATAGTGGGCAAACCACCCACTGTAGAGACTTGAGAGACTGTGGCTTTGCACTCCCCAGGATGTAACAGCGGGAAACCCACCCACTTGTGAGACTTGAGAGACTGTGGC
The DNA here is from genome assembly GCF_031143425.1 of Pleurodeles waltl. Taxonomy (NCBI): domain Eukaryota; kingdom Metazoa; phylum Chordata; class Amphibia; order Caudata; family Salamandridae; genus Pleurodeles; species Pleurodeles waltl. The sequence continues at coordinate 947,629,721 of NC_090439.1, read as the reverse complement.
TTTGCACTCCCCAGGATACATCAATGGGCATTGAGCCCCGTCGTGGATCTGGCTTTGCATTCATGTGGCTGAGGTGCCCCCCCTTCCCTTCCCCCCTGAGGTGCCTGTAGTGTTTCTATCTGATGCCCCGGCAGTGTTCTCTCCGATTTTGGTCAGGCATCTATTGTGGGCCTCGCCCATGCATTTTTGGACTGTTTGTGCACAGACATTGTTGTGTACATATCTGCCCTACTTCTCGGATTGTATATGTAAATAAGAGTGATTTTAGAATACATATATTTGTATATTTTTGTATGACATGTATAGTGACACATTACAAAGTTTGACTGAAATTCGCATTGTCTTTGCATTCTTCCGGGGGGATTGTGGGTTGTTACTGTTCTTTTTGTGACTGCATTGGTGTGTATGTTGTAATATGCGAGGGTGGGGGTGGGGGTGTTTGGTGGGTGTCCCCCTAACTTTTGCCTCCCCCCTCCCTGTGTCGTAGGTGCTGTGCTCACCGGTATCTTCTGCGCCTACGTCGCTGTTGGTCGTGAAGGAGCAGAAAGACAAGGGCAGGTAGTATTTGGAGTTCCGGGTCCATCGACTTGGTTTCAGTCTTCACCAAAGGTACTGTACTTGGGGGTCGACGCGACTCCGTGTCCAGCACCGCTGGTATCGGCTTGTTGGGAACGACTCCGTCATGACGCCGTGTTGACACCTCATCGAAGCACTTAGGGGCATATTTATACTCCGTTTGCGCCGAATTTGCGTCGTTTTTTTCGACGCAAAACTAACTCCATATTTATACTTTGGCGTTAGACGCGTCTAGCGCCAAAGTTCATGGAGTTAGCGTCATTTTTTTGCGTGAACACCTTCCTTGCGTTAATGATATGCAAGGTAGGCGTTCCTGTCTTAAAAAATGACTGCGATGCATACGCGTCGTATTTATACTCCCGGGCAAAAATGACGCCCGGGAGTGGGCGGGTCTAAAAAACCAGCATTATACTGCAGCTGGTAAACACTGGCAGCAATATTTTCACTGATATTTGGACTAACGAAAGTGTAGGAAAGTCCTCCTTTTTGCCCTGGTCACCCCCACACTTTTTGGACAGGTACTGGTGGTTACTGACTGTTGGCTGTGCCCTGGGTACTGCTTACAAGGCCCAGGGCCAGTGCTCTGTGTAAAGTGGATATGCAAATTAGGCTAATCATAATTGGCTAAGTTAACCTACCTATAAGTCCCTAGTATATGGTAAGGATGTAGGTTTTGGGACCACAGCATAGGTAGTGCACTCATAGGTGCACTGCTGAGGTGCCCAATGTCATTTTAAAGGCAGGCCTGCCTTGCTGGCTGCTTTTAAATTAAAGTTATATGCAAATTCGACTTTGGAATTAAAAGTAGTTCCAAAGTCTTAAAATACCTTATTTTTACATATAGGTCACTCCTAAGGTGTGCCCTATGTGCCCCTAGGGCTGGGTGCCATGTAACTATAAGCGGGGACCTTATAAAAGTAGTTTTATAAGCCCTGGTGAGGTAAAAACAGCCAAATTTGTTTTTCCCTCATTGTAGTGAATGGCCTTCATAGGCTAGAATGGGGAGACTTTATTTTATTTTTTAAAGTCCCCTTAAATGACAGATACAAGAGTTTGGTATCAAATTAATTGTTATAATAAATCCCACAACTTCCAGTTGTGGGATTTCATATAACTTGTTCAGGTAAAGAGTTTTAAACTTTACCTGAAAAGTTGCCAATTTCAGCCCTGCATTGTTTTTGCTGCTGTGCCCTGATTGGCCAGCCTCTGGCAGCCTGCCAGGCAGCCTTGATGAGGTGTGAAGTGGCCTGGCTTCACACAAAGAGATGTGTCTGTGAGAGGGAATTTCCCCTCAGCAGATGGTGAGGCAGGAAGTGGGAGGGCTGCCAAAGTGGTCTTCAAAGGCAAAGAAGGACATTTGGAGCAACCCAGCAACACCCCCACATCCTGCAACCCCAGACAACTAGGTGCCCCCTTGATTAGATTAGGAGAGGGCAGGAGAAGGGTGTCTTTATGATTTTTAGCCACACCAGTGGGTGGGCTCTGCCAGACGTAACCTCCAAAAATCAGATTCAGCCATGATGGATTTTTGAAGAATGTTGCCTCCTGGGATTGATTTTTGCCACACTTCCCAGGAAGTGGTCATCACAGGGGGAAGGACCCTGCACTTGATTGGAGAATCAGGACCCCCCTGTTTTTCACCCAGGAGCAAGGATAAAACTGGCAGACCTGCACCCACACCCCAGATCCCCATCAGATTCCAACAAGGAACAACCAAAGGAGGAGAAGGACTGCCCTGCTGGACCCCTGGCCTGCACCTGGAACCTGCACTCAGAAGGACTGCACCAGCTGCACACTTGGGCTTCACCACAAGAAGGACTTTGCCTGGCTTCAACTGGTTCAAGGAGGGACTCTGTGTTTGCTAGAGGTGAAAAATTGCTAACCAGAGTCCCCTGCACCAACTCCTGAAGAAATCAACCAGCTGACCACTGCCCAGTGGCCAAAATGGAGTTTGCCCCAGGTGCATTCTGGGAGTTGTAGTGCGCACCCCCAAGGATCATCTCTGAGCTTCTGGACCCTTGGGGTGAGCTGTGGACCCCAAAAGAACCTTAAAAGAACATCTGGGAAAAGCCCCAGAAGTTTGGAGAAATTTTGAGAACTTTTGAAAAAAAGCACCATAGAGGGACCGACCTGCCGCAGCAACTCTAGCCGGCTTGCCTCAACCGCGACCCGGCCTGATTTGCAGGTTCGTCCTGGTGAAGAAAAATCTCCAAAAAAGAGACTAAGTCCGAACGTACAAGGTTGACCGGGACCTCCCAGCCAGCGTCTCCGAGGAGGGCTCCAGGGACGTCGGATCAAGATCCAGGTTTACCCCGGTCGAAGGATTTTCACCTCGAAAAAACGATTAAGTCCGAAGGTAAAAATCTCCACCGAGGATTCCCGCGACGCGTATCCGGAGAAGGGCTCCAGGAGGTCAGATTGGACTGGCAGGTTCATCCCGCTGAAGAAAATCTTCAGAAAAATGACTAAGTGCGAAGGTAAACTTTTGACCGAGGCCTCCCGCGGCCTGTAGTCGAGCCGGGCTCCATCGCGGTCAGTTTTAAACTTTGACTTTGCCCCAGTCGAGGTGCATCCAGATGACCCGATTGGCGCTTTTTGTTTCTAGGCGCTAAAAAAACAATTTTTTTTTTTTTAATTCATATTTCCGGTTCCCCTTATCCGATTTTATTTGTTTTTGTGTAATTATAAAGATACAAATATAATCTAGTTTTATAAATTGGTTTTGGATTTTTAAACTCTTTCCTGTGTTTTATTTAATTACTGTTCTGTGATATTTGAATGCTTTACACTCTGTCTCCTAAGTTAAGCCTTGTCGCTCGTTGCCAAGCTACCAAGGGTTGAGCTGGGTTTAATTTACTAAGACCTAACTGGACCTAAGTGGAGGTTAGTGGCCTATTGCTATGTGTAGGTACCTACCTGCCCTTACCAATAACCCATTTTCCAACAGAAAGCATACATGGAGGAAGGTTGCCTCTTTCTAGCCTTGTTACCCTCACTTTTGGCCTGTTTGTAAATATATGTCAGGGTGTTTTTACTGTCTCACTGGGATCCTGCTAGCCAGGACCCAGTGCTCATAGTGAAAACCCTATGGTGTCAGTCTGTTTGATATGAGTCACTGGGATCCTGCTAAACAGGATCCCAGTGCTCATAAGTTTGTGGCCTATATGTGTTCCCTGTGTGGTGCCTAACTGTATCACTGAGGCTCTGATAACCAGAACCTCAGTGTTTATGCTCTCTCTGCTTTTAAAATTGTCACTACAGGCTAGTGACTAATTTTACCAATTATGATTGGCACACTAGAACACCCTTATAATTCCTTAGTATATGGTACCTAGGTGCCCAGGGTATTGGGGTTCCAGGAGATCCCTATGGGCTGCAGCATTTATTTTGCCACCCATAGGGAGCTCAGACAATTCTTACATAGGACTGCCACTGCAGCCTGAGTGAAATAACGTCCACGTTATTTCACAGCCATTTTACACTGCACTTAAGTAACTTATAAGTCACCTATATGTTTAACCCTCACTTGGTGAAGGTTAAGTGCAAAGTTACTTAGTGTGTGGGCACCCTGGCACTAGCCAAGGTGCCCCCACATTGTTCAGGGCAAATTCCCCGGACTTCGTGAGTGCAGGGACACCATTACACACGTATAGGTCAACACCTATATGTAGCGTCACAATGGTAACTCCGAACATGGCCATGTAACATGTCTAGGATCATGGAATTGTCACCCCAATACCATTCTGGTATTGTGGGGACAATTCCATGCATCCCCGGGTCTCCAGCATAGAGCCCGGGTACTGCCAAACTCACTTTCCGGGGTCTCCTCTGCAGCTACCGCTGCTGCAAACCCCTCAGACAGGTTTCTGCCCCCCTGAGGCCTGGGCAGCCTGGTCCCAGAAAGACAGAACAAAGGATTTCCTCTGAGAGAGGGTGTTACACCCTCTCCCTTTGGAAATAGGTGTGAAGGCTCTGGGAGGAGTAGCCTCCCCTGGCCTCTGGAAATGCTTTGAAGGGCACAAATGGTGCCCTCCTTGCATAAGCCAGTCTACACCGGTTCAGGGATCCCCCCACCAGCCCTGCTCTGGCGCGAAACTGGACAAAGGAAAGGGGAGTGACCACTCCTCTGACCAGCACCTCCCAGGGGAGGTGCCCAGATCTCCTCCAGTGTGTCCCAGACCTCTGCCATCTTGGATGCAGAGGTGTGAGGGCACAATGGACAGCTCTGAGTGGCCAGTGCCAGCTGGTGAGGTCAGAGACCCATCCTGATAGGTACTTACCTTTCTCTGTAGCCAATCCTCCTCTGTGGGCTATTTAGGGTCTCTCCTGTGGGCATCTCACCAGATAACGAATGCAAGAGCTCACCAGAGTTCCTCTGCACTTCCCTCTTCGACTTCTGCCAAGGATCGACCGCTGACTGCTCCAGGACGCCTGCATAACCGCACCAAAGTGGCAAGAAGACTACCAGCAACATTGTAGCACCTCATCCTGCCGGCTTTCCCGACTGTTTCCTGGTGGTGCATGCTCTGAGGGCTGTCTGCCTTCACCCTGCACTGGAAGCCAAGAAGAAATCTCCTGTGGGTCAACAGAATATTCCCCCTGCTAACGCAGGCACCAAACTTCTGCATCACCGGTCCGCTGGGTCCCCTCTCATCCTGACGAGCATGGTCCCTGGATCCAAGTGTTTTCGACAGTCCAGTGGCCTTTCTGTCCAAATTTGGGGGAGGTAAGTACTTGCCTCCCCAAGCCATACAATAATCCTGTGTACTGCGTGAACTGCAGCTGCTCAGGCTTCTCTGCACTTTTGCAAGACTTCCTTCGTGCACAGCCTAGCCCAGGTCCCCAGCACTCCGTTCTGTATTGCCCAACTCGCTGAGTGGGACCCGATTTTGTTGCTCTGAGTCGACCGTCGTCCTCAGATTTTCTAAGTGCCTGTTCAGGTGCTTCTGCGGGCACTGCCTCTTTCTGCGTGGGCTCTCTGTGTTGCTGAGTGCCCCCTCTGTCTCCTCCTCCAAGGGGCGACCTCCTGGTCCGTCCTGGGCACTAGCAGCACCCAAAATCCTCAACAGCAACTCTTGCAGCAAGCAAGGCTTGTTTGTGGTCTTTCTGCGTGGAAACAACTCTGCATCCTCCAGCACTCCGTGGGACATCTTTTGACCAAAGGAGAAGTTCCTGGCACCTTCCGTTGTTGCAGAATCTTTGGCTTCTTCCACCCGGAGGCAGCCCTTTTGCACCTTCATCCGGTGTTTAGTGGGCTCCTGCCCCCCCTGGACACTTGCATGACTCTTGGACTTGGTCCCCTTCCTTTACAGGTTCTCAGGTCCAGCAATTCATCTTCAGTGCTTTGCAGTCAGTTGTTGTCCTTGCAGAATCCCCTATCTCGACTTTACTGTCTTTCTGGGGTAGTAGGTTAACTTTACTCCTACTTTTCAGGGTCTTGGGGTGGGGTGGCTTGGACACCCTTAGTGGTTTCTTACACTCCCAGTGACCCTCTACACACTACACTAGGCTTGGGGTCCATTCGTGGTTCGCATTCCACTTTTGGAGTATATGGTTTGTGTTGCCCCAGGCCTATTTCTCCCAATTGCATTCTATTGTATTCTACATTTTTCGCACTACTTTTCTAACTGTTACTTACCTGATTTTGGCTTGTGTGTGTATATTTTGTGTATGTTACTTACCTCCTAAGGGAGTATATCCTCTGAGATACTTTTGGCATATTGTCACTAAAATAAAGTACCTTTATTTTTAGTAACTCTGAGTATTGCGTTTTCTTATGATATAGTGCTAAGTGATATAAGTGGTATAGTAGGAGCTTTGCATGGCTCCTAGTTCAGCCTAAGCTGCTCTGCTATAGCTACCTCTATCAGCCGAAGCTGCTAGAACACCTCTAATCTACTAATAAGGGATAACTGGACCTGGCACAAGATGTAAGTACCACGAGGTACCCACTATAAGCCAAGCCAGCCTCATACAATACACGTCTTGTTCTCATTGATCAATAACTTCATATGTAATACCTGCCCTTCTTAGACAGTACTGTTGTCACTGCAGAATTGGACCACCCATGCAAACGTTGACAAATGTTGGTCAAAATTGAGCGGTCAACGATGCAGTCTTTGTAAGATGGCCCCATGCATGTTATTTTAAGAGGCTGTAAAACGTGAAGACAAGCAATATAGTTCAAGCTCTTGGATTGAAGGCCGATATATTTTAGCTTTGCTGATGAAAAGCCTACATGTAAACTCCATACAATAAAAGGACCCAGTTCTTTCATAAATATTGCATGCTGTAAAGCACTAACTGATGTGACCTATTGGTAACACTAGTCTCTGCGGTCTCCACTTGCTAGTACATAACACAGTCTGCACACAGTGCCAAACCAGTGCCGGTTCAAGATGCATTTAGGCCAGTTCTAAAGAGTAGCTCGGATGCGAGCTGTGATCTTCCCGTTGCCCTTGTAAAGCTCCAACTTATAATATATCTTTTTGTATACTGAAATTCTGACCTGCCAAATTACTTTATGTGATTCCCCGTATGCGATCCATCGAAGAAGAAAAACCATTTGGCAGAGGAAATTCTCCTCTTGCTGCAGCGTTTCTCGGTTATTACAAAGTTTTGTGAAGTAACAAATGAGCTGAAATATAATCATGGCGGTTTAGTCACAGCCTTTGATCAATGCGTTTGATCTTCACTGCCGATAAAAAGGACGAAGTACGATCACTTTGTATTATTGTTGAAAAGGTATTTAAGAGCAGCATATTTAATTATTTATGTCCTGCTCCACAAAGGATACACACATTTCATCCTGCGACCAGCGATGAAGCTATTTATTGCTGGGTGTAGTTATAGATATAAAAGAGAAATGTAGGGCCGGATTTACAATGTTTTGGCGTAGGGCAGCGCCGCAAGCCTTCTTGCAGCACCGCCCTGCGTCAAAACAAAAGGGCAGAAATGCGCCGTGTCTACGAGTTAAGGCGCATTCCTATCTTTTTTCCCTGCGCTGGCACACAGACTGCTGCTGTGCACCAATGCAGGCACCCCTGAACCATGGTGCAAGAGTGCCTGTGTTGGGGGGAATGATTGTTTTTGTGCAGGAAGGGGCACCTTCCTTCACAAAAACAATCCCAAGAGGAGTTTTCCTCTTTCTATGTGTGCTGCAAAAGAGGAAAAATGTGTGAGAAATTAAGCTATTTCTCCCTGTTGCGTCACTTCTGTGGCATAGGGTTTTGATGCATTCCCAGGTTTCAAGACCTTGAGAATCTTTCAACGCATCAAAATCCATCTGTGTTGCATGGGAACACCCATGCAACACCCATGGAAATGCCTCCCCGAAGCAAAGTAAGGCAACGCATCGACTTGTGCTGCATTGCCTTACTCCATATCTACAAAACCATATAAAGCCGTGCAAAATGGCTTTGCGTGGACTTGTAGATATGGGTCAGCAGCTAGCACCAACAATGCATCAGAAAAAGTGATGCATCGGCAACGCAGACTGCTTGTAAATCTGGGCCGTAGCGTTCATTTACTGTGCAATGTAGACTTTACTATTCTTCTACTTGTCCACGTATAATGAATATGAAAGTCTCATAACAGTTGTTATCCTGCCTTTTCACCATTAAAGTTGTATATCCCTGACTAGTACTGGGCCCATATTTATACTTTTTGATGCAAAACTGCACAAACACAGTTTTGGGACAAGTCTGACAAATGTTTGTCAAGATTTTGGAAGTAACTGATTGCCCTACAAGCAGCAAATGTTGTACCACAACATTTATGTACACATCAGATCCATTTGAGAATGAGAAGGCTGCATCCTTTGTTCACACTTTGGATCTGGTGGGTAAACCACTGGTGGGTAATTCTGTAGTTCAGCTTAAAAAAAAAGGGAAACCATGAAAGAGGAAATTAAATTCTTTCAAATGAAAATGTGAAAGAGAAGGGGAGAAAGAAAAATACATAGTGAAATAGTAAAGGAGGGGTGTCATGAAAATGAATCAGAAGAGAATACTTCAGATTAAAAATGGGAGTAAGAATTTGAGAGTTGTGAACGTAGGCAGAATGAGGACAAGTAATGATAATTACAAGTAAATAGAACACTGCGGCCCATATTTATACTTTTTGACGCTAAACTGCGCTAACGCAGTTTAGCGTCAAAAAGTTTTGCGCCGTCTAACGCCATTCTGAAGCGCCATGCGGGCGCCGTATTTATGGAATGGCGTTAGACGGCGCAATCAGACCGGCGCTGCCTGGTTTGCGTGGGAAAAAACCACGTAGACCAGACAGCGCCGGCATAGGGGGAAAATGGCGCATGGGCGTCTTAAAATGGGGCAAGTCAGGTTACGTCGAAAAAATCGTCTTAACCCGACTTGCGCCATTTATTTTCGACGCCCATCCCCCATCAACATGACTCCTATCATTGTAAAGATAGGAGTCATGCCCCCTTGCCCAATGGCCATGCCCAGGGGACTTCTGTCCCCTGGGCATGGTCATTGGGCATAGTGGCATGTAGGGGGGCACAAATCAGGCCCCCCTATGCCACCAAAAAAATATATAAAAAAAAAAAAATTATACTTACCTGAACTTACCTGAATGTCCCTGGGGTGGGTCCCTCCATCCTTGGGGGTCCTCCTGGGGTGGGCAAGGGTGGCAGGGGGGGTCCCTGGGGGCATGGGAGGGCACCTGTGGGCTCATTTTGAGCCCACAGGCCCCTTAACGCCTGCCCTGAGCAGGCGTTAAAAAGTGGCGCAAATGCGCCGTTTTTAGCCACGCCAACTCCCGGGCGTCTCTTTTGCCCGGGAGTATAAATACCACGTAAAGGCCTGGGAGTCATTTTTTAGACGGGAACGCCTCCCTTGCATATCATTAACGCAAGGAAGGGGTTCACGCTAAAAAATGACGCACATTCCGGGAACTTTGGCGCTATTCGCCTCTAACGCCATAGTATAAATATGGCGTTAGTTGGCGTTAGTTTTGCGTCGAAATTGCGTCAAAAAAAACGACGCAATTTCGGCGCAAACGGAGTATAAATATGGCCCTGCATACTTAAAAATGTAGAAATTAGAAAAGCTGCACACTCTACTGGTCAATGAGATTCCTAAACCTATTTACACCATAGAGCGGTGGAAGAAAGAAAACAGGATACCAATGTGGAGGTTAGTGCTGGTAAACATCTGCATGCACCACTGGTGAAAAGGTAGAAAAATGTGCATATTCTGCAGGCCAAAGAGAGCAGAAAGGGATAAGGGAAGTTTGAAAAAGTAATACTAATGTCCTCCCCTGCTCGCAGTTGGTGCTTTAGTACCCTCAGTGAATTAGGCCCTATTTTAATGATTAGATCTTGTGAACAGTTCAGCCATGTAGCGATAAGGTCTAAAAACTGTTCCTTAACTGTACAAAGCCCAAGGATTAGATTGACTTCCCTGTGTTCAGGAGCACGGAGTATCTCTGTTTTTTGTCTGCTCTTTACTGTTAAGACGTCACGCGATTTACAGTATGCCCTTTCTTAATCAAGTCCAGTTCTCAGAGGGAATTCTTTTACCTGGTTATGACTTTAAGAGTAAAGAAGGCGGGGAAAAGAGGGAAGAGAAAAGAAAGGAGAAAGGGCGGTGGAGAGAGAGAGAATTTCAGTGGTTAGGAAATGAGAGAAAACGGAAGCATGGGAAAGAGACGGGGGTGAAAGTAGAGGGAGGGGAAAGAATGACAAGGTAAGAATGAATGATGAAGGAGCAAGCAATTTTAAGACGAGAGGAGAAGAAAAAGAAGGCATGTGGAGGAAGTCACAGAGTTGTGTTAGAGAAACTGGAGGAGAGGGGTTAGGAGAAATGATAAGGGAGTAGAAATAAGAAATGAGTGGAAAATGCCATGAGGAAAAGTCAATATATTATGAAAAATATGTTTTAAAATGTCAAATTTGTCCCCCATTTTAAAAGATGTCTTGGGGTGGAATGCCCCACCCCACACATTTTCTAGAGGTCAGACTCACCCACTGCGCTTGCTCACTCCCCAATCCGACACTGGTATTGTCTCACTTGGGGGGACATTTATACTGCCTTTGCGCTAAATTAGCGTCATGTTTCTTATGCTAATTCAGTGCAAACTTAACTCCATATTTTTATTTTGACTCTAGACCCGTCTAGAGTCAAAATATTGGAATTAAAGTAATTTTTTGGATGCGTGAAACCACCTTGCATCAATGAGATGCAAGGTAGGCATTCCCGTCCAAAAAGTGACTCAAAGCCCCTAGCGCCTTATTTATCCTCCCGCCTGTGGACCCATTTCCAAGGTCAAACACCAAGGAAAGAGCCCACAGGTGCCCTAACTGCTGCCCTGAGCCAGCGTTGTCCCAAAATATAAATACCTACCCACAAATTCAATCACTTGTATTGTATCCCAGCATTTGTGTAGTTTTTCCTTCCAATCACTGCGAATTGCCACATACAGGTTAACTTTCCACGTGCCAAATTTGATTTCTAAACGTCTTAACGCACATACATTTTGGGCCATATTTATACTTTTTGACGCAAAACTGCGCTAACGCAGTTTTGCGCCAAAAAAATTAGCGCCGGCTAACGCCATTCTGAAGCGCCATGCGGGCGCCGTATTTATTCAATGACGTTAGCTGGCGTTAGCCGCCGGCGCTGTCTGGTGTGCGTTAAAAAAAACGACGTACACCAGGCAGCGCCGGCATAGGGGGAAAATGGCGTATGGGCGTCCACAAATGGTGCAAGTCAGGCTGAGGCAAAAAAATCGCCACAACCCGATTTGCGCCATTTTTTTACGACGCCCATCCCCCATTGAAATGACTCCTGTCTTAGCAAAGACAGGAGTCATGCCCCCTTGCCCAATGGCCATGCCCAGGGGACTTCTGTCCCCTGGGCATGGTCATTGGGCATAGTGGCATGTAGGGGGGCACAAATCAGGCCCCCCTATGCCACAATTTTTTTTTAAAAAAAATACTTACCTGGACTTACCTTAATGTCCCTGGGGTGGGTCCCTCCATCCTTGGGTGTCCTCCTGGGGTGGGCAAGGGTGGCAGGGGGAGTCCCTGGGGGCAGGGGAGGGCACCTCTGGGCTCATTCTGAGCCCACAGGTCCCTTAACGCCTGCCCTGACCCAGGCGCTAAAATCCGGCGCTAATGCGGGTTTTTTAGACCCGCCCACTCCCGGGCGTCATTTTTGCCCGGGAGTATAAATACGACGCATATGCATCGGAGTCATTTTTTAAGACGGGAACGCCTACCTTGCATATCATTAACGCAAGGAAGGTGTTCACGCAAAAAAATGACGCTAACTCCATGAACTTTGGCGCTAGACGCGTCTAACGCCAAAGTATAAATATGGAGTTAGTTTTGCGTCGAATTTGCGTCGAAAAAAACGACACAAATTCGGCGCAAACGGAGTATAAATATGCCCCTTATTCTCTTCTGCCAAAAAAGGAATGACTCAAAGGAGTCCCATCAGCTACACATCCTACATCCCAAAGGACCCACAAGGGGCTCACAGTCATTAGAGCACAGACCGAAAAACACAAGAAATGGAAGACAAAGCAAAGTTCCAAGTGAAATTACACATTTTAAAAACGACAAGAAGTACTTTTATCGAGGCATGACTCACTGTCTACCGATTTCGGAACAGGATTCACTTTTTGCCACTGCCAGCCCTAGAACATTTGAAGGCAAACGTGTGAAAATGTTTATGTTTATCCAAATAATTTTCAGATGCTTTTTGTTTGTCAACTACTTTTTCGAGGTTATGTTTTCATACTCTATTCTTTCACCTCCTACTGGGGCACAAAATAACACCTGAATCAACGCCCATTAGTGAACACTTAGACAAAGCTACAAATTGCAAGAAAGAAATTATCCAGTAAAAGATGCAAGGACTTGGGAAGCAAATGTAGGAAATGGGATGTCAGCAAGCATGGGAGGGATAAGAGGAGAAAGAAAAAGCAAAATATTTTATAGCTGTTTATTAGTTGGAGTGGATTTCTGTCCACCGCCACTAAAAAGTCACTATGATTCTTGGCTCTGTAAAATGTTTCAATAGTTTAAACCTGTGCTCATCCCATAGCGGCTCGAGCACAGAGCAAACATGCTCAACTTAACGAAAATGTCTATATCATTTAGGAGTGTCAAAAACAGTTAAAAAGTTGAAAACACAAATCAATAAATATCATATTTCAACTTATATCAATAGCAAAACGTTTAATAATAGGCACCATTACAACCTAAAAATGAAAAGTCCAGTAAGGTGATCAGGTAATATGAATTTCCAAATATTTATATGAGTGTAACCTAATGATACTTATAGCACCAATGATAGTAAGTGGTGACCGTAGATCAGGACCTAAGTAAAATTTGAGGGAAACCGCAATGGAACTCAGGCCAGACAGGAGAGAAAGACAAATACACAGTGAAATAGTAAAGGAGGGGTGTCACAAAAATGAATCAGAGGAGAAACAAAGAGGATACTTAAGGTTAAAAATGGGAGTAAGAATGAGATAGCGTTGTCTTGGCAAAAGTTTTGAAAAAAGTCCCCAAACTTTTTGGGGTGCCTAAACTACTATAAGGGCACACTTCCATGGCCCCCAGGATGTCACAAGGGATACTTAAAAAGCAACAGCAAAGACCAATTCAGGCCAGTTTAAAGGCTTCCAGATCCTCAGGGACAGCACTTATTGGTCAGGACTCACTCTATCAGAGGCCACCAGCAAGGTCCAGGCCAGCTCCAGGTGCTTCTGGTCATCTGGGTGCATCATGAAAAATACCTTTTGAAGCCCGCTGTGCCCCTCTGGCCACATATGGGGTTTGCCAGCTGACACTTGAGCCCGTATTTATACTTTTTTTGCGCCGCATTTGCGTCGTTTTTTGACGCAAAAACGGCGCAAACTTGCAAAATACCATTGTATTTTGTAGGTTTGCGCCGTTTTGCGCCAAAAAGCAGCGCAAATGCGGCGCTAAAAAAAGTATAAATACGGGCCTTGATGTCAACGTTTTTGTCCTGAGTACAAGTGCAAACAGGTCCAACCCTTCAGATCTTCTCACATGTTTCAGACAGTCCTCTTCTGTTCTTCCAAAAGCTCAGAAAGTGTTTAGAGCAGCTGGTCGTAAGGCCCATTTTTGAAAAGTTCAGTAGTCAGTGAGTTGAGTCATGTGTGAACAGTCCCTAACCAAGGATCAGGGGCAAAACCTACCTTCCTTTTCTGCATATCTAGTTTTATTTCTCCAAACTATCCAAGAGTGCACTAGTCTAAGGGAAATCCAAGTTGGCACAGTACATCTGCCCTTAAAGGGAACCTATATGCCAGTCAGGGTTGTGTTTAGGGAACTAAGCTGTGCCCTCCTCATAAGCTACACCAAAGTAATCCTGGGACCAGCTCCCTTGCCCACTGGGATGGAATAAAATTGACTACCATATGTCCTAGGTTCTAATAGTTTCCCTCACCCAGGTCTCTCCTTACACTACATTTTCAATCAGTAGGCCTCTCCTTTGCCCATCTGAAGTTTTACACATCTGAAGTAAATTAAAGTCTTTAATTCTCCCAGCTGCTCTTTCTGGGCTTCAAGTGTCACACTCCCAACCTCTCGCACATCCTGTCACAAGTCAAAGCCATTGTCTTTGCTCTGGGAGATGCTTTATGATGTCACGCACTGGTAGGTGCTGGCACGCTAATGCAAATAGCCTTCAAGAGCTTGAGGCAATCTAATTTGATCAATAATTCAGATTTTTTATAAATATGGAAAATAGTGGTTGAACTATTGCTGTAGCATGTCCCAAATAGAAGATAACAAAATTACTATTGCAATCTGAATTCTAATTTTTTACCATAAGATAGCCAGAGCCTTACATTGAATACACCTTTTGGCAGCTTCTCACTGTATGGACATGCGAGCATACATTTTTACAAGTCCTACGTTTAAATATGAGGCATGCTACTTTGTGGACTACAAGTCCTATTTAGTTGTGACATGTGATAGGCCAATCTAATCTACCCACTGCTTCATCTGAGTGTTTTGGATGATTAGGTCATCTCTGAATGCTGCCACCCTAGTGGGAGGATGTTTTTCATTTCTTCTTAACTTGCATCCTGACACTGTATAGAAACATCTTCCTTTGCATCTTACTCACATGTTTCTGTCTAAATTAATTCTGCCAAGGAATGAAACTTTAGGGAACATCTTCCAAAAATATGACGGTGGTATGTCCAGCTTTTCTTAGGCTACACATATATAAGAATGCACATAAATGTTTCACAAAGGTTGAAGTAACTTGGGCCTACCTACAGCTCTGATTGCAGGTACCAAAATCCAGGTTACTGTACAGTGATCAAAATCTACCTGACAGAAACAGGAAACCGCCTCAGGGAATGGAATTTATCAGGTAATTTGGAATGATGGCGATCTCATTGAGAATGGGGATGGAGCTCTGTTAAGAATGATCTGACCACAAAATAAGGTAAAAACAACTGATATTTGTTGAGCAACAAGAGGAACCCACTGGAATAAGACCCTCCATATGAAACTCTGAGAGCAACTGACACAAGGAACCATTGCATGGAATCTTTCTTGCAGAAGGGTTCCAAAATGCACTAGAACCACAATTCTCCAAATGACATAACTAACATTCTTCCACACCTTTACCCTTATAAGCAGAAAAAATAACATACTTTTTTAATGCTTGTACTGATTAACATTACTGCCTAATATAAACAAAAATATTTAAACTTTGTGGGTACAGAAGTTTCATAAACTGGTCTGTGGTTACTAGAAGCATTTACATTACAGTGGTATTAGGACAAATGTTCTTAAGAGGTGCAAAATTTAAAACAACTGAGTGCGTAGCAGAAGATCCAACATCTACCTGTGGGAGAGAAAGCAGCTGGAGATGTTTGAATTACTGTGTTGGAAGAAGAATTGTTAGCACAAGAACTTTCATAATCAAACCACAGATTCTCTCCTTCACATCCTTTCACCTTGAGTAATTTCTTTGCATGTAAATCTGTCAGTTTAATTATATTTCCACCACCCTCTGTCCTGAAAGATAAGCTGTTTTTTAAAAGCTTTAACAGGAGCCATATACCTTGATTCACCTTTTTTGACTCTGAATGGTTTCTTAATTAAAACCCAATCTCCTACACAAAACAACGTCACTTCTTTTACGTTGTTTTTATTATCAAATCTTTCTTTTGTTCTAGCCTGCTTTTCTGGCACTTTACTCAACATTGTATCCAGGTCGATACCATATTTATCCTATGGCTTTGCATTTCGTTCACCCAACCTGGATTAAAAAATTACTTAGGAATCTCCTCCTTAACAGTTCAAATGGTGAAACACCTGTATTGTTGTGAGGAGTGAAGAGATACTTCCACAACTTTTGCCTCACACATTCTTTCGCATCCACCTGAATAGCAACAGCAGTTTGTAACTCTTCCTTAAGAATTCTATTTACTCTTTCTACTAAACCTTTGGGAAGTACAGAGCGACCTAAAGATGTTTGATGTCCAGCTACTCAATAAAGTGGGTTTTGCGATTAGAAGTGAAATGTGATCTATTGTCTGAAACCAAAAAATTTGGGGGACCGTGAATGATAAAAAAAAGTTCTTCAAAAAGTTATCACACATTCTGTATTTGGGGACTGTACAAAATCTGTACATACCCACCTGGTATAATATTCCACAAACACAATCAAACATGTCTTTCCTACATATAAACACTCAAATGGACCAGCAAAATCAAGAGCAACCTTATCCAAAGCATTTTATAGCATAGAAACAGTGTTCATAGTTTTTGACATTCTCCAATGTTTATCAGAAAGAAGACAGGCCATGCAATTATTTACCAAATTAGACACCTGTGAATCCACACTAGGACACCAATAAAACTGTTTTAGTAACTTCACCGTGCTATTCACTCCTAAATAAAGCTCATGTGCCAACTCAATCAACCTATTCCTAAGCTTTGTGGGAGGGATACATTTGTCATGAAACATGAGAAAATCATTGTGGATTGACAATTCCTGTACAATTTTTGAGCATATTTTTTAATTCCAGATCCCACATTCCTTTCTCTAGGCCAATCAAGTTTAGTAAACTGTATGACCTCCTGCAACACATTATCGACTATCAAAGTTCCCAACCATTCATGGTATGAAATGCTGCCTTTTTCCTTTACTAGATCTTCCACCATGGCCACAATACACTCTACCTCTTCCTGACAGTCATCTTCATCACTAGCTACTAAAGGCATTCTTGATGAACAGTCTGCTCCCACATTACTTCAGCTTGGAATATACTTTTAATGTCAAAAATATACTCATGGAGCCATGTCAACAATATTATCAAACGAGCTGAAGCTTTACAGGTACCAGTACGACTGAGAAGATACACAAGGCGTTTGTGATACATATATATGGTAAAACTATCGCCCCATAAAAAGGTTTTACATTTCTCCACAGTCCACTTGCAAGCCAGATCTTCCCTCTCAGTGGTACTATAGTTAGCTTCAGGGCCCATATTTATACTTATTTAGCGCCGTATTTGCACCGCTTTCTGACGCAAAAGCGGCGCAAACTTACAAAATACAACTGTATTTTGTAAGTTTGCGCCGCTTTTGCGTAAAAAAATGACGCAAATGCAGCGCTAAAAAAGCATAAATAAGGGCCCAGGTGTCTTCCAGCATCGTGATGCAAAAGCAAAAGAAACCTCTCTATTATCAATCCATTGCAAGAGAACCGTACCAAGACCCACCTGACTAGCATCCACAGTCAACATACACGTCTTACTAACAGTAAATGATGTAAGGGTAAGAGCAGAAACAATTACATGTTTAACCTCCTCAACTGTATCCATCTCTTCAGTACTCCAAACAAATGTCACACCTTTTCTGAGTAGAGCCCTAAGTGGGTGTACTGCAAAGGCATATCCCTTAACTAATCTATAGTACTACTCACTTAGGCCTAGGAAAGACCTAAAAGAATCCTTATCCATTGGGGCCAGTACATTTTTGATGGCCTTTATGAGACAATGTTTTGATAACCTTTAGGTGTTATCCTATGGCCTAGATAATCCAATTTGTTCACAAGAATTTTGCACTTATCTGTTCTCAATGTAATTCCATGATTCTTATAAGTAGCAAGAACATTTCTTAAAATACAATTATGTTCATGCACATTGTCTGCAAAGATTAAAACATCACCTTGAAAAGCTAATGCTTCTTTAACACCTTTCAAAACAGTATACATAAGCTTCTGAAAAATGGTGACAGCCAAAGCTAACCCAAATTACATTCTCTGAGTCCCCAAAAGAAAGGCTAGGCCTTTAAAGCTGCCACCAAATCCCACCACCACCACATCAGAGTCACCAAGAAACCTGCCCTGCAGTACCGTATCAGCACCACTGCTCACAACACCAAAGAGCTCTCCCTCGTGGTCAAAGAGTTTGACAAACTCCGATCGGAAACCGCAAACATCCCTCCATCCCAAGACCTCTGTGGCAGATTAGCCACCTTCTACCACCAGAAAATCAAATACATATATGACAGTTTTGGACCCCAAGACCCTCCAAACCCTTCAACAACCCCCCAGGTCTGACCCCACAAACCCTCACAGATCCTGCACAACTGGACCACTCTCAGCATGGACGAAACCTGCACCATCAAGAGCAGCTTCCATTCCGGAGCCCCTACGGATCCCTACCCTCACCACATCTTCAACAAAGCCAACACCTTCATCACACCCGAGCTCCGCCACACCCTCAACTGTTCCATAGATATAGCCACCTTCCCAGATGACTGGAAGCATGCCAAGATCCATCTGCTCTTGAAGAATCCCACGGCTGACATCCTGGACCTCAAGAATCCCATCTCTCTGCTGCCTTGAACAGCTAAGGTCATCAAAACAGCCATCAAAACTCCGTAAGCATATCGAGGACAACACCATCCTGGACACCCCCCAATCAGGTTTCAGGGGAAACCACAGCACGTAGACCTCCCTCCTCACTGCCACAGATGATATCTGCTCATTCCTCGACCACAGCCATACACCAGCCCTCTTTCTACTGAACCTATCAGCCCATTTTGACACAGTTTCACCCCTCACCCTCTGCTCCAGACCACACACACCTGGCATCCGTGGAAAGGCCCAACAATGGATACGCTCCTTCCTGTCTGGCAAAACCCAGAGAGTTACCTATCAGAATCAATGGAGATCAGCAGGGGAGTTACACAAGGCTCCTCCCTGAGCCCCACACTCTTAAACATTTACATGGTCCCGCTCGCATCCATCTTTAGGAACCACGGGCTGAACATCATCTCCTACGCTGACAACACCCAGCTGATCATCTTGCTGACCGAAAACCCAAGAACTGCAGAGGAGAATTTCCACAATTTGATGGAAGCCATTGCCACTTGGATGAAGCATAGCTGCCTCAAGCAGAACTCTGAAAATTCCAAGATCCTCATTCTGAGACCCTCCACATCAGCCTGGGACAACTCCTGGTGGCTATTCACCCTCTACACCCCCCATCCTAATAAACCATGCACACATGCACGCAACCTCTGCATCATCCCTGACTCATCACTTACCATGACCCACCAAGTCAACTCAGTCGCATCCTCCTGCTTTCACACACTCCGACTGCTCGGGAAGATCTTCAAATGGATCCCAGAGGACTATCACATTACCGTAATCCATGATCTGGTTACTACAAGACTCAACTATGGCAACGACCTCTACACCAGCACCACCCAGAAGAACCTGAAGAAATTACAGCACATCCAAAATGCCTCAGCCAGACATTTTCTACCGCAAACATATCTGCGATCACCTAGGTGACCTCCATTGGCTTCCTATCGGGAAAATAATTAACTTCAAACTCCTCGTACATGCATACAATGCTCTTCACAACCTAGGACCCCACTGCCGCAACCACTGCATCACCTTCTGGTCCCCCATCAGACCTCTCCACTCAACAAGCACTAGCCACCATATCCCCCATACCATAGATCTCAGCTTGTGGAAGATCCTTTGCCTACCTTGCTGCAAAGAGCTGGAACACCCTGCCTCTGCACCTCAGGCAGTCACCATTGCTACATCAATTCAGGAAGGGCCTTAAAACCTGGCTCTTCAACTGATGCTCAGAGGACAACCCCCTCAGTGCCTTGAGACCCTTATGGGTGAGTAATTGTGCTCCATGAATCCTGATTTGATTTGATTTGATTTTGACCTATTCAGATAATTTGGTTTCAGTAATTATACCATCATCAATTAACTTTTGCAATGCTTTGATCATCTCGTGCATTTAGTGGAACAGCTCTCACATTATGTTTACTTGGAACAGTGTCAGAGTTCAATCTGATGTGGTGTTCAAATTTATTGATGTGACCAACCTCTTAAGTAAACACTACTGGAAACTCCAATGCATTGTTTTGAACCATGATTTACCAAGAAAATACATTTGCATCAGGGCTACCATATCAGATGTACCAGACCCAGGTACTAACATCAATCCAAGTTTGGCTAAATCCTGCCATCCCACAAGATTACGATCTTTTAATGCTACATATATTTTAGTAGTGACTTTTCTACCCATGCATGCTAATACATCCACAAAATAACCCAGTTTATTGATGTCCTGCTCCCCAAATGCTTTGGGGTTGAAATCTAAGGCTTTCATTTCTTATTACGTCTCCATAATTTGAAAAATTTAGCATCAGTTAAAATGGTGATGTGGGCTCCTGAGTCTGTCATCATGGTAAGGGTTACATCACCCACAGAGACATCACATAATGGGCATTTGACTTGTGTGGTTTGTACCTTATTCAAATCTATGTTTAAAACAACAGTAGACAATTCATTTAATACATCTTGGACTACTACATCCAGTCCATGTTCACACAGTTAACCATAAGTTATTTCTCTCCCCCTCTGCATACAGACTTAAAATGTCCAATTTTCTTGCATTTAATACAACCCTTTCCCACTGTCTGACAATCGGTGTTGTTACTTACATGTGATTTGAACTGCAGGGGTAGCATTAAAAATTTGACTTTTATGCTTGAACTCTTATCTTTTACTTGCACTAAACTGAAAGTATCAGACTCTAACTTTTAGTGCTGCTGGATCTTGAGCCATAAGCTTAGTTGAGACCAGTGAGCCTTCAATACCCTTAGCAATGTCTACCACCTTATTAGGAGTGGGATCTCTGTATCCCAATAGACACTCTTGAATTCTTTTCTCGCAACAACCATACACAAGCTGATCTCATTTACATATCAAAAGTCTCCCCAAAGTTGCAAGTAGGAACTAAAAGTCAAAGAGCAGATATAAACTCTTCCATGCTCTCGTCAGTCAGCTGTTTCCTCCTAAAAAATGTAATCTCTCCAAACGAACCCTGGCTTCTCCAAAAACGCCTTTCTTAACCTTTTTATCGCTCCTGTTTACTCCTCCCATTGACCAAAGTGATCCAAAGGTGCATCCAGTTCTGGTAGATTATCAAAAATGTGTTGGCCATCTTGGCCGAAATGACTAAATAATAAAGCCTTTTTTTTCTTCTGGGTTCAAATTTAGTTGCATCCACAGCAACTAAATACTGAGGGGCATATTTATACTCTGTTTGCGCCAGAATTGCGTCGTTTTTTTTTACGCAAAGCTAACTCCATATTTATACTTTGGCGTTAGACCCGTCTAGTGCCAAAGATCTTGGAGTTTGCGTCATTTTTTAGCGTGGACACCTACCATGCGTTAATGATATGCAAGGTAGGCGTTCCCGTCTAAAAAATGACTCCAAGGCATGTGCGCCTTATTTAAACTCCCGTGCAAAAATGGCGAACGGGAGTGGGTGGGTAAAAAAAAATGACGTCCAGACTCTTTTGCGCCATTTCTTAACGCCTGGTCAGGGCAGGCGTTAAGGGACCTGTGGGCTCAGAAGGAGCCCAGAGGTGCCCTCCCATGCCCCCAGGGACACCCCCTGCCACCCTTGCCCACCCCAGGAGGACGCCCAAGTATGGAGGGACCCATCCCAGGGAACTTAAGGTAAGTTCAGGTAAGTTTTCAGGTTAATTTTCTTGTGGCATAGGGGGGCCTGATTTGTGCCCCCCTACATGCCACTATGCCCAATGACCATGCCCAGGGGACAGAAGTCCCCTGGGCATGGCCATTGGGCAAGGGGGCATGACTCCTGTCTTTGCTAAGACAGGAGTCATGTCAATGGAGGGTGGGAGTAAAAAGAAATGGCGCAACTCGGGTTGAGGCAGATTTTTTGCCTCAGACAGACTTGCCCCATTTTTTGACGCCCAAGCTCCATTTTCCCCTACACCGGCGCTGCCTGGTGTGGGTCATTTTTTTTTTATGCACACCAGTCAGCTCCGCCGGCTAACGTCATTCCATAAATAAGGCGCCTGCATGGCGCTTTGGAATGGCGTTAGCCGGCGTTAACATTTTTGACGCACAACTGCGTTGGCGCAGTTGTGCGTCAAAAAGTATAAATATGGCCCTGAGTATGCAACCCATTTTTTCACTTCATGGGAGGCTTGTTGTAAAAATTGTGTTAACTTAATTAAGTATTAATTTGAAGGCATGCTGTACAAAATCAAACTATACCAAGTAGCACTAAAAGCAGATTATTAAAAGCACATGAAGTCTTTGAGTAATAACATTAATACATGTAGGAGCATATTTATACTCTGTTTGCGCCGGAATTGCGTCGTTTTTTTTTACGCAAATCCGACGCAAAGCTAACTCCATATTTATACTTTGGCGTTAGACCCGTATAGCGCCAAAGATCTTGGAGTTTGCGTCATTTTTTTGCGTGGACACCTACCTTGCGTTAATGATATGCAAGGTAGGCGTTCCCATCTAAAAAATGACTCCAAGGCATGTGCGCCTTATTTAAACTCCCATGCAAAAATGGCGCACGGGAGTGGGCAGGTCAAAAAAAATTACGTCCAGCCGCTTTTGCGTCATTTTTTAACGCCTGGTCAGGGCAGGCGTTAAGGGACCTGTGGGCTCAGGAGGAGCCCAGAGGTGCCCTCCCATGCCCCCAGGGACACCCCCTGCCACCCTTGCCCACCCCAGGAGGACACCCAAGGATGGAGGGACCCATCCCAGGGAACTTCAGGTAAGTTCAGGTAAGTCTTTTTTTTTTTTTTTTTTGTGGCATAGGGGGGCCTGATTTGTGCCCCCCTACATGCCACTATGCCCAATGACCATGCCCAGGGGACAGAAGTCCCCTGGGAATGGCCATTGGGCAAGGGGGCATGACTCCTGCCTCAGACCGACTTGCCCCATTTTATGACGCCCAAGCTCCATTTTCCCCTACGCCAGCGCCGCCTGGTGTGGGTCATTTTTTTTGACGCACACCAGTCAGCTCCACCGGCTAACGTCATTCCATAAATAAGGCGCCCGCATGGCGCTTTGAAATGGCGTTAGCCGGCGTTAACATTTTTGACGCACAACTGCGTTGGCGCAGTTGTGCGTCAAAAAGTACAAATATGGCCCTCATTGTTTTTACTTTACACTCAGATGAGAGTATAAGTAGTTATCTGGTGTGCTTGTGACCGATTGCACAGTCAAAAAAAACATAGGTTTTCACAGAATAATGTCAGCTTAACTAAATTGGTGTGCCTGTCAACGCATATACAGGGAAGCGTGGACTGCTGCTGCGAGATGTGCCTGTCATTAATAAGGCAGGTGCATGAAATCTCTCTTTTTTAAATTAACAAGGTGTGCCTGTCACCAAACAAGCAGGCTCAACAGCGCACCAAAGCACACAAAGCAAATTAAAATTAAAGATGGCCCCTGCAGCGTCAAGAAATGTGATGAGGTATGTCCACCTGGCCTGGAAGCAAATACGGTGCCTGTTTCACACATCACTGAGGCAGCTACTCACAACACACACATGCACACAAAACAATCCAGACAGCTGATGCTCATGAAGAAAAATGCACACAAGGCTGAAGCGCTCAGGACAACTGCTTAGAATACAAGGTTGTCACCACTTTAATAAGCCCCACACAATTGAACTGGGTGTAACCAGGGTTTGCCAGGCTTCTCTCTGGAGTTGTCTCTGTGATTGTTTACTCCACCATGATGTCTGGAGCAATGCTTGCACACTGACATGATTCAGCAACCGGATTCCGCAACAGGGTCGAAACAGGAGCTCCTCTGCAACAGCTCGTCGTCAATATGTT
This sequence comes from Pleurodeles waltl, assembly GCF_031143425.1. Taxonomy (NCBI): domain Eukaryota; kingdom Metazoa; phylum Chordata; class Amphibia; order Caudata; family Salamandridae; genus Pleurodeles; species Pleurodeles waltl. Next base: position 947,605,960 of record NC_090439.1, on the reverse strand, counting down.
AAGAGCGATCCGACCAGGAAATAAGGTAAGAACAACTGTAATGTATTCATCAAAAAGAGGAGCCTACTGGAATAAGACCTCCACATGAAAGTCCTGGAGAAACTGACACAAAGAACCATTGTGTGGAATCTTTAATGAAGAAGGGCTCCAGAATGCCCTACAAACAACATTCTGTATGACATGCCTAACATTCTACCAAACGTGTATGATTATGTCATAAGATCTCATTACAGAACCAATGAGGTGGCTTATGAGCAGTATTCTCATACTGTACTGGGGCCTGTGTTGGTAAATTAACACAATCCCATGCATTACCTTGAATGATTGTTACAAATAAACAGGGTAACCCAATATTCCCCACAGAACTGGGTAATCTAAACTGCAAAACACACAGGCCCTCATTATGACATTGGCCGTAAATCCTACTTACCGCCACGCTGACGGCTGCCAACTTACTACCGCTGCAGAGGATAGCAGTTCACCACATTATGACACACACACACCAATCCGACAGAATTCAGCCACACACACAAATCCTCCATACCAAAGGTCAGTGCTAAGCTGGTGGTATCAAAACCCACACCGTTACGCCAACAGAACAACGCCCACCACCTTATGACCCATGAATCACCACGGTGGACATTCAACGGTGGTAAACCATTGGTGGTACATACCGCTGCGCTCTAAATGGACACCCTCAAACAAAACAACACACACCTGACACCCATAAACACACCATACCCACACACCCACACCACTATAAAACACCCACCCACATTACCCACAAACCCTATACGATGACAAACCATTGTCAGGAGAGCGACACCAAGACCACTGGCACAAATAGAGCCACATACTATTCACACCTATACACCACTCACGCACTCCACATCACACACCCCAACACATTATCCAACACACCCTCACTAACACACCTCACAGAACACCAATGGCACCACAGAGATACCTCCGTTTCACAGAGGAGGGGCTAAGGGTCATGGTGGAGGAAATTGTCAGGTTAGAGCCACTGCTATTTGGAGCACAGGTGCAGCAGATATCAATAGCCAGGAAGATGGAGCTATGGCAGAGAATCGTTGATGGGGTCAACGCCGTGGGACAACACCCAACAACTAGGGATGACATCAGGAAGAGGTGGAACGACCTACAGGGGAAGGTACATTCCATAGCAGCAAGACACCAGCTCGCTATCCAGATGACTGGTGGTGGACCCCCACCTCCTCCCCCAGAATTTACAGTATGGGAGGAGCAAGTCTTGGCAATACTGCATCCTGAAGGCCTGGCCGGAATAGGAGAAGGACCGGACACTGGTAAGTCAACTCTCCACTATTATCACCCCACTACCTGCAGGCCATCACATACCCTCACCCTTACCCTTACTCCCACACACCCCACCATCACAACCCACCCATCCCAATGCCAAGCCCTGCATGCTGTACCAATGCATGGACACCCCTCAAAGCCCTGCGTGGACACTCATCACTAAAACATGCACACCATAGGGAACTAACAATCCCACCATACACTAACATACATGAGTGAAAGCTGGCAGGGCACATCCAACAATAGAGGGAAAGCCATGGCTGTACAATATGTCAGACACAAAAACCATAACACATCATTTACATCCCCACAGGTTCCCCAGCCAATGTCAGCGGAGAGGAGGTGCCAGCACTATCCAGTCCCCCAACTGAAGAGGCCCACAGTGATGATAGCAACTCTGGTCTTCAGGATCTGGATGACCTATCTGGCCCATCAGGGACCACTGGACAGCCGGTTACCCAGGCCCAGTCGCACACCACCACAGAGCCTCCCCCATCTGGAAACACCACCACACCACCCACCCAGCGTACCCATACCTCTGTCCCCAGGACACATCAATCAGCAGTGTGCCCACCTCTACAGGGACCCCAGGGCACACCTCACACACAAGACAATCAGGGACCTGGGGTCAGTGGCAGTGGGTACACAGTTCAGAGGACAGAGGCACAGGCTACCAGGGACACTGGGAAGACTGCTGTGCACCATGGGGAGGACAGGCCCAGTGAACCGACTCTTCAGGAGGCACTCGCTGAGATCCTGGGAGCCTTTCAAAATTCCTAGGACATTATGGGCCAGATCCTGGACAATGTGCAGGAGAACAGGCGGCTGCAGGAGGGACAGTACCAGGGAATCAGGTAGGACTTGCAGGCCATCAACAATACCCTGATCTCCATAGCAGGGGTGCTGGCAGACATGGGCAACATTATGAGGGAGGCAGCCTCACACCAGTGGGCCCCTGCCACTAGCCAGACATCTGAACAGCCTTCCATCTCTGCTGCCTTTAGTGGCCAGGAGGCCCGCCACAGGACTCAGAGGCCACCAGCATCCCTCCCTCTGCAGAAGGTGAACCACCCCACAAAAGTTCCCTGCAATCCAGACAAAATCCAGAGATACTTGCCAAGACCCCCCCCCCCAGGAAATGAGATGCTCCTGATTGTCACCGTTGTGTCCCACTCAGTCACCCTGTCCACCTTGAACTGCAATTGCTCCCCTTCCTATGTCCCCATGGACAATGCACCTGTGCTACAAACAGATTGGAACAATACCGTGGACTTTCCTCCATCATCACCCTATCCCATTGCACTTTCACCCTATCTGTTAGCACTTCAATAAACACCCTTTGAAAAAAAAAAAAACATTTGGAGTATTTCATGTATATCAAACATGTATTCATTGAAATAGGTACAAACATTGCAAATTAACTGTACAGAGAATGACCATAGATTAATGGCCTGTAGCTGGCTGTGGTCAGCACACCAGGGGTATATGTCAGGTCACCAAAATATGAAAAATTAATTGCTAGAAGGAACAGTAAGTGGGCATAGAAGTGGAAAATATCAGCATGCCATTGCTACCAAAGTCATTGAAATATAAAGTAACACTGTCCTACCTGTGTGTCATTGGAAGTATTGTCGGATCACATATGTTTCATTGTCCTCATTCTCATCCTCTGCCTCCTCATCCTCACTGTCCACAGGGTCTACAGCTGGCCCACAGGCATCTCCAGCCTCCTCCTCCTGCAGGAATGGGACATGGCGTCTGAGGGCTAGGTAATGCAACCTGCAGCATGCCACTACTATCTGGCAGACCTTCTTGGGTGAGCAGCACAGGGATCCACCTGTTAGATTGAGGCACCAGAACCTGGCCTTTAGGACGCCAAAGGTCCTTTCAATGTTCCTTCTGGTTCGCTTGTGTGCCTCATTATAACATTCTTCTGCTCTTGTCCTGGCATTCCTCACAGGGGTCAGCAGTCATGATAGGTTTGGGTAACCAGAGTCGCCTGCAAATATTGAGGGACAACATTTAGCCACACACTATCCTATATGGCCCACACCTTACCCATACACCAACATATACTGGGTGGGAACCAGGGCTCACTTATTAGCCACACCCTGTGCCTCTGTAGCTCTGCCATTACATTTCCGATGCTGCTATTCCTCAGGACAAAGGCATCATGCACCGACCCAGGATACTTAGCATTGACGTGGGAGTTGTACTGGTCCGCCAAGCATTCATGGAATGGAAACTCTTATGATTCCTGAACTCCTGTTCATTCTGCCTGGTGGGGGGGGACAAATGCAATATGTGTTCCAACAATTGCCCCAATTATGTTGGGGATATGTCCCATTGCATAAAACTCGGCCTTCACTGTGGACAAATCCTCAACCTGGGGGAAAACAATGTAGCTGCACATGTGTTTTATCAGGGCAGACAACTCTCTTGTCAGCACGTTTGAGAACATTGGCTGTTACATTCCTGCTGCCAAGCCCACTACCCCTTGGAAAGAACCAGTTGCCAGGAAATGGAGTATTGATAGCACTGGCACAAGAGGGGGGATCCCAGTGGGGTGACGGATAGCAGATATCAGGTCAGGTTCCAACTGGGCACACAGCTCTGTGATTGTGGCCCTATCAAGTCTATAGGTGAGGACAATGTACCTGTACTCCAGTGTTGCCAAGTCCACCAGGGGTCTGTACACGGGCGTATGTCTCCATCTCCTATTTATCCGCAGCGGTAGGAATCTAAGGGACAAAAGAGTGAGGAGCCAGTCACAAACTGAACAACGGCGCTACAACAGTAGTTTGCATCCTGTCAGTGTGATTTGTTCAGTATGTGCTAATATCTCTTGTGATGCAGCATTATCCAGAGGCCTGTCCCCTCCCCCTCGAAATGGCATCCACCTGTTCTGTGTGGAGGGACAGGTGGAAGTGAGGTAATTCTGCTGACGTTGTGTGCCCTTGCTGGAGGCGGTCGGGAACTGCAGTGCAACTCCTCATTGGTTTACATTGTGCCCTATGCCCACATTTTCTATCATATTCCTCACTTGCTACCTGACCTTTCATAGGAGAGGACCTAAACTGCATGTGCTGCTGTGACCTGTGTCTGGAACCTATCATGGCAAGTGTGATCGAGGAAAGGGCCCCAGCCTTCACTTTGGAGGAGTTGAAGAGACTGGTGGATGGGGTCCTACCCAGTACGGACTGCTGTATGGGCCACCACACCAATGCCTTGGTGGCTAGCAATTTCTCTGGTAGTGCAATGCATAGTGCATAGGGCTGTTCCCTGTGCGTAAGTGTGCTGTGTACACCAACTGTGGTGTTGGTTCAGCCATTGACCCAGTGTATCCTTTGTCTCTTTCCCATCTTTCTTCTTTTGTCACCCTGTCCTTATGTGCATTAGCATCCCCCAGTACCAGCACCGCCCTCCCAGCAGCCCCTCATCGAGTTGCTCGTGCCCGCCCACCCAGGAGGGTGGGCATCTCCTTCGCCCCAGGCACCTCAGGCCCTGCCCCAGTGAACCCTGCTGCCCTGATTGAGGAGGCTATTGACCTCCTGATATCCATCTCTGTAGGGTAAACTACCTTTGTGAATGCTATCTGTGGGCTGGCAGCCCAGATGCAACAATCTAATGCATTCCTGGAGGGCATTCACACTGGATTGGTGGCCCTACAGATATCGCTTCAGGTTCTGGCCTCCTCTCTGATGGCAGCCATTGTCCCCGTTTCTAACGTCCCCCTCCAACTTCGACTTCCCAGTCCCATTCTCCTCAACCCCGATCCATCCCACGCACACATACAGATGAGCATGCACACAAGACAACACCCAAGAGTGTCACAGGGAAACACAAGCACCACACTTCACCCCACAGGCACTCACAGAAACACCATCCAGTTGCTGACACAACAACATCCACTATTTCCACTGTTTACCCCCTCCTCCTCCACCACCTCCCTCCCAACCATGTCCACACTCACACCTGCATGCACTACATCATCATCCACTACCAGCATCATCACCACACCAAGCAGAACACACACCTCACTGGCAGACACCTCCACAACATCCGTCCCCTGTGTCCTCTCCCACTGTGTTGACCCCCCTTCCTAAAGTACACAAACGCAAGCGCTCAGACACCCAACATCCATCCACCTCACAACAGCATACAGCCCATGCACCTGCACACAAAAGCAGCAGGCAGACACCACAAACAACCACTCCCTCACCCTCCACTCCCATTCCTTCTACCTCTTCCCACCCAAATGTCCCTAAAAAACTGTTCCTAGCCACCATTGACCTCTTTCCTACCCCTCCCCCGGTCCTGCACGTATGGCCAGGGCTCAGCCAAGCACCTCAGCCACACAGTCCAAGGCCCAATCCTAACCGACCCACTCCCAATGGAAAGGGATCCAGGCCACATGTACTGAAGGAGAAGGAGCCTGCACCAGGCAGCCTAAATGGGAAGGAGCTTGCACCAGCCAGCCAAAAGGGGAAGGAACTGCCCCAGCAGGCAGGAAGGGCAAGGAGCCTGCAACTGCCACCCAGGAGGCCAAGGAGCCTGCACCTGCCACACAAAAGGCCAAAGAGCCTGCACTTGCCATCCGAAAGGCCAAGGAGCCTGCACCAGCACAGGCGGGAAGGGCAAGGAGCCTGCACCAGCAGGTAGGAAGGCCAGGGAGACTGCACCAGCAGGCAGGAAGGACAAGGAGCCTGGACCAGCAGCTGTGAAGGAGCCCCCTCCAACAACCATGGTTGTGCATCCATCCAAGGGTGCAGGGGATGTGCAGGAGCCTCCCCCACCAGTAGCACCACCAGTGTGCATCCGTCAGAGGGTGCAGGGGATGTGCAGGAGCTTCCCCCCACCAGCAGCACCACCACAGTGCATCCGTCTGTGGGTGAAGGGGATGTGCAGGAGCCTCCCTCCACCAGTAGCACCACCACTATGCATCCTTCCGAGGGTGCAGGAGATGTGCAGGAGCCTCCCACCAGCAGCAGCACCACCACAGTGCAGCCGTCACCGCTGGTGGATGCACTGTAATCCTGCCTCCATGGGCTGCTGTGCGGGGCTGCCCCCTCCAGAACCAGTGGGCAAGACACCCACTCGAGATAATGTGGCCCATCACTCCTAAGGACCAAGCACAGGGCATGTTTACCCTCCAGAACCAGTGGGCAAGACACCCACTCAAAAGACTGTGTCCCATCACTCCGCAGGATCAAGCACAGGGCATGTTTCAACCTTCCACAACCAGCGGGGAAGACACCCACTCGAGAAACTGTGGCCCATCACTCCCCAGGATCAAGCACTGGGCATGTTGTCCCCTCAAGAACCAGTGGTCTTGTTTCATCTCCCTACTGAGGTGCCCCCTGTTCCCCTGAGGTGCCTCCCTATTTACCAACTGATGCTTCTGCAGTGTTCTCTCCCTGTTGAAGCAGGTGACAAGTGGGGCCTTGGACTTTGGCCGGTGGCCATGTGGGCCGTGCGAATTGAGGCCTGGGCTATGCCCCTTTTTCTGTAAATTTGTATATATTTGTTATATTGCCTAACTTATTATATCTACTGTGTTGATCTTATTACAAACACTTTGACGAAATCGTTTTGTCCTTGCATTTTTCAGGTGGTATAGGGGGATTAACTTGTTTTCTTGTGCATCTGGTTGTGTGTATGGGGTGTGTGTATGGGGAGTGTGTTGTGCATGTATGTCTCACTCTCTTTTTCCTCCCCCCTCCCTTGTGTGTTAGGTGACTGCACTCACCGTTGTCATCTTCGCCGGCGCTGGTGATCGTGGTGGAGCAGAATGTAGAATATAATCGGAAAAGCATGCAGTTCTGGTTCCATGGCAGTGTGGTTCGTCCCAGTGTCTCCAGTGGTGAGTCCTTTCACTTCTAAGGTCTGTTTCCGCCAGGCTTTTGGGGGCATATTTATACTCCGTTTGCGCCGAATTTGCGTAGTTTTTTTCGACGCAAATTCGGCGCAAAACTAACGCCATATTTATACTTTGGCGTTAGATGCGTCTAGCGCCAAAGTATGAGGAAAGAGCGTCATTTTTTTGCGTGAACGCCTTCCTTGCGTTAATGAGATGCAAGGTAGGCGTTCCCGTCTAAAAAAATGACTGCGACGCAAATGCGTCGTATTTATACTCCCGGGCAAAAATCACGCCCGGGAGTGGGCGGGGCAACAAAACTCCGCATTTGCGCCGGATTTTAGCGCCTGGGTCAGGGCAGGCATTAAGGGACCTGTGGGCTCAAAATGAGCCCACAGCTGCCCTCCCATGCCCCCAGGGACCCCCCCTGTCACCCTTGCCCACCCCAGGAGGACACCCAAGGCTGGAGGGACCCATCCCAGGGACATTAAGGTAAGTTCAGGTAAGTCATTTTTTTTTTTTTTTTTTTGTGGCATAGGGGGGCCTGATTTGTGCCCCCCTACATGCCACTATGCCCAATGACCATGCCCAGGGGACAGGAGTCCCCTGGGCATGGCCATTGGGCAAGGGGGCATGACTCCTGTCTTTGCTAAGACAGGAGTCATGTCAATGGGGGTTGGGAGTAAAAAAAAAATGGCGCAAATCGGGTTGCGGCGCAAATTTTGCATCAGCCTGACTTGCCCCATTTTTTGGCGGCCAAGCTCCATTTTGCCCTACGCCGGCGCTGCCTGGTGTACGTCATTTTTTTTTAACGCACACCAGACAGCGCCGGCGGCTAACGCCGGCTAACGTCATTCAATAAATACGGCGCCCGCATGGTGCTTCAGAATGGCGTTAGCCGGCGCTAATTTTTTTGACGCAAAACTGCGTTAGCGCAGTTTTGCGTCAAAAAGTATAAATATGGCCCTAAATAACCCATATTAATAAAACGCTAAACAACAATAAAACGCAGCAGAATACCCAAGCACGCTGTACATGCAAGTGAATCGCCCACTCACAAGGCTGCTCAAAAAACAGCCTACATGAATCTCAGTGTAAAATGTGCATTTTCCAAATCGTTATAACACACACCAAATTTATATACATATATATTTATATATATATATATATATATGCAACACAAAAGGATGATGGACGGAGTGCTGAACAATGCAAACACTCACCCCCAGTCACAGATCTGGGTTTAATCCATCGTTCTTTTGCTCACCATGCCACCCCAGTTTGGACCCAGCCGTATGCAAATCAGTCTTGACCCTGTTCCTCATGGGAACAGTCCAGCCCGAACTGCCAAGCCAGATCCTCACTGGACCAGAAACAAGCATCCTGGGACCGGTTTCAGGGTTTTACCCTTCTTCATCCAGGCTAGCTTGAATCCAGTGGCACAGTGAGCAAGGGACCCACGTCTGGGCATACCCTTCCCACTTAGGGCAACTTTAGCAACACAAAACAATGATGGACAGAGTGCTGAACAATGCAAACACACACCCCCAATCACAGATCTGGGTTTAATCCATCATTCTTTTGCTCACCATGCCACCCCAGTTTGGACCCAGCCGTATGCAAATCAGTCTTGACCCTGTCCCTCATGGGAACAGTCCAGCCCAAACTGCCAAGCCAGATCCTCACTGGACCAGAAACAAGCATCCTGGGACCGGTTTCAGGGTTTCACCCTTCTTCAGCCAGACTAGCTTGAATCCAGTGGCACAGTGAGCAAGGGACCCACGTCTGGGCATACCCTTCCCACTTAGGGCAACTTTAGCATCACAAAAGGATGATGGACGGAGTGCTGAACAATGCAAACACTCACCCCCAGTCACAGATCTGGGTTTAATCCATCATTTTTTTGCTCACCATGCCACCCCAGTTTGGACCCAGCCGTATGCAAATCAGTCTTGACCCTGTCCCTCATGGGAACAGTCCAGCCCGAACTGCCAAGCCAGATCCTCACTGGACCAGAAACAAGCATCCTGGGACCGGTTTTAGGGTTTCACCCTTTTTCAGCCAGGCTAGCTTGAATCCAGTGGCACAGTGAGCAAGGGACCCACATCTGGGCATACCCTTCCCACTTAGGGCAACTTTAGCAACACAAAAGGATGATGGACAGAGTGCTGAACAATGCAAACACTCACCCCCAGTCACAGATCTGGGTTTAATCCATCGTTCTTTTGCTCACCATGCCACCCCAGTTTGGACCCAGCCGTATGCAAATCAGTCTTGACCCTGTCCCTCATGGGAACAGTCCAGCCCAAACTGCCAAGCCAGATCCTCACTGGACCAGAAACAAGAATCCTGGGACCGGTTTCAGGGTTTCACCCTTCTTCAGCCAGGCTAGCTTGAATCCAGTGGCACAGTGAGCAAGGGACCCACGTCTGGGCATACCCTTCCCACTTAGGGCAACTTTAGCAACACAAAAGGATGATGGACGGAGTGCTGAACAATGCAAACACTCACCCCCAGTCACAGATCTGGGTTTAATCCATCGTTCTTTTGCTCACCATGCCACCCCAGTTTGGACCCAGCCGTATGCAAATCAGTCTTGACCCTGTCCCTCATGGGAACAGTTGAGCCCGAACTGCCAAGCCAGATCCTCACTGGACCAGAAACAAGCATCCTGGGCCCGGTTTCTGGGTTTCACCCTTCTTCAGCCAGGCTAGCATGAACCCAGTGGCACAGTGAGCAAGGAACCCACGTCTGGGCAAACCCTTCCCACTTAGGGCAACTTTAGCAACACAAAAGGATGATGGACGGAGTGCTGAACAATGCAAACACTCACCCCCAGTCACAGATCTGGGTTTAATCCATCGTTCTTTTGCTCACCATGCCACCCCAGTTTGGACCCAGCCGTATGCAAATCAGTCTTCACCCCGTCCCTCATGGGAACAGTCCAGCCCGAACTGCCAAGCCAGATCCTCACTGGACCAGAAACAAGCATCCTGGGACCTGTTTCAGGGTTTCACCCTTCTTCAGCCAGGCTAGCTTGAATCCAGTGGCACAGTGAGCAAGGGATCCACGTCTGGGTATACCCTTCCCACTTAGGGCAACTTTGGAAACACAAAAGGATGATGGACAGAGTGCTGAACAATGCAAACACTCACCCCCAGTCACAGATCTGGGTTTAATCCATTTGCTCACCATGCCACCCCAGTTTGGACCCAGCCGTTTTCAAATCAGTCTTGACCCTGTCCCACATGGGAACAGTCCATCCCGAACTGCCAAGCCAGATCCTCACTGGACCAGAAACAAGCATCCTGGGACTGGTTTTAGGGTTTCACCCTTCTTCAGCCAGGATAGCTTGAATCCAGTGGCACAGTGAGCAAGGGACCCACGTCTGGGCATACCCTTCCCACTTAGGGCAACTTTAGCAACACAAAAGGATGATGGACGGAGTGCTGAACAATGCAAACACTCACCCCCAGTCACAGATCTGGGTTTAATCCATCGTTCTTTTGCTCACCATGCCACCCCAGTTTGGACCCAGCCGTATGCAAATCAGTCTTGACCCTGTCCCTCATGGGAACAGTCCAGCCCGAACTGCCAAGCCAGAATCTCACTGGACTAGAAACAAGCAACCTGGGACCGGTTTCAGGGTTTCACCCTTATATATATATATGCAAGCATACATACACACATACATAGAATAAAATAAAATCACCCACCAGTGCTCCTCAAACAACTGACAAATTTAAATACCTACAAGAAAAGTAAACCAACTAATACTCAAAACCAATTTAAAAAATAAAGCAACACAGCATATTAATACTTGCTACAACATCAACTTCCTAGAACAGCACTGCTTAAACCTTTTCATCTGGCACATTCAACTAAACAAAAAAACATACCAAGCCAAGAATAAAGTTCAAACTTCCGATCTGCAGTAGCAGGACTCGCACAGGATCATGCTTACCACTAGTCAGTTACTCCAGTATAAAGAAAGGACAATGTAATCTACATGAAGACAAAATACATGCCAATCCATTACCCAGATTCCCACAGACACACTCAACTTCAAGTTGCTAAAATAAATCCATCAGACACAAATATTACTTACTTCACCACAGATATATCAAATCTCACTGGGCTCGAACTAATCATAAAGCTCAGGCGTGCAAACAGTCCCTTTTTACCAAATTCCAGGAGGGCTTAGCCCCTTAGAAATCACATGACGTATCCACACAACTGTGGGGGCCATCTTGGAACAGAATATCTTTCATCAAACCTATTGGATTCCTGATCAGTCCTAACATTCCATACAAAATATGTGCAACAATATGATGCAGTCAAACATCAAAGTGAATCCAGATCTTATTAAACACATGTATACAGTCATAACTACCTTGGTGGTCAAAAAGTCCCTCTTAACACAAAGCTTGGAAGGACTTAGGCCCTGATTACAATCCTGGTGGTAAATCTCGCTTTCGGCCGTGCAGAAGACCGCCAACATACCGATGCAGCCGCGGAATTCCACTACAGGTATCACAACCCACATCTCGTAATCCGTCACAATACAGACACCCACACAAGTCCGCCACACCAAAGGTCAGTGAAAAACTGGCGATACCAAAACCTCCACCGTCATGCCAACAAGAATATGCCCACAGTATCACGACCCACGAATCATCGCAGCGGTCATTCAACCGCGGTAAACCGTTGGCGGTACACACCGCTGCGCTCAAAATACACACACACTAACAAAACACAACCAAATTGGACAATTCGAAATACACACACCTGATACAAATACACACACCACACCCACATGCCCAATCCAATAAAAAGCACACACACAAATCACCCACAAACCCTTACAACCGATAATTTGAAAGAAGGCCAGAGAGAGAGAGACTACCTAAAACAACACCAGCATCCACAGTCACACAACACCATCACTTACACAACATCCACACACCTCAAACAACACACACCAACAAATCCCCTCACACATCACAACCAACACCACCTCACACATCACCCACACCACATCATGGTACCTCGAAGACACCCCAGGTTCTCTGAGGAGGAGCTCAGGGTCATGGTAGAGGAAATCATCCCGGTAGAGCCGCAGCTATTCGGATCACAGGTGCAGCAGACATCCATTGCAAGGAAGATGGAGCTATGGCGCAGAATTGCCGACAGGGTTAACGCAGTGGGACAGCATCCAAGAACACGGGATGACATCAGGAAGAGGTGGAACGACCTAAGGGGGAAGGTACGTTCCTTGATATCCAGACACCAGATTGCTGTACAGAGGACTGGCGGTGGACCCTCACCTCCTCCCCCACAACTAACAACATGGGAGGAGCAAGTCTTGGCGATCATGCATCCTGAGGGCCTCACAGGAGTAGCAGGAGGACTGGACTCTGGTAAGGCAAATCTTACTACTTCATCCCCCCTACCGCACCTGCATGCCAATACATACCGCTACCCTTACCCTCACACCCATTACCCCAACAACCCACAGATACCCCACTAACAAAATCCTGGCCCTAGGAGAAGGACGGGGGAGGTGTAGGGAAGAGGTCAATATTGGCCAGGAAACGTTTTTTAGACACACTGTGACAGGCAGATGGAGTGGGTGTGGGAGTGGAGGTAGTGGTTGTAGAAGGTGTACATTTGCTGAATTTGGGTGAAGGTGCATGGGCTGGAGGCTGTTGTGAGGTGGATGGCTGTTGGGTGGGTGTGTGCCTGCGTTTGTGTACTTTGGGAGGAGGGCTCACAGACACACTGGTAGAGGACACAGGGGATGTGTTAATGGTAGTGGGGGTGGTGAGTGCACGTGAGCGGTGTGTGGTGATTGGCGTGCTGGTGATGGAGGTAGTGGCTGAAGATGTAGTGCATGCAGGTTTGAGTGGAGATGAGGCAGGGAGGGAGGAGGAGGACGTGGAAGAGAGGGACACAGTGGAGGCAGTTGATGTTGGTATGTCTGCATGGGAATGATGCTTGTGTGAGTGCCTGTGGGATGTGTGATGCTTATGTTTGCTTAAGCCACCCTTGTGTTTTGAGGTGTGTGCTTGCTGGTCTGATGGTGTGCTTGGGATAGGCTGAGGACCAGGGGATTGGGTCTGGGTGGAGGAGATTGGAGGGGGGATGCTGGACACAGGGACAATGGCTGCCATCAGTGCTGAGGCCAGAGCCTGAAATGCTCTCTGTTGGGCTGCCTGGCCAGAATGAATGCCCTCCAGGTATGCATTTGTTTGTTGCAAATGCCTCTCGACACCCTGGATGGCATTCACAATGCTTGATTGCCCTACAGTGAGGGATCTCAGGAGGTCAATAGCCTCCTCACTGAGGCAGCAGGGCTGACTGGGGCAGGGCCTGAGGTGCCTGGGGCGAAGGAGATGCCCACCCACCTGGGCGAGCGGCCATGGGACACACGCTGAGGGGCTGCTGGGAGGGCGGTACTTGTAGGGGGGTGGCGGCTGTACCTGTTGATGCAGGGGGCACAGAGGGGTCCGCCACTGCAAGAGAGCTCCCATCAGAGGAGGAGTCGCTGTTGCTGGTCTCTGATCCTGTCCCCGCCGTGGAGCTCCTCTCGCCCTCCGTCCCACTGGTGGCTTCGGACTCCATTGTCTCGCCCTCCAGGGCCAAGTGGGATGCAGCTCCCTCCTACTCCGGTGCCACTGCTCCTCTGCCTGATGATGCTATTTCACACAAGAACAGGGAGATCACAAAAAGGGGGGGGAGACAGAAGGAAGACATGTTCAGTGCATGCAATACCACTACCGTTGGCAGACACTACAGACACAGCTGCCCTCTGCACTACGTCATGCACTTATAGTTCCTAGATTATTCACTGGGCCATGGGGTACAAGGCCTATGCCCAATTGCTGCACACATGGAAGTCACAGGAGCCTGACTAGGTGTAGATGGCTCTTACCACTGGTGGGGTTGGGGTGCCACATAGCCTGCCTCACAAATTGACTTTGCCTACAAAGCTCGCCCTGGCTTAAGGGAACCCACTGCCCACCTCCCCCACCCAGACACCTCGCAATGCACGCAGAGTCAGATGGATGTGACAGTACTCACCCCCTTGTGGCTGCTGTGATGCCGTCAAGCGCCCATCCAACTCCGGATACGCCACCGCCAGGATCTGAAACATCAGGGGGGTCATGGTGCGACAGGCACCCCTCCCACGTTGGGAGGCCATCCCCAGCTGGGCCTCTGCCGTCTTCTTGCTCCAGCGGCAAATGTCCTCTTTTCCAGCAGTGGGTGCTCTGTCTGTGGTGGACCCCCAGGGTCCGGATGTCATTGGCGATGGCACGCCAAATATCCTTTTTCTGGTGGGCGCTGACCTAGAGGAATAGTACAGGGGAAAAGGTAAAACTTTAACCATCCGGACCCTCACAGTCATTGGCCCATGTTCCCACCTTTGCCCTGACGCACATACACTCACCATCCGCTCATGCAGGGCTCAGTCCCCCCCCCATGTATCTTCCATCCAGAACACTCCAAACAGGAATTGCCCATGCAGCATGCTCACAGTCTACTCACCTGTTTGTCACAGCAGCACTTGCAGTGTAGGTCCTCTCCGGTCGAAGGTCAGGTATCAAGTGAGTGAACAGATAGAAAATGGCGGTCATGTCCGCGGCGGTGCGTACCGTCACTGCCGGCGTACATCGTCATGGGCTCCTCAGACCCATAGGGTCCAATGTTAACCAATGCAGAATGGTGCTGCGGTCTTCGACCGCCTACCGCGACGATGTCGAACGCCAGCGCAGTTACATCATATCCCCTTGTCCCACCTTGCAGGTCAGGCAGCCGCTATTTCAGGGGGCCACATGGCATTAATAATAACTGCATCACACCTATCTAGGCCTTGCATACACACAGTAACAGGCACATTGCGGATTGACAAATGTGTGTTAATGACTTTTTGTAATACCTCAGTGTTGGCTGACTCTCTGCTCGCTGTTCTCGTCCATAGGGCACGTCACCCGGGGCAGGTGATGAGATGATGGCATCCTCCAGTGTACAGACCGCTGGTGGACCTGTCGACAATGGAAGAGAGACACATACTAGTCACCTACAGACTTGATCGTGCAACAATCCTGGAACTGTGTGTCCAGTTGGAGCCAGACCTGGTGTCAGCCATCCGCCATCCCACAGGGATCCTCCCTCTAGTGTCAGTACTCCATTTCCTGGCAAGTGGGTCTTTTCAAACTACAGTGGCCATTGCATCAGGGATGTCACAGCTTATGTTCTCAAACGTGTTGTCCAGAGTGTTGTCTGCCCTGCTGAAACACATGCGCAGCTACATTGTGTTCCCTCAGGTGGAGGATTTGCCTACAGTGAAAGGTGACTTCTATGCCCTGGGACCTATCCCCAACATCATAGGTGCCATTGATGGGACACATGTGGTCTTGGTACCCCCGCCGCAGGAGTGAACAGGTGTACAGAAACCGGAAGAGCTACCATTCTATGAATGTGAAGATGGTGGGTTTGGCCGACCAGTACATCTCCCATGTGAATGCCAAGTTTCCTGGATCAGTGCATGACGCTTACATTCTGAGAAATAGCAGCATCCCTTATGTGATGGGGCAACTCCAGAGGCACCGTGTGTGCCTAATAGGTGAGGACAAGGACCCTGTACCCTGTGAATAGTTGTCTGGGTCTGGGATTGTCCCTAAGGGTTAGTGTGTGTCTAACAGCTGTCCCTCGACATTTGCAGGTGACTCTGGGTACCCCAACCTGTCATGGCTACTGACCCTAGTGAGAAATCCCAGGACAAGGGCAGAGGAACGCTACAATGAGGCACATGGGCGAACTAGGAGAGTGATTGAAAGGACCTTCGGCCTCCTGAAGGCCAGGTTCTGGTGCCTCCATATGACAACGTTATCCAGCAATACTTCCAGTGAGACATAGGTGGGAAGATGTCACTGCCTCACACATCTCATACTATTGTTTGAGCTAGCATAAGTCTGTCACTTTCACCCAGTGTATGGACCCTGACTTGTCACTTTGCCTTTCCATTTCACAGATGTGGGTCCCACTGTATGAACTCTGCTATATTACCTCATGGACTAGAGCTGTGTTACATCAATATGTTGACAATACAATTGGCATTGCTATATTCCATAGTTATTGCAAACATACATTTGTGAAACCACAGACTGACTCCAGATTGTTTTGTGATTCAAGGGTGTTTATTTCAGTGCTAATTAGTGGAGGTGGGTTGTAAAATGGGCAGGGGTGATGGTGGAGGAATGTCCATGGCAGAGTCCAGTCTATTTGTTTCACAGGTGCATTGTCCAAAGGGGCCTAGGAAGTGGAGCTAGGGTAGTTGATGGATGGACAGGGTGACAAAGTGGGACAGAAGGATGACATTCAGGGGGGTCTCATTTCCTGATGGGGGTCTTGGCATTGCTCTCTGTCTTTGTCCTGGATCTCAAGGACCATTTGCGTGGTGGTTCTCCATCTGCAGGGAGTGGGGTGCTGGTGTCGTGGTCCCGTGGCGGTGCCTCCTGTCCACTAGCGCCGGCAGAGGGGGTGGGCTGTTCATCATCCAGGCTAGTGTCAGGGGCCCCTTGTTGTGCCACAGTGTCCCTCCTGGTGTTCACAAGGTCCTTCAGCACCCCTACAATTGTCACCAGGGTGGTGTTGATGGACTTATGTTCCTCCGTGATCCCCAGATACTGTTCCTTCTGCAGCCGCTGGGTCTCCTGAAAGTTGGCCAGTACTGTTGCCATCGTGTCCTGGGAATTATGGTACGCTCCCATGATGTTGGAGAGGGCCTCGTGGAGAGTGGGTTCCCTGGGCCTGTCCCCCCCTGTCGCACAGCAGTCCTCCCAGTCCCCCTGAATGGCTGTGCCTCTGTCCCCTGAACCGTGTGCCCACTGCCACTGCCCCCAGGTCCCTGATTTTCTTGGGGTGGTGGGTTTGCCTGGGTTCCCTGTAGTGGTGGACACACTGCTGCTTGACGTGTCCTGGGGACAGAGGGATGTGCCCGCTGGGTGGGTGCTGTGCTAGTGTTTCCTGAGGGGGGAGGCTCAGAGCTGCTGTCATCACTGTGGGCCTCTTCTGTGGGGGCAGTGGACATGTCTGGAACCTCCTGTCCGGTGACGTTGGGTAGGGGTCCTGCAGGGGTGTAAAGGCATGATTATTGCATCTGTGTGTGCCATCGTGTGCAATGGGTGGGTGACCCTGTACTCCAGTGCTTGCATTTTTCTCTAGGACCTTGTGTGATAATTGGTTTGGGGTCTGTGTGGGTATCTGTAGTGGACATGCTTTCGTGATGGGTGTCCATGCTTTGGTGTTGCATGCAGGGCTTGGTGTTGGGATGGGTGGGTTGTGATAGTGGGTCATTTGTGAGGTGTTGGAGTGATGGGGTGAGGGTGAGGTATGTGATAGCATGCAGGTAGGGTGGGGGATGTAATAGTTAAGATCTGACTTACCAGAGTCCATTCCTACTGCTACTCCTGCGAGGCCCTCAGGATGCAGTATAGCCAAGACTTGCTCCTCCCATGTTGTTAGTTGAGGGGAAGGCAGTGGAGGTCTGCCGCCAGTCCTCTGTACTGCAATCTGGTGTCTTGAGACCACGGAACGGACCTTCTCCGTAGATCGTTCCACCTCTTCCTGATGTTATTCCGTGTTTTTGGATGCTGTCCCACTGCGTTGAACCTGTCTACGATTCTGCGCCATAGCTCCATCTTCCTAGCAATGGAGGTGTGCTGCACCTGTGATCCGAATAGCTGTGGCTCTACCCGGACGATTTCCTCCACCATAACCCTGAGCTCCTCCTCAGAGAACCTGGGGTGTCGTTGAGGTACCATGATGTGGTGTGGGTGATATGCGAGGTGGTGTCGGTTGTGATGTGTGAGGGGATGTGTTTGTATGTGTTGTCTGAGGTGTGTGGATGTTGTGTGGGTGATGGTGTTTGGTGCATGTGGATGCTCGTGTTGTTTCTGGTGGTATCTCTCTCTGGGCTTCTGTCTCAATTTTGGTCATAAGGGTTTGTGGGTGATGTGGTGTGTGTTTTATATTGGAACGGATGTGTGGGAGTGGTATGTGCATGTGTATCAGGTGTGTGTATTTTGAATTGTCCAATGTGGTTGTGTTTTGTAAATGTGTGTGTATTTTGAGCGCAGCGGTGTGTACGGCCAATGGTTTACCACGTTCAAAGACCTCTGTGTGGATTCGTTGGTCGTGATAGTGTGGGCGTATTCCTGTTGGCGTGACGGTGGAGGTTTTGTTATCACCAGTTTATCACTGACCTTTTGTGCAGCGGACTTGTGTGGGTGTCTGGATTTTGGCAGATTCCGGGCTGTGGGTCATAATAGCTGTAGTGGAATTCCGCCGCCGTGGTCTGTTGGCGGTCTTTTGCACGGCGGTCTTTTGCACGGCGGTAAGCGGGATTTACTGTCAATGTTGTAATGAGGGCCTAAGTGCCTGAATACAATGGCAGGCAGTCCAACTGTCGATCTACCAATACGGCAGTGGGGAGGCCACCGCCAAACCGGCAGCCTCCCCACCGCCATATTATGATGTTTCCACCG
Organism: Pleurodeles waltl; assembly: GCF_031143425.1. NCBI lineage: Eukaryota > Metazoa > Chordata > Amphibia > Caudata > Salamandridae > Pleurodeles > Pleurodeles waltl. Next base: position 947,587,213 of record NC_090439.1, on the reverse strand, counting down.
GGCTGGCCAGCAGAAACAGTGTGACAGCATTGGCTTTGGTGGTCAGAGAGACCTGAGGCCAATATCCTCGCACAGGGCACACTGGGAGGCATACTGTCTGCCATGGCAGTTGCGCATTCCGAGTGTGCTGACAGGGGCACCCCTGCACTGCCCACAACATGTTCGTGAGCACTGCAGGGGCCCCCTGTAACCTCAACTCAGCCTTTCTGCCATCTTTTTCATGGCGGTGACAACACCATGAAAAGGCTGGTAGAAAAGAAAGCCATGATCAACACAGCACTGCTGCCATGGGCTCCGCCATGCTTGACTCTGACTTTCTGCATCGCAAGATCTATGTTCCTGGTGGTCCGACAGCCAGCATCTTAAGCTGGTGGTCGAAGGGCCAAGGATGTGACAGTCAGATCTTCACATCTTGTATGGCGATCCTATGGACTGCTGTACTCATAATCAGGCCCTAAATGCATACATTTAGTGCACAGATGGTGCTCCTCAAAATCACAAACTGACAAATCAGCTTATCAGGCTGCACTAAAGATTTATCATAACAGGATTAAGACAGCATGGAGAGCACATGTACATGCGTTTGTAGCTCAAGTGAGCAATTTCACTAGGGAGGTTTACAGAGTGCTATATAACTTTTTGAAGTCCCACACTTGTGCCTCTACCATTCCTGCCTCCCAAAAATTGTGTGATTCTCTTGCAGATTTCTTTGAAGAGAAAATCAATACCATCTATAAGAGTTTCTCGATCTTTCTAGCTATTTTAGAGACTGAATTTGATCAGAAACTTCCATACCATGAAGCTATGGCATGCATGAGGATTTCGATCTCTGCTCTGCAGAGCAGGTTTTTAGATTGCTATCCCGAGTCAAATTGGGCCCTCCCTACGATCCTTGTCCCCCTAAGATTGTCTCCAGTTTATTGCAACACTTTGTGCCCTGCATTATGGCTCTGGTCAATCTTTCAATAACCTCAACAAAACTGCCACTGGAATGGAAAAATGCACTAGTATATCCACTTTTGAAGAAGCGTCCCTTAAATTCTGAGATTTTATCAAATTACAGGCCTGTTTCATTACTACCCCTGCTGGCTAAAATTCTGAAAGTTTTATTAACAGCCAATTAACATCCTTTCAGGTGACTTATAAGATGTTGGACCATTCTCAATCAGGCTTTCAAGCTGAACATAGAACAGAGACAGCATTGCAGTCACAAACAGTATCTATCTCTCCTTGCATGCTAGTACCCTAGTAGTGTTTGTCCTACTGGATTCACCTGCACCTTTCAACACAGTCTCTTATGCTACTCTTATCTGAAGACTCCATGCGGTGGGTATCTATGGCAGAGTGCTTCATCTGCTTAGGGACTTTCTTTACAACTGTACGCAGAATGTTTGACTGGGCCCTTTTAAATCTAGAACGATGTATGTCAACAAAGGGGTCTCTCAGAGCTTGTGCCAGACCTTGACACTTTTTAATACCAATGTTGCATCCTGGCCCAGATTGTAAAGGTTGTGGTGTGGGTATTGATCCTACACAGGACTTGTTATTTAGTTTGGGCCAGACCTGGACTAAGTGAGACCCCTATTTGTTCAATTCATGACAGTAATTGACAACTGGATGGCTTCCAACCATCTTCAACTTAACAATTCAAAGTCTGAAATTGTGCTGTTCAGAAGAGCACAAGAACTATAGTCTGCAGAATGGTTCCCCTGAGCTTGGCCCAGCTCCCCTGCCCATGTTAGTGTTAAAGAACCTGGGAATGATCATACTTTGTCTATGATAAACCAAGGTAACTTCACATATGGCATGTGTTTTGCCACCTTGGGACTCTTAAAAAAAAGTCTACACCTGGCTTCCACCCGCATTCAGGAAAAGTCTGGTGCAAGCTCTGACAATTAGCCAGCTTGATTACGGGAATGCCTTCTGGTTGCTGCTAATGAGACTCTCCTATCTAAGTTGCAAGTGGTGCAGAACACTGCTGCTCGACTTACCTGCAATCTTCCCCCACGAACAGCATCTATGCCCACTTAAAAAAAAACTGCACTGGCTGCCCAACATGAAACTCTTTTCAAACTATGTTGTCTGACTGTCTGACATTTAAAGCTCAACATACGTCCTCAACTGCCCGGCCACACTCATAACTTAGCTTCTATCAGATAGCTAGATAGCTTAGGTCCTCTAATAAGGCTCTTCATTTGATGTAGTGTATTCGCACAGCTAGATGTGGGGGCAAGTCCTTTTCTTTCCTAGTACCTTTCCACTGGAACCAACTACCTTAACACATCTATTCTTGCTCATACTTTTGGGTCTTCAAGAAGCTATTGGAAACCTGGATTTTTATGTGCAGGCTCATTGCTATTCACCGCAAGCGATGAGATACTCCTTAGAGAGTGAGTAACACGCTATATCAAATCTCAATAAATAAATAAATAATACATTACTACCAACCCTAACAATACTCAACATACCCTACATTTTTATCAGTAGTAAAACCAAAACCTGTAAACAAAAGTCCTTAGAAAATGTGAATTCTCTTTCAAATGCAATTGATAAATGCTATTATTAAGACTGATCCAAACACACAAATTCAATGATGTTGTTTTAATTTTTCCTAGGCATGTTGGAAAACAATTCAAAACTAGACATACTACATGCCAATGCATAAAAATTCATGGAAGGTTTGCATACATTTCTGTAAATGAGGCAAGTGCAATAATTGACAGTTGTCTGAATTCTCTGGTTTTGAAGCAAAGGAAAGAAATGTCTGAAAGACCATTGGCCAAAATCCAATAGCTTTCAGTGGTAGGATTCAGACAATATTGCATACATATTATATTATTAACAGCACTAATGAATAAAAGGCCTTATTCTCCTGTTTTAACAACTTACCAAAATTCAACTAGCATTTTTTGAAACGTCTTTAAATGTATTACATTTATTTTTGTAGTACCTGCTGTTGTCTTCAGTATTGAGTTTTTTGTGATTACTGAGCTATCCACTCAACAAGAGTCTGTATCAATCCAGCATTCAAATAAAGTTAATCAAAATCCACAACCAGGAAAAATTAATAAAAAACAAATAATGCTAAACTACATCCACAACTCCATCTCCTTTTTTCCATAAAAGGTGCACTTCTTTTAAAAAGTGGGGTAAAACAATCAAGTCAATATGCCTTCATTCTTTTCAGTCTGTGGTATTTCATTCATAATAATTCTTACTCGACAAAAATCCTGACAAATAAATAAGGTTGCCTTTTTTTGTTTTTGTTTAAAAAACAAAAATGAAATCTTCTTTGAAACCCTTTTTTATTTAGGTATTTTTTTAAACAAGCAACCTAGCCAATGTGGCATACAAACACAACCTGGAAATGTGGTTAATATACAAAATACATGATATAAGGCCTCATTATGAGTTTGTGATCACTGTCGTACTGCCAACAGGCTGGCGGAGAAGACTGCCAAATTATGACATCGCTGGTGTCCAGTGCAAAACACAGCCAAAGCACAACTGGCATTGCTACTGCGGTCTGGCCTCCACGGAGGGCAGTAGCTACCTGCAGGCCAGCAGAGACCAAGTTTCCACCAGACAGATTACGAGGTTTCTCACCGCCAAGGTTTCCGTGCGGTTGCACCACCACGGAAACCCATGTGGAAATCAACTGCATAAAAGGAGGCACCCACCTTCAGGAAGCCATTCTTGTCCAGAGCCATCATGGAACTTGAACTATATGTCTTCCAGCTGCTCCTGCATGCCCAAATCCTTCGCATTCTGCAATGAAGACAACAACAACCGTAAGTACACACACTTACCTGTTATTTTTGTAGATTGTCAATTTTTGTACACTAAGACAAAATATATTCGGGATGGGGATGCAAGGGCGAACGTAACAGCACACTAACATGCACACTCACATACAGCCACACACACACTCGCATAATCACAACAACCATGCTACAGCCACCATACACACACACACACACACATACACACATCACAAACACACACTGGTATGCACAGGCCCACACAGTACCCGACAACACCACAACACGTCACAACAACAATACAACTGCACCATCTCCAATGTCTTGGCAGGGACCGACAGGGGACACTACACAGGGACACATCACACATACATCACAACACAACACCAACAGGCAAAAAATACACACAAATACACAACCACACTACTTCCGACTTACACTGAACATTTTATCTAACATACCATGTTCAAAACACGCACACACACACAGTCAAAGCACACAAAGCTCTACAACACAACAACAAACACATCTCAACACATACAACACTCAATACGAACACTACAAAAATCTTGAACTCACAATTGTCCATCACACAACACACACCCTCCCACTTTCAGACAAATGCACTGCACACAACCTCACATACTGACTAAACAACAGAGGTAGCCCAAGCAGCGCACACACACACACACACACACACACACACACACACACACAAACACACAACTAACTTCAGCCAGGAACAACTTCATACTATGGAAATAAATGCATGACAAAGATTTAAGCAGTAAACCAACAACAGGTTGGCCTAAATTATTGTTATATTCAAAAATATTGGAAAAACAAAGGCCATAGGCCAGTCCTTAATCATAGTCTTAATGCACACTGTGCACATATGTGTGTCCAGAACTTGACTCCTTACTGCCATGTAATCTCCACAGGTAGGGGCATATATGGGACAAGCAGGCACCTCATGGGTTATCTGGGGAGGGCGGTGATGGGGGGGTTGGGCTTAGGTTTTGGAAGGAGGCCTTTGGGATCTTGTTTGGGAATAGGGTCTTGGCTTTATCTTAGGTTTAGGGGAGGGTTGGGTTTTTTAGGAGGAGGAGACTTCTTGGCAGGGGGAGGGTCATGTGTACTTGCAGGTAGGGCAGTGGAGGCCTTTGAGGTGGTAGGGATGGACTTGGGGAGGGAAACAGAACATCTAGGGGTATCACAGTGTGGGAGAGGGGTAGGGAAAAGGGCAAACTCTGAAAGGAAAGCTTTTTTGCACACAAGGGGTTAGTCACAGCAAAAGGGTTTGGGTGTGGAGGAAGAGGAAGTGGTTGTCTGAGGTGTTGGTGTGGATGTCTTGGGTGCATTTTTGTGCGAGGTATGTTTGTGGGTGGTGGGTGTTTCTTGGGTGGGTGAGTGTGGGTGTTTATGTGTCTTGGGATGAAGGGGGTAGAGATGCTGGGGGATGCAGTGGTGGGTGGGTGACTGTCTGTTGGGGTGTTGACTGTAGGTATGGTGGATGTGCTGCATATAGTTGTATCAGTGGTTATGGTGTCTGTGGGTGTGGTTACTGGGGTGGATATCTGAGGGTCTGTTGTGGTGCTATCTGTAGGTAGGATTTGTGTGGTGGCTGGATCTGTGAATGATAGTGTAGTGTGTACAAGTTATTGCTCCTCTTGTCACGTGGGCTCTCATTATTCTAATGAGACTACTGGATTTTGAGCAGGAAGATCGTCCACAGTGTGGGAGACTGAGTCTGACCCACGGTGGGTGACACCTGTCGCTCCAAATCCGGGTTTTGCTCCGGCTAACTAGCAGTGCCTCATCTCTCCCGAAAGGTAGAGATGATTGGGCAGCCGAGCACATGACATATCATACTTCTCAGGGAAGTCGTGGTGACTCAGGTCGCATCGGATCTCTCATTCGTAATTCAGTCTCATATATAAATGACAATGACAGCAGTATAAGTTTTAAAGACTGGTTTAATAAAATGACTGCATTTTAGATAGCAAAGCGTGAGCTGCAATAACCAGAACGACACAACATAACAATATTAAAATGATGACGATGAGAGTGAAGCATAAGAATAATGCTATCATATTGCCACTAAAGTCGATGGACTATTTTCTATCTGAATCATCATTTGAGCACGGCATGTTAAGCTCTAATCCTGCCTTTCAGGTTCCCCCGGGTGGATATCAACCCTCATATCTGAGCAAAGGCCTGTAGTCTGCGTTAGCATCTGCAGCAAATCATTCATCATACAGTTGTGGTTCCCTGGCTGGAATCTCCCTCTTAACGTGTAATGGGACTAGAAAGTGTTTTTATAATAACACAGCTAATGTTCTAAGAAAATGTAAGGATGTGTATTTTCTATGAATGTTGGAGACTAAACTTCTACCATGTTCACCGGCAATGTACCAAACTGTAGCCTTGACTAAAGCACAAAGTGATCAAGAATGTGTTGTTTGAGAACACAGTGCTGGGCTTAGCAAAACAATTAGATAGAAGAAATTAAAACAAGACCGTAAAACTGGTTATTGTAAAAATAACAATGCAAAGCTGTATAAAATATATCTAGGTCAAGGTGCACAGTGGCCTAGTGTATTAAACTGACGTGCATGGAGCTATAACTAAAATGGCTACACAAAACTCTGTGGCTGTGTGTGGTGTTTTGTTTGCAAAGGATTGTGGGTTGTGTAGGGGTGTGTAGTATAGTAGAGTATGTGGGTGTTTTGAGTGTGTGGATGTGTGCTAGGTGTGGGAGTTTCAAGCTATCCAATGTGATAGAGAGTTGAGACTGCGGCGGTTCGCACTGCCAATTGTTTTCTGCCATGGAAGAAACACTGTTGTGATTTGTGGATTGTAGTCTGATGGGAGGATTTTGACAGGCTGGCAGTCCTGGTGGTGGAATCACTTCTTTTACATCCTCCAGTGTTCTGGCGGTTTAAAAAATGTGGCTTTTTTTGGCATACTTCACAGCTGTAAGTCTTAATATGATGGTCAGATTACCGCCAACATGGTGGTGTTTTGGTGGTCGCCAAAAGACCACCAAACTCATAATCACCCCTATATTCTTTTATTTCACACATACTCAACTGTGGAAACAGACAAGCAAGAACATCAACCTAAAAACTAAAAAAAAAAAAAAAAAAAAAAAAGATAGCTTTTTCCTATAGCAATGACTAGGAAACCATGGTAAATTGTATAATTAATGCTATTTTAATGTTAATAGATTATCAAATAAATGATAACTGATTTTGAACCTTTTTATTATAATACGTAGAAATATATAATGCCACTCATAGTCTTGTGTACATTTACTAGTTTACATTATATGTTAAAAATATTCACATTATAATAATTTATTTGTGTTTATTTTTAAATATTATATTTAGTATTTTTTTTTTTTTAAATATTTATCTAATGTTTTCATTTTTTACCCTAACTTCCTTAGCAGAAAAACAAGCAGCAACGAATTGCCTGGAAGTTTGTTTGACAGATAAATAGACAGTTTCATAAGTAGGATTCTTGCTGAGTTACAAAATTCAATAAATGGCTCCAGAATGGACTTGGAATCCACCTGGTCAGAGAGACACCTAGGCCCGTATTTATACTTTTTTTAGCGCCGCATTTGCGCCGCTTTTTGACGCAAAACGGCGCAAACCTACAAAATACAATGGCATTTTGCAAGTTTGCGCCTTTTTTGCGTCAAAAAACGACGCAAATGCGGCGCAAAAAAAGTATAAATACGTGCCCTAATAACTATGCTTAGGTATATACTTTTCCACATGTTACCACTAGACCACTTACATCCCACTCCTAAAAAAATATTTTGCATATTTTTAACACATATGGATTGTAATCTAAAGATTTTTAAAATAATTTACACAAAATAGTGCACAATCATGTTTTTTAGTAATTAATTAATATCTAAGTATTAATATACTTCTCCATCAATAATCCCTAAATCCCTTACATCCTGCTCCTGACAAATTGTTTTACAAATTCTAGGCAAATATGCATTGTAATTTAAATAATTTTAACATTTATAAATACTTAGTACACAAATATTATAATTAATAAATTAGTATTAATACACTTCTCCTAGATCCCCCACATCCCACTCAGAATAAATAGTTTTTCATATTTTAAACAAAAATACATTGTGATTTAAATAGTCACAAGTATTTTAGTTAATATATTAGTATTAATACCCATCCCCATGCATTAACCTAGATCTCTTAGATACCGCTCCTAAAATATTTTTTTGCATATTTTCGCCAAATATGCATCATAATTTACAAAATTGTTAATTAAGGTAAATAATGAATACATAAGTATATCAAGTAATACAGAATGTAATACACTTTCCTACCCATTGCCTCTAGACCCCTTACATCCTACTTCTTTAAAATTATATTGCATATTTTAAAAGACTATGCATTGCAATTTAAATAGTTTTAAATTAATGTAATCATTTAATGCAGAAATGTTTAATTAGTATCTGACTATTAATACACTTTCCCAGCCATTACCCCTAAATTCCTTGTATCCTGTTCCTAGAAAATCATTTTGCATACTACTTTATACAGACATGCATTGTAATTAGAAAATGTATACGTTAAAAACTTTTTATTACACGTAACTTAGAGAGTAATATGCTGTTAAATAATAAACAATACAACAATAGCACACACTTATCTTTACTTGCCAATACTTACCTTTATCTCTGGTAAGGTCATGTGTGGTAAAGACATGCATGGTAGAGGTATGCGTAATAAAGAGCTATGCTTGAAAAGTACTGAATTGTAAAGGAACTTTGTGCTAAAGACTGCGTGTAGAGGCTGTTTCTACATTGTTGCCAAATGTGGGAAATTTGTAACACACTCTGGGCCTAATTCACAAAGGTAAACTCATACCAAAAGTCAAAGTTTAGACCAAAAGTCTAACTTTATCACTAGTAAACATAGTAATAAAAATAGGGCCTGATTACAAGTTTGGTTGTCAGGCCGCAAGACTGTCATGACAGTGGTCTCAGAAAGCACACCGTGGTGGTGGTCCCACACCAGCCCTATTACAATGTTCTCTCCATCCCAGCTGCAATGTTGATGACGGCAGTGGCCCTGCGGAGGACACAGTCAAGGAAACAATATATATTTTTCCATAAGTGTCAATGCAACTGTGTAAATTTTGTGCAAAAAATACACATATGCATGACACGTGGAAGAATATTCTAAAGATGTTCCAGTGCGATTGCTGAAGAATGGACCATAGCTGTCCACTCTAGTAAATGGCAGGAAATTTGACAGGTACAAATGCACAGTTTTACCTGTCTGTTTTCGGGGGTTCTGTTCCTAATGTTATGGGGGGGGCCCTGGATGAAGGGGTCCACGTCAGAGAGTAACGTGAAAAGAAGGGATTGGACATGCAAACAACCCATTTCCCTTTATTGACCAGCTCAAGGCTGGTGGTGCCAATTGCCACAGTCGGGTCGACGGGAAGGCACTTGGTAATCTGGACGGCGGTCCCTTTATCTGCACCACTCTATGGTGGCTGAAATTCCCAGACTGCCAATATGGCGGTCTGATACAGGCTGGCAGTACTGGTGAGACCTCAGCAGTCTTGTGGTATGGAACCACCTGCATCCTAATACAGCGGTCAGACCGCCATCGCTATGGAGGTTGGACCACCACCATGGCGTCGGTGGAGCAGCAAAGGCATAATCATGCCCTCAGACTTTTTGTCTAAGTTTACCTTTGTGAATCGGTCCTTCGATTTTTTTAAATTTGTAATATCCTATTACAGGAACTGTTTTTCTGGCTGCATTGCAGATCACAACCTTACTTTTGCACATTGATCTTAAGATTTTCATTGCACAGTGAAACATTTCATCCCAATGACATTGCAAGTCAATTTGAAAGCGGTCAAACAGAATCAGATAATCTGCATACTTTAAAATATGGATGTGTATTGATCCTACCTAGGGAAGAACATAAATAAATCACATGAAAACTCTTGGTAGGTGGCAAAGGTATATTTAGAACTGTAGTGAGGCTAGTAGGTAGCACTGTTTTGGGCTATTTCGGTTCTCTATTCATGTAGGCAGTCCCCTATGTGCTCTCTTTAATACCTATTCAAGTCTGAGATATGGAAGGCAATTATTATCTTCAAAAGCCCATAAAGGCTATATAGATCTATTGCCTCTGACATACCTCACAAGTATAGTCTGTACTATACATTTGTTGTAGAGTGTTGAACAATTATGTTTAAATCCCTCTCATTCATAAGGAATAATACCTTTCTAAATGAGCCATGTCTGAAGATGATCTAAAATGCTCTTTTTAAACATCGTCCCTAAGACTCCCAGACTAATCTCTGTAAATTATGCCATAGGAAATCTGCCTTCCCTGTCTTCATTATGGCCCGGTGTCTGTTTTATTTCTTTTTAAAGTGCTTATCAATCTAGCCCTACTCTTTGAATCGTTTGGATACTGTCTGTGACCTGCATCATTCTTTTGAGTGTGAAGTAAGCAATCAATTTTATCTTTATGGGTGTTTTTTTACTATTTGATACATGCCTTTAATATAGGATCCTAAATACCAGTTTACTCAGACATTGTTAAAATGTTAAAATCATAAAAAACAATTGTGATGCACTCATTAATAATCACCTATAAATAAATCACATATAGCTGTCTAAATGTAATCTCATGGGTAACAGTACAGTGGATCCAAAAATCATCACAAATACAGTCCATTAATAATATCCAGTCCTTTAAAGTTAATCGTGGATACTCCAGATTCAACTAGGTAATACAATTTCCTCCGTAGTGTGTATATAGATTAACAACTCGATGCGTTTTCAGGACTCCGTTGTTAAGGTTAATAGATGTACAACCGTGGATATGATTAATTAGATACACAGCCAACACGTGTTTCGTCTTCGGGCATTGACCCAAACAACTTCTTCAGGGCTGAAATGTCATCAGAACAGAGCACTTGAAACAAATATGAGGATTTGTTGTATACAGAACATATACCACCATGCCTCCTTAAAATTGACCCCATAAAATAGACAGTGAAGTGCCAGAAAAAAATCAGCAGAGTGAAAAAAGGGCAGCATGCCCCAAGTAAATAAAAAAGGGGACCTAGACACCAAGCTGTTAAAAATCCCAATGAAAGAACCATTTCTACAGAACCCCGCAATAACATGAGTATTGTGACAACTCCAGTGCAAGAAACCCCGTGTAACCATGTGCAAAAGTTCTAATGACAAATCACCTTGTCTAACATGCTACAATATCATACCAAAATACTTAATAACATGTCACCATGTTGATACGACTCCAAATCACATGTGTAATCTACTGACTACAAATGGTAGGAATTAAAATATAATTTTGAATTGAGTGGCAAATGACATGTAAATAATGGTCCTCCGACAGAAAACGCAATATCAAACAATGTCCGAATCCAAGAGGAGTCCAAAACTGTGGGCATGAACAAGATACAAGATCAAATTTGGTAATCTAGTGTATAGTCAATCGTCCGGTAACTGAAACCCTGTGACACACTTACCTGGTTATGAAGAAATATTTCGATTTCAAACAGACCGCAAGTATGCTAATGTCACAATAATGTTGGAGTGCCCAGACAAGCTTTGCACTACGGTCAAGTAAAGGCAGAAGTACTTAAATAAAATAACTGACAGCAATAACAGACTACAATGGGTTCAAAGTAAAGAAACAAAGAGCAGACTATATTCCACCCTTCGCACGTAAATGACAGGCACCTAAGTAACAAAACTGTGTGCTTCCCTCACATGGAGACGAAAATGCCTAAATAAGTTGCACAACAACAATAACCAAATACTACGTTTATAATTAAAAAACAAATCACGACCTACAACCTATAATTCACCTAAATCCAACGGGGACCTTAGTATTCCAAACCATACTAAATACACCAAACAAAAGGCAAAACTCGAGCTATCTGTAACCCAGCGTTCATCCTATTCTACCAAAATATTGAAAAGGGTACCAATTACTAACCCTCAAGTAGCAAAGCAAATAACAATAAATCCAACCGCAACCTTGACAAAAAACACTAATATCACAATATTCTGAACTACAATCAATATTGGAAATCTACAAATTGTGTCATCAATAACAATAAATGAATTGCAACCACAAAGAAAGTAAAAATGTTAAATCATACCCCTCTCTATTTCATTTAACCCCTCCAGACAGGATGGCAACAGTTTACAAACTGATCAGATATTCTTAGTGTTCCATAGATGCATGTACATGACTTCTCAGTATTACCTCACCACATATTATAGATGGTAACCCCTTTTTGTGGTATCATCAGTTCTGCATTTAAAATGAGCAGTCGCTGAACACATTTTCCAATATATGATCCTAAGATAGCCGCCCAAACATGCAAAATTGGATGTCGTATATATAATTAATGTGGATATAGAAGGACACCTATTGGTAGGTTTAACTGCAGTCTCTTCTTCAAAAGGGCAGTAATTCCTATGCCCTCATTATCCTCATTTTTGGCAATAGGATAATGCCATGTTTATCTGTTTTATTATAGTTTACTAAGGTTGCTGCTGAAATGGATCAAGCTTTCTCCAGAATCCTCAAACTCTTTGAGTAGATAGCTAGACATTTTAGCATTGAAACCTCTGAAAGTTATCAAACGGTCATCATTTATATTATTATGAGAACCCGTAGGCATGAATTCAATATTAAGAAGAAGACTTGGGGGCAATATTCAAAATCAAACCTTATTAAATAGCTAATGTGGTAAAAAAAAGATAGGGGCATATTTACAAGGAAGTGTGGCAGCACTGACCTGTGCCAAAATTGCAGCTCTGTGCTGTGGCACCTCAGAAATGCAGAGATGCACAGTATTTACAAAAATACGGTGCACCAGTGTGTTTCCCCTAGCACTGGTGCTAAATGTAGCTGCCTAGTGCCAACTCAGGCATCCTTGCATAATAATGCAAGGATATCTGCATTGCAGGGAATGATTGTCTATGTGCAGGAAGGCGTCCCTTCCTGCACATAAACAATCAATAATGGCAATTTGTTATTTCCATGTAACAAACCATCATTACTTAATGATTGTTTATTATTTATTTAATTGTGTTTATGTGCAGGAAGGGACACCTTTCCGCACAAAGACAATCATTTATCGTCTTTTGCTTTTTTCTATTTGTGCTGCAGAATACATAGAAAAAGCAAAAATGAGAAAGAAAATAATTTTTCCTTGTTGCGCCATGCTAACGCAACCCCTGGGGTGGCGTTGGTTTTGGGGCGCTGTCTCAGATTTACGTTACCTTGTAAATCTGGGGCAGTGTCAAAAGGCAATGGGTGTTGCGTGGGTATAAACACAGCAACACTCATTGCATGCACCTAAGCCACAGAAAATTGCATTGGGGGGGGCCATATTTACAAGATGGCATTAAGCCACACAAAGTAGCTTACTACTGCATTGTAAATTAGTTACAAGTCACAGGGCCACCGGAGCGTCACAAAAAGTGATGCTCCGGTGGCACTAGGGGCTTGTAAATATTCCCCATAGTACCAGAGATTATCCACAATTGATAAAATGGTAATCCCCACATATGTGACCTTTTTGGAAGATATGGCAGAGCTGTTAGTATTTGTTTAAACGGAAATCACTAATACCCCAGGTTTCCTGTGGACAAATTACGGTTACTGTTGAGTTTATTAAAATACCCTATATATTGATGCCTAATAGCAGGCCCGCCAAATTCCAGAACCAGCAGATCAGCAGGTTATGTTAAAGTAAACAGGATTAGGAATGTGTAATTTGTTACAATTAAGTGCACCCGCTAGTCAATTTAAGGAGTCCAATTGCTATCATGGAAATCATGCTCTGACCCATTAGGAATATTTAAAACTGGATATCCCGATCACTGTAAAATAGGCCTCTCCGATTATCTCAAGAGGAAATACATAGCTAGACTCTTGAAATTGTATGACTGCTTTATCGGTTATTCTAGTATTATCAATTTGGAAAAAAACATTTGTGTGAGCAAATGCAGGGGTAACATCAATTCCTTTACTCAGGAAAAAGTAACATTGTTTAAAATAATTCAGAGAATTACCTAGGAGTTAAACTGCTTCCTCAATTTCAGGTATGATATCCAGATAAATATATGCTGAATTTTCCATGTGAAATTTAGAATATTTACAAAAACAAGAGTTAAAAAAAATTATAGGCCACATGTATCAAATGATTTTCTATTCGCAAACGGTGCGAATCAGTAAATTCCACCATTTGCAAATGCAAAATCGCCTTTCTCGATGTATGAAAGGCAGTGTGTGCAATTTTAGGGAATCACAATTTTTAGCGATTCGTTAAAATTGCGACTTTGAATAGGAACCGTAATTTGCAATTCACTAAAAAAGAAATCACAAATAGGTAATTTCAATTTGCAATTTCCTAGGCACATGGATCATGCACTTCCTAAATGTGAAATGGGAATTTAAGAAATGCAATTACCACAAACTCAAATTTGGTGGTAAACATGTGCAATTTAAAAAAGACATTGAAAATTCATTTTTAAAAGTGGCATGTGGCACACACATGCCCCTAGGGCATATGTGTGCTTTACATTTGCACAATTTCTTGGGGGGGGGTTGCAACAAAGGGGGCCTTAGACCTCCAGCACCCTTGGATTTGCATTACCTAAATTGCGACTTTCTACCAGGAATTCGCAAATTGGGAAATGCAAAACCAATCGCATTTATTGGCCTTCAGGCCCATAGAGATAAGTGGAGTCCGATTCCCTAATAGCGATTGCAAATTTTAAGAAATCCCTATTACAGATTCGCTATTTTCTTACATCCCATTTTGCATTTCTCAAATAGCGATTTCTTAAAATTAGCTATTTAAGAAATGCAAATGGGGTCTTTGATACATCTGGCCCTATATATCTTCAAGAATTATCCAGCTTAACTAAAAATGTAAATTAATTAAATTATCAAAGAGAACATCTTATCATCCTTGTTAGTTTGTAGAACGATGGAGAAATTTGCTTAAACATATCAATTTTACCACCACTAGGTTGAATGAGTATTTATAAACCCCTAAATCCTGCAGCTAAGGCTTTTAACCTATGTTCCAGGACTTCCCACCCTCTGAATGCAAGTTACAGTAAATTACTTTGGTGGAGTAGGTTGAGACTTGCAGATGAAAAGGCAGAGTAAATAGAAATCTGCAAATTTTCACAAAGTAGTTAATGTAGATAATTCATTATTATCCTCTGATAATCCTGGTGATGTTTAGAGCCCGATAAACAATCATAGTTACTGTTACAGAGGGTTCAAGCTGTTACTTAAGAAGCTCAGTAGCAGTCCCCTTACCTGCTGTCTGCCCAACTCAATTCACACTCCAATTTTTATACCACTGCTATGAGTTCTGCTCCAGCAGTGACTAAAACACAAAACTATGAGAAGCAAGAATAAGATCCTCATCACAGGTTTGGCGGTCTAACGGTAAGACTGCCGCAGTGGCAACCTCTGAAAGACCGCTATGTTGGCGGTCATAGAGACTGCCGTATTACGAGTTACACAGGCAGGACCTCCAAAACCCAGCAAAATTCTGACATAGCTAGGACTCTGGAGGGTGGGAAAGAGGCTGTTCAACCACCAGCACTGTCAGCCCATTAGAAATCCTACAAACCCATTACGACCCACAAATCACAATAGCGGTTCTCTCATGGCGGAAACCCAATGGCGGTGTGAACCGCGGTGGTCGGCAGTCTACACAGTAATACACTACACCACATTGGATAGTTTAAATTCCACACACTTGACACATATCCACACACCGACTGTCAGGAATAAGGCTGTGCGCCATCCAGGTCCCGCCCGAAACTACGCTGTGCGTATTTGCGGCACTTCATGCACACCACTTGTCATCCCTTCCTATTCTTAAAGTGCCAGCCCTGTGGTAAAGCTCATGTAGCTGCAGGGTCAGGGCATTGGTGGACAAGATGCACTTATCAGTGCTATTCTATGAAGAGACTACAATTCCCAGGTTTTTAGAGGCAGCGGCCATCTTGGGGTGTGCAGGCCTATAAGGCCAAGCCACACCCAAGCACTTTGCTCACTATTTTCAAGACTTCAATGCAGTCAGAGCTTGTGGGGGTACCTCTGAAGAAGAGTAGATTTCCTGCATGGCAGATTGACAGCAAGTCGGAGTAATCTTGTTTCCATGGTGAATTCAGATACGAGTAGGTCGTACTCGTAGCGGTAAGGTCTTGATGAGCCCAATCTTGAAGGAAGTTGTTACTTCCAAAAGTACAGCGCCCCTTAGCACAACGAGCAATACATTTCCAGTTCTAAGAGTAAAGCGGGCTTGGCGCAACGATCAAAGCGCTTTGGATCACAAGAGTAAAGCACCTCTTAACACAACGAGCAAAGCGCTTCAGGACACACATGTAAAGCGCCCTTGGCATGATAATCAAAGCATTTCAGTCCACATGAGTAAAGCTCCCTTGGCATGACAATCAAAGCATTTCAGTCCACATGAATAAAGCGCCCTTGGCACGACAATCAAAGCATTTCAGTCCACATTAGTAAAGCGCCCTTGGTACAACAATCAAAGTGTTTCAGTCCACACGAGTAAAGGGCCCTTGGCATGACAATCAAAACATTTCAGTCCACATAAGAAAAGCGCCCTTGGCGCGACAATCAAAGCGTTTCAGGCCACATGAGTAAAGCGGTCTTGGAACGAGAATCAAAATGCTTTAGTCCACATGAGTAAAAGCGCCCCCTTAGCACAACAAGCAAAGCGCCTCAAGACACAAGAGTAAAGCTCCCTTGGTACGACAATCAAAGCATTTCAGGCTACATGAGTAAAGCGATCTGGGCACGAGTATCAAAACGCTTCAGGCCACATGAGTAAAACGCCCCTTGGCATAACAAGCGTAGCGCTTCAGAAAAAGTAAGTAAAAGCGCTCTCTGGCATAATGAACAAAGCGCTTTCTGTATGATGATTAAAGCGCTTCATGAACAACAAGCAAGGCGCTTCTGCCCAATGAACAAAACGCTTCAAGTTCAATGAATAAACTTTCAGGCCTAGGTAATAAATGTGAAAACGTTTCAGAGATAAGCAAATTATAGTTTCATTGTTTTTTGGGAAGCATAATATGTGAGATACATATTTAAGTCTTTGAGAATTTCTAGGCCGAGATCAAACGTTTATCTTATGAATGCATAATTGTTACATGATTGATATTTAGAGTATTACCATAGTCAAAAGCTCTTGCCATCTCTAGGGTTTAGAGGTTGCAGTTTGTTCTTGTTCCATGATTCAAAGAAGGGGCTACGCCCAATTCACAAAGGGTCTCAATCTGATATCACGGAGACGCCTTTATTCAAGCGTCTATTGGTGAGTTATACTGTTATGAATGAATGTATGTATATTTTTTCTAACCGTTTCTTTTCAAATCTCTCTCCCTGCAGTTCCCTACCCTAATTCCACTCCCCCCGCCTGGCTTCATCATAACTCTGTGCTATAATAGCCTTCTGAGTTGGTGACGCCAGGAGGTAGGCCTTTCGTTCAGCAACATGCAGATCCTGAGGAAAGGGGACTGTGACACCGACACACCTACAAACTTCACTACAAAACACACCCCTTCACATACCACAATCCTTTGCAACCAGAATGCCACACACAGAAGACAAAACACCATTTAAAAATACAGACCTATAGATTGGGAAAAAAAATTGGCATTCCAAATAACACTCATCCCATACTTGCACATCATAAATATCACACAATATTTCCTCCAAACATCAGGCACCACCTGTCACCCACTCACAACACAGCACCCACACTTCATCACCCAAATTTGTACCTTTTTGGGTCATCCACCACTACCATGTCCCCCAAAAAACATCCCTGCTTCACAGATGATGAGTTGAGGGTCATGGTGGAAAAAATCATCTGAGTGGAGCCACACCTTTTTGGAGCCCAAGTCCAACAAACCTCCATTGGCAGGTAAATGGAGATGTGGCAAAACATAGGGGTCAGGGTGATTGATGTAGGAAGCTATCCACGCACAAGGGAGGATCTCAGGAAGAGGTGGAATGACCTCAGCCGGAAGGTACATTCCATGGCCGCCAGGTACCAGCTGGTAGCCAGCAAGACTGGCGGTGGGCCCCCACTTCTCCCACAACATTCACATCATGGGAGGAGAAGGTCTTGGACATCCTACACCCTGAGGGCTTGACAGGAAAACCTGAGGGAGTGGAGTCGGGTAAGTCACAACAATAGAAATGTCATCATAAAGTTCTGTCTTGTATACTCACTGATCATCTATTAACATCACAACAGCCAACACACTCACCACCCCCGTGTCAAACTGTCAAAATACACCTACCTGCCATACCACATGTCAACTAATCTCACCTGGGGGCATAGTGGGCCTCATTCTGACCCTGGCGGTCCTAAACCGCCAGGGCCGCGGGCAACGGAAGCACCACCAACAGGCTGGCGGTGCTTCAGTGCCCATTCTGACCACGGCAGTAAAGCCGCGGTCAGAAAAGGGGATCCGGCGGTTTCCCGCCGGAATACCCCTGGCAGGGCTGAACCTCCATGGCGGCGCTGCAAGCAGCGCCTCCATGGGAATTCCGACCCCCTTTCCGCCATCCTGTTTCTGGCGGTTTTTACCGCCAGGAACAGGATGGCGGGAACGGGTGTCGTGGGGCCCCCTAACAGGGCCCCAGCATGATTTTCACTGTCTGCATAGCAGACAGTGAAAATCGCGACGGGTGCAACTGCACCCGTCGCACCCCTGCAACACCGCCGGCTCCATTCTGTGTTGCAGGGCCTTTCCCGCTGGGCCCGCGGGCGCTCCTTTGGCGGGCGCCCGCCGGCCCAACGGGAAAGCCAGAATGGCCGGTAACCGCATGGCGGGCGGCGTTGCAGTCAGAATGACCGCCAGTGTCTGTGTTTGGCGTAGATAGGACAGGAACGGACAGCATTATAACTTCCAGCAGGTACTGTTCTACAATTAAGAAAACTTGAACAGTGTACCTCACTTAAAATAGACCTCCATGTCAACTGAATGACCCACATTCTTACAGTCTAGGGCAATGAGAGCAATACCATAGGCCAGTACAATACCACCAGCACACACCTACTGCTGTGTCCTCTACTAAAATGGCCCTTTCACCTTCCATTACCCATTGATAGATACTCACTTGGAGTGTACACACATATCTGCAGTGTGATCTACTAGGTGTAACGTGATATAAATGAGCATATAGCATGGTTACTCCTAAGCTGATGGACAGGTCAGTGTCCGCTGTACTTTCTGCAGCTGACTGGTGACTCAATACTTAACAACTGCTAACTGGGAGGTACCATGAACAAAATCAAGCTTCACAGCTGCCCAGGCATGCATCTATCGATAGGCCTCCAACTGTCAAGCTAATCTGATATCCTGTTGCAAGGTGTATGACATAGGCCGTCCCTATATCCCATACAGCTGTAACCCAGATTTTAAAGCAGATGTCACTGTCATATCAGGGGATCCTGCAAAGCCTTCCTGTATGTGGCTCATAGGAAATCCACCTGTCAAAGTATGATAAAAACATGTTGCATGACAATTTGTAACTGTCTGTTTCACTTTTCCTACCCATTGTGAGCATGGAGAGGACACCTGGGAGAGCCACTTTCCTGTGAATGAAGCCCTCAGTGAGGGCAACACCCCTGGATGTGAGAACAATGAGGACGATTCTGGCCCACCTGGGATACGTGGTCAGTCTACCCCTGTCATCCACACCATGCCTACAACTACTCCTCCCAGACCTGTTGCGTCGACATCCCAGGCAACCATTGGTCCCCAAACCTGTGTCCAAAGGACAGTTGGTACCAACATGTGCTCCCCACTGCAGGTACCGGAGTCTCTACCAGAGAACCCAGACAATAAAGGACTGGGCAAACTGTAGGATAGGGGATGTGGAAGTGATGCATTGGCCCAGCAGAATGAGGATGCGAGGGATACAACTGGCCAGGACATCCTCTCCCAAGTCTTGGGAACCTATCAACAGACCAAAGGCGTGATGGGCCAGCTACTTGCCATGATGCGGGAGATCAAGCAGCTCTAGAAGGACAACCACCTGTAAGTCATGACAAAGTGGGAGGCCCAGAATGCCAACATGGCCCCCCTAACAGGGATGCTGAGAGACATTAACACCACCATAAGTAGGTTATGTCCACCACAGCAGACCCCTCCATTGGCCATGTTACATCAGGCCCCTCAATATCTATGGCAGCCAGTGGAATGAAGGCTCTGCAAAGGGAAGGACATGTCTCAGACACCCCTGCCTTTGTAGTTGAAGAACCCCCCACAAACGTGGACGTACACCTAAACAACCAGGAGGAACAGATGCCAAGACCTCAGCCACTGCCAGAAAGTGATTCCGTAGACATTGGTTCCCCTTGTGTGTGCCAGATACACCTTGTTGACTGTTTTACCACCACTCTCCAGTTTCCAAAGGCACAAGGACACTGAACCTGAGACTCCAAATGTTTCAGCAATTACCCTGATGATTACATCCACCATGACTGAACCCATCACTGTTTACACTAATGATTTCTTCCCATTCCTTTCACTTACCTGTGTGCATATAAATAAACACAACTAAACCACATATATTGGTTGAGAGTCATTCCGTTGCTATTTTGATTATTAAACTGAGAAAAATGTTGTGTACACATGATATTCACATATGTTCCCATTCTCTAAAGTCCCGGCTCATGTGTACAGTTGAATCTGCATCTGATACATGTACAATTGTACAAATGGACACATCCCCCTTCCCATTTAATGCACTTGCTAGCACAAAGGTTTACAACATGCCAAATATCACACAGGGCACTATAGCCACACAATGTAATGCTTCTGCATAGGTGTAAATGACAAGAATCCCAGAGACTACTGAAGTTAGGGACATGTCAGTATTTGGATGTCCAAATAGACAAACTGATTGCTTCAATGTTTCATCAGCTAAAGCCTATCACATTTTCATACCATACCTCCCAATTAACTTTCTCCCATATTACTGACAGAGGTCTGTACAACTGTCCCCAGTCATGGAACCTTCCACTTACCATGGTCAGGTATCCCTAGGCACGCTACTCACCTTTTTCAGTCTTGACATGCATGCACAGTGGCCTGCAATGAAAAAACAGATAGACAGCTACATACAAGTTAAATAGTATCATAATCTAACCAATGAGAAGGTTAAGGTGATTGAGTACACAGGATGATATTTATCAGAGATGCAAGACCACACATATGAAACCATAGGACCCAGACAACACAACACACAGGTCTACTGTGTGGAACAGTACACTACCATCCCACTGTCCTAACAGTCTGGACATGGAACTCAGACACCACCAATATGATGCCATGCAGTACCTGGATCTATCCATGTTCACTTCCTATGTCAGACCTGTATATCCCACCTGCCTGTGACACAATTCAGATTTGAGCACATGAGGATGACTTTGTGAATAAATCTGCAAAGTGAAAATGTAATATAAAACGTATAGGCAGGTAATGGTAATGAAGACCCATAAACACATGTTCCAAATACAATTGTCCATTGACTGTGCAGTGTCACAAACAATTACAAATGAGATTATCAGGGTAGCACAACTCCATTGACAATTTTGCATGCACAGCTGAGTGCAGTACTGCTAAGCAAATAATGAGCTGTCTGATGGCCATACTAAAACCCTTCAGAAACATCTCTAAGTCCCCCAAATACCCACTGAGTGATGTATTATACAGAACAACACATACCTAAACTCAGCTAGCTGAAGTACTGATGTACGAGATCTGCATGATTGTCTCCAATTTCATCCTCATCACTGTGATCCTCACTTGGCAAATCTGCATTCTCACCCGCTGGAACTGCTGGCTCCCCCTCATCTGCCATAAATGAGATCTCACGTCACAGGGCGAGGTTGTGGAGCATGCAGCAGGTAACAATGATTTTGCAGACTTTGGCAGGTGAGTAAAGGAGGGCTCCACCTGACTTGTCACTGCAATGAGATCTGGCCTTTAGGAGCCCGAAAGTCCACACCACAACATGCCTTGTCCTTTTGTGGGGCTCATTGTAGCAAACTTTCCCTGGCGTGGTTGGGTACCTCACTGGTGTCAACAAAGAGGGATGGACTGGATAGCCAGAATCCCCTGTAAGGGACCGTTACATGTGTGCAGATATTAATATTGGACATCCTTACCTTTGGCAGCAGATATCAGATACTCACAATTATGACATATATGACTTAGCAATCAGCCAGGCCCTCTCTGTGTACTGTTGTTTCATCATATCTGAGATATGCTGTTCTGCATGATAAAGGCATCATGATCTGAAACCGGGTACTTTGCACATGCATGGTAAATGTAGAGGTCTGCCAAACAGACTACTAGAGCATTTATGGAGTGGAAGGTCTTTCTGTTCATTGCCACTTGGGGGAACCAAGACTACATGCATTCAATCAATGCCTCCCACCACATGTGGGATGTGTGTCAAAGCATAAACATCTGCCTTCACATGGACCAAATACTGATGTTGTGGAAAAAGCTGTCAAGGTGTTTGAACAATGCAGAGAATACATCTTCAAGACCGGATTGAACATAGGCTGGGACATGCCTGCAGTTAGGTTCACTGTATTCTGAAAGGACCCTATGGCTAGGAAATGACAAGGCTTGTACAATAGTTGGTATGCCATTTGGATGACGTAGGGCAGGCATCTGACCTGGCTCCAACTGACGAAACAGATCCATGATTGTCTACCTATACAGGTGGTAGATCTGGATGACATGTCAATCCTCCAAGGCCTGCAGGTCTGCTAGTGGATGGTACACTGGAGGTTGTCCGACCCTTCTCATTCCAGGGTAACTAGATGAAGGAATACAAGAAGGTATATCAATCAGTCATTGAGTCCATTGTAAGTGTGAATGCACATATGTCAGACATGGTGCATAGGCATGCCATGTGACATGGTTAAACATGGTACAGAGGACATAAAGATGGAAATGAAGGCCTATTGCTGCAATGTCATCCCCCTACATCTATCATTACTAGTAAGTGGATACACCCGTCACTGATAATGACATATATATCATGTTTCACACATGATAGGCACTAATACCATCTGTCCAATTGCCATGAGGGTGCAGAGCATGCCGCTAATGATACATGAATCATATACCATGTATCTCACTACATATATATTTATTCTGATGTCAAAGACATTGTTGCTCACAGCCAGCACTGAATACTGTGGCATAGATATGTTTGTGACCTTGTGACACATCTTTGTCATAACATTTCCAAACATCCAAGGACCTTAAAATGGCAGCTGCCTGACCTACTATACTGGACAGTAGGAAGTGACCTAGGTCTGTTGGCGGAAGTCGTCATAGCGATAGGTGGATACTACAGTGCTTGGAATTGCCTTTGGAACACATTGCTGCCTTTGGCCGTCTAGGACAAATGGCAATGTCTGCCTTCTCACCTGAGGAGCTGGAGAAGCTGGTGGAGGAGGTCTTACCCTGTATAGGAAGCACTATAGTGCACCAGAGGAGCAGGTAAGTGAACCATGTGCAGAAATATTTCCTTAGTCCAAGTATACCTTGTGGAACTAAGTTAAGGCAGATAGAAAATGTTTCTGAATGTGTGCTTAATGTTTGTAGGGTGACAAAGTTGTGATAAAAGGGAATGAGTGCCTGGTCATGTACTGTCATTTGGTGACAGACTGTGGGTCCTGAGACATTGTGTAATGGCCCATCCCTGACCCATCTGGTAACTGTTGCACAGGGTTAGTGGAGATGGTATATCAGACTCTTCCTGATATTGTATACTTGCAAATGTGTATGCTGTCTGGTCATATGTGATGACATGACAGCTGGTGCTGGAGATGCATGTTGTCTGCCTGTTTCCAAGGCACATCTGGTCTTACTGCATTTGCTCATCTATCAGTACAGTGGGTGTTACTGACAGTCTGTGTTTGGCTTGTTGCACCAACTTGTTTAAAACCAGCTTGCTGTTGTATGGTACATGAGGACATGACATACTTTCTTATCTATGTCATCCATGCAGGTCAATGCCTATCAGAAAAAGGGGGTTTGGCATGCCATCGCCAAGAAAGTGCGAACCCTGGGGTTCCACAGCCGACAGAGCACCCACTGTCAGAAAATGTGTGAGGACCTGAGACGCTGGGCCCAGAAGATCAGAGAGGCCCAGCTGGGATGTCCTCCCACCGAGGACGGGGTGCCCGTCAGACACTGACCCCCCTAATAGCCGACATTTTGGCAGTGGCCTAACCTGAGTTGGAGGGGCATTTGAAGGCAGCACAGCAGTTGGAGGTGGTAAGTACAGACCTATGCCATGTTTGTCCCTTTACCAGGTGATTGAGTGAGGGAACGGTATGTTGCCGCTGACAATATGGTAAGTGCAAAGTGTCACAGATTTCCTATGTACACATTGATGTACTGCAGCCATATATGGCACACAGGTGGCATATACAAATGTATTTAGAGGCATGATGCTCAACTATGTTGTTCCCCCAGTACAATTGCATGTAATGGCGCACATATGACTATGTCATATGTATCCCAGTACATTGCATATTCTACTTTTGTGATTGTAGATACCCACCAACAGGTAATTCCTCCCAATGTAATGGTGGTGAGGTGTGTAGGTCCTTGTACTCTGTCATCTGCAATGTCTCAATATTCCTCTAAATTTGTAAAATAGGGCAGACATATACTATTCCTTACTAGTTTACTAATGCTTTCTGATAAGTGACAGCAGCATGTGAGGCTGTGGTGTCCATCTGACATGTCACATGACCTGCATGGTTAACATCTTTACACATGTTACAAGGTACTCCCCCTTGGTAAGTGAAGGATGTACATAGACGTGTGATGCCTCATCAGAGTAGACAACATGCATGTTGAATGCCATTGATGTTTTCCAACATTTCTAGGGGCATAGGAATGTTGATATCAGAAGTGCAATCTCGTAATGAGTGGTCTCCGGAAGACTGATGGTGACTCTATTTGACCGCAGCAGTCTGGCTGCACTGGCGGTGCCAGCAGTGCTTTGGTGGGATCCTTTGTGCATTACCGCCAATGTTCTAATTTGGCGGTCTTCTCCGCCAGCCTTTTGGCTGTCGGACCACCAACATGGCAGTCCTTGTACTGCCAAACTTGTAATGATGCCTTAAATGTTCAGCCAAAGGCTACTCAAACAAACATAGCTTAAATGTGTTTGTGAATCACAGAACATATTTGTGTAAAAAATAATTTAAAAAATGATCAGTACTGGAAACTGTGTAGCTTTGTTTTCACGCTTTCATTTATTCAATATTTTCTTTGCTATGTTTAGCTTTTTATATTTGCAGGCTATATAATAATATTAAAACAACATGTTTAACAAAAATCACATCTATTGAACAAAACGTATTCAAATATACACGTGACCAACACAAAAAAATGTCTAATTACAAAACAATAATAAGACATTATTGACCACACTTTAGGACCAATGTATCTTTGGTGGTCATAAATATTCCTTTAAAGATATATAATCCACATATAAGGAAGCCTAGAGAGAAGATACCTCACTTATTTCATTCAAGATAAACAATCGTAAATGTTCATGTTAGTTTGGTTCCTTTAGATCAAAACTAGAGTCATCGCATTTCGGTCGGTGTGATTTTAAGGTCTCATCAGGAGCAGCGGTTGATAGGTGATTTTACTTCTAACAGCAAACAGTATTACATGTAATACATATATGTCATTTTTATTATTACTTTATAGTAGACCACTAGCATAAGTAAACCAACATTATCTGTGACCAGTAGGAAGAATTCGTGTGCTGGTATACATGCATGTTACTGAATACCTTGAACAAAATGCTTGACTCTACACAGCAACTTCAGCTACTCAGGGTGAGTGACTAACCACGAAAATGAACAATCCAAAAGCCTGCATGCACAAACCAAAGTATCAGGCTGAAGATTGCTTAGTGAGTGTCAAGCACCATTTATATACAGAGTGTATCACCAAAGTGCCAGTAAAACATCAAGCATGAAATGTGGATTACAAGCCTAGTGTGTATAACAATATGCAAGCTTCGACCGTAACCCATCGTGCTTCAGAGTAAGGATTCATTTATCAAGTACTTTAATACTACCTTGACACTGCAGGATGTTTACCACACACTATGGAGCATATTTATACTCTGTTTGTGCTGAAATAGCGTTATATTTTTGGACGCTATTTCAGAGCAAACTTAACTACATATTTATATTTTGACGGTAGACCCGCCTAGCGTCAAAATAGTGGAGTTAAAGCCATTTTTTGCCTGCAGAAAACTACCTTGCGTCAATAAGATGCAAGGTAGGCATTCTCGGGCAAAAAAATGACTCTAAGGGCCTTGAGCATTATTTATCCTCCCGTGCAAAAAGTGTGCACGAGAGGGAGGCGGGCCTAAATAATGGCACTAAGCTTGCTTAATGCCATTATTTAATACCTGGGTCAGGGCAGGCATTAGGGGACCTGTGGGATCATTTCCATGGTGGAACACCATGGAATGAGTCCACAGGTGTCTTACCCAGGCCCCAGGGACACCCTCCCCCACACATCATAGGAACAGCAGAGGATGGGGGGCCCCATCCCAGGTCAGTATAGGTAAGTATTTTCTTTTTTTTTTTAAATGCCATAGGGGCCCACATATGTGACCCCGTACATGGCACAGGGTGCAATGGCCATGCCCAGTACCTTTATTCTTCAGGAGGGCACTCATTAATTGATTATATGGTGGTATTCTTTCAAATGTTTGGAGCATGTACCCAGGTATTGAGGATGGTCCAAAGTGATCATGGTATTCTTTCAATAGTCTTGGACTTATAGTTCAATATGTTTTATTCTTGGTATCTCACAAAGGATACTGTAGTTTTAAATAAAACAAATGGGTGTGCCTTTTGGTCCAGCAATAATGTTTTGAACCTGGCGTTTTGTACAAAAACAGCATGTTTGACTTGTCTTACTCTTCAGTCGGTAATTAAATCCTTGGATTGAAAAGCAGTTGTCCTTGTTTCGCACATTTTGTGGTAAAGCTGGAAGTATTAAAGCTAAGCCATTATTGGCCATCCCTTGGAAGATTAAAAAAAGCTGAATTGTGATATTAATTCCCTGGTAAGGTTACAGTTTAAAATGCCATTAGTATCAAGGCAAACCAAAATTAATCAGCTGAAGCTTGTTAGAGCTAGATTGAAGATGTTTGAACGCAGGAAGAAGGAAGACCAGAAGTGGATTAATTTGAGAGAAGCTGTCTATTTTCGCGATTCACACAGCTACTGAACTTTAAGAGCCCAATACTGTGACTCTAGTTAAGGGTGAGATTACTCACACTTCCAATGAAGAGTGGCCTCCGTATGTTTCGCAGTTATATGCCCCTAATTCTAGTAGTGATGTTCAGCTGGATTGGAACATTTAGCCTGATTCTTTGAATATATTTGGTCCACCCTACTGAAAGAAGATAGAGGGTATGATTAAGGGTGCAAGGTCCTCAGGGGCAATGGGCCCAGATGAGCTCCTATTATCTCTCATTAAGCAAGATATTTCTGTTTGGGCTCTTTTTCTGTGTCCTGTGTTTCAATATTGTTATCGGACTGCGGCCATTCAGTCCTCTTGAAAGGGAAGTATTGATGTGCCATTATACAAAAAAAGGTCTCAAATCCTCCCCTGCCTGTAATTGGGAAATTGTTTGGTAAAAGCATTTCACTTCCTCTTCAGGAATGGGCCTTTGGTAACAACCTCATTCCTCCTGAGCAGGCTGGTTTTCACAAGAATTGAGCTTCCTTCGATTTCATCATGGTTCTTCAAACACTGATTGGAAAATCCCCAGTGGGGAAGGGTATGCCTAATTATCCTGATTTCATTGATTTCTCCATAGCATTCAATAGGGTTGACCGTGGAATGCTGTGGAAGAAACTGTTTGCATTGGGGATTCTGTCACACCTCCTTAGGCAGGCTAATTATTGCCTCAGGTCCTGATGGGAGGGAATCAGAGTGTATCTAGTAAAGTGGAAACACATAACAGTCTGAAGCAAGGGTGCCTATTGGTGCCCATTCTTTTCTCTCTCTACATCCATGATTTATCCACTGGGATTAATGAATGTCAGTTGTTTACTTTATGCTAATAATGTTCTTATTTTTTATTTAACCCCAATAGGATTGCAGAGGCGTTTTACTGCATTAGGAACTTTTGCTGATGAACATTTTCTGAAAATAAACATTTCTGAGAGTAAAGTTATGTTTTTTAGGTTTCATAAATGCAGAGTCAGGACAGGTCTTTCTTAGTCTTTGGGAAATGATAGATTGGAAGTGGTGAAATTCCATACCTTGGTAGAACTTTCTCTAGTACTTGTTTAAGTAATGATCATATTAATAAGTGTAGCAGTAAGGCATTGTCCCGGGCCTCAGCTATTGGTAGACTGAATGCACTTTGCTCATGTTCTTTCAGTCTACAAGATCAAAATACCACCCTTTTTGGGGTATGCATGTGAAGTAATGGAGGAGCAGTATTGGACCTTATTTGAAAAGGCAAAAGGGTGCATTTGCCACCAAATGTGTAATTTGAATAATCTGGCTGCCTCTCCCACCCTTTGGCTTGAGGTTTCTCCTCCTCTCTACGACTGTGTTTGTTATGATAGCTGTTTGGAGGTGGAGGAACAGTTTACTGAATAGTGATCTGGGTTCCATTTGTGCAGCTTTGAAATATGAAATATTTTATAACCTGAAAGAAAAAAGTGTTCTTTTTTCAAATTACTTGAAAGCTCTGGATATGTTTGATATTGGCCACAATGATATGGCACCTTTGACCGAGTGTCTGCTAAAAATTCTGATTAGAAAATCCATCTATGATGTGAGTTGAAAACGGGACATTTTGCTTTGTCCACAGCATGCATGGAACAATATAGTTGTGGAGAGCAGCATTTATAAAATAATCCAACCATATGTGGTATAGAACCCTTCCTCATGGTGTGCATAGAATAATTATATCATTAAGGTTAAATTTACCTCCGCTACGAGTTGTCACTGGTGCTTGGGAGGGTATACCCAGGGAGAAGAGGTTTTGTGATCTTTGCCTGAGTTATGTTCAAGATTTAATCCATATGCTATTTGTGTGTCCTTTTCTTTATACACTGCGTTGTCAATCGTTAAGACAATTACTCTTAAAGTATAGTATGACTTTGGTGGTGGAAACTCAACACTGATTTTTTGCCCCTCGTACTAGAGCAGATTGTACAAAATTGTTCACATTTTTAAAATATTTTAAAAATATTTTTAAATGTGTTTACTTACTTTTTGAATTAGCAGTTTTGAATACTATGCATAAAGGCAAGCAAGGTGAGTTATAATAGAAGTATTGTATTAGTATTTCCTCACAATGTAAAATGACCTTTACTGTCTAGCTTAGTACTGTATTAGCATGGCTGTTTTTTATGCTATCAAGATTTGCACTGTTTGTCAAAATAATCCCCTGCACTTGCACTTTATTTGCATTTTCTTTGCATTTTGTTTTTTTAATTGTAAAGCATGATAGTAAGGAGCATGCCCCATCTCAGCATTTTAGATTTTGTATTATTTTTATTGTTAGTTGTTTTTGTATAATTTGTTTGTATCTATGTGGTCCTCTCCAGAGTGCCAAAACATAATAAAATACTTTACTAGACTTGGTGTACTTCCCACAATCTCTCTTTTTTATTACAAGATAAATTCAGTTGTTTCTATTTGCCATTTCGGCCGAAGCTTTACTCACTTTTAGCATCATTTAGACATTTATACCAATACTACCATAAAAGGCGAAGGAATCTGGAGAATCCTCAAGGAATCTGCCATTTAGGGCCAGAAACTTGCAGATCATAAGCTCTCTAAAAAGCATACACCCCTCCTATCTGGTGTAATGTTTCCAGGAAAAATAGCACCAGGAATGCACAAAACCTCTTTCAACTCCAAATTTCTGAAGGCAATACAAACAGAGTTCGATATTTTAGCATTAAAATCTCCTGCAACAATGATCAGAAAACAATCTTCACAAACACTGATATTATGTTTGAAAGAAAGCATAGAGGTAACTTAGATCCTCACTACGAGTTTGAAGTCCCACCCTGGGACCTCCAAACTCGCAGGGAGGCCACCTCCGTCATCAAGGTGCCATCCCCCCAAATGTATTACAATGTTCCGAGCTGGCGGACTGGCAGGATCATTGCAATACACATTCTCACCGGTCAGGCCGGCAGGAACCATGCTATGATATAGCACTCGGCTCCCATTAGGTCCATATATCATCATCATCATTTATCCTTGATGTAGCTGTTTTAAATTTCTCTATCATTCTGGCCTCTTCTGTTTTTAGGATTGTCGTCGGGAGCAACAATAGTTAGGCTGTGCTGATGCTGCCTTCTTGTGCATCTCTCCGCAGTGTGAACACAGTCTTCATGTGCCTCTCCTTCACCTACCACAGACTCACCTCACCCAATGGGCAGGCATGCACTGCAGCCCAAAACAGCGCAGGATAAGAACCACGTGCAAGCTTTGAATGAGCAGCAAGACAGGGGAGAGTGCATGCACCTGTGCATAATGAGGGCATGAACACAGTCAGCAACTACGATGGACACAGTGCCTTATAAAGTCAGCCTATAACTTCACATCGTTCATTTTACAGGTATAAGTTATTGTGAGAAAACACCCATTTTCCGAGTTCATCTCTAATTTTGCTACATTTTATTGCCGACTTTTAGAATGCACAATGGGGTGCTGCCATCCAGTGCCTGTTGTATGTGCTCTGACCCATAAAAGATGTACAAATTGCATAATCCCTTAATGGCATATGTATCTCTCCTGTAAGGTCATTGTATAAAGTGTAGAAACAACGCACATAGCAGGGAAAGTTAAATATTACTTGTGGACTGCAGTACTTATTTTACCAACCAATAGTGTGACAAGGAAAACCTGGCATCAGGCCTAGCAGTGTAGCCCGACCATTACAGTTTATGCACGCAGTCATGCCTATTAAAATGACCCTTTTGACAAGGGAAAAACCTTTCTTTTACATATTAATAAGCCACCCCTGAGTAACCTATGTAGCCCATAAGGTAGGGTACCTAGTATTTAAAAGTAGAACATATAGAAAGTTAATATTGGCATGTCCCTAAAGTGACAAGCTCCCAAAATTGATTTCCACTGTGAAAAGCTCCGGCTGTCCTAGAAGGAGAATTAAAGTGCAGAATAATAAATTAATTTTATTATTTAGGGTTTGGGGAAAGTTAGAGAAGTGGTCCAACCGCTATTTTTAATATTAACTCTAGTTCAATTGTGAAGTTAGATTTTTGGTAAATATTAACAGTAACTTTTAGAAAGTTACAATTTCCCTTCCAGATACTTTTGGAGCCTAATTTGCATTGGCCCACCTACTGGTGCTGTCCCTGCCAGTGCTTGACAATAATAAGGTGTGAAAACCGTTGCCTCAGCAAAGAAAATGGATTAGGCTTATTGGATGGGATGGGCCATGAGGGAGGTGTGTGACACCTGTCTGCACAGGAAGAGATGCTAGGCATGCTCAGGACATTAATTTATTTCAATATAACGAGGATGATGCCAGCCCATCCACAAATAAACCTAAAGGGAATCCTAAGGAAAGGAAGACCTTTATTTTTCATATCTCTGTACCCAGTTGGGCACCAGCCTAACAGAAGGAGAAGTTTGTCCACACCCATGGCTAGCCCACAGACTCCTTTTATTGTCAGAAATCCTGCACCATTGTGGATTGTGCTTAGCATGGTGAAATGTGGGACAGTTTGCAGTAAGGCAATCAAAAGAGCGAACTTTTGCCCCAGGAACTTATTATCTGGAGTGAAATATGACTTATTCTGCTAAGAGCTTTTCCCGCCAAAGCCAACAGGTTCAGCAGGACCTCACTTAACATCTATCTGACTGCAAAATACATCCGACTACCCTGCCCTTCTAGAATGGTCTTACTTCCATTTCAGAGACTAGGGGCCTCATTGAGATATTGGCAGATGAGTTCTCCATCACAATGGTCACGGATATCCTGTTCACCAAAATCCAAATCCCATTATATCCTAGGAAATTTAGATTTCAGCGGATGGGATATCTGTCACTGTTGTGATGGAGTAACTCATCCACCAATATCTAAATCAGGCCTTAAGTTAGAAGTAAAATTTTTGACTGGGATGTTCCTGCTAGATGTATATGGCCCATGCTCCATTGCAGTCAGTCTGAAATCACTCCTTGGTATCAGTCACATGTGAACAGTACTTTCTAATGGTACTTTTTATTGTCTTGGAGCTTTATCTCTTGAATCTTCAAACAGTCATATCTCTAATTCTTTATATTGGATTTGTTGTCCTTTTGTTAGATTTTTCTCTATTTTTATAAACTGGAATGGGATATTTATTTTGTTGTGTTTTTGACGTTTTGTTTTAGTTCTTCTACATGCTTCACATCATTCTCCAAGTTCTCTATTCACACTTTGCCATAACTGCCAAATGTTGATCTCAAGTTCAAATGACTAAACTCTTGTGTGTTGAAGCAAAAAAGTTGTTGACCTTATTACTTGTGGAGGACTACCATCAATGTCAATTAATAACTACTTTTCTTACAGAAACTAAAATGTAGTTAGTCTGTTATATAGTTTTCTTAACATTGTTTGTTATTGTGTATTCAATATAATACTCTGATGATCTAAAGAG
Source organism: Pleurodeles waltl (assembly GCF_031143425.1). Classification (NCBI taxonomy): domain Eukaryota; kingdom Metazoa; phylum Chordata; class Amphibia; order Caudata; family Salamandridae; genus Pleurodeles; species Pleurodeles waltl. Next base: position 947,554,592 of record NC_090439.1, on the reverse strand, counting down.
AAATCCCCTTAAATATTGTGTATGTTAAATTGTAGGCACTTTGTAAGTATTTTTTCTTTGAAAGATAGGTAGGATTTCATAAGCAAAAATCTATTCTCACACTACAATTTCTTACTAAATTCACACTGTGTCCAAACAGCGCAAAAAACACTGATTCAAGCATGGGTGTCTGACCTTGATGAACTCCCCCACCAGTTGACAGAAAGATCAAAATCTTGATGTTTCTCTCTCCTGATACAATCTCATCTAAGAAGGACACATTGCAGAAGAGAACCAAGACAGCCTAGTACCACCTACAAATCCTGGTTTATGAAATATGATTTCAAGATGAAAACTGTTTGCATTTTCAGTTAACAGCAAGGTTGAAAATGTTTTCTTCTAACATAGATGGCCTGAGGAAGTTTTTTGCAATACTTGGGATGCAATTGAACAACCTCTGGCAAAGCCAGGACAATACGTATTTAGGGAAGAAGCATAACATGATTATTAATGCATGTGGAGGCACAGACACAGTTAAGAGGGCAATCGTAAGGTTAACAAAGAACTCCTAAAAGAGGTTGGCAAAGCATATTTCCAAACTGAAGAGGGATGACTAAAGCCCAGTCTCTGAGCCACATGTTTGTTATTTTCCTCTTTCAACAATAAACACCTGTTCCACGTTAAAAGAAACTTAAAAGAAAAGCTGAAAAACTGTGGAAAACATCTTAACAAAACATACAAGTACATAAAATAAATGTAACTGCACCTTTGAATATATAAATAAGTAACTTGCAAAAGTTAAACTATAATGTATAGTTATATTACTAAACTATTTACAAGTATAATAATGAGAGAAGGTGTCAAATGTATCACTTCAGGAAAAGAAAGCAATTAATAGGTCACATTTGCTACACCTACAGCCAAGAAAGCACACTGACGCAAACTGTGAACTGGAAATGTACTAAATATTACTCTAATGAAGGCTACGGAAGGGCAACCACAAAACTAAGGGCGTGATTATGACCTTGACAGAGGGGATTACTTCTTCACAAATGTGACGGAGATCCCACCCACCGTATTATAAGTTCTATAGGATATTATGCAACTTATAATACTGCGGACAGGATATCTGTCATGTTTGCGATGGAGTAATCCCCACTGCCAAGGTCATAATAATGCTCTAAATGTTGTAATTATTGTTAAAGGGCATTAGCACCACCAAATGTGACAGAAATAGAAGTCAGAGAAATCTTACAAGATATAAGAGAAGCAAACACTAGTTCTCAGAAACCCACAAGCAACATCCTTAAAGACATACTGTCCCAAGTCCCTGAACACATAACAGGCCAGCTCCCATCTATCCTCACCAGAGAACATCTGAATGCATGCACTAAAAGAGCCACCTGTGATACCCCACCTGCTCCTATAAGATACCAAGACATACAAACACCAGACCATTTGAGAATTACACATAATGAGGACCTCTTCCTTTCACATGACAATCAAAATAATAAAAACAAATCCTAATCTTAACAACTGTAAACAACCTACTGAAATGTACCCAATGCCAAACTTGGATAATGGATGTGACCTTTAAAATGCGTCACAAACCATTCATTCATATACACACAATACATAGTGAATATCAACACATCAACATCCCTTTTGCATATGCTTTACTCCCAAATAAACCAAGCCCTACCTACTAAGAACTCCTAAACTATATGAAACAACACACAAATGACTACTACCCCTAAAAAATAGTCATAGACCTTGAACAATCTATGATTCAAACAATTTTAAAAATATACCCCCGACAAAGCAATGCAAAGCTGTTACTATTCCTTTAATCAAAGTATATGGTGACACTTGTATAAATCTACACTATGCATGGAATATTCCACCGACAGCCAATATACCTTTGAAATAAAAAAAATGATAGCCTACTACATCCTTGTCACATTGGTAGTCAACCACCATACCAAACTTTGCAAATGTGGCACGGTGAAAATGCATTGCACCACTTTGAGACCCCTTGCACCACATTATGCCTGCGTTGGGCATAATGTATGAAGGCGGGCATTAGAAGGCCTGCAGAAATGGGGCAGTGAAATCGACAAGATTTCACTCCCCCATGTTTTATGTCATTTTTAGCGCCTGCTCAAATCAGGTGTTAAAGTGATGCAACCATTTTAATAAATTGGCATCCTTGCTCTTTGCTGCACTACCGCCAAAATATTTTGTGCTTGTGCAGGAAAGCACCACAATAGCGTCAAACCTTTAGACACTATTGGCCCAATGTGTACCATGGTGTGCCGTATTTTAAAGACGGTGCAACCATGGTGTCATTAGGTGGGTCAGGGGCGATGCAAGAAAACTGGCTCATCATCATTGATTCGCCAGTTTCTTGTAAATATGCCCCTAAGTTCCCTAATGGACTATTTCAAAGACAAATGGGTTAGCAGGCTGCATCAGTAAGGACATCGACACCAAGCCAAATTCCAGATACCATGGTGAAATGTCTATGACAGAACCCATGCACAGGAAGCCAAAACATGCAACGCAGTGGAAGGATGGCACAATTCCTTCCAATCCACATAAGTAGGATTCAACCTACATTATGCAAATTTATCAAGGCAATACAAAGAGAGCAAAGCTACCAAGAACAAAGAATAGAAAAATCTGCTACCCAAATTGGCCCTAAACAAACAAACTAAAAAAAATGTATGAAATGCTACAATGCAGAGCCAGAATCTTTGCAAACAACAAAGGACTAGACTGCTTACAATAGCCAAATCCATCCTGTAAAACACATATAAAACAAACACAAACCGAAAGAAATACAACATATTCTAAACCAATAAACCAAACAAAATTATACTTTTGACGCTGCATTTGCATAATTTTTTATGCAAAAGTGATGCAAACGCACAAAATGTAATTGTAGTCTGTAAGTTTGCACCAGTTTTGCATAAAAAAATGATGCAAATGTGGCACTAAAAAAGTATAAATATGAGCCTAAATTTATGTTTTTATAATAATTATATACATATTCTATTACATCAGTGGAACAATTATATACAATCAAACATAAAAACAATTGAAATAACAGTAATATACATATCTATTGTTAACTGCAAAATATAGCAGAAAGTTGAGATTTTTTTTTTAAATATAGGAAAAACATGCTCCAGTTAAAAGTGGCAGGTTTTTACTTTAAATGTGGCATCCACAAGCGGTTTGCTGAACTAAAGCCATCAACATTCCACCTATCAGGAACAGGCATAGTTGAATTCAAAAACCTAATTATGTACAGTTTTGCCAGTTTTCCAAGAGGTAGCCTTTTGTTCCTATTTTGTGTGCTCTCAGCCTACTTCCAGTCTGTGTTGAAAACCAGTGTGAAACCTATATGTGATACAGAAAAACTACAGATTCATGAAAAGTAGACACAATTTTGAATTCATCAAAGGGTCATATGTGTAGGTCCCTCAAGATTTTGAGAATGGAAAATAACTGTTGAAATAAAGACATATTTAAAATGAGCAGGAAAACAGTCATTTGTGACAAACATTTTCATCTGTAACTTTTAGTAGTGATGACAAATTCACAAAAGCAATATACCATTACAACTATTAGACCTTTCTGATTATGGGTATATATAAGCTATGTAGGTCCTCCAAGAACTCAAGATACCCAGAGCCAACAACTGAGGTGCATGGTACAATGGTTTTTCAATGAGTACGGAGGATAGACCAATTCTTATAGCAAAATAGGCAGAGTGAAAAATGGGTATCAAGGAAACTTATGAATGTTTGAAATGAGCACGATATAGAATTTAGGAGCAGTGGTCATTTCTATACCTGAATTTGTGGACACCCATACTAGCGTATGATTTAGAGGGTATGTTTCAAGTTGTCATCTTTCTTATACACTAGCATACATTTGAAAGTCACAAATGCAGCAAAATCCAATAAGTTATAACAATTGTTCTAAAGTTCAATGCTCCAAAAAGTCTCTCTATAAAACTGGTATCTCACTTATGTGGGTAGGCCAAGTGCCTGCATCAGGAAACAGCACAAAACGCAACATGGACACTGGGCATTTTTCATCTGGAAACTGAACCTTTTTTCCAAAGCTGGCAGCCTGAGATTTTGGACCCTAGCTCAGCGGACACCTATGGAAAAACTAGCCAACCCAAATTATTTTTAAAAACTAGACACATAATAGTATGTATGGTGGGCTGACTTGCATGGCTTCCACCATGTTTTATTTACCCAGAATCCTGTGGAAACTTCAAACTTTGACTAAAAAAACACATTTTCCTCACATTTCTATGATGGAAAGTTCTGGAACCTGTGGGGATTTCCTTCCACTGGGCATTCCCTCAATCGCCTGATAAAAATGGTACCTCACTTGTCTGGGTAGGCTAAATGCCTGTGACAGGAAATGGCCAAAAATGTCTTGTGGCGATAATGATAAATAAGGTGAGTGCTCTAAGTGGTCCTGGGATCGGGAGCCATGTATGGAAACCTATCATACCCAGACATTTCTGAAAAATAGACATCAAGGGGTGACCAAGGAGGTATTGCTTATGTGGATTCCCCAAAGTTTATTTTACCCAGAATACCATACAAAGCTAAAACGTTTAATAAAAACACTATTTTTCCTTGCATTTCTGTGACATAAACTACAGGAATCTGGAGGTCCCCACAAAGTTCTTACCACCCAGTGTTCCCCAACTTGCCCCAATAAAAACTCTACCCCATTGGTATACCTAGGCATAGTGCCAATAACAGGAATGGATCATACAAGGGTCAATGGTAGTCCTTGCATGAGGTTTACTGTTGACACTGGGGTGACCAATTCCTGACACTGGCACTAGGCACAGGCACACAGACAACTGAAAGTCTGGGACAAACATGAGGCTTTCTGTGGTTGTCTGATGATAAACAACATACACACTGTATATTGCCATCTGGATCAGGTGGGTAAACAGTTTCTTGTACCAAGTACGAGTTTTACGTCTCACATTGTATAGTTGAAAAACATGGTTGTTCTTCTCCACTCAGCCCATGTACTTATTGTAATCAAATATAAATGTGGGATGTTGGACTTCTGCCATCTGACCCCAAACTGTGATGGAGGAAGTGCTACCATCATGAATTTCAGTGAGAACACACACATGATGCCTATCTGAGAACTAGATTGCGAGCAATTCATTGGAATACAGCCCAGTACTCTAGGATTTTGGGAGCTCACTAAACAGCTCTACTCCTGTATAGAAATTGCCCACATAGAGGTTATAATCCCTGTGAAGGAGTGGCTGGACAAGCTCCCATACAATCTTTCCTGATCATCATCATTGATTCGCCAGTTTCTTGTAAATATGCCCCTAAGTTCCCTAATGGACTATTTCAAAGACAAATGGGTTAGCAGGCTGCATCAGTAAGGACATCGACACCAAGCCAAATTCCAGATACCATGGTGAAATGTCTATGACAGAACCCATGCACAGGAAGCCAAAACAAGCAACGCAGTGGAAGGATGGCACAATTCTGTGACCCCTAGCATGGGAGGGCAACAAACAAACAAGGTTTAACGTGGAGTCCTACCCTGTGTACAATATCAAGTAGTACACATAGTCATTAGAGCTTTCACACATCATTCACAGCTTGATGCCATAGTGAGCTCTTTTTCTCAAATGCACTTCCTGAACAGCAGTGACCGTTTGAACAGTATCAAGGAATCATCGACTGCTATATTCTTTCCAATGAGTATAGAGCTCTGGAAACGTGGAAGACAAATGTTCCACGAGAGGCCACATTTTCAACCGCCTTTAATGGCCTGGATGGACCTGGGGCAATGGAGCAAACTTGTCATTGAAAAACAGCATGAGCTGCAATAGCAAAAAATGATTCCTGCTTATATATGGTGTGAAGATTGGGGTCACCCAAACCATGGGAGTCGACCAGTAGGACTGCAAGGTGAGTTTCTGCTCTAACCCCATTTTGAGCTTAAGGCCTAAAAATATCTTCAAACCCACCAGCCTCCAGCAACATGGGAGTCCACTTGTATGCCCTAGATCAGGGCCCCAGAGTGCCTCAATGCTCCCTCATAAATTGTTAAGCATGAAAATTTATTTGCTGCACAATTTGCTGAAGGAAGTCAACATCCAAAAAGAGTTGGATGCAGTCAATTGACAAAAAGTTGGTTGTATCGACTTCACATCCAGTGTCACCAGTAAAAGGTGTAATTTGGGGCTGAACTAAACACTAACCTACATAGTAGGCAGATATGTTGTTTGTAAAATTGCTGGTAGGTGGGTGTGTGTGAGTGAATGTGATTTGTACAACAGTAAATGTCAGTCACCTCACCTTCGATTCGCAGGTTCTCTAAAGACACTGAAAACAACAAAAAAGGCACACTATTATTTCACTTTGCCACATAACTCATCATCACAGCCTTTAGCACTGGTGGTGCTCAGAGCAACAATCATTTTTGGCGCTCCTCCATGACCTTCTTCTTGAATTTCCTCACTACCACCCAGCTAAAGTGCCCTTCTTCTCTCCATAGCCCCACTCTCACATTTATTTAATTTGTTTTAAAGTACAGGTAATGGGTGGCTTTACTAATCCACTCAGCTATTAATATAAAATACAGATCTGTTCTTTGTAGCAGGCATATAAACCTACTGTGCGACTTGATGGCATCAAAACTGCCACTGGACAAAAGTCCGATCTCTTTCTCAAGTAGGAACATAATCACAAGAGTTATCCTGACATTTTTATTGGTGTCTGAAAGCTATATATTCCTTAAAGATATATATCTATATCTACAGCTATACGTTATAGAGCTACCTCTCTCTAAATACACATTCATATATAGAGGGACTCTCTCTCTATACATGTATATCATTTATTTTTATATATGTGTAGTTTCCCTGGGGCTGATCGCTACTCCCAAGAAATCCACACAGGTATATATATATATATATATATATATATAAAAATATATAAATATATATATATATGTATGCATTTATATGTATACCTACATTTATGTATGTGTGTATATATATATATATATATATATATATAAATATTTGCAGTCCGTGTGTTTTTGAGGGTGCTGGTCAGCCCCTTCTATGCTACAAGATAGCACTCTGCTTCTTTAAGGGAGCCGAGAGCTATCTTGTAGCACTGTTCCTGCCAGTCTGACCAGTGGGTATGCTCTGTGACAATGTTCTCTCTGGTCATACCAGCAGGAATATGCCATGGCAGTGGTGTCCTCCCTGCGGCTTTGGCGGTCCCGTGGTGGGACCGCCAAAGTCAAAATGAGGCTCTAGATGGGTAACATACACTAAGAGAATATTTACTATTCACACTCTAAACTAAACCCACTTGGAGAAGGTGTTTGACACTAAAGTGATGACGTTTACTATTCCTACTCCAATCAAAAGCAATTTGGGGAAGGTGTTGGAGACTAAAAGGTGATATTTTCTATTCCCACTCTAACATAAACCAACTTGAGGAAGGTGTTTGACACTAAAGTGATAACATTCACTATTCCCACTGTAGCTTAACCATATTGGGAAAGGTGTTGGACCATAAAGGGAAGACATTTACTATTCCCACTCCAGTTTGACCATATTGGGGAAGGTGTTGAACACTAAAAAGATGAAATTTAGTATTCCCACTCCAACTTGCACCAACTTGGGGAAGATGCTTGACACTAAACGGAATGACTTTTACTACTTCCACTCCAATCTAAACCACTTTGAGGAAACTATAAAAACCTAAAAGCTACAATGTCCTTATTCAGATAAAAAAAAATAACTTTTTTTATTATATTATTATATTTTTAAAATGCAAAATACACAATTAAGAGTACAAATTATCACACTTAACTAAATGTTTTTGATTAATTGGGTCTGCCTTCGTCATATGTTTATTTTTCTGCAGCTAGACAGAACACGGAACTATAGTCTCATTCCTAAAAGCACCAAAAACTGTGTGCAATCATTACATGAGTGAGGAGTCATGTGTGTTACCATCTTAATCTCCTTTAGTAAAACGGCATGCATTGTTTTAGATCCATGTTGATCGCCTCCAGCAAACCAGTTCACTTATGCTGCTTGAAAATAGTGAATATGTGCTTGATCCCTTCCGGTGCCAAACAGTTTTTCATTTGATGTGATGCAAATGACGCTCTTTTATTATGTAAAGTGGTGCATGAAAAGCCTGCACGGGTAAACGTCCTTGAAAAAAATCGCACATACCGGTATAGGCCTCTTTCAATTGGCTTTAACTTCAATGATCTGCTGCAGTGAACGACACATAGATTAATATTAATTATTCTCTGAGGCACAGCGTACACTGATCAATATAGTCAAGGTCTAACTTTTTTAGTGATGTATTACATGGCTCCAACCTCCTGCCTCAGGTGCAAATGTTACTAATAATTGTATTAAATATCTTAACATAAAACGCACCCACACATAAACTATCATTCTATCAATCTGTAGTTACATTCTGTTTGGTCAAAGTCACGTTACAAGGTTCTCTATGGGTTTTCTTTATAATCTAAAAATGCATTAATGCGGGACGTGGGGGCAACTTTAGCTAATCTCAATAGCAAACCATTACTCTCTGTGACCCCGCACTCTACCTGTAAATAAGGAATATATTTAAACGCGATCCATTTATCATTAGATAACCTTTCCCTAAAAATGTGCCTGCAGTTTCAACAGTGGATACGTGTTACATCTATCTCTACATGTTTCTTCCTGCACCATGCTACACATTCTATGTTGAAACAATCAAGAAATCCTTCTAATAAAACTAGTGCAGTTGGTTTCTCAGTCAGAGGCAATATAAATTCGCACATAGCTAAGCAATCTGGTTCCAAGTCCATTTTGTAGGAACAACCTGAGTGACCTTTCAGTTCAGTTACAACAGCATTGTCTGCGCTTCCTGTTGTCACTGCTTCGGTGGACAGTTTGTGGCCAGTAAGCAACACAAACTGTGGGCCTCGAAATTGTAAACTAAAATAGAGTATTGCCCCTGGTTGTGTAATAGATGTAGTCTGATTAAAGGATAGATGCATTTTGCTAGAGACACAGCTGTCAATACACCAGTTGGTGCATCATTGTCGGCTCAAAAACCTTGTTGGCTGGTGCTGGTAAGTGATACAGTGCCTGGTGCAAACACCTGGAACCGTCATATTCTAAAAGCATATTTGTGGATGTGGTGATAGATAACAATGATATTCGAGGAATTCCTATACCCCTGCTTACCCCCTTGGTAGCTTGGCATAGCAGTAGGCTTAACTTCAGAGTGCTAGGTGTAAAGTATTTGTACCAACACACACAGTAACTTAATGAAATCACTACAAAATGACACAACACCAGTATAGAAAAATATGAAATATTTATCTAAACAAAACAAGACCAAAATGGCAAAAATCCGACATCCACAAGTCAAGTTCTGAATTTTTAAAGATTAAACTCCAAAATAGCGCTTAGAAACACAAAATGCTCCGATGAGGTGTTAACACGGCATAGTGACGGAGTCGTTCCCAACAAGCCGACACCAGTGACGCCGGACACGGAGTCGCGTAGACCTCCAAGTACAGTACCTTTGGTGAAGAGTGAAAACAAGGTGATGCGCGAAGTCGGGGATCGCGGTGTCTGTGTGAAACATTGAATCCGCACACTTTGAGCGGCGTCGGTCACAACGATGTGCGGTGACTTTCACGGAGTTGCGGACTTCAGTGGGGCTGCAGTGGTGTCGGCCTGCGAAGGTCGTCACGTTCCAGCGAAGATCACGGAGTCGGTTGCAGGTGGCGTCACCGGATTCAGCAGCGGCGTCGAACCGAAGTCATCCGAAGTCGATTTCCTTGGATTTCCACCAGCTTTCCTTTTAAGGGCCGAGGGACAGGATAGGGCACCACTTGTCAGAGCAGGAGTCTCTCCAGAGACTCCAGGTGCTGGCAGAGAGAAGTCTTTGCTGTCCCTGAGACTTCAAACAACAGGAGGCAAGCTCTAAATCAAGCCCTTGGAGATTTCTTCACAAGATGGAAAGCACACAAAGTCCAGTCTTTGCCCTCTTACTCTGGCAGAAGCAGCAACTGCAGGATAGCTCCACAAAGCGCAGTCACAGGCAGGGCAGCTCATCTCCTGAGCTCTTCAGCTCTTCTCCAGGCAGAGGTTCCTCTTGTTTCCAGAAGGGTTCTAAAGTCTGTGGTTTTGGGTGCCCTTCTTATACCCAATTTCTCCTTTGAAGTAGGCCTCTCCCAGGCCGGGCCCCAGATACTCACCAGGGGATCAGAGACAGCATTGTGTGAGAACAGGCACAGCCCTTTCAGGTGTAAGTGACCACTCCTCCCCTCCCTCTTAGCACAGATGGCTCATCAGGAAATGCAGACTACACCCCAGCTCCCTTTGTGTCATTGTCTAGTGTGAGGTGCAACCAGCCCAACTGTCAAACTGACCCAGACATGGACTCTACAAACAGGCAGAGTCACAGAAATGGTATAAGCAAGAAAATGCTCACTTTCTAAAAGTGGCATTTTCAAACGCACAATCTTAAAATCAACTTTACTAAAAGATGTATTTTTAAATTTTGAGCTCAGAGACCCCAAACTCTACATGTCCATCCACTCCCAAGGGAATCTACACTTTAATCAGATTTAAAGGTAGACCCCATGGTAACCTATGAGAGGGACATGCCTTGCAACAGTGAAAAACGAAATTAGCAATATTTCACTGTCAGGACATATAAAACACATTACTATATGTCCTACCTTAACCATACACGGCACCCTGCCCTTGGGGCTACCTAGGGCCTACCTTAGGGGTGCCTTACCTGTAAGAAAAGGGAAGGTTTAGGCCTAGCAAGTGGGTGCACTTGCCAAGTCGAATTTACAGTTAAAACTGCACACACAAATTGGCAGGTCTGAGACATGATTACAGAGCTACTTAAGTGGGTGGCACAACCAGTGCTGCAGGCCCATTAGTAGCATTTGATTTACAGGCCCTGACACTTCTAGTGCACTTTACTAGGGACTTAAATAAATATGCCAATCAGGGATAAACCAATTACATACAATTTACACAGAGAGCATATGCACTTTAGCAGTAGTTAGCAGTGGTAAAGTGCTCAGAGGTCAAAAGCCAACAGCAACAGGTCAGAAAAAATAGGAGGCAGGAGGCAAAAAGATTGGGGATGACCCTGCATAAGCAAAACAGTCCAACATCCACTATATGCTATGCCAGTGTACACTATTCCCCTGTAGGCCACTCAACTCTGCCACACTCTACTTTGTGCCTCCACACTCTAAACCACGTCACCATATGTCATTATACTCTATTCCACTCTATTCTATGACACTGCAGTGCACATCACTACACTGTATACCCTTTCACTATATCCTGCTTCACTCTAAATTAATCCAATCTACCCAACTGCACTGTACGACACTACACTGTATGCTATCCCACTCTCTGCCACTCCACTCTATGCTGCATCAGTACACACTACTGTACTGTATTCAATTCCACTGTATGCCTTTCTACTGTACGTTACTCCACTCTATACTACTCTAATGTAGCTATTCCACTGTACAACACTCTAGGCCACTCACCTCTATGCTAGTCAACTATATGGCACTCCGGTGTATGTCACTCCACTGTCAACCACTACACTCAATGTTATTCCACTATAAACAACTCCACTGTAGACTACTATACTGTAAGCCTCTCCAATTTACAGCTCTCCACTCTACACCACTAGTCGATGCTATTCCACACTATGCCAATCCATGCTATTTGATTCTATACTAATACACAGTACACCACTTCATTGTACAATCCTCCACTGTACACTACTCCATTCTACGTTATTCCACTATAAGCAAATCCACTTTACAACACTACACTCTATGCTATTTTACTCTATGGCACTCCATTCTATGACACTCCATTCTATGACACCCCATGCCACTCCTCTGAATGCATCTCCAGTAGACACCACTACACTGTACCTCTCTCCATTTTGTGACACTCCACGGTATGCCATTCAATTCTATCCAACTCAACAGTATGCTATTTAACATTACACAAATCTACTCTTTACCACTCCACTCTACCCCACTCCACTCTACATCACTCCACTGTACCTTATTCCATTCCACTTTACCCCTCTCCAGTCTACACTGTTCAACTCCATACCACTCTACTTTCTGCTATTTCATTGTACTCAACAACTTAACATGCCCTCCACTCTATGTTACTCAACTGTATGCCTTCCCCTTTATGATATTCCACTCTACTCTATGACACTTCACTGTATGCCACTCCACCTTACACTGCTTCACTTCATGCTGTTCCACAGTGCACAACTATCCTGTATGACACATCACTGCATGCTATTCCATTCTAACTCACTTCTCAGTACCCCACTACACTCTATATTACTCTACTGTATGCTTTTCCACTGTGTGCCACTTCACTCTATGGTACTGCACTCTACGCCACTCCTCTGTACGACAGTCCACTCTACACCACTCCATTATATGCTATTCCACTGTACATCACTCAAGTGTATGCCATTCCAGCCTATGCCAATCCCCTGTATTCTAATATGCTGTACGCCAATTCACTCCAAGCGTTTCCACTGTATTCATCTCCACTCTGCGCCATTTCCACTCAATACTGCTCCACTCTACACCACTCCAGTTTATACCACTCCACTGTACACCACTTCACTCTGTGCTGCTCCTCTCTACGCTATTCAGCTCTACACCACTCCAGTGTACGTCACTACAGTATAATCTATTCCATTTTATGTTAGTCCACGCTATGCTATTCCACTGTATACCACTCCACTCTATGCTACGCCACTCTGCACTACTCCACTCTATGCTGTTCCTCTCTATGCCACTCCACTATAGGTTTAGGCCACTCCCCTATATGCCGTTACATTGGCACTTGATTGTATGCTACTCAACTGTATGCTGTTCCACTTACACCAATCTACTGCATGTGATGTCACTCTAAACTAGTCCACTCCATGCCACTACTTTCTACACTACCCTAGCCTATGCTACTCCACTCTATGCCACTCCACTCAGTGCTATTCCACTGTATGCCACTCCACTGTGCACCACTCTATTTTACCCCACTCCACTGTACACTATTCCACACTATGCAACTACACTCTGCACCGCTCTGCTGTATGCAATTGCACTCTACCACACTCCACTGTATGCCACTCCACTCTATGCTATGCCACTCTATTTTAATGAACGCCACTCCACTCTACAGCACTCCAATCTTTGCTATTCCACTGTATGCCACTCTAATCTAGGCCTCTACATTATTCAACTTTATTCCATGCATGCTATTCCAGTCTCTGCCACGCCACTGTACACCATTCCAAACCACTCCACTCTATGCTATTCTATTATATGCCCCTCTACTATATGCACTCCAATGTATGCCATTCCACTGTACACTACTTGACTTTATACCAATCTACTACATGCTGTTTACTGTATGCAACTACACTATATACAACTTCACTCTATGCTATTTGACTTTACCTCACTCCACTGTACACAATTGTACTGTATGCCACACCACTCTATGCTATTCCACTGTATACCACTACTCAATATGCTCCTCTAGTCTGTGCCCATCTATACTCTACGCCACTCCATTTTATACCACTGTACTGCACACCACTCCACTCTGCGCTAATCTACTCCATGCGTTTCAGCTCTACAGTATCCCACTTTATGCCACTCTAGCATAGCTATTCCACTTTATGCCACTCTACTCCATGCTATTCCACTATACGCGACTCCACTCTACTCCCTATCTATGTACACGACTTGACTGTATGCCAATCTACTCTAAGCTATTCCACTGCATGCAAAGTATATACTGCTCCACTCTATGCTAATTCAATCTACTTCACTGTATGCTACTGCACTCTATGCTATTCTACTCCACAGTACTGTACTCACGCCATACCAATCTAAGCTGTTCCACTTTATGCCACTCCACTGTAAATTATTCCAATGTATGCCATTCCACTGTACACTAGTCCACTGTACCCCAATCCACTTGTGTAGGACACTCCAGTTTATGCCACTCCACTACACAGCACTCAATTCCATGCTATTCCACTGTACACTACTCACATGTACACCACTCTACTCCAAGCTATTCCACTATATGCCACTCCACTCTGTGCTATTCCACTATATGTAATTCTACTATGCAGTACTCCACTTTACGCCACTCCAGTGTGTGCCACTCCACTGTACTCCACTCCACTGTGCACTATTTCAATGGTCACCACTCATTTCCATACCACTCCACTCCACACTGTTCCACTATATGCCACTCCACTGTGCACCATTCCACTTAATGGCATCTATGCTACTAGACTCCACATCACTCCATGCCACTCTATTATGCCATGCTCTACCACACTCTAGAATACTCACTCCAACGTACAACACTGTACTCCACTCCATGCCACTCCATTATACTGCACAATACAAGTTTTCCACACTCTAAGATACAAAATAGCACTCCACCGTATGGCACGTCACTCTACTCGACAATACTCCATTCCACATATACAACACGCCACACCACTCCACTGTATAACATTTCACTCCACCTTACACAACACTACTCCACTTCACTCCACTCCACTCCACCCTACAATAGACTCTATGACTCTATACTTAAGGTCACTGTGCTTCCCTATACCTGCACTTATCAACAATCAATTAAAGGGCACTCAACACTACAATTGGAAACACACTTTTATTGATAAAATAAAACAATTTCAATTTGATGAATAAAACAAAGGTTAACGCTAAGTTCTAGATAGGAAAACTTTATTTATTCTTTCTATGCAAACTCAGCTTAAACTATAAAAACTTTAGAAATTCAAAAGTTGCAGTTATACCATAAATTTGTATTTTACATACCACCAGTTATGACATTTATTACGACTCAAATAACATCATTTCAGAGAATATAGCACATGGAACAGTGGTAAGTTATAGTTAATGTAGTATGGTGAGCGATGTGAGAAGACTGTGTAAAGAGTTGTGTGATGTATTTTATATAGAAGGTGGTGAATGAATGATAACCGGTGCTATAGACTTTTTAATATCTTGTAACAACAAAATGGCTAAGCCTATTTATTTGAAATTTGATAGGAATTCTTTTTGGTATTTGATATGAGTTTTCTTAGTAGCTTTTAACATATAGAGCAGAAAATCTTAGTGATATATTGGGCCATGGCATACTACAGTAATTTGATGGTATACTTCAGTACATGGCGATGACAAAACACAATGGCCCTCATTACGAGTTTGGTAGTAATCGGGCAATACCGCTGTGTGAAATGGTGCCACCATACTGGCAATGTTGCAGCATAGCGACTGCCCAATTACGAGTCGCAAAACACAAACCTCCAAAATACAGACACAAACCCAACACCGCCAGGCCAACCCACAGTGAAAGATTGACTGTTCAATCACAGGCCCTGCCACGCTGACACCATTCCGTCCGTCATATTATGAATCAACCTCAAGCTCTGCAGAACATGCACGGTGGACACCGTAGGCGGATCAGACCACAACGGAACAAAAAGGCACCATGGAAAGTAGCCACCACATTGGCTATTTCAAATATCCCACACCTGATAAGCATTCTCGCACCACGCACACCTGACCATGCCACTACTTAACCCCTCCCAACAAGAGAGAGAAATACGACCAGCCACTGCTACGTTCGAGCATAAGCACACCCCAAAAACAGCAAACAAATACCACACAGCATATATTGCAAAAAACAACACCACAGAACACCAGCACACAGAGCCAAACACCCCAACTTCACCACAGCATCACCCACCCTGTATTGCATCTGAAACGCAAAACACATACCCACCCCACAACCTGTCACACCAGAAGCACCCACGGTTCACCAACAATGAGTTGCGGGTCATGGTGGATGAGATCATCAGGGTAGAGCCACAGCTCAAAGACCAAAAAGACGGAGTTATGACATAGGATCGTTGACAGGGTTAACACAGTCAGCACATACCCATGCACAAGGAAGGACATCAAGAAGAGGTGAAACAGCCTCAGGGGGAAGGTCCGTTCCATGGCATCAAGGCAGAGGATAGCCAGTAACAAGACCGGCGGTGGGACCCAACTCCCCCCCTTCAGTTGACAACCTGTGGGGGGGAGGTCCTGGACATCATGTGACCTGAGGGCATGACTGGCATCAGCAGAGGGATCAACACCAGTAAGTCAGCAATACCCCGCAAGCACCAACCACCCCTGCCCAGCATGCCTCCCCACCACTCTCCAACCCACTACAACCTACCCCACTGACCCTGTCCCAAACTTACACACCCTGAATGCACGGATGTCAACCACAGTGTGAAGAACCACAGCTTCCACAATCCAATCCAAATCAATGTCTGCAGTGCAGCAGCTGTCATTGCTATCACTGGAAAGCAAGTCGTGCCACTGCATGCATTACAACAGGGACACAACAACAACAGTAACACAACTAACATCTACCCTATCCATCCACGGGTACCTCTGCCACTGCTACCCTGCAGAGGATGCCAGTCTCAGACAGCCCTCTCCAGGATGAAGACCCCACTTGACGTCTGGATGATGACGACTTGCCGGGGCCATCTGGGGTCGCTGGGCACTACGCTAATGGCGCAACCAACCTGTACACACTGGAAGACCCTACCCATGTGGCAACAATACCACATCCAGACCCTGAACCCCAAACATGTGCTCCAGGGACCCATCAATCAGAGGTGTACCCCGTAGTACAGCAGCCAGAGTCAAGGGCACCCACGCCAGACAATGATGAGCCTACTGCTGCTGGGAGTGGGCACACTGTGCCAGGGGCAGAGGCACAGGTGGCCAGGTGTTGTGGGAGGGGAACTGTGGGCCAAGGGCTGGGACAGCCACACCAACTGACTGCCCAGGAGGACCTCAACCAAGTCCTGGGTGTATACCAGCAAACCCAGGATACAGTGGCCCAGACCTCGCTATTGTGAAGGAGACCCAGCAGCAGCAGGGGCAATGCCATCAGGAGGCCATGCAACAGTAGCAGGCCCACAATACCACCATGGCCTCCATACTAAGGGTGCTCAAGGGCCTGACCACTGCCATCCGTGAGTCCACCACCCACCAGCAGGCCCCTACAAAGGACCACATCCCATCAGAGCCCTCCACATTAGCGCCAGCCAGTGTCATAGAGGCCCGGCCACAGGACCCGCCGGACAAGGGCACCCCAACCCATGCAGCTGAGGTACCCTCACGCAAGTGAGGACGTCCAAGTAGACATCCAGCTAGACATGATACTCAGACCACGACCAACGCCAGGAAGTGACCGTCTACTGAACATTCTCCCTTGTGTGTGACTCCCTGTTTGACTGTCTACTTGCATATCTCCGTCTACCCATGGTCAGCACACTGGACATGGACTACCTACAGCTGGCCTCACCACTCTGCTGATCACCGTCACCATGACCCCACTCATCACCCCTTAACCTGTACAACCGCAATAAATGATAATGGAGCACATTCCATGTCTACGTATTTATTTGCCATGAGTATCTATGGAACTGCCAATACATCTAAAAGTGCTGCCCATCACCCAGCACATTGATGGGAGGGTGACAGAGCCGGCAGCAAAAACCTGCAATGTTGATCGTGGAGCAGGCAGTTGCTGGAGATAAGTGTCAATTGAGGCAACAGCCCAGGCAGGGAGCACAGAACATCACAACATTGTCCTGAAAGGAGAGCAAGACACGGACAACAATCACTGTAGGAGTCACAGATGCCAACTCCACACAAATGCACCATAGGAACAGGTACCCAGGGCAGAAATACCAGTCAGGTCCACAACCATATGGCCAGCACCAACAGATATGCACAACAGATACCAACCCAATGGTCCCATCCTCACAGCACCCAGCGGCAGACCTGGCCCCATACCCACTGCCACCAACAACAATGTTGCACCCAATGTCTACTCACAGGATGGATGCTGCACAGATGCAACAAGCCGATATGGCACACACAGAGCATTTGAACTGGCAACTCAGGGAACATTCTACATACACATAGATGACACTAGTGCATCAGCTCAACACCTGCCTGACCATAGGCCTGACCTGTACATTGTGACTACCACAGTCATGGGGACATGTGACACCCCCCTTACCCACCCAGAGGCAGAGCTGCAACCAGTGGTAACAGACAACAGGTGACATCAGGCACAAGGCAGACAGTTGTGGAGGACATATACCACACAGGTTTCACATACCAGCATTTTAGCCGAAGAAATGCCAAATCAGATCTGCCCGAAGTCAGCAGCATCCTCTTCATCCTGTTCTTCATCACTCCCCATGTCCCCTTCATTAGCCACCAGCACAGCTACCCCCTCCTCTGCATTCAGTAACGGGATGGGATGCCTCAGGGACAGATTGTGTAGCATGCAGCAAGCCACAATGAAGGCTACCTTCTGTGGCTTGTAGAGAAGGGCTCCTCTGGAGACATGCAAACAGTGGAACCTGGCCTTTAGCAGGCTGAAGCATCTGTCAATGACCCGTCTGGTACCACCGTGGGCTTCATTGTAACGGTTGTCTACAGCTGAGGTCAGATGCCATATGGGTGTCAGGAGCCAGGGAAGATTGGACTAGCCAGAGTCACCTGTGTGCATAGTGGGAAAAGGCATGTCAAGACTGGTAGAGCGATACAGCAGGGGCACAAGGGTGCAGGGAGGTGAGGGGCACACATAAGCAGGGGTACATACCGATGATCCACGCCCGGTCCCTCTGGAGTAATGCTATCATGTGTGGTATACTGTTGTTCCAAAGGATGTAGGAATCATGCGCAGAGCCGGGTATGTGGCCGTCACCTGGGAGATGCACTGGTCCACGAGACACACCAACTGCACATTGACCGAATGGAAGTTTTGGGGGTTTCTGTACACCTGTCATTCCTCCTGGGTGGCACCAGGGCAATGTAGGTGCTATCAATGGCACCAATCACATGTGGGACGTCAACACGCAGCCTGGACAGTGTTCAAATCTGCATGTCATCGAAACCCACAGTACATCCCTCAGGACATTGCTGACCATGGGCTGCAACATCCTACTTGCGAGGCCTACTGTGATCTTGAAGGAGCCTGAGGCAAGGTAGTGGAGGACTAATAACACCTGCACTCTGGGAGGGATGGCGAATGGCAGGCAACAGCTCCGGCTCCAACAGGGCCACTAGTTCCATAATGGTAACACGGTTCAGTGATAGGTCTGGATGACGTGATGCTCCTACAGGGAGGCAAGGTCTACTAGGGGCCTGTACACCGGTGCATCCCTCATCCTCATCTCTCCACATACCTGAGAAAAGGAGACAGTTGGTTTAATGTTGTACACCATAGACTGTGTCGATGGTGTTGATGTGGCTGCAGGCCACCGCATGTCACTCATGACGCACATAATTACACACACATAACATATTGGATTTGTAAATTGGTAGCTGTCTGTCTGTATGCATGGGAGAGATGGAAGTGTGATCATCCCTCTGGCGTAACACATCATGCCGGTAGGCTGTCACTGCCGCCTTTTCATGTGCTCCTGCTCACTTGACTCCTGAGCTACATGCACTGAAGACCTCCACTGCATGTAATTCTGTGTTCTGACTCTGGTAGTCGAAATGGCACATCCTGCAGGAGACAGGGCCCCAGCCTTCACCTTGGAAGAGTCAGATTGTATCGTGGATGGGGTCCTGGCCCTGTGCGGACAGTTGAATGGGGCACCAGAGCAGCAGGGGAGCACAATGTCATTGTCCTGTATTTCATCTGTGCGTATGGGTATGTAGGCCTTGGTAGGTGACAGTGTGTATGGAGCATGGACATGGGTGAGGGGCCTAGTGCTACATTGGCTGACGACGTGTGGGTGTGGAAGTGTGTTGTGTGCTATCAACAACTGTCCTAGAGATGACACTCTACGTGACTGTGTCCTTCTGTCTGTGTCACCCATGCAGGTAAGTGCACATCAGGAGAAGGGGATTTGGAATGCCATTGCCAAGCAAGTGTGGACCCTGGGGGTCCATGCCCAGCAGAACATTGATAACACATACGTTACCAATGACAAGCTGAGCAGACTGAAGGCGCTACTGTTCCAGTAACATATTGCATTGGTCTCGGCTAGAGTGTCATGTACACACGAGATGGCAATATAATCGGGCGAGACACAATCCCCATCAAATTCCTACTCCAAAAAGCACTCTTGTGAGATGTCATCAGTATAACCAATGCTGCAAGCACTGTAGCGAATGTGCATTGGTGTAAGTCTGTCAGGTCTGGATTTGTGTACCTCTTCCACACTGATTCAGACTCATTCATGCAGGCATCAATCACTCCCATCAAGTGTGTTTTGCGGCTAGCCTGTGATTTTGCCATAAATAGGTGGGATACTACAGCTGTAGTACATGATATGCAGTGGTTGTGGCTTTCCAGCAAAGCGCCACTACCATCAGCCCAGCTGTGTCATGATTGCATAGAACAGCTCTTTGGAGCTCTGTTACTGGAGGAACTGGAGCACAACTGGTCCTTGTTATTCTGACCACTCCTATGGTGTGTGCAGCCTGTCTTTCACTGCACATGGTGCCACTTTGTAAATCTACCTACTACCTTGCGGTTCTGCCAATGCCTCCTGTGGGCCAGGTGCTGCTGGTATCCCACTGAGACTCCATTCATGGTCGTGTCCACTGAGACTAAGGCTGATCCGCAAGACGACTTATGAGCTGCTCTTGGTGGATGCCTGGACCCTATTCTTCACAAATGATGTTGCTGGTCCCACTGATGTGTCTGCGCATGAAGCTGCTGCGCACTACCGCACTGTGGCTGTGTCAGCCAATATTATCATTGATCTGACATCTGATGAGGTGGCCTGTATCCTGAGTGCAATTCTGCCTGATGGCTTGGACGACCAGGGAGAGCATTCAACAAGACATCCTGACTGTCAGCGCCCATCAGAAGAAGGGGACAGGGTGTGCCATCACCTAGTAAGTGCAAACCCTGGGGGTCCATGCGCGGAGTTGCACTCTCTGCAGAAAGATGTGAGAGTACCTGAGCCGCTGGGCCTGGAAGACTGTGGAGGCCCAGCTGGGGATGTCCCCTCAGCATGGGATGGGTGCTCAATGGTCCCTGAGAACCCTCATGGGCTGTATTATGGTGGTGGTCTAGCCTGAGGGTGATTTGCGCTTAATGGCAGCACAACACCCACAAGGGGGTGAGTACACACTCTCACAATGTATGTTGCCATGGTGGCATGGGCTCAGCACTACTGGAGACCTGTAGCGTGGATACTAGGTGGATTAATGTCCACTTTGGGTAGGGAAAACCGGGCAGGATTGGCATCAGAGATGTGTGGCCATGCCATGCAGTCAGTGAATAGAGGTGCAATTACCTTCAATGTGGTATCTGTGTTGTCACCTACTACCATATAAAGGCTAGCCAGCTCATGCCAACATGGTCATTGCATCTGGGGTGTCAAGCCATTGTAATATGTTTTTGACAATCAATGTGCTGGGGCAAATGTTGAGTCGTCAATCTGCTGCCAGGTACTGTGTGTTGTGAGGTAAGGTGGGGCAAGACACAGATGTGAAATTGGACAATTGCCCGGTAGGGATGCCAACTACCCATGCAGGATCATGTAGGTTTGGTTGTCCTGGACTTGTGTGTCTCAACGGGCATGGGGATTGGGCAGGTACTGGGCAGGTTTAGTGCGTATGACTCTCATCATGTATAAAATTTCATCTTTATCAGCGTCAGCGGTTCCCATGTGCATTGCTATGGTTCCCCCATGGTGTTCCATTGTTGTATCATGTGTAGGTGATGGCATGGCGTGTCATGGCATGACATCAGAAGATGATGCCATTACTCTGTGTGACTGCTGTGCCGATTGTACCCTGTCTCTCTCTCCCACCCAACCTCCCTCCCTCCCCTCCTCTGTACTTGTGGGCATCAGCATCATCTGCTGATCGAGAAGGGGAACGGGTGAGTGGGGAAGCTGCAGGCCTCGAGACCCAGGAGGCTGATTCCAGTGGTGCTGAGGTAAGGAGTGGGACGAAGGACGAGGGGAGTGCCACAGGGGAGACAGGATCATCCTCTCCATATTCTGATTCCTCCTCCGATGGCAGATCCTTTGTGGTTGCGGAACCATCTGGGCCCATGCCTACATCATCCTTGTCTGCCACACCCCTTGCCAGCACCACCCTCCCTGTAGCTCCCCACCCAGTTACCTGTGCCCGCTCACCCAAGAGGGTGGGCATGTCCTTTGCCCCAGTCAGCCCTACTGCCCCCAATGAGGAGGCTATTGACCTCCTGAGGTCCATCTCTATGGGGCAGACAACTATCGTGAAAGGGAACTGGCATCCCAGATGCTTCAGTGCAATGCATTCCTGGGAGGCATTCACTGTGCCTTGTCTGGCCTGCTGAGATCGTTTCAGGCTCTGACCTCCTCCTTGACAGCAGGCAGTATCCCTTATACTTCTGTCCCTCCTGCCATCTCCCTGCATCTCCTCACCACCTCCTCCCAGTGCATCTATATGTCCTCAGACACCCACCCAACATTCCCCCAGCACACCAATATCATCCACCCACGCACCTACACCCAAGGCATCTCCACATAGACACCTCACAACCATACCCACTCCCTCCACTTCCAAGGGCATGCCCAGACACCCCGCTGGCTTACCCACCCCCCTGCAAGTGCAAGCCTAAGTAACTCCCATCAAACACCACCCCTGCAGACTCCCCCTCCGAGGCCGGGTAATGGAACTCCCCCGTCAAGCCCAAGGGTCGCCACCCTACCACCATCCACCTCACCCCAGAGGTGCCTGCATTCCCCATTAGTATCCCTGCTCTATGTAGGCCTGCACTTTTCAGGCAGGAGTCAAGATGGGCCTTCACCTTGTGTCCACTGTGCTCAGAGCACCTATTAGGCTGGCCCTTGCGCATGTGTATTAATGGATCCATTCACATTGTTGTCCTTTCTAATATATCTGCACAACTGCGTTGGTGTTGATGGTACTTGCCTTGTCCTGGCTTTCCTTCCACATGTATGTGTGGTGGGTTGTGGGTATTAGCATGTATGCATGTGTGTATGTGTGTGTGTGTAGGTACAGGTGTTTGCGTGTGTGGGTGGACGTGGCTTCACGTGTTGTGTGTGTGTATACTGACGTCATTCCCTCCAGTGTATGGTAGGCTGGTGTACTTGTGGTTGGTGTCATCGTCATCATCGCTGGTCACGGAGTTGCAGAACTAGGTGGAGGATTGAGTGGTGTTGCAATTCTGACGGAAGTGCCTGTGGGTAGGTGTTTCCATTTCTATTGTCTGTTTCCCCCAGGCTTTTTGTGGCAGTGGTTTCGCCACATAAATCCTGGAGATGTGAAAACTTCTGACATGGTTGTAGGATGGTGCCTGATCGCCAGGTTAATGATGGCTGCCGCCTGGCGCGCCTGCACTTCCTCTGTGGCAGTCTGAACGGTATGTATTCTGCAGGTGCCTTCACAATACTTGTGATATGGTGGTCTTCACTACCAGGCCCACGGTGGTGCACCCGCCAACTCTACCGCGGTGGAACACTGACCGTCAAACTCATAATGAGGGCCTATATTATTTGCTGATGACAGCCCTTAAAAAAATAAAAAAGCAGCCATATTGTTTTGAAAATGCTTAGTGCTTTTTATTCAAGGGGAGATCTAGAAATGTATAGAAACACACATGGCCCTTTACAAAAGGCAGTAGAGTTAGGGAAAAGTGTATTTAAACAAAGTTTATGGAGTACTGCATTACTACCTCACATTACTAACTCAAAACTGTCAAGGCGAAACATCACAAACAATGACTTCGGAACAACGATTACGTTGTTAATGCAAGCAGAACCATGCTTGCGTTAAGAACAACTCCTTTTTTCTCTGCCTTAACCACGTGTGTGCTGAACAATGCACATGCGTGGTTAAGGCAGAGAAAAAGGGAGAGTGCATCGGGAGAGTACATGGTCAGGTAAGTGGAGCTGGGGCATTGTTGGGGGTAGGTTTCAGGGGTGGGGATGGATTAAGGGCTTGGGGTGGGGGTCTTTGAAGTTTATTTTTTTTAGGGGCAGGGTGGGGGGATCGGGGTAGTTCTGATTTATAGGGGTGGGGGATCGGGGCAGTTTATGTTTTTAGGGGCGGTATGGGGGTTGGGGTAGTTTTGTTTTCGGTGGGGGACCGGGTACTTTTGTTTTTTGGGGTGGGGGTGGGGGATCGGTTAGTTTGGTTTTTGGGGGTGGGGGAATTAGGGTAGTTAGGGTTTGGGGTGGGGGGCTAGGGGTAGTTTGGTTTTTGGGGGTGGGACAGGGGGATCGGGGTAGTTTTTTTTTTAGGGGTGGGGTTGTTTGTTTTTAGGGCGGGTGGGGGAGGTCAGGGAAGGGTTTAGGGCTCAGGATGGGTGGGAGGTATCCGGGGTAGTTTTGTTTTAGTGATGGGGTCAGGGTAGATTTAGTATTAGGGGTGGGGTACTTCTGGGCCTTAGGGTTGGTGGGCGGGTTGCATGCTGGAACTACACATGCTGTTCCACACAAGCCTTTACTCTACTCTATGCCACTCTTTTCCAGTCTACAACTCTCTTTGATACAACAATCACTACACTGTACGATGTGCCACTCCACTCTATGACATGCCACTCTCATGCACGATACACCACTCCACTTTTGGCAACTACCCTCCTTGCCCCTCCACTGTCAGACACCATATGACATGCCACTCTATGACATAGGACATGCTACTCCACTGTATGCCAATCCACTCCACGACATGCCACACACCTTTATATCACTCCACTGTTTGTCACTCCACTCTACACATTCTACTCTAATCAATTTTACACAACTCTACTCAATGCAACAACACTCTACACCACAACACTTTAGGACATGACACTCTATGACATTACAATGTATAACACTCCACTCTATGCCACTCCACTCCACAGCATTCCATTCCATGTTATGCCCCTCAATCCTACGCCCCTCTAGTCCACTATATGATACGCTATGAAACACCAATTTACTGTACAACATACCAAGCCACACTATGACAAGCATCTTTACTCTCGACAATCCATTCTACTCTATGCACTCCATGCTACTCTTCTGTATGACACGTCACTCCACTGTATGACATGCCCCTCCACTCTAAGGAATGCCACTCCTTCTACGGCATTGCATTCTACACCCTTCCACTGCAAGACACCGGACAACAGGCCACTCTATGACACAACACAACACCCTACTCTTTGTCCTGCCACTCCACTGTATGACATGTGACTCCACTCTACAACACACTAATATGCTGTATGATACCCCATTTCCACTCCACACATCTCCACCTTATGACATGCCACTCCAGTCTACCACACAACACTCCACTGTACATACACCACACTACTGTACACCCCTTTACTGTAACACACTGTACCACATGCTGCTCTATGACACAAGACTCTGGTGCACTCCAGGGTATGTCACTGCACTCCAAGCCACTCCACTCTATATCACTCCACCCTACACCACAACACTCTGTGTTATGACACTCTACCCCACCCCACTCCATGCCACTCCACTCTACTCCACACCACTCTACAACTGTATACGACACACCACACTACTACAGTGTATGGCATGCCACTCCACTCAGTGACATGCCACACCACTGTATGACATGCCACTCCACTCTAGGTGACTCCACTCTATGAGCTACATGTATGAAATTTTCTTTTGTGACAATTTGCAATTGGTTTAGGAATCGCAAATTGTGAGTCACAAAAGAAAATGTACAACAGTGTCAAGCACACTGTTTGCAATTCCCAATGTGGTCGCAAATGACCTACCTCATGAATATTAATGGTTAAAGAATTTGCGATTCCATTGGAAATGGCTACACTCACAGCAATGGTGGCCCATTGGGGACAGCAGACCACCATGTCAGTGAATGCTCTATAAGTAAAGCAGTTTTTATTTTTGAAATGCAGCCTGTTTTCCTCAGAGTAAAACAGGATGCATTTCAAAAAGAAAAATTAAACGTATCTGTTTCATTTTTTCAGTGGGACCACTGCCTGCTCTGAAAAAATACTTTTGCATTCATTCACAAACAGGAAGGGGTCCAATGGGGACCCTTTCCCATTGGCGAATGGGTTACCACCAATTTGAATTTGGTGGTAACTATGATTGTTTTGCGACTGTAACTGATAGAAGGGGTGATGTTACAGCTTTGTATGTTTCCCCTTCCTCTCCACCTTTTGTGTTTGAAAGTCACAAAACAATCATACAACCCCCTGCAACTTGCTATTTGGAAGGGATGCCGTTGGCACGCCCCTTCCAAATAGCAATTCACAAACTTATTTTGTACTGCGGTAAATAGATTACTGAAACAGGGTTTGTACCTACCTAAATGCTTTTTTCTTTGCGCAAACAGTTTGAATCTGTGAATTGGGTTGTTTTCGCACAGATAAAAGCTTTGTACATCTGGCCCTACATTCCTTCATTGTCTGGACATTATACAGAATGCCACTCTATGACATAGAACATGCCACTCCACTTTCCAACGCTCCACTCCAATCTACTCTACAACATGCCACTCCACTCTCTGCCATTCCACTCTACACCACTCCACAGCACACCAATTTACTCAATGTCACCACATTCTACGCCACAACAGTCTATGACATGACACTCTATTACACTGTATGACACTCTACTCTATGCCACTACATTCTTCACTAATCCACTCTACAGCACTCTAATTGACTCTATGCCTTGCAATTCTATGCCCCTTTAGTCCACTGTATAATACTCAAAGAAACGCCACTCTACTCTACTCTGTGACACACAACACCACTCTATGAAATACCACTCCACTCTGGACACACACGCACTCATGACGCTCCACTGCCTGATACGTCACTCCAATCTATGACATGCCACTCCACTCTGTGATAACTACTCCATGACCCTCCACTGTAATACACTCTACACCATGCTACTGTACATGCCACTCCACTCTTGACACTCCACTTGAACAAAGACAAAGAAGGAGGTTGTCTTGCTTGGTCTGTCCTCCTTGTAGACCAAGTAATGTCACAAAAAAGGCACAGCAGAAGGGACCCCCCCACAGAACAGACAAGGAATAAAAGGGGTTTTACTTTTAGAAATAATGGTACCTCACCAGGGTTACCCCTTAGTGGCATGGTTCATCATTGGGTTCCTCCTGTTCCGCTATGGAACAGGGCGTGCTACAACCTGTGAGATACGTGGGAGCACTGATGTAGTCACGTCAATGTGATTCAAATCAGGGACAGGAGTGGTGGGGTCTTGAATGAGTTAAAAATACCTGCCTCCTAGTGGTTCCAATAATTTAATGGATCTCCTGGAGACAGTATGATTAAAAAAAGGACTGTGGAAGTTTGGTATGTATTGTACCTTTCTTCCAGGTCTACATGTTTCGGAGCCTTACCCCTATGCTCCCCTTCAGGACTAAGGTTGACTCCCTGGTTCCACTCCTTATATACCTATCACAAGTGTAAGCACGAACAATGCATGCTATGCGATAAAGTGCATTTCATCTATCTAGTGTGGTGTTCTCAAATGATACCTATCATATGTCGTGTCCTCAAATGATACCTGTGGCGATAGAAAGGGATATAGTTATCATAACCCTATAGAATATTGGGCTGCTATACATAGTTTTTATTGTTTGTGGGTGTGGTGCCACATATTAGCAAACTTCAGCTCACTCATGAAAGGGCACAGATGACAACCAATGGTCAAGAAATGAGCACCGATGAATCTTCATAATGGACATTACAAGACAACCTACACTTAAAAACATGTACAGCACTCAAAATAGCACACTTGGTACATGCATGACCTCCTCAGTAATGTGCTGGCGATGGTATCGTAGATCTGCCGGGAGGGGTGTGTGCTTCTAATCACACTCTAAAGGTTTGTCAAAGTGTGAGAATGCACTCTTCTCTTGGTCAGCATCCATGACGTGATGTGGAGAAATCAAATTAGCACTTATTTCCTCAAAGCAACACTCCTACTCGTCACTTAATGCTCACATCCCCGGGGTCTGAATGTGATGGGCATGAGTGAGAACTGGGCCTTCTGTGCGTGCATCACAGCGCGCTGTGACGTAGCAATGCGTTGCGGCACTAGAGTGTTAACTTTCCAAGATGGCGGCCTGCTACGGCCATGAGGGAGGTACGCGAGGGTCCTATGAATTAGGTGTCCCTGAGAGTGCCTTAGGGGAGCCCGCTCTAATACGGGGGTTGCAAAAGGGGTGGGTGGAAGTGGCTACGTACTGTGAGGTACTCTATTCACTGATAGTGAAGGTTGTGATGCTGGAACACAGAAGTAATATCGAACAAGGTAAACTCCCAATGAAACTGGTCACACACTTCAAACAGCTGACACATGAAAGGTTTTATAGTATGTACAGCTTAGACATCAGAAAGACATGACCTGAGCGCTCTTTCATAATAATTAACCTTTTTTGGGCAAACAGACAGGGAGGCCATGTGGTAATATGAATGGAATGCGTTGTGCAGATAGCTTCCTTGTACGATGTCTCTCACAGTTACTTCTTCATTTATCAAGACCTTTGTCATAGAGGGCTTGCATTAAACGTCCAGCACCTCCCAGTAACACAAGTAACAAGAAAACCGGCCTTCTGCAAATATTTGAGATTGTGTACTGTTTCCGTTTTAGGATCCTGGTATGATAAATGTGCCCTAGCAGTTATTGGTGTAAATGCCTTGCTTTACTATGGCCTTTATCCCCTAGGGTGCCCAGGATGAGCTGGTCTCGCCCTCGGCAACCGTTGCCTGTCGCCGAAGACGAGACCAGCTCGTTCTGCTATGGTCCCTCGGTGGAGCGCAAGCGCTCCTCCCCAAGGGCCAAGCACCCCCCTCGCCTGGGCAGGAATGGAAGGGAAATGGATTCCCCTTCAACCCCCCCGTGGCATCTGATGACGTCAGTGCGCAATCGCATGCTGACCTCATCAGAGGCCTATCTCTCCGCATTGGAAGCTTCCAGCGCGGATCGGAGGAGAAATGCTTTAGTATTTCTCCTTCGATCACATGGAGGAGGCAAGAGAGGCATCAAAGGAAAGGAAAGGCCTTTCCTTTCCTTCGATGTCTTTCTCAGCATTTCTGCTGCCCAATTGCGATGCGAGTGGGCAGCAGAAATGCCACTACACACAAGGGATTTTTTTTTTATATTTGCACATAAGGGGAGCGCCCCATTGGGCAAGGGACGCTCCCCAGGGTGGCAAAATATTTTTAGGCCTTTTTCTGCCCCCCGTGGGCAGATCAGCCTATTATAATTGGGCAGATCTGCCCGTGGGGGGGGGCAGAAACCCCTAGACACCAGGGATATTTTTTTGTGTGTGTGTTTTTATTTTTATGTGTGGGGAGCAACCCCTAAGGCAAGGGTTGCTCCCCTTGGGGGAAGAAACCACTGCACACCAGGAATTTTTCTTTGTCAGTTTCATGTGAGGGGAAGGACCAATTAGGCAAGGGTCGCACCCCTGGGGGGGCAAATTTGTTGTAGGCCATTTCTGCACCCCTTGGGGACAGCTTGTCCTATTGTAATTAGGCTGATCTGCCCTGGATGGGTAGAAAACCCTAGACACCAGGGATTTAATTGTTTTGTTTATTTTATTTTTTTATATATGGGGAGTGACCTGTTAGGCAAGGGTCGCTCCCCTGGGGGGCAAATTGTTTTTATGCCATTTCTGCCCGCATTGGGGGCAGATTGGCATATTTTTATTGGGCCAATCTGCCCCCAAGGGGCAGAAACAACTAGACACCAGGGATTTTAAATTGTTTGCATCAATTTCACGCAAGGGGAGCAACCCCTTAGGCAAGCATCATTCCCCTAGGGTGGGAATTTATTTTAAGCCATTTCTGCCTGCATTGGGGGCAGATCGGCCAATTTTTATTAGGCCAATCTGCCCCCAGCCCACTTAGACACCAGGGATTGGTCTGTGTGTATATGTGTGTTTTGTTTGGGGGGGCAGCCCCTTGGGCAAGGGCAGATCCCCAGGGGAGCACATTACTGTTAGCCATATCTGCCCCCCTTGGGGGCAGATCGGCCTATTTTTGGAAGACCCATCTACACCCAAGTGGGGGCAGAAAACCCACCAGAGACCAGGTAACATTTGTTTTTAAAATAAGAGGGTGGCGGTATGGCCATACACCCACCCCAAATAAATGGGGCCAAACCTGTTCTGCCCACCAGTGGGCACATGGGGCATTTACCCCTGATCCACACCTCAGGGGAGGGGGTAGAAAGTCTACTAGATGTGAGGGAATTTAAAAAAAGAAAAAGTTGTGGGGAGGAGGCTACCAACCAATATGGGCCTGGTTTTGCCCCCACCCCAACTGAAGGGGTAACAGTCTTTCAGCTCTCCCAGCACTCTAAAACATCTTATCCCACAGCAAGTAAGTGGACATTTGATTATTTGGGGTTTTGGTTTTACATTTGGGCCATGAGAGCTTAGCTAACTCTCAAAATTGTCCTACTTGGAACGGTGAGGGCTGCACTTTTTGGACTTTGGGACGCTGTTATGTAGAAAATTCCACAAGACCTAGACATCTGAAAACTAAACGTCTGGGTGATTCCAAGGTGGTGTGCTTCAAATGCATCTGCACCATTTTCTTACCCACAGTGCCCTGCAAACCTCCAACTTTGCTGGAAATCACACATTTGTCTGACATTTTTGTGATGGAACCTTCCGGAATCTGTAGGAATCCACAAAATTCCTACCACCCAGAATTGTCTCATCTATACCGATAAAAACTCTGCCCCACTTGTCAGCCTAACAATGCTCTTTTTCAAACTGTCCTTTAGGACCCGCTTTGGTTCCCCCTCAATTGAGACATGTTTTTGGCTCTTACCTGTCACAGGCACCTGGACCACCTACACAAGTGAGGTATTATTTTTACTGGGAGACTTGGGGTAATGCTGGAAGGAAATTTGTGGCTCCTCTCAGATTCCAGAACTTTCTGTCATCAAAATGTGACGAAAAAGTATTTTTTTGGCTAAATTTTGAGGTTTGCAAAGGATTATGGGTAACAGAACCTGGTGAGACCCCCACAAGTCATGCCACCCTGGGTTCCCCTAGGTGTCGAGTTTTCAAAAATGTACATGTTTGATAGGTTTCCCTAGGTGCCGGCTGAGCTAGAGGCGAAAATCCACAGCTTGGCATTTTTACAAAAAACATGTCTCTTTTCTTTGGGAAAATGTGATGTGTCCATGTTGAGTTTTGGGGCATTTCCTGTCATGGCCGCTAGGGCTACCCACACTAGTGAGGTACCCTTTTTATCAGAGACTAGGAGGAACATTGGGTGGAAGGAAATTTGTGGCTCCTCTCAGATTCCAAAACTTTCTGTCACCGAAATGTGGCAAAGAAGGATTTTTTTGGGCCAAAGTTTGAGGATTGCAAAGGATTCTGGGTAACAGAACCTGGTGATAGCCCCACAAGGTACACCATCTTGGATTTCCCTAGGTGTCTAGTTTTAATAAATCTACAGGTTTGGTAGGTTTCCCTAATTGCTGGCTGAGCTAGAGGACAAAATCCACAGCTAGTAACTGTGCAAAAAACAGGTATGTTTTCTTTGGGAAAATGTGATGTGTCCATATTGTGTTTTGGGGCATTTCCTGTTGCGGGAGCTAGACCTACCCACACAAGTGAGGTACCAGTTTTATTGGGAGACTAGAAGAATGTTGGGTAGAAGGAAATTTATGGCTCCTCTCATGTTCCGGAACTTTCTGTCACCGCAATGAATAAAAATATTTTTTTTTGCCAAATTTTGAAGTTTGCAAAGGATTATGGGTAACAGAACCTAGTGAGAACCACACAAGTCATCCCATCCTGGATTCCGCTAGGTGTCTAGTGTTAAAAAATGTTTGGGTTTGGTAGGTTTCCCTAGTTGCCGGCTGAGCTAGAGGCCAATACCCACAGCTATGCACTTTCCAAAAAACAGGTCTGTTTTCTTTGGAAAAGGGTGATGTGTCCACGTTTTGTTTTGTGGCATTATCTTTCACGGATGCTATGCCTACCCACACAAGTGAGGTACCATTTGTATTGGGAGACATGGGGGAATGCTGGGTCGAAGGAAATCTGTGGCTCTTCTCAGATTCCAGAACTTTCTGTCACTGAAATGTGAGGAAAAAGTGTTTTTTGGCCAAATTGTGAGGTTTCCAACGGATTCTGGGTAACAGAACCTTGTGAGAGCCACACAAGTCATCCCATCCTGGATTCCCCTTGGTATCTAGTGTTAAAAAAGTTTTGAGTTTGGTAGGTTTCCCTAGTTGCCGGCTGAGCTAGAGGCCAAAATCCACAGCTTGGCACTTTTAAAAAAACGGCTATGTTTTCTTTGGGAAAATATGATGTGTCCATGTTGTGTTTTGGGGCATTTCCTGCCGCGAGCACTAGGCCTACCCACTCAACTGAGGTACCATTTTTACCGGAAGACCAGGGAAACGTTAGGTGGAAGGAAATTTGTGTCTCCTCTCAGATTCCAGAACTTTCTGTCACCAAAATGTGAGGAAATAGTGTTTTTTTGGCCAGATTTCGAGATTTGCAAAGATTTCTGGGTAACAAAACCTGGTGAGAGCCCCACAAGTTACCCCATTTTGGATTCCCCTAGGTGTCTAGTTTTTCAAAAATGTAGTGGTTTGGTAGGTTTCCCTAGGTGCCAGCTGAGATAGAGGCCAAAATCCACAGCTAGGCACTTTGCAAAAAACAGGTCTGTTTTCATTGGGAAAATGTGATGTGTCCATGTTGTGTTTTGGGGCATTTCTTGTTGAGGGCACTAGGCCTACCCAGCACAAGTGAGGTATTATTTTTATCAGGGACATGTGGAAGCACTGGGTGGATGGAAATTTGTGCCTCTTCTCATATTACAGAACTTTTTGTCACCAAAATGTGAGGAAAAAGTGTTTTTTTCGCCACATTTTGAGGTTTGCAAAGGATTCTGGGTAACATAAACTGTTGAGAGCCCCACATGCCACCACATCTTGGATTCCCCTAGATGTTTAGTTTTTAAAAATGTGCAGGCTTGCTAGGTTGCCCAGGTGCCGGCTGAGGTAGAGGTCAAAATCCATAGCTTGGCACCACAAGTGAGGTACCATTTTTATTGGGAGACTTGGGGGAATGCTGGGTGAAGGAAATTTGCGGCTCCTCTCAGATTCCAGAACTTTCTATCACCGGAATATGAGGAAAACTGTTTTTTGTTGCCAACTTTTGAGGTTTGCAAAGGATTCTGTGTAACAGAACCTGGTGAGAGCCCCAAACGCCATCCCATTCTTGATTCCCCTGGGTGTCTAGTTTTAAAAATGCAGAGGTTGGGTAGGTTTCCTTAGGTGCCAGCTGAGGTAGAGGTCAAAATCCATAGCTTGGCACTTTGCAAAATACAAGTCTGGTTTTTTTGGGAAAATGTGATGTGCCATGTTGTGTTTTGAGGACATTTCATGTCGCAAGCACTAGACCTATCCACGCAAATGAAGTGCCAGTTTTATCAGGAGACTTGGGGGAACGTTGGGAGGAATGACATTTGTGGCTCCTCTAAGATTACAGAACTTTTTGTCACCCAAATGTGAGGAAAAAGTGTTTTTTGGGCCAAAGTTTGAGGTTTACAAAGGATTCTGGGTAACAGAACCGGGTGAGAGCCCTACAAGTTACCCCATCTTGGATTTCCCTAGGTGTCTAGTTTTCCAAAATGCACATGTTTGGTTTTCCCTAGGTGCCGGCTGAGCTAGAGGATGAAATCCGCAGCTTGACACTTTGCAAAAAACAGCTCTGCTTTCTTTGGGAAAATGAGATGTGTCCATGTTGTGTTTTGGGACATTTCATGTTGCAAGCACTAGGCCTACCCACACAAGTGAAGTACCATTTTTTTCGGGAGACTTGGGGTAACGTTGGGTGGCCGGAAATTTGTGGCTCCTCTCAGATACCAGAACTTTCTATCACCGCAATATGAGGAAAACCTTTTTTTTGCCAACTTTTGAGGTCTGCAAAGGATTCTGTGTAACAGAACCTGGTGAGAGCCCCACAAGTCATCCCATTCTTCATTCCCCTGCGTGTCTAGTTTAAAAAAATGCACAGGTTAGGTAACTTTCCTTAGGAGACAGCTGAGGTAGAGGTCAAAATCCATAGCTTGGCACTTTGCAAAATACAGGTCTGTTTTCTTTGGGAAAATGTGATGTGCCATGTTGTGTTCTGGGGGCATTTCATGTCGCAAGCACTAGGGCTACCCACACAAGTGAGGTATGAGTTTTTATCAGGAGACTTGGGGGAACGCTGGGTATAAGGAAATTTGCGGCTCCTCTCAGATTCCAGAACTTTCTGTCACAGAAATATGAGGAAAAGGTGTTTTTTGACCAAATGTAGAGGTTTGCAAAAGTTTGGGGTAATAGAACCTGGTGAGAGCCCCACAAGTCACCCCATCCTGGATTCCACTAGGTCTCTAGTTTTCAAAAATGTTCAGGTTTGGTAGGCTTCCCTAGGTGCCGGCTGAGCTAGAGGCCAAAATGCATAGCTAGGAACTGTGCAAAAAACAGGTCTGTTTTCTTTGGGAAAATGTGATGTGTCCAGGTTGTGTTTTGGGCCATTTCCTATTACAGGCGCTAGGCCTACCCACACAAGTGAGGTACCATTTTTATCAGGAGACTTGGGGGGGTGCTGGGTAGAAGGAAATGGGTGGCTCCTCTCATATTTTGGAACTTTCTGTCACCAAATGTGAAGAAAAGTAGTTTTTTGGGCCACATTTTGAGGTTTGCAATGGATTATGGGTAACAGAACCTGGTGAGAGTCCCACAAGTCATCCCATTCTGAATTCCCCTAGGTGTCTAGCTTTTAAAAATTCACAGGTTTGGTAGGTTTCCCTATATGGCTGCTCAGCCCACGACCAAAAATGTAGGACCGCCCGCAAAAACAGGTAGTTAGTATATTTGATAATTTGGATGTGTCCACATAGTGTTTTGGGGCATTTCCTTTCGTGGTCACTAGGTTTACCCACACAAGTGAGGAACCATTTTTATCGAGAGACTTTGGGGAACGTTGAATGGAAGGAAATTTGTGGCTCCTCTCAGATTACAGAACTTTCTGTCACCGAAATGTGAGGAAAAAGTGTTTTTTTGAGATTTACAAAGGATTCTGGGTAACAGAGCCGGGTGAGAGCCCCACAAGTAACCCCATCTTGGATTCCCCTAGGTGTTTTAAAAAATGCACACGTTTTTAAGGTTTTCCTAGATGCCGGCTAAGCTAGAGGCCAAAATCCACAGCTAGGCAGGTCAGTTTTCTTTGGGAAAATGTGGTGTGTTCATGACGCGTTTCCTAACGTGGGCATTAGGCCTATCCACGTGTGTGAGGTACCATTTTAATTGGAAGACTTGGGGGAACACAGGATAGCAGAACAAGTGTTATTGCCCCTTGTGTTTCTCTACATTTTTTCCTTCCAAATGTTAGACAGTGTTAAAAAAAGACGTCAATTTGAGAAATGCCCTGTAACTCACATGCTAGTATGGGGACACCAGAATTCAGAGATGTGCAAATAACCACTGCTTCTCAACACATTATCTTGTGCCCATTTTGGAAAGACAAAGTTTTTCCTGATAGCTTTTTTTCACTCTTTATAGTTGCTGTATACCAGGTATAAAATGAAAAACCATTGCAAGGTGCAGCTCCTTTATTGGCTCTGGATACCTAGGGTTCTTGATTAAGCTACACGCCATATATATCCCCACAACCAGAAGAGTCCAGCAGATGTAACGGTATATTGTTTTAAAAAATCTACATCACAGGAAAAAGTTACAGAGTAAAACGTGAAAAAAATGGCTGTTTTTTTCACCTCAATTTCAACATTTCTTTTATTTCAGCTGTTATTTTCTGCAGGAAAACCTTGTAGGATCTACACAATGACCTCTTGCTGAATCCAGAATTTTGTCTACTTTTCATAAATGTTTAGCTTTCCAGGATCCAGCATTGGTTTCACACCCATTTCTGTCACTAACTGGAAGGAGGCTGAAAGTACAATAAATTGTAAAAATTGAGTATGTCCCAGTAAAATTCCAAAATTGTGTTGAAAAATTTGGTTTTATGATTCAAGTCTGTCTGTTTCTAAAAGCTGGAACGATGGTAATTTTAGCACCACAAACCCTTTGTTGATGCCGTTTTCAGGGACAAAACAAACAAGCCTTCTTCTGCAGCCCTTTTTCCCAATTTTTTATATTTTTTTAAACAAACTTTTTGCTGTATTTTGGCTTATTTCTTGGTCTCCTTCAGGGGAACCCACACGCTCTGTCTACCTCTTGAATCCCTAGGATGTTGGAAAAGAAGGACGTAAATTTGGCTTGGGTAGCTCATGTGGGCAAAAAGTTATGAAGGTCTCAGGGCTAACTGCCCCCCAAATAGCCTAAAAACAGGCATGGCACCTGAGGGGGGGAAAGGCCTGGCAGCGAAGGGGTTAACAAAGCGACATATCATCGGTGTAGTTCCTCATACTCCTACAGGGGCGACCTGTTGACTGGAATTGATAACGTGTCCAGCCCTTATAAATTACCTGTACCTGGACACGTTGGAGGTGGGTGGACCTTTTGGCCGAGTTCGGCTCTCCTCATCCTAGAATAGTCGGCTCACTTAGATCAATAATCAATAACTTTTGTAATCGGTACTCAATACTCAATTAATAAATCGAAATAACACATCGGAAATCAATAACAGTTGGTATTTCGACGCACCATGACCTTTCAGTCATGAATAACCACACCAGTTTATTAAAAGTTAGTGA
Source organism: Pleurodeles waltl (assembly GCF_031143425.1). Lineage (NCBI taxonomy): Eukaryota > Metazoa > Chordata > Amphibia > Caudata > Salamandridae > Pleurodeles > Pleurodeles waltl. Next base: position 947,517,643 of record NC_090439.1, on the reverse strand, counting down.
ATTTATTTCCCTATATTAACAAAGCTAGCACAATGTATATAAGTCTCAAAACCAAATGATATATGTATACGAACGTTACTAGCTGTCCATAACGGCGGAAGAAATGCAATCTACGCAAAATCTGAATTATAATACATTCAGTTATAGCAATGCAAATTACTAATATGAGTAACTGTATTTGACTAATTTCATACATTGGTCAGCATAACAAGATTTCAAATTGGCATGGTGCATCGAATGAATACCTCGACTAACCTCTAATTAGTATTGGCATGTGGGGCTTCATGCAAAACGAATTTAGTCAACACAAATTTGGAAAACTTCTAGCTTGGGCCCTATAAAATAGCAGTTGGTACCTAAAAGGAAAAACACAATGCATAATACAATTATCCTTTCATATTTACCAAATACAATCAGCATTCAAGAAAGTCTTCGTCCCTCAGGTACCGGTTCAATGAGCATGGGGCAGATTTCAAAGGGGCAAAGTTAAGGGCAAGTTTCCTTGCAGCGGCAAGGAGAATGGGGCAAAGTTACTGCATGGGCAAGACGGGGCAAATTAAAGTTAAAGTCTCTAGGGTGAGAATTCGTAAAGTCTCTTTCTCTGGAATAGAGAAAAGGGCATCGGGATGTCATCCAAAATGGAGTCTGGCGTTTGGCTTCAAATTGGCATCAAGGAAAAATGGCTGACTTCTCTTTGTCCAGTGGGTTTAAGTAAGAAACATTCCAAATTCTGCAGGGTCTTCCATTGGAGGGATCATAGGGTGGCTTCAAATTGACCAATGAAAAATGTCTTTCTACTAGTACTCATTTATGCATACATTGTCCTTGGAGCCTTGGAACACAAGTTGCAACACAGTTTGCCAATTATTTTGGTATCTGTACCCTTATTGTCCGCACCTGCAGAGACTGACCTTGCTTCAAAGGGGATGAAACCGGCCTAGCACGAAACCTTGGAGATAAGTGTATTAGTCATCTCTACTGGAAAAATACAACTTTAAGCAAGAATATATGTTTCATTAGTTCAAGGAAAAGCCACGCAGTTAGAATTTGAGACCAGGCAACTAGGCCAAAGCCTCTACTAAATTTAAGCCAAGCATTAAACAGTTTCAATAAGAAATCATGGCACATATTTGCAATTATGACGGATTACTACATTTTTCAATTCTTCATGATTAATAAAGCTCGTTTATAATGATGGCGAACTACCCCGAGGGCACAATTTCCCTTGTACATTATTTTCTTTACTAATATCATACTACATTATACGATTTTGGTTACATGATATATGAATATATTTTGGACCTTCTTTTTCTGCGTCATCAGAATCAAGTGAAGTGTTTAATAAAAACATGATTCAGTGCTCTATTTGAACACATAGGAATTTTAACTATATTTTGTTCCCTCTCTCGAAGCATAGAACCTCCAAACGTGTCTAAAACTCCACCGTTCATTAGTTTTGGGTCAGCAAATAAACGTTTTTTCTCATTATAAAGAGTCAAATACGAGGATTGTTGTGAGTTTCTGATTTTGTATGTGCTGTTTGATTCTTTTTTGTTTTCTTTATAGGCGGCAGATGAGAAGAACACTGGCTGATGACTGGAGCTTGACAAGCAGGATACAAAGGAGGTTAAGAATCATGGCACCTTCACCTGGAGGAACGTTTTCTGGTTTCTAGTTTTTTTGAGTTTTTGAATACAGAATGGCCCGATGAATCTGCCAAATTCTTCATGGTAGTGAACTATGACAAACTTTGTAAGTAGGTGAACACTTACCCATGAAAGACAAATCACCAAAATGCCGGGGGTAACAGAAGGGACTTCACATGCCATTTGATCTGACTTTCACTCATACGCACATGCTTACAAATACACACACATTCATACTTATGCAAGTCTGTCGCACAAAAACACTCACCTGCAAGCATGCACACAACATAAATTTACAAACATCTTCTACTTTACTTTGGTTTGCAGGGAGGGCCATATTCCAGCTAATCATACTACATTCTATAGCACACTAATAGTGAATATTATTAATGTGGTGTAGTAAAAATGTGACAGAAAACAAAGAAAGTCGGCCCCCAACGCATCGCAAAGGCAGTCAAGGGTTGCAAGGGGCAAGGCAGGGGTTGCAGCTATGACCCCTAAATGACGTCTATAGATTTACAGATATGTCCGTTATTTTTATATTTGCAGAAAAACTAACATCAAAATAAGGCATAGGGTAGCATTACTGATATTTTTACATTTTATATTTGGAGTTTTCTACAAACAATATCTCAGATTCCAATCAAGAAGCCTTGTGATAACCTCAATAGTGAAAAGGGGTAGTTAGATGCACTTGTATATGGCCTCACATAAACAATATCAGCATGGGAGAGAAATTGGATAAAGAACCATGTGGCACCATCTAACAACGCACAAACACATCGACAAGGCACACCTATGATGAGATGCCTGGGACAAAAGCTAATGTCCCACTAGTGTCTTTTGTATGCTCTGTGTGCTACCACTCATCCTAGGTGTTTGAAATTGGGTTAACTCCATCAAGGATGCAACGCGCAGCTGTGGAGTCCTGCATCAGTGTTGCAACATGCAGCAACGGTTCAGATGCAAAGTTGCGAGGTGATGTGCCATGCTGCATCGGTTCTGCTTGCACCAATGCTGGGCTGGCAGAGCACCCTCAGGCCAACTTCGAAAGGTCCAGAGCTGTGGTGGCATCATTTGGGTCAGGGCTCACAGCAGACAGAGTCCTGGTGTTGGGTTCAAGGTGGTTGGAGCCTTTTCTGTCCCTCAGGCTCTGATCATCCAACCTGCCCTTGGAGTCAATCCAGTGGTCCTTGGTTGAAGATGGAGGTTCAGTCTTTCTTACTCAGGCAGCTGGACAGCAGGGCAGCAGAGTAGAAGGGCTGCAGGATAGCAGTACTTCTTGCAGAAGATTATCACAGCAGTCCTCCTGAGTCTTCCACAGGTCGAGATGTGCATGTAAGAGTTGGATCTCAGAGACCAATAGCCCACTTTGAAGTAAAATAAATATCAGGAGTCTTCCCCTTAACAGAGGTGTCTGGATATTTCTTCCTACCTGCTCTGCCCCAGCTCCTCTGGGGCACAAAAGACTAGTGTGAAACCCTTTGTTAACAGGCGGAGTCAGAGCCACAGGCTATAGGCACCAACTGGTTAGGACAAGAAAATACCAACTTTCTATAAATTACATTTTCAGAATTAAGTCTGAAAATCCAACTTTACAATTGCATGGGATATTAAATCACACTTCTTTGACATCAAAAATGACTTTCCTACATGTTCTCAATCACATGTTATCACGTATTACGTGTAGTAGGGTAAGCCAATGTTATCCAATAGCAGAGGTAGGCCTTTCAATAATAAAACATTCATTTAAGATTTTTTCACTACCAGCACAAGTACAACTTAAAAGTACAAGTCTAACTTTTTAAATACACTGCACACTGCCCTGTAGGCTGTTTAGAGCCTACCCTTGTGTGACCTATATGCATTAAAAAAGAAGGTTTGATCCTGGCAAAAGGTTTATTTTGCCAGGTAGAAATGGCAGTTTAAAACTGCTCCCACAGGCTGTAATGGCAGACCTGGGTCAGTTTTTTAAAAGGCTACTTAAGTGGTTGGTACAATTGGTGTTGCAGTCCCACTGGTACCAATTGAGGGTAAGCTAATTTTACCATGTTTAAAGAAGAGAGCATAAGCACTTTATCATGGGTTAGCAGTGTTAAAGTCTGCAGAGTCCTAAAGCCAATCCAAATGAATTCAGAAAAATGGGATTGGGGAAGGCAAAATGTTCAGGGGTGGTCCTGCAGGGATGTCCAAGTCCAACACTTGTCGCGCCGCACTGCGCGGCGCGAGCCGAGCGTTCGGCACAAGCCGCGCGTTCGGCTCGGGCCGCGCTTCGCGTCTTTAAGACGCGGCGCGCCCCGAGCCTTTCCTGCACCCTACGAGGCCCCAGGGCTTACTTGGGGCCTCGCGCTGCTCTCTCCCTCCGTCTTGTTGGGGTCTCCTGACCCCTCTTACCTGTTTGGGCTCCTTTTCTTCTTTTTCTGTCTTCTTCCTTTTTTGGGTCTGTTTCTTACTCTTTCCTTTATGTCTTTTCCCCTTCCCAGGTTACCCTTGTCTTCCCAGCATTCCTCCTTCCCTATTCTCTATGGTTTCTGCTCCAGTCTATTCTATCTACTTTTCCCTGTCCAAGATGGTGTCCTTTTTCTTCCTGTGGGTCACTTCCTGTTTTATGGTATTTAAGGGTGGTGTTTTCTTTTCCTCTTTGCGCTGCAACACTCTCTGTTTCAGTTAGTGTCCTCGCTCCTGATTTCCTAGCCTTTGGCTCTGGATTTCGCCATTTCTGTGTTATTACGTCAGTTCCTTTGATTCCTGTTCCTCTGTTCTTGTTCCAGGAATCCTCTGCGAATCTTCTTGGAGGTTTTTTCCTCTTCTTCTGAAGGTTTTTTTTTCCCTCTGGCGCTACTTTCTCACGGTCACGGTCTGTCCTTGGCGTTTCCTTTGCCTACAGCACCGTGGCTACCAGAAAGAGTCGCCCCTTTTTGGGCCAAAGTCGAACTCTCAAGATCCACGCCTCAAGATCTGCAAACTCCAGGCGCAAGCAGCACGTGAGTCGTGACAGATTGCAGCGCCCAACCATCCCGACGTCTTCTAACACCATGGAAGACACTGTGGTAGCTGCTGCGGATCCGGATCAAGCTCTGCTAACTACAATTCAGCAACAAGCTCAAGAATTACAGCAACTACACAGTGAGAATGCTGCGCTGCGACAGGCTTTGGCTTTCCGCAGTGGTGATGTCCCGACGCTCTCCGCCTCTACCCATCGTTTTTCGGGTGAACCAACCAAGCTGCGTGAGTTCCTTGATTCCTTAACAGTGTACTTCGCCTTCCGACCCACCCAATTCTCCCATGACAGAACAAAGGTGGGTTATCTCATCAGTGCCTTATCTGGTCCTGCCTTGGCCTGGGCAACCCCGATGGTATCATCTAACGATCCGGTATTGTCGGATTATTCCGCCTTTGTGAACCGCTTCAAGCTGATGTTTAGTCGTCCGGGATTGGAGGCTTCAGCGGAAGAGGCCTTATGCGATATTCATCAAGGTTCACAAGATGTCCTTCAATACATTACACGCTTTCGTCAACTAGCGGCAGAGACCACCTGGGTGGAACGTACTTTGGTGACTTTGTTTCGTAGAGGACTCAAAGAAGAAATCAAAGACGAACTAGTACATTCCACCAGAGTGGAAGATCTTCGTGGCCTAATGGATCAAGCCCTCTCCATCGAGTATCGCCTTCAGGAACGGAGAGCAGAGAAGAGAAAGAGCAGAGGGTCTTTTCAACCAAGCACCTCACGAGTTTTTCCGCATCGTTCTGAGGAACCTCGCCCTCCTGTCAGAGACACCGAAGGAGAACCCATGCAGGTGGATACAACTCGAGGCCCTCTCTCCGCTAGCGAACGAGAAGATAGACGAAAGAAGGGTTTGTGTTTATACTGCGGTTCTGCCGGCCACATACTGCGTACCTGTCCAGTACGTCCATCAAGGCCATCGGGAAACGCCGCTTCCCGTCCTCTGTAAGAAGGGAGGGGACGGGATTAGCAGCTATACCTTCCATCAGTTCTTTCAATGACAATACCACATCCTTGTTCATTTTACCAGTAATGTTACAATTACCTGATGGCCGTCAAGAGAAGACTATGGCACTACTAGATTGTGGAGCTAGTGGTATTTATATGGATAAGAAGTGGGCCACCACTCAACAAGTTCCTATACAACCTAAGGAGATCCCAGAACAAGTACACACGGTGGACGGATCTTTGATATCATCGGGTCCAGTAGATACAACTACCCTGATGCTGAATCTACAGATCAGTAACCATCAGGAACACATCTCCTTTGATCTTATAACTTCCCCCAACCATACCATCATTCTTGGAATCCCGTGGTTCATCAGACATAATCCATATGTGAACTGGGCTACCCGGACGGTTTCCTTATCTTCACAGTTCTGTCACGAGCACTGTTTTGCTTCAGACAAGTATTGGTCGCCTAAGAGATCAATAATCACGGAGGGTACTACCGGTTCGACCATAAATACAGTCCAAGGAGTTCCCGAACACTATTTGGATTTTCAAGATGTCTTCCAAAAACCTTCCAAACCTGTGTTACCTCCACATCGAGATTACGATTGTGCTATTCCCTTGGAACCTGGCACTATCGTTCCTTTTGGCAGGATGTATTCCCTCACGGAAACTGAAAAGGAAGTACTAAAGGAGTATTTGGATGAAAATATTCAAAGTGGTCTTAGTGTTCCATCGTCTTCTCCGGCCGGGGCTCCTCTCTTTTTCGTACCCAAGAAGACAAAGGATCTTCGCCCTTGCCTGGATTTTCGAGGCCTGAATAAAATAACTATTAAAGATCGTTATCCTTTGCCTCTCATAAGGGACATTTTAGAGGCAGTCAGAGGGGCCCAACGGTTTACCAAACTAGATCTACGGGGAGCCTATCACCTCTTACGCATTAAAGAAGGAGATGAGTGGAAAACGGCCTTTAGGACTCCATTTGGTCACTTTGAATACAGGGTAATGCCTTTCGGTCTTACTAATGCCCCGGCAATCTTTCAGAGATTTATGGACTCAGTATTCTCGGATCTCCTGAATCAGACAGTTGTAATCTACCTTGATGATATTCTTATTTATTCCAGAAAACCCGAACTCCATTCTTCCCATGTGAAACAAGTCCTTCAACGACTCCGGGCACATCAACTATTTTGCAAACCCGAAAAGTGTGAGTTTGACAAGACGGAAGTCAAATATCTAGGATATCCTTTAAGTACCACCGGAGTAGCTATGGATCAAGAAAAGGTACAAGCTATCCTAGATTGGCCTTCTCCATCTTCTATTAAAGAAACACAATGCTTTCTAGGATTGGCGAACTTCTGTCGACAATTCATCGCAGACTTTGCAAAACAAACTAGCCATATAACTCACACTTTAAAGAAGGAAAATCTTATTAAAGGGTTTGTCTGGACTAAAGCTGCCGAAACAGCCTTTCAGGATTTAAAGAAGGCATTTACACAAGCTCCCATCTTAAGACATCCCGATACCAACAAACAATTTATTGTCGTCACCGATGCTTCTGAAAAAGCCATTGGTGCCGTCCTACTCCAACAACAAGAGGATGATGGTCTTGAACATCCTGTTTTCTATTTGTCTCACATACTCTCTATTGCAGAACAACATTACTCAGTATTGGAAAGAGAATTGTTGGCTCTGAAAACAGCTTGTATTGAACGGAGGCAGTTTCTGATGGGTTCCAAGGAACCTTTTGAAGTGAGAACAGACCATCGAAACTTACAATGTTTACGAAATTTCGTATGCCAAAATAGTCGTCAAGCTCGTTGGGCCTTCTTCTTCAGCCAGTATGATTTCTACATTACATATATTCCTGGCTCCCAAAACATTCTGGCTGATGCTCTGTCACGTCGTTATCCAGATTGTACTCCTGTCCCAGCTCAACCCCTACTGGAACCTAGTAAGATCATTGGGGTAGCTCAGTCTTTTCTGGAGGAGGTACAACTGGAATACCCCAATCTATCTGATGATGAAGTAGAGAACTTAAGGCCTCTTTTACATAAGAGACAAGGATACTATTATTATCGCGATCTGTTATTCATCCCTACTAACAGAGTGAGAGAAAAGGCATTACAAATGTGTCATGATTCACCGGTTGCTGGTCATAGAGGCATCAAGGCCACACAAGAACTGTTATCACGATTTTTCTGGTGGCCTACTTGGAAACAGGATATTGAAACATACGTTCAGGCTTGTCCCACATGCGCTCAAGTCAAGATTCCCCGAACCAGACCTGCAGGATTACTCCAGCCCTTGCCGGTCCCGCCTACTCCATGGCACACCATCTCTACTGATTTCATGTGTTCGTTACCACTCTCAGCAGGAAACCGGGTAATCATGGTCACTGTGGACTCCTTTACTAAGATGGCTCACTTCACTGCCTTGAAAAAGCTACCTACATCCCAAGAATTAAGCCAGATATTCATCGAACATATCTTCCGTCTTCATGGACTTCCTCATACTCTTATATCTGATAGAGGACCTCAGTACATTTCCCGGTTTTGGAGGTATTTTTGTAAGACACTAAACATCGATAGAGCTCTGTCATCGGGCTTCCATCCTCAGACCAATGGACAGACCGAGCGTCTGAACCAAGGCTTAGAACAATACCTTCGTTGTTTTTGCAACTCAACTCAAAGCAACTGGAACACTTATCTCCCTATTGCTGAATTCTCTTACAATAACTCAGTCCATAGTGCCTCCAAGACCACTCCTTTTTTCTGTTCTTATGGTTTTCATCCTACCTCTTTTCCTACTTCTTCTCTGTCTCCCACTCCCTTGCCCGCTATTACTCATTTTTCCAAACGTCTTCTACAAATCCATAGACTGATTCGTTCTAATCTCTTACACACCAAGAGATATATGAAGAAAGTAGCAGACAAGAAACGTAGGGCCTCTCTGGACTACCATCCACAGGATAAAGTTTGGCTTTCTTCTAAATTCTTACCCTCACGTCTTTCTCAGAACAAATTCACACCTCGCTACTACGGGCCTTTCCGTATTCTCCAGTTGCTTAATCCTGTCACTGTCCGTCTTCACTTGCCTCACACGTGGAAGATTCATCCAGTCTTCCATGTCTCCCAACTCAAACCTTATGTACCAGATCCGTATTCTCGTCAGTTTTCCTGTCCTCCTCCTGTCTTAGTGGATGATGTTCCTGAATATGAGGTTCAGGAGATTTGTGACTCTCGTCTTTTTCACACCCGTCTGCAGTATCTTATTCATTGGAAGGGTTATCCTCTCAGTGAATGTTCTTGGGAAGATGCATCTTCTGTTCATGCTCCTCTTCTGACTCAGCGCTTTCACCGTTTATTTCCTTTCAAACCAGGGCCTTCGGGAGGGGGGCCTACTGTTGCGCCGCACCGCGCGGCGCGAGCCGAGCGTTCGGCACAAGCCGCGTGTTCGGCTCGGGCCGCGCTTCGCGTCTTTAAGACGCGGCGCGCCCCGAGCCTTTCCTGCACCCTACGAGGCCCCAGGGCTTACTTGGGGCCTCGCGCTGCTCTCTCCCTCCGTCTTGTTGGGGTCTCCTGACCCCACTTACCTGTTTGGGCTCCTTTTCTTCTTTTTCTGTCTTCTTCCTTTTTTGGGTCTGTTTCTTACTCTTTCCTTTATGTCATTTCCCCTTCCCAGGTTACCCTTGTCTTCCCAGCATTCCTCCTTCCCTATTCTCTATGGTTTCTGCTCCAGTCTATTCTATCTACTTTTCCCTGTCCAAGATGGTGTCCTTTTTCTTCCTGTGGGTCACTTCCTGTTTTATGGTATTTAAGGGTGTTGTTTTCTTTTCCTCTTTGCGCTGCAACACTCTCTGTTTCAGTTAGTGTCCTCGCTCCTGATTTCCTAGCCTTTGGCTCTGGATTTCGCCATTTCTGTGTTATTACGTCAGTTCCTTTGATTCCTGTTCCTCTGTTCTTGTTCCAGGAATCCTCTGCGAATCTTCTTGGAGGTTTTTTCCTCTTCTTCTGAAGGGTTTTTTTTTCCCTCTGGCGCTACTTTCTCACGGTCACGGTCTGTCCTTGGCGTTTCCTTTGCCTACAGCACCGTGGCTACCAGAAAGAGTCGCCCCTTTTTGGGCCAAAGTCGAACTCTCAAGATCCACGCCTCAAGATCTGCAAACTCCAGGCGCAAGCAGCACGTGAGTCGTGACAACACTAGGTACAGCAGAGAGATGGTCTTGAATTTGAGAAATACAAGTACTAGAAGGCTTATAAATGATTTTTAATATTGTCCGGACCTGCTATCAATATCTTTTTATGAACTGTAATAAAAGTACTAACTTAATGAGAAGACAACAAGATCACTAGAGAGGGGTTCAAGCAGTTTTTCATTGCATTATCTCCTACTTCAAACCTACCAGACCAAGAAACCCTAGACACTGTGCTGGAGTTCTTCATGAAGATCAACTTGCAAGAGGAAAGGACCTTTACACAAAAGCAGTAGTTTCTTAAGAGCTCTCCGCACTCTCTGTAGTTATTGGGATGTGCTGGTATTGTCCAAGATTCTGTGCTGGCCCTGGTTTTTAACAGTTCCAGGATTAAACATATTTTGCCCAAACACTTGCCACCATTTTGTTTGCTGCATATGGTAAATATATCTGTTGCATAAGAAACATCTAGCTGACCTGTCTCCCTTAAGTGTGCTCAAGCCACATTTCAACTAGTGACTGACCACAAATTAAGAGAAGAACTGTACCCAGCTCTTCTATTAGAAAGTGACACACTGTATGGTTTTATTTGTCTCTCAGAGGTTGGGATGGCGAGAGAAAGCAGCACTGTTCAATCAAATCTTAGTATCTGATCTCAGCACCATGGCAGGCTTGCCGTCAGATGCTAAGATGCTAACACTTGTCCAGGCTGCACACACAGTAGTTGGTACTGTAGCACCATGGTACACCAAAAGGCCTGCTATCCTCTGAGTCAGACCGAGGTCATTCAAGGTGAGGCTCAGTGATGACAAGCTGAAAAAAAAGCTATCAGAGCATGCCCCTTTACAATCAAGCCCAGCAGCTTTTTGGTTGTGTATGGTCTCCAGCTGTCCACATTCCAGAGCTGCCCCATGCAGACAGGCATAGTGTGTATTCATAGATTATAGACTACCATCACCTGTGAGAGCTGATGCCCTCGCTAACAGCACCCAACCTTCATAGGCTCATATTTGACTATTATTAATGGTGAAATTAGTAATGATTATTCATGTTTTCTGTGTTGAATATGCATAGAGAATGTATTAACTTAGAGAAAATAAAATTCACACATTTGAAGGTGCACTCACCTGAGTGGCCATCACTGTTCACGAAGTGTTCTTATCAATAGCTTATTAATATATATTTGTTATCTTTATTCTTCTTAGGCCCTAACTTAGCGAGCTCTTGGCCTAGTTGCACGACCTCATGTCAAGCTCTATTTCTTAATCAACTTATTAAATGTCTGCTTAGAGAATTAAATTGTGATTTTATGCTGTGCTGACCAAGGGGCATATTTATACTTTTTGGTGCAAAACTCCACTAAAGCAGTTTTGCATCAAAACGTTTTGCACCAGATTGCACCATTTTTGAGTGCCAGCCGGGCACCATATTTATGGAATGGTGCAAGCCGACGCAAAGGGTAGGCTTGTGTAAAACAAAATGTGGGGATAGCGGTATGGGAGAAGGGGGTTTTGCACCACAAAATGACCTTAGTAAGGTTAGAGTAAAAAAAATGACTCTAATTAGCCTAGCATCATTTTCTGATGCAAAACCATCCATACCACATGACTCCTGTCTTAAAAAAGACAGGAGTCACTCCCACCACCCCAATGGCCAGCACAAGGGACAAGCGTCCCCTGGGCATGGCCATAACACCCAGTGCCATGTAGGTGGGCCCATTTCAGGGCCCCCAATGTCACTTTAAAAAAATATACTTACCTGTACTTACCTATACTTACCTGGGGTGGGGTCCCCCATCCTCTGCTGTCCCTCTGGTGTGGGTGTTGGTGTCCATGGGGGTCTGGGGAGGACACATGTGGACTTATTCCATGGTGTTCTACCATGAAAATAGGCCCACAGGTCCCCTAGCGCCTGCCCTGACCCATGCTTTGCACCATTATTTGACCCCTCGTTCCCCCATGTGGGTTAAATATGGTGCTAAGGCCATAGAGTAATTTTTGCATGGGAACACCTACCTTGTATCTCATGACTTTAACTCCATAACTTTGGTGCTAGACAGGTCTAACGCCAAAGTATAAATATGGAATTAGTTGTGCACCGAATTTCTGTCACAAAAATGATGTAAATTTGGCACAATACAAGTATAAATATGCCGCCAAGTGCTCATAGCTAAAAGTCTTTCTCATGAGAACTGCTTGCTAGAAGATGATGTAGTTGCTGGTGAAACAATGTTTAATGTAATGCGTGTAAGACTGACCTTCCCAGAAGATGACAATGGCTGCACTGACTGGAATATAAACTGCAATAATATTGATACCTGACAAGCCAAAAGATGGGAACAGGAGACAAGGAGAAATCATCGACATGTGAACCGTGTACTGGTAGAAGTGTAGATTTAGGGTTTTAGTTTTATTGGACTAAATGCAAACGTGAGATTCTTTAACCAATAGGGACATGGAAAGTAGTATTAGGAAATCCAACTTAGCCAGACTGTAATGTACAGAGGGGACACCCCATTTTTGCCCAATTTTTCCATAGAAGAGGTGCGCTTTACTTTATCACCTAAAGAGACTTTGCTTTTCTGAACTTTGATGCCGAATCTGATGCCTTGCTAACCAAACTGATGTCCTGTTGACGAAGACTGTCACAGCTTGCTGAACCATACTGAGGACAGGTACACTATGTTACTGATTGTCATGTCTATTTGCTTTTGTTTCTAAATCCAACTGATTATGCTCACTACACGTAATAACAGATGATGTGTTTTCTTTTCTGAATTTTTAATGTATGTTATATCATTTACGAAAGTTATTCTTGCTATTAATTTGTACTGTAACCTTTGAATGTGTAGTGGCTCAAGCTTTGATTAGATTGCAATTCTTTTGCCACTTTGGTCAGGCAGTGTTGTTTCTGTATGTTTATCATTTGATTTGACATTAAGTTACATGACATTTACATTGTTACTATAGGGAAATAAACCTTCTAACTGTTATAAAAGGTGTGGTTATTCATGGCTGCAAGAGTATTGAAAATGTAGGTACAGCTACTACTAAATACTGTAAATACCTACAATTAGAAGCAAAATTGATCAATATATTCCGACTATGTATCATAGGAAAATGTCCTATGAGCCCAAATTGGTATAATGTATGCAAGCCAAGCTAGGCTCAGCCTTCTGCATTCATCAGATAGCACATAAATAGATGCATATTTATAAAGCAGACATGACTCTTATTTCTAATTATAAATACATTATTCAAATGTATTGTAAATTACAAAATATAAACCTAAGAGATAACACTAGACTATACCCACACAGAACAAACAATAACAACAAAGAAGAAAACAATATTCCTCCAGTACTCAAATACAAAAAAAACATGAGACAACTGTACTGATCACATCAAATCTCATTCATACCCTTTCAAACGTAAACCCAGCCACACTATTATACACAATAATAAACATTAAACATGATATATACACAAGAAATAATATAGCAAAAGTAGATAACTAAATTTGATGATAGTATAAAGGATTACATATACATGGAAAACGTGACAAAAAATGGCCATAGCAAATTCTCTGGACTCAGTGTCAAGCAGAGAAACAGTGGAAGACACTGCCTACGTGCGTTTCCTTGTGTTTACTTTTATTAGTAGACCACCTTCATCAGGGCAGTTTGAACTCCGCAGTGGGTAAAGCAGGAGAACATGCTGAATGTATAAAGTAGATTCTTATGAGTCGATTTCCTACATCAACTATCTATGTGGGCAGAGCCACATCTGAAATTGTTTAAAAAGATAAAATTATAATACCGATAAAACTCACAGGACAGATATCCACCAAGTAGATGGAAACACATAAAGTGAATAAGATGAACAAATGAAAGGAAATAGCAGAAAATAATGAACACACCCAAAAGTGAACCAGAGTCACAATAGAATCCATCCCCAGATGGTTTATATAAATGATAGCAATATGCTTGAGTGCATCAAGTCTTCAGAAGGTGCTACCTTAACTACCCCAACTTACTTAAAAAAGTTAATTCTGTACACTGGAGAGAAAAAAATGTTATTAGTTTGATAGGTGTACCTTATAGGTCAGTTTCCTAAGTACTCTCAAGATCATGTACATTTCAAAGTACATATGGAAGCCTCTAAGGTAGATGCAGACTTGGAGAGGTAGTACAAAATATCAAAAAGCTAAATAAAATAAAATAAGAAATGAACTGATAAGTAATATGTTTTAATGCAGTTAGCGATGTTCATTGCCTTTCGAATGGAAAGCTACACATAAGGTATTCCAAAAATATATAACTACCTCCAATATTGGGAGGGTTATTGGCAAGTTTTCCAATGTTCTAGATCCTCATGAATGTGCGCCTGACCTCGCCACACATGTTATGGTGAACTACAGTAAATGCCATGAATCTATGGAGCATGAAAGAAGGAAACAGGAGAATTGAGGGAATAGAGCATAAATTCTCACAATCCAATTAGGGACACCCTCCCTATCTAGGGTGGTACAAATGTAATACAACAAAGCCCCAGGCTAGTAGGGGTTCAAATATATGTATAATGCATATTCTAACGGTTTCAACCGTTCTGCCTGAAATTTCCCCTAATCAGTAGTGCATAAATTAACAAGCATTTACAATGCAACGGGTCTCGCATTTGCTCATGTTAGAGCTGATTGCATTGTAAAGTCCTAACTGACTTTTCACCTATCGGGCAAAAGTGCATTTATGTACATAACCCGAAAAAGTGAAATCAAGTAGGTAAAGCGCTCGACTTCTGCCAAGCGAGATCGCGCTCATAAATTAGAGAAAAAAAAGTCCACGAGCCCGATGGAAAACAGCGAGCCTCGCATGTTTTCTGTACTTGGTCGCTGCGCTCGAGGAGAGCTAGCCACCGGAAAAGGCATGACATATGTGTGCCTTCGACTAATGAAAGCAAGCAGATTTTATTAGGGAAGCCCACGAACCAATAAAAAACACTGACGTGAAGTTGACAGGGCTCTGAGCCCTTTTCTAAATACAAAAGAGTCTCGCTGCGATACGCATGCGCGAGCACATGCAACGCAGGCTCGACCCTAAAAAGGTGGGCAGTTGAGTACACTGGTTCCGATAACGATGTACCAGTGTACTAATGGTGGCATGATTAAAAGCAGATTGTGACCCACAGGTAGGTCTGCGCTTATTAAAAGCTCCTACCTGTTTGAGTGCCGGCCGCCGCAAGTTCCCAATTGTCTTCTCGTGTCCTCGCTACACGATAAGGATTGCATATAAGCGGGAGTGGTAGATTCTACGATTCCCCTTCGGCCGCGATCTACTGCGTTAGGCGGAAGGGTAACCGGTTTAAAGTATCAGTAGAATGGGGTTGCCGTCTTATGATGGAGACTACCACAAAGGTATTATCATGGAACCTAAATGAATGAACAAAATACGATGAAAAGAAAAGGAAAAATAAAGGAAATAAAGATAAATACGGAAATGAAAAAGGATATATGGTGCACTAGGGCCATATAATAGATAAAAAAATAACACAACTACAAAAACATCGCCCATCTCAACAAAAGAAAATCCAACTGCTCTGCGCACGTAAAAGAGGATGGAACTATCTAATATCAACATCGGGCCATCAAAAATAAAGTTATGGCAAAACCAACGGTGGAAAGATTCTCCTGTATCCCAAAACTAGGTCCAGTGTAGTACGACAAACGCTGAAAGCAGCCTGGAATGGGGAAACCAGTTACAACAATATGAGGCAATAGGGCTCTAACTGGATGTATATACCCTCTCAGTATAATGCTCCATATGAGCCATCATGCCAGCTTTAGCAGTGGAATAACACCGAAGTGGTCCACAGCATAAGTAATGCTCAAATTATAGCATTCTTCCATGGTATATATTCATTGAGGCCATTATAACATGTATCTAGAGAAAAGATCCAGTACACATCTTGTTTTTTTCCTAATTTTATGATTTTCAAAGATGGTTTTTATGTTCTTCAAAATTGTCCATCTAAGGTCATCAATATGATGTCCCTTGGCTAACCAGTGTTGGACCAGGGGAGTTCCCTCCCTTTTCTTCCGGATGTTGGACTTATGTTCTGATATTCTAACTCTTAATTTGCATGCTGTTTCTCCCACATAACCTAGTATGCAGGGGCAACAAATGAGGTACACACAGTTGGATGTTCTACAATTGGTCATATCATTAAGTTTAAATACATTATTTCTCCATTTCAGAGTATCTGATACAATGGCCCCTGAACAGGCCTTGCAGGTCCCACATTTGTGGTTGCCTTTGATCGGTTGTTGCCCTGAGATCGATTTCTGACAAAAAGAGAATCTTTAGGAATAACTGATCTGACCTACCGCCTCCTGATGCTTTGATTCTTCCCGAGCGCAAGTTAAGGTGTATCAAGGGGAGGCAACTCCCGATTGGAATTAAGAATATGCAAGTTGGTACAGATAATTTTTCTAATTTTCTCTTTCAAATTAGAATGTTGCACAACGCATACACTTGCTCCTTAGAGTTCTTTCTTCTTTCTTCAAACATACTGTCCCTATTGAAATATCTTGCTCTTTTATATGATTCCCGTATCAATCATTTGGGGTAACCTCTAATCAATAGTTTGTTTTGAAAAAGTTCAGCATATCTGTCAAATTGAGCCAAGTTAGTACAATTCCTGCGGATGCGCAGGAATTGGCTGAACGGTATGCCTTGCTTTTGGCTTCTGGGATGAAAGCTGTCAACATTTAGTATAGTGTTTTTGGCAGTAGGCTTGGTGTATAAGGAAATCTCTAAGGTTTGATTTCTATGACCTGTCCAAATATCCAGAAATTCTACTTTGTCCCTACTCAAATGGATGGTGAATTTAAGATTAGGGTCAAGAGCATTGATCCAATGACTAAATTCGTGAAGCTGTTCTCCCATCCTGCCCAAATAAAGAATATATCATCTATGTATCTGGACCATAGGAGAACTTTTTCATAAAAAGGCGCCATCTCATTATATATGTGTTTTTCCTCAAAATACCCCATATAGATATTGGCTACACTCGGGTGCATGAAGCCCCCATGCTGGCTGACTCCTTTTTTCTGTCAATAGATGACCCCATCAAACATAAAATAGTTCTGATTGAGGACTGTAAGAAATGGGATCTTTGGTTGGCAGTCAGGTTACCCCCTGTCCAAGCAAGGACCCTCACTCTAGTCAGGGTAAAAGAGAACCACCCTCAGCTAACCCCTGCTTACCCCCTTGGTAGGTTGGCACGAGCAGTAGGCTTAACTTCAACGTGCTGGGTGTAAAGTATGTGTACCAACACACACAGTAACTTAATGAAAACACAACAAAATGACTCAACACAGGTTTAGAACAATAGAGAATATTTATTTAAACAAAAACAAAAAACAAAATGACAAAAATCCACAATACACAAGTCAAGTTATCAATTAAAAAGCAAAAAGAGTCTTTATGTGGTTTAAAACACACACTAGTTAGTGTGAAAATGGACCTTGGGTGCGTCTAAAATAACCCTGCAAAGGTGAGTGTGCATCAAAAAGGGCTTGCGATGGGTCAGTTTTACTCATGAGTGAGACCTTGAGTCGTTTCTCCTTTTGACGGGTCGGGGCACGTTGTTTCTTCTCTCCGCAGGAGACTGATGCATCGATCCAGTCAGCACTCTCGCATCCGGGCAGGCCATGCGTTGTTTTTACACACCCAGCGGTGCTTGTATTGGAAATCCAGCCGCACAATGATCCAAAAACCACGCAGCGCGGGTTGCGATCTCCCAGCCTCCGTCAGCCATGCTGTGCGTAATTTTTCCAGCTCCATGCTTCGATTCTTCGGTCAAGTTTCAAGCGAGCGTCGATCTTCAGCTGCGGAGCCGGCAGCATGTAGGGGGTCATTCTGAGTCTGGCGGGCGGCGGAGGCCGCCCACCAGACTTCCCCCCTCCAAAATACCGCTCCGCGGTCGAAAGACCGCTGAGGGTATTTTGGCTTTTGCACTGGGCTGGCGGGCGACCGCCAAAAGGCCGCCCGCCAGCCCAGTGCAAAAGACCCTTCCCACGAGGACGCCGGCTCAGAATTGAGCCGGCGGAGTGGGAAGGTGCGACGGGTGCAGTGGCACCCGTCGCGTATTTCAGTGTCTGCAATGCAGACACTGAAATACAAAGTGGGGCCCTCTTATGGGGGCCCCTGCAGTGCCCATGCCATTGGCATGGGCACTGCAGGGGCCCCCAGGGGCCCCACGACAACCCATACCGCCATCCTGTTCCTGGCGGGAGAACCGCCAGGAACAGGATGGCGGGAGGGGCTGTCAGAATCCCCCATGGCGGCGCAGCAGGCTGCGCCACCATGGGGGATTCCCAGGGCAGCGGAAAACCGGCGGGAGACCGCCGGTTTTCCGCATCTGACCGCGGCCAAAACGCCGCGGTCAGAATGCCCTGCGGGGCACCGCCGACCCTGACCGCCGGGGTCAGAATCACCCCCGTAATTTCTTCAGCCACAGATCGGAGTCGCGTCAATCTTTTCCCCGCACAGCGCTCTGTGCGTGGATTTCCTCCTTTTAGGATGCCAGCTTCTCCTTTGAGGGTCCAAGGAACTGGATGGGCACCACTTGGCAGAGCAGGAGTCTCTCCAGAAATCCAGGTGCTGGCAGAGAGAAGTCTTTGCTGTCCCTGAGACTTCAAACAACAGGAGGCAAGCTCTAAATCAAGCCCTTGGAGATCTTCACAATAGGGAAGGCACACAAAGTCTAGTCTTTGCCCTCTTACTCTGGCAAAAGCAGCAACTGCAGGATAGCTCCACAAAGCACAGTCACAGGCAGGGTAGCACTTCTTCTTCAGCTCTTTAGCTCTTCTCCAGGCAGAGGTTCCTTTTGGTTTCCAGAAGTATTCCAAAGTCTGTGGTTTTGGGTGCCCCTCTTATACCCATTTTCTCCTTTGAAGTAGGCCTACTTCAAAGCAAAGTCTCTCTTGAAAGTAAAATCCTGCCTTGCCCAGGCCAGGCCCCAGACACTCTCCAGGGAGTAGGAGACTGCATTGTGTGAGGACAGGCACAGCCCTTTCAGGTGTAAGTGACCACTCCTCCCATCCCTCCTAGCACAGATGGCTCATCAGGAAATGCAGACTACACCCAGCTCCCTTTGTGTCACTGTCTAGTGTGAGGTGCAACCAGCGAAACTGTCAAACTGGCCCAGACAGGGAATCCAGAAACAGGCAGAGTCACAGAAATGATATAAGCAAGAAAATACTCACTTTCTAAAAGTGGCATTTTCAAAAACATAGGCCTTCATTTCAACCTCAGCGGTCTTTTTCGAAGACTGGCGAGGTACCGCCGTGCTGAAGACCGCCAGTGCAGGCGGTTTTCCGCACAACGTATCATGACTGCTGGCAGCCCTCCGTCCTTTTTCGGACGGAGAGCCGCCAGCAGCCATACTGACGGTCGGCGGGGAAGTGGAGGCTGCTCCACCTCCACTGCCCCGCAATCAGAACACCGCCCACCGAATCCCAACCCAGGATTCGGTGTGGCGGTGTTCTTTTGACAGGGAGCTGGTGGCAGAGCAGCCTCTATGGATCCCGTTCCCTCCCGGAGGATCACCGGACCAGGTAAGGTGATCGTCCGCCAGGGTAGGGGGTGAGGAAGTATTGTGTGTTGTGTGTGTGCATGGGGGTGTGCGTGTGAGTGTGTAGAGGGGGTGTGTGAGTGCATGTATGCATGCGGGGGGTGTTGTGTGTTTGGTAAATATGTGTGTGTGTCGGTCTGTTTGTATGTCTGTGAGTATGTGTGTGTGTATGTCTACGGGTAGGGGTGTGTGTGTGTCAGTGTTGGAGGTGGGGTGGGGAGGGGGATCCTGCCACCTTTGGGGGTGGTAGGGGGGTTGGGGTGTGGGGGGAGGACTCGGGGTGGGGGAGACCCCTATCAGTGCCAGGGAAGGAATTCCCTAGCACTGATAATGCTTACCGCCATGGATTTCGTGGCGGTTCCAAACCACACGAAATCCATGGCGGTATGCAGGCTCCTGATACCGCTGGCGGTCTGGTGACGGCCGCCGGGCTGGAGACCGAAGTCTCCAGCCCAGCTGTCGCCACCACCCTGGCGGTCGGAGAGGAAAAGTCACGGATGACCATGGCGGTGAACGCCATGGTCATAATTCCCTTTTTTTTTTTTCGCCGGCATGTTGGCGGTGTTACCGCCACTTCTCCCCCGCCAGCCAAGGTCGTAATGAGGGCCATAATCTTAAAATCAACTTTACTAAAAGATGTATTTTTAAATTGTGAGCTCAGAGACACCAAACTCCACAGGTCCATCCTCTCCCAAAGGGAATCTAGACTTTAATCAGATTTAAAGATAGCCCCCATGTTAACCTACTTGAGGGACAGGCCTTGCAACAGTGAAAAACGAATATAACAATATTTCACTGCCAGGACATATAAAACACATTACTATATGTCCTACCTTAACCATATACTGCACCCTGCCATTGGGGCTACCTAGGGTCTACCTTAGGGGTGTCTGATATGTAAGAAAAGGGAAGGTTTAGGCCTGGCAAGTGGGTACACTGGCCAAGTCAAATTTACAGTTAAAACTGCACACACATACACTGCAGTGGCAAGTCTGAGACATTCTTACAGAGCTACCTATGTGGGTGGCACAACCAGTGCTACAGGCCTACTAGTAGTATTTGACTTACAGGCCCTGGCACCTCTAGTGCACGTTACTAGAGACTTAGTAGTAAACCAAATATGCCAATCATGGATAAACCAATTACATACACATTTTTTAAAGGAGCACTTGCACTTTAGCACTGGTTAGCAGTGGTAAAGTGCCCAGAGTAACAAAAATAGCAAAATCAGAGTCTAGCACACATCAACAACCTTGGAAACAGAGGCAAAAAGTTAAGGGAGGCCATGCCAAGGATGAAAAGTCTAACAAGGATTATCTTCAGGCATTGCAAAGCGAAGACTAGGTGGTTTGTCATGCCTTCAGTTTCAAATGTCTGGGCCACAGCTTCCAAGGCTTGCGTTTGAGGGATGTTCATATAAAGCGCCTCAATGTCCATAGTGACTAGGATTTGAGATTATTGGTCAAAAGATATACCTTCAAGCTTGGAAATGATATGACCTGTGTCCCTGACATGTGCTGGAAGATGAGCAACTCTCTGTTTGAGAAACTTTTCTCGTACTTCGATAGCGGTTCTGTAATTGAGCCTACTGTTGACACTATAGGATGAAAAGGAGGATTGCGCTCACTTTTGTGAACCTTAGGTACTCCATAGAGGACTGGGGTCCTAGTGTTTTGAGGATTTAAATATTCATATCCTTGATCACAAATGAGGTCTTTAATCCGCACCTCATGACAAATTTGCTGAATTTCACATCTAGTAAGTGTTTCCCAGTTAGCTTTACCTTTACGGTAATGTTCAGGAATAGCCAACATACGTCGAATCTTTTCTTTATACTTATTAGTATCCAGGAGGACAATACCTCCCCTTTTGTCACTAGGTGTAACAGTGACCTGTTTGTCTTTCTGTAATCTACACAATGCCACATGTTCATCCCAAGACAAGTTATGCAGCGGTTTAGGTATGTGTTTTAGCATGGATTGTATTTTCTCGAGGACCACATTCTCAAAGATTCTAATCTCAGGTCCCACCATGTCCGGACTGGGAGTGAAAGTAGATAACGGTTTTAGTCCTGATAGATTCATTTCACTATTACTGATCCTGCCTTCAAAGAATCTTTTTAGCCTAATACATCTGAAGAAGGAAAACAAATCCCTCATCAATCCAAATGTGTTTAACGGAACACTATGAATAAAGCAAAGTCCTTTCTTAAGTAAAGATTTGGTATGGACTAAGATTAAATACCGGGATGGAATTCAATTCCTCCCGTACTGTTGTCTCCTGGTTTGGAGTACATGTTGGGAGTTGTCTGTGTTTACAATCTCCCTCGTTGTTGATTCCTGAGCCAAGTCCTGAATGTCCCTCTCCTGGACAAAAAATTCATGGCCGCAAGGTCATGGTGTGTGCAAATTACTGACTCCTATTGATTATTGATGTCATACATTGTTACTGATATTGATTTGTATTGGTATAGGGTTCATGGTGGGAAAAACTCGAAGCGCAGTCAAAGGTTCTCTCGGCCTATTTGTGTCTTCTTGTAAGTTTACTTTTTAAGCTCTGAGGCACTAACAGAGATGGTTAGTCTCCTTAAGAGCCCATCATAGATGCCGGTAAAGGTTCATCTCCTTAAGAGCCTATCATACAGTCCAGGGATAGGTAGTAGAGTATTTATTCCCAGAGATTGTCAGCAGAAAATAACAGATGTTCCCAGAAATGGTAGTATGAGAAGGGTTAGTCTCCTACAAAGAGCAAAGAATTTGCAGATTTGGTTGAAATTGGTGAAGTTTTGGATTTTTCAGATTCGATAATACAAAGTGAAAAGAAAATGTGCCCCTAAGTATTTAAAATAAAATTACTTAGTGCTTGCAATAAGTTGCATTCGTTTAGTGTGAATCTGAGTTGAGGAGGACAAGCCGCAAGTTGCCCCAGTCAAATTTCCAGAGAAATTACCCTGATGTACCTATTGTGGAAACTTCCACAAACCTAATAGTGCCACCAGGACAGGTTTTCCCGAAACTGATATTGGTTCAGTCAGAACAAACTTCACTTTTATTGGCTCAGGTGCAGTCACAAGCAATGTCAAAGTACGCTCCAATAGTAGCGACATAGCCAGATATGCCTGGGTTGACGAGCCAGAATACGGCAATTATGCGCCCGCAGAATTTTAGTGTCAGACCAAGCCCAGATGCTGTATCTGTACCTGTCACCATTGGTCTAATTGTACCTTTGTTTGCACAGGTGAATAACAATGCAAGTGGGCAGGGAGTCCTGAATCAGAATGCAAGGAGGGGATGACCTAATGAAAATATCCGAGTAGTCTCTCCTATGGGACAGACCTTTGACTGATTGAGATCTTTGCTAGACCTTAGTCCATTCAGAGTTCCTCTGGATACAGTCATAGGGTCGAATGATAGCCACAGTCTGAAATTACTGACACAGCAGACTCCAAATACAGTTGTGCAACAGACACCACATGCCCAGGCCAGCAACATTTCATTGCAAGGTTTCACTGCCAGCAACTGACTGAATGGTTAGACAAGCTGAATAACCCTGCAGACTGCTCCTAAGGGAGAGGAGTACTTGAACTATGCAAGACTAGGAATGGAAGCAGGTGAGCTCTTTGTAGGGACTATCGGTATGAGCAGATTTAAATTCTACACAGAGGCAGAGTTGCGTTATCTGTGCCTGAAAATTATGTGGGAAGTGAGCAATATGCATCAAAAACTAGCAGACTTGGCAGAGAAAATACGGCATAGAAATAGCGAAAACAAAACATTTGAAAAGGAGTTACAGATTAGATTTTGACATAAAAAACTTTTAATACATGAGATGTGCTGGAATGAAGGCATGCCTTAGGGAGTTACTACAGAATGCCAAGACCTGGGGAGTATTAGACAGATGGGAAAGCAGATGGGTAAAGAAAAGAGATAAAAGAAAAAGGGATTCTGCAGAGCTTCCTGCAAATGTCCAGCAGAGTGAGGATCCGGTGAAATTTTACCAATGAGAGAGACTCCAGGAGGTAATCAATCAATCAATCAATCAATAATTTATAAAGCGCGCTATGTACCCGTTAGGGTTTCGAGGCACTGGGGGGTGGGGGGGTGGTGCTGCTATCGTTCGAAGAGACATGTCTTGAGGAGTCTCCTGAAGGTGAGGAGGTCCTGGGTCTGGCGTAGTGAGGTTGGGAGTGCGTTCCAGGTCTTGGCGGCGAGGTAGGAGAAGGATCTGCCGCCAGAGGTCTTGCGCTGGATTCGGGGGACGATGGCGAGGGCAAGGTTGGCAGAGCGTAGTTGACATGAGGGAACGTAGAAGTTGAGTCTGGTGTTCAGGTAGGTGGGTCCGGTGTCGTGTAGAGCCTTGTGTGCGTGGGTGAGGAGTTTAAAGGTGATCCTCTTGTCCACGGGGAGCCAGTGGAGGTCCCTCAGGTGAGGGGAGATGTGACATCGGCGGGGTATGTTGAGGATCAGGCGGGCGGATGCGTTCTGGATGCGCTGGAGTCGTTTGATGTCTTTTGTTGGGATGCCTGTGTAGAGTGCGTTGCCGTAGTCGAGTCTGCTACTGACGAGGGCTTGGGTTACCGTCTTTCTGGTTCCTGTTGGAATCCACTTGAAGATCCTGCGGAGCATACGGAGGGTGTTAAAACAGGAGGATGAGACTGCGTTGACCTGTTTGGACATGGTGAGGGCGGAGTCGAGGATGAAGCCGAGATTTCGTGCGTGGTTGGCTGGGTGGAGGGCCCAGGGCGGTGGGCCACCACGAGTCGTTCCAGGCCGAGGGGGTGCGCCCGGGGATGAGGACTTCCGTCTTGTCGGAGTTAAGTTTTAGGCGGCTGTTGCTCATCCATTCGGCAATGGATTTCAGTCCCTCGTGAAGGCTGGCTTTGGCGGTGTGAGGATCTTTGATCTTTGAGAGGACGAGCTGGGTGTCGTAGGCATAGGAGAGGATGCTGAGGTTGTGCTGGCGGGCCAGTTGTGCGAGGGGGGCCATGTAGACGTTGAATAGCGTTGGGCTTAGTGAGGAGCCTTGGGGGACGCCGCAGATGAGGTTGGTGGCTTTGGAGTGGAAAGGTGAGAGTCGGACCCTCTGGGTTCTGCCGGAGAGAAAGGAGGAGATCCATTTGAGAGCTTTGTCTTGGATGCCGGCTTTGTGTAGACGGGTTAGTAGGGTGCGGTGGCAGACTGTATCGAAGGCGGCTGATAGGTCTAAGAGGATCAGGGCTGAGGTTTCGCCGTTGTCCATTTGTAGTCTGATGTCATATGTGGCGGCGAGGAGAGCAGTCTCTGTGCTGTGGTTTCATCTGAACCCGGATTGGGAGGGGTCTAGGATGGAGTTGTCTTCAAGGTAGTGGGCGAGCTGTGTGTTGACGATCTTCTCGATGACTTTTGCTTGCAAAGGGAGGAGGGAGATTGGTCGGACGTTTTTCAGATCGTTGAGGTCAGCCTTAGGTTTCTTGAGGAGAGGTTGGATTTCTGCGTGCTTCCAGCTGTCCGGAAAGGTAGCGGTGTTGAAGGAAAGGTTGATGATCTTGCGGAGTATGGGGGCGATGGCGACGTCGGCTTTGTTGAAAACGTGATGTGGGCAGGGGTCAGAGGGAGATCCTGAGTGGATGGAGTTCATGGTTTTTAGGGTTTTGGCGTCGTCTACTTGGGTCCAGGTGATGATGTGGTCGGCGTGGGAGGAGTTGTTGGGGGTGGGGTCTGGCGGAGGTGAGGTGTTGAAGCTGTCGTGGATGGCTGTGATTTTCTGGTAGAAGAAGGTGGAGAGATCGTCGCAGAGTTTCTGGGATGGAGGGATGTCGTTGACGTTGGCGTTGGGGTTGGAGAGTTCCTTCACGATGCTGAAGAGTTCCTTGCAGTCGTGAGCGTTGTTGTTAAGGCGTTCTGTGAAGTGGGAGCGCTTGGCGAGTCGGATCAGTTGGTGGTGTTTACGGTTGGCTTCCTTGAGGGTAGCAAGGTTCTCGGGTGTGCGCTCGAGGATCCATTTTTTCTTGAGTTTCTGGCAGGTGCGTTTGGAGGTGGTTAGTTCATCTGTGAACCAGGCTGGTATTTTCTTTTCTTGGTTGGCGGTGGGTCTCTTGAGTGGGGCTAGGATGTTGGCGCAGTTGAGGATCCATTGTTGGAGGTTGATGGCGGCGGAGTCCGGGTCGGTGGGGTCGGGTGGTGGGTTTTTGGCGAGGGTGTTGGTGAGTTGGTCTTCAGGGACTTTAACCCAGCGGCGGTGAGGCGGCAGGGGGGTGCGGTGGTGTTCGGTGTTTTTCTTGAAGGAGAAATGGACGCATTGATGGTCATTCCAGTGGAGTTCGGAGGTGTGGCTGAAAGAGATGTGGTTGCTTGAAGTGAAAAGTGGGTCAAGGGTGTGGCCGGCGATGTGGGTGGGAGTGTTGACCAGTTGACGGAGTCCGAGGTTGGAGAGGTTGGTGGTCAGTGATGCGGTGTTGACGTCATTGTTGTTCTCCAGGTGGAAGTTTAGGTCTCCCAGGAGGATGTAGTCTGAAGAGGCGAGGGCGTGGGTGCTTGCGAGGTCGGAGACGGTGTCGCTGAAGAGGGCTCTTGGTCCTGGAGGAAGGTATATGATGGTTCTTCTGAGGGTAGTGTTGGTGTCCGTGTGAATCTGGAAGTGGAGGTGTTCGGCTGTATTGAGGGTGTCGTCCGTGTGGGTATGGATCTTGAGGGTAGCTTTGTGGGCGATGGCTATTCCTCCGCCGATTCCGTTGGTGCGATCTCTTCTGGTGATCTTGTAGCCGTCAGGGATGGCGATGGCGATGTCAGGGGCCGAGGAGTCGTTCCACCAGGTTTCGGTCAGGAAGGCTACGTCTGGGGCGGTGCTGTCGAGCAGGTCCCAGAGTTTGATGGCGTGCTTTCGTGCGGAGCGTGTGTTGAGGAGGATGCAGTGCAGGTGGTTTGTGTTGGTTGTTGCTGGCTTCGTTGTTCTGTTGCAGGTGAAGTTGCAGGTGCGGCAGGAAAAAGGTCCTTTGGTGTGCTTCGGGCTGGCCTGGAAGCACTCTGTGGAGGGGCCAGGGTTGAAGGCGAGGAGTTCGCTGGCCGAGTAACGAAGGCATGGGGCGCGGAGGGCGCGAGGACCAGGGGGTGTGGCGCTGGGCGCGGTCCAGGCGCGGACGGGCGCAGACAGGCGCAGACGGGCGCAGACGGGCTTGCCTCTGGCACGCCTCCGGTGCACCAGCAGCGCCAGCCATTAAGAAGGGAGGGGGGAGGGGGAAGGGAGGAGCAGCTGGGAGGCGGGAGGCGGGAGGCGGGAGGTGGGAGGGAGCGCCGAATGGGGGCGCGAGGGGGGCAGGGCACAAAAAAGTGGGGCACAATTTGAAAAACAGTCACAAAAATACACTAATGGCACAAAATACAATCGGGGTACAGCAATCAGAGGGGCACAACGGGGGCAGATGCGCAGGAGGCAAGGCGCTTGAAAAAACAATAGAAAAGCACTTACAGGACGGCGAAAAGTGGCACAATCAGAAGGGGCACGACGGGGGCAGAAGCGCAAGGAGGCAAGGTGCTGAAAATATAGAAAAACACTTACAGGACGGCGGAAAGCGGCACACGGGTCATGTGAAGCTTACTAGAGCCCACTAGACACCAGGGATGAGGCGCAGGAGGATGCCTGCGGGTGGAGGAGGGCCTCGAACACGCTAGCAGCAGCGTGGGCGGGGGTCAGAGGCAGGAGACAGCAGGTTGGTGCTGCGGACGTGGGGGGCAAGCTCTAGACCTAAGGCAGGTCAGAGGTTGTTCACTCGCGACGCGCAGCGGCAGCCATTAAGAAGGGAGGGGGGAGGGAGGAGCAGCCGGGAGGCGGGAGGGAGCGGCGAATGGTAATATTGTTCATGTCCCTTGGAGCAGGGGTGATATTCTGTCTTTTACAAATGACTATCCTAATTTGAGAGAGAAGCCAGTAGAATGATACCAGCAGACAGACAGGTTTGTGAAACTTGCACAATGCCTGTGGGAGTAATTGAACACTCTATTAGAGATAGTAGTTCCAGCTGATTTGTGGATGGACTGCAAGAGGAGCATAGATTGGCCGACAAAAGAACCACAGAGAGATCAGGTTACAGGTATGCTGTCTCCTGAGGTAATGAAATATTATTACAAAGTGATTGAATTCTTAAAGACGAGAATTTCGCCCCAAAACTTTGACTGGCAGAGAATAGATAGGACCGCTCATGAAGCAAAGGAATCAATACATGCGTACTATGAGAGATTGTTGCAGTCGTTTAAGTATTGCAGTGGTACTGATACAAATTAACCGAAAGACATGATTTGTTTTGTGTTCAGATTTGTATAAGGATTAAGACCTGAAATGAGCCAAATGATTAGGAGTCATTTGATTTGCTGGCAAGCAAAGCTGATTGATGAGGTGTTGTATTATTCAAAGTACTGTAGTGACGAGATTGAGTTGCAGCAGAGAAAGCTGAAAGAAAAGGCGATGGTGATGCAGATTAAAGCAGCGCAAACAGGGAGGCAGGGAAATGTTCCACAGCAGCTACTGCAGCAGAAGCAGGGAAATTTGGAATTTCAGAATCAGATGAGAGGTAGAGGTCGCAGAGGAAATGTAAGCCATCGTCCAGATTTGGGTACTGTAGTGGTTCAGAATGATGTGCAGGGAATGAAGAAATTATTGCTTTGTCACTCTTGCGGAGCGGTCGAACCTTGGAAGCGGGAGTGTCCGTGATGGTACAGGAAGGTGTCATTCAGCAAAAAGGTGAGATCAACTTGTTTCAAAAGATGAGATGGCCGAGGATGGGAGGTCATAATCTGAATTTTCATAACAATATGAATCAATTGCACAATTTTCAACCCATGCAGAAGGTGAAAATGCCACCTGTACAAATGACACAGTTGCAGCCAATGCAACAGCAGGTTCAAATGGAAATTCCCAGCAGCAAATTCAAATACCTCAAGCCCTAATTGAACAGCAGCAGGTGATGCTTCCTCAACAGGTCAGAGGTCAGAAGTTTAACCAGAGTAATAACACAGTACACCAATTCCCTTTACACAGTGAGAATGGAATAAACGATGATTAGGTGAGCAAGGGTTCGGATGAGGAGGAATGTGTGCTTGTAGCTTCCTTATAGGTAGATCACAAAGGTCCCTATGTGAAAGGAAAAGTTATGGGTCACAGAGTTTCATTTCTGGTTGACACAGGAGCTACACACTCTATAGTGTGAACTGCAGAAGTTCCGAATTTGCCCCTTTCAGGAAAGACAGTCAAGATTGTAAGAGTAGCGAAACAGTATATGACCAGCCCAATTACAGAACCAGTTAGGTTAAAATTGGCAACTTGCAATGATTGCACAAATTCATAGTCTGTGATTCAAGTCTGGTATCCCTGCTGGGAAGAGGCTTTCTGTTTAAAAGCAGGTGCTTGATTGGTTGTTCAAATGATGGACTCAAGATGCCGACGAATAATGATGATGAGGATGACCCAGCTGCAGAGACCGAGGGTGAGACAATAAATAAGTAGTACCCCCTGGTTGATTTCTTTCCAGGATTCAAAGTAAAGGAGCTTTCTCCTCATTTACAGGGAACCGCTGAAAAAAAGATGTGGGATCTGACAGGGAAAGAGATTGGCCTGATAAAGGGAGTGGAGCCAGTTAAGGTTCCTGTGAAGCAGAATGCAATTTTTCCTCAGATTCCCCAGTACCACATGCCACATGATATTCTTATAAAGATTGCTCAAATAATTGCAGAATTTGTGGACCACGGGGCCTTAAAGGAGGTGTTGAGCAGCCCATGTAATTCACTCATAATGGGATTGAAAAAGCCCTGTGGGAAGGTTCAAGTTGTCTAGGATTTGAGAAAAATAAATGACATTGTAATCAAATGTTGCCCCGTCCTGCCAAATCCAGCTGTGATAATGTTTCAGGTTCCATGTGATGCTGAATGGTTCACTGTCATAGACTTGTAACAAGATTTCTTGTCTGCGCCTCTTCATAAGGACAGCCAATTTCGCTTTTGTTTCAAATTTTTGGACCGGGTTTACTGTTGGTGTTGAATTCCTCAAGGGCTTTAGGAGTCCCCTTCCAAATTCAATCAGATCTTGAAGAAGAATCTCGAGTCATTGGAATTGCCTTTCCAATCGACATGGGAACAGTTCATTGATGACTTGCTGATTGCATCCAAAAGGAGGGAGTAGTGCAAGTATGACTTGATTACCTTACTGAACCATTTGGGAAAGAATTGTCATAAAGTGTCACCACTTAAATTGCAATACTGTCAGAAAAAGGTGAAATATTTGGGACACCAGATTGAGAAGGGAATAAAGGAAAATATCCAGAGAAACGGTCTCGACCATATTGCAGATGAGTCCCCCAACTACACAGAGATGTCAGGATGTTTTTAGGGATGGTAGGTTACTATTGCCAATTGATTCCCAATATTTCTGTCATTTCCAAGCCCTTACCAAAGCTGACTCACAAACAAGCCACTGATACCCTAGTGTTAGATCAGACTTGCATGAAAGCGTTTTCTGATTTGAGAGAGAGTCTGTGCAAAGCTCCGGCTTTGAGTATGTCTGACTACACAAAATCATTCACATTGTTTTGTCATGAGCGAGAAGCATGTATTTGTCTGTCCACACAGGTCCATGGAGGCGTATACTGCCCAGTAGTATATTATTCAGCTACTTTAGACACAGTTTTAGCAGTTTTATCAGGCTGTCTGCGTGCAGTTGCAGAAGTTGAACAGAGCCTCACACAGTGTGAAGGCATTTTGAAGGGACATCCTTTAACTATCATGGTCCCTCACTCCATTGAGATCCTACTTACACAAACTAAAACCTAGTACCTAGCAGGTGCCAGATTGACTTGCTAAGGGACGAGTATTCTAGGGTCACCAAATATGTCATTGAAAAGATGTACAGAGCCTAACCCGGCAACTTTGCTTCCAAATTAAAATGTTGCATTTGAAAAACTTGAAGACATTGAGCATGATTGTCTTGAAGTAACTGATTTGTGCACAAAACTGAGAGCTGATATCAGAGACACCCGATTGGAAGAAAGTGACCAAATTATCGTTGTTGATGGTTCCTGTATAAGGGACAATACTAGAGTACTGAGAGCAGGATATGCTGTGTGCACAATTTCTGGTATGCCGGAAGCATCTTGGCTTCGAGGAGTATATTCTGCACAAGTAGTGGAACTGGTAACCCTTACTAGAGAGTGCCATGTTTCTGCTCAGCTTAAAGTTACCATTTACAAGGATAGCCAGTATGGATTTGGAATAGTCCATGACTTTGGCCAGTTCTGGTCACAGAGGGATTTCATGACCACTTCTGGTTCACCAACGAGAAATGGTGAGAGAATTAAAGAGTTGCTCCAAGCTATCCAAATGCCTGAAAAGATTGCCATGGTGAAATGCAGTGCACATCACAAGATTTTCTGTCAATGGGAAATGGATATGCTGATCAAGACGCAAGG
Organism: Pleurodeles waltl; assembly: GCF_031143425.1. Classification (NCBI taxonomy): domain Eukaryota; kingdom Metazoa; phylum Chordata; class Amphibia; order Caudata; family Salamandridae; genus Pleurodeles; species Pleurodeles waltl. Next base: position 947,486,784 of record NC_090439.1, on the reverse strand, counting down.
TTTTTGTGCATTGAACTGTATATCGTTCAAAGATAAGTGGAAACTGTTACCTGAAGAAGATGAAACATGTCCAAGTTTTGCATTACATGTGATAGGTACATAGGATTAATTGAGAACACTGCAGAGTAATGTTGACAGGGAGGAAAAATGAGGATGGAGCAAACTGAAAGGTGTACAGCGACAGGATGAATTGTGTGTTTCAGAGGAGGGTCAATTAGTTCTGCCAAATAGCCTGTTGTCTCAAATGGCTAGTTTTTATCATGGTCAGGCACATGTTGCAAGGGATGACATGATTCATCTTTTTAAGCATAATTGGTTTAACTCAAGGTTTAGACAAGCTGCTGAAGCAGTTTGCCATTGTTCGGTCATTTGCCAGCAAATGAACGCGGGAAAAGGGACAGTAGTTAATTTGAGCCACATTGGAAGAGCAGGAGGTCCATTCAGCAGAATGCAATAGATTTTATTGAGATGCCTGTGTGTTGAGGTTTGAGATATGTGCTGGCGATTGTCTGCATCTTTAGCCATTGGATTGAAGCATACCCTACATGAAGAAATGACAGCCTCACAGTAGCGAAACTATGACGTAGGGAACTGATACCACATTTTGGTTTTCCGATCTCTTTAGAATCAGATAGGGGTAGTCACTTCAACAATTAAGTAATTAAATTGCTATGTGCAACATTGAACATTAAGCAGAAGTTGCATTGTAGTTACCACCGTGAAGTATCAGGACTAATGGAGCAGATGGATGGTACCTGGAAATCAAGAATGTCAAAAATGTGTGCATCCACGAATTTAAAATGGCCTGACTCACTACCTTTAGTTTTGATGACAATGAGAAACACACCTACAGGAAGACAGGACTGTCATTGCACAAAATCCTCATGGGCAGAGCAATCAGGTTGCCAGTGGTCTCTGCAAATGCCCTGGTGAACATAACAGATTATGGGGGTTATTCTAACTTTGGAGGAGGTGTTAATCCGTCCCAAAAGTGACGGAAAAGTGACGGATTTACCACCAGACGTATTACGAGTCCATTATATCCTATGGAACTCGTAATACGGTTGGTGGTATATCCGTCACTTTACCGTCACTTTTGGGACAGATTAACACTCCTCCAAAGTTAGAATAACCCCCTATATGTTGTTGGACTACTGCAAAGATCTGGCTGATGAGGTTCGCACTTTCTCTCAGCAGGTGGAAGCCACCGCACTGCCACTGATCCAAGATCAAGAACACACCCTGAGAGCTGGTGACTGGGTGGTGGTCCGGAAACACCTTAGTAAAACGTGTTAGGAGCCTCTGTGGAAAGCCTGTTCCACGTAGTTCTGGTTACTACCACAGCTGTGAAGTGTGCTGGAGTACTGAACTGGATTCTCGTAAGCCACACAAAAAAGGTGGCATGTCCTTTGGACAATGAAGAGGAGCTGTTGAGAGTACCAACAACGAACAGACAAGTCTCAGAGCGGGAAGGAGAAAAAAGAGGAACTGAGACCAGATTTGAGTACGTTGAAGATGGTTCAGTCACTCCTGTGAGAGACGAAGGAGAAGGCCTCCTGGAGGTTGAAAGTGAGCCAATTTCAATTGAGTCAATAGGAGAGTGTAGTCAGAGGAGGGCTCTCCCAGAAGTAGAAAATTGTGAGAGACAAACAGAGCAATTGACAGACCCCAGGGTGGAAGGAGTTGAGGAGGATCAAAGCCAATGTGATCTAACTCCTCCTGTCAGTTGCAGGTCCATCAAGAGAAAATCCTGCAGAACAAGAAGACATTTTGGGGCATATTTATACTCTGTTTGCACCGGAATTGTGTCTTTTTTTTTAATGCAATTCCGACTCAAAAGTAACTCCATATTTATACTTTGGCGCTAGACGCGTCTAGCGCCAAAGTCCATGGAGTTTGCGTCATTTTTTAGCGTGGACACCTACTTTGCGTTAATGATATGCAAGGTAGGCGTTCCCATCTAAAAAATTGACTCCGAGGCATGTGCGCCCTATTTAAACTCCCGGGCAAAATTCACGCCCGGGAGTGGGCGGGTCAAAAAAAATGACGTCCAGCCACTTTTGCGCCGTTTTTTAGCGCCTGGTCAAGGCAGGCGTTAAGGGACCTGTGGGCTCGGAAGGAGCCCAGAGGTGCCCTCCCATGCCCCGAGGGACCCCCCCTGTTACCCTTGCCCACCCCAGGAGGACACCCAAGGCTGGAGGGACCCATCCCAGGGACATTAAGGTAAGTTCAGGTAAGTATATATTTTTTATTTTTTTGTGGCATAGGGGGGCCTGATTTGTGCCCCCCTACATGCCACTATGCTCAATGACCATGCCCAGGGGACAGAAGTCCCCTGGGCATGGCCATTGGGCAAGGGGGCATGACTCCTGTCTTTGCTAAGACAGGAGTCATTTCAATGGGGGTTGGGAGTCGGAAAAAATTTCGTAAATCGGGTTGAGGCGAAAAATTTGCCTCAGCCTGACTTGCCCCATTTTTTGGCGCCCAAGCTCCATATTCCCCTACGCCGGCACTGCCTGGTGTACGTAATTTTTTTTCACGCACATCAGGCAGCGCCGGCGGCTAACGCCGGCTAACGTCATTGAATAAATACGGCGCCCGCATGGCGCTTCAGAATGGCGTTAGCCGGCGCTAATTTTTTTGACGCAAAACTGCGTTAGCGCAGTGATGCGTCAAAAAGTATAAATATGGCCTTTTGAGTTTAACACTAAAAAGAACATTGACCAAGGGTCCACTGAAAGTAGATAAGTGGCCTGAGTCACAAGCAAAGAGAAAGGAAGAAGCTGTTGTTGTGACAACAATCGAGGAAGAAGCAGATATAACAAGGAGAGAAGACCTGAGTGAAGGAGAATTGAATGGCAATTGAAAGTGGAAAAGAGAATAGCAAATCAAAGGGATGCAGGTCCTGAATGGGCTTATGCAACAACAAGCAAATGCCAGAAAGAGTTTTTGTCTGTTTGTTTTGATCGAGACATTCCAAAGAGAAAGACACTGTTGAAAGTAACCTGAAAAGAATCTAATAACCTGATTTGACAAAGATGCTAAACTGATTTTGACAAGCTTACCTATGTTTGACAAAGGAACCCGGGAGGTGAGACTGATTGCTGTAAATAGCTGCTGAAAGAAGATTGAAGATTTTTATTTTTGATTGTGGGTAAGACTGTTCTTGACAAGAGTAAAGCCAACCAAACTTCAGCTTTAGAGACAAATACTGCATTAACAGCGATAGAGAAGATTAGGTTAGATGAGAAGTATCTGCACATAGTTAATGCTCAAGGGGAACTTTCTTCCAATGTCTTTTATAGCTTATTGAGTGAGTATTTTGAGATGATGGATACAAAGAATTGTCCTGTGTGTACGCAAATTCCTTCATCAGTCGCGGAAGGAGTTACCTATCATAGTTTGCCCCTTACTTATGGGATACATTGTAGCCTATTACTAACAAGATTTTATAATCAGGAGTACATTCAGTATTTCTACTCCAACCACGATGTGGTGTTTTTATTGGTCCCTATAATTAGATACCTGAGTAGATTAGCAAAGGACAATGACATAGTATAAGTGAGAGGTTTCCTTGAGCCTACATTAACATTTTGGACTGCCTATGCTGAAAGGAATAACCTGACATGCTTGCTTACACCTTTAGAAAAGAGCTTTTTAGATCACACAGATGACAGGAGAAAGGCATTAAAGGAGAAGCAAGAAAGGTGTTTAGAGAAAAGGACTTTTAGAAATTATTATGCTTATAGTGCAATAAAAACACAGGGGGAATTAGCTTTAGAGATGCAACATGTATGGAAGCTTTGTGTATATAGACCTAAATATAGTACTGATACATTATTTGTGGGAATGAGTGAATGTAGACATGTTTGTGTTTCAGAGAGTTAGAAATGGGGTCTTTGGTTGACAGTCAGGTTACCCCCCTATTCAAGCAAGGACCCTCACTCTAGTCAGGGTAAAAGAGAATCACCCTTAGCTAACCCCTGCTTACCCCCTTGGTAGTTTGGCAGAGCAGTAGGCTTAACTTCAGAGTGCTAGGTGCAAAGTATTTGTACCAAATACACAGTAACTTAATGAAAACACTACAAAATTACACAACACAGGTATAGAACAATAGGAAATATTTATCTAAACAAAACAAGACCAAAACAACAAAAATCCACACTACACAAGTCAAGTTATTAATAAAAATGCAAAAAGAGTCTTTAAGTATCTGTAAACACGCACTAACAATGTTAGTGTGAAAAAGTACTTGGGTCAGTCAAAAATATCCCCGTACTGGTGAGTGTGCGTCAAAAAGGGCTTGCGATGCGTCAATTCCACTCAAGAGCGGGACCTTGCGTTGTTTCTCCTTTTATCGGGTCAGTGCGCGTCGTTTCTTCTCTCCGCAGGAGGGTGATGCGTCGATCTGCTCAGCACTCTCGGGTCCGGGCAGTCCTTGTGTTGTTTTTACATGCCCAGCGGTACTTGTGTCGGAAATCCAGCTGCACGGGTTGCGATCTCCCAGCCTCAGACAGCGATGCTGCGCATCGTTTCTCCTGCTCTGTGCATTGATTCTTCGGTCGCATTTTCCGGCGAGCATCTATTTTCAGCCGCTGAGTTGGCGGCGCGTCGTGTCGTTTCTTCAGCTGCAGATGGGAGTTACGTTGATCTTTTCCCCGCACAGCACTTTGTGCATGGATTTCCTTTTCTTTAGGCTGCCAGCTTCTCCGTTCAGGGTCCCAGGAACTCTGTGGGACCCACAGGGCAGAGTAGGAGTCTCTCCAGAGACTCCAGGTGCTGGCAGAGAGAAGTCTTTGCTGTCCCTGAGACTTCAAACAACAGGAGGCAAGCTATAAATCAAGCCCTTGGAGAGTTTTTCTCAAGGTGGAAGGCACACAAAGTCCAGTCTTTGCCCTCTTACTCTGGCAAAAGCAGCAATTGCAGGATAGCTCCACAAAGCACAGTCATGGCAGGGCAGCTCTTCTTCCTCAGCTCTTCAGCTCTTCTCCAGGCAGAGGTTCCTCTTGTTTCCAGAAGGGTTTCTAAAGTCTGTGGTTTTGGGTGCCCCTCTTATACCCAATTTCTCCTTTGAAGTAGGCCTACTTCAAAGTAAAGTCTGTTTTGAATGTGAAATCCTGCCTTGCCCAGGCCAGGCCCCAGACACACTCCAGGGGGTCGGAGACTGCATTGTGTGAGGGCAGGCACAGCACTTTCAGGTGTGAGTGACCACCCCTCCCCTCTCTCCAAGCACAGATGGCTCATCAGGATATGCAGGCTACACCCCAGCTCCATTTGCGTCACTGTCTAGTGTGAGGTCCAACCATCCCAACTGTCAAACTGACACAGACAGGGAACCTACAAACAGGCAGAGTCACAGAAATTGTATTAGCAAGAAAATGCTCACTTTCTAAAAGTGGCATTTTCAAACATACAATCTCAAAATCAACTTTACTAAAAGATGTATTTTTAAATTGTGAGCTCAGAGACCCCAAACTCCACATGTCCATCTGCTCCCAAAAGGCATCTACACTTTAATCAGATATAAAGGTAGCCCCCATGTTAACCTATTAAAGGGACAGGCCTTGCAACAGTGAAAAATGAATTTAGCAATATTTCACTGTCAGGACACATAAACCACATAACTATATGTCCTACCTTAACCATACACTGCACCCTGCCCTCGGGACTACCTAGGCCCTACCCTAAGGGTGTCTGATATGTAAGAAAAGGGAAGGTTTAGGCCTGGCAAGTGGGTACACTTGCCAAGTCAAATTTGCAGTTAAAACTGCACACACAGACACTGCAGTGGCAGGTCTGAGACATGATTACAGAGCTACTTATGTGGGTGGCACAACCAGTGCTGTAGGCCCACTAGTAGCATTTGATTTACAGGCCCTGGCACCTCTAGTGCACTTTACTAGGGACTTACTAGTAAACCAAATATGCCAATCATGGATAAACCAATTACATATACATTTTGTTAAGGAACACTTGCACTTTAGCACTGGTTAGCAGTGGTAAAGTACCCATAGTAACAAAAAAAGCAAAATCAGAGTCCAACCTGGGGACCAGAGGCAAAAAGTTAAGGGAGACCACGCCAAGGATGAAAAAGTCTAACACAGAGTAAATGGACATTTGTGTTGAATGGACATGATCCAGCGATTCCTGGCATATATTATATTTGTAGACTTAGGGGGGTCATTCCAACCCTGGCGGTCGGTGTTAATGCGGCGGCCAACCCGCCAACAGGCAGGCGGTGCAAAAAATGGAATTCTGACCCTGGCGGGAACCGCCAACACAGCCCGCCACTTTAACACTCCGACCGCCACGGCGGGACAAACAAACAGCGCGGCGGTCACCGCCAACAGGCAGGCGGCAGACAATGTACCGCCCACCCTATCACAACTCACCAATCCGCCACCTTTTCCGGGGCGGGAGCCCCGCCGATAAAAACACGGCGGAAACAGACTACGAATGGGAAAAGGCTCACCTCTATACACTCCACGAGGAATCTGGACAGCATGGAACCCGAATTAAACATCCTACCAGCTATTGTCTACCTGCTCTTCTACCAGGAGCACGAACGCCGGCGCAGACGACAACGGTGAGTACCGCACCTACGACACAGGGGAGGGGGGAGGAGAAAAGGTCACGGGCACACACATAAGTGATACATCCACCCCCCACCCCAAATACCTACACACCAATGCAGAGCAACAAGTCAGAGTGACACCCCCAAAACCCCCGGAATAATGCAAAGACAAAATAAAATGATCAGTCAAATAGAAGTATATTATAGCTCAAATGAAGTAATGTGAATGATGAAAGATGAAATATACATATTAAATAAAGTAAAATATATACATAGGCTATAAGTCCTGCACATTTTGCCAAAGTTCCATCTTTCGTGGGCCAATGTGCACAAACACATGGGCAAAGCCCACACACGAGACCAGATACCATTGGAGAGAACACTGCTGGGGCATCAGATGATAAAACTACAGGCACCTCAGGGGGAAGGGAAGGGGGGGCACCTCAGCCACATGAGTCCACGACGCCAGATCCACGAGGGGCCTCCATGCCCACTGTACCATCCTTGGGAGTGCCAAGCCACAGTCTCTCAAGTCTCTACAGTGGGTGGGTTGCCCACTGTTCAATCCTGGGGAGTGCAAAGCCACTGTCTCTCAAGTCTCTACAGTGGGTGTGTTGCCCACTGTTCAATCCTGGGGAGTGCAAAGCCACAGTCTCTCAAGTCTCACAAGTGGGTGGGTTGCCCACTGTTCAATCCTGGGGAATGCAAAGCCACAGTCTCTCAAGTCATTACAGTGGGTGGCCTGCCCACTGCTGTATCTTGGGAAGTGCAAAGCCACAGTCCATCAGGTGGATTACAGACTCCACTGGTCATGGAGGAGGCATGGTGGCCCGAGTGCTTCGTGAAGCCCTGCTCGACACAGAACCGGCACTGCCAATGGGCCAGCGGTGCCTGACAGGAAGGGCCCAGCAGAGCAGTTCAGAGACGGCGGTGCCCAGCGGAGCGGTGCTTGACAGGAAGGGCCCAGCGGAGCGGTGCTTGAGATGAAGGGCCCAGCGGAGCGGTGCTTGAGATGAAGGGCCCAGCGGAGCGGTGCTTGACAGGAAGGGCCCAACGGAGCGGTGCTTGAGATGAAGGGCCCAGCGGAGCGGTGCTTGAGATGAAGGGCCCAGCGGACCGGTGCTTGACAGGAAGGGCCCAGCGGAGCGGTGCTTGAGATGAAGGGCCCAGCGGAGCGGGGCTTGAGATGAAGGGTCCAGTGGAGCGGTGCTTGACAGGAAGGGCCCAGCGGAGGGGTGCTTGAGATGAAGGGCCCAGCGGAGAGGGGCTTGAGATGAAGGGCCCAGCGGAGCGGTGCTTGAGATGAAGGGCCCAGCGGAGCGGGGCATGACAGGAAGGGCCCAGCGGAGCGGTGCTTGAGATGAAGGGCACAGCGGAGCGGGGCTTGACAGGAAGGGCCCAGCGGAGCGGTGCTTGAGATGAAGGGCCCAGCGGAGCGGTGCTTGAGATGAAGGGCACAGCGGAGCGGGGCTTGACAGGAAGGGCCCAGCGGAGCGGTGCTTGAGATGAAGGGCCCAGCGGAGCGGTGCTTGAGATGAAGGGCCCAGCGGAGTGGGGCTTAACAGGAAGGGCCCTGTTCAGCGGTGCTTGTCTTGGCGGGGCCCTGTTCAGCGGTGCTTGTCTTGGCGGGCCCTGTTCAGCAGTGCTTATCACAGCGGCCCCTGTTCAGCAGTGCTTCTCACGGCGGCCCCTGTTCAGCGGTGCGTGTCTTGGCGGGGCCCTGTTCATCGGTGCTTGTCTTGGCGGGGCCCTGTTCAGCGGTGCTTGTCTTGGCGGGGCCCTGTTCAGCGGTGCTTATCACGGAGGCCCCTGTTCAGCAGTGTTTCTCACGGCGGCCCCTGTTCAGCGGTGCTTGTCTTGGCGGGGCCCTGTTCAGCGGTGCTTCTCACGGCGGCCCCTGTTCATCGGTGCTTCTCACGGCGGCCCCTGTTCAGCGGTGCTTGTCTTGGCGGGGCCATGTTCAGCGGTGCTTGTCTTTGCGGGCCCTGTTCAGCGGTGCTTGTCTTGGCGGGGCCCTGTTCAGCGGTGCTTATCACAGCGGCCCCTGTTCAGCAGTGCTTCTCACGGCGGCCCCTGTTCAGCGGTGCTTGTCTTGTGTTTCGAGGGAACCAGACCTGGCCAATACTTCCCGCTCAGTCGCCATCCGACCTTTCGGTTGCGGGGCCCTCCTGTGATGGAGTCCTGGGCCCGTGGGTGTCCTCCGTCACACCCGGAATGGGGCTGGTGGGGCCCTCCTGGCCAGCTCGCCTGCTGCCTGACTTGTCCGCCCGCTGCCCTTGCCCTCTTTCTCTGAATCTCTGGGGCCCTTGCCTCCCTTTGTTGATGTGCCAGGTGACGGGGTAAGGCTACTGTCCTTGGTGGCAGCCGTCTCTGGCTTGTCGCGCCGGCCCTTTGCTTTTTTGGTCCTCTTCCCAGGGGGTGGGCTGGCTGTCCCCTTGCTGCTGCCCGATGTTCCTGCCCTAGGAGCTGGTGGACTCCAATAGCCCTGAACTATGGTCTTAGTAGGTGCAGGGCTTGTGGTGGCTGAGGTGCTGTTTGGACTCTTACGAGATGGAGGGGGTGGGTCAGGTGATGCAAAGAGGTTAATTTTGGAGAGGAACAACTTTTTAGGAGCAAAGGGAAGGGTAGGTGCAGTGGGTATGGGAGTGGAGGAAGAGGATGTGGTTGTAGGAGAGTCAAGTGTGCTGTCTTTGGGTGCAGGTGCTTGTAACGGAGGCTGTCGTGAGGTGGATGGCTGTTGGGTGGGTGGCTGCCTGCGTTTGTGTGTTTTGGAAGAGGGGGTGACAGACACACTGGGAGAGGACACAGGGGACGTGTAAATGGCAGTGGGGGTGGTGACTGCACGTGTGCGGACTGGTGTGGAGGGTGTGCTGGTGATGGACGTACTGGCTGATGGGGGTATGCATGCAGGTGTGAGTGGAGACGTCACAGGGAGGGAGGAGGGAGACGAGGAGGTGGGGGCACAGAGGAGGTAGTGACTGTTGGCATGTCTGCATCTGGATGTTGCTTGGGTGAATGCTTGTGTGATCTGTGGTGCTTATGTCTGGATGAGCTGCCCTTGGGTGTTGAGGTGTGTGCAGGATGGTCTGATGGTGTGGATGGGATAGGCAGAGGAACAGGGGACTGGGACTGGGTGGAGGGAGTTTGAAGAGGGAGGCTGGAGACAGGGACAATGGCTGCCGTCAGTGCTGAGGCGAGAGCGTTGAACGATCGCTGATGGGCAGCCTCACCCGAATAAATGCCCTCCAGGTATGCATTGCTCCGATGCACCTCCCTTTCTACACCCTGGATGGCATTCAAAAGGATAGACTGCCTAACAATGATGGTCCTCAGGAGTTCAATGACCTCCTCACTGTGAGCAGCAGGGGTGACAGGGGCAGGGCCTGAGGTGCCTGGGGCGAAGGAGATGGCCGGCTTCCTGGCCGAGCGGGCACGGGGCAAAAGCTGAGAGGCTGCTGGGAGGGCGGGGCTGAAGCGCTGGGTGGCGGCTGTACCTGTTGTAGCGGTGGGCACGGATGTTGCCGCCACCGCAAGGGAGCTCCCTTAAGAGGACGTGTCGGTGTCGCTGACGTCTCCACGGGTCCCCGTTGTGGAGCCCCCCTCGCCCTCCGTCTCACTGGTGTACTCGGAGTCGGTTGTATGGCCCTCCGGGCCCATGTGAGATGCAGCTCCCTTGTGCGCTGATGCCACTTCTCCTCCGCCTGATGATGCTAATGCACACATGAACAGGAAAACCAAGAAAAAGGGGTGGGAGAAGAAAGAAAGACATGTTGAGTGCATGCATTGGCGGCACCGTTGGCGGAGAGGACAGACACAGAAGCCCCCTGCACTACGCCGCGCACTCGGGGTACACTACTCAATTATTGTGACTTGGCCTACAAGTCTATGGACGACAAATGCACACATAGGTGAGGCCGGACCATGGATAGCTGTACATAGCACCCTACAGAGGTGGGGGGCAGGGGCACAGGGCCATGCCTAACGGAGGGGCCTAGCCTACAGAAAGCGCCCTGGCCTAGAGATAGCCACAGCCCTCCTCCCCACCCAGACACCTCCACTGCGCGCAAAGATAGCAGAATGTGCTGATACTCACCCCCTTGTGTCTGCTGTGATGTCCTCACGCGCCCATCCAAATCGGGGTAGGCCCCCGCCAGGATCCGGGACATCAGGGGGGTCAATTGGCAGCTGGCACCCCTCCTACGTTGGGAGGCCATCCCCAGCAGAGCCTCGGTGGTCTTTCTGCACCCGCGGCGGATGTCCTCCCACCTCTTGCAGCAGTGGGTGCCCCGTCTGTTGTGGACCCCCAGGTCCCGGACGTCCTTGGCGATGGCACGCCAAATGTCGATCTTCTGATGGGAGCTGACCTATGTGACATGGACAGGGTGGGAAAGGAAATATCATCACTTTTCTGCATGGTCGATGTGAGTGGCCCCCCCTCCCAAACCTTGCCATGTGGCACATGCTCTCATCTGTCGTGCGTTGCATTCCTCATTCGCTCCCCTCCCCACCATCTTACATCCACCCCACTCAACACAGGCATAGACCATACTACGTGCTCCCTGTGTACTTACCTGTTGGTCTGGTGGACCGTAGAGTAGCGCATACTGGGGGAGGACCCCATCAACAAGTTTCTCCAATTCCTCAGATGTGAAGGCAGGGGCCCTTTCCCCAGTCGCAGCAGCCATTGTCTCTCCCAGACCGAGGTCACAGCAGCACTTGCAGTATAGGTCCTCTCCTGTGGATGATCAGGTCTCGAGTGATTAAGCAGTTAGAAAATGGCGGTCACGCCCGCGGCGGTGCGTACCGCGACCGCCGGCGCACATCGTCATTGGCTCTTGAAACCCATAGGGTTCAATGTTAACCAATGCGGCTTTGCACCGCGGTCTTCGACCGCCACGGTGTGCCACGCCAGCGCATTGACCTCACATCCCATTGTCACACTTCACAGGTCAGGCAGCCGCCATTTCAAGGGCCCACATGGCTTAATTTCTACTTCGTCACACAGGCCTAGGCCTTGCATTGCCACTCATACAAGCCATTCAATGCATAGCGAATCGTGTACTGTGCAAGCTGTGGGAACGTACCTGTGGGTTGCTTGACTCTGTGCTCCATGTTGTCCTTCCTAGGCACGGTCCGCTGGGACTTGCGAGGAGAAGGACGAATCCTCCCGTGTACAGACCGCTGGTGGACCTGTCGACAATGGAAGAACGACATATCATACTGACATACAGGCTTGACAGAGCCACTATACATGAACTGTGTGCCCAGCTGGAGCCACACCTGATGTCCCCCATCCGCCAACCCACAGGGATTCCCCCTCTGGTGCAGGTTCTGTCAGTACTCCATTTTTTGGCAAGTGGATCATTCCAAACAACAGTGGCCATATCATCAGGGATGTCTCAGCCTATGTTTTCTAAGGTTTTGTCCAGAGTGCTGTCTGCCCTGATGAAATACATGCGGAGCTACATTGTTTTCCCTGAGGTGGGGGATTTGGCTACATTGAAGGGTGATTTCTATGCCCTTGGACATATCCCCAACATCATTGGTGCCATTGATGGGACCCATGTGGCTTTGGTTCCCCCCAGAGAAAGTGAACAGGTGTACAGGAACAGAAAAAGTTATCATTCGATGAATGTCCAGGTGGTCTGTTTGGCAGACCAGTACATCTCCCATGTAAATGCCAAGTTCCCTGGGTCAGTGCATGACGCGTATATCATGCGAAATAGCAGCATCCCGTTTGTGATGGAACAGCTACAGAGACATCGTGTGTGGCTATTGGGGGACTCTGGTTACCCCAACCTCTCCTGGCTATTGACCCCAGTGAGGAATCCCCGGACCAGGGCAGAGGAAAGGTACAATGAGGCCCATGGGCGTACTAGGATGATCATAGAAAGAACCTTCGGCCTCCTGAAGGCCAGGTTCAGGTGCCTGCATATGACAGGTGGATCCCTAATGTACTCACCAAAGAAGGTGTGCCAGATCATCGTGGCCTGCTGTATGCTTCACAATCTGGCTTTGCGACGCCAGGTGCCTTTTCTGCAGGAGGATGGTCCAGATGGTGGTGTTGTAGCAGCTGTGGAGCCTGTGGAGAGTGAAGAGGAGGAAGACGACGGGGACGACACAGACAACAGGGACACAGTAATAGAACAGTATTTTCAGTAGCACACAGGTAAGAATCAACCACCCCATTTTACATTTATCTACAGCCTCCTGCCTCTCTACTGTCTGTGTTTCCACCCAGTTCCTGTTCACTGATTTGTGACTTTACCTTCCCTTTTCAGAGCTGTATGCGCCACTGCGTGACTTCTGCTTTGTTTGCCCATGGACTATGTAGGAGGCTGGACTGGCTTGTAGTGAGTACCTAGGGGTACTTGCACCTTGCACCAGGCCCAGTTATCCCTTATTAGTGTATAGGGTGTCTAGTAGCATAGGCTGATAGATAATGGTAGCTTAGCAGAGCAGCTTAGGCTGAACTAGGAGACGAGTAAAGCTCCTACAGTACCACTTAGTGTCATATGCACAATATCATAAGAAAACACAATACACAGTTATACTAAAAATAAAGGTACTTTATTTTTATGACAATATGCCAAATTATCTTAGAGTGTACCCTCAGTGAGAGGATAGGAAATATACACAAGATATATGTACACAATACTAAAAATATGCAGTATAGTCTTAGAAAACAGTGCAAACAATGAATAGTTACAATAGGATGCAATGGGGAAACATAGGGATAGGGGCAACACAAACCATATACTCCAAAAGTGGAATGCGAACCACGAATGGACCCCAAACCTATGTGACCTTGTAGAGGGTCGCTGGGACTATTAGAAAATAGTAAGGGTTAGAAAAATAGCCCACCCCAAGACCCTGAAAAGTGAGTGCAAAGTGCACTAAAGTTCCCCAAAGGACATAGAAGTCGTGAAAGGGGAATTCTGCAGGAAAGACACAAACCAGCAATGCAACAACAATGGATTTCCAGTCGAGGGTACCTGTGGAACAAGGGGACCAAGTCCAAAAGTCACAAGCAAGTCGGAGATGGGCAGATGCCCAGGAAATGCCAGCTGTGGGTGCAAAGAAGCTTCTACTGGACAGAAGAAGCTTAGGTTTCTGTAGGAACAACAAGGGCTAGAGACTTTCCCTTTAGAGGACCAATCCCTCACGCCATGGAGAGTCGTGCAGAAGTGTTTTCCCGCCTAAAGACCGCCAACAAGCCTTGCTAGCTGCAAATCATGCAGTAAGCGTTTTTGGATGCTGCTGTGGCCCGGGAGGGACCAGGATGTCGCAAATTACGTCAGGAGACAAAGGGGACGTCGAGCAAGACAAGGAGCCCTCTCAGCAGCAGGTAGCACCCGGAGAAGTGCCAGAAACAGGCACTACGAGGATGCGTGAAATGGTGCTCACCCAAAGTCGCACAAAGGAGTCCCACGTCGCCGGAGAACAACTTAGGAGGTCGTGCAATGCAGGTTAGAGTGCCGTGGACCCAGGCTAGACTGTGCACAAAGGATTTCCGCCGGAAGTGCATGGAGGCCGCAGTAGCTGCAAAAGTCGCGGTTCCAAGCAATGCAGTCTGGCGTGGGGAGGCAAGGACTTACCTCCACCAAACTTGGATGGAAGAATCACTGGACTGTGGGAGTCACTTGGACAGAGTTGCTGGATTCAAGGGACCTCGCTCATCGTGCTGAGAGGAGACCCAAGGTACCGGTGATGCAGTTCTTTGGTGCCTGTGGTTGCAGGGGGAAGATTCCGTTGACCCACTGGAGATTTCTTCGGAGCTTCTAGTGCAGAGAGGAGGCAGACTACCCCCACAGCATGCACCACCAGGAAAGCAGTTGAGAAGGCAGCAGGATCAGCGTTACAGAGTTGCAGTAGTCGTCTTTGCTACTATGTTGCAGTTTTGCAGGCTTCCAGCGCGGTCAGCAGTCGATTCCTTGGCAGAAGGTGAAGAGAGAGATGCAGAGGAACTCAGATGAGCTCTTGCATTCGTTATCTAAAGCTTCCCCAGAGACAGAGACCCTAAATAGCCAGAAAAGAGGGTTTGGCTACCTAGGAGAGAGGATAGGCTAGCAACACCTGAAGGAGCCTATCAGAAGGAGTCTCTGACGTCACCTGGTGGCTCTGGCCACTCAGAGCAGTCCAGTGTGCCAGCAGCACCTCTGTTTCCAAGATGGCAGAGGTCTGGAGCACACTGGAGGAGCTCTGGACACCTCCCAGTGGAGGTGCAGGTCAGGGGAGTGGTCACTCCCCTTTCCTTTGTCCAGTTTCGCGCCAGAGCAGGGCTAAGGGGTCCCTGAACCGGTGTAGACTGGCTTAGGCAGAAATGGGCACCAAAAGTGCCCATGAAAGCATTTCCAGAGGCTGGGGGAGGCTACTCCTCCCCTGCCTTCACACCATTTTCCAAAGGGAGAGGGTGTAACACCCTCTCTCAGAGGAAGTCCTTTGTTCTGCCATCCTGGGACAAGCCTGGCTTGACCCCAGGAGGGCAGAAACCTGTCTGAGGGGTAGGCAGCAGCAGCAGCTGCAGTGGAACCCCAGGAAAGGAAGTTTGGCAGTACCATGGTCTGTGCTACAGACCACTGGGATCATGGGATTGTGCCAACTATGCCAGGATGGCATAGAGGGGGCAATTCCATGATCATAGACATGTTACATGGCCATATTCGGAGTTACCATTGTGAAGCTACATATAGGTAGTGACTTATATGTAGTGCACACGTGTAATGGTGTGCCCGCACTCACAAAGTCCGGGGAATTGGCCCTGAACAATGTGGGGGCACCTTGGCTAGTGCCAGGGTGCCCTCACACTAAGTAACTTTGCACCTAACCTTTACCAGGTAAAGGTTAGACATATAGGTGACTTATAAGTTACTTAAGTGCAGTGTAAAATGGCTGTGAAATAACGTGGACGTTATTTCACTCAGGCTGCAGTGGCAGGCCTGTGTAAGAATTGTCAGAGCTCCCTATGGGTGGCAAAAGAAATGCTGCAGCCCATAGGGATCTCCTGGAACCCCAATACCCTGGGTACCTCAGTACCATATACTAGGGAATTATAAGGGTGTTCCAGTAAGCCAATGTAAATTGGTAAAATTGGTCACTAGCCTGTTAGTGACAATTTGAAAGAAATGAGAGAGCAGAACCACTGAGGTTCTGATTAGCAGAGCCTCAGTGAGACAGTTAGTCACTACACAGGTAACACATTCAGGCACACTTATGAGCACTGGGGCCCTGGGTGACAGGGTCCCAGTGACACATCTAAAACAACATATATACAGTGAAAAATGGGGGTAACATGCCAGGCAAGATGGTACTTTCCTACAGACTACAGCTGTGCGACAGTGGTATGTTGTCATCACAATGTAACTGAACATTTTTGCACCGTTATGTCTAATACATTTGTTAAGAAGACAAGCAGACTCCAGATTCTTTGAGTGAAATAAGTGATTTAATTAAAGTGCTACATTTAGGTACATGATTGCAGAACGGTGATGGGTGGGGGTGGAGTAATGTCCATGGCAGAGTCCAGTTCTCAGTGTCACAGGTGCATTGTCCATATGCCTGTGGAAGGATGGAGCAGGGGCAGTTTGAGGTTGGACAGGGTGACAATGTGGGACAGTGGGATGACATCAGGGGGTATCTTATGCTGGCGGGGTCTTGGCATCCTACTCTGTCTTCTTGTGAGATCTCAGGTTCCGCTTGCGGGGTGGTTCTTCTTCTGCAGGAGGTGGGGTTCTGGTGGCCTGTCGTTGTGTGGGGGCCTCCTGTCCACTAGCGCCGGCGGAGGTGGTAGGCTGTTCCTGGTCCAGGCTAGTGACAGGGGCCCTTTGTGGTGCCACATGGTCCCGCAATGTGGTGACTATCTGGTTTAGGGCCACGAACCCCATGTACTGTTGCTCCTGCATGACCTGGATCTCCTGGAACCTGGCCAGTACCGTAGCCATCGTCTCCTGGGAGTGGTGGTATGCTCCCATGATGGAGGAGAGGGCCTCTTGGAGAGTCGGTTCCCTGGGCCTGTCCCCCCCCTGTCGCACAGCAGCCCTCCCAGTTCCCCTGTTTCCCCGGGCCTCTGTCCCCTGGACGGTGTGCCCACTACCACTGCCACCAGGTCCCTGTTGTTGTTGGGGTGGTGGGTCAACCTGGGTGCCCTGTAGTGGTGGACACACCGCTGATTGACGTGTCCTGGAGACAGAGGCATGGGCCCGCTGGGTGGGAGCTGTGCTGGTGTTCCCAGAGGGGGTTAGGTCTGGTGTAGCCTGTGGCTGTCTGTGGGGAACCGACTGTCCCGAGGTCCCCGATGGGCCGGGCTGGTCATCAGGGTCCAGGGACACAGAGCTGCTGTCATCACTGGGGGCCTCTTCTGGGGGTGGGATGGACATCTCTGGACCCTCCGTGGCGGTGTGGTGGCGTTCGGGTCCTGCAGGGGTATAAGAGTATGGTTATTGCTTCTGTGTGTGCCATAGCGTGCAATGGGTGGATGGCCATGTACCCCAGTGCTGGCATTCCCTTGTGGGGGCTGTTGTGAGGGTGGCTTGTGGGGGTGATGGGTGTGTGCAGTGGGCATGCTTTGGGGATGGGTGTCCATGCTTTGGGGACGCACGCAGGGCTAGGTTTTGGGATGGGTGGGATGTGATGGTGAGCCATTTACAAGGAGTTGGTGTGATGGGGGTGGGGGTGAGGGTGGGTGTATGATTTGGAATGCAGGTGGGGAGGGGGTGGCAAGAAGTAGTTAAGATTAGACTTACCAGAGTCCATTCCTCCAGATACTCCTGCTAGGCCCTCAGGATGCAGGATGTGCAAGACTTCCTCCTCCCATGCTGTAAATTCTGGGGGAGTAGGTGGGGGTCCGCCGCCAGTCTTCTGCACCGCTATGTTGTGCCTTGATACCATGGAACGCACCTTCCCCCGTAGGTCGTTCCAGCGCTTCCTTATGTCATCCCGATTGCGTGGATGCTGTCCCACAGCGTTGACCCTGTGGACTATCCTTTGCCATAGCTCCATCTTCCTAGCAATTGTGGTGTGCTGCACCTGTGCACCGAAGAGCTGGGGCTCTACACGAACTATTTCCTCCACCATGACCCTGAGTTCTGCGTCAGAGAACCTGGGGTGTCTTTGGGGTGCCATGGGGTGGTGTGGATGAGGTGAGGGATGTTGTATGTGTTATAGAGTGTGGTGTGTGTGGTGGTGTATGGTGTTTTGTGCGTGGTAATTGTGTGGGTGATGTTTTGATTTGCCTCTGTGTGTTGGTCTACTCTAAGCAGTGCTGTCTCTCTCTGTCCTTCAGTCGCTATTGTGGTCGTAAGGGTTTGTGGTTGATGTGGGTGTGTGTTTTATATTCTATTGGGTGTGTGGGAGTGGTGTGTGTATGTGTATCAGGTGTGTGTATTTCAAATTGTCCAATGTAGTTGTGTTTTGTAAGGGTGTGTGTATTTTGAGCGCGGCGGTGTGTACCGCCAATGGAATACCGCGGTTGAAAGACCGCCGCGTGGATTCGTGGGTCGTAATGGCATGGGCGTATTTCTGTTGGCGTGACGGTGAAGGTTTGGTCATCGCCAGTTTATCGCTGACCTTTGGTGTGGCGGACTTTTGTGGATGTCGGGATTTTGGCGGTTTGCCAGTTGCGGGTCAGAATGACCGTGGCGGGTTACTGCGGCGGTGTTATGGCGGTCTTCTGTCTGGCGGTAAGCGCCTTTTACGGCCGAGGTCAGAATGACCCCCTAAATGTCTATTACCGTCTTCCAAGAGAGAGGACGGTATTGGATTTGTTATTGGGGATAGTTTTCCCAAAGATTTTCTAACTTGATGACTTAAAGAAATTTCCTAAAGTGACTGAATTACATAACATTAGACAAAAGAGAGAGTCTGATTCTGGTGTAGTGGGACATATATTTGGAGCAATGATTACTTCAGTAGGAGTTGTTCTGAATTCGATAAAGATTCAAATGTTGTCTAGTATTTTGGATAACTTGCTGACAAATTGTTCAGGAGCCTTAATCCTGATAGATGCAGAATTAGCCGCAGAAAGAGCTATGACTGCTCAGAATCACCTTGCATTAGACATTCTTTTAGCAAAGGATGGCACAGTTTGTAAAATGCTTTGATGTAGGCATTGCTGCTCATTTATTTCTGAAAATCGTAAATAAATGAGAAGCTTACTTACTAATCTGGCTCATGAGAGTGCTTATTTGAAAGAATTGAAAGAACCAGGTGTTTGGGAGAAGGTTGGCAAAGGATTTGCTTCAGTGGGAAATTGGCTCAGCAACATTGGGAAAGGGATACTATTGAAAATAATACAAGGGATATTGATTATTGTGATTTGCATAACTGGTGCATGGGGAATATGTAAACTGTGTAGGAGAATCAAATTGAAGAAAATGAAAAATAATCAGAGGAGGGAAGAAATGAAAAGGGAAAAATTGTTTAGGAGAAATTTGAAAAGGGACAAAGATTTGAAGGGATAGAGATCACAGAATTTTAGGTGATGCAAACATTTGTGTGGGAAGATTGAGTGTGATAACACATTTAGGGGGTTATTCTAACTTTGGAGGAGGTGTTAATCCGTCCCAAAAGTGACAGAAAAGTGACGGATTTACCACCAGCCGTATTACGAGTCCATTATATCCTATGGAACTCGTAATACGGCTGGTGGTATATCCGTCACTTTACCGTCACTTTTGGGACGGATTAACACTCCTCCAAAGTTAGAATAACCCCCTTAGTCATCAGAGGAGGGATTGTTAAAGTTGAAATTAGTAATGATTATTCGTGTATTCTGAGTGTTGAATTTACGTAAAATGTATTAACTTAGAGAAAAATAATGCATGCATTTGAAGGTGCACCCACCTGAATGGCTGCCACTGTTCACGAAGTGCACTTATTATTATGAATTGATGAGCATATGTTTGATTAATGTAGTAATATGTCATATTAAGGGTTACACATTATGTATTAGCTTAATTAATCACAGGTCGTAATTTAGCGAGGTCTTGGCCTATTTGCACAGCCTCATGTCAAGCTGCATTTCTTAATCGACTTATAAAATGTCTGCTTAGAGATTTACATTGTGATTTTCCACTGTGCTGATGAAGTGCTCATAGCTAAAAGTCTTTCTTGTAGAACTGCCTGCTAGGAGATGATGTATTTGCTGGTGAAACAATGTTTAATGTAATGCATGTAAGACTGACCTTCCCAGGAGAGGACAATGGATGCACTGACTGGAGTATAAGCTGCAACAATATTAATACCTGACAAGCCAAACGATAGGAACAGGAGATGAGGAGCCAATCATCGACATGTGAACCGTGTACCGGTAGAAGTGTAGATTTAGGGTTTTAGTTTCATTGGACTAAAGGAAAACATGCAATTCTTT
Organism: Pleurodeles waltl; assembly: GCF_031143425.1. Lineage (NCBI taxonomy): Eukaryota > Metazoa > Chordata > Amphibia > Caudata > Salamandridae > Pleurodeles > Pleurodeles waltl. Next base: position 947,466,844 of record NC_090439.1, on the reverse strand, counting down.
AACCAATAGGGACATGGAAAGTAGTTTTAGGAAATCTAACTTAGCCGGCTGCACTGAGAGGAGACACCCCATTTTTGCCCAATTTTTCCAGAGGAGAGACATGCTTAACTTTATTGCCTAAGAAGACTTTGCTTTTCTGAACTTTGATGCTGAACATGATGCCATGCTGACCGAACTGATGTCCTATTGATGAAGACTGTCACAGCTTGCTGAACCATACTGAGGACAGGTACACTATGTTACTGATTGCCATGTCTATTTGCTTTTGTTTCTAGGTACAAACCACTAATTCTGGCAGAGCCATTACTGGATGTTTTTCAACATTTGTGTTGACTAAATTATTTTGCATGAAGTCCTAACATGCTATTCTAATTTCATGTTAAATAGGGGTCCCACTGATTATGCTCACTACATGTAATAACAGTTGAGGTATTTTCTTTGCTGAATTCTAAATGTATGTTATATCGTTTGCACAGTTATTCTTGCTATTAAGTTGTACTGTAACCTTGGAATGTGCAGTGGCTCAAGCTTTGATAAGATTGTGATTCTTTTGCTGCTCTGGTCAGCCAGTGTTGTTTCTGTATGTTTATCAATTGATTTTGAGTTTAAGTTACATGACATTAGCATTCTTAATATAGGGAAATAAACATTCTAACTGTTATAAAAGGTGTGCTTATTCGTGGCAGCAAGGTCATGGTGTGAGGAATTTACTGACTCCTAATGATTATTGAAGTCATTGATTATTACTACTATTGATTTCTATTGGTACGGAGTTCATGATGGGAAAAACTCAAAGCCCAGTCAAAAGGTCCATCGGCCTATGTATTTTTACTTATCAAGGTCTGACGCGCTAACACTATGTTATCCAAACAAGATTATTTCTAATAGTCTTGTTTATCACATGATACATTCAAGATTACAGAATCCAAATAATATTCTCAGCGGGATGGTCTCTTTAACCCCCAGGGTACCTGGGGCAAGCTGATCTCCTGGACGAGACCAGCTCGTCCTGCACCCACTCCACGGTGGGGAGCACTAGCGCTCCCCCTATGGGCCTCCCACCCACACCCCCAGTTGAGGATGGAAGGGGAATCCCTTCCCCTTCCACCTCCCACCACACCACTCGGCAATCTGATGACGTCAGCGTGCTCACAGCGCGCCAACGTCATCAGAAGCTGCCGAGGACGTGCAGGAAACCATTTGCTTCCAGCACGTCGGCAGGAGAGGACTTCAAAAGGTAAGAGTTTTTCCTTTCCTCCTGTGCCTGTTTTCAGTGGATTCCTGCTCTACGATCGTGGGTGGGGCCCGTGATTGTGGAGCAGGAATCCCCACTAGGCACCAGGGATTTCCTTTGAGTTTTATTTTGGGGCACGACCCTTTGGCCAAGGGTCACTCCCCTGGGGGGAAATTGCAAATCCTGTTTCGCCCCCCCAGGGGCAGATCGGCCATTTTTTTCTGCTGATCTGCCCCCACGGGGGCGAAAACCACTAGACTACCAGGGATTGTAATTTTCCTTTGTTTTTGGACAGTGACCCCTTAGGCAAGGGTCGCTGCCCCGGAGGCAATCATTTTTAATATGTTTCGGGGCCCCCCGGGGCTAGATCGGACATGTTTTGGCCGATGTCGCCCCCGGGGTGGTGGAAACCCACTAGGCGCCAGGTATTGTGTGGTATGTGTGTGTGTTTTGTGTGTTTGGGGGCACCCCTTGGCAAGGGTCACCCCCCCAAAGGGGGGAAAATTAGTATTGGCCATTTCTGCCCCCCTTTTGGGCAGATGGGCCTATTTTGTTATGCCAGGGATTTTATTTTTTGTTCCCCTTTTTTTGTTTTGTGCTGGGGTGCCCCCTTTTTCCCCCTTTGGCAAGGGTCACCCCCTAAAGAGGGCACACAGCTGTTGACCATTTCTGCCCCCATTGGGGGCAGATCGGCCAATTTTTTTACGCCCATCTGCCCCAAGGGGGGAAGAATCCACTTAGGCACCAGGGATCCTGTGTGTGTGTGTGTGTGTGTTTTGTGAGGGGGGCAGCACCTTTGGCAAGGGTCGCCCTCCAAAGGCGGCACATTACTGATGGCCATTTCTGCCCACCTTGGAGGCAAATCGGCCTATTTTTGTTAGGCCCATCTGCCGGGGCAGAAGGCACCAAGGTGTCAGAGATTTCATGTTTTTTTTGGTTCCCTTTGTTTTTTTGTGTGCTGGGGTTCCCCCCTTTGACAAGGGCTGTTGGCTATTTCTGCCCCCCCCTTGGGGGCAGATTGACCTATTTTTCTAGGCCCATCTGCCCCCAAGGGGGGCAGAATCCACTTAGGCACCAGGGATCTTGTATGTGTGGGGGTTTTGTGGGGTGGCGGCCCCTTTGGCAAGCGTCGCTCCCCAAAGGGGGGCACATTACTGATGGCCATTTCTGATCCCCAAGCGGGCAGATCAGGCTATTTTCTTTAGGCCTACCTGCCCCCAAGGGGACAGAAGCCACCAAGACATGAGGGAATTTTGTTCTTGCTTCCCTTAGTTTTTTTGTGCTGGTGACGCCCCCTTTGACAGGGGTCCCCACCCCCAAACAGGGTACAGAGCTGTTGGCCATCTCTGCCCCTCTTGGGGGCAGATCGGCCTATTTTTTTTAGGCCCATCTGCCCCCACGGGGCACGGGGTGTTTGTCAACTGGCGAAGTATTTGTATTATAACAGTTTATTTCTTCTTTTTGTTCTAGTTCAAAGCTTTTGCTTCCTTTGCTGTGGATTCTTGCAGTTTTGGCAGTAGTTGTCCTGCGATTTGTATGGTTGCATGGGTTGCATGTATTAATTAAGTAAAAGCAATTTACTCCAAAGGAGTATTGTTGACATGCATGAATGACATGTTTGTAGGTGGAGTACTAAATACAGTACTGTGTGTGAAATTTTCCTTAGATTTGAGCACAATGATATTTGTGTTGTCATATGTCTAATTTTCTTTTTTCTTTTTTATTTTTAGTGGGATATCATTGGTGATTGCTGTGTCTGTGCAGAGTAGATGCTGGTGAGTAGCTTTTTCGGGCAAGTGAGTGGTATAGTTTTTTAGTACAGAACTCTTTGTGATAAAGCTACACTTTGTTTTTTACTTATTTTAGTGCTGGTTGTTGTTGGCAATCCATTTGTTGTTAGTGAGGATCATGGCTAGCCGCAGAGTGACCGCTCAGCAGGTTGTTGGCATGCTTTTTGAGTCGTCTTCAGACCATGATTACGAGACTGACTCTGCATCTGAGGCAGAGGAGGAAGTGAGATATTCTGGCAGTGAGTTTTCTATCTGAGAGGATTCTTCTGATGAGGAAGCCACTCTCAGTGCAGATGAAGGGCCTGTTTTAGAGGAGGACATTGATGTGCCAAGAGTGCAGCAGCCTAGGGCTGAAGTGTTTCCCATTGGAAGACCTGACCCAAACATGGAGCAGCCACAGTTACTTGCATTTACTGGTCTCCCAGGGTGTAGAGTCAATACGAAAAACATTTTGCCTGTTAATTTCTTTCACTTTTTAAGATTAGGCCTGTCCTTGATTAGGCCTGTCCTTGATCATTTTGTAGATCGGTTTTCAGAGGTGTATGTTCCAGGCAAAGAGATAAGTGTGGACAAGTCTTTGGTCCTTTTCAAGGGGAGTTTAGTTTTTAAGCAGTACATTCCTAGTAAGAGGGCATGGTATGGAATTAAATTGTATATCCTGTCAGAAAGCAGTACAGGATACGTGTATCATTTCTGGGTCTACACTGGTAGGGATTCCAGTATTGAACCACCTGTTTGTCCGCCCACTTTTGGAGTTAGCGAAAAAATTGTGTGGGAACTTGGTAGACGACTGTTTAACAAAGGTCACCATTTGTACGTAGATAATTTCTACACTGGAGTACAGTTGTCCAAGGAGTTGTTTAGAGTGGACACTGTTTCGTGTGGCACAATCCGTTCTAACCGGAAAGGCTATCCAAGGGAGCTTGTCTGTAAAAAACTTGAGAGGGGACAGTGCAGTGCCTTGCAGAATAATGAGCTGCTAGCTCTGAAATTTTCAGACAGAAGGGATGTGTACATGCTATCTACCATCCATGATGAGAGTACTTTCCCTGTGACTGTTTGGGGTCAGGTTGCCAAAGTGCGCAAACCTGCGTGCATTTTGGACTACAATAGGCACATGGGTGGTGTTGATAGAGTAGATCAGAGGTTGGAACCTTACACTGCTCTTCATAAGTCTTACGTGTGGTATAAAAAGTTGGCCCTACATTTATTTCATTTGGCAACTTTTAATGCTTTTATTGTGTTCAAGGATTGTTCACCTGAGTCAAGGATGAAATTTGTTAAATTTCAGAATTCAGTGATGGAGAGCCTTATTGTGGTGGAACATGCAAGAGTTCCTAGAGTAGCAGTGGTGGAGGATGTGGCTAGATTGAAAGAGCGCCACTCCCCAGATCACATTCCTTGCACTCTAAAAAAAGACTTGCCTACTAAGAAATGTAGAGTATGTGCCCGAAGAGGAATCCGGATGGATAGCTGGATGTACTGCCTCGATTGCCCTTCAAAGCCTGGTCTGTGTGTGGCCGGCTGTTTTAGAAGTTATCACACAAAAAAAAATAATTGGGAAATACCATGAGCGTAAACTGCCTATTTAATATTTTCATATGTACAGTTTCACGGTTGGCATTACTGTCATGTATTTAGTTAGAGCTTTTGTGTTTGTAGTTTTGTACTTATTTTATAATTAGTTAGTGGTTTTGTGGTTGTTTATAAAAAAAAGTGATGGCAGTGTGCGTGGGGTGATGCTTGGCTGGCGGTGTGAGTGGGGTGGCCCTTGGTTGGCGGTGTGCATGGGGTGGCACTCGGCTGGCGGTGTGCATTGGGTGGTGCTTGGCTGCCAGTGTGCCTGGGGTGGCACTTTCCTGGCGGTGCCAGCCAAACAACAGTCCACACACTCCCATCAGCTAGTGTGACTGCTGTATCACGCATGTGGGCATATGTAAGTGATGGGCCCTTGGGTGGCGCTGTCTGTTGATGAGAGTGTTGTAATGTGCTGGCCCGTGGCTGGCAGCATGAATGGTCTTGTGCATGTCATGTATGAAAGGTGTGTGAATGGACTGTAAAACGGCTGGTGCCTTGAAGCGGCTTTACAGCTCACAAGCTACGAGTCATTTGTTCAGTTTTTTGGCCTTTCAGTTATTAACAGTGCATTTCACTTTTGTGAAATCTCTTGTTAATAACATTTTATCTACTGAACCATCACTCACCCTCGTGCCAAATCCTACCAGTATGTGTGGTAAAAATGACAAAACCTGCTCCGCTGTAATCAGGCGTCGCAGCACACTTGTGACATGCTAGGTGTCCCAGGTGGGACCCCGATGATGAAGCATGCCACCAACTTGGTTGATGGGTGAGGGGTCTTTTTCACATAACCTAAGTGTGTTTCTTTTCACAATGTTAGTGCTTGGCATCAAAAGCACATCAAAATGATATATTACAAAACTACCTGTGTTTGGGGGCAGCGGGCACCTATGTTTTTGGTCCTGGGTGTGGCCTTTATCTAGGGAAACCTACCAAACCCAGACATTTTTTAAAAGTAGACACCCCAAGGAGTCCAGGGAGGTGTGGCTTGCGTGGATCCCCCAACATTTTCTTACCCAGACTACTCTGCAAACCTCAAAATGTGACTAAAAAAAAAGGTTTCCTGCCTTTTCTTAGTAGGATCACTGCTCTAGCACAAAATCCCTACTACCCAGTGTTCCCCTCAGTCTCCCAAGTAAAATGATACCTCACTTGTGTGGGTCCCCAAAGCAGAGTCCGCCTAAAGATGTATAAAGGAGAATATGTGCTGGGTAACAGAACCTGGTGAGAGCCCCACAAGTCACCCCATCTTGGATTCCCCTAGGTCTCTAGTTTTCAAAAATGCACTGGTTTGGTAGGTTTCCCTATGTGCCGGTTGAAATCCACGGGTAGGCACTTTGCAAAAAACAACTCTGTTTTCTGTGGAAAAATTTGATGTGTCCACATTGTGTTTTGGGGCATTTCCTGTCAAGGGCACTAGGTCTACCCACACAAGTGAGGTATCATTTTTATCGGGATAACACAGAATAGCAAAACAAGCGTTATTGCCCCTTGTCTTTCTCTACATTTTTTCCTTCCAAATATAAGAGAGTGTGTAAAAAAAGATGTCTATTTGAGAAATGCCCTGTAATTCACATGCTAGTATGGGCACCCTGGAGTTCAGAGATGTGCAAATAACCACTGCTCCTCAACACCTTATCTTGTGCCCATTTCGGAAATACAAAGGTTTTCTTGATACCTATTTTTCACTCTTTACATTTCAGCAAATGAATTGCTGTATACCCGGTATAGAATGAAAACCCACTGCAAGGTGCAGCTCATTTACTGGCTATGGGTACCTAGGGTTCTTGATGTTCCCACAAACCCTATATATCCCTGCAACCATAAGAGTCCATCAGACGTAACGGTATATTGCATTAAAAAATCTGACATCGCAGGTAAAAGTTACAGAGTAAAACGTAGAGAAAAATGGCAGTTTTTTTCACCTCAATTTCAATACTTTTTTATTTCAGTTGTTATTTTCTGTAGGAAACCCTTGTAGGATCTACACAAATTACCCATTGCTGAATTTAAACATTTTTCTACTTTTCAGAAATGTTTAGGTTTCTGGGATCCAGCATTGGTTTCACACCCATTTCTGTAACTGACTGGAAGGAGGCTAAAAGCACACAAAATCGTAAAAATGGGGTATGTCTCAGTAAAATGCCAAAATTGTGTTGAAAAATTGGATTTTCTGATTCAAGTCTGCCTGTTCCTGAACACTGGGAAGCTGGTGATTGTAGCACCACAAACCTTTTGTTGATGCCATTTTCAGGGAAAAAACCACAAGCCTTCTTCTGCAGCCCATTTTCCAATTTGTTTTTAAAAAAACTAACTTTTCACTGTATTTTGGCTAATTTCTTGACCTCCTTCAGTGGAACCCACAAAGTCTGGGTACCTCTAGAATCCCCAGGATGATGGAAACAAAGGACGCAAATTTGGCTTGGGTAGCTTATGTGGACAAAAAGTTATGAGGGCCTAAGCTCGCCCAACCCCAAATAACCAAAAAAAGGCCTGGCACCTGAGAGGGAAAAGGCCTGGCAGCGAAGGGGTTAAACTTAGGCCCCGATTTATACTTTTTATGCGCCACATTAGCGTCATGTTTTGACGCAAAAGTGGCGTAAACTTACAAAATACAATTGCATTTTGTAAGTTTGCGCTGCTTTTGCATCAAAACATGATGCTAATGCGGCGAAAGAAAAGTATAAATCAGGGCCTTAGTGTGGGAAACCTCCAGACTGAGCCATCAATGATTTACTGTTTAAAATCATTAAAGTGGGTCATTGTTACTTTATTTTGGCATTAATGCCTATATTGTCATGATTTGTGTCACATGCTCTCCCCTTGAAGGGCTCTCGGCCTCATTGGACCCCTTCTGAAGGATCTCACTGCTTTCCTTGTCTCAAGTGTGTTCCCTTGCCAGGCATCCTCCTGTGAGCCACCAAGCCATGTGTTACAGGAAACATCAGTTATCTCCCTGGATGGATGGTTTCATGGCATGTCTATAACCATTGTCCCTCACTGTTACATGGCTGCACTCTGTCAGAGGCCTCCATAGTGGCACTACACCATTGGTACTCTCAAATGAATCACCTATTGATGTCCTGCAAGAATTCCAACTCTCACATTATTCTTGTATTCATGGAGTTTCCACAAAGATTTGCTGGTCATCTTGTGCCTGGTTCTTTTGAAACTGCACTGAGGCTTTCTGGCCCGTATTTATACTTTTTGACGCTAAACTGCGCTAACGCAGTTTAGCGTCAAAAAGTTTTGCGCCGGCTAACGCCATTCTGAAGCGCCATGCGGGCGCCGTATTTATTGAATGGCGTTAGCCGGCGCTAGCAGACCGGCGCTGCCTGGTGTGCGTGGAAAAAAACCACGTACACCAGGCAGCGCCGGCGTTGGGGAAAATGGCGTTAGGGCGTCTTAAAATGGTGCAAGTCAGGTTGATGCCAAAAAATCGCCTCCACCCGATTTGCGCCATTTTTAACGACGCCCAGACGCCATTTACATGACTCCTGTCTTAGTAAAGACAGGAGTCATGCCCCCTTGCCCAATGGCCATGCCCAGGGGACTTATGTCCCCTGGGCATGGTCATTGGGCATTGAGGCATGTAGGGGGGCACAAATCAGGCCCCCCTATGCCAAAAAAAATATAAAAAAAATAAAAAATTATACTTACCTGAACTTACCTGAATGTCCCTGGGATGGGTCCCTCCATCCTTGGGTGTCCTCCTGGGGTGGGCAAGGGTGGCAGGGGGGGTCCCTGGGGGCATGGGAGGGCAGCTGTGGGCTCATTTTGAGCCCACAGGTCCCTTAACGCCTGCCCTGACCCAGGCGCTAAAATCCGGCGCAAATGCGGGGTTTTTTGCCCCGCCCACTCCCGGGCGTGATTTTTGCCCGGGAGTATAAATACGACGCATTTGCGTTGCAGTCATTTTTTTAGACGGGAACGCCTACCTTGCATCTCATTAACGCAAGGAAGGCGTTCACGCAAAAAAATGACGCTCTTTCCTCATACTTTGGCGCTAGACGCGTCTAACGCCAAAGTATAAATATGGCGTTAGTTTTGTGCCGAATTTGAGTCGAAAAAAACGACGCAAATTCGGCGCAAACGGAGTATAAATATGCCCCTCTGTGTTTGTCTTTTTACCATACAATAATGCAGACATGTTGAGGGCTCTTTCTGGTCTAAGAAATTAGAACTAGTTTCTACTCACTTGGTGATGCTGCTAGGAACACCCACTCTTTAAGTCAGCTTAAGTACCGGAAACCAGTCCTGATCTGATTGTGATTTGATAACCTAGGTTTCAATGTCTTAACTATAGGCCTGAAGCAAAGAATAACAAGAGAAGGCCAGATGCTGCATTAGGAGTGACCATTTAGGCGATATTATAAAATTGCAATAGTTAAGCAATATTATCAAGGGAGGAGTGCAGCCCCAGGAATCTATTGGCAAGGTGAAGTAAAAAGAAGTATAGAAAAAGGAGTTCTAGTGTAATATCACACTGTGAAAAAAATGCTGAACATTTGATGGGATTTGGAGAAGAATATGGAGGATTTGTGGAAGGAAACAATATTCTGAGAGGGCAGTGAAGTTTCAAAACGGATTAACGGCAAATCGAGCTAGAAGCAAATATATTTTAGCAAACGTTTGCAAAAGCAATCGAACAGCGCTTTGCTGTATGAGGTGTTGGAGCATTCAATGCTAAATGCACTTTACTTTCTACTTTCTTTGATGAATTTTCTCCAAAGAAGCAAGTGGATGATAGTAACCTTTGAATCTCAAATTATCAGCCAATGAGCAGGTATCAAGCTCTTCTTGTGGGAAGAAGCATGCAAGGAGACCTTAGAACTTTCAGATGAGACAATGATTTCTGGAGCTGGCAGGCTAAGCAACACCGAAATACAAGGTTGCAAATAAACTCTATGTTATTGTGAAATAAATTATTGCCTATAATGCAAAGGCTCTGACAATACTTCAAAGTGGCAGTATAAGAACTAGTTCACATCCACTCCTTTTTCCCCATGAAGTGAAAACCTACAATACAATGGCATTTAAATTGGTAATTTCAGCATGAAACTCTTCATGTTAACACTTTTCAGTTTTCTACATAACTGTTACCATATTTAGTAATATCAAGTGACTAGGCAGAACCAATGCTTTTATTTCTGCCACCGAGTCCAATGCCGGACATGCATAGTTTCAAAACATCTTGAGTTATCACAATAAGAATTATTGCTAGTATTATTTAAAAAATATTTGACCGTCACTTCCGAAATAACCTTACTCCTATTCATTTCAAGGCCACATTTCTTTCATTTCATGCTGTTCCATAACCTCTACTCTTGAGGTAATTATTTGTTCCGGAATGCTGGGTTGAGGTGTTGAGAAGGTGTGTACAACATTCTGGCTTGTCTTTGGCACCAACTTCCCCCTTGGATAAGAAAATGAAACTGGGGGGCTCATATTTTTGATGCTAGGTGGTGCAGAGTGCCAGCCCATATTTACAAGACCGCATGAAGCCAAATTGCATGGCTTTTCAGGGCCTTTTAAATATGGACCCCTCTCACGCATGACACTGAGTGAAAGGGGCATTTATTGGGTGTTGCTTGGTGTGTCAGATTCCTATGTCACCTTCAGGATGGCGTAAGAGAGATGCAATGGGGAGAAATGTTTTTTTTTCCATGTTTTTTCCTCTTTTTATTTTGAAGCACACATAGCAAGAGGAAAACACCTCTTGTGATTGTGTGCAGGGAGGTGTTTCTTTCTGTACAAAAACAATCATCCCCACAAACCGGGCACCCTTGCATCATGGGGCAAAGGTACCTGTGTTGGCGCATGGCAGCCATTTTTGTGCCAGCCCAGGGGGAGAGGACAGAAATGCACCATATCTTGTTGATTCAGTGCATTTCTTCCCTTTCTCAGTGTAGCAGGGCAGCACAGCAAGTGCCTCGCTGCACCATGCTACAAATCAAGCCTTGAAAAAGAGGTGCTAAGTGTTGTTGTATTTTGTAAGATGACGGTCCTCTGTGAATCTAGCTGATCATTTATCAGTCCTAAAGAAATAGCTGTGGGCACTTTCCTCTAGTGTTTTAGGGCCAGATGTATAAAGCTCCCGGTTTGCATTTCTTAAATAGTGATTTTTAAAATTCGCAAAAGCAATTTGCGATTAGCAAATACCGAATCGCAAATCAATAGCGATTTGGTAATTGAAAATCTCAAATTGCGAAAACGGCAAACCAGAACAGGATGATGAAATCACAACCTGGAAGTGAGTCAGCCCATGCTTCATTCAGGAGCCACACCCACAGGAGCAGGCAGGGAGACACAGCCCAGCACCGGGGAGCCTACTTTGTGAGGCTGCCAGGATCAAACTGCAACATGGCCAATGATGGAAGGTGAAGGACAAGGGAGACAGGACGCGCTAGCTCAGATTCAGTGAGCAGGAATTGGAGTTGCTCACTGATGAGGTTGTCAGGAACCATGACAAACTGTTTGGGAGGAACTCACTCCAGGTACCTGAAGGTGAGAAAAGAAAACTGTGGTCAGAAATCCAGACCAAAATATGCTGCGCAAAATATGCGTGTTGTGCAGCACTCTGTGGAGGAGATACGCAAGGGATGGTATGACCTGCGTTCCCGTGGCAAAGAAAGGGTAGCCAGCAGGCTAAAGGAGGCAAGGAGCACCAGAGGAGGACCACCCACCAAGACACCATCCACACCAATGGAAGACGTGGTGGAGTCCACACTGTTTTCGGGAGCCGTCAGTGGTGTCACTGACATTGTCACCTCAGGGACACACAGCTTCAGCAAAGGTAAGGCCAGCAACGATATGTATCCCCATATGTGCATGTACAAATGCCCCCTAGGAAAGAGGTGCTACTTAGATGCATTGTGAGTAGTAGTTCATGCCACATCTTACATACAATGCAACTATGCCTTATGGGAGTGGTAGTCCACAACCCTAAGGTCAAAAAAACACATTAAAAGCAAGTTGGGGTTCAGCCACAGAGAGAAACAACACACACAAGTCACAGTGATACGATGTCAGAGTACAATATTTACTATTGTGCAACTTATTGTGATATATACATAAATTGCATGCTGCACATTGTCGTTGCAGATGTCCCAGGCCCTGCTGCAGCAGAAGATGGATATGTGGGGGATGTTGAAACACAGACACAGTCCAACTCCAACACAAGTGAGTCTTTCAGTATTGCACCAACTAGAAGCAGGACAAGGGTGTTACCTCTCCCAGAGTACAACCTGTACTCAGATGAGATGCCAGATGAAGTCCCCACACCACCCGCAGAGGATAGATCCAAAGGAACACAGCAGTCCCAACCCCAGCATCAGTCAACTCCCCTCAAGAGGCATCACAATGCAGGCAGACAGTGCACAGCGGAAGAAGAGAGCCCATCAATCTTTGGCGGCCTTGAAGCTTCCATGTTGAAAGTGCAGCGCCTGCAATGAAAACACATGAGGTCAATACAAAGGCAGTTGGTGTCAATCAATCAGAACAGAGGCACAATGAATAAGCAGTTGGAGTCTCTGAATGAGGGACAGCAAACAGCAGCCGAAAACACAAAGGAGTTGACAAATGCCATTAGGGACCTGTTAGACCTGACAGCCTTGGGGTGGTCCCCCCTAACTTTTTGCCTGCCTCCCTCTACTTTTTGGACACTGTTTTTGCTGGTTTTTAGACTCTGTGCACTTTACCACTGCTAACCAGTGCTAAAGTGCACATACTCTCTCTCTTTAAACATGGCAACATTGGATCATACCCAATTGGACTATTTAATTTACTTATAAGTTCCTGGTACTGCTTTATCTGTCATGTAGATTAAATGCTACTTGTGGACCTGCAGCACTGGTTGTGCCACCCACTTAAGAAGCCCCTTAACCTTGTCTCAGGCCTGCCATTGCAAGGCCTGTGTGTGAAGTTTCACTGCCAATTCGACTTGGCATTTAAAAGTACTTGCCAAGCCTAAAACTCCCCCTTTTCTACATATAAGACACCCCTAAGGTATGCCCTAGGTAACCCATAGGGTAGGGTCCTGTGTAGGCAAAAGGCAGGACAGGCACCTATGTAGTTTACATGTCCTGGTAGAGTAAAATTCCCAAATTCATTTTTACACTGTTGTGAGGCCTGCTCCCTTCATAGGCTAACATTGTTTGAGTGGTAGCTGCTGATCTGAAAAGGGTAGGAAGGACATATTTAGTATGGCCAGAATGGAGATATAAAATCCTGCTGACTGGTGAAGTTGGATTTAATATTACTAATTTAGAGATGTCACTTTTAGAAAGTGAGCATTTCTCTGCACTTAAATCTTTCTGTGCCTTACAATCCACGTCTGACTGGGTTTAGTTGACAGCTCCTTGTGCATTCACTCAGACACACCCCAAACACAGGATACTCAGCCTCACTTGCATACATCTGCAATTTGAATGGGTCTTCCTGGGCTGGGAGGGTGGAGGACCTGATCTCACACAAAGGACTGCCACACCCCCTAGTGGGACCCTGGCAGACAGGATTGAACAGAAAGGGGACCTGGTGCACTTCTAAGCCACTCTTTGAAGTCCCCCCTATTTCAAAGGCACATTTGGGTATGTGAACAGGGCCATTGCCCCTTCCAATTCAGACCCTTCCTGGAGAAGAAACTTGTAACCAGAACTTGCATCCTGCCAAGAAGAACTGCCTGGCTGCCCAAAGGACTCACCTGACTGATTTCTGTGAAGGACTGCTGCCTTGCTGTTGCCCTGCTGCCTTGCTGCTCCCTGGCTGTGGTGAAGAAGTGCTCTCCACGGGCTTGGCTAGAGCTTTCCTCCTGTTCCTTGAAGTCTCAGGACCAAAAAGACTTCTCTCTTGCAACTGGACTCCTTGTGCGGCAAAAATTTGATGCACAGCTTGCTAAAAACAATGCACAGCCTGCCCTGCGGTGAGAAATTAATTGCACGCCGAACCGGAAGGACGCAGCCCGACTTCGCAAGGAGAAGATCAACGCGGTGCCTGCGTTGCGACCGGAACTTCGACGCACGGCCCACCAGATCGACGCAAAGCCGACCTGGGACGATGCGGCCCGACTTCCGTAGAGGAAATCGATGCAGCTCCTGCCGTGTGGAAGAAATTTCCACGCAAACGCCCACCGGAACGATGCAGCACTTGTGACTCCATTCCACAAGCCCAGAATTCCACGCACAGACCCCGGGGCGTCTGAAAACCCCGCAACCCGAAGGGGATCCATGACCAAATGCCGGAAATCAACGAACAGCCATCCCTGCGTGGAAACTAAATGACACATCACTGTGTGCGGCCCGAGAAATCGATGCACACCCCCTTTGTTTCCACGCTTCTCCTCCTCTGCAGCCCATTGCGGAGATGTTTCACGCGAACCAGGTACTTTGTGCTAAAAAGAGACTTTGGTTGCTTTTAAAAGACTTAAGACACTTTATATCACTTTTCAGTGATATCTCTACATTTACTTATTGCATCTTTGATCGTTTTGACCTGCAAATATCTAGATAAATATTATATATTTTTCTAAACACTGTGTGGTGTATTTTTGTGGTGCTATGTTGTGTTATTGTATGATTTATTGCACAAATACTTTACACATTGCCTTCTAAGTTAAGCCTGACTGCTCAGTGCCAAGCTACCAGAGGGTGGGCACAGGATAATTTGGATTTTGTATGACGTACCCTGACTAGAGTGAGGGTCCTTGCTTGGGCATGGGGTAACCTGACTGCCAACCAAAGACCCCATTTCTAACAGGACCTCTGCACTGAGATTCAGCAGGAGCATGTCAGCCACAGTAGGTGCCACCACCAATTTATGGGAAGGTTTGATGGGTTCTGCAGATCGATCAAACAGCTTGTTAGCTCAACTGCCTTGATTTCACGGCATGCTGTAGGCATACAGGCGGAGATGGCACACTGCAGTTGGGATGTTGCACGGGAATTAGTGCAAATAACCAATGTCCTGGATGCAATGCAGACAGCACGCAGTGCTATAAATAGTGAACTTGGTGGCAGTGATAGTGAGGAGTTCTCTAGCCTCAGCAATCTTAGAGCCCCTGTGATGGATCCTAGGTGTTGCAGTACCAGGCACAGTACTGCCTCCGAACCGGCTACAAGAGGTGCCAGTGGGGCCACTGAGCACTTAAGTGGAGTGCTTAGATGTAGGAAGTAATGTTAAGGCCTTCAAGAGACTACCGTAACATGAAGCTGTAAAGTTATACTATGATGCTAATAGTGTGACCCTGTTATTCGCACATAGTAGACTATGGTTCATGGCTATGTTCTATTGACACATACATTACCGAAGTCAAGGCAATAAAGTTGCTAACTACAGAAATATTTAAAATTGAAGTGGTGTTGTCATTACTTACATCAGAAATGGTTGTGTGTGATGTCAGCACGTCTTTACCTGCCCTCTGATGCACTGGTCCTGTCTACTGGGTGATTGGGTGGTAAGGGATCACCATCTTCACCTGAGTCAGGCTCCATTGGTTCAACTGGTATGCCCCTTCTCATTGCAATGTGGCTGTACTGTAGTGCCCCTCCACTCTTATGGATGCACCTGAAGCGGCTCTTCAGCAGACCGAGTGTCCACTCCACCACACTGCGGGTTGCCCTGTGTGCAGCATTGTACCTCCTCTCTGCAGGCGTTGCAGGGTTCAGGTAGGGCACCAGTATATAGGTGCGCACTGCCTAAACACTGTCTCCTGGAATGAACAGAGGGTAAAATGAGTACTGTTGAAATCTGCAGTCACTATAACTTCAATGCAACATTGTCAACTATTACTTTACCTGGTAGGTATCCTTCGCCAAACTCCCCATCTAACAGTCTTGTGTGAATCCTGCTGTGGCGAAAGATGTACGAGTCATGTGTGCTACCTGGGTATTTGGCCACGAGATCGGTAATGATGTTAGAGGCATTGCTAATCACCTGTATGTTTATGGAAGGATGGTTCTTACGGTTGCGATACACATAATCAGTGACCAATGGTGGACAGATTGCTACATGTATCCCATCGATGGCACCTATGACATGTGGGAATTGTGCAATCTGATAGAAATTGATTTTCATTTGTTATAATTCCTGTGGGGTGTTGGGGAAACTTATGTGCTCTTGTATTTTGCTCAGCATGGCATTCAGAAATTCATTGAAGAAGCATGAGAGGGCACTCCGTGAGACCCCTCCAGCTGCGGCAATGACCCCTTGATAGCTCCCTGAGGATAATAGGTGTAGGGAGCATAATACCTGCAAATGGGTGGGTCTGCTATTGGTCCTGTGTGGTTCACAGCAGTAGGGGTTGTAGATCTGCCATCAAGTCAAGTATCATGGCTGAGCTTCACTTGTACTTCACATAGATTTCCTCCTCTGTCTGGTCAAATAGGGTTATGCGCACTCAGAAAATGCACTCCTGTCTCCTCCTCCTTCTCCTCAAGCCTGCCAAGATACTCATTCTCCTCGTCATCATGTAGAGTGCAGCCATTGTAGAAAGGCGGCTGAGTCATTCTGGGCCTCTTTATATAGGTTGCACCTGGTTACCATCTGATTTCAATTTGTGGTAAATTGCATGTGCAAAAGGCCATTCTGCGAATATTCGCAATTTGCGAATTTTTGATGCATCGCATTGCGACATGGTTTTGCGTGTCACAATCTGCGTATCGCAAATTGCACCAGGATTTTGCAGATCACTATCTGCGATTGGCAAACCTTTGTCGCAGTTTGCATCTCGCAAATCGGTAAATCATGTCACTATTTGCGATACGCATATTGCGACACGCAAAACCATGTCATATTCGCTAAAATTTGCTAATTTAGTGATTCTGTATTTGCACACTGTGAATGCCTTTCATACATAGCAGGGGACATTTTTGAATTGCAAACGACCGATTTTTGCGATTCACACCGTTTGCGAAAGTAAAAACTTTTATACATCTGTAGCTTAGAGTATTATCCCATTGTGCAAATTAGGAAACAAAATAAAGTAAAATCTGATTACTTTGGACTCTTCACTCCATTTTTGTTGACTTTGAAAGAGGTGTTCAGCACAGTCACAGATGGCAGGGTCCAGATATCCAAAGTAACAATCCTAGTCTAGTCTGTGGGTATCCAGGCATAAGCATATATGCAGAAAATGAAATGAGCATAGACCTTTCAGAAATGATGCTTATTTAACAGCTTGCCAGTGGCAAAGTGTTTTCAAAGAGGGCAGTAAAATGTTACTTGCATTTTTGATGTTCAACAACCTGCCCGCTCTCCAAGTAAGCTAGATGAATAGTCATAGAACTCTTCCAAATAGATCCAGGGAAGAGCATGCACACTTGGGTAGATGGTGTCCATGGTAGGACTGATCAAGGTGTGTTTGGCTTTTGCTGAGACAAACTCTAGTTAAAGGCAACCCCCACTCCCTCAGATGTTGGCGGGAACGTTGTTGCAAATCCAGCAGGTGACAAGATTTGCAGTTTGGTAATATTTTTCCATAAATAATAGGACAGGAGTAATGCAGTTGACTTTACTTCAGTGTTTCACTGCTATATCCATGACACAGCCCACAAGGTGCCAAAGAACATAAGCAACAGCAATGAGAACCAGTTTGATTCACAGTGAGATCCAGTGTTGAGAGGCCAATTGTTCAACTTGGACAGAGGTGATAATAATGAGAGGAACTGGGCGCATTGCTGCCCAGCTGTAGTGGAGCAAGGTGGATGGGTCAACTTCCTTCAGGAACAGATGGGGCTAGCTGGCCTCAGATCTTGTCTGTCTTGGTGATGAGTAACACTTGATACTGCCTTTCCACCTAGGCTGCAAGGCAGAAGTCGTCTAGTGCACCTTAATGACGAGCCAGTCACCATTCAAGAGGGTATGACAGACATCAACTGGGCAGTCACGTAAAGCAGTTTTAACCTGAGAATGAAAGCTATAGAGTGAATATGTTTTCAGCAGTACTACAGAACTGCATCATCATTTAATTGCAAGTCTATTTTAGCAGGAGGAACAGGTCAATATTATCATCAGAGCATCCCAAAACTATTTCCTATGGACCTTAGTTTAATCCTTTGTGCTGGAATGCTCCTGATTGACCACAAAGCCAAGAATACGGTGTTAGTTGGGTCTCTAAACATTTTCTGCTATCCTATTCTTAAGTGTGCAAATATTGTGATCCTCTTTTCCTGCTTACTCGGGGTGATAAAGAAAAAGAGGAGATAGCTGTAGCAGGAAGTCTTTTAGCTTACACCAATGAACACATTAATTGTTCTCTGTTCTAAATGATACATTGTACCATGTATTGTTTCCTCATATTTTATTCACAAAGAGGATATCATGCTTTTGATCCTCTGTGTACATTATAACAATTTCAAGTATAAAGATAAATTATGACGTGAATCAACAAATCTACATAAATAAAGTGTCACTGTTGCAGCACAATCCTTGCATAATAATACTTATGGATACCTCTGGATACTTATGACGTCTTTTGTAATTAACGTCAGTAAGATACACCACTGAAGATAAAGCATACACTAGAGTGGCATACAGTAAAGTAGGGTGAGTGAAATAGCATAGAGTGGAGCAGCAGAGGGGGGAGTTGCATTCAGTGGAATAGCATATAGTAGATTGGCATAGAGTGGAGTAGTGTACATTAGAGTGTTGTGGACTACAGTGGCGAACAGTGGAATAGCATACAGTGGGGTGGGGTATGGTGGAGAGGCATAGAGTGGAGTGGCATAGAGAGGAGTGGGGTAGAATGGAGTGGTGTAGAGTGGAGTGGCGTACATGGGAATAGCATGCATTGGAGGGGCATACAGGGGAGTCACGTAGAGTGGAGTGACATACCGTGGAACAAAGTACAGTAGGTTAGCATTCAGTGAAATAGTATACAGCAGAGTGGCATACAGTGAAGTGACATACAGTGAAGTGGTAGACACTGGAGTGGTGTACACTGGAGAGACAAATTGGATTACCATACAGTGGAGTGCCGTACAGTGGAGTGGCATGAAGTGGATTTGGGTGCAGTAGAATAATGTAAAGTAGAGTGTCGTACAGTGGAGACAGGTAGAGTGGAGTAGCATAGAGGTGAATAACCCAGAGTTGAGTGACATAGAGTATAGCTGCATACAGTGAAATAGTGCATAGTAGAGTGGCACGGAGCGGCCAGCGCAGGCTGGATTGGAATACAGCATAGTGACAGAGAGAGGAATAGCGTACATTGGAATGTTGTGGAGTGCAGTGCCATAGGGTGGAGTTGGGTACAGTGGACTAGCATTCAGTGGAGTGGCATAGAATGGAATGGAATAGATTCTACTAACAAAGAGTTGAGTGGTGTAGAGTGTAGGTACGTACAGTTGAATAGTTTATAGAGGAGTGGTGTGGAGTGGCCAACAGTAGAATAGTGTGCAATGGAGTGGTGAAGATTGGAGTGGCACAGAATGGAGTGCAGTAAAGTGTAATAGCGTACAGTGAATTAGCACAGAGTTCAGTAGCTTAGAGTGGAGCGACGTACAGTCATGCAAGGTACAGTGTAGTGACATACAGTAGAGCAGTATAGAGTGGAGTGCCGCAGATTGGATAGCATACAGTGGAGTGGCATACAGTGGAGAGGCCACATTGTAGTGGTGTACCTCGCGTAGCATAGATTGGAAAATCATACAGTAGCCTGCAGTGGATTGGGACACAGTGGAGTGCCGTACAAAGGAATAGCATACAGTGGAGTGAAGTACAGTGTTGTGGGGTAGAGTGGAGTGACATAGAGTCAAATAGCATAGAGTTGAGTAGTGTAGTGTTTAGTTGCATACAGTGGAATAGTGTATAGAGAAGTGGTTTACAGTAGAATGTGGTGCAATGGAGTTGCATGCAGTGGAGTGACATGGAGTGGAATAACATTCAATAGTTGACTAAGAGAGGAGTGGCATAGCATGGACTGTGGTAGAGTGTAATAAAGTACAGTGAAGTAGGGTACAGTGCAAAGGCACAGAATGGAATAGGGTACAGTGGAGTGAGGCACATTATAGTGGCATAGAGTAGAACAGCATAGAGTGGACTGTCATAGAGTTGAGTGGCATAGAGTTGTATAGCATAGAGTGGAGTGGCATAGAATGGAGTAGCATATAGTAGAATTGCATAGAGTAAAGTCTTGCAAGTGAAGCTCCATCCAGTGGAATAGCATAGAGCGGAGTAGTGTAGAATGGAGTAGCGTACAGTGGAGTGACGTAAACTAGATTGGCAGAGATTGGAGCAACATGGAATGGAGTGGTGTATACTTGAGTAGCATTGAGTGGAGTGACATAAAGTGAAGTAGCATAAAAAGGAAAGCGTAGAGGAGAGTACCATATAATAGAGTGTCACAGAGTGGAGCGGCATAGAGTGGGACTAGTAGGGAGTGGAGTGTCAAAGAGTGGAGCTGCATACAGTGGAATAATGTAAAGTGGACTGGCATGTAGTGTTGTGGTGTACAGTGTAGTGGACTAGACTGCAATGTAGTGCAGCGGAGCTGCATACAGTGGAATTGTGTACAGTGGAGGAACACAGAGTAGGGTGGAGTGTTGTGCAGTGGAATAGTGTTAGACCTGACAGCCTTAGAGTGGTCATCCCTAACGTTTTGCCTGCCTCCCTCCACTTTTTAGATACTGTTTTTGCTGGTTTTAAGACTCTGCACACTTTAACACTGCTTAACAGTGCTAAAGTGCATATACTCTCTCCCTTTAAACATGGTAACATTGGATCATACCCAATTGTACTATTTAATTTACTTATAAGTCCTTAGTAGAGTGCACTATGGGTCATATTTATACTCTGTCTGCGCCGAATTTGCATCAAAAATATTGATGCAAATTCGGCGCAAACCTAACTCCATATTTATACTTTGACGCACGAGCCCGCAAACGCCAAAATTCCACCATGTGTGTAATTTTCTGGATGCGTGAAACTGCCTTGCATTAATTACATGCAAGGTAGGCGTTCCCATCCAAAAAATGAATTAAACACACGTGTCCCATATTTATCCTATCGCGCAAAAATCCCGCACTGCTGGGAGGCAGAGTCGGAAAATGGCGCACTGCCCGATTTGCGTCAAAAATTAACGCCTGGGTCAGGGCAGGCGTTAAAATGGGGCAAACGCACCAGTACTTAAGGAAAACACACAGAAGCAACAGCAGAGCTCCAAAAGGAGGACATGGAGGTGCTATTCATCCAGCATGCACGAAGACGCAGAGCACAAGAGCAACAGCAGCCGCTTCCACCATACCAGCAGGGACCCCAAAGGCAATGCAGAAGGCAGGAGAGGATATTCCGGACCAGGACAACCCTTCTGAGCCTCAGGGAACATGACATAATCCAGAGGTACAGACTAAACTGGCAAGCCATACAGCAGCTACTGCGCCACATTGAGCCACAGTTGGCACCCAGCTTGCAGACACCCCACATAATTCCTCCAGAGACCAAGCTGCTAGCTGTTTTCCACATGTTGGCAAGTGGCTTTTTTCAAACCACTGGTGCCCTAGTTGCCGGGATCTCACATACTCCATTCTCTGCCTTACTACCCAAGGTACTGGATGCCATCATCTCTCTCACACCCCGCCACATCAGCTTCCCCAACACACAGCTGAAGCAGCAGGAGACCAAACAAGGCTTCTACCAAATTAACGGCTTCCCACACATGCTTGTTGCCATTGACTGCACACATGTACAGATTGTTCCACCTGCTGCAACAGAGCATCTATACCACAACAGGAAGCACACATGCTCCATCAATGTGCAGGCCATTGTGGATCACAGGGCATTGATCACCAACATTGTGGCAAAGTATCCTGGGAGTGTACATGATTAATTCATTTTCCACCACAGTACCATCAATCAACACTTCCAGGATAAAAGATATGGAAATGGCCTTCTTGTTGGTAAGTACAAAAACCCAGTTATATACACGCAGCACAGCAACCCTGTAGGACACACAAAACATTTACCACCACATTAACACGTGGCCAGGAATACACTGAGGTTGTGACACTGCTAGTCATGTTTGATATCCTGACCCAATAGGATACACACCTAGGGACAAATGCCAGGTGCAAATAACAACAGATGCCACTTCAGAGACACAAGGGACCATTTTAAAACCACACAGTGACAATGACATGGGCTTAAATGTCAGTACAACTTGGAAGATACATTTTCCAACATCACATCAATAACACTCAATCACACACCCTTCCAAACAATATGTACTATTTAAGGGGTATGCAATGTGTTTTGCTGCAGGTCAAACACCATGACACACATAGCATGATGATGATGACTCTAATGAATGGGACATGGAATCATTGAGGCTGTACCAACATCTCACATCACTCCTGGGCTGACATTGCCCACTACCAATAAGCAAATGGACTGTGCTAAGAACACATATTGATGTGACAAAATTGCAAAGTGCACATTACTACACATACAGATTGAGACAATTACACACATACACAACAGATGTGCAGGCATATAGACCTTCTCAGAATTAAACCTTCACCCCCACAACCAAGTTAGCGACATTACATGGACCAGGTTCAGTAGTGTAGGTACACGTTTGAACATGAACCAACTCGGTGAGGGCAGAATTTTTTTTGCTGCTTAGAACTGGTCACACATGGGATATTTGTGCATTGTCAATTGTCAACACTTCAGTGCTGCCAACTTATGGAGATGTGTTGCACATTGTCACCTAGCCAAATCAAAGGGCCTCACTGATGTTTAACAAATTCTATTGTATATGTTAAATTGGATGGGGTGTCCAGGCCATTTAGATGCAACCGTGTTACTACCACTGTGGAATTGATTCTGTGTATGGAAGTATCATGTCACCCCCAGTTAAGACACATGGATACCTCTTTCACATGACATAATGCATAGGAGTACACAATATACTGCAAGTCTACAAAAATACCGCTGACATCCGACAATCAGCCAAACACCAGTTCAGCTAATGAAACAACCCAATGCTGATGGTACATCCTAGAGGCCTGGGATTCCACCCAATAACACAAACACAGATGAGTCACAGACAACACAAGATAACAACTGCCATGCAAAGTGATAATCATGGTGCAAGCTCCATCAAAAAACTTTCACTCATTTTCTCTTTCAGCTGATCAGGGGTATGGGATCCAGCCATGGATCATGACCCCATTAGCAAACCCAAGCACTGCAGCAGAGCGTGCCTATAATGAGGCACATCGGAGGACACACACCATAGTAGAGAGGACCTTTGGCATCTTGAAGTCAAGATTCAGGTGCCTTGACATCACCGGAGGCAGCCTCTTATATTCACCGGAAATGGTCTGCAAGATCATTCTGACCTGTGCCATCCTGCACAATATATGTGTAAGGAGGAACATTGCCCTCTATGAACCAGACCCACAAATGTCTGAAGAGGAGGAAGAGGAGGATGCTGTCCATCAACATGAGGGGGACCATCCAAACACTGCTTCTGGATTGCATCGGAGACAACACATTGTACAAAACTTCTTTTAACCATAGTCACCATCACCACTTTCTTACCATATCTCATTAAACATCTAATCTAATCACCAAATCATGGTCGGGTAATTATTTATGCATCACATGATCCATAGGAATCACAATCAGAGTTTAGCCTCATGGAGCAGTGCAGTAAAATAGACTAGGATACTGAAAAAGCCATTTCACATTTATTGGTTATGAATGTACACCCAACTTCACACACAGTGTAAAAGATATATATGGTGTTCATTTCACATTTGAAGGGCAATGTCAGAGTAGCAAAACTATGGGACACATCCATGTTGGCAACATGGATAATTGCAGCATATGACACCCAACTAAGACACCATCAATCACAAGTAAAAAACCTGCTTCATACATGAGCCAGTGGATTTGCAATTGCATTAGTAACAGGAATGTATGACCACACCCTTGACAGCAGTAAGTGTGACATCAGCTATCTCTGCAAGGAGCATGTGTGACAAGAAGTTCCATGTAAGCTGCAAATGGATAGCACAAGGGCCCCAATTGTAACAAGCATTGCTCACAAGACATGCCCTGTGCATGCCATCTCAGTTTATAAGTTCTGTCACAGGCATTTATTCAGTCTCTCCCCACCCTTCTCTAGGTGGCACCGTAACAGGACTATTTGTACCCTGATAATCCATCATCTACACACACCCAGACTCACATTCTGACTCCAGTGTGTTTCCCTCTTTAGTATGGCATGCCATAGTCCTAGTTCATCTGCCTGCATGGACTGCAGGTCCCAAAATGCACCGCCTGGTAGTCTGTAGGACCTGTAATCACCTGTCCATTGCTTCCCATGTGAAACTTACTGTTGGCCCTTTGAGCTTGATTCTCACCTACAGAACTTGTGAGAGACTGAAGCTGCACACACCTGTGAACACTTCCATGCAGATCAGCCATTTGAATCTGCACTGCCATTGCTGCTGCCTGGAACTGCTTAGAAGCTGCCATTTTATGTATATCCTTGTTGTGTATTGCCGTATAAACCACTCGTGTACCACAGCCCTTAAGTTATTGTGCAACGTGGCAGCCGATGGCACAAATCCAGTTTTAATTTTCCACAGTGTTGTTCAGGCTTTTCCCAGTCTGAGTCTGCCCATTGTGCATTTGCCTGGTTCATGTTAGTTCCTGACAGAGCGTGCATCTTGTTAGCCTGATTTTTACCTGTCTTTGTGTTACCATAGAGGTTCCCTGTGGCTACATTTCTCTCATAGTTGCTTTCCATGCCCTCACTTTCCTCCTGGGATAGTGTGTCTGGTAGGTGTACGATGAATCCACAAATTTATTGTATAGTTTAATCAGTTTACATGTGGTATCAAGGTCTGGGACATGTATTCGAATAACCTAATCCTGGCACTACCCTTTACCTGTGTTTCATGTATACATAAGTGACAAACAGTGACAGTGTACTATGGCTGTATGCATGGATTGGGAATAGTGCCTCCAACACAAAAAACTTTTTCTAATGTGCATGAATGGACAAAACATGTTTGTGCCCTCACGGTCCACACACAGAATCACATTGTCTGCAACCCAATGATGGTGGTTGTGTGGTGACTAGCTGTGAGATTAATTAGCACAGAGGCACTGATATTCCCTGTTGCAGTGGGAATTTTCAATACCACCCTGTGTACAAATGTTGTGATGAAAGCTGCTGGGTTCTATTTACTGATCTAATAAGTTTGTGAGCACACCAAGGTTACCCTGTTGTCAGCCTCATAAAACTTCTGTAGTGCCATAGCTCAAATATCCCCATGTGTGTTGTTGATTCCCCTTTGGCTTTTGGTCAATTCTAGTTTGAAGGATACTCTGTTAATGCAGGGAATGGATCCACAGACTCATGAGTAGACATGCACGTAACAGTGACAACATGGAGGACAATAATGACATCGAGTACACATGGCCACACACTTGAACTGGACACCTTTGTGCAATTAACCACTGAAAATATGTGAACACAGGCAGCTTGGTCTGCCGGTCCTCCACTGCCACACGAGAAACATAGGTCATATATAGGACTCAAACTATGGAGTGACATTACATTTTTGGATTGTTTTCATACTCTGTGCCAAAAACACTGTACCTACATAGCATTTTCAAATGACTGACTCATGGCTAGTATACAAACAAGTTACCAGGATGTGGTATCCAACATTCCTGTACATGTGATGGCTTACTCATTACCATAATCAACTATCCTCGACCTATCCTGTGCATAGTTTGTCATGGGAGATGTATTGTCTCAAAAGTCAGTGCAGTTCACCCAGCATTAGATGCTACCTGTATGACAAACACATATCCTGACTCATATCTACACTGAATAGTTTGTGAAGGTTATCCACATGTACAAAACATGCATACAAGCACATTAATGAAAGCACGTCTTGTGACGTTCACACAGAGTCCCAACAAAAATCGAAATAGCCATTTCACAGACATTGACACACAGGCAATGAGTTAATGTATTAAGTTGCGTAGCCTTGCTATCCTCTATTGACGCACAACCTGCTCAAACTGGGTAATACTAATTTGTATTCAAAAAGTTTGGGTATCTTTTGCGTCAGTGAAGAGTGCCCATCCGGTACAACAACATGAGTATCATGGTCCGCAGTAGTGTGATTTGCCACATGTGCCCAAACACTGGAATACACAATGCATGTGCAAACAGCCTATCTCTGTACAGTTACAGCTGTCATGTACTTTAAAAATGTGAGAAATTACACAAACACAGTAAAAGACATTTATTTTGACGCAAACAAGTAAAAGAAGACGCATATTCGTCAAAAATCGCAGCATACGCGTTGAAAAATGACGCTCACAGCCATGATACATCCATTGGCCCCGAACGGTAATTGTTACACTGTACCCATGAAATTGGTTACCAATGCAAAATATTTGTAAATATGGATGCAGGGTAATTTTTAAGCATTTGCGTGAAAAATGAATTGACGCACATACTGTAAGCGTCATAAAAGTTTGAAACATCATACTAAAAACACACCGCATTTGAGGCAGGAAGTGATGTATTAGGATATCCTGTTTACAGAAATGGTACAGTGGGTGTATTTTCACTTTCATGTTGCAGTCTTTTCTAGACTGTGTGGCTGTGCTGAGAGTTTTGTCTGTCAAAAGTTTGTCTCCTGTGTGCCATCCTATTTGTCATCTGTTTTATTTGTAATTGTCTCAGTTGTTCATTGTAAGTGTGTATTTGTCTTATTTGGTGTCAAATTTTGTCTTTTTACTGTTGGGAGTCTGTAGTGGGTATTGTTATTTTGGGGATAGTAGGGCTGTTTGTGGGTTACTTTACTTTCATTTTTCTCCCTCCTTTCCCTTTATTTTCCTCTGTACCCTTTATTTGTACTATTATTTCTGTCATGTTGGGTAGGGCACGTCTAGGGAGACTGGGTGAGGAGGAGCAGGGGGCATTCATGTGGCTGGTTTGCCACTTCCTCCCCCTGATGATTGAAGCAGGTGGCAGGGTGATACAGGGTATCACACGGAGGCGAGGAGGCACAGGTGGTCCAAGGTGCTGTACCATCTGCGTCGCATTGTCAACACACTGCATATTGACCACCAACTGAAGCACTGCTGGGCTGGCCTTGTTGCCAGAGAGCAAGACCTGCTGGACCACCTGGGTATTGTGATTGGTGGCCCTGTTGGTGAGTACAATTCAGAGTAACGTGCACATTTAAATGCTCTGCAGTGAAAGTAGCAGATTTGTTGATATGCTGCAGGCAATGTTTTTGGACATGTGGAATGCAAGTTATTCATACAGTGGCCCTGAATTATACAATAATTGCTTCACATTACCGTCATATGTTGACACAACAGCTGCACAAACTTACAAAACACAACTTGATCTTGTATATTAGTGCTGCTTTCATGTCAATAGATTATGGTAATGCGGCTCAAACATACGTTTTATCCATGGTCTGTGAGTGTCCCAGGAAAGAGATGTTTTTCACAAGCTAAAGCAAATAATTAATGTGTTCCCCAATTATTTTGAATACATGTCTGAACTGTATTCTGGCACATACGTACAAATTTCTTCCTAACCTCAGGTAATATCTTAGGCTGATAGTTTGACTTGGTTGTGCCACAATTAAATTAGGAATGGATGGCAAAGTAATGCACATAGGTTCATATCTAAATGTTTGGTGCTACTTTCCATAGCTGTAGTGTAAAATATTAAGCAAATGATACAAATTGAGGGATAACAAATATCCTCGGCCCTCTGTTCATTGTACCTGTGTGTTTTAAATTGGTCTTGGGCACAATAGCTGGAACAGAGCTGATGCATTTGCCATCTGTGTTACTTTATAGCCATGCACTTCTCATAAGTTATTGGGTCATCATGGGATACCTGAAGTTGGGGAATGC
Organism: Pleurodeles waltl; assembly: GCF_031143425.1. Lineage (NCBI taxonomy): Eukaryota > Metazoa > Chordata > Amphibia > Caudata > Salamandridae > Pleurodeles > Pleurodeles waltl. The sequence goes on along the minus strand of NC_090439.1, from coordinate 947,439,337 downwards.
ATGGTCACAATGTATTACTTGCATGATGTTGCGCAAAGGACCCCTGAGCAATTCCATCATACATATGAAGGTCGCAAATACTTTGCTAATTTACGTTTGGTACACCCCTGCTGATCTAGTGCAGCATATGTACAGTAGCTAACTTCCCAGTATAGAGGCTATCACAGACATGGGTGTATGCCAAGATCCAAAGACCAGCATTCCTGTGACTGCTGCCATTCCGAAGGTACATACAAATTCAAACCTACATCATCATGATTGACACAGTAGGACATTTGCTGAACCATGTTTCAATAATGGGACAATGTCAGTTTGCTGTATACCCGCTGATACCCCAACTTGGCAAATGTGAGATGATGAATGTGGCTAACTGTGAATTCCAAAACCCAATATGGGTACACAGGGCAATGAGTGACACATTTAAGGTGCAATGACCACACCTGTGCCCATGCATTCTGTCATGGATGACCAAAATATACAATATCAGCATATATTTCTTTGTTATATTAATTTAGATAAATGGCCAATCCATGTTTAGCGTCAGATTGTCATCAAGTAACGCACAGGATCCCTGCCATTGTGGCGTCATAGGGGGCATATGTGGCTGTGGGGACACTGTAAATGCAGCATATGTAACCTACACACAACACAGACCCACATGTAAGGGACCATAGAAAGCATGGTAAATCATGAGCTTAACTCAACCCACATGAGCATCACACAGTAACTGATCGTCCCTTGATGCACAAGCCACAATACTTGAGTGACTGGTATTGCAGTGCACCAGGAATGTGGCTTTGCATGTCTCTCATTACAACAAATGATGAAATGCAGTATACTCCATAAATGAGTCTGCAACCAATTGAGGGATCATGTTTGTCACCACATGATAGTTAGGGCCACTACATGTGTGCATATGTGTGTATATCACTAACTGGAGTGACAGGGTCTATACATGTTCGCAGTGGTATATATGTTGGAGTATCATGATGCCTGAGGGGCTGGACTTTCAGATAGAAAGTCACACACAGTAATTTTACTTGAAAGTGTTGTGCAATGCACAGACATTGAGCACATTTCACCCTTCCATGCTTTACAGGTGGACCTGCCCCTTACACAATTGGAGAAGTAGCTCGATTTGCAGACCCAGACATATCCAGTAAGTGTTTATATTTCAGTTCTGTGTTGTGTTTCCAGCTGTTGTGTGATTGACTCCTGTTTGTTGGACACATAGCAAGGTATGATTTACTTGACTGGAGTTTTACTTTTTTCCCATATTTGAGTTGGACAATCAGTGGCATAGAGTCATCTTCTGGGATTGTAGTGCAGCCCTGTAGGCATGGCCATGTGAATAGGGTGATATTTGTTGTTACATTTCTTGTAAAGAAATATTTGCAGATGGCCATTTTCATGATTTAGTCAGCAAGTCATACCCTGAATCTCACATTATAGGGTTGCCAAAGTATTACCCACAGACTTCAGCCTCCCTGTTCACTAATGAACATGTTAGACTGTATGTTTGACTTCCTAGCAGCATCTAGCTCCACATGTTGTGCTACGTGTATGTGGCACTTTAGTACAATGTCATAGGTGTGCATGCAGCTCAAGCCCAGATGGGTGATTGCATCTATCTGCTTGCTGTAGGACAGGCATTTTTGGTATCAAATTATGTTGACAGTTATCTGCAATTACAAACATAAATGTGGATGGGATTGTCCAATGTTTGTGTCTATCCTAGTTGGACACTCTCCTTACCTGTGGTGGACTGACTAAACCCATGCACAGCTGTCCAAATCTTCTTTGCTGTCCTTGATGTTTGAAAGTATGTTTTGCCTATCCATCCCCCCCGAGGCACAGGCTTAGGGTTATGAAATACGTGTACCTAGGTGTGAGGATCCAAGTGCAGTACACAGACATGTAAATCTGTAAATCATTTGTCCCAACCTAGGATAACCACTCTTGATTAGCAACTGCATACCATCTTGGCAATTTCATTTACAAATCACAGATCTTGTGGACCTTGATTACTATCCAGAAGATAGTCATTAGTTGGCCTGTCAAATGTGGAGAACTTGCATCATGTGTTATGTGACTAATGGCAGAACAATGATACTTAGAGCAATTAAGTATGTACACATCTTTTTGAGCATTGCTGTGCTGTTAGATAAGACATGTGTAGGCTGAGTTGGCATGTACTTCCTCAGGGAGAATCTGACCTGATATGGCCTGTTTCAGCTACATTAGATGTATTTTCTGATTCTCATCAGTAGCTGTATCACACAATGATGTAACTAATGTTTGGCTTTATCTTTTGTAACAGCAGCCAATATGGATGCCAACCAGATCCATGAATTTCAGCGGAGGGCGATGCGTTACCACCACATTCTGGATGTAGAGTCTGGGTTCCATCACATGGCACAGTATTATCACCATGAAAGAGCCTCAGGGGTGTGGAGGGCATTTGTCCAAGGGGGCCCATCTGTGTCCACAACAGCCTCCACCACCAGCACCACCACTGCAACCCAGGTGGCAGTAAGGATGACTGCCACCACTGCAGGTCCATCAACATCCTCAGCTCCTGGACCACTGACAGCAGCCCCTGCACCTCCCCCTCCAAGCATGGCACCACCAACTGGACAACCTCCCACAACTGGCACACAGACCACCCCTGCTGCAGTCATTGACAATGTGGAATTTAGTGCAATGCAACATGACATGCAAAGGATGTTGCGCAGACTGGACAGGCTGTAGCAAGAGGTGTTGCAGATAAAAAAGAGGGTGTGTGGGATTAAGAAGACCCTGCAGAGGGCGAACTTGTGACTTTGATACCCTCACCCATGATTCCCTCCCCTCCCTCCTCTTTCCTGGTTCCTTTAATTAGTGGGTTTAGGGGGTTTAGTGTTCGGTTAGAATAGGCTGTTAGTTTAGTTAGTATTAGTGGGTTGGGGGAGGGGGGTATATTTTTACATGTGTTTTTTTTGTGGGTGGATGGGTGGGGGATGATGTTGGGGTTTTTGTGTATTAAAAAAATATTATTTAAAAAAAAAACATATATTTGTTTAGTATAAGATAGTATGTGTTTAGGATAGTATATGTTGTCCTCCATGTGTCCCGTCATAAAAGGGGGTTGATGTTTAGAGTGTTTAGTTAAATGTGATAAGTAAGTTTAGCTTAGGGTAGTCAGGGCCAGTTGTGGGTAATGTGTAGTTAGGATAGGTTAGGTTAGTTAAGGTGTTTCCCCTAGTTTTAGCATCCTATTTTTACAGTTAAATAAATATTTAGGTACTGCTTTGCAGTATGTGTCATATGCTTGGGGATCAGGGCCTTGGCATGGGTGAACAATGTCAATTTAGTATATGCATTTGTGTTCCATCCTGCATCCAAATCCCAACTGAGCTGTCACATTGGCAGCTACACCAAAGCTAATTCACTAGGAATCTGCCATACATTGCACACATCACTCAAGGTTACTATGGTTCCCAATGTGTTGCTAAGTTTGGATGTATGTTTTCAATCTGTCATACTTTGAGACCAGATTTGGTATTGAGGATACTGCGGTATGTCTGCCTGCAGCCTGAAGTTCATGTGAACCCTGATAAGGTGAGTGATGGTATAATCTTATGCAGTATAGTATAGATAACTCACACCTATCATTTCTTACATTGTACAGCCAGGTTACTTATTTGTATGTACACTTGTACACACCCATTCCCGCTGTATGGTGTGTGTGCTGAAATTTTGTAATCAAATGTCACATACATAAAGATTTTCTGGAAGACAATTTTGAAGACAATGATGTTATGCTTAGATATCCCTTGAAGAAGACTCATTCTGTTCAACACAGCATTATACTGTAATGCTTCTCATCTCATAAGATTTAACCGTCATGAAGGGCAGATGATGGTATAATCCAGACCACAGTGTATAGATATCAGCCCATAATCTTTCAGGGCAGTTGTATTGACATTCTATGGACATTGATATGAGGCAAACATCACTAATCTCCCTTACGGTTGATGTGTCACATTACACAGAGACAAAGTGGTTGTGTAAGTGCTATTTATTTTAAAGTGCTGTAGTACTATATTTACATAGTCCAGGATTGTGAGTCCATTAGTGTGACACCTTCCATTGTGATCCTACACAAGTGCAAAAGGACATGTCATTGGACATGCTGGGGTGAAGTGTCATACAGTGCAGAGGGACATGAATTGCCAATGAGGTAGTGAGAGACAATCACAGAGCATAGTGTCAAGGGTAACAGTGGGCTGGAGAACAGTGCTTGTGAGCAGCATTTGCAAGACTGGCATGTTACAGAGCACAGGACCTTGGTTATAAGTGCCCATGTGGCAGGGACTAGTGCTACCTGGTACTCTTACGGGTGAAGGTGATCTGTTCCACGTCTTCATCTTCTGATGTGTGTGTCGTCTCCTCTTCCCTTGGTGGTGGTGGGTTTGAAGGGGCAACACACACTTCAGTGTTTGGAGACGTGGAGTCAGAAATCCCCGTAGCTGTCAAATGTGGGGCTATTAAGGGCAGTACTGCAGCAAGGAGGAGCTGCTGGTTCTTCAGGATATCAGCTACATCACTGTGGTAGTCAGCCAGGTCGGCCCTGAGGGGGTCAATATTGCATTTGTGCAGTCGTTGAAAGGTTTGTTGTTGGAGGTGTTGTGTCAAGTCCATTACTGCTGTGCTGATTCCCTTCACGCTGTGTTGAAGTTCTTGCAAGATTGATGCTCACCCTTGCATGGCTGCTGCCTGTTCTGCAGTTGACATCATGCACGAACGCACCCCCTCTAGGCTGGCTGCCATATTTTGTATCCCCACCCGCACCTCCTTGGGATGTTGCATGGTGTCATTGCAGCTATTGTGACCCAGGCACAGGGTGGATCCTGACATGTGCAGCATGGGTATGACATTACTGCTGTGTACCTCATAATGTTTATGACAATAGCTGATGTTTGTAGCGACTATGGATATTCACATTTGACAGGATTAGCACATTTTTATTGATTTCAGGGGATTGATAACGTTGTCATCCTGAGCCCTCTAATTTGGGTGTTTTTGTACATGGGCACGTAGCTGCCAATAGCTACTTGACCTGCACACACAGCAGAGGTGGTAGTGGCAACTGTTGTCAGTGTTACATTCCACTTGCGGATATGGCCTGAGACTGTTAATTGAGCCCTATTTAATGTAGGGAGAATACCAGCTGTCATGTGTCAGCAGGCAAGTTTTACGTTGTACCCTACCCTCCTGGAATGGCTTTATCTTTCCAACATCCTTGGCATGGCAGCATACCCCAATGCAAAGGTTGTTGGTGTAGTGTTGTACTGTGCCCCAGGTCTCCTCTGAACAGCCCATGCCCCGTGCCGTGCCCCTTTGCCCATTCTACTCCCTGAATATCACGACTTACATGCATTGTGTAGTAGATATGTCCCCCCGCTTACAGTTCACATTTAGGCATTTTAGTTCCCCATGCTACTTACCCTGCATCTGTGTTGTCTCCTGGTAGTCTGCACTGTCCTGTCCTTGAATCCCTCTGAAGATCTCCTCAGGGATGACGGCTGCCACCATCTGCTCCAAGTGGTCCAGGGCCTCCTGCGGTGCTGGACTCCCACCTCCAGTCTGCAGTGTTGCCTTCATGTTCCTGGCCATCTTTTCCTTGGTCCTGCGCTTGCAGTCATGCCGGCATTTTTTGCACTCGATGACAGTTCTGTGTACTTCTGACACACTGTTTGTCTTGTCAACTGTTGGAAAATGGGTTATTGGTAGGGCAGGAAGGTACCTACACCTCGCAACAAGCCACTAACCTCCACATAGGTACAGTTAGGTCTCAGTAAATTAATCCCAGCTCAACCCTTGGTAGCTTGGCAACGAGCGTCAAGGCTTAACTTAGGAGACAAAGGGGGTCATTCTGACTCCCGCCGGGCGCGGTCACCGCGCGCCCGGCGGGAGCCGCCAAAATACCGTACCGCGGTCGGAAGACCGCGGCGGGTATTTTGAGTTTTCCCCTGGGCTGGCGGGCGGCCTCCAAAAGGCCGCCCGCCAGCCCAGGGGAAAACGACCTTCCCACCATGAAGCCGGCTCGTAATCGAGCCGGCGGAGTGGGAAGGTGCGACGGGTGCTACTGCACCCGTCGCGTATTTCACTGTCTGCTATGCAGACAGTGAAATACAAGCGGGCCCTCTTACGGGGGCCCCTGCAGTGCCCATGCCATTGGCATGGGCACTGCAGGGGCCCCCAGGGGCCCCGCGACACCCCCTACCGCCATCCTGTTCCTGGCGGGCGAACCGCCAGGAACAGGATGGCGGTAGGGGGTGTCAGAATCCGCAAGGCGGCGCAGCGAGACCGCCGGTTTTCCTGCACTGACCGCGGCCAAAGCGCCGCGGTCAGAATGCCCTGCGGGGCACCGCCGGTCTGTCGGCGGTGCTCCCGCCGACCCTGGCCCCGGCGGTCTGAGACCGCTGGGGTCAGAATGACCCCCAAAGTGTAAAGCATTCAAATATCACAAAACAGTAATTAAATAAAACACAGGAAACAGTTTAAAAATCCAAAACCAATTTATAAAAATAGTTTATATTTTTATCTTTAAAATGACACAAAAACGATTAAAATCGGTTCAGGGGAACCGGAGATATGAATTTTTAAAGAATTATTACTTTTCTAGCGCTTAGAAACAAAAAGCGCCAATCGGGTCATCTGGTTGCACCTCGACCAGTCAAGGATACCCTCCCTCTCTAGGGGCACTATGGCTACAGGTTTGGAGGTGACCTCACCTGTGGCTATCCTGACTTTCTTTGTCTTTCCTGGGACATACATGTCTGGGGTCACTAACCGGTCACTCACTATAGTGTGAATGGCACAGGTGTCTCTCAGGCCAGTGGTAGGGATCCCATTCACTTGAATGTGGTGGAAGTGCCTACTCCCACCCTCAGGGATCACCAGCTTACCATCTGGTCCTGTCTCCCAGCTCAATGCTAAGAGGACTTCATCATCTGAGGAATCCTCCTCCATGGCTACACTGGACAGCCCAATGCTAACCACCTTCTTTGGACAGGCTGCATCTCCTCTGAAGTGACCTGTCTGCTGACAGTCAAAGCAAGCCCTACTGTCCAAGAGTTTTTTTAACCCTGGGTCTCCCTGTCTCTGCTTGTCAGAGTGGGAGTGGGATTTACTCTCCTCCTTCTTAGGGTTCTGGGGTACAGAGGGAGTCTCTGTGGTGGGCTTACCACCTCCCTCCTTAGGTTTTTGGGGACCTGTCCCCCCCTTCTTGGAGTCTCCCCCCTGGGACTTGACAACCACCCTGGTTCTCAACCACTCATCAGCTGCCTCCCCTAGCTCTCTAGGGTTGGTCTGCTTAGAGTCCACTAGATGCTGCCGTAACCTTTCTTGGATACAATTGGTCAAGATGTGCTCTCTCATGATCAGATTGTATAACCCCTCATAAGTATCTACTTCGTTACCAATAATCCAGCCCTCTAGTGCCTTTAGTGAAATGTCCACAAAGTCAACCCAAGACTGGGTACTGACCTTCTGGGTGTCCCTGAACTTCATTCTATATTGCTCTGGGGTCAGACCAAACTTCTTGGCTAAGCACCTCTTCATACTAGGGTATGAATCTGTCTCCTCCCCCCTTAAGGTCAGAAGCCTATCCCTCCCTGAGTTGGGGACCAACTCCCACAAAAGGGAACCCCAGTACTGAGGCTTGACTCTCCTCATCTGGAGGGCCCTCTCAAAGGCCCCCAGCCACTTATCTATGTCATCCCCCTCTACATAAGCAGGAACCACCCCCTTGGGTAATCTGGGGCAAACTCCCCCACCCATGGACACCTCAGCTTCTTTATCGCTGCTTCCATCTCTTTTCTCTTTGTATGCCCACTTTTTCTTTTCTAGGGCCAGCTTCTCTGCTTCCAAAGCTATGTATGCTAGCTGGGCCTCCAGCTCTCTTTCTCTGATGGATGGGTTCTCTCCTCCTGAAAGGACCCCCTTCCCACCACTAGCTTTGGATCTGCCCCTAGTGACTGTGTTTACTGAGGACCGTTCTTCCTCATCCTCACTTAGGCTCAGATGCCTTCCCTCCCCTGAGTGGTTAGAGCTTGCATCCTCCCTTCTTTCTCCCTCCTCTGGAGCTTCTTCTGACTCTACCTCTTGGGCCTCAGCCCATGCTGTCAGGGATGTGATCAGGATTTGCTTCCTGAGATCAGTGGTTGCAGGCAACCCTCTTTCAATACACAACCCCCTAAGCTGGACTACTGTCAGTGTGGGTAGGCTAGCCAGATCAAGCTCCATGACCCTAGTTTTGTGTCAACAAAAACTTTTTGCAAAAATTGGAAACAAGAATTTAGAAAAATTACAAAAATTCAATAATTGAAATTAATCCAAATTAAAAATTAAAAACAATTTTTGCACTAGGACAATTTAAAGGATTTTTACTTTGTTTTACCTAAAACTGTAACGTGATATTGAACACAAGTACAGGATCCCGTCGCTGCTTCCAATTATGTTGGAAAATGGGTTATTGGTAGGGCAGGAAGGTACCTACACCTAGCAACAAGCCACTAACCTCCACATAGGTACAGTTAGGTCTCAGTAAATTAATCCCAGCTCAACCCTTGGTAGCTTGGCAACGAGCGTCAAGGCTTAACTTAGGAGACAAAGTGTAAAGCATTCAAATATCACAAAACAGTAATTAAATAAAACACAGGAAACAGTTTAAAAATCCAAAACCAATTTATAAAAATAGTTTATATTTTTATCTTTAAAATGACACAAAAACGATTAAAATCGGTTCAGGGGAACCGGAGATATGAATTTTTAAAGAATTATTACTTTTCTGGCGCTTCGAAACAAAAAGCGCCAATCGGGTCATCTGGTTGCACCTCGACCGGGGCAAAGTCAAACTTTCAGGCCGACCGCGATGGAGCCCTGCTCGGCTACAGGTCGCGGGAGGCCTCGGTTAAAAAGTTACCTTCTGACTTAGTCTTTATTTTGAAGTTTTTCTTCACCGGGACGAACCTGCCAGTTGAATCCGACCTCCTGGAGCCCTTGTCCGGATACGCGATGTGGGTTTCCTCGGTGGAGACTTTTACCTTCGGACTTAGTCGTTTTTTCGAGATGAAAATCCTTCGACCGGGGTAAACCTGGATCTTGATCCGACGTCCATGGAGCCCTTCTCGGATACGATGGCTGGGAGGTCCCAGTCAACTTTTTACGTTCGGACTTAGTCCCTTTTTCGGATGTTTTTCTTTACCGGGACGAACCACGAAGTCAGGCCGGGTCGCGGTTGAGGCAAGCCGCCTAGAATTTCCGCGGCGGGTCGGTCCCTCTCTGGAGCTTTTTTACAAAATTTGTCAAATCTTCTCCAAACTTCTGGGGCTTCACCCAGATGTTCTTTTAAGGTTCTTTTGGGGTCCACAGCTCACCCCAAGGGTCCAGAAATTCTGTGATGGTCCTTGGGGGGTGCGGACTTCAACTCCCAGAATGCACCTGGCGCAAACTCCTTTTGGGCCACTGGGCAGTGGTCAACTGGTCTCTTTTTTAGGAGTTGGTGCAGGGGACTCTGGATAGCAATTTTTCACCTGTAGCAAACAGGGAGTCCCTCCTTGAACCAGTTGAAGCCAGGCAAAGTCCTTCTTGTGGTGAAGCCCAAGTGTGCAGCTGGTGCAGTCCTTCTGAGTGCAGGGTCCAGGTGCAGGCCAGGGGTCCAGCAGGGCAGTCCTTCTTCTTCTTTAGTTCCTTTCTTGTTGAATTCTGGAGGGGATCTGAGGCGTGGGTGCAGGTCTGCCAGTTTTATCCTTGCTCCTGGGTGAAAAGCAGGGGGGCCCTGGTTCTCCAATCAGGGACAGGGTCGTCCCCCTGTGATGACCACTTCCTGGGAAGTGTGGCAAAAATCCATCCCAGAAGGCAACAGTCTCTAAAAATCCAACATGGATGAATCTGATTTTTGGAGGTTACATCTGGCTGAGCCCACCCACTGGTGTGGCTAAAAATCATAAACACACCCCTCTCCTGCCCTCTCCTAATCTAATCAAGGGGGCACATAATTGTCTGGGGTTGCAGGATGTGGGGGTGTTGCTGGGTGCTGCAAATGTCCTTCTCTGCCTTTGAAGACCAGTTTGGCAGCCCTCCCCCTTCCTGCCTCACCATCTGCTGAGGGGAGATTCTCTCCCCCAAGCACATTCCTTTGTGTAAAGCCTGGCCACTTCACACCTCATCAAGGCAGCCTGGCAGAAGCTGCTGCAGGCTGGCCAATCAGAGCACAGCAGCAAAAACAATGCAGAGCTGAAATTGGCAACTTTTTAGGTAAAGTCTAAACTTTTTACCTGAACAAGTTATATTAAATCCAACAACTGGAAGTTGTGGGATTTATTACAACAATTAATTTGATACCAAATTCTTAGTATGTAACATTTAAGGAGACTTTAAAATTTAAAATAAAGTCTGCCCATTCTAGCCTATGAAGGCCATTTACTTCTATGAGGGAAAAACGAATTTGGCTGTTTTTACCTCACCAGGGCTTATAAATCTATTTTTATAAAGTCCCTGCTTATAGTTACATGGCACCCAGCCCTAGGGGCACATAGGGCACACCTTAGGGGTGACTTATATGTAAAAATAAGGTAGTTTAAGACTTTGGAAGTACCTTTAATTCCAAAGTCGAATTTGCATATAACTTTAATTTAAAAGCAGCCAGCAAGGCAGGCTTGCTTTTAAAATGACACTGGGCACCTCAGCAGTGCACCTAAGTGTGCACCACCTATGCTGTGGTCCCTAAACCTACATGCCCTACCATATACTAGGGACTTATAGGTAGGTTAACTTAGCCAATTATAATTAGCCTAATTTGCATATCCATTTTACACAGAGCACAGGCCCTGGGACTGATTAGCAGTATCCAGGGCACTTTTAAAGTCAGGAAAACACCAGCAAAAAGTGGTAAATGGGGGCAAAAAGTTTATGGGGCCTCTGCAATCAGCCCTGTTTTCTCACACAACCCCCCCCCCAGCCCACACGCCCAGGAGACTCAGCCCAACCCTGGGAGAGTCTTCCTGGCTTGTTAGGCGAGGAAGACAGTGAAGAAAACTGGCTGTCCCTTTGCAGGGCCTACTCTGCCTTATATCCTCCTGTCAGGGTCACTCCCTATGGGTAGTGAAGCCATCCCAACAGTAAAAGGACCCAACACAAACTGAAACTTTCCTCTAGGGGGGTCTTCCTCCTCTCTCTCTGCCAACTTGGGTAGTGAGGTGCCCACCTCCCCTACTCCAAACTTTGCTAGGGCAACACCTAGCTTACCCAAAGAGGTCACCCAACACTTGAGCAACCCCACCATGACCAATAGGGTCAGGGGGCCTACTTTGCTATTGGCCCTGGGGTCTGCCTCCCAGGCCAAGTACAGTGCTGCCAGGAAGGCTAGCACCAGCAGAGGCTACTGACAGCTGTCAGTACCCAGAACCACACCCTAAGCTCTCCACTGACAGGTGGCTGAGCTGCTTTAGGGGCATCTTTGGGGTCCTGGCACCCCTCTTGCTGTCTAGAGTGGGGGGCTACCACCTCCTGTGGCAGACACCCTCCTTCCACTCTCCCTTCTGTCAGTGCAGGGGCAACACCTTGCATCTGGACAGCTGCCTGACTACTCAGGACTTCCTTGGGGTCAGGTGAGGCCTCACCAGTGCCAACTCTGGGCTCCCCCCCTACTGGGGCAGAAGGCCCTTGGCTCCCTGGAACTCTCTTTAAGAGTGGCCTACCCTTCCTTTTCTTCTTTCCTTTTCTTGGGGACCCCTGTCTCCTAACTGTAGGGACTGACTCCCCAGTACTTTGGGTTGGGGGGGCGCACTGGGCGACCACCCCATCTGTGACCAGACTCACCTCTGGCAGGTCATTGCCCAGGATACAATCTAGGGGAAGGTCAGCACTGACTACCACCCTAATCCAGTCAAGGATACCCTCCCTCTCTAGGGGCACTATGGCTACAGGTTTGGAGGTGACCTCACCTGTGGCTATCCTGACTTTCTTTGTCTTTCCTGGGACATACATGTCTGGGGTCACTAACCGGTCACTCACTATAGTGTGAATGGCACAGGTGTCTCTCAGGCCAGTGGTAGGGATCCCATTCACTTGATTGTGGTGGAAGTGCCTACTCCCACCCTCAGGGATCACCAGCTTACCATCTGGTCCTGTCTCCCAGCTCAATGCTAAGAGGACTTCATCATCTGAGGAATCCTCCTCCATGGCTACACTGGACAGCCCAATGCTAACCACCTTCTTTGGACAGGCTGCATCTCCTCTGAAGTGACCTGTCTGCTGACAGTCAAAGCAAGCCCTACTGTCCAAGAGTTTTTTTAACCCTGGGTCTCCCTGTCTCTGCTTGTCAGAGTGGGAGTGGGATTTACTCTCCTCCTTCTTAGGGTTCTGGGGTACAGAGGGAGTCTCTGTGGTGGGCTTACCACCTCCCTCCTTAGGTTTTTGGGGACCTGTCCCCCCCTTCTTGGAGTCTCCCCCCTGGGACTTGACAACCACCCTGGTTCTCAACCACTCATCAGCTGCCTCCCCTAGCTCTCTAGGGTTGGTCTGCTTAGAGTCCACTAGATGCTGCCGTAACCTTTCTTGGATACAATTGGTCAAGATGTGCTCTCTCATGATCAGATTGTATAACCCCTCATAAGTATCTACTTCGTTACCAATAATCCAGCCCTCTAGTGCCTTTAGTGAAATGTCCACAAAGTCAACCCAAGACTGGGTACTGACCTTCTGGGTGTCCCTGAACTTCATTCTATATTGCTCTGGGGTCAGACCAAACTTCTTGGCTAAGCACCTCTTCATACTAGGGTATGAATCTGTCTCCTCCCCCCTTAAGGTCAGAAGCCTATCCCTCCCTGAGTTGGGGACCAACTCCCACAAAAGGGAACCCCAGTACTGAGGCTTGACTCTCCTCATCTGGAGGGCCCTCTCAAAGGCCCCCAGCCACTTATCTATGTCATCCCCCTCTACATAAGCAGGAACCACCCCCTTGGGTAATCTGGGGCAAACTCCCCCACCCATGGACACCTCAGCTTCTTTATCGCTGCTTCCATCTCTTTTCTCTTTGTATGCCCACTTTTTCTTTTCTAGGGCCAGCTTCTCTGCTTCCAAAGCTATGTATGCTAGCTGGGCCTCCAGCTCTCTTTCTCTGATGGATGGGTTCTCTCCTCCTGAAAGGACCCCCTTCCCACCACTAGCTTTGGATCTGCCCCTAGTGACTGTGTTTACTGAGGACCGTTCTTCCTCATCCTCACTTAGGCTCAGATGCCTTCCCTCCCCTGAGTGGTTAGAGCTTGCATCCTCCCTTCTTTCTCCCTCCTCTGGAGCTTCTTCTGACTCTACCTCTTGGGCCTCAGCCCATGCTGTCAGGGATGTGATCAGGATTTGCTTCCTGAGATCAGTGGTTGCAGGCAACCCTCTTTCAATACACAACCCCCTAAGCTGGACTACTGTCAGTGTGGGTAGGCTAGCCAGATCAAGCTCCATGACCCTAGTTTTGTGTCAACAAAAACTTTTTGCAAAAATTGGAAACAAGAATTTAGAAAAATTACAAAAATTCAATAATTGAAATTAATCCAAATTAAAAATTAAAAACAATTTTTGCACTAGGACAATTTAAAGGATTTTTACTTTGTTTTACCTAAAACTGTAACGTGATATTGAACACAAGTACAGGATCCCGTCGCTGCTTCCAATTATGTTGGAAAATGGGTTATTGGTAGGGCAGGAAGGTACCTACACCTAGCAACAAGCCACTAACCTCCACATAGGTACAGTTAGGTCTCAGTAAATTAATCCCAGCTCAACCCTTGGTAGCTTGGCAACGAGCGTCAAGGCTTAACTTAGGAGACAAAGTGTAAAGCATTCAAATATCACAAAACAGTAATTAAATAAAACACAGGAAACAGTTTAAAAATCCAAAACCAATTTATAAAAATAGTTTATATTTTTATCTTTAAAATGACACAAAAACGATTAAAATCGGTTCAGGGGAACCGGAGATATGAATTTTTAAAGAATTATTACTTTTCTGGCGCTTCGAAACAAAAAGCGCCAATCGGGTCATCTGGTTGCACCTCGACCGGGGCAAAGTCAAACTTTCAGGCCGACCGCGATGGAGCCCTGCTCGGCTACAGGTCGCGGGAGGCCTCGGTTAAAAAGTTACCTTCTGACTTAGTCTTTATTTTGAAGTTTTTCTTCACCGGGACGAACCTGCCAGTTGAATCCGACCTCCTGGAGCCCTTGTCCGGATACGCGATGTGGGTTTCCTCGGTGGAGACTTTTACCTTCGGACTTAGTCGTTTTTTCGAGATGAAAATCCTTCGACCGGGGTAAACCTGGATCTTGATCCGACGTCCATGGAGCCCTTCTCGGATACGATGGCTGGGAGGTCCCGGTCAACTTTTTACGTTCGGACTTAGTCTCTTTTTTGGATGTTTTTCTTTACCGGGACGAACCACGAAGTCAGGCCGGGTCGCGGTTGAGGCAAGCCGGCTAGAATTTCCGCGGCGGGTCGGTCCCTCTCTGGAGCTTTTTTACAAAATTTGTCAAATCTTCTCCAAACTTCTGGGGCTTCACCCAGATGTTCTTTTAAGGTTCTTTTGGGGTCCACAGCTCACCCCAAGGGTCCAGAAATTCTGTGATGGTCCTTGGGGGGTGCGGACTTCAACTCCCAGAATGCACATGGCGCAAACTCCTTTTGGGCCACTGGGCAGTGGTCAACTGGTCTCTTTTTTAGGAGTTGGTGCAGGGGACTCTGGATAGCAATTTTTCACCTGTAGCAAACAGGGAGTCCCTCCTTGAACCAGTTGAAGCCAGGCAAAGTCCTTCTTGTGGTGAAGCCCAAGTGTGCAGCTGGTGCAGTCCTTCTGAGTGCAGGGTCCAGGTGCAGGCCAGGGGTCCAGCAGGGCAGTCCTTCTTCTTCTTTAGTTCCTTTCTTGTTGAATTCTGGAGGGGATCTGAGGCGTGGGTGCAGGTCTGCCAGTTTTATCCTTGCTCCTGGGTGAAAAGCAGGGGGGCCCTGGTTCTCCAATCAGGGACAGGGTCGTCCCCCTGTGATGACCACTTCCTGGGAAGTGTGGCAAAAATCCATCCCAGAAGGCAACAGTCTCTAAAAATCCAACATGGATGAATCTGATTTTTGGAGGTTACATCTGGCTGAGCCCACCCACTGGTGTGGCTAAAAATCATAAACACACCCCTCTCCTGCCCTCTCCTAATCTAATCAAGGGGGCACCTAATTGTCTGGGGTTGCAGGATGTGGGGGTGTTGCTGGGTGCCGCAAATGTCCTTCTCTGCCTTTGAAGACCAGTTTGGCAGCCCTCCCCCTTCCTGCCTCACCATCTGCTGAGGGGAGATTCTCTCCCCCAAGCACATTCCTTTGTGTAAAGCCTGGCCACTTCACACCTCATCAAGGCAGCCTGGCAGAAGCTGCTGCAGGCTGGCCAATCAGAGCACAGCAGCAAAAACAATGCAGAGCTGAAATTGGCAACTTTTTAGGTAAAGTCTAAACTTTTTACCTGAACAAGTTATATTAAATCCAACAACTGGAAGTTGTGGGATTTATTACAACAATTAATTTGATACCAAATTCTTGGTATGTAACATTTAAGGAGACTTTAAAATGTAAAATAAAGTCTGCCCATTCTAGCCTATGAAGGCCATTTACTTCCATGAGGGAAAAACGAATTTGGCTGTTTTTACCTCACCAGGGCTTATAAATCTATTTTTATAAAGTCCCTGCTTATAGTTACATGGCACCCAGCCCTAGGGGGACATAGGGCACACCTTAGGGGTGACTTATATGTAAAAATAAGGTAGTTTAAGACTTTGGAAGTATCTTTAATTCCAAAGTCGAATTTGCATATAACTTTAATTTAAAAGCAGCCAGCAAGGCAGGCTTGCTTTTAAAATGACACTGGGCACCTCAGCAGTGCACCTAGGTGTGCACCACCTATGCTGTGGTCCCTAAACCTACATGCCCTACCATATACTAGGGACTTATAGGTAGGTTAACTTAGCCAATTATAATTAGCCTAATTTGCATATCTATTTTACACAGAGCACAGGCCCTGGGACTGATTAGCAGTACCCAGGGCACCTTTAAAGTCAGGAAAACACCAGCAAAAAGTGGAAAATGGGGGCAAAAAGTTTATGGGGCCTCTGCAATCAGCCCTGTTTCCTCACATCAACAATTTGTTGCCAAATTGCCTTTCTCCTACTAATTGGCAATTTAGAGGTAACAAAAAGTTGGTGCTGGTGTTCCGCCACGTCTTTCACCAGTATTTCCTGCTCCTCTGCACTGAACCAATACTTCCTTTTCTTCTTCTCCCTCTCCTGGGTCTTGTGTGGGTCCTCCTGGCTGGTTCCTGGTTGGTTGTCATCTTCCTGGGGTGTTTCCAAGCTTCTGGAATCTATTTTGGCTCTCCTTTGCACATTTTGCTGTGTTTGCACCACTTTTTGACGCAATTGCGTAAAAAAAAGGCACTTATCCGGTTTGCGATGTCGTAAACCGGATCAAAGTCATTTTCATCGCATTAACCTTGCTTTTCTTTACGACGTGACACATTGGTTTGAGTAAAAAAAAAATGACTCACACCTTTGGTTTGAACCCCGAGTGGTGCAAAGAAATGCCATTAGCCGGTGTTAATACTTTTGACGCAAAACTGCGTTGGTGCAGTTTTGCATCAAAAAGTATAAATATGGGCCTATATGTGCCCAGGGCCTGTAGATTAAATGCTACTAGTGGGCCTGCAGCACTGATTGTGCCACCTACTTCAGTAGCTTCTTAACCTTGTCTCAGGCCTGTGTGTGCAGTTTCACTGCCAATTCGACTTGGCCTTTAAAAGTACTTGCCAAGCCTAAAACTCAGATTTTTCTACATATAAGACCCCCCTAAGGTATGCCCTAGGTAAGCCATAGGGCAGGGTGCTGTGTAGGCAAAAGGCAGGACATGTACCTGTGTAGTTTACATGTCCTGGTAGTGTAAAACTCCTAAATTTGTTTTTACACTGCTGTGAGGCATGATCCCTTCATGGGCTAAAATTGGGTCTGCCCTCCTACATTGTTTGAGTTGTAGTTGCTGATCTGAAAGGAGTAGGAAGTATGCCCAGAATGGTGATACAAAATCCTGCTGACTGGTGACGTTGGATTTAATATTACTATTTTAGAAATGCCACTTTTAGAAACACCAAACACAGGATACTCAGACTCACTTGCATACATCTGCATTTTGAATGGGTCTTCCTGGGCTGGGAGGGTGGAGGGCCTGACACTTGCATATCAAAGGACAGTAGCCTCCCCTCACACAAAGGACTGCCACACCCCCTACAGGGACCCTGGCAGACAGGATTGAATTGAAAGTGGACCTTGTGCGCTTCTACGCCACTCTTTGAAGTCTCCCCCACTTAAAAGGCACATTTGGGTATTTAAACAGGGCCTTTGCCCCTACCGACTCAGACACTTCCTGGAGAAGAAACTTGAAGCAGAACTTGCATCCTGCCAAGAAGAACTGCCTGGCTGCCCAAAGGACTCACCTGTCTGATTTCTGTGAAGGACTGCTGCCTTGCTGTTGCCCTGCTACATTTCTGTTCTCTGGCTTTGGTGAAGAAGTGCTCTCCAAGGGCTTTGATAGAGCTTGCCTCCTGTTCCCTGAAGTCTCCGGACCAAAAAGACTTCAACTCTACAAGAAGGACTCCTTATGTGGTGAAATTCGATGCACAGACTGCCATAAACAATGCACAGCCTGAACGGTGGTGAAAATTTCACTGCACGCCAAACCAGAACAACGCAGCCCGACTTCGTATCGAGAAGATCAATGCAGCACCAGCGTAGTGTCTGGAAATTCAACACACGGCCCACCGGAATGACACACAGACGAACCAGAATGACGCAGCCAGACTTACAGAGAAGAATCGATGAAGCGCCTGCTTTGCGGTAGAAAATTTGATGCAACGCCCACCGAACCGACGCAGCTCCTTTAACTTCCTCCTGCCAGCTCAGGAAATCCACGCATCATCTCCGGGGCGTCTGAAAACCCCGCAACCCGAGTGCCGGAAATCGACACACAGCCATCCCTGCATGGAAACTAAATGACGCATCACTGTGTGCGGCCCGAGAAAGCAGCGCACACCCCTTTGTTTCCACGCATCTCCTCCTCTGCAGTTCTTTGCGGAGATTTTTCATGCAAACTAGGTACTTTGTGGTTAAAAGAGACTTTGTTTGCTTTTAAAAAACTTAACAGACTTTGGTCCTCATTCCAACCCTGGCAGTCGATGTTAAAGTGGTGGTAACACCGCTAACAGGCCGGCGGTAAAAAAAAATGGGATCACAACCATGGCCGAAACCACCAACACAGACAGCCATTTTAACACTCCGACCGCCACAGCGGTAGCAACAAACACCGCAGTGGTAACCGCCAACAGACAGGCGAAAGACAATGTACCGCCCACACTATTACAAGGCACCAATCCGCCAGCTTTTTTCGGGGCGGTACCAACGCCATCAAAAGCACGGCAAAAACAATACACAGAAGGGAAACCACTCACCTTTCGACACCCAAGGAAGAACTAGAACGCCATGGAGCCCGAATTACAGATCCTACCTATGTTGTTGTATCTACTAATACACCATGAAGTGGAAAGAAGGCCGTGGCGGCGACGACAACAATGAGTACTTCACCTAGCACACAGGGGACGGGGGGAGGGAAAAGAGAGTGACACACACACCCCCTCTCACAACAACATACACACACATATCCAACAACATCACAAATACACCCCGTCACCCCCTGGAAGAACACAAGGACAAAACTAAATGAGTTTAACTAGTGTTATATTGGAACAATCAGATAGATCAAGAGAAAAGCAAATAATCAGTATACACAAATATTTACATCAAGCACACAGGTCCGTACACTGTCACATGAAATGTCCGTGGACCAGTGGGCCCAAAAAGCATGAGCGAAACCCACACATGACACCTGCCTCAAAATGGAGAGAACACTGCAGGGGCATCAGGTTGGGAAAAAACAGGCACCTCAGGACAAGGGGAGGGGGGGCACCTCAGCCGGATGATGGTACGACGCCGCTGTTCCTCGAGGGGGCTCCATGCCCACTGCTTGTTCCTGGGGAGTGCAAAGCCACAGTCCCTCAGTTTCTCAAGTGGGTGCTTTGCCCACTGCTTTATCCTAGGGAGTGCAAAGCCACCCACAGTCTTTCAAGTTTCTCAAGTGGGTGGTTTGCCCACTGCTTGGTCCTGGGGGGTGCAATGCCACAGTCTTTCAAGTTTCCCAAGTGGGTGGTTTGCCCACTGCTTGATCCTGGGGAGTGCAAAGCCACAGTCTCTCAAGTTTCTCAAGTGGGTGGTTTGCCCACTGCTTGGTCCTGGGGAGTGCAAAACCACAGTCTTTCAAGTGGGTGGTTTGCCCACATGCTCTGGAGGGGGCTTTTTGCCCAGAGTGCTTCATCCTGCCTAGGATTGGGGGCGTGGATGCATTTCTCCACTGGTTCTGGAGGGGGCTTTGTGCCCAGAGTGCTTCATCCTGTCAAGGATTGGGGGAATGGATGCATTTCTCCACTGGTTCTGGAGGGGGCTTTGTACCCAGGGTGCTTCATCCTGCCAAGGATTGGGGGGAGTGGATGCATTTCTCCACTGGTTCTGGAGGGGGCTTTGTGCCCAGAGTGCTTCATCCTGCCAAGGATTGGGAGAGTGAATGCAGTTTTCCAACAGGTTCTAGAGGGGGCTTTGAGCCCAGTGATGCTGCACCGGGAGTGTGGCAGTTGACATCCTCTCACCTGGGTGTCTTAGCCACGCAATGTACCTGGAACTGTCACAACTTACGCGTTGCTTTAACCTGGAGTCCGCTAATCGAGTGGCGAGGTTCTTGTTCCTAAATGTTCGGCCTTGGCCCAGGTGGGGGCAACTCTTTCTGGTAGCCACGGTGCTGCAGGCGATAGGAACGACAAGGGCAGTCCGTGTCCTTCAGAAGTAGTGCCAGAGGGAAAAAACCCTAAAAAGGGGAAAAAAACTAAAAAAATAATTTTTCTGAAACAGCAGCAAAATTCAATAAGTAAATATAAGATCAAAAATGAACAGGAAAACACTGGAACAGAAGTGTGACCAGTATCTGACTCAAGGAAGAAGGAGCGAAGACACCATCCAAAACAGAAAGTGTTGCAGTGCAAAGAGGGAAAGAATCACAGCCCTTAAATACTCAAAAACAGGAAGCGACCAACAGGAAGTGCAAGGACACCATATTAGATAGGGAAAAACACATAGAAAATAATGGACAAGGAGCCATAGAGAGTAGGGAACCAAAGCATGCTGGGAAGAGAGGGGAATAATGGGAAAGAAGGAAAGACATAAAGGAAAGCACAAATGAGGGCGATAGAAAGAATGGACAACAATAGCAGGTGAGTGGGGGAGGTTACATATGCCAGAAAGCACGCCGCGCTAGAAAGAAACGAGGCCTCAAGCCCAATTTGGGGCCTCGGATGCTGCAAGAAAGGCTGGGGGCACGGCATGCCTCAGCACCGCACGCCGCGGCCCTACCCGAGAGTTCGACTCGCGCCAAGGCGCAACAGTAGGTCCCCCCC
This sequence comes from Pleurodeles waltl, assembly GCF_031143425.1. Classification (NCBI taxonomy): domain Eukaryota; kingdom Metazoa; phylum Chordata; class Amphibia; order Caudata; family Salamandridae; genus Pleurodeles; species Pleurodeles waltl. Next base: position 947,418,722 of record NC_090439.1, on the reverse strand, counting down.
AAAGCCCCAGGTTTGTGCAGAAACAAGCAGTGAAAGTGACGAATCAGAAGAGGGGCGTGAACAGAAGACGCATCTTCCCGAGAGCATTCGCTAAGAGGGTAACCCTTCCAATGAATCAGATACTGAAGACGGTTTCGAAAGACACGAGAGTCACAAATTTCTTGTACCTCATATTCTGGTTCATCATTCACCAACAAGGGAGGAGGACAAGGAAACTGCTGAGATAAAGGATCAGGCATATAGGGTTTGAGCTGGGAAACATGAAAAACTTGATGGATTTTCCAGGTACGAGGTAAGTGAAGACGGACAGTGACAGGATTAGTCAGCTGAAGAATAAGGAAAGGACCTTAGTAACGAGGTGTAAACTTGTTCTGAGAGAGTCGCAAAGGCAGAAATTTTGAAGAAAGCCAGACTTTATCCTGGATGTGATACTGGAGCTTCCCTGCGCTTTTTATCTGCCATTCTCTTCATGTATCTCTTAGTGTCCAGCAAGTTAGACCGAATCATTCTATGGATCTTTTGAAGTCGGTTGGAAAAGGATGTGACAGCAGGAAGAGAAGAGGTAGACTGAGGAGTAGTAGGAAAAGAGGTAGGATGATAGCCATAGAAACAGAAAAAGGGGGTGACCTTGGAGGCACTATGGACAGTGTTGTTGTAAGAGAATTCAGCGATCGGAAGGTAAGTGTTACAGTTACTCTGAGTAGAATTACAAAAGCAGCGAAGGTACTGCTCTATTCCTTGGTTGAGACGTTCGGTTTGCCCATTGGTTTGGGGATGGAAACCAGATGACAATGCTATATTGATATTCAGGATCCTACAGAAATGTTTCCAGAACTGGGAAATGTACTGAGGTTCCGTGTCAGATACAATGCTGTGTGGGAGTCCATGTAGATGAAAAACATGATGGATGAATATCTGACTTAGTTTTTGAGAGGTGGGTAATTTCTTCAGGGCGGTGGTGTGAGCCATTTTCGTAAAGGAATCTATCTTCACCATGATAACCCGATTTCCTGCTGATGAAGGTAGTGAACACATGAAATCAGTAGAAATGGTGTGGCAGGGAGCAGGTGGAACAGGTAATGGTTGCAGTAATCCCACTGGCCTGGTACGGGGTATCTTTACTTGGGCACATATGGGACAGGCCTGTACATAACTTTCGACATCAGATTTCTAAATGGGCCACCAGAATGATTGCAAGAGTAATTCCTGCGTGGCCTTGATGCCTCTATGACCAACAACTGGAGAATCATGGCACATCTGAAGCGCCTTTTCTCATACTCCTCTTGTAGGGAGGAACAACAGGTTCCTATAATAATAATATCCCTTCTGTTTACATATTAGGGGGTTTAAATCCTACAGTTCTTGTTCAGAAAGGTTGGAATATTCCAGTTGTACCTCATCCAGTAATGATTGAGCTACACCGATGATCTTGCTGGGCTCAAGTAGATATTGTGATGGGGCAGGAGTACAATCTGGATAACAGCGAGACAGAGCATCGGCCAGTATGTTTTGGGATCCAGGAATGTAGGTGACATAGAAGTCGTACTGACTAAAGAAAAAGGCCCAACGAGCCTGACGACTGTTCTGGCATTGAAAGTTACATAAACATTGTAGATTACGATGTTCCGTTCTCACCTCGAAGGGCTCTTTGGAACCCATAAGGAATTGTCTCCACTCTTGGCAGGCAGTCTTCAGGGCTAATAACTCCCTTTCCAATACTGAGTAATGTTGTTCAGACACTGAGAGTACATGAGACAGATAAAACACAGGATGTTCTAGACCATCATCATCTTGTTGTTGAAGTAGGACTGCTCCGATGGCTCTTTCGGAAGCATCTGTAACAACCACAAATTGTTTGTTGGTATCTGGATGTCTTAGAATCGGTGCTTGAGTGAAGGCCTTTTTTAGACTTTGAAAAGCTGTTTCAGCCGCCTTTGTCCAGACAAATCCATTGCATAAATTTTCCTTCTTTAATGTTTGAGTAATGTGACTGGTCTGCTCCGCAAAGCCTAAAACAAACTGTTGATAAAAGTTAGCCAGTCCTAGAAAACATTGAGTATCCTTAATGGAGGAAGGGGAAGGCCCGTCTAGGATGGCTTGTACCTTTTCCGGATCCATAGCTATTCCAGTCGGACTAATGTGATAACCCAAATATTTGACTTCAGTCTTATCAAACTCACATTTCTATGGTTTACAGGACAGTTGATGTAGCCTGAGTCTTTGGAGGACTTGTTTAACGTGTGCAGAATGAAGTTCAGGATGTCTGGAATATATAAGGATATTGTCTAAGTAGATTACTACTGTATGGTTCAAGAGATCAGAAAACACAGAGTCCATAAATCTTTGAAAAATTGATGGGGCATTAGTGAGGCCAAAGGGCATAACTCTGTGTTCATAATGACCAAATGGTGTTCGAAAGGCAGTCTTCCACTCATCTCCTTCTTTGATGCGCAAAAGGTGGTAAGCTCCACGAAGATCTAACTTGGTAAATCGTTGAGTCCCTCTGAATGCCTCCAGAATATCTTTGATGCCTCCAGAATATCTTTGATGAGGGGTAAAGGATAACAGTCTTTTATAGTGATCTTATTTAAACCACGAAAATCCAAGCAGGGACGAAGATCTTTAGTCTTCTTGGGTACAAAAAAGAGAGGAGCTCCCGCTGTAGAGGACGATGGTACAATAAGACTGCTGTGCAGATTTTCTTGGAGATAATCTTTGAGAACTTCCTTTTCAGGTTCCGTGAGAGAATACATTCTCCCAAAGGAAACGTATGCCCCAGGTTCCAGGGGAATTGTACAGTCATAATCTCGATGTGGGGGCAAAACAGGTCTGGATGGTTTTTGGAATACATCTTGAAATTCTAGATAGTGATCAGGGACTCCTTGGACTGCATTGATGGAACAACCTGTAGTGAGTTCAGAAGGCATACATTTTTTGGGTGACCAGTACGTGTCTGAGGCAAAACAATTTTCATGACAAAACTGTGAGGAAATAGTCCTGGTTTCCCAATTTATATAAGGATTATGGGGGTCATTCCGACCCTGGCGGTTTCAAACCGCCAGGGCCGGGGACCACGGAAGCACCGCCAACAGGCTGGCAGTGCTTCCAGGGCCATTCTGACCGCGGCGGTAAAGCCGCGGTCAGAAAAGGGGAACCGGCGGTTTCCCGCCGGTTTTCCCCTGGCCCAGGGAATCCTCTATGGCGGTGCTGCTTGCAGCGCTGCCATGGGGATTCCGACCCCCTTCCCGCCAGCCTGTTTCTGGGGGTTTTCACCGCCAGAACCAGGCTGGCGGGAACGGGTGTCGTGGGGCCCCTGGGGGCCCCATAAAGATTTTCACTGTCTGCTTAGCAGACAGTGAAAATCGCGACGGGTGCCACTGCACCCGTCGCACCCCTGCAACTCCGCCGGCTCCATTCGGAGCCGGCTTCCTCGTTGCAGGGGCTTTCCCGCTGGGCCGGCAGGCGCTCTTTTGGAGGGCACCCGCCGGCCCAGCGGGAAAGTTGGAATGGCCGCCGCGGTCATTTGACCGCGGAGCGGTCATTCGGCTGTTACCGCTAGGCGGGCGGTGCCCGCCGCCCGCCAAGGTCCGAATGAGGGCCCATGTCTTACGAACCACAGAATCCCTAAGATTATAGTTTGATTGGGAGATGATATCAAGTTAAAGGAGACGTGTTCTTGGTGGTTCCCAAACTGTAAACTTAGAATCAGGGTAGTAGTATCGACTGGACCAGAGGATATTAAGGACCCATCCACTGTGTGTACTTGTTCCGGGACTTCCTTGGGTTGTGTTGGTATTTGTTGTGTTGTGGCCCAAGACTTATCCATATAAATGCCACTAGCACCTTAATCAAGTAAGGCCATTGTTCTCTCCTCACGACCGTCAGGTAACTGCAGAGTCACCGGAAGCATAAACAAAGTAGTTGCGTTGTCCTTGAAAGAACTAATGGGAGGTATAGCAGATGATCCCGTCCCCTCCCTTCTTACAGAGGACGGGAATTAGCGTTTCCCGATGGCTTTAAAGGACGAACGGGGCATGTACGAAGCATATGACCGGCAGCACCACAATACAAGCACAATCCTTTTTTACGTCTTTCTTCCCGCTCACTGACTGAAAGTGGGCCACGAGTAGTATCCACCTGCTAGGTTCACCTTTGGTTTCTCTGACGGGAGGATGAGGTTCCTCTGGACGATGCAGAAAGACACGTGAGGTACTTGGCTGGGAAGGTCCACTGTTTCTTCTTTTTTCCAAACGACATTCTTGGAGACGATATTCGATGGAAAAAGCTAAATTCATCATACCGCGAAGATCTTCAACTCGGGTGGAGTGTACTAACTCGTCTTTGATCTCCTCCTTTAGCCCTCTACGAAATAGGGTAACCAGAGTTCGCTCCATCCAGGTTGTCCCGGCCACAAGCTGGCAAAAGCGTGTAATATATTGAAGGACATCTTGAGAGCCTTGTTGGATGTCACACAGTGCTTCTTCAGCAGAGACCTCCAATCCTGGATGACTAAACATCTGTTTAAACCGATTCACGAAGGCTGGATAATCAGACAATACTGGGTCATTGGACGAGACCATCGGAGTCGCCCATGCTAAAGCAGGACTGGATAGGGCACTGATAAGATAACCCACCTTTGTCTTGCCGTGAGAAAATTGTGTGGGTCGGAAGGCAAAGTAAACACTCAATGCATCTAAGAACTCTCGCAGTTTTGTTGGTTCACCAGAGTAGCGAGGAGTTGAGGTGGAAACGGTAGGAACATCTGAACTGCGGAAGGCCAAAGCTTGTCGTATGGCAGCATTCTCGTTGCATAATTGTTGCAGTTTCTGAGCCTGTTGGTGATCAGGATCTGCAGCAGCCGCCACTGTATCATCCATGGTGTTAGACGAAGTCAGGTGTATTTGGCGCTGCAATCTGTCACAACTTACACGTTGCTTTAACCTGGAGCTGAACGAGTGGTGAGGTTCTTGTTCCTAAATGTTCGGCCTTGGCCCAGGTGGGGGTGACTCTTTCTGGTAGCCATGGTGCTGCAGGCGATAGGAATGCCAAGGGCAGTCCGTGTCCTTCAGAAGTAGTGCCAGAGGGAAAAAAAACCTAGAAAGGGGAAAAAAACTCAAAAAGGAATTTTCCTGAAACAGGAGCAAAATTCAGTAAGTAAATATAAGATCAAAAATGAACAGGAAAACACTGGAACAGAAGTGTGACCAGTATCTGACTCAAGGAAGAAGGAGCGAAGACACCATCCAAAACAGAAAGTGTTGCAGTGCAAAGAGGGAAAGAATCACAGGCCTTAAATACTCAAAAACAGGAAGCGACCAACAGGAAGTGCAAGGACACCATATTAGATAGGGAAAAAGATCAAAAATGTTCAGGAAAACACTGGAACAGAAGTATCACCAGTATCTGACTCAAGGAAGAAGGAGCGAAGACACCATCCAAAACAGAAAGTGTTGCAGCGCAAAGAGGGAAAGAATCACAGCCCTTAAATACCCCAAAACAGGAAGTGACCGACAGGAAGTGCAAGGACACCATATTAGATAGGGAAAAACACATAGAAAATAATGGACAAGGAGCCATAGAGAGTAGGGAACCAAAGCATGCTGGGAAGAGAGGGGAATAATGGGAAAGAAGGAAAGACAGAAATGGAAGCACAAATGAGGGCGACAGAAAGAAAGGGCAACAATAGCAGGTGAGTGGGGGAGGTTACATATGCCAGAAAGCACGTCACGTTAGAAAGAAAGAGGCCCCATGCCCAATTTGGGGCCTCGGATGCTGCAAGAAAGGCTGGGGGTGCGGCACGCCTCAGCGCCACGTGCCGCGGCCCGAGTCGAGTGTTCGGCTCTTGCCACGCGCCACAGCGTGACAGGAACAGGTGTCATGATACTGAATGGAGGCAAAGCCACACTCCATCCTGCGGTGACTTAGGCTGCCAATTGCTGGTTCGTGTCAGTCCTGGAGGTGGTGTCTCAAGTGGCGTTTCCAGGGTCCAGGACGTCACCTGCATACTCGGACGGCTGCCTTCTGGGGATGGTGCTGATGTCTGACAGAGTGGTATCGGATGTGCACATGGCGGTGCTGATGGTGGTGCAGGTGGCAGTGGCTGCGGCGAAGATGCTGCCAGTGCTGGCCGTGGTGAAAGTGCCTGTTGTGGTGGATGGAGACACCATACCATCTCCAGCAGTCTCGGATGGCTGATCCTTGGGGAGGATGCTGCAGCCTGACTTTGTGGCAGCGGCAGTGCAGGTAGCGGTCGGAGCGGTGTTGGTGACTGTGGTGCAGGTGGCTGCCATCCCTGATGATATGGTGGTCACCAGCCCCTCACCAGGAGACATCGTGCCCTTTGGCTTGTAACCCTTCCCCACCTTGGCAGTTGCTTGAGGGACCTTGGCACTGTCCTTTCGGTGTTTGGGCGAGGCCTTTTGCTCGGTGGGTGGTGTGACTTTCCCCTGCTGGAAGCCGGACTCATTTCTGACCTTTGCAGGTGGTGGAATAGGGTGGTCCTTCTTATCTGTCGGTGGCACACTGGTAGCTCTGACGGGTGCCCCCTTCGATCATACCAGACTACCAGGGACCACCGCGGATGCAGATTTGGTGGCTGAGGTGCTGGGCTCGGCTCTAGACATCCTGGCCCTAGGGGAAGGAAAGGGGGAGGTGTAGGGAAGAGGTTAATGTTAGCTAGGAAAAGTTTTTTAGACACACTGGGACAGGCAGATGGAGGGGGTGTGGGAGCGGAGGAAGAGGTAGTGGTTGTAGGAGGTTTTCGTCTGCTGAGTTTGGGTGAAGGTGCATGGGATGGAGGCTGTTGTGAGGTGGATGGCCGTTGAGTGGGTGTGTGCTTGCGTTTGTGTACTTTGTGAGGAGGGCTCATAGACACACTGGGAGAGGACACAGGGGACGTGTGAATGGTAGTGGGGTGGTGATTGCACGTGAGTGATGTGTAGTGATGGGCGTGCTGGTGATAAAGTCAGTGGCTGATGATATAGTGCATGCAGGCGTGAGAGGAGATGAGACAGGGAGGGAGGTGGAGGACGTGGAGGAGGGGGATACAGTGGAGGACGTAGATGTTGGTATGTGTGCATTAGTATGGTGCTTATGTGAGTGCTTGTGTGATGTGTGGTGCTTATGTTTTCCTGAGCCACTTTTGTGTGTTGATGTATGTGCATGCTGGTCTGATGGTGTGCTTGGGCTAGGCTGAGGTAGAGGGGATTGGGTTTGGGTAGTGGAAGTTGGAGAGGGGAGGCTGGACACAGGAACAATGGCTGCCATCAGTGCTGAGACCAGAGCCTGAAATGCTCCCTGTAGGACCGCCACGCTAGAATGAATGCCCTCCAGGTATGCACTTGTTTGCTGCAAATGCCTCTCGACACCCTGGATGGCATTCCGAATGGTTGACTTCCTAACAGTGAAGGATCTCAGGAGGTCAATAGCCTCCTCACTGAGGGCAGAAGGGCTGACTGGGGCAGGGCCAGCGGTGCCTGGGGTGAAGTAGATGCCCACCCTCCTGGGTGAGCGGGCACGGGAAACTCGCTGAGGGGCTGCAGGAAGGACAGTGCTGGTAGGGGTGGTGGCGGCTGTACCTGTTGTTGGGCTGGGCACAGAGGTGTCCGCCACCGCCAGGGAGCTTCCATCAGAGGAGGAGTCGATGTCGCTGGTATCCCCTCCTGTCCCCGTCATGGAACTCCCCTCGCCCTCCATCCCACTGGTGCCTTCACCCTCCGTGGATTCACCCTCCTGGGCCATGTGGGATGCAGATCCCTCTGTCACCGGTGCCTCTGCTCCTCTGCCAGATGATGCTAATGCACACAAGGACAGGGTGACAAAACAAGAAGGGGGGAAAGACAGAGAACATACATGGTCAATGCCAGCAACACCACTACAGTTGGCGGACACAACACACAGGGAGCAGCCCTATGCACTAGGCCATGCACTACCAGTTAGTAGGAAAGTCACCAGGCCATGGGGTACAATGCCTAATGCCATTAGCTGCACACCTGAAACCCACAGTAGCTTGCCCCTTAGTAGATGCCCACTAACACTATTGTGGTTGTAGTGCCTCAGAGCCTGCCAAACAAGGAACCTACACTGCCGTGTACGCCCTGGCCTAGGGGCACCCACAGCCCACATCCCCTACCCAGATACTTCCTAAAGTGCGCAGAGACAGCGTTATGACACTGTACTCACCCCCTTGTGGCTGCTGTGATGGCCTCAAGTGCCCATCCTACTCCGGATAGGCCACCACCAGGATGCAGAACATCAGGGGTGTTTTGGTGCAATGGGCACCCCTTCCACGTTGGGAGGCCAGCCCCAGCTGGGCCTCCACTGTCTTCTTGGTCCAGCGGCGCAGGTCCTCCCATCTCTTGCGGCAGTGGGTGCTCCGTCTATGATAGACCCCCAGGGTCCGCACTTCCTTGGCGATGGCAAGCCAAATACCCTTCTTCTGGTGTGCGCTGACCTAGAGGAAAGGTACAGGAGGAAAGGACATTACCCACCCGTCCGGACCGTCAGACTCATTGCCCACCAGTTCCCAACCATGCCCTGATTCACATACACTCACCATCCTCACATACAGCCCTCTGCCCCCCCCAACATTTATCTTGCATCCACACCACTCCAAACAGGCATTGTCCTCACATCATGCTCACAGTGTACTCTCCTGTTTGTCTGGAGGACCGTAGAGTTGCGTGTACTGGAGGAGTACCCCACCCCCCAATTTGGCCAACTCCTCCTCGGTGAAGGCAGGGGCCCTTTCCCCAGACACTCGAGCAATTGTTGCTTCCAGACACAGGTCACAGCAGCACTTGCAGTGTAGGTCCTCTCCTATTGAAGGTCAGGTGTCAAGTGAGTGAACAGGAACCCATAGGGCCCAATTATAACCAATGCTGAATTACGTGGCGGTCTTCGACTGCCTACTGCGACGCAGCACAACACCAGCGCAGTTACCTCATTTCTCCTTTTCCCTCCTCACAAGTCAGGCAGCCGCCATTTCAGGGGGGCACATGGCAAGGCACCTAACTGTGTCACAGCACATTTTGGCAGATATACGGACTAACTACGCCACACACGGATTTACTCAAATTACTGCAGACACACTTGTGCGACCTATGTGGTACATGACCCTCTGCTCAAAGTTCTCCTCCATTGGCCATACCCGCTGGGGCAGATGATGAGATGGCAGCATCCTCCGGTGTACAGACCCCTGGTGGATCTGTCGACAATGGAAGACAGACACATCGTAATCACCTACAGACTTGATTGTGCCACTATCCAAGACCCGTGTGCCCAATTGGAGCCAGAGCTATCTGTCATCCCACAGGAATCCCCCCTCTAGTGCAGGTCCTGTCAGTGCTCCATTTCCTGGCAAGTGGCTCCTTTTAAACAACAGTGGTCATGGCATCAGGGATGTCTCAGCCAGTGTTTTCTAACATGTTGACCAGAGTGTTGTCTGCCCTGCTGAAACACATGCACAGCTACATCGTGTTTCCCCAGATGGAGGATTTGCCCACAGTGAAGGCTGACTTTTATGCCGTGGGACATATCCCCAACATCATTGGTGCCATTGATGGTACACATGTGGCATTTGTTCCCTCCTCCCCCGCAGAAATGAACAAGTGTACAGAAAGAGAAAAAGCTACCATTCGATGAATGTCCAGATGGTGTGTTTGGCGGAACAGTACATCTCTCATGTGAATGCCAAGTATCCTGGCTCTGTGCATGACGCCTACAATTTGAGGAATAGTAGTATCCCTTATGTGATGGTCCAACTCCAGAGGCACCGGATGTGACTAATAGGTGAGGACAAGGTCCCCACACAGTATGAGTAGGTGTCTGGGCATGGGGTAGTCCCTAAGGGTTAGTGTGTGTCTAACAGTTATCCCTCGACATTTGCAGGTGATTCTAGTTACCCAACCTCTCATGGCTACTGAGCCCAGTGAGGAATGCGGGCGAACAAGGCGTATTATTGAGAGGGCGTTCGGCCTCCTGAAGGCCAGATTCCGGTGCCTCCATCTAACAGGTGGCTCCCTATACTACTCACCGAAGAAAGTGTGCCAGATAATCGTGACATGCTGCATGTTGCACAACCTAGCATTTCGACGCCAGGTGCCTTTTCTGCAGGAGGATGAGCATTGTGATGGTCTTGTGGCAGCGGTGGAGCCTGTGGACAGTGATGAAGAGGAGGCAGAGGAAGAAGCTATTGACAACCATACGAACATCATCATGCAGTACTTCCAGTGACACACAGGTAAGAGACTGTAACTCCTCCTCACATTTCTGAATACTGTAGGACATTTTATAAGTCAGCCTCTTAACTTCTGTCTATGGATACTGATGGTTCACTTTGGATTTCCATTTTTCAGATCTGGTACCCCATTCTGCCTCCTGCTATATGTACTGCTGCCCAACAACTGTCATAAATTGGTATGAGCAAATGAACATTTACATTGCTATTTGTTACTAATGTTGTCAACATACATTTGAGAAAGATCAGACTGACTCCAGATTGGTTTGTGCTTAAAGGGTGTTTATTTAGGGGCTAATGAGTATTGGAGTATGTGCAAGGGACTGGGGTGATGGTAGAGGAAGGTCCATGGTAGAGTCCAGTCTCTTGGTATCACAGGTGCATTGTCCAATGGGGCATAGGAAGGGGAGTAATGGCAGTTCATTTTGGACAGGGTGACAGAGTGGAACAGAAGAGTGACAATCAGGAGAGTCCTATTTCCTGGAGGGGTCTTGGCAATGGTCTCTGACTTCTGCCTGGATTGCAGGGACCATTTGTGGGGTGGTTCTCCTTCTGCAGGGGGTGGGGTGCTGGTGGCCTGTTGGCCCTCTGGCGGGGCTCCTGACCAATAGCACCGGTGGAGGTGGAGGACTGTTCTTTGGTTTGGCTAGTGTCAGGGGCCGTTGGTGTGCCACTGCCTCCCTCATGGTGTTGGCCATGTCTGCCTGCACCCCTGCAATGGTGACCAGGGGAGTGTGGATGTCTTTGAGGTCCTCCCTGATCCCCAGGTACTGTCACTCCTGCAGCCGCTGGGTCTCCTGCAACTTGTACAGTATCTGGCCCATGATCTCCTGGGAATTGTGGTATGCTCCCAGGATCCCTGCAAGTGCCTTGTGGAGAGTGGGTTCCCTGGGCCTGTCCTCCCCCGTCGCACAGCAGTCCTCCCAGCTTCCTTGTTGTCCTGTGCCTCTGACCCCTGAACCGTGTGCCCACTGCCACTGACCCCAGGTCTCTGATTGTCTTGGATTTGTGGGGTTGCCTGGGGTCCCTGTAGTGGTGGACACACTGCTGATTGACATGTCCTGGAGACAGAGGCATGCGCCCGCTGGGTGGCTTCTGTGCTGGTGTTTCCTGAGGGGGGAGGCTCTGTGGTAGTTTTGGACTGTGGCAGAGTAACCGACTGTCCAGAGGTCCCTTATGGGCCAGGTTGGTCATCCTGATCCAGGCGTGCAGAGCTGCTGTCATCACTGTGGGCCTCTTCTGTGGCGGGACTGGATGTTGGTGGCACCTCCTCTCTGGTGACGTTGAGTGGGGGTCCTGTGGGGATGTTAATGCAGTGTAATTGTATCTGCATGTGCCATCTTGTGCATGGATATGTTTCCCTCTATGGTTGTTATTAGCAAGGCACCTTTGGGTTTTGTGAGATGTTATTGGTTTGGCTAAGTGATTGTCACTAGTGTGCATGCTGTGGTGATGGGTGTCCATGCAGGTCTGTGATGGGTGTCCATGCATTGTTGGTGCATGCAGTGCTTGGTATTGGGATGGGTGGGTTGTGATAGTGGGGTATATGTGAGGTGGTGGAGTAATGGGGGTGAGGGTAGGGGTAGGAGTTTGTGATGGCATGCAGGTAGGGTGGGGGATATAGTAGTAAAGATTTGACTTACCAGAGTCCAGTCCTCCTGCTCCTCCTGTGAGGCCCTCAGGATGCATGATCACCAAGACTTGCTCCTTCCATGTTGTTACTTGTGGGGGTCCACCTAATTTGGTAGAGGTAAGTCCTTGCCTCCCCACGCCAGACAGTAATCCTGTGTACTGCGTGATCTGCAGCTGCTAGGGCTTCTGTGCACTTTTGCAAGGAATCCTTTGTGCACAGCATAGCACAGGTCCCCAGCACTCCGTCCTGCATTGCTCGACTCGCTGAGTTGACCAACGGCTTCGTGGGACCCTCCTTTGTAGTGTTGAGATGACCGCCGTGCTCAGATTTCTTGAACACCTGTTGAAGTACTTCTGGGGGTGCTGCCTGCTTCTGCGTGGGCTCTCTGTGCTGCTGAGTGCCCCCTCTGTCCCCTCCTCCAAGGGGCAACCTCCTGGTCCTTCCTGGACCTGAGCAGCACCCATTTTCTTCAACCGTGACTCTTGCAGCTAGCAAGGCTTGTTTGCAGTATGTCTGCTTGGAAACAAATCTGCATCCTCCAGCACACTGTGGGACATCTTCTGTGCAAAGGAGAAGTTCCTGACACCTTCCATTGTTTCAGAATCTTCAGCTTCTTCCACCCGGAGGCAGCCCTTTTGCACCTTTATCCGGGGTTTAGTGGGCTCCTCCCCACCCGGACACTTGCATGACTCTTGGAGTTGGTCCCCTTCCTCTACAGGTCCTCAGGTCTAGGAATCTGTCTTCAGTGCTTTGCAGTCAGTTGTTGCCTTTGCAAAATCTCTTATCACGACTTTGGTTTGTTCCTGGAGTAGTAGTGTCATTTTACTCCTACTTTCCAGGGTTTTGGGGTGGGGTATCTTGGACACCCTTACTGTTTTCTTACACTCCCAGCGACCTTCTACACACTACACTAGGTCTGGGGTCCATTCATGGTTCGCATTCCACTTTCTTAGTATATGGTTTGTGTTGCCCCTAGGCCTATTGCATCCTATTGTATTCTACAGTGTTTGTACTACTTTTCTAACTGTTTACTTACCTGATTTTGGTTTGTGTATATATTGTGTGTATTTTACTTACCTCCTAAGGGAGTATATCCTCTGAGATATTTTTGCCACATTGTCACTAAAATAGAGTACCTTTATTTTTAGTGACTCTGAGTATTGTGATTCTTATGATATGGGGGTCATTACAACATTGGCAGTAAAAGGCGCTTACCGCCGTGCAGAAGACCGCCAATACACCGCTGCGGCCGCGGTAGACCGCCACAGCTATTATGACACACATCTTGGAATCCGCCGAAATTCAGACACCCACACAATACCGCCACACCAAAGGTCAGCGATAAACATGCGGAAACAAATCCTCCATGCCAACAGAAACACGCCCATGCCATTACGACCCACGAATCCACGCGGCGGTCTTACAACCGCAGTATTCCATTGGCGGTACACACCGCCGCGCTCAAAATACACACACAGCTCCAAAACACTGCCACATTGGACAATTACAAATACACACACCTGAGACACATACACACACCACTCCCACACATCCAACACAATATAAAACACACACCCACATCACCCACAAACCCCTACAACCTGAAATTCTGAGAGAAGGCGAGATAGAGTGCACAGCCATTGACAACCCCATCTCACAGAGGCACACAACATCATCAACCACACAACATCCAAGCACAAAACACCACATACCACTACACTCACCACACTCATTACCACATACACCACCCCACACATCACCCACACCACCCCATGTCACGCCAAAGACACTCCCGCTTCTCCGAGGAGGAGCTCAGGGTCATGGTGGAGGAAATCCTCCGGGTAGAGCCACAGCTATTTGGCTCACAGGTACAGCACACATCAATAGCCAGGAAGATGGAGCTATGGCAAAGAATCGTGGACAGGGTGAAAGCCGTGGGACAGCACCCAAGAAATAGGGAGGACATCAGGAAGAGGTGGAACGACCTACGGGGGAAGGTGCGTTCCACGGTCTCCAGGCACCACAACGCGGTGCAATGGACTGGCGGCAGACCCCCACCTCCTCCCCCACAACTAACAACATGGGACGAGCAGGTCTTGACCATCTTGCATCCTGAGGGCCTCGGAGGAGTCGTTGGAGGAACGGACACTGGTAAGTCAAATCTTAACTATCCCATCCCCCACCCTACCTGCATGCTATCACACCCCCCCCCCCCTCACCCCCTCCCCTATCACCCAAACTCCTCACTAATGTACACATGACACCAACCACCCATTCCAACCCCAAGCCCTGCATGACACAACTAAGCATGGACACCCATCACTAAAGCATGCCCACTGCACATACCCAGAACACCCCCCAACCATCACCACACAAGCCCCCACACAGGAATGACTGCACTGGGGTTCATACACACCCAACCATTGCACACCATGAAACACACACATGCAATAATCATGTACTTATACCCCTGCAGGAACCCGAAGGAACGTCACCACACCAGAGGGTCCAGACAACACCACTCCACCCCCAGAAGAGGCCCACAGTGATGACAGCAGCTCTGCCCTATTGGATCCTGATTACCAGCCCGGACCATCGCGGGCCTCAGGACACTCGGTTCCCCTTGCCCAGCCACAGCCCAACACCGAACTTCCACCCTCTGATAACACCAGCACAGCACCCACCCAGCGGGCCCAAACCTCCCTACCCAGGACAGGTCAATCAGTGGTGTGTCCACCACTACAGGGAACCCAGGGTAACCCACCACCCCAACAACATCAGGGACCTGGGGGCAGTGGTAGTGGGCACACGGTCCAGGGGACGGAGGCACAGGAACACAGGGGAACTGGGAGGGCTGCTGTGCGACAGAGGGAGGACAGGCCAAGGGAACCTACTGTCCACGAGGCCCTCTCCTCCATCATGGGAGCATACCACCACTCCCAGGAGACGATGGCAACGGTCCTGGACAAGTTGCAGGAGACCCTGCGCCTGCAGGAGGAGCAGTATTTGGGGTTGAGGGAGGAGCTCAGGACCATCGGCTCCGCCCTGGGCACCATCGTAGGGGTGCTGACGGACATTCAAAAGACCTTGAGGGACACCGTGGCACTCCAAGGGGCCCCTGACACTAGCCACGACAATGAACTTCCCACCACCTCCGCCGGCGCTAGTGGACAGGACGCCCCGTCACACGACCACCACACCAGCACCCCATCCCCTGCAGATGGACAACCACCACGCAAGCGGTCCCTGAGATCCAGGAACAGGACAGAGCAAGATTGCAAGACCCCCGCCAGGAAATAAGACCACCCTGATTGTCCTCCCACTGTCCCACTTTGTTACCCTGTCCATATTCGAACTGCCCCAGCTCCACTTCCTATGCCCAGATGGGCAGTGCACCTATGAGACTAAATAAACTGGACTCTGCCATGGACATTCCTCCACCATGACCTATCACTATTTTACAACCCCCCTCCATTATCGAGCACTTAAATAAACACCCTTGAAACACAAAAAAAAACTGGAGTCAGTCTATGATTTGGAACTTTGTATTATCAATTTCAGTGTCATAATGGGTTACCCATTGGAAGGCTAACATACCAATGTCACACATCACAAGGCCTTCAAGGATGCAAGCAGTTGACACGTAGGTTACCACACTTGTGAAACTGAAATGTAAGGGTACAACTCAGTTAACAAATAGCGAGTGAAATGTAGGTACAGGATAGAGGTAGACGTGTGAAAGTTAATGCAATGTTAAACCTGAAAATGTACTCACCTGTGTTTCACTGGAAATATTGCTGTATGACTGACTCCCTGTTGTCGTTTTCTTCTTCCTCAGCTTCATCCTCATCACTGTCCACAGGCTCCACAGGCTCCACAGCTGCTACAACACCGTCATCTGGATCATCCTCCTGCAGAAAAGGCACCTGGCGTCGCAATGCCAAATTATGGAGCATGGAGCAGGCGATGATGATGTCGCACACCTTCTTCGGTGAGTAGAATAGGGATCTACCTGTCATATGGAGGCACCGGAACCTGGCCTTCAGGAGGCCGAAGGTGCGTTCGATCACCCTCCTAGTCCGCCCATGGGCCTCATTGTAGCGTTCCTCTGCCCTGGTCCTGGGATTCCTCACTGGGGTCAATAGCCAGGAAAGGTTGGGGTAACCAGAGTCCCCCAATAGCCATACACGGTGCCTCTGGAGTTCACCCATCATTTCAGGGATGCTGCTATTCCGCAGGATGTAGGCGTCATGCACAGAGCCAGGGAACATAGCATTTACCTGCGAGATGTACTGGTCTGCCAAACATACCATCTGGACATTCATCGAATGATAACTCTTCCGGTTCCTGTACACCTGTTCACTCCTGCGGGGGGACCAGAGCTACATGTGTCCCATCAATGGCACCTATGACGTTGGGGATATGTCCAAGGGCATAGAAGTCCCCTTTGACTGTAGGCAAATCCTCCACCTGAGAGAAAATGATGTATCTCCTTACGTGTTTCAGCAGGGCAAACAACACTCTGGACAAGACGTTGGAAAACATAGGCTGGGACATCCCTGATGCCATGGCCACTGTTGTCTGAAATGACCCACTTGCAAGGAAATGGAGCGCTGACAGCACCTGTACGTCAGGGGGGATTCCAGTCGGATGGCGGATTGGTGACATCAGGTCTGGCTCCAACTGGGTACATAGTTCCTGGATTGTGGCACGGTCAAACGTGTAGGTCACGATGACATGTCTCTCTTTCATTGTCAACATGTCCACCAGCGGTCGGTACACCGGAGGATTCCGCCATCTTCTCACATGTCCCAGCTGACGGTGCCTAAGAAGGACAACAGTGAAGAAACAGTCACTATTCCTCCAGGTATGTACCCACAGTTACACACAAGACTACACCAGACAATAAAGCCTTCCTGTATGTGTATTGAGTATAGGCCTGGCTATGTGTGACGCAGTAGTAAATGAAGCCATGTGGGCCCCTGAAATGGCGGCTGCCTGACCTCTAAACTGGGACAATGTGATTGTGGGGTAACTGCGCTGGCGTTGCACACCGTCGCGGTAGGCGGACGTAGACCGCAGCACAATGCTGCATTGGTTAACATTGGACCCTATGGGTCCCAGGAGCCAATGAACAGGTGCGCCGGCGGTGATGATGCGCCCCGCCGCAGACGTCACCCCCATTTTATATCTGTTCACTCACTAGATACCTGACCTTCGACAGGAGAGGACCTACACTGCTAGTGCTGCTGTGACCTCGGTCTGGAAGCGACGATGGCTGCTACCTCTGGGGAAAGGGCCCCTGCCTTCACTGCACAGGAGTTGGAGAAACTTGTGGATGGGGTCCTCCCCCAGTACATGCTACTCTACGGTCCTCCAGACCAACTGGTTAGTACAGAGGGAGCACGTTGTATGGGCTAGGCCTGGGTGGAGAGGGCTGGGTGGAAGAGGGAAGGGGCCAGAGTTCATAGCACATTAATGCATGGGAATGAATGGGCCACATGGTCAGAGTAGGGAGGGGGCCACTGACATTGACGGTGCAGTGGGTAATGACTGTTCCTCTTCCCTTGTGCATGTCATGTAGGTCAGCGCCCACCAGAAGAGGGACATTTGGCGAGCCAACGCCAAGGAGGTCCGGACCCTGGGGGCCACCAGAGATGGGGCACCCACTGCCGGAAGAGATGGGAAGACATTCGCAGCTGCAGCAAGAAGACGGCGGAGGCTCAGCTGGGGATGGCCTCCCCAGGGCATCACAGCAGACACAAGGGGGTGAGTACAACCTCATTCTGAGGACTTTGCGTGCAGTTGAGGGGTCTCTGTGGGGGTGGTGGGCTGTGGGTGTCCCTAGGCCAGGGCGAGTTAGGTAGGCAAGGCCCCTCCGTAATGTAGGCATTGTGGCACTCTACCCCACCTCAGAAGAGTGCCAAATTGATATATAGTTACCCCTGTGGCATCCATGTGCGCAGATGTCCACCATTGCCATGTAGGCCATATCCCAGAAATTGCATGTGCTGAGGCCAGGAGCACTGCGTTATGCATGGGGCTGCTGCGTCTGTCTTGTCCGCCAACGGTAGCGGTATGCCATGCACTAAAACTCTCTTTGTTCTGTCTCCCCCCTTTTTCCTGCTCTCCCTGTCCTTTTGTACATCAGCATCATCAGGCGGAGGTACAGTGTCACCGGAGCACGAGGGAGCTGCATCCCACATGGCCATGGAGAGCCACACCACAGACTCTGAATGCACCAGTGGGACGGAGGGCGAGGGGAGCTTCACGTCGGCCACCGGATCACCAACCAGCGACATGGACTCGTCCGCCGATGGGAGCTCCCCAGTGGTGGCGGCACCATCTGTGCGCCCCACTTCTACATGTACAGCCGCCACCTCCCCTACCAGCACCGCCCTCCCAGCAGCCCCTCAGCGTTCGCCCCGTGCCCGCTCACCCAGGAGGGTGGGCATCACCTTCGCTCCAGGCACCTCAGGCCCTTCCCCAGTCACCCCTGCTGCCCTCAGTGAGGAGGCCATTGACCTCCTCAGGTCACTCACTGTTGGGCAGTCTACCATTGTGAATGCCATCCAGGGTGTAGAAAGGGAGTTGCAACACAGTAATGCATTCCTGGAGGGCATTCATTCTGGTCAGGCTGCCCTTCAGCGAACCCTGCAATCTCTGGCCTTAGCACTGATGGCAGCCATTGTCCCTGTGTCTAGCCTCCCCCCTCCAGCTTCCTCCACCCAGACCCAATCCACTGTACCCCATCCCATCTCAAGCACACCCACAGACCAGCATGCACACAAGTCAACACACACAAGTAGCTCAAGCAAACATAGGCACCACACACACCACAGGCACTCACACAAGCATCACACTCATACAGACACAGCAACATCCACTGCCTCCACTGTGTCCCCCTCCTCCTCTTCTCCCTCCTCCCTCCCAGTCTCGTCTACACACACACATTCATGCACCACATCTACAGGCACTAGGAATCGCACCAGGACACCCAGCACCACAAGCCGCTCACCTGCACTCACCACCTCCACTGCCATTTACACGTCCCCTGTGTCCTCTCCCAGTGTGGCTGTGATGCCCCCTCCCAAAGTACACAAACGCCGGCAATCACTCACCCAACATCCATCCACCTCACAACAGCCTCCAGTACCTGCACCTGCACCCAAAACACCTAAAGTGACACCTCCTACAACCACCTCCTCTTCCTCCACTCCCAGACCCCCTCCAGCTACCCATCCCAGTGTCCGTCAGAAACTGTCCCTATGTCAAATTGACCTTTTTGCCCCCAACCCCCCTCCAATTCATCAGTCCCGTCGTAGCACCTCAGCCAAAAAGCCTCCAGTACTAGTGGTGCGTGTTCCAGGTTTTTGGAGTGCACCGTCCACCAGGGCAGGCAGTAGGACCCAGAGCCAAGGCACTGGCAGCCCACCCCCTGTAAAGGCTCTGAAATTGGACAGTGGACGACGGGACCGTCTTAAGACTCCTGGTGGGACAACAAGTAAAATGGGATCGAAGGCGATTGGTGAGTCAGCTGTAACTCCAAAAAAGGTGGGGAAGGTCCTGAGGAAGTCTGCCCAGCCTGTTGTGAGTGTCACGGCGGAGAAGTGCACCATCATTTCCGGCGGTCCAGACACAACCGCCAGCACTGTCGTCACTGGTCCAGAGACCACCGCCAGAGTCACAGCCCAGGAGGGCACAAGTATTGTTACTGGTCCAGAGACCACCGCCGGAGTCACAGCCCAGGAGGGCCCAAGTATCGTTACTGGTCCAGAGACCACCGCCGGAGTCACAGCCCAGGAGGGCCCAAGTATCGTTACTGGTCCAGAGACCACCGCCAGAGTCACAGCCCAGGAGGGCACAAGTATTGTTACTGGTCAGGAGACCACTGCCGGAGTCACAGCCCAGGTGGGCCCAAGTATCGTTACTGGTCCAGACACCACCGCCTGAGTCACAGCCCAGGAAGGGACAGGATGCCACATCCCCGCTGGCCAATGATGGAACGTCATGCCACACACCAATGCCCAGTGTGGAGATCGTCATGCCACACACCAATGCCCAGTGTGGAGATCATCATGCCACACACCAATGCCCAGTGTGGAGATCATCATGTCACACACCAATGTCAGTATCAGAACCGCCATGTCAAAGCACCCCTGAACAGTCCAGAACCGCCATGTCAAAGCACCTCTGAACAGGGCAAAGACCGCCATGTCAAAGCACCGCTGAACAGGGCAAAGACCGCCATGGCAAAGCACCACTGAACAGGGCAAAGACCGCCATGGCAAAGCACCGCTGAACAGGGCAAAGACTGCCATGGCAAAGCACCGTTGAACAGTCCAGAACCGCCATGTCAAAGCACCGCTGAACAGGGCAAAGACCGCCATGGCAAAGCACCGCTGAACAGTCCAGAACCGCCATGGCAAAGCACCGCTGAACAGGGCAAAGACCGCCATGGCAAAGCACCGCTGAACAGTCCAGAACCGCCATGTCAAAGCACCGCTGAACAGGGCAAAGCCCGCCATGGCAAAGCACCGCTGAACAGTCCAGAACCGCCATGTCAAAGCACCGCTGAACAGGGCAAAGACCGCCATGGCAAAGCACCGCTGAACAGGGCAAAGACCGCCATGGCAAAGCACCGCTGAACAGTCCAGAACCGCCATGTCAAAGCACCGCTGAACAGGGCAAAGACCGCCATGGCAAAGCACCGCTGAACAGTCCAGAACCGCCATGTCAAAGCACCGCTGAACAGGGCAAAGACCGCCATGGCAAAGCACCGCTGAACAGGGCAAAGACCGCCATGGCAAAGCACCGCTGAACAGTCCAGAACCGCCATGTCAAAGCACTGCTGAACAGGGCAAGGACCGCCATGGCAAAACACCGCTGAACAGTCCAGAACCGCCATGTCAAAGCACCGCTGAACAGGGCAAAGACCGCCATGGCAAAGCACTGCTGAACAGGGCAAAGACCGCCATGGCAAAGCACCGCTGAACAGTCCAGAACTGCCATGTCAAAGCACCGCTGAACAGGGCAAAGACCGCCATGGAAAAGCACAGCTGAACAGTCAAGAACCGCCATGTCAAAGCACCGCTGAACAGGGCAAAGACCGCCATGGCAAAGCACCGCTGAACAGTCCAGAACCGCCATGTCAAAGCACTGCTGAACAGGGCAAAGACCGCCATGGCAAAACACCGCTGAACAGTCCAGAACCGCCATGTCAAAGCACCGCTGAACAGGGCAAAGACCGCCATGGAAAAGCACAGCTGAACAGTCAAGAACCGCCATGTCAAAGCACCACTGAACAGGGCAAAGACCGCCATGGCAAAGCCCAGCTGAACAGGGCAAAGACCGCCATGGCAAAGCACTGCTGAACAGTCCAGAACCGCCATGTCAAAGCACCGCTGAACAGGGCAAAGACCGCCATAGCAAAGCACCGCTGAACAGTCCAGAACCGCCATGTCAAAGCACCGCTGAACAGGGCAAAGACCGCCATGGCAAAGCACCGCTGAACAGGGCAAAGACCGCCATGGCAAAGCCCCGCTGAACAGTCCAGAACCGCCATGTCAAAGCACCGCTGAACAGGGCAAAGACCGTCATGGCAAAGCACCGCTGAACAGGGCAAAGACCGCCATGGCAAAGCACCGCTGAACAGGGCATGCACCGTGTAGGAATGAATGGACCGCCACATCAGGCATCCTTATCCCATGTGCAGCTGGGACAGTGACAGGACAGGAACTTTCACGGGGAGACTCATCCAGTCTGGGCACCAGTCCCCCTCCAGAACCAGTGGAGACCTGCATCTACTTGAGAGACTGTGGCTTTGCACTCCCCAGGATGGTACAGTGGCCAACCCACCCACTGTAGAGACTTGTGAGACTGTGGCTTTGCACTCCCCAGGAAGGTACAGTGGGCAACCCACCCACTGTAGAGACTTGAGAGACTGTGGCTTTGCACTCCCCAGGATGGTATAGTGGGCAACCCACCCACTGTAGAGACTTGTGAGAATGTGGCTTTGCACTCCCCAGGAAGGTACAGTGGGCAACCCACCCACTGTAGAAACTTGAGGGACTATGGCTTTGCACCCACCCACTGTAGAGACTTGAGAGACTGTGGCTTTGCACTCCCCAGGATGGTACAGTGGGCAACCCACCCACTGTAGAGACTTGTGAGACTGTGGCTTTGCACTCCCCAGGAAGGTACAGTGGGCAACCCACCCACTGTAGAGACTTGTGATACAGTGGCTTTGCACTCCCCAGGAAGGTACAGTGGGCAACCCACCCACTGTAGAGACTTGAGAGACTGTGGCTTTGCACTCCCCAGGATGGTACAGTGGGAAGCCCACCCACTGTAGAGACTTGAGAGACTGTGGCTTTGCACTCCCCAGGAAGGTACAGTGGGCAACCCACCCACTGTAGAGACTTGAGAGACTGTGGCTTTGCACTCCCAAGGATGGTACAGTGGGCAACCCACCCACTGTAGAGACTTGTAAGACTGTGGCTTTGCACTCCCCAGGATGTAACAGTGGGCAACCCACCCACTGTAAAGACTTGTGAGACTGTGGCTTTGCACTCCCCAGGATGTAACAGTGGGCAACCCACCCACTGTAGAGACTTGTGAGACTGTGGCTTTGCACTCCCCAGGATGGTACAGTGGGCAACCCACCCACTGTAGAGACTTGTGAGACTGTGGCTTTGCACTCCCCAGGATACATCAATGGGCATGGAGCCCCGCCGTGGATCTGGCTCCGCATTCATGTGGCTGAGGTGCCCCCCCTTCCTTTCCCCCTGAGATGCCTGTAGTGTTTCTATCTGATGCCCCAGCAGTGTTCTCTTGGATTTTGGTCAGGTATCTATTGTGGGCCTCGCCCATGCTTTTTTGGACTGTTGGTGCACGGACATTGTTGTGTACATATCTGCACTACTTCTCGTATTGTATGTGTAAATAAGAGTGATTTAGAGATATATATCTGTATATTTTTATATGGCATGTTTATTGGCACATTACAATGTTTCGCCGAATTTCGCATTGTCTTTGCATTCTTCCGGGGGGATTGTGGGTTGTTAATGTGATTTTTGTGACTGCATTGGTGTGTATGTTGTCTAATGCGAGGGTGGGGGTGTTTGGTGGGTGTCCCCCTGACTTTTGCCTCCCCCCTCTCCCGTGTCGTAGATGCAGTACTCACCGGTATCTTCTGCGCCTACGTAACTGTTGGTCGTAAAGGAGCAGAAAGACAAGGGCAGGGAGTATTTGGAATTCCGTGTCCATGGAGTCCTTGTGGGATGTGTTGAGGTGAGCGTTTTCCCATTGCAAAAGCTGTTTCCGCCGTGTTTTTATCCACGGTGAATCCGCCCCGGAAAAGGTGGCGGATTGGCAGGTTGTGATACTGTGGGTGGTACTTTGTCTTCCGCCTGTCTGTTGGCGGTAACCGCCGCGCTGCTTGTCTGTACCGCCGTGGCGGGCGGTGTGTTAAAGTGGCTGTCTTTGTTGGCGGTTTCCGCCAGGGTCATAATTCCCTTTTTTTGTCCATCGGCCTGTTTGCGGTATTACCGCACCTTTTACACCGTCTGCTAGGGTTGTAATGACCACCATAGTGCTAAATAATATAAGTGGTATAGTAGGAGCTTTCCATGTCTCCTGTATCAGCCTAAGCTGCTCTGCTATAGCTACCTCTATCAGCCTAAGCTGCTAGAACACTACTAATCTACTAATAAGGGAAAACTGGACCTGGCACAAGGTGTAAGTACCATCAGGTACCCACTATAAGCCAGGCCAGCCTCTTACAGGCAGACAAAACTCTTGTCAGCACGTTTGAGAACATTGGCTGTGACATTCCTGCTGCTAAGCCCACTGTCACTTGGAACGAACCAATTGCCAGGAAATGGAATACTGATAGCACTTGCACAAGAGGGGGGATCCCCGTGGGGTGACAAATAGCAAATATCAGGTCAGGTTCCAACTGGGAGCACAGCTCTGTGATTGTGGCCCTGTCCATTCTATAGGTGAGGATAATGTGCCTGTTGTCCATTGTTGCGAGTCCACCAGGGGTCTGTACACGGGGCTATGTCTTGATCTCCTAATCATTCGCAGCAGTAGGAATCTAAGGGACAAACAAGCGAGAAGCTGGTCACAAACTGAACAATGGAGCTACAACAATAGTTTGCATCCTGTAAACATGTATTGGGTCAGTGTGATTTGTCCAGTATGTGCTAATATCTCTTATGCTGCAGCATTATTCCAGGGCCTCTCCCCTCTCCGAATTGGCATCCACCTGTCCTGTGTGGAGGGACAGGTAGAAGTGAGATAATTATGCTGACATTTTGTGCCGTAGTGGGAGACGGTTATGAACCACCGTGCAACTCTTCATTGGTTAACATTAAGCCCTA
Organism: Pleurodeles waltl; assembly: GCF_031143425.1. Lineage (NCBI taxonomy): Eukaryota > Metazoa > Chordata > Amphibia > Caudata > Salamandridae > Pleurodeles > Pleurodeles waltl. The sequence continues at coordinate 947,394,466 of NC_090439.1, read as the reverse complement.
TGGGTTACAGTGGTGAATGGTGATCTACGCCGGCTTTGTCAGTATGCACCGCCGTGACGGCCATTTTCTATCATATTGCTCACTTGCTACCTGACCTTCCATAGGAGAGGATCTACACTGCATGTGCTGTTGTGACTTGTGGCTTGAACCTACCACGGCCCATGTGATTGGGGAATGGGCCCCAGCCTTCATGTCAGAGGAGTTGGAGAGACTGGTGGATGGGGTCCTACCCCCGTACGGACTGCTGTATTGGCCTCCAGACCAACAGGTGAGTACACTGTGGGCATGATGCATGTGGCATGAATGCATGGAGTAGTGTGTGTGAAGGCCTCGTGTAAGGGAGTAAGTGGATGTCCTCTTGGCGGCGTACAGGTTGTGTGCTGGGCCATGTGTGTGGCAATGGTGATGGGAACGGATATGGTGGGCCATATGTGTGACAGGCAGGACTGTTTGTCTAATGGTATTTTCCTGTGTGTATTGCCTCTGCAGGTCAGCGCCCATCAAAAGAAGGGTATGTGGTGTGCCATCGCCAAGGAGGTGAGGACCCTGGGGGTGTATGGCAGCCGGAGAACACACTGTTGTAAATGGTGGGAGGACCTGAATCGCTGGGCATGGAAGACGGCAGAGGCACAGCTGGGGATGGCCTCCCATCGATGAAGGGGTGCCCGTCGATCCCTTACCCCCTTGATGGCCAGCATACTGGCGGTGGCCTATCCAGAGCTGGATGGACACTTGAGGGCATCACAGCAGCCACAAGAGGGTGAGTACATTGCGCATCCTTACAACTTACGCATGGTAGGGTGGTATCCGGGTGGTGGATGTGTTTCAGTGGGTGCCCCTAGGCCAGGCCTGACATTGCAGCGTAGGTCCCCTGGTGGCTACGTTTCTGAAGGGATAATCCTGTTACCTAGCTCATAGGCATTCACGACTGGTCAGGGCTGCGTGGGTCCCAGGTGTGCCACATTTGGCGGTGTGTGCCCCTCCCCATGCCTTGGTGGCTATCAATTTCTCTGGTAGTGCAAAGCATAGTGCGTAGGGCTGTTCCCTGTGTGTGAGTGTGCTGTGTACGTCAACGGTGGTGTTGGTTCAGCCACTGACCCAGTGTTTCCTTTGTCTCCCTCCCCCCCTTTCTTGTTTTGTTATCCTGTCCTTATGTGCATTAGCATAATCTGACGGAGGAGCAGAGGCACTGGTGATGGAGGGAACTGAATCCCAAAGGACCCAGGAGGCAGAGTCCACCAACGGTGAGGGCACCATTGGGAAGGATGGCGAGGGGTGCACCATGGCGGAAACTGGAGGGGACACTTCAGACACAGATACCTCCTCCAATGGAAGCTCCCTGGTGGTGATGGACACTTCTGTGACCACCCCAGCTACAGGTAGGGCTGAAACCCAGTACCAGCACCCCCCTCCCAGCAGCCCCGCATCGAGTTGCCCGTGCCCGCTTACCCAGGAGGGTGGGCATCTACTTTGCCCCAGGCACCTCAATCCCTGACCCAGTGAGCCCTGCAACCCCTGCCCCAGTGAGCCCTGCAGCCCTGAGTGAGGAGGCTATTGACCTCCTGAGATCCATCTCTGCAGGGCACTCAACCAGTGTGAATTCCATCCAGGTGAAATAGCCCAGATTCGGTAATCTAATGCATTCATGGGGGGCATTCACACTGGATTGGCGGCCCAACAGAGATCGATCCAGGCTCTGGCCTCCTCTCTGATAGCAGCCTTTTTCCGGTTTCTACTGACCCCCTCCAACTTCCACTACCCAGTCCCATTCTCCTCAACTCCAACCCATCCCAGGCACTCATACAGACCAGCATGCACACAAGATAACACCCAAGAGTGTCACAGGCAAACACAAGCACCACACTTCATCCCACAGGCACTCACACAAACACCATCCAGTTGCAGACAGAACAACATTCACTATTTCCACTGTCTCCCCTCCCCCCACCACCTCCTTCCAAACCATGTCCACACTCACACCTGCATGCACTACATCATCATCTACTACCAGCATCACCACAACAAGCAGAACACACACCTCACTGGCAGACCCCTCCAAAACAGCCATGTACACGTCCCCTGTGTCCTCTCCCACTGTGTCTGCCCCCCCTCCAAGTACACAAACGCAAGCACTCAGACACCCAACAGCCACCCACATCACAACAGCAAACAGGCCATGCACCTGCACCCAATTCCAGCAGACAGACACCTCGAACAACCACTCCCTCATCCTCCACTCCCATTCCTTCTATATCTTCCCGCCCAAATGTCCCTAAAAAAATGTTCCGATCCACCATTGACCTCTTCCCTAAACCTCCCCCCGTCCTGCACGTATGGCCAGAGTATTACAAACCCAGTCAAGCACCTCAGCCACACAGTCCACGGGCCCAGTCCTAACCGCACCCACTCGTGGTGGAAAGGGATCCAAGCCACATGTACTGAAGGGGAAGGAGCTTGCAGCAGCCAGCCAAAAGGGAAAGGAACCTGCCCCAGCAGGCAAGAAGGGCAAGGAGCCTGCACCTGCCACCCAACAGGCCAAGGAGCCTGCACCAGCAGGCAGGAAGGGCAAGAAGCCTGCACCAGCAGGCAGGAAGGCCAAGGAGCCTGCACCAGCAGACAGGAAGGGCAAGGAGCCTGGACCAGCAGCTTTGACAGAGCCCCCACCACCAGCCATGGTTGTGCATCCTTCTGAGGGTGCAGGGGATGTGCAGGACCCTCCCCCACCAGCAGCACCACCACTGTGCATCCATCAGAGGGTGCAGGGGATGTGAAGGAGCTTCCCCCCACCAGCAGCACCACCACTGTGCATCTGACTGAGGGTGCAGGAGATGTGCAGGAGCCTGCCCCCACCAGCAGCACCACCACTGTGCATCCGTTCGAGTGTGCAGGAGATGTGCAGGAGCCTCCCCCACCAGCAGCTCCACCACAGTGCAGCCGTCACCACCGGTGGACGCAATGTAATCGTGCCTCCATGGGCTGGTGTGTGGGGTGCCCCCTCCAGAACGAGTGTGCAAGACACCCACTCAAGAGACTGTGGCCCTCTCAGGGAGTCCGGATCCTCAGGGTTTGCGCCTGTTCCCAATATGTCCACCTCTTGGCATCTCCAAACTCTACTAGCCATTATAGCACAGAGTTTAAGATGGCCAAGTGGGGGATGGGGTTTTAGGTTGGGAACAGCGGGGAAGGAGACAGGTGGAAGTAAAAGTTAAGAACACAATAGCCAGATTATTCACATTGCCTTTCATAAGCTTTGTTCATAATATCTATATACTGATAACATGAATGATCAAGAGCTTTCCTATTTCATGACCTTATTAGCTCTGAGTACCTGGAAAATAAATAAGTATTATGCAAGCTTTCATATGAGAGTTTTGTAGAATACAATCTTATGCTCTGAACCTTGAACTGACTCAAGTTATTTCTTTGACTAGAAACTACTTAATAACAGTAATCAATAAACACGTTAGTTTTCAGGAATAAACTGTGTTAGACTCATGAATGATACTGTAAGGGCACACTATAGCAGTAATCAATGAACACATTGGTTTTCAGGAATAAACTGTGATAAGCTCATGAAAGAACACATTGGTTTTCAGGAATAAACTGTGATAAGATCATGAATGATACTGCAAGAACACACTCTATCTAGACTTTCAAGATTCAATTGCTTAGGAATTATTATACACTTTGAATATCAAACTGTGCATCAAGATTTCAATGTCTAGTAATGATCACGCAATCTGTCGATCTGAAACACAGGAGTTAAATGCCATTGATTCAACCATCAGGATTTAAATGTCAAAATACGATCGCGCACTCTGCCGATATGAGTTGCAAGTCTTAATTGCCAAGAAGGAATCGCGCACACTGATGCTGATTCGACCATAAAGGTTTAAATGCTAGGATATGATCACGCACACTGCCAATCCGAACTATAAGAGTTAAATGCCAAGAAGGAATCGTGCACACTGCTGGTGATTCAACCATCAAGGTTTAAATGCCAGGATATGATCGCGCACACTGCCGATCCAAACTACAAGAGTAAATTGCCAAGACTGAATCGTGCACACTGCTGCTGATTCAACCATCAAGGTTTAAATGCCAGGATATGATCGCGCACACTGCTGATCCAAATTACGAGAGTTAAAGGCCAAGAATGAATTGTGCACACTGCTGCCAATTCAACCATCAAGGTTTAAATGTCTGGATACGATCGCACTGTAAGAGTTACAGGCCAAGAATGAATTGTGCACTCTGTTGCAGATTCAACCATCAGGGTTTAAATGCCAAGGTAGAATCGCATGCACTGCCAATCCGAACTGTAATAGTTAAATGCCAATGAATCGTGCACTCTGCTGCTGATTCAACCATCAAGGTTTAAATTCCAAGATACGATCGCACGCACTGCTGATCTGAACTGCAAGAGTTAAATGTCAAGAAAACCATTGCACATGCGATTTAACCAAAAGGCCCAACACTCGAGTATTTCTGAAAACGGAGTCGGGGGCTTAACCCAACATCCGCCTTACCGCCCTGCTTGAAGATCACTAAGGAAATGAAGACAGGGCCTGGAAATCCTAGGTAGGACTCTGGAACAAGAACTCTGGAAAATGCTGCTGCTCTGCACCGGGACCTCTGAATAGTGAGCACGTAGAGGTGGGCTGGCTCCCTTAAATAGAGCCAAGCCCAGCCCACGTGCCACACCCAGCCAGGCTGCAGGAAAGGTTTCTAGAAAGGCTTAGAATAGGGACCACACCCTAACCACACCCTGTAATCCTGCAACAAAGTCTTGAAAATGAGAAATACATTGCAAACAGCATTAATGATGTTTCAATATGAATCTCTGTAATGCCAAAGGTTAACATACTGCTTTAACACATAATGCATGAATTATTACATTATATACGGATTGGCTTTTTGCATTACGTCGCCCGTAGAGCGTGCACTGTCCTGATGATGACAGGCCCATCACTCCCCAGGATCAAGCACAGGGCAGTTGCCCCCTCCAGAGCCAATGGACAAGACACCCACTCGAGAGACTGTGGCACATCACTCCCCAGGATCAAGCACAGGGCAGGTTGCCCTCTTCAGAACCAGTGGTCTTGTTTCATCTCCCGGCTGAGGTGCCCCCCAGTCCCCCTGAGGTTCCTGCCTATTTGCCAACTGATGCCCTGCAGTGTTCCCTCCAAGTTGAAGAAGGTGACAAGTGGGGCCTTGGACTTTGGCCTGTGGCCATGTGGACCACTTAAATTGAGAATTGGCCTGTGTCCCTTTTTCTGTAAATTTGTAGATATCTGTTATATTGCCTAACTTATTATTTCTACTGTGTTGATCTTATTACAAACACTTTGGCAAAATCATTTTGTCCTTGCATTTTGCAGCCAGTTTAGGGGAGTAACTTGTTTTCTTGTGCATATGGTTGTGTGTAGTGTTTCCGCCAGGCTTTTGATGTCATTGATGTCGCCACGGAAAAGGAGGCTGATTGTCTGGTCATAATATGGTGGGTGGAACACTGACTTCCGCCTGGCTGTAGGCAGCTACCACTGTGGTGCCTGTTGTTTCCTCCCTGGCAGTCGGTGTGGTACATTGGCTGTCTTTCGGGGATCTTTCCGCCGTGGTCACAATTTGGCGGTAGTTACCGCCAGCCTGTTGGCGGTATTACTGCCATCTTTCGCACCGACAGCCAGGGTCATAATAAGGGCCATAGTGTGAATGTGTGTGAATGGATGTTGGTTTAATGTGTCAGGAATACACGTTATGAGGTGTAAATGGTAATTTTTGGTAGTGTGTGTGAATAGTGCAAGTAGTGTTAAAGTTATAGGTTTTACAATACTTTGGTATGTATTGTGCCGAAGTGTGCTGTAGTAATTTTGCTGTATATCATAATGCATGCAGATGACAAGCCAGAATGTGATTCGCTAGTGGCTGTGTTTAAGAAATGTAAAAGGCAGCCATATAGGTCCTCTTTACAACCGTGCTGGTAAATGCCGCCTACCGCCTTGCTGACAGCTGCCAACATACTGTGACCTCGACGGTATTCTGCTCTTGGTATTATGACCCACACTAAGAAATCTTCCACAATACAGACACCCGCACAAGTCCGCCAGACCAAAGGTCAGTGATATACTGGTGATAGCCAAATCCACACCATTATGCCAACAGGAATACGCCCACAGTATCACGACTAACGAATCACCGTGGCTGTCTTTCAATCACGGTAAACCATTGGCGGTACATACTGCTGCGCTCAAATTACACACACATTTGCCAAACACCACCACATTGGACAATTCAAAATACACACACCTGACACACATACACACACCACACCCACACACTCACACCGCTATAAAACTGACACCCACATTACCCACAACCTTTTCAATGAAAAAAAAGATTGTCTACACAGAGAGACACAAGCCAGGAGCACCCACTCAATCAGAGCCACAGAACACCATCACCTATACACCATCCATGCACATTACAGCATACACCCCAACACATCACCCCACACATCCTCACACATATCGCACACACCACATCCATGGCACCCCAAAGACAACCCAGGTTTTCTGAGGAGGAGCTAAGGGTCATGGTTGAGGAAATCATCAGGGTAGAGCCACAGCTATTTGGATCACAGGTTCAGCAGATGTCCATTGCAAGGAAGATGGAGCTATGGTGGAGAATCGTGTACAGGGTCAAGGCCGTGGGACAGCACCCTAGAACAAGGGATGACATCAGGAAGAGGTGGAACAACCTACGGGGTAAGGTGCGTTCCGTGGTTGCAAGACACCAGGTAGCAGTAGAGAGGACTGGTGGTGGACCCCCACCTCCTCCCCCACAACTAACATTTTGGGAGGAGCAATAATGCATCCTGAGGGCATTGCAGGAGTAGCAGGAGAACTGGACTCTGGTAAGTCAAATCTTTACTACTATAGCCCCCACCCTACCTGCATGCCATCACCAACTCCTACACCTACCCTCACCCCCATCACTCCACCATCTCACATATACCGCACTATCACAACCCACCCATCCCAATACCAAGCCCTACATGCAACACCAAAGCATGGACCCCCAACACAGACCTGCATGGACACCCATCAACACAGCATGCCCAGTAGAGAGACTCACCCAGCCCACAAAATGTTCACTCACACAAGGCAAACCTGACTAGGAAATCACAACCATACAGGGAAACACACCCATGCACAAGATGGCACATGCAGATACAATAACTATGCATTTTCATCCCCACAGGACCCCTACTCAACGTCACCGGAGAAGAGGTGCCAACTACATCCAGTCCCCCCGAAGAGGCCCACAGTAGCAACAGCAGCTCTGCACGCCTGGATCAGGATGATCAACCTGGCCCATCAGGGACCTCCGGACAGTCGGGTACCCTGCCAAAGTCCTAACCCACCACAGAGGCTCCCCCCTCAGGAAACACATGCAAAGCTCCCACCCAGTGGGCCCATGCCACTATCTCCAGGACACGTCAATCAGCAGTGTGTCCACCACTAAAGGGAGCCCAGGTAACCCCACAAACATAGGATGATCAGGGACCTGGGGGCAGTGGGCACATGGTTCAGGGGACAGAGGGACAGGACAACAGGGAAGCTAGGAGGACTGCTGTGCGACAGGGGAAGGACAGGCCCAGGGAACCCACTCTCCACAAGGCACTCTCCAACATCCTGGGAGCATACCACCATTCCCAGGAGACGATGGGCCAGATACTAGCCGAGTTGCAGAAGACCCAGTGGCTGCAGGTGGGACAGTACCTGGGGATCAGGGATGACCTAACTAACATCTACACCATCCTGGTCACCATTGCAGGGGTGCTGGCTGGCATGGCCATAACCATGAGGGAGGCAGTGGTACAACAACGTGCGCCTGACACTAGCCAAACCGATGAACAGCCTTCCATCCCCGCTGGCGCTAGTGGACAGGAGGCCCCACCACAGGACCAACAAGCCACCAGCACCCCACTCCCTGCAGCAGGAGAACCACCCCTCAAACGATCCCTGCAATCTAGGCAGAAGCCAGAGAACATTGCCAAGACCCCCGCAAGGAAATAAGACTTTCCTGATTGTCACCCTTCTGTCCCACTCTGTCACCCTGTCCACCTAGAACTACCATTACTCCCCTTCCTATGCCCCATTGGACAATGCACCTGTGATTCCAAGAGACTGGATTTTACCATGGACTTTCCTCCACCATCACCCCAGCCCATTGCACATCCCCCTCTATTTATGAGCACTTAAATAAACACCCTTGGAACAAATACTAATCTGGAGTCCAGTTTTGCACCAGAGCAGGGACTGGGGGTTCCATAAACCACTGTAGACTGGCTTATGCAAGGAGGGCACCATGTGTGCCCTTTAAACATTTCCAGAGGCTGGGAGAGGCTACCCCTCCCCAGCCATTAACACTTATTTCCAAAGGGAAAGGGTGTAACACCCTCTCTCAGAGGAAATTGTTTGTTCTGCCTTCCTGGGACTGGGCTGCCCAGACCCCAGGAGGGCAGAAGCCCGTCTCTGGGGTGGCAATAGCAGTGGCTGCAGCGAAAACCCCAGAGAGCTGGTTTGGTAGTACCCGAATCTATAATGGAGCCCTGGGAATGCATGGGATTGGCACCCCAGTATCAGATTTGGCATGGGGGACAGTTCCATGACAGGTTACATGGCCATATTCGGAGTTACCATTGTGAAGCTACATAGAGTTATTGACCTATATGTAGTGCACGCGTGTAATGGTGTCCTCGCACTCACAAAGTCCAGGGAAATGGACCTGAACTATGTGGGGGCACCTTTGCTAGTGCAAGGGTGCCCTCACACTTAGTAACTTTGTACCTAACCATCAGCAAGTGAAAGCTAGACATATAGGTAACTTATAAGTTACTTAAGTGCAGTGAAAATGGCTGTGAAATAACATGTGTGTTATTTCACTCAGGCTGCAGTGGTAGTCCTGTGTAAAAGTTTGTCTGAGCTCCCTATGGGTGGCAAACGAAATGCTGCAGCCCATAGGGATCTCCTGGAAGCCCAATACCCTGGGTACCTAGGTACCATAAACTAGGGAATTATAACAGTGTTCCAGTGTGCCAATTGAAATTGGTAAAAATGGTCACTAGCCTATAGTGACAAATGTAAAGGAAGAGAGAGCATAAGCACTAAGTTTCTGATTAGCAGAGCCTCAGTGACACAGTTAGTCACTACACAGGTACACACATTCAGACCACAAACTATGAACACTGGGGTCCTGGCTAGCAGGATCCCAGTGAGACAGGCAAAAACAAACTGACATACATGTAAAAATGGGGGTAGCATGCCAGGCAAGATGATACTTTCCTACACAACCCCCCACCCCCTCCAAACAAAGGACAATAAGTCTATCCTTGCCCAGATGAGTCTTCATTGTTTAAGTGGAAATATCTGGAGAGTCCATCTATGTTGGAGTGGGTACTCCCAGGTCTATGTTCCATTGTATAGTCCATTCCCTGTAGGGAGATGGACCACCTCAACAATTTAGGGTTTTCACTTTTCATTTGTTTAAGCCATAATAGAAGTTTGTTGTCTGTCTGGACAATAAAGTGAGTACCAAAGAGGTATGGTCTCAACTTTTTCAGGGCCCAGACCACAGCAAAGGCCTCCCTCTATGGCAGACCAACACTTTTCTCTAGGGGTCAACCTCCTGCTGATAAAAGCAACAGGTTTATCCTGGCCCTCAGTGTTAAGCTGTGATAGAACTGCCCCTACCCCTAATTCAGAAGTATCAGTTTGAACTATGATTTTTTTGGAGTAACAATGGCTTTGTAGGGCAAGTGCAGAGCATGTGGCCAGTTTAAGCTCATCAAAAGCCTTTTAACAGCTAGCTGTCCATAATACCTTCTTAGGCATCTTTTTGGATATGAGGTCATTAAGAGGGGCAGCTATAGTGCCATAGTTCTTAATTAACCTCCTATAGTAGGCCTAGGAAGGCTCTCACCTGTGTTTGAGTTGTAGGGGGAGCCCATTCCATAATGGTTTGGATCTTCCCCTACAGTAATGCAATCTGTTCCCCACCTACCAGGTGTCCCAGATAAACCACTTTCCCCTGCCCTATCTGGCACTTTGAGGCCTTGATAGTGAGGCCTGCCTTTTGCAGGGCCTTCAAAACTTTCCACAGGTGGACCAGGTGATCATCCCAGGTGGAGCTAATGACAGCTATACCATCTAGATATGCTACACTAAAGGCTTCCAATCCTTGGAGGACTGTATTTACCAACGTCTGAAAAGTGGCAGGTGCATTTTTCAATCCAAAGGGCATAACAGTGAACTGATATGTGCCCTCTAATGGTTGAAAATGCTGTTTTAGGTTTAGCATCTTCTGACAACTTAATAAGCCAATACCCCGTACTTGAGTCAAAAGTGCTTAGATACTTGGCAGAAGCCAGTGTATCTATCAGCACATCTGCCAAGGGTATAGGGTGAGCATCAGTTTTGGTTACTTGATTGAGACCTCTATAGTCCACACAAAACCTCATTTCCTTTTTGCCATCTTTACTGTGAGGTTTAGGGACAAGCACCACTGGGCTATCCCAGGGACTTTCAGAAGGTTCAATCATTCCCAGATCTAACATTTTCTGTACCTCTTGTTTAATGGAGTCCCTGACATGGTCAGGCTGCCTATAAATCTTACTTTTCACAGGTAAACTGTCTCCAGTGTGGATTGTGCACTCACACCAGGTAGTTGTACCTGGAATCAGTGAGATGAGGTCAGAGAACTGATCTAGGAGATTTATACAGTTGTCCTTCTGCTCAGCAGTAAGGCAATCTGCTAACACAACTCCCTCCACTAAGCCATCAGCTTCAGTGGTGGAGAAGAGGCCAGGGAGAGGGTCACTCTCTTCCTCCTGCCCCTCATCAGTGGCCATGAGCAGGGTTAAGTCAGCCCTGTCATAATGAGGTTTCAGGCGATTGACATGAAGCACCCTAAGGGGGCTTCTGGCAGTGTCCAGGTCTACCAAATAGGTGACCTCACCTTTTTTCTCCACAATGAGATGGGGTCCACTCTATCTGTCCTGGAGTGCTCTTGGGGCCACAGGCTCCAATACCCACACTTTCTGTCCTGGGTGGTACTGAGTCAGGACAGCCTTCTGGTCATGCCATTGCTTTTGGAGCTCGTGGCTGGCATGAAGGTTTTCACTGGCCTTTTTCATGTACTTAGCTATTCTAGATCTTTGGCCAAGTACATAATCCACAATGTGTTGCTTGGGAGCTTTTAAAGGTTGTTCCCAACCCTCTTTCACAAGAGCAAGGGGACCTCTTATAGGGTCTCCAAGGAGGAGTTCTAAGGGGCTAAAGCCTATTCCTTTTTGGGGTACCTCCCTATAAGCAAAAAGAAGGCATGGCAACAGGACATCCCATCTCCTCCTGAGTTTTTTAGGGAGTCCCTTGATCACGCCTTTGAGAGTTTTATTAAACCTCTCAACCAGTCCATTGGTCTGTGGATGATAAGGAGTAGTGAACTTGTAAGTTACAGCACACTCCTTCCACATAGGTTTGAGGTATGCAGACATGAAGTTACTACCTCTATCTGACACCACTTCCTTAGGGAAACCCACCCAGGAAAAGATTCCCAAGAGGGCTTTTGCCACTGTAGGAGCTGTAGTGGTACTCAACAGTATAGCTTCTGGATACCTAGTGGCATGGTCCACTACCACAAGGATAACTCTATTTCCTGAAGCTGTTGGAGGGTCAAGGGGGCCAACAATGTCAACCCCTACCCTTTCAAAGGACACCCCAACCACTGGGAGTGGAAGTAATGGAGCTTTAGGTATACCACCAGTCTTACCACTGGCTTGGCAGGTCACACAGAAGCGACAAAACTCCTTAGTGTCCTCTGACATATGAGGCCAGTAAAACAATGGAACAAGTCTGTCCCAAGTCTTACCTTGGCCCAAATGCCCAGCCAAAGGAATATCATGAGCCAAAGTCAGAAGAAACTCTCTATACTGCAAAGGGATGACCAATCTCCTGGCAGCTCCAGGTGTAGGGTCCCTTGACTCAGTGTAGAGCAGGTTGTCTTCCCAATAGACGTTATGGCTATCAGTGATGTCCCCATTCTGCTGTTTGACAGCTTGCTGTCTTGACCCCTCTAGTGTGGGACAGGTCTTCTGTGCCACACTCAGCTCTTCCCTAGAAGGCCCCCCTGCATCCAAAAGCTCAGCAGAGTCTGCTGCCAGCTCATCTGGTGTAGGTTCTGCACAGGGAGAGGATTCCTCTTCCTCAGAAGGGGAATCTTCTGGAGAGGGAGGGATAGTGGGCAAGGATTTGCCCTTTCTACCCCTAGCTTTTGGGAGCACTTGTTCCATTCTTCCAGGATCCAAGTTTCCCTGTCCTCCTTGCTTCTGGGTCTGAGCCCTTGTGAGGGCAAAGACATGCCCTGGAATGCCCAGCATTGCTGCATGAGCCTCCAACTCCACTTCAGCCCAAGCTGATGTCTCCAAATAATTTCCTAGTAAGCAGTCTACAGGTAAATCAGTGGCTACCACAACTTTCTTTGGGCGAGTAAACTCCTCCCCCCAGTTGAGATTCACAACAGCCATGGGGCGGCTAAGAATGTTGTTATGAGCATCAGTCACTTGGTACTGCTGACCAAGTAGGTGTTGTTCAGGGGCAACCAGTTGCTCAATCACCATAGTGACACTGGCTCCTGTATCCCTGTAGGCCTCAACCTCACCACCATTAATTAGGGGAAGTTGCTTGTACTTACCCATATTAAGGGGACAAGCAACCAAGGCGGCAAAATCAATACTACCATCAGAGACTAAAACAGCCTCTGTGGTCTTCTTAACAAGAGCAACCCCAACTACATTACCAATGGTGAGCCCAGCTACACCCTTTGATTGGCTATTTGTAGTGTTCTTCCTACCAACACTGCTATTACCAGGGGCACTAGAGGACGCAGTTGGGGCTGTGGTAGTGGGAGCCTTGGTGTTTGTCTTTGGACAAGCAGAATCACTTGCCCAATGGCCTTTGCTTTTACATAAATAACACCATAGCTTCTTTTGAGTGTTTGAAGAGGATTTGGACCCACCACCCCCAGAGAATTTGTGTGGGCCTGATGAAGACTCAGAATTATTTTTATCTTTGTCCCCACCCTTGTCAGAAGACTTAACATCCTTCTTATTGCCATCCTTGTCACAACCTGCATGAGCTTTTCTGCTCACTCTTGTTCTGGCCCATTTGTCTGCCTTTTTTCCCAATTCTTGAGGAGAGGTCAGATCTGACTCTACCAAGTACTTATGTAACAAATCAGACACACAATTATTCAAAATATGCTCTCTCAAAATAAGATTATATAGGCTTTCATAGTCAGTCACCTTACTGCCATGTAACCATCCCTCCAAGGCCTTCACTGAACAGTTTACAACGTCTGTCCATTCTTGAGAGGACTCTTTTCTGGTATTTCTGAACTTTATCCTGTATTGTTCAGTGGTTAAGCCAAATCCACCTATGAGTGCATATTTCAAAACGTTTTAGTTTTTGGCATCACTCTCCCTGACAGTAAGGAGTCTGCCCCTACCTTTGCCATTGAAAGATAGCCACAAGATAGCAGCCCACTGCCTTTGAGGGACCAACTGTACCATACAGGCCATCTCAAGTGCAGAAAACCACTTGTTTATTTCATCCTCCTCCTTGTAAGGGGGGACAATCTTATGCAGATTTCTTGAATCTGTTTCTCTAACAGGATGACTATCAAGAATACTGCTGCTGCCACCATGGGGAGCTACCCCAACTTCTGTCTTTCCCTCTCTACATCTAGAGACTCCCTGTCTAAGGCCATCTGCTGCTGTCTCAGTTTCAGTCTGGCCTCTTCAACCTCAGCTTTCTGAGTTCCCTGTCTAGGGTGTTGCCCTCAGGGTGGGGGGCTTGGGAATTCTCTGGCACAGAGGTAATGTGGGAATGGGCAGAAGTGGACCTTTCTCTAACTACCTGAACTCTAGTTACCTGGCCTTTTGGAGTGAAAGGTGCCATACTAGTGTGTGACCCCCTTCCACTACCAGCGTCACTAGATGGCTTGTTAACTGAAAGTTCTTTAGAAGTACCCTCCCCAGAGCCCCCAGGGGTCTCCCCTGATTCCACTTGGGTACCCCCTTCCTCTACCTCCTGATCCTGGGTTTGACCAGTCTGGTTTTGGTCGCTTTCAAGGAGAAAACTAAGAAGGAGATCTTTGGTAGGGTTCTTACCAATCCCTAAACTCCTTTCTATTCAGAGACCCCTCAAACATTTAAAGTTTAAATTGTCATAAGTTGTCTGCACAACTTTGGGAGTGGCCTCTACTACAGGCATAGTTGAAAGAAAGAGTTTAGGGGAGAGAGAAAAAGTTTAGAAAACTTTTAAAGGAAAGAGAAAAACGTTTTCCAACTTTTCTGAAACTTTTTAGAAACTTTTTAAAAGGAAAGTAAGACTGTTAGGTTAACTGTGTATATTTCTAAGTATTTAGAATAAGGTTTTCTTATGAAAAGCACCAATGACAAAGTGGTAAAGCAGTTACAAGTATTTATCCCACCACTGCACCACCAATGTAGGAGGCTGGCCTGGCTTATAGTGGGTACCTGATGGTACTTACACCTTGTGCCAGGTCCAGTTATCCCTTATTAGTAGATTAGTAGTGTTCTACTAGCTTAAGCTGATAGAGGTAGCTATAGAAGAGCAGCTTAGGCTGAGCTAGGAGACTTGTAAAGCTCCTACTATACCACTTATATCATATAGGTACTATATCATGAGAAAGACAATACTCAGAGTTACTAAAAATAAAGGTTCTTTATTTTAGTAACAATGTGACAAAAATATCTCAGAAGATATACTCCCTTAGGAGGTAAGTAAAATACACAGAATGTACACCCAAACCAAAATCAGGTAAGTAAAACAGCCAGAAAGTAGTGCAAACACTGTAGAATACAATATTATGCCGTAGCCTAGGGGCAACACAAACCATATACTAAGTAAGGGGAATGCGAACCACGAATGGACCCCTAGCCTAGAGTAGTGTCTAGAGGGGTGCTGGGAGTGTAAGAAAACACTAAGGGTGTCCTTGATACCCCACCCCAAGACCCTGGAAATTAGGAACAAAGTACTATTATTTCCCCAGAAACACACTACAGTCGTGATAGAGAATTT
The DNA here is from genome assembly GCF_031143425.1 of Pleurodeles waltl. NCBI lineage: Eukaryota > Metazoa > Chordata > Amphibia > Caudata > Salamandridae > Pleurodeles > Pleurodeles waltl. The sequence goes on along the minus strand of NC_090439.1, from coordinate 947,379,302 downwards.
TGCAAAGATCAGAACAGATTGCAAAACCATGAAGTGGATTCCTGGACCTGATGACCTGCAAAGGAAGGAGACCAAGTCCAAGATTCACGAAAGTGTCCGGGGGGGCAGGATCCCACCAAGCCCCAGATGAAGGTGCAAAATGGCTGCCTCTGGATGGAAGAAGCTGAAAATTCCACAACAACGAATTTTGCTAGGAACTTCTTCTTCATGCAGAAATTGTCCCTCAGAGTGCTTGAGGATGCAGAGTTGTTTCCTTGGCAAAACACCGCAAACTGGCCTTGCTATCTGCAAGATTCACAGTTGAAGAAAAAGGGTGCTGTCTGGGCCCAGGAAGGACCAGAATGTTGCCACCTAGGAGAGGAGACAGTGGGGGCCCTCAGCAATGTAGAGAGTCTACACACAAGAAGGTAGCACCCGCAGAAGTCCTTGAACATGGGTTCACAAAGTCTGAACACGGCAGTCAGCTCAACACTACAAAAGAGGGTCCCATGAAGCCGGAGATCAATTCAAGGAGCTGAGCATCACAGGACAGAGTACTGGTGACCTAGGCTTGTCTGTGCATGAAGGATTGTGTGGAAATGTGCAAAGAAGCCCTTGTAGCTGCAGTTCACATGGTGCACAGGATTACTGTCTGGAGAGGGGAGGCAAGAACTTACTTCTTCCAAATTTGGACAGTTGGAACACTGGACAGTCTGGGTCACTTGGGTCCACCACCTGTGTTCCAGGGGCCATGCTCGTCAGGATGAGACGGGTCCCAGAGTACTGGTGAAGCTGAAGTTTGGTGCCTGCTGAAGCAGGGGGAAGATTCCATCCACCAAAGGAGATTTCTTCCTGGCTTCCAGTGCAGGATGAAGGCAGGCAGCCCCCAAAGCAAGCACCACCAGGAAACAGGCGAGAATGCCGGCAGGATTAGGTGCTACAATGTCACTGGTAGTCTTCTTGCTACTTTGTTGCAGTTTTGCAGGCGTTCTGGAGCAGTCAGCGGTCGCTCCTTGGCAGAAGTTGAAGAGAGAGGTGCAGAGGAACTCTGGTGAATTCTTGCAAGTCGTTATCTGAGGAAAAGCCTACTAGAGAGACCCTAAATAGCCCTCAGAGGAGGATTGGCCACCTAGTCAGGTAAGCACCTATCAGGAGGGGTCTCTGACGTCACCTGCTGGCACTCTGTTTTCTTACACTCCCAGCAACCCTCTACACACTACTCTAGCCTAGGGGTCCATTTGTGGTTCGCATGCCACTTTCTTAGCATATGTTTTGTGTTGCCCTTGGCCTACTGCATCCTATTGTATTCTACAGTGTTTGCCCTACTTTCTGACTGTTTTACTTACCTGATTTTGGTTTGTGTGTATATTTTGTGTATTTTACTTACCTCCTAAGGGAGTATATCCTCTGAGATATTTTTGGCACATTGTCACTAAAATAAAGTACCTTTATTTTTCCCTCCCTTCCAGTATCGTTTCCACTCACACCTGCATGCACTACATCCTCATCCACTACCACCAGCACGCCCATCACTACTTACCGCTCACTGGCAGTCACCACCCCCACATCCATTTACATGTCCTCTGTGTCCTCTCCCAGCGTGTCTGTGACCCCTCCTCCCAAAGTAACCAAATGCAAAAACCCACCCACCCAACAGCCATCCACCTCACACCAGCATCCAGCACATGCACCTTGACCCAAAGACAGCAGACAGCGACCTCCTACCACCACTCCCTCTTTCTCCACTCCAAAATCCTCTCCTTCTTCCCACCCCAGTGTGTCTATAAAGCTTTTCCTGGCAAACATTGACCTGTTCCCTCCCCCCATACTTCCCCTAAGGCCAGGGTGTCCCAAACCCAGGCCAGCACCTCAGCCACCAAGTCGGCGTCAACTGTGGTACCTCCAACTCCCAGAGGCTCAAAGGGGACACTCGTCAGGCCAGCCAGTGTGCCACCAACCCCTGCAAAGGACCAAACCATTCCGCCACCTGCCAAAATGAAGAAGCAGACGACATGCAGCAAGGGCAAGGTGCTCGACCCACCGAGCAAGGCCTCCTCCAAAACTCCATCTGCCAGATCCAAGGTCGCAGCAGCATCTGCCAAGGTGAGGAAGGGGCAGAAAACCCAAGGCAAGGCACTTCAGCCATTGGAGGCTGCAGGTGAAGGCCTGGTGGCCACCAGGAGAACTAGCAGCCCCGCCACCTGCACCACGGGCAGCACCGTCAGCAGCCCCACCGCAGGCACCACCGCAAGCACCGCCACCTGCACCGCCACCTGCACCGCCGATACCACTACTACTGTCAGAAGCAGCATCTCCAGTGGACAGCACCGCCAACAGCCCCATAACAAGCACCGCCGCAAGCACAGCCACCTGCACCGCTGACAGTGGGACCACTACCAGCAGCAGCATCCATAGTGGGCAGCTGTCCAAGGCTGCAGGAGATGGGCTGGAGCCTCCCACCACCACTGGAAGCACCCCACCAGCAACACCACCAGTTTGCAGCGTTAGCCGCCGCAGCATGGAGTCTGGCCCTGGCTCCATGAACTATCATGCAACCTGGTCCCTGGAAATCCCATGCCTCAGACACCCAGGTGAGGTAATGTGAACTGCCACAACCCAAGTGCTGCATCACTCGGCACAAGGCCCCTCCAGAACCAGTGTAGGGAGGCATCCACTCACCACCTCCTTGGCAGGAAGACGTAGACTGGGCACAAGGCCCCAACCAGAACCAGTGGACAATAGCTTCCGCTCACCCAATCCTTGGCAGGATGACACAGACTGGGCACAAGGCCCCCTCCAGAACCAGTGGAGAAAGGCATTCACTCACCCACTCCTTGGCAGGATGACGCAGACTGGGCACAAGGCCCCCTCCAGAACCAGTGGAGAAAGGCATCCACTCACCCAATCCTTGGCAGGATGAAGCAGACTAGCCCCAAGGCCCCCTCCAGAACCAGTGGAGAAAGACATCCACTTGAGAGATTATGGCTTTGCACTCCGCAGGACCAAGCAGTGGGCATGGAGCCCCCTCGAGGAGCAGTGGCGTTGTACCATTTTCCGGCTGAGGTGCCCCCCTTCCCCGTCCCCCTCAGGTGACAGTGTGTTTTCAACCTGATGCCCCTGCAGTGTTCTCTCCGTTTTGAGGCAGGAATCAAGTGTGGGCTTGGCCGCTGTGGTTGTGTGTTTTTTTTACTGCCAGCCTGTTGATGGTATTACAGCCGCTTTAACACTGACCGCCAGGGTTGTTATGAGGGCCATATTTTGTAGCATAGTTTGGTTGCGATCTGCCTGCTGCACTTCGCTGCATTCTGGGTTACGGTCTTAGAGAACCTCGCCATGCACAGTTTTTTGTCAAAAATGTTACTGCAAACATTTCATTGATAATATCAATAATGTTATCAAAGATGTCATGAGTGACGTATTTTGTGGGGTAATTAGCAGTGCATGGTGAGGGCACAAGTTATAGTTACATTAGGGCACGATTAATACCTCCTTTAGATAACTAACTATAACAGGTGAATTTCTATGGTTTTGTATGTTTAAAATGTGAGATTAATTATTACATCCCTGTGTATGAATGCGTACTTTGTTTTTTCACCAGGCTTCGTGACTCTGTTGTGCTGTTACAAGGAGGGCCGTGCATGGGGAACAGATGGAGTCACGACCCCATGATCATGTTAAAAAAATAGTTTTTAACTATTTCAAACTCATGAGGGATTCCTCATACACTCATTGGTGAACCTCATGGGGTCAGAGTACCTCTACCCTCAACCCTTTTATTAGTTCCTGCCCCTATTTCTATCCCCTGGGGCTGTGCACCGGTTGATGAGATGGTGGCCGAAACTTTCTGCACAAGTTGCGACCAGCCAATCACATTGCTTTCTTCTGTCATGCGGAGCAGCAACCCTTTGTATTGGCTTTGCAACTGATCCGCGTGCCTATATATAAAAGTACAAATTTGGATTTACTTTAATTTCTCAAAAACTACTGAACAGATTTACACCATATAACAAAAGAGCTCCTACTGGACCAAGAGCTACATTTCAGTCAAATGAGGTGTAATTCCATCCAGTAGTTTTGGTGCTTTTGCTGTTCAAAATCCCTAACAACAAATGAATGGGTTTTGAGACCCCCCATTTTTCTCAGACCTGCTGTACGGATCACCCCGAAACTTTTCAGATAAACAGCAGCTGATGTGAGCGTGGACGTTTTTGGGAAAACCTTTTTGCAAAACAAACTATAACTACCTAGTGGCGACCGACACTAAGTTTTCACATTTTAAACATACAAAACCATGAAAACTTAGCTATTATAGTTAGAGCTGTCCTAAGGTAACTATATCTCAAGCCTTTGCTATGCACAGTTGTTTCGTCAAAAATGTTATTGCAAATATTACTTTGATATCATCAAAGATGTCATCAGTGCCATGATTTGTGGGTAATTACCAGTGCATGGCGAGGGTACAAGTTATAGTTTGTTGAGATAACTCTAACTATAACTGGTGAATATCTATGGTTTTATATGTTTAAAAGGTGAGCCTAACTATAACATCCCTATAACCTTTGTTTTTTTCAGAGAATTTCTATGTTTTTTTTAATGTATAGTAATTTTTATTACCATATGTTAACCCAACCACCACAGGGCCTGGCCAATCCCCAATAAGCACCCAACCTGCATGGGCTTCACTCATGTGCACCGGAGGTTGCCTGCAAGACCTGGCCTGCAGCCAGACCATGTGGCCAACCTCCCTAACCACCCAACCTCATGCTGTGCATTGCCCTTTGGTCGTACGTGGCAGGAGTTGTCCGGTGCCTGTCTGGGTGTGAGAATAGGTGTGAGAGGGAGTATCTGAATGGAAGAATGGATAACAGATTGTCTGTCTCGGTGTGAGAGTGCGTACATCAGCGTTTTAGTGAGTGCCTCATTGTGTGCGCGGGTCTGTGAGTGGGTGCATGAGGGTGTCAGTGGGTCTGTGAGTTGGGAAGGTCTAAGTAGCTGCATAACTGTCTAAGTGGCTGCAGAGCTGCAGCCAAGCCACAGCACACAGCTAGGCCCAGGGAAGTGGTTACCCCGGGATATAGCAGGAGCCGGCCCTGGAGGGTGGTGGTCCCCAGGGCCATCAGTGGTTAAACGAGGGGAGGCCACACGGCCCCCCTCCAATGAGAATAGCCCCAGGAGGTGGTGGTCCCCGGCCTGTGGGATCCCAAAGGGACCCTCATTCTTTTTTTAAATATTTGCCCCAGGGGTGGTGGTCCCTTTGGGGTGGGGTTCTTAAATGGGATTTTGTTTTTTTAAATATTTGGACCGGGGTGATGATCCCTGGGTTGCAGGGGGGGATGCAGTCCTGGCTCATTTTTGTATATTTGCCCCCTGGTGTCCCCAGGGCTGTTGGGGCCCCACTCATATTTCACAATCACTCCGGAAGAGTGGTGCTTCCAGGGGCTTCTTAAATTCCAAGGAGGGACCTGGCCAACCCAGGGGCAAATTTTAAAAAAGCAGAGGAGACTGCTTTTTTTTTTAAAGATCTCTGAAAAATCCACAGATCGATCAGTGGATTTTTCTGATTTTTTTTGTAAATGATTTTTTGGTCTAGCGGAGTCTAACAGGGACCCCAGCACCAGGGCTAAGGTGTCAGTGTGACTCTACCCTGGCCCTTTTTCTATTTTTTGTCTTTCTTTTCTGGGATTCGGCTGAACCCAAGTCCCAAGATGGCTGCCAATGATTCCATGTTGAAGTGTTGCCAGCCAATAATATATCAGCACTGGGACAGTTGGATCCATGAAGGATTGGTGTCCCTATGTATCTATATTTTTTGGTCCTAAATGATTCCGAAACTACTGAAAGGATTAACACCAAATTGCAAAAAGCATGATCTGCACAACAGAATCAAACTTCATGCCAAATGTGGTGTAATTCCATTCAGTGATTCGTGCTGTAGGCGTGTCTAAAGGTCCTATGGAAAAACAATTGGGAAAAATGTGTTTTGGGAATTCTCTTTTTCTTTGCCCCCACTTGATGGATCACCCCTAAACTTTTAAAATAGAAGCTTGAGTTAGCAATGAATAAGATTTTGTGAACATTCAACGAATAGCGTCAAAGTTAGCTTTCTGTATAGAAACTAGGTCCTAACTATAAATAGCTGCAGGTGACCAACAGTAAGTAATATATACATATTCAGGACCATGTTTCCATAGAACAAATAGAACAAGCTTTTTTTGACTAGCCTATATCTTTGGCAATGTTTGACAAATATTCACAAAATGTCCCAAGAAAAGTGTCTTTGTGATTCTTGTTGTGCGTGGAAATTTTTAGTGTGATCCGTCATTCGGTGGCAAGAAAAAGTGGGAAGTCGAAAAAGTGTTTTTAATGTAAATTTCCATGGTACCTTTAGACACAACTACAGTGTGATCCGCTTGACAGAATTACTCGAAATCTGGCAAAAGAGTAGCTTTTGATACGCAGATCACACTTTTACTTATTTGGTGTAAATATGTTCAGTAGTTTTTGAGATATTTAACTGAAATCAAATTTGTATATCTGGGCCAAGCCTAAGCACCAGATCTCATGGTGATTGGCTGTCAGCACTTTAACCAGGAGGTGCTAGCAGCCATTATACATAAAGGAAGCCATTAAAAAGCATTGTAGTGAATGTCAGGATTTGATGGTCATAAAAAGAAGAACCTATAAAGGGTGATACATTTTAGTTACAATATCTTCCAATTGTTGAGGGTACCATACTAATTTTAGAAAATGTTTATCATGATTTTCCCATAGAGATTATGGAAGGTGCTCCAGAAACTAAACTGTAAATTCACACTTTCTTTCTCAGCCATATGAGAATGAGTCAGACATTCTCAGTGAAATGTATACTTCGAACAGGAGCAGCATGTCATTTGATTCCACTGAGTTCTACTGCAGCCTCCCAGAGTGTACCAAAGAACAACTAGAGTGCTAACAGGCTTACTTATGACAAAAGTGTGGCACACCTGAAGCCATCTTGATTGAATCAAACTGGTAAAACTTAAAACATTTAGGCTCTCGTTATGGCATTGGCGGTAAGTACTGCTTACCGCCATGCTGACTGCCGCCAACATACCGCCGCTGCAGCAGATTACCGCCACCCATATTATGACCCACACATAGCAATCCATCACTGTACAGCCACACACACAAGTCCGCCAGCACAAAGGTCAGTGATAAACTGGTGGGAGCAAAAACCACACCGTTACGTCAACAGAACTACGTCCACAGCATTATGACCCATGACTCACCACAGTGGACATTCACTGGCGGTACACCATTGGTGGTACATACCGCCGTGCTCAAAATACACACAACATAACAAAACTACACCACATTGGACAATTTAAACTACACACACCAGACATACACACACCACACCCACACATCCACACCACTATAAAACATACATCCACATTACCCACAACCCTTTATCAATACGAACAAGTGCCACCAGAGAGATAACAAGAGCACAGACAAGACCACAGACACACACCACCATCACCTATACACCATCCACGCACCCTACATCACACACCCCAACACAGCACCCCACACACCCTCACCCACATCACTCACAATACACCAATGGCACAGCAACGACACCCCAGGTTCTCTGAGGAGGAACTAAGAGTCATGGTGTAGGAAATCATCCGGGTAGAGCTACAGCTTTTCGGATCACAGGTGCAGCAGACGTCCATTGCTAGGAAGATGGAGCTATGGTGGAGAATCGTGGACAGGGTCAACGCCGTGGGACAACTCCCCAGAACAAGGGATGACATCAGGAAGAGGTGGAACGACCTACGGGGAAGGTGCGTTCCACAGCAGCAAGACAACAAATAGCTGTACAGAGGACCCCCACCTCCTCCCCCATAACTAACAAGATGGGAGGAGGAAGTCTTGACAATCTTGCATCCTGAGGGCCTGGCAGAAGAAGGAGGAGGACTGGACTCTGGTAAGTCAACTCTTTACTACTATCACCCCCCACCTGCATGCCATCACATACCCCCACCTTTACCCCACTCCCATCACTTCACCACCTCCCACATACCCCACCATCACAACCCATTCATCCCAAAACCAAGCCCTGTATGTAACACCAATGCATGGACACACCTCACAGACCTCCATGGGCACCCATCACTAAAGCATGCACATTAGAGAGAATCACCCAGCCCATAAAATCACTACTTATACAAGGCAAATCTGCCGGGGCAATAACAACCATACAGGGCAACCCACCCATGCACAAGATGACACACACAGAAACAATAACACTACATTTCCATACCCACAGGTCCCCCACCCAACGTCACCGGAGAGGAGGTGCCAGGAACTTCCAGTCCCCCCAGAAGAGGCCCACAGTGATGACAACAGCTCTGGTCCCCTGGATCTGGATGACCAACCAGGCCCATCAGGGATCTCTGGACAGTCAGTAACCCAGGCACAGTTCCATACCACCACAGAGCCTCCCCCCTTAGGAAACACCAGCACAGTACTCACCCAGTGGGCTCATACCTCTGTCCCCAAGACACATCAATCAGTAGTGTGTCCACCGCTACAGGGACCCCAGGCCACCCCACAAACAAAGACAATCAGGGACCTGGGGCCAGTGGCAGTGGGCACACAGTTTAGGGGACAGAGGCACAGGACAACAGGGAAGTTGGGAGGACTGCTGTGCGACAGGGGGAGGACAGGCCCAGGGAACCAACTCTCCAGGAAGCACTTACCAACATCCTGGGAGCATACCACCATTCCCAGGAGTCGATGGGCCAGATACTGGACAAGTTGCTGGAGAACCGAGTGGTTGCAGGAGGGACAGTACCTGGGGATCAGGGAGGACTTGAAGGACATAAACACCACCCTGGTCTCCATTGCAGGGGTGCTGGAAGACATGGCCAACACCATGAGGAAGGCAGTGGAACACCACCGGTGCACTGACACTATCCAAACCGATGAACAGCCTTCCACCTCCGCTGCCGCTATAGGACAGGAGGCCCCGCCACAGGAACAACAGGCCACCAGCACCCCATCCCTCCAGAAGGAGAACCACCCCGCAAACGGTCCCTGCGATCCAGGCAGAAGCCAGAGAACATTGCCAAGACCCCGCCGGGAAATAAGACTCTCCTGATTGTCACCCTTCTGTCCCACTCTGTCACCCTGTCCACCTAGAACTGCCATTACTCCCCTTCCTATGCCCCATTGGACAATGCACCTGTGATACAAATACACTGGACTCTATCCTGGACATTCCTCCAGCATCACCCCAGTCCATTGCACATCCCCCTCTAATCATGAGCACTTAAATAAACAACATTTGAATAAATACAAGTATGGAGCCTGTCAAATTATTTAACCATATAATAGTTCAACAAGCTTTAAACACTGCAATGTAACTGTACAGTAATGTATACATAGGAATGACATGTAGTTGGCTGCAGTCAACACACCAGCAGTGATAGTGGGGCACAAATATCTGAAAACAGAGATACCAAAGGGTACAGTAAGTGGCCATAGAAGTGGGAAAATAAGCCTGCCAGTTACAATGTCAAAGTCAAAACTGTCAATGTAAAGTGTGATTACAGTTTCTTACCTGTGTGTCACTGGACCCCTTATTGCACTTCTGTTGTCCTCATCCTCACCCTCTGCCTCCTCATCTTCATTGTCCACAGGGTCCACTGCTGCCACATGCCCATCTACAGCCTCATCCTCATGCAGAAAAGGCACCTGGCAACATAAGGCAAGGTTGTGCAACATACAGCATGAAGGACAGGAGGCCTGGTGCTGGGACTCATTCTGAGCCCCACCACCAAACATGGTGGTTCAGCCATCCGAGGTACAGGGGATGGGCTGGAGCCTCCCCCCAACACTGCTAGCACCGTACCCAGCACCGCCACCAGCACCACTGCCAGCAGCAGCAGCCCCTGTGGCCAGCCACCTGAGGCTGCACGGGATGGGCTGGAGCCTCCCCCCACCACTGCCAGCACCGCCACCAGCACCACCGCCAGCAGCAGCAGCCCCAGTAGGCAGCCGTCTGAGGCTGCAGGGGATGGGCTGTAGCCTCCCCCTACCACTGCCAGTGCTGACACCAGCCCCACCACTGCCACCACTGAACAGCCTTCACCCCCGGCAGACAGTGTGCAGTCCTGCCTCCATGGGATGTTGTGCGTCCTGGCCCCTGCAAATTCTGTGGGTCTGACACCCAGGTGAGAGACTGTGACCTTGCACTCCCCAATATCTGCATCACTGGGCACAATGCCCCCTCCAGAACCAGTGGAGAAGCCATCCACTCACCCCATCCTTCCCAGGATGAAGCACACTGGGCACAATGCCCCATCCAGAATCAGTGGAAGAAGCCATCCACTCACCCCATCCTTCCCAGGATGAAGCACACTGGGCACAAGGCCCCCTCCAGAACCAGTGGAGAAGCCACCCACTTGAGAGACTGTGGCCTTGCATTCCCCAGGACCGAGCAGTGGGCAATCCACCCACTTGAGAGACTGTGGCTTTGCACTACCCAGGACATTGCACAGAGTATGTAGCCCCCGCCAGGACCAGTGGTGTTGTACCATCTTCTGGCTGAGGTGCCCCCCGTTCCCCATCCCCCTCATGTGCCTGTGTATTTTCGACCTGATGCCCCTGCAGTGTTCTCTCCATGTTGTTGCAGGAGTGAGGTGGGGCCTTGACCTATGTGTTGTGGCCAAGTGGCCCACGACATTGAGGACTGGGCAGTGTCCCTCCATTTGTAAATATGTATATACGTTTGTAATTTAATGCACTTATTCATGTTCCTTAATCGTATTATACTCACTTTCTTCAAATCATTTTGTCCTTGCATTTTTCCAGAGGGGTACGGGTGGATATGTAATGTTACTGCATACGGTTGTGTGTATGGTGTTGAGGGTGGGGGTATTGCGTGTTGGGTGTTTGTATCACTCTCTTTTTTCTCCCCCCTCCCTTGTGTACTAGACGGCAGTACTCACTGTGGTCGTCTTCCTCTGCGTTGGTGTGCATAATGCAGGAAAAGGTAGACGAGCATGGGAAATATGTGCAACTCGGGCTCCATGGGTTCGTGGTTGTTCCCTGAGTCTCAAGAGGTGAGTCCTTTGACTTCTGTGTTCTGCTTCCGCCATGCTTTTGATGTCGTTGTTACTGCCCAGGAAAAGCTGGTGGATAGGCTGGTCATAATGCAGTGGACGGTACATTGTCCTCCGCCTGGCTGTTGGCGGTTACCGCCATGGTGCTTGTTGCTACCGCCGAGGTGGTCGTGTGTTAAAGTGGCTGTCTGTCTGACCGGTTTCCACTGTGGTCATAATTCCATTATTGTTACCGCTGGCCTGTTGGCAGTATTACCACCACTTTATCACTGACTGCCAGGGTTGTAATGAGGGCCTTAATTTAGAAAGGAAAAAAATGAGGAGTTAATTTTGTCATACAACTGCTGCAGAAAGAAAAATCAGGATACTTTTTAAGTGAGTTTTAAAATATCTTCCTGTTGTATTTCCAATGGGAGCAGTCTGTCAAATGATTCCCTTGATTCTATTGCAGCCTCCTAGAGTGTTCTAAAGAAAAACTAGAGTGATAACAGATTTACTTATGGCAAAAGTGTAGCACACCCGAGGCCATCTTTATTGAATCAAACTGGTAAAAGTGATAATATTAAAAACATTCACTTCAGCAAGGAACATTTATTAAAAACAGAATTTAAAAAAAACCATAAAATTTCAATTAAAAAAACAAAGGGTACAGGGATATTATAGTTATGCTCCCATTTCAAATGTACAAAATCATACAAATTCAGCAGTTGCAGTTAGACTTATTTCAAGTAACAATAACCCGTTCCCTAAGGTAACTATAACTTGCACTCTCACCATGCACTGCTAATTACCACATATATTACATCAGTCATGACACCTTCTATGGCATCAGTGAAATTATCACTGCAACATCCGCAATACAATTATTGATGAAGAAACTGTACATTTGTTACCTTCGGGCATGAATTATATCTACTTAAAATAACTATAACTATCTAATATATATATTTTACTACAGTTTTAGTTAAATAAACAGTTTTCCTTTCCCCTATACTTTACCATAGCAGACTCCACAGTCAGGTAAAGTATAGAGAAAATTGAAAAGCTTAATACATGTTATAGTAAATTAGCAAAACCATTTGTATGTTAAATATTAATGTAAATAATTTTAGATCTTTATTTTAAATACGCTACAAAAATCTACCACACTATTAACTTGATTTTGAATTAAATGTAATATTTTTATGATGTTTAAATTTTTTTAAAAAATCTCACTTAAATTAAAAATCGAATTCAATAGGAATTATTAAAAGAGATGCATGGAACGCATGGAAAGAAAGAAAAGTAATTTAATTATATGTCCATGAAAATAAATGTTACATTAGTTTATAAATTCATAAAATATTATCAAATGTTTCATAATTAAATAATGCATGTTTTATTTTTAAATCTTTATATATTAAACTATATTTATGCTTTTAACTATTTTAAATAATTACATTTTATTTATCAATATCTCCTATGGGGTTCTATTTTAAATCTCTTCCTCCATTTTTTTCTATGGGAGTGTGTTTCAGGACCGACCACTGGTTGGAAGTGCAGTTTGAGAAAAGCGATGGGTACATGCCCCTTCCCAAGCCCCTACCTAAAACACTCCTTACCTCAACTAATCTCATTTAGTAGAAGGTATGGCCCTTTATGCTATGTGAGCTTTGGCCACAGAGCCCCAGCATGCATATGCGCGAACTGTACAGGTCGCAAGACTAAGCCCTGCACTTACCTGTTGCGAGCAACTGCTTAGTTGGGGTTGTGGTAGCATCTCAAGAAATATCTTTCCCTTTGCCACCATTGAAGAAGGAGCGAGTTCAAAGTTCGACTTGTGTGAGCACTATCTTGGATGTCTATACTCAACTCAACTTACAATGACAGCCTGCATTGCAGCTCCAAGGTTACCCTAGGCTTAGATATTAGTTATCCAGTTTCTGTCAACGGTCTCTACTTCCAGACGGGAACTGTGCATCATAATGCTTGAGCTGCTTCTCTGGGCTTTCTATTCCTGTTTTCTTATGCTTTTCTGACCTTCTCGAATTCTAGAATATTGTTCATTTGGTGCCCATTCCTGCTGATTCATCAGCGGATGTTGCTACAGTGTTTTTCCTACTCTTCAGTGGTTTCTTTCCTAGAAAATTTGCTTGATTCTGTTCTTGTTCCATCAGTTGGCACAGTGGCTGCATAATGAAATTGGCTCTGTTTCCGGATCAAGTAGTCAAAGATTAAAAGACTTCCATCCCACACCCGCTCTTGACACTTTTAGTGTCTCTTCCAGTATCTCCCACATTTACTCTGTAAATAGAACCTTGTAGGCACTACTGTAGGAAAAGGATTGACTAATCATGCAATTATTTTTTTCCTCTAAAGTGTCCTTTGAATACGACCAAGCATGAATCTGTGTCCTTCATGGCCCATGCTGATGGTGATACCATATACCCCATGCCAACTGAGAGAGCGTAGCTTAAATATTACATATGCTAGCATGAAATGCTTAACAATGCTGCACATAGAAAACGACTATGGTTTAGTTATTTGCTTAACGTGAATTTGAATTACAATTATGATAAACTGAACTAATGACAATAATGAGTAAACTTGTTTATGATATGTTTAACCAAACTTATATTAGTATTCGCGATATTGTATTGAAAATTCTATAGGCCTTAAGTTAGCGTGAGTTGAAGTTTTAGCCATGTAACCCTCATATTAAAGCATATTTTCTGTTTTCTAGTGTGCTGACTCGCAAAGGGCCATGCCCAGCATTTGTTCTTTTCCTAAGTTTCGTGTAGCAATAACGATTTCTTCCCATCCGCATATTAGCTGATTGTACCATGGACTTTATACGTTTTGCAACAAAAGTAGAAATATTCAAGGACATTTAACCATGGAAAAGAGAACTTTTGACCTGAAGAACGTGCCAAGGCTATGACATCCTCCGGATGTGCCACCTACGAAGACGTCAAGACGTTGTGGGGTGACAATTTGGATTACCTAATGTCTAATTTGATAGGCTAAAGATAGTGGGGTATAGTGAATATCCAATATAATTTAGGGGGGGAATGTATTGTGAAAAAGGGATAAAAACTCATGACACAGAAGAGTCGTTGGAATTAGGTAGGGAATGATATTGATTGCATCCAGAAACTCTGTCACTCTGTTTGGTGATTTGAGACTTAGACAAAACCATCTTCATCCATAGACTGCCCTTTACACTTCTCCTCCTTATGAGGAAAGTGTCCCCTGTCCCTTAGATGAAATAGACTGAAGGCGATCTAACTGATGTCCTGAAGACGAAGACTGATCCTGTATGCTGACTTATTCCGAGGAGGGTAATTATGACAATGCTATTGTAATTTGTCTGTTTGGTTTTCCTTTCTAGGTAGCAACTGCTGTATTTTTTGTATAGAGACCTTAGTCAGATGTTTTCCAAATTTGTGTTAAAAATTATTTTGCATGAAGCCCAACATGCTGATGCTAATTAGTGGTTAGGCTAGGTGATCACTTTGACTGACGCAAATAGACATGACTGACATTGTGCTATGCTGAACTGAGACGTATATGATATTCTATGCACTCTGACCTATTCGTATATTATGTTGGTGCTCTTATGGTTGTGATCTTTGCATTTTCGAAGACTTATCGCAGCTGCCGTATTGTGACTTTGCTCTTATGCTTCTTGGTTTTGAGATTGACACTTATATTATTAGATTGTAATCAATAGGGAATAAAATTCACAAAACTCCAATAAAGATGTGGTTATTCATGGCTGAAAGGTCATGGTTGCGCCGACAGTTTAATAAATGTCTTTATCCAAAGTAAAGTATATTGTGGTGATATATATTGATAAGGTCATTGATATATTGCTTGACATATTGATCAGTTATCTCGTTCTACGGTGTCTCACCACTGGGTCAAAAGATTCATCGGCCTAAAACGAGTCCTAATGTGTTTAAAATTGACATAAAGGGACGCGTTAACACAACCATTCCTGTTGGTGCTGCTAAGTCATATTTACTAATATTTCTTAGTTTTTACAACTAGTATACATTCTGGCCTTTTGTATATTCCACCTTCCCCTTCTGTACTTTAAATCCAAGTTAAGCCTGCATGCCTCCTTCTGTTCTTTTATATTCCCCCTTTGCACAGCTGACTTTCTCATGTCCGCAGCCATTCTTTCCTCCCTTTTTTTTAATGTGGTAGTAATCTTTCCCTCCTATTTATTTTACATTTCTTATTGTAATGTAAGATGTTGATAAAGTGAACAATAAGGATTTATTACAAAAGAAGTCAATAGTACAGGAACATAGATTGTCATGGTTCCCACAGGATGTTGTACGCAGCTGAACCTAGGTCTAACTCTCACAAAGAAAACTATGTAGAACCGCTGCATACAAGGTTCAATGATGTCATGAAGAAGAAGAATGAAAATATACCAGTATTGCATATCCTATATTTTTGTCTAAGCCGTCAAGTACCCCTGGCTAATGTTGCTGCTAAGGACTGCACCTTCATTGTGGTGAGAGAGAGGAGGGAGGGAAGGGAGGAGATGAAATGGCTGCTGGGACAGTTGATAAGTTGGTTTCCTTTCTGAATAATAACTGATAAATGCATTTACAAGTTTTCCAGCCTCCCTTTTCTCTGATTCAGCCTCTCCAACATAGAAAGCAATTAGTAGAAGAAAAAGTGTGTTGTCCCCAGTGCCCCATCATACATAACACCTCTTCTGTTCTGTAACAGCCAGCCCACAAAGTTCAAACCCATCTCATCACAAGCCACATATATCTTGCATTTTCTGCCTAGGTGTCTACTTTTCATAGTTTCCATTACTGTAACTTTCATTAACTACATGACTAAGATTATTGCATGACAACCCAAACTCTTCTCTGCCAAACCTAAATGCAGCCAAAGCCCAGATGTTTTATTCAAATAAATCTTACCAAACATTTACTTGCTCCATAGCCGAGGGATAAAATATCTGTTGCAGATTTAATGAACTTGGGGTGGAGGGAGTAGTGTGGGACTCAACCTAGAATTAGAAGAGCCTCAGCTGGACTCAGAAGGGAGTAGGGTACCAGCATGGGCTTTGGATTTTATGACATGCCATTAGTTGTCCCAAAAAACATTTTGCCTTGACAGGTTGACTCCAATAGTGTTGTATGATATATATGTTCAAATAAATTATACAGCATAAATTTAATTAATTTAATGTGCCACATTTTTCAAATTTTGGAGCTGTAAAGTTTTAATAATGCATAGAGCGGCAGATTTACTAATATTTCACACAGCACAGCAAGGCAACTTGATATGCTGTGTTGCATGAAAGTGAGATATCAGAAATGCGAAATATTTACCAAGATATGGCACATTCCTGCTGCTTCCTCAAGCTGGCGCACTATGTGCTGCCTAGTGTCAATGCCAACTGCATTACAGGCAGGATTGCTTTTGTGCAGAAAGAGACACCTTCCTTACAAAAACAATCTGTAAAGCCATTTCCTTTTTCTATATGTGATGTGGTATGCATCACACATAGAAAAAGAGGAAATGAAGAGAAATAAAGATATGTCTTCTCATAACGCCTAGTTCTGGTACCATTTGACACATTACCAGGCTTACAACTCTTTGTAAATCTGGAAATGTGCCAAAATCCATGGGTGGATGCATGGGAGTCCCATACTCCACCATAGAATGTCTCCCTGCTGCAAGGTAATGCAAGGAAGCAATATGCGCGGCCTTGGTTTACTATGTATTTACTACACCATGCAGAGCCACACAAGGTAGATCCCACTAAAGGACATATGCTACCTTGTGACAACTTGCATCATGCAAGGGCAACGCATGCCATTAGTAAATCTGCCCTTAAGTGTGTGAAGAAAGTGACTCTCACCCCATGAATATATTTTAACTTATCATCTGTTTTAGGGAAAAAAACTTCTATTTTTTTATTGTAGCAGTTGTCATGGATTAATTCATACCATGTACTGCATAATGTAAATTATGTACAGGGAAAAAGTCCCCATTATAAATATTCCCATAAGACGCTTCCAGTAGTCCTAAAGGACTAACTAGATAAACGAGTGTTTGTACCACAATTCATGTTCTTTTCTACTTTCCATGGATCATCCAGCTGCTCCTGGCAGAGGCCATGGCCCAGAGTCCATGTGGGAGATGGCCACTTGCCTGTGCCTCCAGAAGATGGACCTTATTCAAATGGAGATTGCAGGCTGGTGGTCCTAGAGGAGGAAGAGAAGAAGGCCACCACTGCCTTGGACCACCAGTTAGAGGGATTCCACCAATGCCATTGCCACCACTGCAGGTAACTAAGATCCCAAGCTAACCATTAACTCACAGAAACCCTCCTTCAGCAACTGATCAGAGGTCTAGAGGAAGCCAGGGAGGAGCAGTGCCGCTTGGAAGAAAACTAGTTGAACATTTTAAGGAAGCTGAGGTCATGGAGGTACATTTTTGAGGTTGAGAGTAGGCCTGTTGCAGGAGGAGAGGGTGGGAAGAACAGTTGGTGATTTTTTTCTCGGATTTAGGGAGAGAGGGTAGGCCAGTTATAGGTAGTGTGGGTGAGAAGGACACCTAAGGATGGGTTTTTACGGGTTGATGGTGAGGGGGAGAGCCTTTTCAGTGAGGTAAGAGTGGGACTTTAAAACCTTTTGTTAATAAAGGGGTTTCATTTTTTTTTTTAGATTCCTCTTTTTTAATATACTACTGGACATTACTGATTAGTGTAGAATCACTGTTAATTAAACAGGAAGCACAACCAATGAAGTGATACCAAAGCCTGAGCCTCGGTCCCTCACAAAGCAATTTTCTAACTGTGTTGATCCTCTTTGTCTTCTCTTTAGTCCCTTCCAACCTGACCTCTCTTGCCACATTAGAAAGTTTACTTACCACCCCTAGTCCACTCCTCCACATTCAGTGTTGGAAAACTGACCGTGACAAAACCATCCCCCAATTAATATCTTGATCAGGCTGAGCAGTACAATCCTCCTATCAGTAGTAGCTGTATACTTACTGCCCTGGCCCTAACCTCTGTAACTTTGGACCACTAATTGCTTTTGCCTAAACAGAACCAAAAAAAAAATCCCTCCTTTCCTTCCTTAGATCTTCTTTCCTTATCTGAGTAGAAGTGCAACATGAGGGAAGACAATTTTGGGTTTCATGAATGGATAGGTAAGGGGAATTAGGTAAAGGCAAGCAATAGGCAAACACAACATACGTCAAGTCCATGAGCAGTTCATGATGTCACATGTGTCATTAATGAAAATGACTGATAAGTTAACAAATTCATACAGTCTTTTTCCTTAGCAACCCCCAGACTCTCAACTTTCCTATTCTCTAACCAAGCTAGAAAAATGCAAAATAGGGAAGAACCGCACAGTTCAAAAACAGTTATAATAAGAGAAGAAGGATACAAACTGACAGCATATCTGCATTCATCTGCCATTGTTCATCTTGGGTGTAGGCCAGGCTGAATAACTGAGTAGGAGTGCCAATAAGGTTCCTTGCATGAAGGATGCACTGTGGGATGTAAAAAAGACACTTATAATAGGGGAGAGTCAAGTTAAGCATGAGTTATGATGAATCACTGTCAGACAGTGAATGATAGGCTGGTGTATTAGTGCACCATAAAGCAGGAGCCAATCTTATGTCAATTCCAGAGCCCAGACAACTAGCTCTATGTACCCAATTGATAAATGCTTACTCAAACAATGACAAAATTTAGCTGTAACAATCAACCACTTAATTTGAGTTTTCCACTTGAGCCACTAGTCTGCATTTTGCTAATCAAACCCCCTCTCTCCAGGCCACTGGGGTGGCCTCTTTGAGTTTTCTTGTTTCCCTTTGAAGTAAATATCTATTGTACTTTCTCCTGGCTGTTGTCAATGGAACTTTAAGAATTCATCTAAAAAGAGATCAACCTCTTGAACAAGAAAATGAAACAAAATTGAGTATTAGTTTAATCTAAGTAAAGTTAATTGTCTTAGAGGAACCTAAAGTTAATGAACTTACATTATCGAAAGGAAAAATCAAGAAAAGTAGATGCCTCAGTAACACTAACATTTAGCATCATTTAGTATGCATTGTTGCAAGTTACCTGCTCAAAGCGTTGTGTCCATCTACCTATCTGTCTCTCTTTCCTTTGAAGGAATACACAATACAGCACAGCCTTTTAAATCATTGGCCTCCCAGCATGTGAATGAGATGAAGGATAGGGATGGTAGGCTTCTTCCTTTTCTGCTTATAAAATGGAGGCTTCTATTGCCGACTGCTTCTATTGCTCATTTCAACGTCTACAGTAGAACTGAAGGATAAAATAATTTTTATCACAGCTCACTGCTCAGTCAGCTCCAGCAGAAAATTGCTGTGTCCTCCCTGATTGACTATCTGTGCCAAGCACACTGGTACATTTAAATTTATTACAAATGTCAGTGTAACGCTAAATATATTTATTAAAGCAGTCTTGCTGTTGTTGTGTTATGAATTAGTCAGAAAAGTAGAGTTAATCTTCAAACTTAGGGTCATCTTCTTACATTTGAGATGTCAGAACAACTGCCCTAATACATGTCTTCAGGAGCAGCATAATTTTTGATATGAAGAGTTTAATCATTTTAATCATTGCCAATGTCTCCATATTTCAAGTAAAGAGACCGGATCTTTGGACTATAACTGCTGCTCACCTGCACTGAACGCACACTCCAAATACACACTGATTATCAGGCAAAGTTCTGCTGAGTTCTGTCCAATGTTTATTTTTGCCTTTAAAGTAAAGGTTCAAAGTGTATTGACACCTCTGTTTGATCACAGCAAGTGCTTCAACTTGTTGTGCCTGCATTGCCTGCACCCTTGCACTTGGCTAAAGTCTTGCCATATGACAACAACGCATTTCAGAGGTTGGCAGTGAATTTGAAGGCACTGTTGCTGTGGGTTTACTAGCTGGCAGTGGTGTTGGTTTCTGTGGCAGACTAAAGGACTGATTTAGAATTTGATGGCTGGAGTAAGTACAGTCATCATATTGAAGTACTTTACTCCTTCCATTGTGAGGATACTCTGCCTACCAAATTTAGAGATATCTGTCCTCCCAGTGGTTACGGTAAATGCATTGAAAGTTTGACCAACCAGTTTCTTAATATGAGAGAGCCATACGGCCAACTTTTAAATGGATTTTGTTTTTGAAAAAAAAGGATTGACAGCAGAGAAGTTTCTCCCATGACCTGGGGTCTTTTTGCAGTTGTCAGTGCCCCTTACCACTAGGCTTCATTTGGCGAAGATGGACAGTGTAAATGTGTCATTTATCTACCAACTCAAAACAGGGCGGGCAAATAAAATACAACATTTCTTAAGACTATTAATCTGTGTGGCCATTGAATGTGGATGTCAGCGGCAGAGACTGAGTAGTCTCTGCACTTGACATACTGAAGAGCCACCTGACTCTAAATGATGTGACCAGACTTACAGTTTAGCAGAGAGGGTACTCCGATGCCATGGCAACATGTACTCCATCCACCAAACTCTAAATCTGGCTCTGCAAGCCTACAGTACCATACCATCTAGAGGTTAAAGGCTGCATTGCAGTTCTACTCTGGCTTTACATTTGCAGTTGGTCTTTTGGATAACATGCTTTTGTGATGATCCAAATATAGTAAAATGAGACCACCAATTCTGATAAAGGAATGAAAGTGGCCAGCACTTTTTTGTACCATAGATCAAGTTTTGTGACACAGTTGCACTCTTGGGAGGACATACTCTCTTTTTGCAGCCTTGATAAGTGCTCAAATGAAGGATTAAACTGATGGCCAACTCAGTTGCTTCTTCATTAACATCGGTAAATGTTTGTTCTGCCTTTCTCAAATGTTCCTGCAGGAGGTGTAATACCGGGATTGCTTAGCTCCTTGTACTCGCCTTCTTGCTGTCTTCTCGTGTCATAATCTTAAAAGAAATTAGCATTTGGATCCGGCACTCCATTAGCTCCTGTTTAGCCTCCATTTACAATTCCATAGTCATGGCTTTGGTAGTTGTACCCCCTCTCCTTTATATTAAGTAATCATTAATAGATATGACCTGCTTAAACAGACATTGCAGCATGAAGTAGGTTGAGGTCCAGCATGTTAGCACCTTCTGTATAAGGGCTTTTTAGAGTACTTTATTAACACATTGTTTGACCCTCAATTCCTTCTGGGCTGTGAACAAGTGACTAAATTAGTGTACATTCTTTGACTGATGACCAGTATGTTGCTGAATATGCTGTCACAGTGAGATTTATGCAATGTGCTAGACACTGAAGTCTGAAATGTCTTGCATCAGCCATGGCTTTAACAATATCACAGCCTTTGTCTTTGGCAACAAATCCAACTTGGAGACTACTGATTTGAAACCGTTCATTGAATTAAGTATAAACGTTTGTCCAAGATGTTGGCAGCTGAATACAGTTTAGCAGAGAGGGTACTCCGATGCCATGGCAACATGTACTCCATCCACCAAACTCTAAATCTGGCTCTGCAAGCCTACAGTACCAAACCATCTAGAGGTTAAAGGCTGCATTGCAGTTCTACTCTGGCTTTACATTTGCAGTTGGTCTTTTGGATAACATGCTTTTGTGATGATCCAAATATAGTAAAATGAGACCACCAATTCTGATAAAGGAATGAAAGTGGCCAGCACTTTTTTGTACCATAGATCAAGTTTTGTGACACAGTTGCACTCTTGGGAGGACATACTCTCTTTTTGCAGCCTTGATAAGTGCTCAAATGAAGGATTAAACTGATGGCCAACTCAGTTGCTTCTTCATTAACATCGGTAAATGTTTGTTCTGCCTTTCTCAAATGTTCCTGCAGGAGGTGTAATACCGGGATTGCTTAGCTCCTTGTACTCGCCTTCTTGCTGTCTTCTCGTGTCATAATCTTAAAAGAAATTAGCATTTGGATCCGGCACTCCATTAGCTCCTGTTTAGCCTCCATTTACAATTCCATAGTCATGGCTTTGGTAGTTGTACCCCCTCTCCTTTATATTAAGTAATCATTAATAGATATGACCTGCTTAAACAGACATTGCAGCATGAAGTAGGTTGAGGTCCAGCATGTTAGCACCTTCTGTATAAGGGCTTTTTAGAGTACTTTATTAACACATTGTTTGACCCTCAATTCCTTCTGGGCTGTGAACAAGTGACTAAATTAGTGTACATTCTTTGACTGATGACCAGTATGTTGCTGAATATGCTGTCACAGTGAGATTTATGCAATGTGCTAGACACTGAAGTCTGAAATGTCTTGCATCAGCCATGGCTTTAACAATATCACAGCCTTTGTCTTTGGCAACAAATCCAACTTGGAGACTACTGATTTGAAACCGTTCATTGAATTAAGTATAAACGTTTGTCCAAGATGTTGGCAGCTGAATGCAGTTTCTCTATGGTGAACATTGCATGCTACCAAATGCCCTGAAAAGCATGATCAGTGCTGTGAGCAGCTGTTAGAGGTTACTTCGCTCTCTTGAAGGAGATCCAGTGTGCAGTAATGCATATGTATTCTGTTGTTTGACAACTGGTTCACATGCCAGTTGTGAGTTTGATAGACTGAACAGCGCTTTCCTTTATGTCGCCCCAACCAGCACTAGAAGCACTAGATCTTAAAGTACCAGCACAGCAGCAGAGAAATATTATATATGGTACAGAATCTTCCATTTGGGGGAGAGAGATTTCACAAATCTAAAAAATCCCTCTCTTTCCATGAAAGAAAAAGGGAGCAGGTGAAGCACTATCATTTTTGCCTACGTATTATTGCATAAATGGGCTTTATCATGGGTTGATGGTACAGCAAAACGTTGGTGAACATAGCCTTAACATTGGTTTGGTAATTGTGACTGTTTTCTAAGTGATACCTCCATTTGTAGTGAGCTAGGGGGAACATGAAGGGTGCTTGGGAGCTTTAGGGGAACTGTATCTTTTTGTTCCCTGTGCAATTCTGAAGTTGCTGCGGGTGATGACTGCACACTACATGCAACAGTTGCAGGGCCCCTTCGGAGTAGGCAGACATCCTCTTTTTTCTTCCTAATCACTATCTCTTTCTAACAGTTGAACCTCTTCTCTCATCACCAGCAACTATGCCCACATGAATGAATGTTGATTTTTCAGATGGGCCAGTATGCCTTTGGTACCATAATGTCCACCCGGATTACAACAGCAAAATATTTTTTACAACTTGAGCATTCTACAATGTGAACTGAGGGGGGCCTTCTTGTGGTGTCAAATTCTGTAGAATTTGTTGAGGTGGAGCTAAGTGGTTGTGTTGGCAGTTCTCTAGGGTGGGTTTTGTGGATCTTGAAATGATGGAAACAGGTGGTGTTGGAGGAACTTGATGACTAAGATCAGGATGAATAGAGGTCAGCTATACTTTCTCTGTGCCGCTCTCCACATTATTACTATATAACCTTTACATTCCACACATCAAAGTCTTTCATGAACTTCCTTTTCCCTTGCTATCATGGTGGGTCTTGGCTGGATCTAATCCATATTCAGATCATCACAACTGGAAACTGGAGAAGATGGGGGAGTGCAGTTTATTTTCCTTGCCAGGGATTGTGAAGCTGATGTGCCCAGTTTAAGAGCAGTTATAGCATTGTCCGCTGCAGAAAGCCAAACTTCTTACTCTGCTCTTACTTCTGGAGGATTAGGCATTGCAGACTGTGAATCCTGTTGTTGACTTTCTTGTGAAGATTTGGTCTGCATACTAAATGCTCTACATGGCTGTAGTATCTGCATCACTGGGAGACATGGGCTTTGGGTTTAGTGGTGGTACCATTGATCCAGGGGTGACACTCCTTCAAGCTTCTTCTTAACTAGAAGAGGGTGAAGCAGGTATAGCATGGTTCTGGAAAAGTAAGGAGGGAATGATGAAGGTGGTGGCAACATTCTTCTTATGTTCCTCACTGTCCACTACGTTGGCAGAAACCTTCTTCTTTGAGGCCATCTTCTTTACTTTTTATATTAGGACAAACACTTAGCAGAGAACTCTGATCATGGTGACCACATGAGACCCAGGGGAGGCAATAATCAAATAAATTAACTATTTACTGATGCCCCTCTGAGGCTCTGAGGGACCTTATGGGCAGGAGGCAGGTAACACTTGTACAAATAAATTATATGAGTTCTGGTATTCCTACAAGGACAAGGGTTGACCAATGGGAGATGGATGAGGGAGCAGGAAAAATCCAATAAATTAAATTTACGACAACAAAATCATACTACAGTCGGCTAAAAGCACAAATTGATATTTCATGGAAAAATGAACAAACATGTCATGGGCTTCTTCTATTGCAGTTTAGAGAAAGGGGCTCCTAAAACATTAAAATATTGAAACACACACTGACGGCTTAAAATGATGGTACCTTGCTCATCCACCACATGGCCAAATGTAGAGGAGAAGCTGTTGACAAAACCAGAACTGACAGCCTGAAAGAAATGTAAAATCCCAGCGGTGTTAGATGTGTTGAAAATGTGAATTATACATTCACCTAAATGTTTTGGAAAGTTTGTATTTAAAAGGGACTGTTTTACTGCGGATGACCTCGCCACTTAGAGAGCATAGGTCTCGTGGGCAGATGTGAGTGGCATGTGTTTCTGAAAGAAGAAAGTCTTCATTCTGCTCAGCCTGTCACAATTTACTTTGGAAGTTGCAATATGAGGCCACATTTCTGCTACTTTTATGTCTTGCATGGGGGAAAAGCACATTCCTGCATCAAGTCAGACTTTGAGAGACCTAAACCATGCAGACAATTCGAGCTCGCATCCCACAACAGCTTTCTCTGTTCAGCATCACATAATTCCCATTGGAAGCACCTGGACGACCGGACGAATCAAAGGAAGAGGAACACCCTTCAGAGAACAAGCTAAATTCACAGCTGAAGCATTACATGCTCCATGCAAGGACAGCTGTTTACAAATCATTGAATGCCTCACAGGTGTCTCACATTCACATCCGCTAAGAAAGACCTCTCTCATGTCATTGAAACATGTATGTGTACAGGGTAGCTCCTACACCTCCTGGATGTAACTGTGACCTAGCTTCTCAAATCTGCCTAAAGGAATTTGCTTCAAGCACAAGGTGAATTGTTGAAATGGGAAAATTAACAACCCTGTGTATTAACCAAACTGCAGATGGTATTTTCGCCACAGTGAAACTTTTCAATGTGAATCATAATATGGAACACTTCTCTCTTATCCATTATTTGTAGCTGTTACATCAAGTTAAATGCAGCAAATGGTTCCCTTGAGCTGACATGTTGCCAGGGCATGCATCCACTTTTCAGAACTTGTAACATCCAATCTAATTGCATGAGGGACCTGAGTTGACTCTGTCCATGGTGTAAAAATTACATATTGTTTTGTATGATGTCAATGATAGATGAAACAATGTTGTTAAGTTTTCATGCCATTGTCTACAATGGCTAAAGCTGTCTGCAAGTTTTCCTGATCTATCTGCCTCAACTGGGTGGTGGCTTCCATTTGGGATAATTTTGAAATGTAATTGTATAAATATAAGAATCGTATTGTGCATGGTTTTCTGGGGTCTACAGAAAATCTTGTAAGTCTGTGTTTTCTGACAGGAGACTGAGGTGTTCTTAAACAGTTGTTAATGTGAAAGATTTCAACTATTGTTGACATAGTTTGCCCACACTATGGCCCTCATTATGACCCTGGCGGTGAGTGATAAATTGGCGGTAATACCACCTACTTTATGACCATATCGGTGATAACTCCCATAGACAGCCAAAGTACCACACCAACCACCAGGGCGGAAACAACATTCACCACGGCGATAGCCAACAACAGCCAGGTGGGAGACAAAGTATCGCCCACCATATTAAGACACACAAAACCTCCACCTTTTCTGGGGCAGTACCAATGCCAACAAAAGCCTGGTGGAAACAGAGCCCAGAAGTGAAAGGACTCACTATTGGAGACACAGGTAAGAACCACGCTGCCATTGAACCCGAACTGCATGTTTTCCCGATGATCTTCTACGTCATGCTTCACCTGGAACACCAACACAGAAAAGGATGACAACGGTGAGTACAGCCACCTAGCACACAAGTGAGGGAGGGAGGAAAACAAGAGTGACACACACATGCATAACACACACCAAACACACACACCATACACACAACCAGCTTCAGATGTAAACCAATGGCACACAACACACGGTATAATAAAACACGGACCACATTGCTGTAGTACTGACAATGTATTTGCATAGCAAAACCCACTGCATGAACCAAATATATTTACAGATGTAAATGAAGGGCCAATACCCAGTCCAAAGTCAAAAGGGCACACAATGCCACAGGGCACAGTCCAAGGCCCAACTTGTATCCTGACACATCCGTAGAGAACACTGCAGGGGCATTATTTTGAAAGTGAGAAGGCACCTCAGGGGGATGGGAGGGTCACCTCGGATGAATTCGGGAACTTCCCCGCTGGTTCTAGATGGGGCTCCATGCCCACGTCCCATTGCTGGGGAGTGCAAAGCCACAGTCTTTGAGGTGGGTGACTTGCCTACTGGTTCTGGAGGGGGCAACATACCAATGTCTGTGTCCTGGGGAGCGCAAGGCCACAGTCTCTCAGGTGGGTGACCTTCCCACTGGTTCTGGAGGGGGAAATATGCCCATTTCTCTGTCCTGGGGAGTGCAAGGCCACAGTCTCTGAGGAGCGTGACTTGCCCACTGGTTCTGGAGGGGGCAACATGCCCATTTCTCTGTCCTGGTGAGTGCAAGGCCACAGTCTCTCAGGTGGGCGACTTTCCCACTGGTTCTGGAGGGGACAACATGCCCATTTCTCTGTCCTGGGGAGTGCAAGGCCACAGTCTCTCAGGTGGGTGACTTTCCCACTGGTTCTGGAGGGGGCTCCATGCCCATTTCTCTGTCTTGGGGAGTGCAAGGCCACAGTCTCTCACGTAGGTGACTTGCCCACTGGTTCTGGAGGAGACTAACTCGCACAGCAGCCCCTGAAATGTGGCCTACATGGCATCCACTGGTGGTGGATATAGGAGCTGCCTGGGCTGCCTCTGCACTCTCTGATGGCTGCACTGTGGTGGTGGATAGAGGAGCCTCCTGGACAGCCTCTGCACTCCCTGATGGCTGCACTGTGATGGTGGATGGAGGTGCCTCCTGGGCAGCCTCTGGACTCTCTGATGGTTGCACTTCCACAGCTGGCGGTGGGGGCACCGTGACAGCTGGTGGTGGTGTCAGCCTGACAGCCTCCGCTGGCATAGAGTGGTTCGTCTGCTCCTGCACATGGGTCGTGGATACCTTATCCTTCCTGGAAGGGGTGGATGGGCTCTTTCCCTCTCTGCCTGGTGGTGCAGGCTACTTCCCCTTCTTCACAAGTGGTGCATTCCCCTTCCCCTTCTTTCAAGGTGGTGCAGTCTCCTTCCCCTTCTTCACAAGTGGTGCAGGCTCCTTCCCCTTTTTCACAGGTGGTGCAGTCCCCTTCCCCTTCTTCACAGGTGGCGCAGGCTCCTTCCCATTCTTCACAGGTGGTGCATGCCCCTTCCCCTTCTTCCCTGGTGGTGCTGGCTCCTTCCCCTTTGCGATAGAGGTGTGGTATCCTTACCACCATGAGTAGGTGGTGCTACCACTGTCCCCGTGGTCTGTTTGGCTGAGGTGCTGTCTTGTGTCCTTGGAACCCTGTCTATACAGGAAGGACGGGTGTAGGTGTAGGGAAGAGGTCAAACTGGAAAAGGAATAGCTTTTTAGGGGCGATGGGCGGGAGGAGGAAGGAGTAATGGGAGTGGAGGATGAGGGAGTGGTTGTTGGAGGTGTATGTCTACTGGACTTGGGTGCAGGTGCATGGGCAGTATGCTGATGTGAGGTGGGTGGCTGTTGGGTGTGTGAATGCTTGCATTTGTGTCCTTTACGGGGTGACAGACACAGTGGGAGAGGACACAGGGGACGCATGCATGGCTGTTGTGGAGGTGTCTGCCAGTGAGGTGTGTGTTCTGCTTGGTGTGGTGATGCTGGCAGTAGATGTTGATGTAGTGCATGCAGGTGTGAGTTTTGACGTGACTGGGAGGGAGGTGGAGGAGGAGGAGGAGAGGGAGACAGTGGAGGCAGTGGATGTTGTTGTGTCTTCAACTGTATGGTGTTTCTGTAAGTGCCTGTGGGATGAAGTTTGGTGCTTGTGTTTGCCTTTGCCACTCTTGTGTGTTGCCTTGTGTGCATGTTCATCTGCATGGGGCCGGGGATGGGTTGGGGTTGAGGGGAATGGGACTTGGGAAGTGGGAGTTGGAGGGGGCCAATAGAAACAGGGACAATGGCTGCCATCAGAGAGGAGGCCAGAGCCTGAATCGATCTCTGTTGGGCCGCCAATCCACCATGAATGCCCTCCAGGAATGCATTGCATTGCTGCATCTGGGATGCCAGCCCGTGGATTGCATTCACAATGGTTGATTGACCTACATCAATGGATCTCAGGAGGTCAATAGCCTCCTCACTCAGGGCAGCAGGGCTTACTGGGGCAAAGCCTAAGGTGACTGGGACAAAGGAGATGCCCACCCTCCTGGGTGAGCGGGCACGGGCAACTCGCTGAGGGGCCACTGGGAGGGCGGTGCTGGTACGGGGGTGGTGGCTGTACCTGCAGCTGGGGTGGTCACAGAGGTGTCTGCCACCCCCTGGGAGCTTCCATCAGAGGAGGTATCTGAGTCTGTGTCATCTCCTCCTGTCTCCGCCGTGGTGCTCCCATCGCTCACCATCCAACTGGTTCCATCGGCGTTGGTGGACTCTGCCTCCAGGGTCCTGTGGGATGCAGCTCCCTCTGTCGCTGGTACCCCTGCTCCTCCACCAGATGATGCTAATGCACACAAGAACAGGATGACAAAACAAGAAAGGAGGGGGACAAAGGATACACTTGGTCAATGACTGCACTAACACCACTATTGGTATGCACTTCACCCTCACACAGGGAACAGGCCTAAGCAATGTACATTTCACTGTCAGTGATATGGCTAATCATCAAGGCAAGAGGAGAAGCACACACTGCCAACCACAGCACACCTGGGACCCACGATGCCCTGCCAGAAAGTGCCTACTAACAAGCTAGCTTACCTGTATTTGCCATGCAGCTATTACCCCAGAGATTCCCACGCTGCATTGTCTGGCCCAGCCTTAGGGGCACCCACTAACACACAACCACCACCCGGATACCACCCTACCAGCCAAAATATGCAATGATACCTAGTCTACTCACCCCCTTGTGGCTGCTGTGATTCTCTCAAACACCCATCATGCTCAGGGTAGGCCACTGCCAGTATGTGGGCTATCAGGGAGGTCAGGGTCCAACGGGCACCCCTTCCTCATTAGGAGGCCATCCCCAGCTGTACCTCCATGGTCTTCCGTGCCCAGCGTCTCAGTTCCTCCCACCATTTCTGACAGTGGGTGCTCTGCCTGCCATAGACCCCGAGGGTCCACACATCCTTGGCGATGGAACAACATAATCCCATCTTTTGATGGGTGCTGACCTGCAGATGTAATATAGACAGGAGAACTACATTAAACTAACCATCCAGCCTGTCACACACATGGCCCACTGTGGTGGTGGATGGAGGTGCCTCTTCGGCAGCCTCTGCACTCTCTGATGGTTGCACTTCCACAGCTGGCGGCGGAGTCCCGTGACAGCTGGTGGTGGTCGTGGTGTCAGCCTGACAGCCTCCCCTGGCATAGAGTGCTTTGTCTCCTCCTGTACATGGGCCGTGGATACCTTACCCTTCCTGCCAAGGATGAATGGGCTCTTCCCCTCTGTGCCTGGTGGTGCAGGCTACTTCCCCTTCTTCACAGGTGGTGCAGGCCCCTTCCCTTTCCTTCCAGGTGGTGCAGGCTCCTTCCCCTTCTTCACAAGTGGTGCAGGCTCCTTCCCCTTCTTCACAGGTGGTGCAAGCGCCTTCCCCTTTTTCCCAGGTGGCGCAGGCTCCTTCTCATTCTTCACAGGTGGTGCAGGCCCCTTCCCCTTCTTCCCTGGTAGTGCTGGCTCCTTCTCCTTCTGCGATGGAGGTGTGGTATCCTTACCACCATGAGTAGGTAGGGCTACCACTGTCCCCGTGGTCTGTTTGGCTGAGGTGCTGGCCTGTGCACTTGGGTACCCTGCCTATATGGGCAGGACGGGAGGAAGGGTAGGGAAGAGGTGTCACACACATAGGGCAGCCCACAACATGACAACAGACAATACCCCACCCTTACACGATGCCTTCAGACACATCTGCGTGCATCCATGCCACATGCATTGTGCTCAAAGCGTACTCACCTGTTGGTCTGGAGGCCCATACAGCTGACAGTACTGGATAGGACCCCATCCACCAGTCTCTCCAACTCCTCCGAAGTGAAGGCCCGGGCCCTTTCCCTGGTCACATGGGACATGGTAGGTTCCAGACACAGGTAACAGCAGCACAGGCAGTGTAGGTCTTCTCCTGTTGAAGGTCAGGAAACAAGTGAGGAATCAGATAGATAATAGTGATCACATCCACGGAGGTGTATACCGTCACCGCCGGCGTACATCCCCATTAGCCACTCTACTCCATAGGGCCCAATGTTATCCAATGAGGAATTGCATGGCGGTGTACAACCACCTACCTCCACAATGCCCAATATTGGTGGAACTACCTCACTTCCACCTGTCCCTCCATACAGGGCAGGCAGTCGCCATTTCAGTGGGGGGGAACAGGCCCATCGACAATTTCTGCGTCACAGGTTATATAGGCACATACTTTGAAATTTACACTGTCCCAATACATAAGTGCACCATGTGAACTGCTGTTGCGCTGCGGATCAATAGGAGGTGGAGACATACCCCGTGTACAGACCACTTGTGGACTTAGCTATACTGGAGGACAGCCACATTATCCTCACCTATAGACTGGACATGGCCACAATCACAGAGCTGTGTGCCCAGTTGGAGACCGACCTGATCTCATCTATCTGTCAACCGACTGGGATCCCCTCTCTTGTGCAAGTGCTATCGGTGCTCCATTTACTGGCGACAGGTTCTTTCCAAGTGACAGTGGGCTTGGCTGCAGGAATGTCACAGCCACTGTTCTCAATCGTGCTGGCAACAGTGTTGTCTGCCCTGGTAAAACACATGTGCAGCTACATAGCTTTCCCCCAGGTGAAAGATTTGGCCACTGTAAAGGCCAGATTCTATGCACTGTGACATATCCTCAATATTATAGGGGCGATTGACTGGACGCATATTGCATTTGCCCCCCCCGCCAGAATGAAGAGGTGTACAGGAAACGTAAGAGTTTCCACTCCATGAATGTGCGAATTGTGTGCCTGGCGGACAAGTACATCTACCACATCATTGCTGAGTATCCTGGGTGATGCATGATGCCTTTGTCCTGAGGAATAGCAGCATCACAAATGTGATGGCCCAACTACAGAGGCACAGGGTGTGGCTTATAGGTGAGCCTTGGTCCCCACCCAGTGAATGTTAGTGTCTGCCTCTGGTGTTAACCTCATAGGATAGTGTGTGGCTAAATGTTGTCCCTCAATACCTGCAGGTGACTCTGGCTACCCAAACCTATCAAAGTTGCTGACCCCTGTGAGGAATACCAGGATGAGGGCTGAAGAAATTTCTAATGAGGCACATGGGCAAACCAGGGGATCATCGAGAGAACTTTCGGCCTTTTGAAGGCCAGGTTCAGGTGCCTCCATCTGACAGGTGGATCCCTGTACTACTCACCCGAGAAGGTCTGCCAGACAGTAGTGGCATGCTGCATGTTGCACAACCAGGCCCTAAGATGCCATGTACCTTTTCGCAGAGGAGGAGACTGGAGATGCCCCTGTGGCTGCAGTAGACCCTGATGACAGTGAGGATGAAGAGGCTGAGGATGAGGACAATAAAACATCAGCTATCCGTCAGTACTTCTAATGACACACAGGTGGGACAGTGCAACATCACATTTCTATGACTATTGGTGTATTCTGTGTGGCTGTGGCATAATGGCATTAACTTCCTTTTACCCCTCCTTACTGTCACCTATGGTTCATCATTTTACATATGTTGGTGCTATGACAACTGTGTACTTATGTGCTGACTACAGCCAGCTATAGGTTGTTATTTCTATGTTCTCACAATGTAAAGTTCATTTGCAATGGATGTAGCTGTTTCCATAAATGCAAATTTTCAAAACATGAAATTCTAGTAGTTGAGTTTTGTTCAAGGGTGTTTATTGTAGTGCTAAGAAATTGAGGGGAAAGTGCAATGGAATAGAGTGATTAGTCCAGGGTATTGTTCCAGTCTGTTTGTAGCACAGGTCCAGTGCACAAGTGGCCATAGGAAGGGGAGCAAAGGCAGTTCAAGGTGGACAAGGTGACAGGGTGGGACACAAGGGGGACAATCAGGAGAGTAACATTTTCTGGTGGTGGTCTTGGCAATTGTCTCTGGCTTTTGTCTGGGTCGCAGGAAATGTTTGTGGGGTGGTTCACCTTCTGGAGCGGGAGGGATGCTGGTGGCCTGTGGGTCCTGTGGTGGGGCCTCCTGGCCACTAGCAGCAGCGGAAGTGGAGGGCTGTTCTGTTGACTGGATAGTGGTAGGGACCCGCTGGTGTGCTGTTGACTCCCTCATGATGTTGGCCATGTCTGCCAGCACCCTTGCTATGGAGATCAGGGTGGTGTTGATGACCTGCAAGTCCTCCCTGATCCCCTGATACTGTCTCTCCTGCAGCGGCCTTTTCTCCTGCACGTTGTCAAGGATCTGGCATATCGTGTCCTGGGAATGTTGATTGGCTCCCAGGATTTCAGAGAGTACCTCCTGGAGAGTCGGTTCCCTGGTCCTATCCTCCCCCTGGTGCACAGCAGCCTCCCAGTGTCCCTGCTGGCCTGTTCTCTGTCCCATGAACGTGTGGACTCGGCCACCATTAGCATTCTGCAGTAAGGAAATAGTAGTCACCAAACCTGCATTGGCAGAAGCAACCCCCTTCTTGTGCTGCTTTTATGAGATCTATCTTTGTTCTTGGTTGGGGATCACATGATCACCCACCCCAGTATGATTGTGAAGGCAACATTTTGGGAACTTAGATGGTAGAAATATTTGGTGGGATGCACCTTAGGTAGGGGCTTGTCATCAGCCAAAGCTTTCACACCAGCCAGTGTTTCATCACCAACCGCGTACAAGAATGAATAATTTGAAGCAACAGAAGTCTTAGCTACTGCTGACTTGGCTGCTTCATCAGCCAAAGTGTTCTCTACAATGTGTACTCCTACATGTTGATGGCCCAATGTATGTACTATATGGGCCTTTGGAAGCATTTCCTCAAGGTCCGATACTTGCCCCCACAGGAATCTTTGTTTGATGGTGTTCCCTTGTGAATCTCTGAACCCATTTTGGTGTCAGTAATGCAGATATTCTTTCAACGACTGGATGCAATAGTGCAAATCACACCCAATCAGTGTCAGTGTCAGAAGTTCATGATCCGTATGCTCCTGTGCCAATATTAGCGCACTAAGCTCTGGTAATTGTGTGGTGCAATCCCCTAAGGTCAGCGTGTATGTGTTCCGTGAATGGAAATTATCATCCCTTATATAACTGCGTATAGCCGCTCAAGCAGAAAATTATTGTTATTTAGTGACTACAGTTGTTTGAGCTGAATCATCAGTAGACATGATTATTTGGTATTGATCAAGAGGCAAAATGTTTGCAGGTGTTAGATATTCAAGTTCACATTTATTTAATTCTTGGGTCTGAATTTTTGGATCAAAAACATAATCAACATCAGTGGCAGTCAGAGAGGAGGCCCATTGGATCCAACGTCGATGTAATGCTTTTGCATTTGGAATGCTGGCTTTTGCAACAGCCTTTAAGGCTGGTATTGGGGTCACGACAATAATGCATTTACCTTGGGTCAGAGGTCTCTCTTTTTTAACAGCCATCGGAACAGCAGTTAGAATTTTTTCAATGGGAGCAAAGCATTGTTAAATAGTGGAAAAGAATTGTGATTTGCATGCTATTGGAACGGTGTCACCTTCATTAAGTGTGCTTAGATTAATCTGATGGTACCAGCAATTACTCTGATGACCAAGTTTTTTTTTTTTAAATGTGTATGTAAGTGTTTCGTCTGAAGTATGTATTGCTGCAATGCTCTAAGAATGCGTATGTGTTCAACTGTCCAGTATGTACCAGAAAAGTCTGGATATATCAAATCATAAAGTGGTTTAATGTATTGTGCATAATCTGGAATGTAAGTTCTCCCACAATTAAGAAAAAACAACAATTGGAGCTTTTTGATAGTATTTGGTGGTTATAGTTGTGCACACTTTTCCAGAAAGTAGGGCGCCTTCATCTGATAACTCGTATCCTAGAAACAGGACACTGAGAAAAGCAATTTTAGTTTTCTTGAAATTAAAATTGTTACCTAATGTGGCAAATCCCACAGCAATGCGGTCTACCCTACTTAGGTGTTTGACCAGGTCAATATCTATTCAGTAGATATCATTGATGTAGGACAATGCCTCGGGGTCAATATTGTGTAATATTGACATTAAGCTTGTTGAGAACAGTATAGGACTGTTCTTATACCCCTGTGGGAGTCCACAAAATTTTCTTTGAGAGCAGAGTACTTGAAAGGTGCTTAGATCCCTACTTTCAGGTACAATTGTGTGTGCACTATATTGTTAATAAGTGCTGTGCTTTGTGCATTTTGTATGGCACACGTGAATGTGTGACTGTTTAAATGTCTGTAATGGAAGACTATTCTATATTAATGGTCTGGTGTTCATTGGTGTGACAGAGGGTTCTTCTACACCCTGCTACTCAAGTTGTGTGATTATTTCTTTCATTGATGCTTTAGCCTCATGTTTATTGGGGTACTGTGGTTCCATTTGTGGTGTGCATCTATGGTATGACATATTAGGGCGAGTCTTTCTCCCATCCTACATGACTGATATAAAGCACTGGTGCTTGTGCTAATGCCCAATCTTTAGCATAAGCCTCTCTTAATTCTTCAGGAACAAGGACCAAGAAAGATGACAAAATGACATCTTCTCCTAGTGGGAGTGTAGTGACAAATTCTAGTGGCCAATATTTTTCTACCAAGAGTATATCATAAGTGAATGTTAATCTTCCCCAAAATATTACTTTAATTGGGAGCTTTATGTCTCATTTGAATTTACACTTTTTAAACCCTGTTTCGGGGGTAGATGTACCTATCACTCGATTCGACTTCTTCAAAAGTCTTCAGTTTCTGTCACATCCAGAATCTCTTGAAGATTCCGGTGAACTATTGTGACCTTTGCTGCACTGTCCAGCAGAGTAATTGCCCACTTCCTTTTCTTTAGCAAAGATTTTCTTCTGTGTGAGATTCTTAGCTAAATTGCTGCCACAATTTTCTTTTTGAACTGTGCTTTCTGTTTGTGTAGTTTCTCTACCTTTTCTATGAAGCTACAGAGGAGCATTGTGAATCTTTTCTGGGTTTCACATACTGATTTCGTTGTTCTGAATGCCTTCCTCTAACTGTGTTTATCCGGTGAGTTCTGAAAGAAATTAGGTTGGAGTGTATCAGTATACTGATGTCTAATTGGAGTTTTTAAACTTTCTCTATTTCTAAAATTATAGCATTTCTCAGAGGTATTCAAATGTGGAGATTCCCCTCTCTGTTTTTTACTGTCTTTATTTTGTTTTTGTTTATCCCAGAGTGTTTTAGAACTCTCTCCTGCTTGCTTGGTAGAATCCTTATTGGATTTACCTTGTAGTTGTTATTGACCTAGTCTGGCTCCCAGATTATCCCAACCTATACAAGAATAGGCACCTCACATTCTTGATTCTGTGCAGGAACATCCTGGAGCCGCTGTCATACTGCCAATAATACTGCTTCTTCTCTAAGATTACATAATATCATTGAGGATACTGTGGCAAAATTGCCCATCTATTGCATTCCTAAGTCTAGGGCTGGGACAGCCCTGTATTCATCTTGGATTTGTTTTAACACTTCCAGAAGATTTGCAGGTGTCAGTGTACTGTGTGCAGTAGTGCAGAGTGCAGCAGACACTGCACCCCAAGTGGCACATGGTCTACTGAGGAAACCAGCAGGGTTTAGACCACAATGGTGGTCTAACTGGGGTATAAGTTGTTGTTGTGAGTGTGAGTGTGTGTGTCAGTGTGTTTTTACTGTCTCACTGGGATACTGCTAGCCAGGACCCCAGTGCTCATAGTTTGTGGTCTAATGTGTGGGTTGTCAGTATGCTTAACTGTGTCACTGAAGCTCTGTTAATCAGAACTCCATTGCTTATGCTGGACAGACCTTATAAGTTCCAATTATATGGTACCTAGGTAGCCAGGGCAGTGGGGTTCCAGGAGATCCTTATGAGCTGCAGCATTTCTTTTGCCACCCATAAGGAGCTCGGACAAACCTTTCTTCAGGACTGCCACTGAGGCCTGAGTGAAATAATGCACACACTATTTCACACCCATTTTCACTGAACTTAAGTAACTTATAAGTCACCCACATGTCTAACCTTCATTTACTGAAGGCTAGGTGCAAAGTTACTAAGTGTGAGGGCACCTTTGCACTAGCAAAGGTGCCCCCACGCTATCCAGGGCCAATTCCCCGGACTTCGTGAGTATGGGGATACCATTACACGTGTGCACTACATATATGGCAATACATATATGTAGCTTTACAATTGTTAGAAATGGGGTCTTTGGTTGGCAGTCAGGTTACCCCCTGTCCAAGCAACGACCCTCATTCTAGTCAGGGTAAGTCACACACAATCCAAATTATCCTGTGCCCACCTGCTGGTAGCTTGGCACTGAGCAGTCAGGCTTAACTTAGAAGGCAAAGTGTAAAGTATTTGTGCAATATATCATAAAATAACACAATATAACACCACAAAAATACATCACACCGTGTTTAGAAAAATATATCATATTTATCTGGATAAATGCAGGTCAAAACAATTAAAGATGAAATAAGCAAATGTAGGGATATCACTGAAAGTGATATCAAGGGCAAGATGTAGCAAATTTAAAATTTGCGAGGTGCAAAGTGCGAGTCCATGCGACTCGCACTTTGCACCTCGCAAATTGGTATGCAGTACGGTGTCTCAGACACCGACTGCAACTCGCTATGGGGTCGCAATGACCCACCTCATGAATATTCATGAGGTGGGTCGCAAATTGCGGCCCCATAGTGAGTATAGGCACTCGCAAACATGGAGGCCTGCTGTCGTCAGCAGACCTCCATGTTCGTGACTGCTTTTAAATAAAGCAGTTTTTTTTTTTTTAAGTGTAGCCCGTTTTCCTTACAGGAAAACGAGCTGCACTTAAAAAAAAAACTAAACCTTTATTTGTGGGTCCAGTTACAAACTGGAAGGGGTCCCATGGGGACCCCTTCCAATTTGCGAGTGGGTTACCATCCACTTGAAGTGGATGGTAACTGCGATGCCATTTGCGACCGCGTACGCGGTCGCAAATGGTATTGCATACCACTCAGACTTGCAAATAGGAAGGGAACACCCCTTCCTATTTGCGAGTCGGAAATGCATATTGCGAGTCGGTACCGACTCGCAATATGCATTTCTGCATAGCAAAGAGGCATTTGCACCTCGCAAACGGCGATTTTCGCCGTTTGCGACGTGCAAATACTTTGCTACATCTGGCCCCAAGAGTCTTAGCGTTAACGTATTAATGTAAAAGGAATAAAAAGTGTCTTAAGTTCTCCTAGAAACAGCAAGTGTCTCTTGCAGTAAAAAGTACCTGGTTTGCATTGAAAATCCTCACAAGGGACCGCAGAGGAGGAGATGCGTGGAAAACGGTAGGTGTGCATCGGTTTCGCTCCTTCGCTCACAGACTTGTATTGTTATTTCTTATGCAGGGGAGATGTTGTATCAATTCCTGACACACGGACTTGAATCCTCTTCGGGTTGCGGGGTTTTCAGATGCTCCAGGGATGATGCCTGGAATCCTGGGCTTGCAGAGCAAAATCACAGGGGCTGCGTCGATTCCGGTGGGTGATGCGTTGAATTTTCTTCCGCATGGCAGACACTGCGTTGATTCCTCTCAGGAATTCGGGTGTCGTAGTTCTGAGTCCGCTTGCGTCGATCCATTAGGGCTGTGCGTTGAAGTTCCGGTTGCGTTGCTGGCACTGTGTAGATCTTCTGTCACGAAGTCGGAGCTGCATCATTCCAGGCCCCGGCGTGCAGTGAATTTTTCACCACGAGCAGACTGTGCGTCAATCTTGCCAGGCGGTGCGTCAAATTTTTGCCAGCTGCAGGAGAGAAGTCTTTTTGGTCCTGAGACTTCAGGGAATAGGAGGCAAGCTCTATCCAAGCCCTTGGAGAGCACTTCTGCAGCAAGGCAAGAGAGCAGTAAGGCAGCAGGGCAACAGCAAGGAGGAGGTCCTCTTCAGAAAGCAGTCAGGTGAGTCATTTAGGTAGCCAGACAGTTCTTCTTGTCAGGGTGCAGGGTCTGGTTCAGGTTTCTTCTCCAGGAAGTGTCTGAGGTGGTAGGGCAGAGGCCCTGTTTGTATACCCAAATGTGCCTTTGAAGGGGGGGAGACTTCAACGACTGACTTAGAAGTACACCCGGTCTCCTTTCAGTTTAATCCTGTCTGCCAGGGTCCCAGTACGGGGTGTGGCAGTCCTTTGTGTGAGAGCAGGCCCTCGACCCTTGCAGCCCAGGAAGAGCCATTCAAAATGCAGATGTATGCAAGTAAGGCTGAGTATCCTGTGTTTGGGGTGTGTCTGAGTGAATGCACAAGGAGCTGTCAACTAAACCCAGCCAGACGTGGATTGTAAGGCACAGAAATATTTAAGTGCCGAGAAATGCTCACTTTCTAAAAGTGACATTTCTAAAATAGTATTATTAAATACAACTTCACCAGTCAGCAGGATTTTGGATTACTATTCTGGCCATATTAAATATGACCTTCCTACTCCTTTCAGATCAGCAGCTACCACTCAAACAATGTATGAGGGTAGCCCCAATGTTAGCCTATGAAGGGAGCAGGCCTCACAGTAGTGTAAAAAACAATTTAGGAGTTTTACACTACCAGCACATATAAACTACATAGGTACATGCCCTGCCTTTTACCTACACAGCACCCTGCCCTAGGGGTTACCTAGGGCACACCTTAGGGGTGACATATGTAGAAAAAGGGGAGTTTTAGGCTTGACAAGTACTTTTAAATGCCAAGTCGAATTGGCAGTGAAACTGCACACACAGGCCTTGCAATGGTAGGCCTGAGACAAGGTTACGGGGCTGCTGAAGAGAGTGGCACAATCAGTGCTGCAGGCCCACTAGTAACTTTTCATCAACAGGCCCTGGGCACATATAGTGCACTCTACTAGGGACTTATAAGTAAATTAAATAGCCCAATTGGGTGTGATCCAATGTTACCATGTTTAAAGGGAGAGAGCATATGCACTTTAGCACTGGTTAGCAGTGGTAAAGTGCACAGAGTCTAAAAACCAGCAAAAACAGTATCTCAAAAGTGAAGGGAGTCAGGCAAAACAGTTAGGGGTGACCACCTTAAGGCTGTAAGGTCTAACAACAATGTAACTCAGAATATGACCCTGTGAGCTGTCTAAGATCATGGAATTGTCCCCCCATTCCAAATCTGGTATTGGGGGGCAATCCCATGCATCCTGGGGTCTCCACCATGGACCCGGAGTACTGCCAAACCATCTCTCTGAGGTTTCCACTGCAGCCCCATCTGCAGCTACCTCACAGACAGGTCTCTGACCTCCTGGGGTCTGAGCATCTCAGTCCCAGGAAGGCAGAACAATGCATTTCCTTTTGGAGGGGGGTGTTACACCCTCTCCCTTTGGAAATAGGTGTAAGAGGCTTGGGAGGGGTAGCATCCTAGAGACTCTGGAAATGCTTTGAAGGGCACAGACGGTGCCCTTATTGCATAAGCCAGTCTACCCCGGTTCAGGGACCCTCAGTCCCTGCTCTGGAGTGAAACAGAACAAAGAAAAGGGGAGTGACCACTCCTGTGTCAATCACCACCCCAGGGGTGGTGCCCAGAGCTCCTCCAGTGCTTCCCTAGCGTTAGCCATCTTGTATTCCAAGGTGTGGGGACACTCTGGAGACTTCTGAGTGGCCAGTGCCAGCATGTGACATCAGAGACCCCTCCTGATAGGTGCACACCTGGGTAGGTAGCCAGTCTCCCTCTCAGGGCTATTTAGGGTCTCTCCTCTGGCTGGTTCCTCAGATTCAGCTTGCAAGACTCCTCCAGGAATCGTCTGCATCCTCTGCTTCAGCTTCTGACCCTCAGATCTACCGCAGACTGCTCCAGAAACTGCTGTAACTGCAACAAAGTATCCAGGATGACTCCTGTGACCTGCAACCTCAGCTCCAGCCAGCATTTTCAACAATTTCCAAGGTGTGCATGCTCTGAGGACTCCCTGTCTTCACCCTGCACTGGAAGAACCAAAGGAATCTCCAGTGGAGTGAGAGAGTCACTTCCCTGCTTCTTC
The DNA here is from genome assembly GCF_031143425.1 of Pleurodeles waltl. Classification (NCBI taxonomy): domain Eukaryota; kingdom Metazoa; phylum Chordata; class Amphibia; order Caudata; family Salamandridae; genus Pleurodeles; species Pleurodeles waltl. Next base: position 947,338,758 of record NC_090439.1, on the reverse strand, counting down.
AGGCACCCTTCTCAACGATGACCGGTTCTCTGGGACTCCTCTCCTGATGGCGAGTCTGCTCCCTGGAACAGAGGTGGAGGACGAATATGGCCATAGTGTCCTAAGGTCCAGCTGTCCATCTTTGTTGGAGGTAAGAGCTTGCCTTCCCAGTTTGTGACAGTACCCCTGTGCATCACGTCATCTCCAGCTCCTTGGGCTTCTGTGCACTTCTTCCAAGAATCCTTTGTGCACAGTGTAGCACAGGTCCCCGGCACTCTATTCTGCGACGCACAACTTGCTGAGTTGCTCTCCGTTGGCGGGGGACCTTCTTTTGTTGTGCTGCACCAACTGTACTTTGCATCTTCTTTGTCCCTGTGTCATGGGGCTGCCTTGGGTGCTGCCTGGTCTTCTGTGGGCTTTCTCCAGTGTTGAGAGCCCCTTCTGGCTCCTCAGTCCAAGTTGAGGCCCCCAGGTCCCTGCTGGGTCCAGGCAGCACCATTTTAACGCAAACTGCAACCTTGCATGAACCAAGGCTTGTTGGACGAATCCAGTGACGCAAACAGCCTGCATCCAACATCTCGACATGGGATATCTCCTGCACCACGTAGGAACCAGAGCCATCTTCTTTGGTGCTCTTCTGCAGACTTCTTCTAACCAGTAAATCCATGTTTGCACCATCTTCTAGGTTGGCAGGGTCCCCTGTCCTTCCTGCAATCATCTGCGACTCCTGAACTTGGTCTCCTCTCTTCACAGGTCTTCAGGTCCAGGAATCCACCATTTGTTGATTGCAGTCTTGCTTGGTTCTTGCAATATCTCTAATTACAACTTGTTTTGTGTCCTGAGGAAACTTGCAGTACTTTACTCCTACTTTCCTGGGCTCTGGGGTGGGGTACTTTACTTACCTTTGGTGTTTTTTTAACATTCCCAGCGCCCCTCTACACACTACACTTGCCTAAGGGGATTCAGGATTCGCATTCCACTTTCTTAGTATATGGTTGTGTTGCCCCTAGGCCTATTGCATTCTATTGTATGTTCTTCTGTTTGCACTATTCTATGACTATTTACTTACCAGATTTTGGTCTCTAGTGTATATATTGTGTATAATACTTACCTCCAGAAGAAGTATTGCCTCTAAGATATCTTTAGCCTTGTGTCACTAAAAAAAAGTACCTTTCTTTTTTGGTAACACTGAGTGTTGTATTTTATTGTGTATAAGTACTGTGTAACTATAGTGGTATTGCAGGAGCTTTGCATGTCTCCTGGTTCAGCCTAAGCTGCTCTGCTACAGCTACCTCTAGACAGCCTAAGATGCTAGAAAACTGCCTACATATCACTAACAAAGGACAACTGGATCTGGTATAAGCTGTAAGTACATTAGGTACCCACTACAAACCAGGCCAGCCTCCTACAGACGGTGTCCCAGGCCTACACATTGCCTCACACTAGAGGCTGTAGCATATCCTGTAAACACACCAAGGTGTGGCTTTAGCAGGCCACAACAGAATAACAGATATGTTGCTGTGCCTTTATTACTTTGCTCTTTCAATGGGTGCTACATTTGTCAGCACACATCAAAGTGCAGAGCACCTTTGTAGAATTTGTTGGAATGTGTCCCTCCATGCACAAAGACTCTCTCCCCCTCAACGCAGCCAGCTAAGCACCATGGGGAAAGGGTGGCTGGGTCGAGTACTGGAAGCAAGATTATCCCTGGTGTAGGTGACAACACAGTGATGTGCCCTCTCCTATTCAATACTGCACATTCCTGGGTTGTGATTTTGTCGGAGTGCTGCGCTGCCAATTGTCCGTCAGCATGGTGCTCCATCACATTCCCAACATGTATGCTGTGGGGTTGTGAAATGAGATTGGCTTGCATGTAGTTCTAAGGGCAACATGTGCTGGCATGGAATTGTGTATAAAATGATTAGTAATGGCTGACCACATATTTATGGATGTCTGCCATCATAGGTCACAAGCCAGCTGTATATTTACATAGCATGCCTGTTGTTAACAACCTTGTCACAGCACCATAACCGGCAATGTGTGCTACACATAGCTCACACTTGATGACAAGATGGGACAGATTTTAGGTCCCAACTGCACCACAGGTGCCACAGTACCCTCCCGAGATGATGAGGTAGTGGTACAATGTCCTGAACTTCAGTAATCTTTGTACACAATGTGTGGACCACTCTACTCAAGATATTTCAGATCATAGTCTATTAATCTCCTAACACCAGATGTCAGCAGTGTAACCAATATGGGGCAGCCACCATATCAATTGTGACTGATGTAGGTCACATCACAGATGCATGAGAAGACAATGCTGTGTGTGTAGCTGATGCTGTGAGGATATCTGACATGCATCTGCTGATGATGTGAGATGTTCCCGGATACAGTTGCAGCGCACAAAGCTGTGACACGATTGCTGTGGCCTTCAGGAATGCACATAGCACTACATGGCACAGGGTAGGGGGCTCCAGTGCTGTAACGTCGTGACAACAGTGAATGTGCAGGTCAGGGTTTGCACAACCTTCCTCATATCAAGGTAGCATCAGTTGTACATGTGGCCACAGCATTGGAAATGCAGCTGGACCCCAGTTATGTAGGCTCAGGCCCGATTTGACACCTGGACAGATGAATGTAGATGTACTACAATATTGAATGCCAGTTTTGTACATGGCAGCCCCCCTAACAATTGGCCCACTCCTACACTCCATGATGGGTGCTCAGGCCTTAGGGCATCACCAGGGGTGTTGAGCTGATGAATAGCATGCCCAAACCCCATTCAGCTCAGGGAGACAGGAAATCTATACTTGTTGAGACACATGATGCTATCACCTGTGGGCCATCATGATTTCCAATGGATTGACATCATCCCACTGACATGTACAAGATACTGGTGATTTATGGTTGGATCTAGAGGCAGGTGAGGTGCAATACCAATTATTTGAGGCATGTGTGTAGGACTGTATGTGTAATCAGCTGTGGCAGTGCAAGTTACAAATCTGCACATACTTCACCCAATGCTGATGGTTGCTTTTCCTCATTTTGAAGCTGCTCCCACCCCATCCACCTCTGCAGCACCAGTAGCCACCCCGCATCAGTTCTGCCACCACCAGCTGCTGGCCCATCACAACTGGAACTGGACTTATGTTGGGACATCACCCTGATACTCCAGCGTTTGGACAGGTTGGAGGAGGCACTGGCAGAAGACCGCCAAGTCCTCAAATCTATCAAAAAGAAGGTCAAGAAGTCATGCAAATGAACTTAGACTGTGATGGACCACCTGCCAGTTCCTTCCCCTCTCTTTTAAAGTTGGACCATCTATTAGTTTTTGTTTTATGTGGTAAGTGATAGTTTAGTGTAGTGTAGCCATTAGTTGGGATAAGTGTAGTTGTGGGGATGGGTTTCTATTCTTAGGTGTTATTTGTGAATTATTGGGTGGGGGATCATGTTGGGGTTTATATGTGTTTTTTTTAGCAAAAAGAAAAGAAATGAAAAATATATACATATTTGTTTAGATCATAGGATTAGTTAGTATATGTGTAGTTATAGTCATTGTTGTCCTACTTGCTTCTTGCTTCTGATGGGGTGGGGGGCAATATTTAGAGTCTGGTGTATTATGTGTAAGTTAAGTTTGGCATAGGTTAGATAGTTTAGTTGTATGAAATGTATAGTTAGTATAGGTTAGTTAATATAGAGTAGGTTTTAGTATTTAGATCCTTTTAATAAGAAATATCCTGTTATCATTGCAAACAGTTTGTGTAATTAGTGTGAGTCTCAGGGTTCTCCCCCTGTGTGTACTGGCCAAATTGGGGTAATGGCATATGTAATCCTGCCTGCCTACAATAGCCTCATACTACCATGTGTTATCCCTATTGACAACAGAGCTGTCACATTGACTGCAACATCACATCTACTAGTCCATGCATCTGCCATCCAGTGTACCCAACAATCATGATGACTATTTATATCATGTACTGGATAGGTAGGTCTGGTACTTCAGCTGTCAGTGTTGGGGTCCTGTAGTAGGAATGTTAGGAACTGTGGCACATCTGACAATGGCCACAATTGGAACTCTATCCTGCAAAAGTCACCAGTAGCCATCACTAATGAGGTTAGATACCTCTGTACCACACCAATGAGTTCTGGTAATCCCAGCTGATGATATTGTCATAGACTTGCTTTTCAGCCATACCTGCCGTATATGGTAAGGGAACCATATATTTGTCCTTCATTTGTGACATACTCAGTGAATTGGTTGTAGATGATGAGACCAGCATACACATTTGTATGTTAGTAACCTTGTGTGTAGATCTGTGCTCCCACAGTCCTGCACTCTTGTGCTGATATTCTGTGACCAATGACATGTATTCACACATTACTATCATTTAGCCGAGTCGATGGATCACAATAGACATAGACATGCTAATTGTGTACAAGGTGTTTATTTACAAGTGGAAGAGTTGTAATGAGATATTTACAATATCTAGGTCAGTGACTACATTTGTGAAAAGCCATACATTTGTGACAATACAGGTCCAGGGTTGAGGGACAAGAAATGAGACATGATTCAGAGTAGTGTTGAAAGTGAGGAGAAACAATAATTGCCAATTGGTATGTGAGGGACAATGACAGTCCATAGCAGACAGGCTAACAGTGTGTGGGTGAAGAGTGCACATATCCTACTGTGATAACACTGGCATGATCTTTAGCACAGAACTAAGGAGAACACTGCCTATGTGGCATAGGCTGGTGCTACTGGGTACTCTTCTGAGTAAAGGTGATGTTGTCCACATCTTCATCCTACGATGTGTGTGGTATCTCCTGTGCCATTGGTGGTGGTGGGGAGGTAGAGTGGGCCACACACACTTCAGTGGTTGAAGATGTGGAGTCCCAATTCCCGACAGCTGCCATTTGTGGAATAACATATGGCATCACTGCAGTAAGGAGGAATTGCTGATTTTTCAGGATAGCAGCAGCATCCCGGTAGTAGGCAGCCGTGTCTGCCCTGAGAGAGGCCACTTCATGCTGAATGGAGTTCAGCTTCTTATTAATTATGCTGCTGCCAGTTTGAGAGGGCAGGTGTTGAGGCCTCTCCCTCATGCCCACAGCTATGTCCATCAGACACTGCTGGACTCCATGCAGTGAGGAGTGTGTGCCTCGGTTGGCAGCTGTGTGTTCATTAGCTGTCACAAGGCACATAAGCATTCCCTCTAGGCTGGCTGCCATGGTATCTATCTTCACTTGCACTTGTTTGTCCAGCTCCTGCTGGACTCCTACCACTGTCCTCTGGAAGCTTGTCTCTGGGTCCTTAGAGTCCTGAGCTGTGTTGGTGTTGGCAGGTTGTAATATTTGGGTGTTGGTTGGTCATCTGGGATGGCTGCTACATGAGTTGTCCTCCTTGCAACTGGAGGTGGTGTCTGGAGGGATACCAGGACATCCTTGAGAGTCTCTTGGTTGATGGTTATCATCTGGTCATCCAGGTCATCAGAGGACTCCAGGACAGACAAATCAGCAGTAGAGCCATCCTCCTCTGCAATGAGATGGTATAAATTCAATCTTTCAATGTTGTGGCAGTTGACATGTCATGTCACTGAATTGCTATTGGAAGTTCAGTGACAACTTACATCCCAAACATTATGGGTGCAATTTATCAGCCCTTTGCCCCATCTGAGAGTCACATAAAGGGAAGCTCAGGTGGCCAATAGCCTGCATCATTTTTACAAGGTGTGATGTATTTCCTTTTGGTGGCTTGACCCTTCCTATGCATCCATTTGCATGGTAGGGCCTTGCAATGGCAGTTTTAGTGGTCAAGCCACACCAACACACATTGAAATTTGCCCTGTCCCAGTTTTACATGTTTTTCATACACCAGGGTGGCACCGAAACCCTATACCACCCCTGGAATGGCATTCCCAAGGCAGTATATTGTTGTTTACTTTGATTGATCCTCACGTTGATGTATGTGTATTTGTGCTACATTGCACAGCACACATGGACTTAGCAGATTGCCATTTCAGGTTCTAGTTGTGCTGGAAGATGCTCCTGTGATCTGCCCCTCAATGCAGCCAACCTTGGACTATGGTGCAAGAGATGCAGCATTGTGGCAGTGCAGCCAATTTGACACTGTCACAGGGGTGGAGCCAGGGATGGCCAGCATGGGTATAATTTGTTGATGTGAACACCATTTTCTACGTTACAGTGCTTGATGCCACAAAATAATGGACATAGCCAGTTGACTAATGCTGAATTTGGATCAGGGCCTTGAGCTGATTTGACTGAGATTTTGCAGGTAGTTGTACTAGTGCACTCAAGGACCCTCATTACAAGTCTGGCAGTCCTATTACCACCAGACTGCCAGTGGCAATATGACCACCACCAACAGCGCAGGTGGAAGTGACACATGTTGTCCATGGGGAATGCCCCATGGGCCAATGGCAGGTTGCCGGCAGCTTACAGAATGGCAATGCCACCTGTCTTGTGATACCAGACCAGTATTACGATCAGCGCTACCCTCCAGGGATGTTCTTGCTTTTTCACCAGCCTTTGCACAGCAGTCAAACCCCAATACAAAGGTTGATGGTAATGTGATGTTGTGTGCCCCGGGGTGCCCCTGCACAGCCCATGCACCTGGCATGGGCAGTGCAGGGGGACCCATGCCCAGGCCCATTGTGCTTTCCACTGCTTAATTTGCAGTGATAAGACCAGCGTGTGCTGTCACACTCAATGCACTCCAAGATTGGCACTGACTCTACTTGATCCATCAACAATGTAGTGGTAACAGCCACATAGAGCAGACATGAGGAGACAGATTTCCACCTGCCATCCCAGCGTGTTACTCATACTGCCAACCAAGGAGGGTACACTGCACTAGCAGTCTTACCAACGCCAGTCTTGCCCATGCACCATTCCCCTCACGTCAGTGTTAAATTGTACACCATGATGCTGACAGACATACACCATATGTTGTGTTTGTGTGATTCTTTCCCCATTCCTATGTGTCTCACATGGTTGTGTCAGAGTAGTTGTGGGCTCAGCCTGTATGTGTTGTGACCTACAGATTGCAATCTGTAGTGCATATTTTCTCTAGTGGCGCAGTGTCCAAGGTCAATATGTGTGGCTCCCCACTGCATCAGGTTACTTACACTGGGTAGTACCATGCTTCCTGTGTTATGGGACCACCCTGCAATTCCCCAAGCAGCTGCCCAGATTACTTTTCCCTGCACCCAGACAGGCATCCTTACTGCATGATAGAGAAGTGGCTGCCTTATGAGGATGTATTGTTTATGTGGTGCGGGTGGTGGTGCTTCCTGCATATGTCTGAGTAATGTTAGCTAAGGTGCCATTTTAACGTGTGATGTAAGATGCAGCACACATGTGTTTCGGCAATGGGCCAATGCAGTTGTGAAGTGTTTCTGCATGAGACACCACCATGAGGTAACCGTATGAATGGTATTGACTGACTTCCTAGTCTGTGATGTCTTGGTTGTGTTGGTAGGGTTTGTTTGACTATATGCAAGGGATGTTGTGATGACACAACCACAGGCACAGTAATTAGACATGCCTTCCATCCTATGTGCTGCAAATGTACATGTTGGTATGTAGCCCTGGTGATTAACATATGTCCAGGTTGTGTAAGTGTTGTGGTGCATGGCACAATCAAGGCGTGTGTACATCTGTTGCTTATGTTTGAATGGTGCAACTTGATTCATGGGCAATGTGTCCCTCTGCACTCCTTTCACATGAGTGTGTCCTTTGTGCCTACCTCTACTTGCATTTGTTAATTTTGCATGCAGTTAACCCATGCAACTTACCCTACATTTGTGATGGTTCATGGTAGTCTGCGCTATCATGTCCTGCAATTCCAGTGACCAGTTCCTCTGGGATGACCTCTGCAACCATCTCCTCCATCTCATCCAGGTCCTCCTGTGATGCTGGACTTCCACCTCCAGTTTGCAGTGCTGCCTTACTGTTTCTTGTCATTTCTCCTTAGTTCTTCGCTTACAATCATGCCAGGTTTCCAGTTACAGTTTTCCTCACCTCTCCCACTGTTAATTTTGTCCACTATCTGCTGCCATATTGCCTCTCACTAAGACACCCGGGTGGCACAAAAAAATGGCGCAAGCCAGCGCTAAACTTTTTGACGCAAAACTGCATTTGTGCAGTTTTGCATCCAAAAGTATAAATATGCCCCTTATTTTTTGTCCTAACCAAAAGGTAATTTCTTCACGTTTGGCAGGTACAGTACCAATAACTGAATACACAGTGGAAGGATTAATGTCCACTGTGGCCACATGTGGTTGTGCTGGGCCAGCCGGTCCTGTGGCAGTGTTTAAAGTCCACATTGTGAATTGTATATAAACGTCTATATGTTTCTAGTAAATTAGTGTAGAGACATACTTGTGCTACCGGCATTGCCCCTGTATTAGGGTGTGGTGTACAGGCAGTCGATTCTGGCCATATAAGACTGTCATTATTTAGGGGACCCAATCTTATATTCTGGTGAACATGTGGTAGGGTGCCATCAAGCCAATGTTGGTGTTTGTGAGAAAAGGCCTCTTTTGACATGGTAGCCCCATACCTTTTGCCTGAAAAATAATGTGGTTCCAAATTGTAAGTCCCCTGGGCCCCTGCTAAACAGGTTCACAGGGCCAGATCTCTTTCCCCAAAACTGCACTATGTATTGGCACTTTAGCCACCCTTGTAAGTCCCTAGTTAATGGTATCTCTGGTACCTAGGACATGGGCACAGAAGAGGGCCCCCCAGAGCTGCAGCACCAATTGTGCCACTCTGAGAGGCCCCACAAAAGCCTTGTGCAGGGTGCCATGCAAGTAAATGACAAGGTGTATTTAAAAGTTGCAAACTCGACATGGCACTCACACTGCATGCACTATAGGTAGGTCACACCTCAGGGAGCCCTTATAGCTCTAAGGCAGGGTGCACTAAAATGCATTTGAGGGCATAGGTTTGCATGAGCGAATATGCCCCTACTGTGCTTTTACAAAACCTTAAGATGCAGGGCCTGATTACAACCTTGGAGGATAGGATACTCCATCACAAACATTATGGATATCCCGCCTGCCATTTTACAAGTTACATAGGATATAATGGAACTTGTAATATGGTGGACGGGATATCCCTCAAGTTTGTGATGGAGTATCCCATCCACCAAGGTCGAAATCAGGCTCATAGCAGTTTTACAGGGAGCTGTAGCAAATACATGTGCCGGGCATTACTCATTACGAGTTCCCCAGCTACATGATGGCCTCTCTGAATACGGGATTGTTTGGTATCAAACAACTCAAAATAATAAACCCACACTGATGCCAATGTTAGATTTTGTTTATACCATGTACCCACAGTGCACCTTAGAGGCACCCCCTGCAAAACCTACCAAACCCTGGCATGGTTGGTGACTGTTTTTTACCAGCCTGCCACCACCAGACAGAAATCTGGACACCTGGGAGGAGAGCCTCTGCTCTCAGGAGCCAGAACACAATGCCTTTCCTGGATGTAGATGTTACACCTCCTCCCCAAGGCACGCATCCTGCTCCAGCAGTCAGCTTCGAAGTCTTTACCACCTTTGAAATCTTACCTCTGATCCCCCCCCCCACTTTGAGCAAGAAAACGGGTGTAAAACTTAGTAGTAAGAGTGGTCATCCCCAGTCTGCACTATTCCTTAGGTGTTGCAGGCGAGGTGCCCACTCCATTTCATTTTCCTCCATCTCAGATGGGAGGAAAATAGCCAATTAGGGTTAGGGATGTGCCCCCCTCCCCACAGGAAGTGGTCACATAGTAGGCGTAGCCACCCTAAGGTAGGTGGCCAATTGGCCACTACCTGGGCATCCCTAGACCCGTATATCAGATTTGACGGACACAAGAAGACCAGTGACAAAGAAGACCCAAGGAACAGAAGTCCTGCTGCAAGAAGAAAATGGTGCCAAACCCTGACTGCTGCAGCCAGGACTCGAAATCACTGCTGAGGGGTCAACAGAACAATGGACAGACTCTAAGAAACCCCAGGGGACAGCCAGCCTTCTGGAAATCACCAAGAACCTTCCTCTGATGAAGGCATCACTCCCTGCACACTGTAAGCAAGAAACCATTGAAGTCCAGTTCACTGACCGGCCACTGACCAACAAACTGGACACAGCAGCCTGACCAGATTGCACCCAATTGACCAAGAGGACAATCCCTACCAGTGTGCCAAGTTTTGTGGCACTGCAACCTCCAGCGGCTGAGATGTGCCATTGCTCGTGGTATTGGACCACCAACGTCAGACACCCATACAATCAGTCCACTCCAGTCAGTCTAAAGCCCAGAAGCAAGCCCCAGTTGAGGGAATTCAGGACACCCAAGGATCACCACCCAGAGTGGCCCTGCTGACCTGCAATTCACTCTCAAAATGACCTGGCTCCATCGGCTCCTTGATGCACAACTCTTGGCTGGCATATCTGCACTGCACCCGGACTCTCTGGCCACTGCATCCGAAAATCAGCTGTGCTCTAGGGGTCCCTAACCCCTTGCAAACTCTTTGCTCAAAGGGGACCCACTGGACTTAGATTTAAGCCCTCCTGTGCAGTGTGTTTCCAAGTGGTCTACTTCCCCATTCTGCACCAGCTCCAAGACTTTCAGCTGCTATTCCCACTTGAACCGGGAACCTCCCAAACCTTTCTGGCTAGTCTACATGACACCTCAATGACCTCGACCTAAAAACAGAAGGTGACACTTGTGAGAGCATTGCCTGATTTTATATGCATTTTTAAAGTTTCTCCCATTGATTCTGATGATGCGTAATTAGGAACAAAAAGACTATTTTTGCTAAAAATTTGAAAAAACATTACTTAAAAAGTACTTATCCGATTTTGATGATCTTGGTCTTAAAAGTTTTATAAAAATCGGACGTATTTTTTGTAAATTGGTATTGAGTGATTCTTCTGAGTGTGTCCACATTTATTAGTACTGTTAGTACAACAAATTATTTGCACATCTCTAAGATAAGCCTAACTGCTCACCCACACTACCACAAAAACAGAGCATTGGGTGGTTTGATTTTTACCTCTGGATACCAAAGTGGGGTTGATTGGACTCTCTGCATAGTGCACATCTTTTTTTTGTACATTATATAGAGTCAGCCTCCTACAGTGTTCTTGATAAGATAGTTAGATTTCTAAATATGCATAATGCCTATATTGTGCAGGTGCCTTTGCTGAAGTGTAGTGGTGAAATGTGTGTGTGTTCCCATCTGCTGCTGGAAAAGTGACCCAGGAATAGAAAATGGCAGCTATGTATGCTGCATGAGCATTAAAAACAAATGTAACTTCTCGCTCACCTGTGAGGCCCTTATTTCTTAAATGTGTTGTGAGGGAGTCTCATGTTTGCTGCAGTTATGAACCTATTTTGGTCTTCCATATTTAAAATAGAATTAAAGTGTTCAGATATAGACACTAATTGGGGAAGTGCTTTTAATAATTCAAACTTGAACAACCTACAGCATCAAACAGGTACTACCTATCTAGCTGAGGAGGATATTCCCTAATACCACAGATGTCTCCATACAAGGTAATTACAGTGCCTTTGCACGGAATGCAATAGAGATACTTGGGAGATCCATAAAGTTAGTGCCTAGCCAACGTTGGTTGTGCCATGTTGTAGGACTCTTTTTGTAAGAGGGAGACTGCTGGATTTTTGGCAGCAGCATCACCGAGTGTGGAGGACTGAATCTGGCCCACACTGTGTGACAGCTGTTGTCCTAGTCCTTTCGGCTAGATAGCAGCACCTCAGTAGAATCCAAGAGTAAAGGGGCTTTGTGGCAGCCCATGCATAGCACTCTAAGACTCCCCAGGGAAGTTGTGATGGTACAGCTCATACCCCTTTCTCTCAGTTTTACACGTCTCACACATGCAAAGACAAACAGAAGAAGGATTTGGACCAACTGCATTCTATGTGAAAGCCTTGAATTGTGATTATTAGGATAATGAAACACAACACCATTAGAGCGGTGACTAGGAAAAAGAAACAGAAAAAGTTCCACCAAACTGTCACAATAGTGATTCTTAAATTCTACATGGGAGCAATAGCAGTGTTAGCCCCAATCTGTCCATCTAGTCCTTGGAAGAAAACTCAATCCCCATACCTGTGCTGTAGGTCGAGAAGAGGTATGTTGGTCTGCTGGAAGCCCTTCCCCATGGATGAAGAGGCAACACAGAGGTTCAGCAGACCTGCAACAGCAACATGCAGCATGAGATGGCAAACTCACTAGAATGTCTTCCCTAAGGTGGTGGGGCAGTGTGATGTTTTAGAATAAAACATCTGATGTTCCAAGAACTGCCCTGATGTGATAACATGTATTTTGCCTATGTAGGGTAGACATTGTACTCTTTGTACCATCAATACTGTTTGCAGCCTTGGGTGGAGCACAGTATTAAAATGTTGTGCAAAGAAATGAATAACAAATTCTGCGTGAAGGGGCAACTGATAAAAATAATAAAACATCTCCACTAAAATGAAGCTGTGCTGAAATAATAACAGGAATAAAATTTAATTTAACTTGGAGAAAGGGCATGGGCCATACACCCCAGAGCTAAAACTACGCGAGAGTGTAAATGCTAATATAACCCCACAAAACCACAACATTATTTTTTTGTGAGACTGACAGTCAGTTCATTTTCTATGCAATAAGTGTGTAGCATATTTAATAGTCTCTGCAGGTCTATTTATGTCAAGTTGATAAGGACTTCATTGTCCACCATGGATGCCCTCCAGAAGTGCATTACATTGCTGCACCTCTGATGCTAGCCCCTGGATGGCATTGACAATGGTTGTCTGCCCTATAGAGATGGCTCTCAGGAGGTCAATAGCCCCCTCTGTGAGGGCAGCAGGGCTGACTGGGGCAGGGGAGGAGGTGCCTGGGGCAAAGGAGACGCCCACCTTTCTGTGTGAGTGGGCACAGGCAACTCGGTGGGGAGCAGAAGGGAGGGCGGTTATGGAATGGGGGGTGGTGGAAGATGTCATTGTAGTGGTGTGGCCACTAGGGTCGGCCACCGCCGGGAGCCCCCATCGGAGGAGGTCTCGGAGTCACTACCTCCTGTAGTAGTTGCCTCCCCCGTGGAACTCAGCCTGCCCTCCCACCCACTGGTCCCCTGGGCGTCAGATGTCTCTGCCTCCGACGATCCGTGGGCCACTGCTTCCCCACTTGCCGGTGCCTCAGCTCCCTTGCCAGATGTTGCTGCTGTACCAAACCAACACAAGAGAACAGGGATTGGGAGACAAAACAGGAGAGACAATTGTAAATAGCTGAATGGAGGTACCTAATGGTCAGACATACACCCACACAGAAGAAAACCCAACAGGCAGCGCCGTTCACTATGCCCCTGCCATGCCCCTGACTATGGACCAAAATACTGCTCTACACCCATCCCCTGGTCTACCTACGGAGGGGATGTGTGGGAGACCTGACAAAGACACCCCTACAGCCATTGGGGACCATAAAGTAGATGGACACCAGTAGGAGTCCCTGCCTCTAAGCAGCATGAACCCTAATACACACAGAGATATCCTTCCAGACTGAAGTTTGTGAAATGAGTACTCACCCCCTTGTGACTGCTGTGCAGCCTTCAAGCGCCCATCCAGGTCTGCATAAGACCCGGCCAGGATACGTTGCATGAGGGGGGTCAGTTCCTGACGGGCACCCCTTCCACATTGGGAGGACTTCCCCAGCTGGGCTTCACAGATCTTACGCGCCCAGTGCTGCAGGTCTTCCCACCTCTTTCTGCAGTGGGTGCTCCGCCGGTTGTAGACCCCTAGGGTCCGCACCTCCATGGCGATAGCATGCCAAAGTGCCCTCTTCTGGTGGGCGCTGACCTAAAAGGGTGACAGAGATATGGAACACAGAGGTCAGGAACTTGCAAGATAGGTACAGCTGGCTAATTGTCCACTATGGGACGGACAGTACTCTCAGACTTACAGGCCATACGCACGCAGCATGCCATGCATCACGGCCCATGCAGGCTCAGAGGTGCACACATATGTCCATTCAACACCTTCCATTACACCCAAACAGTGCCCCCCAAACCCAGATTCACCTGTACCTCTGGCCGTCCGAACAGTTTTGCATACAGGGACAGAGCCCCGTCCACTAGCCTCTCCAGTTCCTCCTGGGTGAAGGCCGGGGCCCTTTTCCCTGCAACATGAGCCACAGCCATTGCCAGAGGCAGGCCACAGCAGTATACACAATGGAGTACCTGTCTGCATGAGATCAGGGAGTCAAAAGAATAATCGATGATGAAATTGCATATGTTCCACGGCGGTGTGCACCGTCACCGCCGACGGCGATCATGATACTTCAGGATTCCCCATTGGCATCCATGTTAACCAATGACGGTGCGAACGGCGGTAGGCACCGCCTTACGCTGTGACGTCAACCGCTAGCAGTATGAGGTCACTTCTACAGCAAAAGGCCTGGATTACAGTGGGCAGACATTTTGGCAGTAACTACGCATCTATAAATAAAACTTTGCACAATGCAGGCCCTACTAGCCACATGAAGCACCTAAGGATGTGTCCATTCCATAATATACCACACATGAAATACTCTGTTCCTTCATTGTGATGTAGATGTAGATCTGTCAGGAAGCAGTTAATGTTGAGTCACTACAATGAACTATACAGTGCACAAATGATGAACTGTGTGCCTATGTATGCGTTTTCATCACACCTTTTTGAAACCCCTCGTAGGCACCGACCCTTGTGGCAAGGAAGAGCACCATCGGTGAACACACCACTTGTGGATATGAGGACAATGGCGGAGCGTCAGATCATAATCAATTACAGACTCACACGTGCAACAATTAAGGACCTTTGTGCTTTACTGGATCCTGCACTAACTCCGGGAAATCGTTATCAGCATGCCATCCCTACTGAAGTTGAGGTGCTCTCCGCACTCCATTTCCTGGCCACGGGCTCATTTCAAGTGACAGTGGACATGGGTGCTGGATTTTCACAGCCAATGTTCAGCATGATACTGACAAGATTTCTGAATGCATTTGTACGACAACTGCAGTCCTATGTGAGGTTTCCCCAAAGTACTGACCTCTCAGCCATCAAGTCGGAATTCTATGCCTTTGCCAACATACCCCATGTTATAGGTGCCATCAATGGCACCCACATACCGATCATCCCCCCAAGAGTGAGTGAACAGGTGTACAGAAACAGAAAGAACTTTCACTCCATGAACATCCAATTGGTATGTACTGCAGCACAGTACATCTCACATGTGAATGCCATGTTCCCAGGTTCAGTCCATTATTCCTTTGTGTTGAGGAACAGTAGTGTGCCACACAGGATGGAACAACTCCAAGAGGACAGAGGGTGGATCATAGGTAAGTGTTTCTGTCACTAACTGACGCTTGGCAGACAGCCAGGCTGTCTGACTAAGGGGCTTAACAATGATGACTCTGTATTGCACCCTTTTCTAGGTGAGTCTGGCTATCCAAACTTGCGTTGGCTCCTGACACCAGTGAGGAATCCTAGGACGGATGCAGACAGGAATTACAATGAGGCCCATGTACGGTACTAGGAGGGTGATAGAGCGAACTATAGGTCTCCTGAAGGCTAGATTCTGTTGTCTCCATATCTCTGGGGGTTCCCTGGCCTATGGGCCTGAAAAGGTGTGTAGAATAGTGGTGGCCTGCTGCACAACGTGGCAGTGAGACATTCTATCCCCCTCTTTGAGGTGGAGGGTGCTGTATGTCCTGACCAGCTACCTCAGAGAGGTGAGGAGAGTGATGGTGATGATGAGGAAGGGGAATATGTCAATTCCAGGACCCAATTGACACAACTTTACTTTCAGTAACTGTGTGGGACTTGGGCCTGACATTGGGGTTTGTGACACATACTGGCAGTGTGTTCAGTCATATGGGGGGATTGATAATGATAGGTGAAACATGGTAAACTTCTGCATGGTACAGATTGAAATTTTCTGCATTTACTTATTGACAACATTTAGGCACACAGGACTCCCTTCATGCACAGATTTCACAATAAAGTAGTTTTCAGCCAGTTGCATCCATACTTCACTTTGTTCACAATTTAACACGGGGACAGTGTTACAGGTGTGATATGTGTTTTATTGGTTGAAGGGAGTGAATAGTGATATTTACAGTGATGCCAAGTCGTAAGGGGTGGGTGGTCCTCAAGACCAACATGGTGGCAGCCTTGTTGGTACTAATGATGGGTCCATCTTTTATTAGATTAGTTCATATTGCCTCTTAGCAATGTGTGGTGGCTGATTGAGTGGGATTGTTGCTGTGCAGATTGTTGCTGAGTTAATTCTTGAAGGGGGCCATGTTCTTTTCTGGGGTTCCAGTGCCATATCTTGGCCTGAGGGTCCGTTTGGGCGCCTGCTGTTGATCTTCCGGGGATGACATGGTAGGCCCTTGGGTTTCCTGTGAGGGTAGGTCCTGGGATGTTTCTGCTGATGGTGTATTCTCATGGTGGGTGTCCGTGGCAGTAGTGGGGGCCTCTTGTCCTGTGTGGGTGTCAGATTGGTTTTTGACCAGCTGCAGCAGTGCTCCTTCTATGGTGGCCATTGTGGTGTTGTACTGTTTCCACTGATCCATGGCCTGTTGTTGGTGTTCCTGCTGCATCCTCTGACTGTGCTCCAGGGTGGACACAATCTGTGCCAACCTGTCATGGGTATGCTGGTAGGCCCCCAATACTCTGATATTACGTCCTGGGCTGCTGCATACATCCTGTGGCCTCCCCCCTGGCCCACTGCCACCCTTGCACTTGCCCTAGCCCCCTGAGCCTGTGTCCCCTGCACAGGTCTGGTAGTACCACTTGTGCTTCCTGCACATTGGGAGTGGGAGACTGTGGCCTCTGTACCTGTGTTCCACCAGTCTGTGGCCTGGATACACTGGTGTGGGGACGCTTGCCCTGGGCTGCTGGTCTTGACTGGGTGGTAGGGGTGACAGTGGTTTCCTGGGTGGGGCTGCTGCATGGTGACAGTCCAGGAACGTGTGAGGGGCCTGTCTGCTCATCAATGTCCAGGGATCCTTCACCAGTGTCTTGTGAGGTGCCTTTGTCTCCCTAGGGGGGATTGGCACTCCTTGTCCCATCCTTTAGGGTTGCATGGGTGGTGGTGCCTGTTGGGGGACATAGACATGTCTGTTACAGCTGCATGAACGTTTGAGGTGAACAGGACTGGGATATTTTGTGCTGGGGTTACTTTCATTGGCCTTAAAGGGTGCCTTTGTGAGGTTTACACTGCATTTAGCATCGACTGTGGGGTTGCATTGTGGTGGGGGGGTGTCGGTCCATTGTGGGTACTTGCAGGGGTAGGTGACTGTGCACAGGGGGAGGGATGTGGGCCTGTTAGTGGGTTTGTAGTCATGCAGGGGGGGATTTAGTAGCTGATGCCTGGGTGGGGTGTTGGTCCTGTTGGGGTGGGTGGAGTGGGGTAGTGCATGCATTACAGTTATGGTGTATATGGGGTATAGGTTGATGACTTACCCGAGTCCATTCCTCCAGTGAGTTCAGTGAGTCCCTCAGGGTACAGGATGGCCAGTACCTTTTCCTTCCAGTCTGTGTATTCTGGTGGTGTTGGGGGTGGGCCTCCCTCAATCTTCTGGACTGCAATGTGGTGCCTTGATGCCATGCCCATGAGCTTCCCCCGTAGGTCGTTCCATCTCTTCCAGATGTCGTCCCTGCTGCGTGGATGGTGTCCCACTGCATTGATCCTGTTCGCAATGGTCTGCCATAGCTCCATCTTCCTTGCGATGGGTGTGTGTTGCACCTTGGCACCGAATATTTGTGGCTCCACATTCAGGATCTCGTCCACCATGGTCCTTAACTCCCTTTCGGTAAAGCGTGGATGTTTGGGGGGTGACATGGTGAGTGTGGTGAATGGTGTTGGGGCTGGGAACGCCGTGACGGTGCTCTTCTGTGGGTCGGTGTGCGTCTCCTGTATGCTGGCGTTCGATGTCTGCCTCTGGTGCACTTTGTCTTCTTGGCCTGGTGTCATTGCGAAGGATTGTGGGGTATGTCTTAGGGTGTTTTATGGGGTTATGGATGTGTGTCAGGTGTGCGGTTACACGCTTATCCAATGTGTGCACTTCTTTCTGTTGAGTCCACTTGCCGCCCGTGGCTGTCGGGGCCGCCAATGTTCGTTCGCCCTCCACTGTCCGCCAAGGTGATTTGTGCATCATTATTTGGAGGGTGGGATGTGGGTGTGCTTGGCGGTGGTTGGGAGGTCCGGGATTCCCGCCGACAAGGTCATGGCGGGGAGTGGTGGTCTGGTGCTTTTTGGCGGGGTTCACCGCCGCCACGGTGGTCAGCGGTGTTTCCCGCCATGTTCAAAATGACCACCATAGTCCCATATTTAAACTCTGTTTGCGCCGGATTTGTGTAATTTTCTTTCACGCAAATGCTGCGCAAACCTAACTCCATATTTATATTTTGACGGTAGACCTTTCTACCGTCAAAAATATGGAGTTAATGTCATTTTAAGGATGCATGAAAGTGCCTTGTGTCACTGATAATGCAAGGTACGCGTTCCTGTCCAAAAAAATGACTCAAATACCCTAGCGCTATATTTATCCAACAGGCCAAAAATAACTTACGGGTGGGAGGCGGACCTGAAAAATGACGCTAAACTCGATTTGCGTCATAATTTAACACCTGGGTCAGGGCAGGCATTGAAATGAGGCAAACATATCACTACTTAAGGAAAACACCCATGAGCAACATCACAGACCAACAGGAAAACATGGAAGTGCTACTGATGCAGTTTGCAAGGCAACACAGAGCACAGGATCAATGGCAGCAGCCACCACCTCCCCAGCGCGGCCCACAAAGGCAATGCAGAAGGCAGGAGAGGGACTTCAGGAACAGGACAACCCTCCATGGCCTCAGGGATCAGGGCATCATCCGGATGTATCGACTGAACTGACAAGCCATACAGCAGCTGCTACGCCACATTGAGCCAGCTAACCTGCTGACACCACACAACATACCACCGGTGACCAAGCTATTAGGTGTCCTGCATATGTTGGCAAGTGGCTCCTTCCAGGCAACGGGTGCCCTGGTCACTGGGGTATGACAGCCCTCATTCCTGGCCTTCCTGCCCAAGGTGTTAGATGCCATAATCTCCCTCACACCCCACCACATCAGCTTCCCCAACTACCAGCAGAAGCAGCAGGAGATAAAACAGGGCTTCTACCAAATCCATGGCTTCCCGCATGTGCTCGGTGCAATTGACTTCACCCATGTCGGATCGTCCCACCTGCAGCAACAGAGCACCTATTGTGGAACAGAAGCACACGCATTCCATCTATGTGCAGGCCATAGTTGACCACCAGGGATTGTTAACTATCATCTTGGCCAAGTATCCTGGGAGTGTCCATGATTCATTCATATTCCGCCACATCAGGATCGATCAGCACTTCCAGGATGGACAATATGGCAATGGCCTTCTTGTCGGTAAGTCAATAAACCTAGCAATATATACACAGCACAACAACCCTGTAGGACACACAACACATACACCACTACATTGAGACGTGGGCAGGATGACACTGAGGTGTTACACTGGTAGTTATGTTGTACACCCTGACACAATGGGATACACACCTCTGGACAAATGACGGCTGCCACAAACATTAGCTGCCACTCTAGAACAACAAGGAACCAAAGTCAAAGCCCACAGTGACAATGACATGGCCTGCTCTGGAAGTACAACATGGAATATGAAACATTTACAATTATATTAGGCCACATAGTCAAGCCAACACCCTCCCAAGCAGTATGTAGCATGGAAGGGGTGTGCAATGTGTGTTGCAGCAGGTCTAACACCATGAGACACATAGCATGATGATGCTGACTCACATGTAGGTGACACGGAAATACTGAGACAGTCCCAACATCATACATCACTCCTGGGGTGCTGTTACCAGGTAGCAAGAAGGAAGTTGACTGTGCTATGAACACATATTGATGTGGCACAAATGCAAACTGAACACTGCTGTACACACTGAAAGAGCCAATTGTCCATCAAAATAGCATTTGTACAGGGAGCTGGCCCTTTCTGCACAGATACATCCACCTCCATAAGGCAGTTAACCGGGTTCCCTGGAGCAAGTTCAATAGTGTAGGTGCACAGTTGCAAATAACCTACTGGCAGAGGGAACAACAAAGTTTTGCCTAGAACCAAGTCACACATGGAACAATTGTGCATTGTCAGTACTGAACACCTCAGTGCTGCCAACTTATGGAGATGTGTTGTGCATTGTCACCTAGCCAAATCAAAGGGCCTCACTGTTGCATTTCATCTGCAATGACATTTGTCTAAATGGATGGGAGGTCCAGGCCATGTAGTTCAACCATGTTAACACCACATCGGAATCTATTGTGTGTGTTGGAGTATTATGTCCCCTCCAGTGAAAGCACACTAAAACATGTTGGACAATACACAACACATGGTACATACATACTGACCAACAGTTTGGAAAATAAATCATAGATCCCAGGTCAATGATCACAGCAGCAAAAACCTCACAGAAGCCCAGGATCTCACAAAATACCACAAACACATATGAGTCACAGACGACACAAGATATCAACTGCCATGCTACATGACATTCCTGTTTCAAACACTAACAAAATACTCACTCTTATTATCTTTTACAGTGGATCTGTCACGCAGGGCACGCGGCAAGAGCTGAATACTCGGCTCGGGACGCGCTGCGCAGCGGTAGGACGCGCTGTGCCCGCAGCCTCTCCTGTTTAACTCAAGGCCCCAAATTAGGCATGGGGCCTCACTTCTATACTGGTGTGGCTTGCCCCCATTGACTTCAGTGTTTTTCCCCCACTTACCTTCTATTGTGTTCCTTTTCTCTTGCTGTCGCCCTTGTTTTTTCTCCCTTTTTATGTTTTCCCTTTACCCATGATTCCCCTCTCTTTCCCAGCCTACCTTGGTTCCCTATTCACTATGGTGCCTTGTCTATTGCTTTCTGTGTATTGTTTCCCTATCCAATATGGTGTCCTTTTACTTCCTGCCAGTCGTTTCCTATTTTGTGGGTATCTAAGGGCAGTGATTCCTTTTCTTTCTTGCGCTGCAACACTTCCTTTTGGATGGGGGTCTTCGCTGCTTCTCCTTTGCATCAGATACTGATTCCGCTCTTGTTCCAGTTTTTTCCTGTTCATTTGGTCTTGTGTTCTTAAATTATTGATCCTTTTGCTCTTATTTCAGGAGGCCCTTTTTGAGGTTTTTTCCCCTATTTTAGTTTTTTTTTCCCCTCTGGCACTCCTTCTGAAGGACACGGACTGCCCTTGGCGTTCCCACCGCCTGCAGCACGGTGGCTACCAGAAAGAGTCGCCCCTATCTGGGCCAAGGCAGAACCTGCAAGAACAAGAACCTCGTCACATGTTCAGCGTCGTGACAGGATCAGGGTTACGGGATCCAGCCATGGAGCATGACCTCATTCCCCAACCCAAACACAGCAGCAGAGCATGCCTATAATGAAGCACATCGGAGGACATGCACCATTGTGAAAAGGACCTCTGGCATCCTGACGTTCAGGAGGCCTCCTATATGCCCCACACATTGTGTGTAAAATTATACTTAAACTGCACAATATTTGTCTGAGGAGGAACATCCCTCTATATGAGCCAGAGCAAAAACTCACTGAGGAGGAGGAGGAGGATGGTGCCAGGGAAAATGAGGGAGAACAGCAGAACACAGCTGCAGGTATGCGACGCAGACAACAAATTGTACAAATCTTTTTCACTGAATAGTCACCCTACATCCCATGTTAAGATATGTAAATAAACACCTTACTTGATCACACAATCCTGCTCTGGTTTCTTCATTCTCCATCACATGTTCCTTAGGAATGTGAGTATTACCTCAGGGAGCATGTTACAAAGACAGATCTGACTACTTCTGATGCAACATCACATGTGATGCATATGATTGTACAGCAAACATCACACACATATAAAAAATACTCATCTCTCGAATTTCGCATATGAAGGACAAAATCAATGGACCAAAGCATATGACTCACATCCATGTTGCCAATATGGTCTACTGTAGCACATGACACACAACTATGACATGTCCAATCATAATGTAAATAAGCACCCCATACATGAGGCAGTGGATGTGAAATATCAGTGAAAACAGGAACGTATGAACAGACCCTTGACATTAGCATGTGTGACATTTGCAATCTCTGCAAGGAGCTTGTGTGACAGGGGGAGCATCATTAGTGAAAATGGATAACATAAGTGTCCCAGGTATGACAAGCAATGTTCACAACACATGCCCTATGCAGTCTGTCCCTGGAAATAAGTCCTGCCACTGCCATGTGTTTCGTCTCTGCCCTCCCATCTCTAGGGGGTGCTGTAAACGGACTATCTGTACCCTGGGAATCATCATTAACACTCACCCAGAGTTCCTTTCTAATTCCTGTTTTCTTCCCTTTCCATATGGCATGCTACAGAAGAACTACATTAGCTTGCATGGACTTCAGGTCCCATAATGCACTGCCTGGTAGTCGGTAAGACCTGTAATCTTCTGTTCATTTCTTCCTACGGGAAAAGTCAGGTTTTCCCTTTATACTGGATTCTCTCCTCCAGGACCTGTGAGAGACTGAAGCTGCACACACCTGTGACCTCTCTTGTGCAGCCCAGTCATGTGACTCTGCCTTGGCCTTGCTGCTGCCAGGAACTGCTTATAAGCTGCCATTCACTGAAGCTACTCGTCATGCATTGTAGTACGATTTCTTTGTTGTCCAGACCCCTTGTTGGATTGTGTTACAGTCCTGATTCAGCCTGAACCTGTTCTCTGTTTACCCAGTCCTGTTCCTGCTTGTTCCAGTCAGAGTCTACTCCTTGTTTTTCAGCCATCTCCATGTTTGTTTCTGCCAAAACCTGCTTTATGTTTCCCAGACATCTTCCAGCCTTTGCGTCAGCCTGAGCCTGTTTCCTGTTCCTTGTTCCTGGCTTTGCCTCCTAGTTGGCTCCTTTGCTTTCTGTTTCCTCTTGGGTTATCATGTCTGGTAAGTGTCCTATCAGTCCTCACCTGTGTAGAAGTGGTTTCCTTTGAATTTGGGATGGCACCTGGTTTCCAGGAGGCAAATCCAGCCCCCATCCTTTGTCTAGTGTTGCATGTAGGCTTTAGTGCCTAATAGTGACAGTGTGCTAGGGCTGTATTCCAGGAATAGCCACTGTGTTTCCAGCCAGACCCCCAAAGGCTAGTCTCGTGTATGTGAGTACAATCCTTGTTTGTGCCCTAAGGGTCCAGACACAGAATCATTTCTGCTGCCTCCTTTCTATGGGGCTTGTGTGGTGACTATCTGTAAAATGAATCTGCACAGAGGCACTGACGTTCCCTATTGCTGTGGAAAGTTGTGAGCCCTACCCTGTGTACAACCTTAGTGATAACCACAGCGTGTTTGTCCATTACTGACCCGTTCCATATTTGTTCACACTAAGTTTGCTCTGCCTTCACCTTTCGGTTTTCTCTGCCTTACCATAGCTGGCCTTTCCCCTTGTATGCCTTTAGCTGCTCTTCTGCTTTTGTTCACTACCTCCTTGAGAGATACTCTGTGAACTCAAGGGATGCCCCTAACAGAGTCCTGACTAGACCTGCCCAAAACCGTGACACCATGGAGCCCAATCCTGACACAGGGTAAACATGCCCACACACTTGAACTGGACTCTTCTGTCGAATGCACATCTAAAAATATGTGAACACATGCAGCCAGGACAGCAGGTACACCACAGTAACACAAGTAACATAGGTAATTGTGATGGGTCCAACTGGCGTGTACCAAACATTTTATGGGTGGAATTAAGGCATAGTGTCTCAAACACAGTACGTACCAAACATGTACACATGTCAGACATTTGTGAAGTCCACACACATCACCATGAAGTCGTAACCAACAATTAATGACATATGAGGGGTAACATATCCTACATAGCAGTCATTATCCATCCTGAATCATGCCTGAGTTTTTTTTGTTGTGTGAAATGTAATGTCCCCAAAGTCAAATAACTAAACACATCACAAGAATCAATACATATTACAAACACAAATCATGACTGTTGTAGATCACTGATTGCCATCATATGTAGAAACACATTTGGAACACATTCATACATTTACATGACATCCAATGTATTGCATGCCGTTCCTTCAGAAACACACATATTGTTGTTACAGATCATTCACACCCAAAACACACAGTTGCATGCTCTAACACATCTGGCCAACCACTATGCCACACGCTGCAGGCCATACCATCCTATCTTCATGTTGATACAGGGTCCATGCATGTTAAATGTTAGAAAATCATGCAATCACAGATTGATTCAAAACGTTTGATGCAATTGTGTCAAAAAATCACACAAACACAAACTAACCATACATGGGCCCTTAGCGTGAATTCCACCTGCGCACCACATGCATGCGGACATCCATTGATATTGAAGTCTACAGGTAATGCATGGTATTTTGCTGTACATATAGGTTATGTGTCGAAAATATTTACATTGTATGCGTCAAAAAAATACACGCACAACGTAAAACGGGCCGCAATGGGGACAGGAAGTGATGTAAAGGGAAATCCTGTTTACAGGCATGGTACAGTAGGTGTACCTTCGCTTTCACTTTACAGTGTATGCTATTTCTGGACTGTGTGGCTGTGTCTTGGTATTGCTGGTGTCTCAATTGCATTTGTTGTATCTTGTGGTGTCTCTCTTGTGCCTTTTGGGAATTCTGTTTCTTTATTCTACCTGTGTATTTGATTTTGTGTAGTTTAGTGTCTTTCAGATTGTATTTGAACTGTCGGGTGTCTGTCTGGGGGTTAGATTAGTTGGGTTAGTTGGGGTTCTTAGGTTTGGGCTGTAAGTTTCCTTTCTTTTCATTTATTTTCCTTTTTGTTTTACACATCCTCAGTTTTCATTTCAGGGACATGTCGGGAAGAGCGAAGCTGACCTGCACGGGGCAGGAGGAGCTTGGGGGCTTTGTGTGTCTGGTGTGCCACTTCCTTCCCTTGATGCTAGAGATGGGTGGGCATGTGATACAGGGGTATTACACAGAGGCGAGGCGGCTGCAGTTGGGCAAGGTTCTCTACCACCTCAAAAAAGTCTACCATACGAGCAGGAATCAGCACCAGCTGAAGCATCGCTGGGCTGACTTGGTGTCCAGAGAACAGGATCTGCTGGACCTCCGGGGTGTGGTGATCGGTGGCTCTGTTGGTGAGTATCACATTGACAAATGTGTACAGTAGAATGCTCCTGAGTGACAGTAGCAGATGTCTTGACGTGCTGCATGCAAGCAGAACAAAGTGTTAGTGTCCCAGTACTGAGATATAGTCCACATTTCTATACATGTTAACAATGCAGGCCTGAGGTTTGTTGAGTCATGTACGACTATCACTTAGGGCCACATGTACAAGGCTATTTTTAATTGTCACAAATGGCCTAGTTTTCAGAATTTGTGTGTTTACGTCAAGAAAAAATGTTTATTCCAATGCACATACCCAATTTTGCCATTCTGCAATCACATTGCCAAATAACAAAACAGGGTTTGCTAGTGTAATTTGGGAAGGGGCATTCCCTTTCTATCTGTGAGTCACAGTCCACTGATTGATTGATTGGTGACTGCAAATTCCGTCACAAAACAATTGCAGTTACCACCGGTTTCAAGTTGGTGCTAACCCATTCGCAAAAGAGAAGGGGTCCCCATGGGGTCCCTTCCCCTTTGTGAATGCATGACAAAAATTTGTTTCAGAGCATGCAGGGACCCCACGGACCACTGTCTGCTTTAAAAAAAAAAGTTTAATTTATAGTATATGTTTTTGACATGCTTTCGATTTAACCTTAAGCAAATAAGGCTACATTAAAAAAAAACACAGACATGGTGGTCTGCTGAGCAAAGCAGGCCAGCATCCCTGTGAGTGCCGCCATTCCTCAGGGGTTTGCAAAATGAAACCTACCTCATGAATGTTCATGAGGTAGGTCATTTGCTACCCCATTTGTGATTTGCAAACAGTGTCATTGACAGTGTTGTACATTAGAATATCCTATTCCCAAATTGCGAGTTGCTAAGTCTCGCAATGTGTGACTCACAAAACCTGATCTTCGTACATGTGGTCCTTAGTCACACATTTCAGGTGCAATGGCAACACCTGTGCCATGCATTCTGTCAATGATGATCAGGTAAGATACTGTCAGCGTACCCCATTTCACTGTATCAGGACAGCAAAGTGGGCAATCCGTGTTTAGCGCTGTATTGTCATCATTACACACACATGATCCCTGCAATTATGCTGGCAAAGGAGGCATATACAGCTTAGGGGACACTGCCAATGGGACATTTGTTACCTACATACAACTGTGCCTCATCTGTCATGGACCACTCAATGCATGATAATTGCAGTCTGAAAATTGAGCCACATGTCCATCACACAGTAACTCAGTGTCCATTGATGCACAAGCCATAATACCTGAGTCACTTGTATTACAGTGCACCAGGGAAGTGCCATTGAAATTGTCACCAAAATACTAATCATGCCATGGAGTACCATCTGAAATGGATTAGCCACAAATGGTTGTAGTCAGCTTTAGCACCACTTGATTGTTAGGCCCAGTGCACATGTGCAGATGTGTGGCTATCACTCACTGGAGTGTCAGTGTCAATGTGAGTTTGCAGTGGTATGTCTGTTGTACTGTCTACATTCAGGATCACCAGCTCAATCATACAAAATGTTACACACTGTGATATGTTGTCCACACATTTGTACAGTGATCTGACATTGGCCATATATTTCCTTTCCATGTCTAACAGGTGGACCTGCCCCTCATACCATCAGGGAAGTGGCTCGATTTCAGGACCCAGACATATCCAGTAAGTGTGATAATGTCTGTCCCGTGTAGTGATTGCAGCTCTTGTATTAGTGACTCTTGTGTGTTACACTCATTGCAAGATATGATGAGGTGGCACGTGATCTGATATCTTACTCGGCTGGATGTTGACATAGTGTTCTGTGCCAGGGTTAGACATTCACAGGCAGAAAGTCATATCTTGGGAGTCTTGTGCTGTTCAATAGGCAGCAGCATGTGAACAAGGTGATTACTAGCCACATGTAGGCCAACATGTGACTTGGAAGTGCTCCAGTGTCAGTATATTGGCACTGGGTCATACCCCCATTCTCACAACACAGTGATGCATCAGTTTTCCACACAACATTGTGCATCCCTATATTGTAATGTACATGTAGGACTGTATGGGTAACTGTCCCCCAGCATCTAGCCCCATAAGTTGTACTCCATTTACATAAAACGTATGTGGTATGTAATAGGTGTGCATGCAGGTCAAGGCCAGACGTGTGCTGGCATCAATGTGGGTGTTTTGGGAATTGTGTTGGTGGATCAGGTGTTGATGGTTGTGCACAACTGGACAAATGAATATAGATGAGAATAACCTATGGGTACCTTATTCCTAGGTGGCAGCCCTCCTCACATGTGTTCCACTCACTAAATCCATGTACAAGTGGTCATGCCTTCGTGGTTGTCCTCTACAGTTGTGATGATGTATTTCATGCCCATGCCCCCTGAGGCACAGGGCTGGGGAACAACATATATGTAGGTACATGTGATGGTCACATTGTAGATGACTGTCATCACATTTAAGCATGCATGTGTCCCAAACAACACTGACCCCTTATGATTTGCAACTGCATACCATCCTGCCAATTACATCTACAAGTCACTGTTCTTGTGAGCTTTGAAGTTGACTCAGATGATAAAGATTAATCGACCTGGCCCATGTAAAGTAGTCACTGTCTTTGCATTGTGACACATTGCACTACATCAATGCACAGATCACTTTGTTTGGTCCAACTCTTGTTGTGCTTTGCTGTGGTGTAAAAGACATGATGGGTAGGCAGCGTTGCCATTACATTCATCAGGGACATTGTAATATCTGAACTGTGATTTGGACTGCATGTGCAAATCGAGGTTGAGTGTTAGATTATCATCTGTACATGCATCACACAATGATGACATTGATGGTTGCCTGACTCATTTTTACAGCTGCCAACATGGATGTTGCGGAAATCAGGGCTTTCGAGAAGCGGGCAGTGCGATACTGACACATCTTGGATGTGGAGTCTGGGTACCGAAAGATGGCACAACGCTATCAAAAAGAGTGAGCCACCAGGGAATGGCAGGGTTTCAGCCAAGGGGGACCGGCATTAGCCACAAAGGTTGAAGCCACCGCCACAACTACACACAGTACCACAGAAGCAACTGTCACATCTAACCCATCTGCTGCACCGTCAACCTCTGCACCTCAGATCACCACACTTGCTGCACCATCAACCTCAGCAACACAGACCCCCACACCTGCTGCAATGGACATGGCCATAATTGTTGAGCTCCAGGGGGACATGAAAAAGGAGTTAAAATTGCTGGACAGCATTCACAAGGATGTGGACTAAAACACACGGAGACTGAAGGCAATTAAAAAGATACTGAGAAGGGCCAACCTGTGAACTCTTGCCTCCCCTCACCACTAGTTCAGTCCCATCCCTCCTCGTCCCTTATACTGTTATGTAGTGCGTTTAGAGATAGGGTAGTTGTTTAGATAGAATAAGTAGGTTTGGGGGGTGGTTTCTCATATTATTTCATGTTAGTTTGTGGGTGGGTGGGTAGGGGTTAATGTTGGGGCTTTTGTGTACTTAAATAAATAAATAAAAAAATGTAAAACAAATATATATATTTGTTTAGTATTAGGTAGTATATGTTTAGGTTAGCATATGTTGTCCTGCATGTGTCTCATCATATAAGGGAGGTGGGGGGCAAATGTTTGGAGTGTGTTGTTAAATGTGGTAAGTAAGCTTAGCATCAGGTACTTAGGGCCAGTTGTGGGTAATGTATAGTTAGTATAGATTAGGTTAGTATAGGTGTGTTACATAGTTCTAAGTTCTGTTCCGTACATAGTTATTAAAAATGTAGGTACTGCATTTGTCATATGCTTGTGGCTCAGGGTCTTTGTATGAGTGGACAGTGCCAATTGTCTGTTGGCCTGTGAATTCCATCCTGCTTCCACATCCCTCTCTTGACATGTTAATTCCCACTTCCAACTGAGCTGTCACATTGGCAGCTACAACAAATTTAAATCTCAATGCATCTGCCATCCATTATATCCACCACTCAACGTGACTATGGTTCCCATGTATTGGACAGGTAGGTGTGCTTTTTAAGCTGTAATTGTTTGGATCCTATATCGGGATGTTGGGCACTGTGGGACGTCTGCCTGCAGCCTGATGTTCATATTAACACTTCTAAACTGAGTAGTGGCAATTTCAGATGATGTCAAGTATACAAATTTCACGCCAATGTGTTTTACTCGTACTACCAGCTGACGTTATTGGCTGAACACTCTTACACAGCCTTTCCTGCTGTATCTTGTAGGTGAGGCATGTATGTTTAAAGCAAATGTCACATACACAGTGACTTGCTTGTAGGGGATGTGGCCAGCACTGACGTTCATCTTGTAGATACCTTGTGCGTAGATATCTGCCCACATTATTTCTGCACTTGGTATTGACACTCTGTGACCATAGACATGCTACATGCATCACAAAACTCCAGCAAAGTAGATGTGTCACATTACACAGAGACAAAGTGGGTGTGTATGTGCTGTTTATTTGAAAGTTGTAGTGCAATATTTACATAGTCTAGGTCTGTGACCCAATAAGTGTACAGCATTCTATTGAGATGCAACACAAGTGCAAGGTTGACGGACATGTCATTGGACATGCTGAGGTGAACTGTCATTCAGTGCAGAGGAACATGAAATGCCAATGGAGTAGTGAGAGACTATTACAGTCCATAGTGGAAAGGTTAACAGTCTGTCAGTGAAGAGTGCATGTCACCAACTGTAGCTACATTGGCAAGTTGTCAAGCACAGGACAAAGGGAAATCACTGCCCATGTGGCATGGGCTGGTGCTACCGGGTACTCCTACGGGTGAAGATGATCTATTCCACATCGTCATCCTCTGATGTGTGTGTCGTCTCCTCTGCCCTTGATGGTGGTGGTGGTGAGTTTGAGGGGGCCACAGGAAGCCATCGTCCTCTGCAATGAGAAATTGTACAATTTGTGTGTCTGTGTTGTGCCAGTTGTAATGTGATGTCACTGACTTCCTATTAGTGGTGCATTGTCATCTTGGTTCCCATACATTGCTCCTGTCATTAATGTTTGCAGACTCTCAGCCCTATACCCCACCTGCATGTCACATGTAGTGTGGGCAGTTTGGGCAATTGACTGAGTCACATCTTCTAGGTGTGGGTTCTGTCCAAATTGTGGCTTGCCACCTTCTTGTCCTCATCAACCCTCCCTCAGATTCAATTTGCATGGTGAGGCCTTGCAATGATTGTTGGTGTGCTGATGCCACCTGCACCACACATAACAATATGGCCCTGTCCCAGTCTATTATTTTTCACATACACCTATGCAGTGCTGAGACCTAGCACCACACCATGCAAGGCATTTCCATGAGACAATGCACGTGTTATCATTGGTAGTTTGTCTTGTTGCTGTTTGTGTATGTGTGCTACATTGCATTCACCTGATGGACCTGACAGAGTTCAATTTTCTCTTGTGACTGTGTGGGTGGGTTTGCCTTCTTACACACAAATATCCTCTCCCTCAATGTGGTTGTCTTAGCACTATGATACCTGAGATTTAGCATGGTGGCATTGCAGCTATTGTGACACAGGCGCAGGGGTTAACACAGGGATGGGCAGCATGGGTATGAGATTACTGCTGTGTACATCATCATATATGTGACAGTGCCTGATGGTTGTTGAGTCTATGGACATGACCAGTTGACAGGAGTTGCACTTGGATAGGGATTGATGGGGATTGATCACATAGTCATACTGAACCCTCATTTTGGGTGTGTTTGTTCCATGGGCACCTAACTGGCATATCCTAATTGACCAACGCACACAGCACAGGTAGTTGTGGCAAATGTTGTCGATGGGGAATGCCACTTGAGCCAATGGCCTGAGACTGGGCATTGTCCTATAGTTTACATTCTGACAATACCAGCTGTCCTGTGACAAAAGACCAGTTTTACGTTCTACCCTACCCTCCTGGTGTGCTTCACAATTTCCAACAGTCGTGGCATGGCAGTGTTTCCCCATGCAAAGGATGTTGGTGTTGTGTTGTGCTGTGCCCCTGGATGCCCATGCACAGCCCATGCACCTAGCATGGGCAGTGCAGGGAGTCCTGTTCCGTGCCTCTTTGCCCTTTCCACTGCCTGATTTGCAGGGCTGACATGCATTGTGCAGTAGGTATGTGCCTCCCCCTTCTTGCACTTGATATTTTGGCAATGTGGTCCCCCATGCAACTTACATGCATATGTGTTCTTTCCTGGCAGTCTGTGCTGTCCTGTCATGTGATACCAGTGACGATTTCCTCCGGGATGACGGCTGCAACCGTCTCCTCCATCTAGTAAAAGTCCTCTTGCAGTGCTGGACTCCCACCCCCGGTCTGCAGTGCTGCCTTCCTGTTCCTTGCTATTTTTTCCTTTGTCCTCCCCTTGCAGTCATGCCAGCATTTCTTGCACTCAGTGACAGTTCTCCTGATCTCTGCCACACTGTTAATCTTGTCCACAATCTGTTGCCAAATTGCCTTTCTTCTCCAAATTGGCAATTTAGAGGTGATGAAGAGTTGATGCTGGTGCTCCATTAACTCTCTCATCAGTATTTCATGCTCCTCTAGACTGAAGCAACACTTCCTCTTCTTCTTGTCTCTCCCCTGGGTCTTGTCTGTGTCCTCCTGGCTGGTTCCTAGATGTCTGGGGTCTCCCTGAGGTCTCTCCTGGCTTCTGGGATCCAGTTTTGGGCTCCTTTGCACTGTTTGCTCTGTTTGCGTGAACGCTATTGAAGGGAAAAATGGCACATATCCGCTTTGCGATGTGTTTACATGTCGTAAACTGGATTATAGTCATTTTTCCTGCGTTAACATAATTTTGTCTTATGACAAGGCGCAATAGTTAGCATCAGGAAAAATGACTCTAATCTCTTCTTAGCGCCACCCAGCATCAAAGTATAAATATGACGCACAGGTGGCGTTAAGAAATGGCGCTAGCCAGCGCTAAACTTTTTGACGCAAAACTGTATAAATCTGGCCCATAATTACTGAGTCTCTTAGAGTGATTTTATTGATTGCACTTGCTCCTATCTCATCTTTCAGTAGTAAAGTATTTCTTGAGCATACCTGCAAAGTCAGACCAGCTCCGTGAGCAATTTGAAGAAGATAAATGCCTCAGGTCTTCCTGGGTGATTAGAAGTCGCACTATATTGTGTCTGTTTAGCACATTTGTTACTGCTGCAGAATTTATATTGGGCTTATAACACTGTTTAAATGTTTCTGTTTATCTCATTTTCCTGTCTTCATGTGCTTTAGAATGTGCTGTGGGGACGAGCCCTCTTGACAAAGATGAGACTGTGGTCCTAAAAATGTAGCCTGAGTTGAGCCATTAGGGAAGAAATATATGGTGTGTGTTTGGTGCAGCGTTAGTCAAGTAGTCCTGATCTTATTAAGTGATGATCCACAGCAACAAGTTGTGTTGTGCCCTTTTTCTGTGCAAGTTTTTTTAATAGTGACACAAAGTAAAATTGTGGTCACCACTCCGTCAGATGTTTGAGACTGCGAAGGGGTTTGGGTGTAATGCGGTGTCCCGTTGAGCCCCTGGCACTGCCATTGTTGGGTCTGGTAGATTATTTTGTTGCTGTTGGATGGGGGACGATTGTGGCATATCATGGAAAGACTTGTCATATACCTCACATGTGTTCTTAGGTACTCGGGGTTCTGTATCTGAGGGTAGGGATCCTGTTTGTTTAAAACTGGGGGACAATTAGTGGTAGTTTCTTTTTATTTCTGTGCTTTAGTGGTTTGCTCCTTTCTTTCATTCTGTTTTCCTGTTTTTGTTCTGTTTGCTCTTTATGGAACTATTGGCCTTTTCCAGGAGAGTTGAACTTGATTTTCTACTTGGTGAAGCAACTGATTTCAATGATGATAGGTCTTTTGTATCAATCGAGCCAGATAGTTCACTCTTATTTCCATATGTGCTGTGCCAATTTTTGTGGACTACAGCTACCACACACACATTTTTAGAAGATGGTGACCCATTTGAGATTATCTGTGATCGTTTTTGTTGGAGAATATTTATGGGCTCCATGGGCGGCAATGCTCAAGACTGTGTGTTATTTGTGTCACATCATAGAATGTACTTCCTCGAGCAAAAAGGACACTGTAGAAGGGAAGTCCTGTAGTTTTTCCACTATGGGGCTGCATTTGCATGTTTTATGAGATGATTTTATATTTTAGCATCCCCATGTAGCTCTTTAATCAGAAGATTACAATTTTTAAAGCAAGAGTCTATGACTGGTGTACATTGAGTTCATGACTCACAGTGAGATTTGGATGTTGAATTTGCTTGACTGAAACTCTAATTCTTAAGAGGTAGCATACAACATTTTAAATAGGCACAGCCAAATGTCTTGTTCCACCGTTCGCTGTGCTCGCATGATAGTTGTGGCCCTCCTGCTGTATTTCCAAAAGTAGGATGATTCCAGCTTTCCATTTCATTGTTGCAACGAAAAAGCATGAAAGTAGGTATTAGTTTGAAAATGTGTTAAATTTGGCCAGACATTTGTGGGGTAGGTGTGCGGGAATGGGACCAAGGAGTGTCAAAAAGGGTAAAGAATTCTCATTTGAGAATGGAGTTATTGAGACCACTGGCGGGGGTGAGTTTACAACAGGAGATAATGCTAAGGGCTGTTCTGTTGTCCTTGCCATCGCCGTTGAGTTTTCTCTGTTCCTGGTGCATCATGCTCTGGTGCGTATTTTTGGAGTTCTTGATTTCAATGTATGTATAATGGGGTTTGCTTCTTTTTTCCCTCTCAGTTCCAGCGTTTGCTTTTTTCATGTTTTTTTTATTTTAGAGTGAAATGATTGGGAATTTAAGAGTTAGTACAGGGCAAAATTGGCTTCTTGTGCTCATATACTCTTGAGTTCTTGTGCTAAGTTCTGACGAGTGCCAGGTAAGAAATGGGCAAAGTAGTCACAGAGTAATATTTGGCTGAATCAGTGCAGAGTTAAGGCAGCCAGGGGAGCCCGATAAGAAAATGAGGCTGCATTACCAGCATTTCCTGTGTCTCCTGGTTTAGTCTTGATTTTAGTCATCTTCTCCAATGTAGGGCCCCGTGGAGAGTAGACGCAGTCTAGTCTCTCGACGGGAGCATTCAGGCTGGAAAGAGACGGCCAGGATTAGGATAGGATAGGGGTAAGGGGGGGGGTTTAAGGGGTGAGGTATATAGGGAGGAGCTGGGGGTAGGATCAGCCTCTTCTGCGCCAGCCCGTCATACTGAACTGAGGTTGGTCACCCGCCTGCCCTACATGAGGAAGTGAGGGGTGCATTTGAGTAATGGAGTATGCGAACATGGGTAATGTGGTGGGTATGGAAGTTTTAGGGCAGGTTGCTAAGTGTGGGCAGTAGATGGGGAGGGTGGAGAGTCAGAGGTGGGTCTGGCTACCCCTCCAGGGGGAAAAAAGAAGCAGGTGAAGGTTGACAGAGTGAGGGATGCCCGATTCAGACAGGAGACGAAGGGAAATGGGGGACTTGTGGGGTAATGGAATTGGAGGCTGGGTGAATGGAGGCAAAAGTTGGGGAATCATGTGAGAATGGAAGACGTGGGAGCTCCAAAGGGTAATGAAAAGTTGTTCATTTAAAGTTCCAGTTTATGTTGATGTTATATTATGATGAGCATTCCTGTTCTAATAAATGGCCTTTTACACTAGTCAAATAGGTGTTGAAATCTATGTCCAGAGTGCTAATCTGCAGGGACAGTGAATGCCACTGTTCACACCTTGTGGTCCCACCCCCGTGGCTTGCAAGCATTTATTACGGGGGCTTGATGCAGGCTTGTTTTTTAAGGCCAGAGGCGGTGAGCAATGAGCGGTTAAAGGCACGTCAGCCCTCGTGAAGCTCACAGGGTGGGCAGGAGAGGGGGCTGGCAGATTTTTTGCAGGAAAATGCAATGCACTACCTTCTCTCCTCGTCCCTCACTGTACATCCAAGGGGAAAATACTGACACTGATCTCTGGAGTGGCGGGCCTTCACCTGGTGACCGACTGCAGTAGCACCAGGAGGCCACAAGCACTGCCAGCTGCTTCCATGACACTTCACTTCAATTCGCAGTCCCACAAAACCAAACCCCTCACCTTGTCTCACCTCACAAACTTGTTGATCGGTCAGGAGGGTGTCAGAAAGGCAACACTGCTCACTGCTTGCCTGATCCTGTACTCCAGCGACATCCGTCCTCTTCAACATCTTTGGTGAGTGTGGCAACAACTACAGAGTGTGCTATGCATTCCCTCTGCTGCACGCTAATGCTACGAGAAGAAGGGTATCAACTGCTAGTGCTTCACCGAGGATATGGTCCCGGCAAAGGACCCATTTAACAGTTAACATGATGAATTTTTATAACACAGAACTCTTGAATATCGTAAGTAATAACTGTACCACATTAAGGTAAAACAAAGGCCAGGACAGTGTGGGAACTTTCCAACTAATGAACTGCCTGGGACAGAAGAAGATAAAAAAAGTACCTGCAGCAATTATATCTATCTGCCTATGCAATTGTTTACAGATTTTCATTTAATGTCACAGACTGGAAAAACTGTTTTGATGGCTAAGGATGCTAGACAATTGCTGGGCGACAAGGAGAAGAGCGTCCAGTTCCTGATTGGGAAAAGCTTTGCTATTTTTGAGCATGAACAGAAACAGCTGTATATGTCTGAAAGAAAATCAAAACGAGTACTGGTGATTGACCTTGGCTCTGGAAATGGACGGCCAGGAAGCCATGTTTGAATGTTGGGGGATTCAGTCCTAAACATTTCAACATCTATTTACCACCTACCTTTAACAAAAAACATTGACTAATATAAGTGAATAATACTAAGATTCAAAACGACAACATGTTTTTACTAAAGTAATTGGAAGCATTCACTACAAATGTGCATCAAGTAGCCTTTTTTTTAAAACAATAAACAACATGGTCATGTGATTAGCTTTTTATATCCAAAGTCTGCTTATATTTGAAAAAAGCATTGTAGTTCATTTTTTTTTAGATATAATTAATTTGTTTAACAGATAAAACATCTTTGTAATCAAAGCTTGTTTATATACTAATTTAATGTTGTTTGGCAGTTAATGCTCATCTACCACATGAGATATTATCTGAATAAGCCTTTCTTGTGCTTGCAAAGGAAACACGGGTTTGTTAATACTCCACGGATAAACTGTTTTACTTATTAGAAATCAGATGACATTAATATTGACTTTTCAGTAACCCACAATAGGACTGAGGCCCTCTGAGTTTAATAATCCAGTTCCCTACACTTTCATTTCCACCGTGACCCACATGGCTCCTCGTGTAGCAAATATTTACTAATGAACGCTGTGAGCTGGTCTTTCCATTTTCAGTAAGAACAAAAAATATCCTGATAACAATGCCAAATATGGTACGTACCTTTTTAATTGGCCTGTCAGAAAAAAAAAAAAAAAAACTAGAATGTACATCAGGCAGTCCCCTTACCTTGGGCTATAGACTGCAACGTGATTCAGATATGTGACTTGCCAACCAAACAACTCCCTTCATCGGAAGTCTTCTATAAGTGGCAGGGCATAGCTGAGCCCTAACTGCGTCACTTTGAAATAAAAGTTAAAATATTTCATTAAGTTTCAGATTTAAGAGCGATAATTCAACTCAAAAAGAGTTCTGAATGCTACCAAGAATAACTAAAGAAGAAACATTCCATATGCGCAAGTGAAAAGAGTAAATACGATCACTAAGTGAATTAAAGGGTTATTGTAAACACAATTAATATAGCCTAATTGATTATCATCAAAGAATTACAAGATTACAGTATTTATGAAGAATTGCCAAAATATTTGATATTATAACAAAATATTATGAAATTTACTAATAGATATGTTAGCACCCTGGCCAGTAAAAAAAATCAAGCCCAAGATGTATGAATTTATAATAGGGGAAATTGACATTTCTGTAACTAGTTTTTTTGTAATACGTGAAATTACAGCAACATTATGCATTATTATGAAAAATGCAAATCAGTCATTCTGTTGTACATTTTAGCAGGAAATGCATCATCACATCAGTTTTTGTCATGTGGATACATTTCAACAAAAGCACCATTAACAACAGGTGCTCACTTTTGGTTGTTTTTGTGTGTTGGTGGTAAATGTTCATAGAAATTTGCACACTTCTCAGTAATTGGTACCGTGAATGGCACATAAATAATCAAAATGGAATAATGGCATTTTGTGGGAAATTATGGTTAAAAATATATTGATATCTGGACGGAGGGCTGAAATTTAAAAATGCAAGCCTTTCAAAGGGCTGAGGGAACTTTTTTGGAGCAAGCTTTTTTGATTGGCATCATGCATGGCATGTTCAATGACATAATTGATGACATATCTGGTGGCTTAAGATGACATCACTGATTACATCACTGACATCATCCACTAATCTTCTGTTCAATTTACTCTACAAACCAGTACATCCCTTAAAATATGTAAAAAAGTACTACATCTTGCAGAATCATATACACTATAAATTACATAAACATATGTGCTTATATACAATATTTACACAACAGAACACACTCTCTAGACACTAGCTCCTCTCATGCATATCCTTCACCATGTGCACAAATTTTAATGAAGAGTCCTACCTCCAGACACTCTAGCCCCTACTACAGAAAACCGTCGCTCTATGCCACAACTTTTCTTGGAAAGCTGACTGTCTACATGCTCTCAAACACTACTAAGTAGGGGTGGGTGGAATTTTTTATTCTGCCAGCAGAATTAGAGTAATTTACTAATTCTGCGTTCCACCAGAGAAATTAAATTAGTTTTATAGTGGTTTTAACCAGGTCTGGAAGAGGGAGCAGTTCCTCAATGTTTGAAAACCACTGCAGATTAAACTTTATCTGCAGTGAATTTTAAACATAGAGGGACAGCAGTGCAGTCCTTACTCCTTGGTGCCCGTACATAAGAAAGTAATGTTGCTCAGTTGTATGTATTAGAATGGATACCGCAAAGTACGCTCATATACTTATGCAAGAGCAGACAGAGTTATGCACTACACTGAAGTGCACTGTGTACCCCTCGGTGCCCTTAAGTAAGTATTTAAGCGCACAAGAGGTATGAACTGGAGTGGATACCCCCGGTGCCCTTACATCCTTATTTATGGGGACTGAGGGTTATGAATTGCACTGTGATGCACTGCATACCCCTCAGTGTCCTGACATAAATATGTAAGTGCACTGAGTGTTATTGTTGGAAAGTGGATTATTGGTAAGAGCACGTAAGTACCTACCCTTGGCAACAGGCCACTTGCCCTCACTTAGGTCAGTTAGGTCTCACTAAATGAAACCCAGCTCAACCCTTGGTAGTTTGGCAACAAGCAGCAAAGCTTGACTTAGGAGACAAGTGTATAAAGTATTTAAAAATCACAAAACAGTTTATAAGTAACACACAAAACACGATAAAAAATCAAACACCAATTTATAAAAAAATGTTCTATTTTCATCTTTAAAATGACACTGAAATGATTACAATCGGATAATGGGAATTGGAGATATGAAATAAAAAAAAAATAATGTTTCCTAGCGCATAGAAGCAACTAGCGCTCAAAGGGTTGAAAAAGGTCACACTGGACAGGGACAAAGACCAGAGTTCAGGCCACCCACAAGGTAGCACTGTTAATTTTACTTCCAGAAGTGTTTCTTGATTCAGGAAAGTGGTCCACAGCATCAGCCAAGGGTTCAGAGGCTCTGGTGTGCCACTTGGGGTATGGGACTACAACTCCCACAATGCACCTCTTCAACTTATGGAGTTGCTCCAAACATCTCCAAACTACTGGTTTTTCTTCCAGAGGTCCTTTTGGGTCCTTGAAGTGTCCACAACTTGATCCAAGGTTCCAGAAGCTCTGAGTTGCTCCTTGGGAGCTGGGACTATAATTCCCAGAATGCACCTGGTCAGAATCCTCAAATGGCCACTGGAAGCTTGTCAGCTGGGCTCTGCTTGCAGGACTTGATGCAGAGGACTCTGGGCAAGTGATTTGTACCTGCAACAAACAGGGAGTCCCTCCTTAAAGCAGTAGAAGACAGGGAAAGTCCTTTTAGTGGTGAAGCCCAAGAGTGCATCTTGTGCAGTCCTTCAGAGAACAGTGTCCAGGTGCAGGTCAGGGGTCCATCAGGGCAGTCCTTCTTCTTTGTCTTGTTCCTTGTAGGGATCTGAGGTGTGGGTGCAGCTCTGTCATATGTATCCTTGCTCCTGGGTGAACAACAGTGGGATCCTGGGTATCCAATCACAGTCAGACTCCTTCCCCCTTTGATGACCACCTCCTGGGAAGTGTGGCAGATATCAATCCCAGTGGGCAACATTTCTAAAAAATCCAGCATGGCTGAACGTGATTTTTGGATGTTAGTTCTGGCTGAGCCCACCTACTGATATGGCTACAAATCCTAAACACACCCCTCTCCTGCCCTCTCCTAATCTGATCAAGAGGACACCTAATTGTCTGGGGTTGCAGGATGTGAGGGAGGTGCTGGGCTTCTCCAAATGTCCATCCCTGCCTTTGAAGACCAGTTTGGTCGCCCAGCCCCCTTCCTGTTTCCTCATCTGCTGAGACAGATCTCCTCCCCCAGGCACATCCTTTGTGTTCAGCCCCGGCCACTTCACACCTCATCAAGGCAGCCTGGACAGGCTTCCAGAGGCTGGCCAATCAGAGAAGGGCACTACAGAGCTGAAGTTGGCAACTTTCAGGTAGAGTTTTAAAACTCTTTACCTGATCTAGTTATATTAAATCCAACAATTGCAAGTTGTGGGATTTATTATACCAATTCATTTGATACCAAAGTCAGGATATCTGACACTTAAGGGGACTTTATTGATTAAAATAAAGTCTCACAATTTTAGCCTATAGAGCCCATCCAGTACAGCGAGGGAAAAACAAATTTGGCTATTTCACCTCACCAGGACTTATAAAACAATTTTGTATAAGGTCTCTGTTTATAGTTACAAGGCACCCTACCCTAGAGGCACATATGGCACACCTCAGGGGTGACATATGTAATAATAAGGTAGTTTAAGACTTTGGAAGTACTTTTACTTTCAAAGTAGAATGTGCATATAACTTTAGTTTAAAAGCAGCCAGCAAGGCAGGCCTGCCTTGAAAATGACACTGGGCACCTCAGCAGTGCACCTATGGGTGCACTACCTATGCTGGGGTCCCTAAACCTAAATGCCTTACCATATACAGTACTAGGGACTTATAGGTAGGTTGGCATTGCCAAATTAATGAGCCTACTTTGCATACTCATTTTACACAGAGCACAGACCCTGGGACTGGTTAGCAGTGCCCAGGGCACCATTAGAATCAGGAAAACACAAGCAAAAAGTAAAAAAATAGGGCAAAAAGTTAGGGGGGCTCTGCAATTAGGCCTGTTTTCTTACAGTTATGCATTGCAGTGGATACCTCTTGGTGCCTTTACATACATATGTCAGGGCACAAAGGGGTATGCACTGAACTTAAATACACTGCAAAGTGCACTGCTTACGCCTTGGTGCCATTACATATTTACGGAAGGGCAACGAGGGCTATGCACTGCCAGCTCATTGTGCTGCTCGCTCTACCCCTTCACAGAATTCCATAGAATCCTGTGTAATTTTAATGTAATTCTGCAGAATTCTGTGGAACGAAACTCTGCCAATTCTGCTCACCCCTACTGTTAAGTGGTGAATTCCCTACTACATAAGCCTTTGTCCTGTGGACATCTCTTCAGGGAGTGCCCACACTCCCCTCACACCAAGTCCTATTTGGAAGCCAAGTATGTTGCAAATGCATATACTAATTAGCAGTGCGAAAAGCTATAGCAAGTTTGCTTTAGTTATAGCTCTCTATATATTGCTCTGTGTCAGAAGCATATAGCTGCGCCGGAAGGCGTCTCAGTCATGTCATCAGTTATATTGTCAATAATGCTAAAAAGATAAAAACATAACAATATTAACTACTTATTTTGATACCACAGTCTTGATATGAACTAGAATTGAATGCCTATGAGGCCCAATCTAATCAACAGAGATTCCAGTTTCTGTAAGGAATTATTGACTCACCTTCAAAGCTCACACTGAAAGTGATTAATGTATGTGCACAAAGACTGATCAAACAGTAATACAATTAAACTAAACATTCAAATCACATAAAAACATAACATAAATATATTGAAACAGAACATACAGTAGGGAACATGGAAAAAAATTAAATTGAAGGGTATTTTAAAACTACTAAAAATAATCCAGAAAAGTAGGCCAGTTTAAATTATTTTGACGTCATCAAAAGGTTTTGTTTGATTTTTATTCATTGGTTTGAACCACAATGTCTCACCCTTTGAATCACAGTGGAATGCCTGAATATCCAGGAAGGGTTCTTGTAGCTTTGTCTAGAGAAAGTAAAAGTTCCTGATTCACCAGTTGGAGGTAATGTGAATATGGTAAGACTCTAGGCAAGCATTTTCAAACATCAGCTTGAACTGCGATAAGTGTCAGGTCAAGGAGGAATTGAACCTGTACACTTAGTGATTGGATGTTTGGGTAAAATGGTTAGGCAACTCCTTCAGCTGTGATTTGTTTCTGGGTTGGCATGAGTATAGGTCAAACACTGGCTCAACACACAATTTTCTCAGTTTCAAAATTTGAATGCATGAATTTATGTTTAGCAATACTTTGTTTATGATCCACTTTTCTTCAAGACTAAGGGGCATATTTATACTCTGTTTGCGCCGGAATTGCGTCGTTTTTTTTGACGCAATTCCGACGCAAAACTAACTCCATATTTATACTTTGGCGTTAGACGCGTCTAGCGCCAAAGTCGATGGAGTTTGCGTCATTTTTTAGCGTGGACACCTACTTTGCGTTCATGATATGCAAGGTAGGCGTTCCCGTCTAAAAAATTTACTCCGAGGCATGTGCGCCGTATTTACACTCCCGGGCAAAATTCACGCCCGGGAGTGGGCAGGTAAAAAAAAAAGATTTCCGGCCGCTTTTGCAGCGTTTTTTTACCACCTGGTCAGGGCAGGCGTTAAGGGACCTGTGGGCTCGGAAGGAACCCAGAGGTGCCCTCCCAAGCCCCCAGGGACACCCCCTGCCACCCTTGCCCACCCCAGGAGGACACCCAAGGCTGGAGGGACCCATCCCAGGGACATTAAGGTAAGTTCAGGTAATTTTTTTTTTTTTTTTTTGGCTAGTGGGGCCTGATTTGTGCCCCCCTACATGCCACTATGTCCAATGACCATGCCCAGGGGACAGAAGTCCCCTGGGCATGGCCATTGGGCAAGGGGGCATGACTCCTGTCTTTGCTAAGACAGAAGTCATTTCAATGGAGGTTAGGAGTCGAAAAAAATGGCGTAAATCGGGTTGAGGCGAAAAATTTGCCTCAGCCTGACTTGCCCCATTTTTTGGCGCCCAAGCTCCATATCCCCCTACGCCGGCGCTGCCTGGTGTACGTCGTTTCTTTTCACGCACACCAGGCAGCGCCGGCGGCTAACGCCTGCTAACGTCATTGAATAAATACGGCGCCCGCATGGTGCTTCAGAATGGCGTTAGCCGGCGCTAATTTTTTTTACGCAAAACTGCGTTAGCGCAGTTGTGCGTCAAAAAGTATAAATATGGCCCTAACTACTCTGAACAAGCTCCTTCTTTAACAGTAGTTCTGAGCACTGCTTCTTCTGAGCACAAGCTATTTTCAGCTGGACAGAGTCCAGACTCCTTAGAGCAAGTTCCTCAAGCAAACTATCTCTTCAGAATATGCAGGTTGTTAGAAATGGGGTCTTTGGTTGGCTCTCAGGTTACCCCCTGTCCAAGCAAGGACCTTCACTCTAGTCAGGGTAAAGGAGAATCACCCTCAGCTAACCCCTGCTCACCCCCTTGGTAGCTTAGCATGAGCAGGCAGGCTTAACTTCAGAGATCTAAGTGAAAGTATTTGTACCAACACACGCAGTAACTTAATGAAAACACTACAAAATGACACAACACGGGTTTAGAAACATAGAAAATATTTATCTAAACAAAACAAGACCAAAATGACAAAAATCCAAGATACACAAGTCAAGTTATTCATTTTAAAAGCAAAAGAGTCTTAAATATGTTTGTAAACAGTAAAAACACTGTTAGCCTTGAAAAGTACCTGGGTAGCGTCAAAATAATATGCATGGGCGAGTGTGCATTGAAAAAGGTAAGCAGTGCGACGATTTCTCACCCACCAGCGATACCGTGTATCGTTTCTCCTTCTCTGCTTGGGTCGGCGTGTGTTGTTTTTTCTGTCTGCAGGAGAGCAATGCGTCGATCTGGTCCAGCACTCGGGTTGCATCATTTTTCCGTGCCCAGCAAGGTTAGCATCGAAAATCCTGCTGCATGGTATCAGCAGAACCGCGCAATGGTGGTTACGACGTAATCAGCCTCCGTCAGCGGGTGTTGTACATTATTCTTCCAGCTATGTGTGTCGATTTTCCAGCCACGATGCCGGTGGAGCATCAATTTGTGCTGCGTCTCAGAAGGTGCGTCAATATTTCCCTGCACAGTGGTCTGTGCATGGAT
Organism: Pleurodeles waltl; assembly: GCF_031143425.1. NCBI lineage: Eukaryota > Metazoa > Chordata > Amphibia > Caudata > Salamandridae > Pleurodeles > Pleurodeles waltl. The sequence goes on along the minus strand of NC_090439.1, from coordinate 947,295,003 downwards.
TTTCAGTCTTGGTCTGCCAGCTTCACCTTCCAAGGCCCCAGGAACTGGACAGGGCACCATTTGGCAAGGCAGGAGTCTCATCAGAGAGTCCATGTGCTGGCAGGAGAGGTCTTTGAGGGCCCTGAGACGTTAACAACAGGAGACAAGCTAAGGAAAAGCCCTTGGAGATATCTTCACAAGCAGGAATGCACAACAAAGTCCAGTCTTTGACCCTTACACAGGCAGAAGAGGCAACTTCAGGATAGCTCCACAAAGCACAGTCACAGGCATGCCAGCACTTCTTCTCAGCTCTTCAGCTCTTCTCCAGGCAGAGGTTCCTCTTGATGTCCAGAAGTGATCTAAAGTCTGTGGTTTTGGGTGCTCTTCTTATACCCATTTTGGCCTTTGAAGTAGGCCTACTTCCAAGGAAAGTCTATCTTGTTTGTGAAATCCTGCCTTGCCCAGGTCAGGCCCCAGACACACACCAGGGGGTTGGAGACTGCATTGTGTGAGGGCAGACACAGCCCTTTCAGGTGTGAGTGACCACTCCTCCTCTCCTCCTAGCACAGATGCTCATCAGGATATGCAAGCTACACCCCAGCTCCCTTTGTGTCATTGTCTAGAGAGAGGTGCAAACAGCCCAACTGTCAAACTGACCCAGACAGGGAATTCACAAACAGGCAGTCACAGAATGGTTTAAGCAAGAAAATGCTCACTTTCTAAAAGTGGCATTTTCAAACACACAATCTCAAAAACAACTTTACTAAAAGGTGTATTTTTAAATTGTGAGCTCAGAGACCTCAAACTCCACATGTCTACCTGCTCCCAAAGGGAATCTATGCTTTGATCATTTTTAAAGGTAGCCCCATGTTAACCTATGAGAGAGAGATAGGCCTTGCAACAGTGAAAAACGAATTTGGCAGTATTACACTGTCAGGACATATATAACACATTAGTATATGTCCTACCTTAAACATACACTGCACCCTGTCCATGGGGTTACCTAGGGCCTATCTTAGGGGTGCCTTACATGTAAGAAAAGGGAAGGTTAAGGCCTGGCAAGTGGGTACACTCGCCAAGTCGAATTGGCAGTTTAAAACTGCACACACAGACACTGCAGTGGCAATACTGAGTCATGTTTACAGAGCTACTAATGTGGGTGGCACAACCAGTGCTGAAGGCCCACTAATAGTATTTGATTTACAGGCCCTGGTGACCTCTAATGCACTGTACTAGGGATTCACCAGTAAATCAAATATGCCAATCATGGAAAGCCAATTGCATACACATTTTATTCAGGAGCACTTGCACTTTTGAACTGCAAAGCAGTGATAAAGTACCCAGAGTAACACAACAGCAAAAGCAAAGTCCAGCACACATCAACAACCTGGGAAACAGAGGCACAAAGTTAGGGGAGACCACGCCAAGGATGAAAAGTCTAACAGTTTCAGGTACTTTCTTTGTGTCCATAGGGACACAACTGTCCAAAGGGGCAGTTGTGTCCCTATGGACACAAAGAAAGTACATTGGTAGTGCCAGATCTGGAGAAAAGTGCTAGCAAGTGAGGCCCAGGTGCTCTAACATTTTGCATTACTTTTGTAATGCAAACCTGGTGCAAATTGTTATGGTGGTATTTTTTTTCCAATGTCAATCAGGAATCACATTGGGAAGGGGCCAAATTAAAGCAATGTAGCCCTATGTGCTATTTTGCTTCAAAGCAATGCAGTCTATGGTTGAGACATGACTGTTCCCATCCAAATACCTAAGGGTTTTTATATAAGTCATTATCTACTAACATTGGCAGACTATGATGTCTGCCAAAAAAATATTACTCCTCGAGCCAGGCATTGGATATTTTCTTCCCTAAGCCCGCCCCCTTTGTGCTCCACTATGGCCAGCTTCAAATACGTCTGGTTGGATGTCATCTAGAGATATGAAAGGAGGTTCCGAGACATGTCTTCAGTGTCTGACCTCTGGTGTATCACCTGTTTCATGAATGCAGCCACGTGCCACTCACTCATACTGGAGCAGGTGATACTGTTACTTTTGTCTGATACAGTCATAGCCTTTGGATTACCCCTGTGGGTTGTGTGACAGATGGTGATTGAATTACATTGTGTATTAACTCCCTGTTACACAGACTTTTAGTGATAGGGCCTGTTGATTTGAGTAGCATTTGCATGTAGCCAGAATTGATGTTGATGCTGGAGAGTCACAACTCAGAGCTAATGTTCTTTTCCCTTTGTGCCGCCATGTGCATACTTTTGTAGCCTGTGGAAATATATTTTAATGCTGCATCGTCTTTGACCTCTGCAATACTATCTTTACTTTTAGTATTTATAGCAGTTGTCCTGCATTATGAGATCTTGATGGGTGACAGATTGAGGTGTATTTAGAACCTGCTTGGAGGTGTTAGGTAGTTTGAAGCATTTTCAGATTGGTCTATCAGGTCTGCAAGTTTGCCTGTGAGAAACAAGCCTATGTTAATTTCACTGAAATCTTGCTTCTGGCTTTATGTTACTCCAAAATAATTAGCCTTCATGTCTGTGTGAAATTATGACAGAATATGACTGCTAACAAATATACTATTATGAGCTACTTGGAAGAAAAATGTAGACTTAGGTGCCATCTTCTAAGCCATAGGCAGGTTCACATTTTATTGGTTCCTATTTGAATTCACCTAATGGATGGCTTCTTTAAACCTGGAATATAATTAAAAGAAGGTAGTGATAAACAGCCTTTGGAGTTGTAGATTAAAGGCGCTGTAGATAATTGCATTTTAAGTGGTCATTCAGTGTTAAATTGTTCTTTGAAGCCATGCAATTTAAATCTTGCATCCCTGTCTCATTCGCATTGTTTAAATCTGGTGTTTTGAAGAGAACGAGAACAGACACAAATATGTTTTCACACATATGCATCAGAGTTGGAATGCAAGGTCCTTGGTTATAAAATACATCTTGTAACACCCTTCTTGCAGTGGTGAATTTTAATATTTATTAATTACAAATTGCACCTAACTATAACATTGCTGCAATATTTGGATGTTTTAGTTAATATCTATGTTTTTGTATGGGGTTGGGAACAGAAAAGCAAGGACCTATGCCTAAACTAAGCAGCTAATCCCAAACCATGCACAGTTGGGGTCCCTGTGCGCACGGGGCCCAGTGCATGTATGGGCGGCCATGCACACATATGATGGGCCCGCAAGCATAGAGTGAACATGCTCATGGCCAACCACAAGGAGACACTGCACTCCGACAAAAAAAATAGAGTTCCAGCCAGGGGAGCATTAGAAAACATATGGTAAGCTCTCCTTGGGTCATCAATTTAATGACCCAGGAGACTTAGGGCCTGACTTGGAGTTTGGCAGAGGCAGTTACTCAGTCACAAATGTGACAAATATTCTGTCCACCATATTACAATCCCATAATAGCCTATGGAGAATGTAATGTGACGGTTGAGATATCTGTCACATGTGTGATTGATTAACCTCGCTGCCAAATTCTAAATCAGGCCTTACTGTGTTTTATTAATGTTGCTGGAGGTGGGAGGTGCTGCTGCATTTCTTGCAGCCCATTCAACGTTAAAAAAAGGTTTGGTGGCGTCTGTACCTTTTTTAGGCGTACCACCAACAGTAAAATATATAGCGAAAAAATGCCATCGGGCATTATGGGGCACTCCTTACCAGAGAAGTGAATTGTAAATAAGCGGCTCTGCTAGGGCACCCACAATGGCTGGGATGTTGGGGGCCATGGAGGGGGCCACAGGGCCCTCACAAACCATGCCAGTTCTCCAGTCACCTTTGATGCAGGAGCCAGACAATAAAATAAAAATAAAAACATCAGTGGGTGCACCAGTGCCTTCTGGGGCATCCACAATCCTGCCTTTGTTGGGGGCCAGGGGAGAGCACCAGGCTCCCATGCCCCAAGCTGTCTCATCAGCCAGCACCATAGTGTTTGCTGGAAGGGGTTGGCACCTTTTCTTTGCTACAGCCCAGCTGGGGCAGTTTTGAACTGCTCCCCCTGGATGAGAGCAAAGTGGAGTTCCCTGCCTGGAATAGTACAGGCAGGATATGCCCACTCTCTCCTGGCAATGAACTGCAGTTCCTGAAGGTGGGATTTCTGGGACACTGTAAAATGTTGCACCCTGGGGGATGGGGTCCTCTGGGCCAATACTGGCATGGAGAAAGGGCACAAGGCCCCTCTGCCCTTTCAAAGGAATTTCAGGTCCAGGTGTTAAACATCTGATCAGTGGTTAGAACATTAGCTGTGTCTAAATTTCCCATGGGGAAATTAATGGGAAAATATTTTTGGGACCCTCTTTGTCTCGGCTTTAGCTTGACGGATGACTCCACATTATTCATTGTGTCCTTTCTTGTGTCTTGTGATACAACATAACCAGTTGAAAGCTCTTTTCAACGATGCATATCATCATACCGGTGCAGAATGAAAAGTCTGAAACAATCACACAAAACAGGCTCTGATATATCACGTAATAAGGAGCTACGCAAGCATGTGATTCTTATCCATTACCAATGAGCAGCAAGAAAATGTAAGTCCTTAGTGGGTGTGATGCTGAAGCGACCACTATTCAAGCTGGTATTTCCAAGTCAATACACATGGTGCACCATGCACTTGGGACTTGAATATTCGTGCTGTTCATTGGTAAGGGATAAAGATCACTTTATAGTGCCTTACTACACGTTATATCAGAGTCTGTTTCATGTGATTGTTTCAAACCTTTAATTCTGCACATGCATGATGAAATGCATCACTGAAAAGAGTTTTGAATTGCCTATGTTGTATTACACAACACAATAATGGATTCCCTACAATTCAGGTAGGAGATTGATTTCACTTCCAACTATGGTTTGTTTAGCTTCTGTTTAGTTGTTTAGTTCTGACCTCATTTATGACATTACTAACATCTCAAATTACATAATTGATTATATCACTTGTGATATCATCCAATGAGTGTGCTAGTTTTTTTTGTAGTTTGCATAGTGGCACGTAAATCCCAAATTACTTTTCTACCTAATAATTTACAGTCTGGGTCCAGCTAATGGGTGTAAATGTTTACAAAACGCATGTGCTCTTAATGCATCATAGGTGTGTAGAGGTTTTGAATACATTATAAATGTTTGTCTGAAAGAGTAACCCTGTGAACAAGTAACAGTTCTACGTAGCATACAACACTGTGTGAACACCAGGTATTAAGCTATTCATATGTGCTTGTTTTGCTTTAGAAGATAGGATATCTGTAAAGTTTTCACCACAGTACAAAGTCTGCAGGCACCTTCAGACATTGATTATTTTAAGTCAATAGTGTCTTTTTTGCCGAGTGTTGCATAGTGTGCACATTGTTCTTAGTAAATACTTTTTAATACTCTGTAGAATATTTTGCATGAGTTTCACTGTCAGTGTGATAAAGTGTAAAGTGTTCCCAGTCCCAACTTCTGTACTCATATCAACTTCATTACGCAATGCAGGCTCTTTGTCTGTCAGGGGTTTGATACAGTCAAAAGCTGTTCATAATAGGGCATTTGTTCTGGAACAGACATTTAGTCAGAACAACAGAGTCAAACTTTTTGATGCTATTGCAGCGCTTTGCTACACTAGCGTCAAAAATGTTGATGGTAGTGTAGCAAAGTGCAAGGAGGCCCATTGATTTAAATGGATGCTTCATTTTAACACCTGCTCTGAGCAGGCATTCAAAATGACAGAATAAATGGCACAGTGAAATCTTTTACATTTCACTATGCCATTTTGCAGGCCTCCTATTGGGGGAACTCCCCCTTACATACATTATGCCAGGTGTAGGCATAATGTGGCGCAATGGGTTACAAAGTGGAGCAATACATGCATTGAGCCACTTTGTAAATATGGTGCAGGGGAAAGGCCACTTTAGTGCTGCCTTAACATTAAAAAAAAAAATGTTAAGGTGACAGTACAGTGGCGCAAGTGGCTTTTAAAGGAACTTTACTTACTCCAAACAGTTGTATACAGACTGAGCACCATATGCATTGATGGTTTCCCATATATCTGTGGTTGATTGCTAATGTGAACTATGCTGCCTGTGAAGTGAATAATTGGATGGAAGATGTCTGGATGATGTCATCAGTGATGTCACTGATGTCATAAATGATGTCATAGAACATGTCATCAGTGATCTAATTTGTGAGGTCATAAGCAGTGCACGGCGGGCTCTGCTAACTATAACTGATAAATTTGGGTGTTTTTTAGTTCAAAATGTATGACATATTTACTCAACTATAACGTTCCCTTTGTTTTTATCAGTGAGTTTCCACATTTTTTTAAAGATCTTTATCACACCAAGTTATAACATTTTTAATGTAAATTACTTCTTAATTACTATAGGTAAATGCAACCCCCTGCCGCACCGAGCCCTGGGCCATTCTCGGCAAGGAGTGGCCTGTGGCCACACCATATAGCCACCACCCACACGGCAAATCCCACACTGTGCACTGCCTTTGGCTGTATAAATAAAGGGAACAGGCCTTGTGGCCACCCATCCAAGAGCCTTGTAAGGCCTGAGGACCTCATCCCATGGGGCAAGTTTATAAATAAAGGGGAGAGAAAATGTGGACCCCTTCTCAGATCACTTTCAGCCCCAGGGATCCCAACCCCCTGGCTAGATGTGATTTTCAGGGGGTAGGGGCACATAGCCCCACCTCTCTTAACTGATTTTGGCCCCGGTACCTCATCCCTGGTGCCCTGTTTTATTAAAAGAGGGTGCCCTGGTGCTCACACAAAGGCCTCCACCATACACTCATTGAAAATGAGGGGGGAGCCCAGAGGTCACTACAGCCCCAGCTGGCTCCCTTCATACAACAGGAGCCGGCATTGTTCCAGCCTGCAGGAAACATCTCCTAATGATGCACCCTGTGGGCTGTAGAAACATTTTGATCTGTTTCCCTGACCGCTTCAGTTCAAAAGTCTTCTTCCAGTGGGCTAGAGCATTTTCAAAGCTCCTGCCCACTGGGGACGGACCTATTTTTAGCAATTGAGCTGCCCCATGGGATGGTGCTCTTGAGGGTCCTTGGGGCCATTAATGGCTCAAAAAGGGGGTCATGTGTCTCCTTCCCCCATTTCGTGTAATTTGGGCTCTTGAGCTGGGCTCCCTGGGGCCTGTCATGTTTCACGTAAGGGGCTGTGCGGCCCTTTCCCCTTGATTAATGATTTAAGCTCTGAGGATGGGCTCCCTGGGGCCTTTGATGGCTCAGGGAGGGGGTCGCCTGCTCCCCTCCCCATGTCCAATATGTTCAGCCCTGAGGGTGGGCTCTCTGGGGCTTCTGATGGCTCAGGGAGGGGCGGAGCACCCCACCTCCCCATAGAAAGTGTTTTTGGCCCCAGGAATGGGCTTTCTGGGGATTGTGGATGCTTGGGGAGTGGGACACACAGACCACCCCAGCTTTATGAATACAGCCTCTGGGGTGGGCTCACCAGGGCTTATAGGTCATAAATGTGGCAGAGCTGCCATTTTTTTCTTTGTTATCAGTCTAGTGAGACTACTAAGAGATTGTAGCATTTTTTGCTTTTGTTTTCCTTTTGGCCCCTGTGGGGTCACTTTGTTCCCCTCTTGGAGGCTAGGGGGTCATGGTATCCCTACCTGCCACCTATTCTTTTTTTTTTTTTTTTCAAGACAGGGGACTAAGGCCCTGATTCATACTTTTTGGGGCAAAATTGCACTAACACAGTTTTGCACCAAAAAGTTTAGCATCTGCTTGCACCATTTCTGTGCACCAGCAGGGCACCATATTTATGGAACGATGCAAAGGGTAGGCTAGTGTAAAAGAAAAAATGACTTTAGTCGGATGGGGCTGGCCATATGGAAGAAGGGGGTTTTGCACCAAAAAATGACGTTAGGCAGGTTAGAGCTAAAAAAATGACTCTAACTTGCCTAGAGTCATTTTCTGATGCAAAACCATCCATACCAAATGAATCCTGTCTTAGAAAAGACAGGAGTCTTGCCTACCACGCCAATGGCCAGCAGAGGGGACCAGGGTCCCTTGGGCATGGCCATTGCACCCTGTGCCATGTATGTGGGGCCATTTCAGAGCCCCCATGGCACTTTAAAAAATAAAATAAAATATTTACCTTTACTTACCTGGGATGCGGTCCCCCATCCTCCGTTGTCCCTCTGGTGTGGATGGGGGTGTCCTTGGGGCCTGGGGAGGGCACCTGTGTGCTTATTCCATGGTGTTCCTCCATGACAATAGGCCCACAGGTCCCCTAACGCCTGACCTGAGCTTTGCAATTTTTTTTTACCCCTCCTCCCTCCAGTGCACCATTTTTGCACTGCAGTATAAATATGGCGTTAAGGCCATAGAGTAATTTTTTGCATGGAAATGCCTACCTTGCATCTCATTAAGGCAAGGTAGGTTTCCAAGTTCAAAAAATGACTTTAACTCCATACATTTGGCACTAGACGGGTCTGGTCTGGAGTTAGTTTTGCACCGAATTAGAGTAGAAAAAATTGTGCTAATTTGGTGCAAGCAAAATATAAATATGCCCCTAAATCCTTGAGTCATGAGATATCAAGTTAGGCTCAAATTGGGCACACAGCTCTGATTTTGGCCCTGTCCAGTCTATAGGTGAGGATAATGTGCCTGTCCTCCAGTGTAGCCAAGTTCACCAGGGGGCTGTACATGGGGGTATGTCTCCATCTTCTATTCATCCCCAGCAGTAGGAATCAAATGCCAATGATAATCTATACCGGCAGTGACGGTATGCACCGCCGTGGACGTGACCGCCATTTTCTATCTGATACCTCACTTGCTACCTGATTGTCTACAGGAGAGGACTTACCCTGCATGTGCTGCTGTGACTTGTGTCTGGAACCTACCATTGCCCGAGTGACTTGGGAAGGGACCCCAGCCTTCACTTTGGAGGAGTTGGAGAGACTAGTGGATGGGGTCTTACCCCAGTATGGACTGCTGTATGGGCCTCTAGACCAACAGGTGAATACACTGTGGGCACGATGCATGTGGCATGAATGAATGGAGTGGTATATGTGAAGGCCTAGTGTAAGGGGGTGGGTGGATGACCTCTGGGCAGCGTATAGGTTCTGTGCTAGGCCATGTGTGTGTGAATGGTGATGTGAAGGGGTCTGGTGAACCATAAGTGTAACAGGCAGGACTGTTTATCTAATTCGATTTTCCTGTATGTATTGCCTCTGCAGGTCAGCGCCCATCAAAAGAAGGGTATATGGTGTGCCATAGCCAAGGAGGTGCGGACCCTTGGGGTCTATGGCAGGAGGAGCACCCACTGTCGCAAACGGTGGGAGGACCTGAGATGCTGGACATGGAAGACCGCAGAGGCCCAGCTAGGAATGGCCTCCCAATGAGGAAGGGGTGCCCATCGAACCCTGACCCCCCTGATGGCCCGCATACTGGCTGTGGCCTATCCAGAACTGGATGGGCCCTTGAGGTCATCACAGCAGCCACAAGGGGGTGAGTACAGTGCTCATCATTACAAATTACGCATGGTAGGGTGGTATCCAGGTGGGGAATGTGTGTCAGTGGATGCCCCTAGGCCAGGCATGAAATTGCAGCATAGGTCCCCTGGTGGCTAGGGTTCTGAAGGAGAAATCTTGCTACCTAGCTTGTAGGCATCCACTACTGGTCAGGGCTGCGTGTGTCCCAGGTGTGCTGCATTTGGCAGTGCGTGCCCCTCCCCATGGCTTGGCTGCTAACTATTTCTCTGGTAGTGCTATGTCATATTGCATAGGCCTGTTCTGTGTGTGTGAGGGTGCTGTGTACGCCAACAGTGGTGTTGGTGCAGCCATTGACCAAGTGTATCCTTTGTCTCTTTTCCCCTCCCTTTTTGTTTTGTCATCCTGTCCTTATGAGCATCAGCATCATTTGGCAGAGGAGCAGAGGCACCGGCGAAGGAGGGACCTGCATCCCACAGGACCCAGGAGGCAGAGTCCACTAATGGTGAGGGCACCAGTGGGACGGAGGGCGAGGGGAGCACCACAGCGGAGACTGGAGGGGACCGTTCTGACACAGATACCTCCTCCAATGGAAGCTCCCTCATGGTGGTGGACACTTCTGTGACCACCCCAGCTACAGGCACATCTGCCAACCCCATACCAGCACTGCCCTCCCAGCAGCCCCTAATCGAGTTGTCCATGCCTGCTCACACAGGGGGGTGGGCATCTCCTTTGCCCCAGGCACGTCAGGCCCTGCCCCAGTGAGCCCTGCTTCCCTAAGTGAGGAGGCTGTTGACCTCCTGGTATCCATCTCTATAGGGCAGTCAACCATTGTAATGCCATCCAGGGGCTGGCAGCCCAGATGCAACAGACTAATGCATTCCTGGAAGGCATTCACACTGAATTGGCAGCCCAACAGAGATCGATCCAGGCTCTAGCCTCCTCTCTGATGGCAGCCATTGTCCCTGTTTCTACCCTCCTGCTCCAACTTCCTCTTCCTAGTCCCATTTTCCTCAACCCCAACACACAGCCAGATGAGCATGCACACAAGTGAACACACAAGAGTGGTACAGGCAAACACAAGTATCACACTTCATCCCCCATGCACTCACACAAATACCATCCAGATGCAGACACACCAACACCCCCTATTTCCACTGTCTCCCACTCCTCCTCCCCCTCCACCTCCCTCCCAGTTCCGTCTACACTCATTCCTGCATGCACTACATCATCATCCACTACCAGTATAATCACCACACCAAGCAGAACACACACCTCACTGGCAGACACCTCCACAACAGCCATGCACATGTCCCCTGTGTCCTCTCCCAATGTGTCTGCTCCCCACCAAGGTACACAAACGCAAGCACTCAGACACCCAACAGCCATCCACCTCACAACAGCATACAGGCCGTGCACCTGTATCCAAGAGCAGCAGACAGACACCTCCCTCAACCACTCCCTTTTCCTCCACTCCCATTACTTCTCCATCTTTCCTCCCCAATGTCCCTAAAAACTGTTCCTATCCACCATAAACTTCTTTCCTACCCCTCCCTCCATCCTGCATGTATGGGCAGGTTTGGAAGAACCCAGCCAAGCACCTCAGCCACCCAGTACATGGGCTTAGTCGTCACCACACCCCCTCGTGGTGGAAAAGGATCCAGGCCACATGGCCTGAAGGTGAAGGAGCCTGCACCAGGCAGCCTCAAGGGAAAGGAGCCTGCCCCAACTGCCAGAAAGACAAAGGAGCCTGCCCCAGAAGGCAAGAAGGTAAAGGAACCTGCCCCAGCTTCCAGAATGAGCAAGGGGCCTTCCCCAGCTGCCAGGAAGACAAAGGAGCTTGCACCAGCAGGCAAGAAAGGAAAGGAGCCTGCCCCAGCTGCCAGGAAGAGCAAGGATCCTGCACCAGCAGGCAGGAAGAGCAAGGGTAGCAACACAAAAGGTTGATGGACGGAGTGCTGAACAATGCAAACACTCACCCCCAGTCACAGATCTGGGTTTAATCCATCATTCTTTTGCTCACCATGTCACCCCAGTTTGGACCCAGCCATATGCAAATCAGTCTTGACCCTGACCCTCATGGGAACAGTCCAGCCCGAACTGCCAAGCCAGGTCCTCGTTGGACCGGAAACAAGCATTCTGGGACCGGTTTCACCCTTCATCAGCCAGGCTAGCTTGAATCCAGTGGCACAGTGAGCAAGGGACCCACGTCTGGGCATACCCTTCCCACTTAGGACAACTTTAGCAACACAAAAGGTTGATGGACGGAGTGCTGAACAATGCAACCACTCATCTCCAGTCACAGATCTGGATTTAATCTAACGTTCTTTTGTTCACCATGCCACCCCAGTTTGGACCCAGCCATATGCAAATCAGTCTTGACCCTGTTCCTCATGGGAACAGTCCAGCCCGAACTGCCAAACCAGGTCCTCGTTGGACCGGAAACAAGCATTCTGGGACCGGTTTTATGGTTTTACCCTTCATCAGCCATGCTAGCTGGAATCCAGTGGCACAGTGAGCAAGGGACCCACGTCTGGGCATACCTTTCCCACTTTGGGAAAATTTAGCAACTAGCAACACAAAAGGTTGATGGACGGAGTGCTGAACAATGCAACCACTCACCTCCAGTCACAGATCTGGGTTTAATCTAACGTTCTTTTGTTCACCATGCCACCCCAGTTTGGACCCAGCCATATGCAAATCAGTCTTGACCCTGTTCGTCATGGGAACAGTCCATCCCGAACTGCCAAACCAGGTCCTCGTTGGACCGGAAACAAGCATTCTGGGACAGGTTTTACGGTTTTACCCTTCATCAGCCAGGCTAGCTGGAATCCAGTGGCACAGTGAGCAAGGGACCCACGTCTGGGCATACCTTTCCCACTTTGGGAAAATTTAGCAACTAGCAACACAAAAGGTTGATGGACGGAGTGCTGAACAATGCAAACACTCACCTCCAGTCACAGATCTGGGTTTAATCTAACGTTCTTTTGTTCACCATGCCACCCCAGTTTGGACCCAGCCATATGCAAATCAGTCTTGACCCTGTTCCTCATGGGAACAGTCCAGCCCGAAACGCCAAACCAGGTTCGTCGTTGGACCGGAAACAAGCATTCTGGGACCGGTTTTACGGTTTCACCCTTCATCAGCCAGGCTAGCTGGAATCCAATGGCACAGTGAGCAAGGGACCCACGTCTGGGCATACCTTTCCCACTTTGGGAAAATTTAGCAGCTAGCAACACAAAAGGTTGATGGACGGAGTGCTGAACAATGCAAACACTCACCCCCAGTCACAGATCTGGGTTTAATACATCGTTCTTTTGCTCACCATGCCACCTGTTGGAAAATGGGTTATTGGTAGGGCAGGTAGGTACCTACACCTAGCAACAAGCCACTAACCTCCACATAGGTACAGTTAGGTCTCAGTAAATTAATCCCAGCTCAACCCTTGGTAGCTTGGCAACGAGCGTCAAGGCTTAACTTAGGAGACAAAGTGTAAAGCATTCAAATATCAAAAAACAGTAATTAAATAAAACACAGGAAACAGTTTAAAAATCCAAAACCAATTTATAAAAATAGTTTATATTTTTATCTTTAAAATGACACAAAAACGATTAAAATCGGTTCAGGGGAACCGGAGATATGAATTTTTAAAGAATTATTACTTTTCTAGCGCTTAGAAACAAAAAGCGCCAATCGGGTCATCTGGTTGCACCTCGACCGGGGCAAAGTCAAACTTTCAGGCCGACCGCGATGGAGCCCTGCTCGGCTACAGGTCGCGGGAGGCCTCGGTTAAAAAGTTACCTTCTGACTTAGTCTTTATTTTGAAGTTTTTCTTCACCGGGACGAACCTGCCAGTTGAATCCGACCTCCTGGAGCCCTTGTCTGGATACGCGATGTGGGTTTCCTCGGTGGAGACTTTTACCTTCGGACTTAGTCGTTTTTTCGAGATGAAAATCCTTCGACCTGGATCTTGATCCGACGTCCATGGAGCCCTTCTCGGATACGATGGCTGGGAGGTCTCGGTCAACTTTTTACGTTCGGACTTAGTCTCTTTTTTGGATGTTTTTCTTTACCGGGACGAACCACGAAGTCAGGCCAGGTCGCGGTTGAGGCAAGCCGGCTAGAATTTCCGCGGCGGGTCGGTCCCTCTCTGGAGCTTTTTTCCAAAAATTCTCAAATCTTTTCCAAACTTCTGGGGCTTCACCCAGATGTTCTTTTAAGGTTCTTTTGGGGTCCACAGCTCACCCCAAGGGTTCAGAAGTTCTGTGATGGTCCTTGGGGGGTGCGGACTTCAACTCCCAGAATGCACCTGGCGCAAACTCCTTTTTGGCCACTGGACAGTGGTCAGCTGGTCGCTTTCTTCAGGAGTTGGTGCAGGGGACTCTGGTTTAGCAATTTTTCACCTGTAGCAAACAGGGAGTCCCTCCTTGAACAAGTTGAAGCCAGGCAAAGTCCTTCTTGTGGTGAAGCCCAAGTGTGCAGCTGGTGCAGTCCTTCTGAGTGCAGGGTCCAGGTGCAGGCCAGGGGTCCAGCAGGGCAGTCCTTCTTCTTCTTTAGTTCCTTTCTTGTTGAATTCTGGAGGGGATCTGAGGTGTGGGTGCAGGTCTGCCAGTTTTATCCTTGCTCCTGGGTGAAAAGCAGGGGGGCCCTGGTTCTCCAATCAGGGACAGGGTCGTCCCCCTGTGATGACCACTTCCTGGGAAGTGTGGCAAAAATCCATCCCAGAAGGCAACAGTCTCTAAAAATCCAACATGGATGAATCTGATTTTTGGAGGTTACATCTGGCTGAGCCCACCCACTGGTGTGGCTAAAAATCATAAACACACCCCTCTCCTGCCCTCTCCTAATCTAATCAAGGGGGCACCTAATTGTCTGGGGTTGCAGGATGTGGGGGTGTTGCTGGGTGCTCCAAATGTCCTTCTCTGCCTTTGAAGACCAGTTTGGCAGCCCTCCCCCTTCCTGCCTCACCATCTGCTGAGGGGAGATTCTCTCCCCCAAGCACATTCCTTTGTGTGAAGCCTGGCCACTTCACACCTCATCAAGGCAGCCTGGCAGAAGCTGCTGCAGGCTGGCCAATCAGAGCACAGCAGCAAAAACAATGCAGAGCTGAAATTGGCAACTTTTTAGGTAAAGTCTAAACTTTTTACCTGAACTAGTTATATTAAATCCAACAACTGGAAGTTGTGGGATTTCTTACAACAATCAATTTGATACCAAATTCTTGGTATGTAACATTTAAGGAGACTTTAAAATTTAAAATAAAGTCTGCCCATTCTAGCCTATGAAGGCCATTTACTTCAATGAGGGAAAAACAAATTTGGCTGTTTTTACCTCACCCGGGCTTATAAATCTATTTTTATAAAGTCCCTGCTTATAGTTACATGGCACCCAGCCCTAGGGGCACATAGGGCACACCTTAGGGGTGACTTATATGTAAAAATAAGGTAGTTTAAGACTTTGGAAGTACCTTTAATTCCAAAGTCGAATTTGCATATAACTTTAATTTAAAAGCAGCCAGCAAGGCAGGCTTGCTTTTAAAATGACACTGGGCACCTCAGCAATGCACCTAGGTGTGCACCACCTATGCTGTGGTCCCTAAACCTACATGCCCTACCATATACTAGGGACTTATAGGTAGATTAACTTAGCCAATTATAATTAGCCTAATTTGCATATCCATTTTACACAGAGCACAGGCCCTGGGACTGGTTAGCAGTACCCAGGGCACCATCAGAGTCAGGAAAACACCAGCATAAAGTGGAAAATGGGGGCAAAAAGTTATGGGGCCTCTGCAATCAGCCCTGTTTTCTCACACAACCCCCCCCCCAGCCCACACGCCCAGGAGACTCAGCCCAACCCTGGGAGAGTCTTCCTGGCTTGTTAGGTGAGGAAGACAGTGAAGAAAACTGGCTGTCCCTTTGCAGGGCCTACTTTGCCTTATATCCTCCTGTCAGGGTCACTCCCTCTGGGTAGTGAAGCCATCCCAACAGTAAAAGGACCCAACTCAAACTGAAACTTCCCTCTAGAGGGGTCTTCCTCCTCTCTCTCTGCCAACTTGGGTAGTGAGGTGCCCACCTCCCCTACTCCTAACTTTGCTAGGGCAACACCTAGCTTACCCAAAGAGGTCACCCAACACTTGAGCAACCCCACCATGACCAATAGGGTCAGGGGGCCTACTTTGCTATTGGCCCTCGGGTCTGCCTCCCAGGACAAGTACAGTGCTGCCAGGAAGGCTAGCACCCAGCAGAGGCTACTGACAGCTGTCAGTACCCAGAACCACACCCTAAGCTCTCCACTGACAGGTGGCTGAGCTGCTTTATGGGCAATTGTGAGGTCCTGGCACCCCTCTTGCTGTCTAGAGTGGGGGGCTACCACTTCCTGTGGCAGACACCCTCCTTCCACTCTCCCTTCTGTCAGTGCAGGGGCAACACCCTGCATCTGGACAGCTGCCTGACTACTCAGGACTTCCTTGGGGTCAGGTGAGGCCTCACCAGTGCCAACTCTGGGATCCCCCCCTACTGGGGCAGAAGGCCTTTGGCTCCCTGGAACTCTCTTTAAGAGTGGCCTACCCTTCCTTTTCTTCTTTCCTTTTCTTGGGGACCCCTGTCTCCTAACTGTAGGGACTGACTCCCCAGGACTTTGGCTTGGAGGGGCGCCCTGGGCGACCACCCCATCTGTGACCAGACTCACCTCTGGGAGGTCATTGCCCAGGATACAATCTAGGGGAAGGTCAGCACTGACTACCACCCTAATCCAGTCAAGGATACCCTCCCTCTCTAGGGGCACTATGGCTACAGGTTTGGAGGTGACCTCCCCTGTGGCTATCCTGACTTTCTTTGTCTTTCCTGGGACATACATGTCTGGGGTCACTAACCGGTCACTCACTATAGTGTGACTGGCACAGGTGTCTCTCAGGCCAGTGGTAGGGATCCCATTCACTTGAATGTGGTGGAAGTGCCTACTCCCACCCTTAGGGATCACCAGCTTACCATCTGGTCCTGTCTCCCAGCTCAATGCTAGGAGGACTTCATCATCTGAGGGATCCTCCTCTATGGCTACACTGGACAGCCCAGTGCTAACCACCTTCTTTGGACAGGCTGCATCTCCTCTGAAGTGACCTGTCTGCTGACAGTCAAAGCAAGCCCTACTGTCCAAGAGCTTTTTTAACCCTGGGTCTCCCTGTCTCTGCTTGTCAGAGTGGGAGTGGGATTTACTCTCCTCCTTCTTAGGGTTCTGGGGTACAGAGGGAGTCTCTGTGGTGGGCTTACCACCTCCCTCCTTAGGTTTTTGGGGACCTGTCCCCCCCTTCTTGGAGTCTCCCCCCTGGGACTTGACAACCACCCTGGTTCTCAACCACTTATCAGCTGCCTCCCCTAGCTCTCTAGGGTTGGTCTGCTTAGAGTCCACTAGATGCTGGCGTAACCTTTCTTGGATACAATTGGTCAAGATGTGCTCTCTCATGATCAAATTGTATAACCCCTCATAAGTATTTACTTTGTTGCCAATAATCCAGCCCTCTAGTGCCTTTAGTGAAATGTCCACAAAGTCAACCCAAGACTGGGTACTGACCTTCTGGGTGTCCCTGAACTTCATTCTATATTGCTCTGGGGTCAGACCAAACTTCTTGGCTAAGCACCTCTTCATACTAGGGTATGAATCTGCCTCCTCCCCCCTTAAGGTCAGAAGCCTATCCCTCCCTGAGTTGGGGACCAACTCCCACAAAAGGGAACCCCAGTATTGAGGCCTAACCCTTCTCATTTGGAGTGCCCTCTCAAAGGCCCCCAGCCACTTATCTATGTCATCCCCCTCTACATAAGCAGGAACTACCCCCTTGGGTAATCTGGGGCAAACTCCCCCACCCATGGACACCTCAGCGTCTTTATCGCTGCTTCCATCTCTTTTCTCTTTGTATGCCCACTTTTTCTTTTCTAGGGCCAGCTTCTCTGCTTCCAAAGCTATGTATGCTAGCTGGGCCTCCAGCTCTCTTTCTCTGATGGATGGGTTCTCTCCTCCTGAAAGGACCCCCTTCCCACCACTAGCTTTGGATCTGCCCCTAGTGACTGTGTTTACTGAGGACCGTTCTTCCTCATCCTCACTTAGGCTCAGATGCCTTCCCTCCCCTGAGTGGTTAGAGCTTGCATCCTCCCTTCTTTCTCCCTCCTCTGGAGCTTCTTCTGACTCTACCTCTTGGGCCTCAGCCCATGCTGTCAGGGATGTGATCAGGATTTGCTTCCTGAGATCAGTGGTTGCAGGCAACCCTCTTTCAATACACAACCCCCTAAGCTGGACTACTGTCAGTGTGGGTAGGCTAGCCAGATCAAGCTCCATGGTTCCCTAGTTTTGTGTCAACAAAAACTTTTTGCAAAAATTGGAAACAAGAATTTAGAAAAATTACAAAAATTCAATAATTGAAATTAATCCAAATTAAAAATTAAAAACAATTTTTGCACTAGGACAATTTAAAGGATTTTTAATTTGTTTTACCTAAAACTGTAACGTGATATTGAACACAAGTACAGGATCCCGTCGCTGCTTCCAATTATGTTGGAAAATGGGTTATTGGTAGGGCAGGTAGGTACCTACACCTAGCAACAAGCCACTAACCTCCACATAGGTACAGTTAGGTCTCAGTAAATTAATCCCAGCTCAACCCTTGGTAGCTTGGCAACGAGCGTCAAGGCTTAACTTAGGAGACAAAGTGTAAAGCATTCAAATATCACAAAACAGTAATTAAATAAAACACAGGAAACAGTTTAAAAATCCAAAACCAATTTATAAAAATAGTTTATATTTTTATCTTTAAAATGACACAAAAACGATTAAAATCGGTTCAGGGGAACCGGAGATATGAATTTTTAAAGAATTATTACTTTTCTAGCGCTTAGAAACAAAAAGCGCCAATCGGGTCATCTGGTTGCACCTCGACCGGGGCAAAGTCAAACTTTCAGGCCGACCGCGATGGAGCCCTGCTCGGCTACAGGTCGCGGGAGGCCTCGGTTAAAAAGTTACCTTCTGACTTAGTCTTTATTTTGAAGTTTTTCTTCACCGGGACGAACCTGCCAGTTGAATCCAACCTCCTGGAGCCCTTGTCCGGATACGCGATGTGGGTTTCCTCGGTGGAGACTTTTACCTTCGGACTTAGTCGTTTTTTCGAGATGAAAATCCTTCGACCGGGGTAAACCTGGATCTTGATCCGACGTCCATGGAGCCCTTCTCGGATACGATGGCTGGGAGGTCCCGGTCAACTTTTTACGTTCGGACTTAGTCTCTTTTTTGGATGTATTTCTTTACCGGGACGAACCACGAAGTCAGGCCGGGTCGCGGTAGAGGCAAGCCGGCTAGAATTTCCGCGGTGGGTCGGTCCCTCTCTGGAGCTTTTTTCCAAAAATTCTCAAATCTTTTCCAAACTTCTGGGGCTTCACCCAGATGTTCTTTTAAGGTTCTTTTGGGGTCCACAGCTCACCCCAAGGGTCCAGAAGTTCTGTGATGGTCCTTGGGGGGTGCGGACTTCAACTCCCAGAATGCACTTGGCGCAAACTCCTTTTTGGCCACTGGACAGTGGTCAGCTGGTCGCTTTCTTCAGGAGTTGGTGCAGGGGACTCTGGTTTAGCAATTTTTCACCTGTAGCAAACAGGGAGTCCCTCCTTGAACCAGTTGAAGCCAGGTAAAGTCCTTCTTGTGGTGAAGCCCAAGTGTGCAGCTGGTGCAGTCCTTCTGAGTGCAGGGTCCAGGTGCAGGCCAGGGGTCCAGCAGGGCAGTCCTTCTTCTTCTTTACTGTAGTTCCTTTCTTGTTGAATTCTGGAGGGGATCTGAGGCGTGGGTGCAGGTCTGCCAGTTTTATCCTTGCTCCTGGGTGAAAAGCAGGGGGGCCCTGGTTCTCCAATCAAGGACAGGGTCGTCCCCCTGTGATGACCACTTCCTGGGAAGTGTGGCAAAAATCCATCCCAGAAGGCAACAGTCTCTAAAAATCCAACATGGATGAATCTGATTTTTGGAGGTTACATCTGGCTGAGCCCACCCACTGGTGTGGCTAAAAATCATAAACACACCCCTCTCCTGCCCTCTCCTAATCTAATCAAGGGGGCACCTAATTGTCTGGGGTTGCAGGATGTGGGGGTGTTGCTGGGTGCTCCAAATTTCCTTCTCTGCCTTTGAAGACCAGTTTGGCAGCCCTCCCCCTTCCTGCCTCACCATCTGCTGAGGGGAGATTCTCTCCCCCAAGCACATTCCTTTGTGTGAAGCCTGGCCACTTCACACCTCATCAAGGCAGCCTGGCAGAAGCTGCTGCAGGCTGGCCAATCAGAGCACAGCAGCAAAAACAATGCAGAGCTGAAATTGGCAACTTTTTAGGTAAAGTCTAAACTTTTTACCTGAACTAGTTATATTAAATCCAACATCTGGAAGTTGTGGGATTTATTACAACAATCAATTTGATACCAAATTCTTGGTATGTAACATTTAAGGAGACTTTAAAATTTTAAATAAAGTCTGCCCATTCTAGCCTATAAAGGCCATTTACTTCAATGAGGGAAAAACGAATTTGGCTGTTTTTACCTCACCAGGGCTTATAAATCTATTTTTATAAAGTCCCTGCTTATAGTTACATGGCACCCAGCCCTAGGGGCACATAGGGCACACCTTAGGGGTGACTTATATGTAAAAATAAGGTAGTTTAAGACTTTGGAAGTACCTTTAATTCCAAAGTCGAATTTGCATATAACTTTAATTTAAAAGCAGCCAGCAAGGCAGGCTTGCTTTTAAAATGACACTGGGCACCTCAGCAATGCACCTAGGTGTGCACCACCTATGCTGTGGTCCCTAAACCTACATGCCCTACCATATACTAGGGACTTATAGGTAGGTTAACTTAGCCAATTATAATTAGCCTAATTTGCATATCCATTTTACACAGAGCACAGGCCCTGGGACTGGTTAGCAGTACCCAGGGCACCATCAGAGTCAGGAAAACACCAGCATAAAGTGGAAAATGGGGGCAAAAAGTTATGGGGCCTCTGCAATCAGCCCTGTTTTCTCACACCACCCTAGTTTGGGCACAGCCATATGCAAATCAGTCTTGACCCTGTTCCTCATGGGAACAGTCCAGCCCGAACTGCCAAGCCATGTCCTCGTTGGACCGGAAACAAGCATCCTGGGACCGGTTTCAGGGTTTTACCCTTCATCAGCCAGGCTAGCTTGATTCCAGTGGCACAGTGAGCAAGTGACTTTTGCCTGTGGCCATGTGGCCTACGAACATTGTGGACTGGGCTGTGTCCCTTTTTCTGTACATATGTATATATCTATAATCTTGCCTCACTCATTTTTCATGCTGTGTTGATCTCATTACATTCACTTTTTCAAAATCGTTTCGTCCTTGCATTATTCATCCGAGTTACGAGGTAAAATTGTTTTAGTAAGCTGATTGTGTGTATGGTGTTGGGGGTGGTGGTGGGGGTGGTGGTGGTGGTGTGTCTGTGTGTCACTCTCTTTTTCCTCCCTCCCTCCCTTGTGTGCTAGGCGGCTGTACTCACTGTCGTCATCTTCGCCGGCATTGCTATACGTGGTGGAGCAGCACATAGAAGATCATGGGGAAGACATGCAGTTCGGGCTCCATGGGGGCGTGTTTTTTCCTTGTGTCTCCAATGGTGAGTCCTTTCCATTCTGAGCTCAGTTTCTGCCAGGCTTTTGATGTCATTGGTACGACCCCGGAAAAGGTGGCGGATTTCAGGGTCATAATATGGTGGGTGGAACATTGACTTCTGCCTGGCTGTAGGCGGCTACCGCCGTGGTGCATGTTGTTTCTATCCTGGCGACCGGTGTGGTACATTGGCTGTCTCTCATAGATCTTTCCGCCATGGTCATAATTTAGTTACTGGCAGCCTGTTGGCGGTATTACTGTGCACTTTAACACCAACCACCAGGGTTGTAATGAGGGCCAAAGTGTTTTGACCTTACCCACTCTTGATCGACTTACATACCATCTTCCTGCTCACATCACCACTGTCACCATTACTACCACTAGTGTAATCATGACCATTGTTACCACCGCAGAAACAGGCATGCCAATGTTTGTGTCAGTGATGTAACAAAGCATGAGGGGGCCCCTTTGACAGATACGCTTAAGGGGCTCCTCAGACACACATAAGTAGGGTTTGAAAGTGCCCCCTCCAAAATATATAAGATCAGGGCCTCTATTATGCCCCTGGTTTGCATGCTTTACTACATGAAAGATAGAGACATTGGTTTTGCCAAAGCTTGTTTTACAAATGTGGCTACCAAAAATATTGGATTTCAAGTGAATTTCTTTGGAAAAGACTGAGGGATCTATGGTTTTAAATATTGCCCAGAACAGTTTCTGGATGCAAATTACGTTCCTACGAAAATGTATTGAAGGTTTCTTCTACTGAATAATGTCAGAATAGATCTCAAACCCCCGGCTAGCACCATCTAACAGAAAAACGTTTTAGAATACCAATTATTAATGAACGTTAAAACTGAATGGCTGGGCACAAATAAATGTTTTTTTCTCTACATTTGACGCTTTAAGCACTTGGGGATTCCCTTACATTTTTCTTGGCAGTGTATCCGGTATACTTCAGATTTCTTAATAGAGGTAAAAGTACCGTCGCGCGTAAACTTCAAGCTCTCAAGGTAAATGTTTAAAAGGACATTTACTTCAAGGCTGTGGGAGCCATGCTGAAGTAATGCTGTCTGAGCGCTGGGGTCTGTCTAATTGTCATGAGAAACACCGGAGGGGAAAAAGATTTTCCTCAAGCTTTTTGGATCATAGCTAAGCTCGCAGCCGCAACAGAAACTTCATAAAAGATTAGACGGACCATCTAATGATGACTAGAGGGAGCCCAGGAACCCCGAGCTCCAGTCCCGATAGGCTGATCCACGTGTGCACTGAAGCCTAATAGCAGCTCCATGAACATCAAACTTCGATGGTGAAATGGAGAGGAGGCTCTGAAGGCCAAACCTTGTAAGTGCACTGAGACTGCAAACACGTCGTGTTCTATGTCTAACCAAACCCCGCACGGCCGGCTACGCCAGGGAGGCCCTGAGAGGAGGAAAACCAGCAACAAGAACGTATGGAAAAGTAAGTACGAACTGAAGCTCTCTATCGAAATTTAGATAAGGAGATCACAACATAATTTCAGAAAATACATTCTTAGAGACGAGTTATAAAAATGTACGAATAAAAATCAGTTAGATCTGTTTATCTTGTACCAAATAAAACATGTTACATTTGAGCAGAAATAATAACGCATCTTGATGCAGCGCTAATAACGGTTCTATATCTTCTTGAAATACAGTGTGTAATGGACGAATTATGCGGCAAGCATATGGCTCGCTTGCCTCCTACTCGAGTGTGCAAAGATTCTGGGGGTCATTACAACCCTGGCGGACGGTGTTAAAGCTGCAGTAATACCGCAAACAGGCCGGCGGACAAAAAAAGGGAATTATGACCCTGACGGAAACCGCCAACAAAGACAGCCACTTTAACACACTGCCCGCCACGGTGGTACAGACAAGCAGCGCAGCGGTCACCGCCAACAGACAGGCGGAGGACAAAGCACCGCCCATAGTATCACAACCCGCCAATCCGCCACCTTTACCGGGGTGGATTCACCGTGGTTAAAAACACGGCGCAAACAGCTTTTGCTATGGGAAAACGCTCACCTGAACACATCCCACGAGGAACGAGGACTCCATGGACCCGGAACTCCAAATACTCCCTGCCCTTGTGTTTCTGCTCCTCTACGACCAACAGCTACGTAGGCGCCGAAGAAAACGGTGAGTACTGCACCTACGACACGGGGGAGGGGGAAGGCAAAAGTTAGGGGGACACCGACCAAACGCCCCCACCCTCGCATATTACAACATACACACCAATGAATTCACAAAAATCACAGTAACAACCCACAATCCCCCCGGAAGAATGAAAAGACAAAGCAAAATTTGGTCAAACATTGTAATGTGGCAATATACATGTCATACAAAAATATACAGATATATATATGAAAATCAGTCATAATTATATACAATACGAGAAGTAGTGCAGATATGTACATAACAATGTCCGTGCACCAACAGTCCAAAAATGCATGGGCGAGGCCCACAAAGGATACCTGAACACAATCGGAGAGAACACTGCCGGGGCATCAGATAGAAATACTACAGGCACCTCAGGGGGAAGGGAAGGGGGGGCACCTCAGCCGGATGACTGCAAAGCCAGATCCACGACGGGGCTCCATGCCCATTGATGTATCCTGGGGAGTGCAAAGCCACAGTCTCTCAAGTCTCTACAGTGGGTGGGTTGCCCACTGTTACATCCTGGGGAGTGCAAAGCCACAGTCTCTCAAGTCTATACAGTGGGTGGCTTGCCCACTGAACCATCCTGGGGAGTGCAAAGCCACAGTCTCTCAAGTCTCTACAGTGGGTGGGTTGCCCACTGTTCCATCCTGGGGAGTGCAAAGCCACAGTCTCTCAAGTCTATACAGTGGGTGGGTTGCCCACTGTGCCATCCTGGGGAGTGCAAAGCCACAGTCTCTCAAGTCTCTACAGTGGGTGGCTTGCCCACTGTGCCATCCTGGGGAGTGCAAAGCCACAGTCTCTCAAGTCTATACAGTGGGTGGCTTGCCCACTGTGCCATCCTGGGGAGTTCAAAGCCACAGTCTCTTAAGTAGATGCAGGTCTCCACTGGTACTGGGGAGGACTGGTGCCCAGACTGGATGAGTCTCCCCGTGAAAGTTCCTGTCCTGTCACTGCCCCAGCTGCACATGGGATAAAGATGCCTGATGTGGCGGTCCATTCATTCCTACCCGGTGCTTGCCCTGTTCAGCAGTGTTTAGCCATGGCGGTCTTTGCCCTGTTCAGCGGTGCTTTGCCATGGCGGTCTTTGCCCTGTTCAGCGGTGCTTTGACATGGCGGTTCTAGACTGTTCAGCGGTGCTTTGCCATGGCGGTCTTTGCCCTGTTCAGCGGTGTTTAGCCATGGCGGTTCTGGACTGTTCAGCGGTGCTTTGACATGGCGGTCTTTGCCCTGTTCATCGGTGTTTAGCCATGGCGGTCTTTGCCCTGTTCAGCGGTGCTTTGACATGGCAGTTCTGGACTGTTCAGTGGTGCTTTGCCATGGCGGTCTTTGACCTGTTCAGCGGTGTTTAGCCATGGCGGTTCTGGACTGTTCAGCAGTGCTTTGCCATGGCGGTCTTTGCCCTGTTCAGCGGTGTTTAGCCATGGCGGTTCTGGACTGTTCAGCAGTGCTTTGCCATGGCGGTCTTTGCCCTGTTCAGCGGTTTTTAGCCATGGCGGTCTTTGCCCTGTTCAGCGGTGCTTTGCCATGGCGGTCTTTGCCCTGTTCAGCGATGTTTAGCCATGGCGGTCTTTGCCCTGTTCAGCGGTGCTTTGACATGGCGGTTCTGGACTGTTCACCGGTGCTTTGCCATGGCGGTCTTTGCCCTGTTCAGCGGTGTTTACCCATGGCAGTTCTGGACTGTTCAGCGGTGCTTTGCCATGGCGGTCTTTGACCTGTTAAGCGGTGTTTAGCCATGGCGGTCTTTGCCCTGTTCAGCGGTGCTTTGACATGGTGGTTCTGGACTGTTCAGCGGTGCTTTGCCATGGCGGTCTTTGCTCTGTTCAGCGGTGTTTAGCCATGGCAGTTCTGGACTGTTCAGCGGTGCTTTGCCATGGCGGTCTTTGCCCTGTTCAGCAGTGTTTCGCCATGGCGGTTCTGGATTGTTCAGCGGTGCTTTGCCATGGCGGTCTTTGCCCTGTTCAGCGGTGTTTAGCCATGGCGGTCTTTGCCCTGTTCAGCGGTGCTTTGCCATGGCGGTCTTTGCCCTGTTCAGCGGTGTTTAGCCATGGCGGTCTTTGCCCTGTTCAGCGGTGCTTTGACATGGCGGTTCTGGACTGTTCAGCGGTGTTTAGCCATGGCGGTTCTGGACTGTTCAACGGTGCTTTGACAAGGTGGTTCTGATACGGACATTAGTGTGTGCATGACGTTCCCTACACTGGGCATTGGTGTGTGGCATGACGTTCTCTGCACTGGACATTGGTGTGTGGCATGACGTTCCATCATTGCCCAGCGGGGCTGTGGCAGCCGGGGCCCTCCACGGCACTGACTCTGGCGGTGGCGGTGGTCTCCTGACCAGTGGCGATACTTGGGCCCTCCTGGGCTGTGACTCCGGCGGTGGTCTCCTGACCACTGACGATACTTGGGCCCTCCTGGGCTGGGACTCTGGCGGTGGTCTCCTGACCAGTGACGATACTTGGGCCCTCATGGGCTGTGACTCCGGTGGTGCTCTCCTGACCAGTGACAATACTTGGGCCCTCCTGGGCTGTGACGCCGGCGGTGGTCTCCTGACCAGTGACGATACTTGGGCCCTCCTGGGCTGTGACTCCGGCGGTGGTCTACTGACCAGTGATGATACTTGGGCCCTCCTGGGTAATGACTCCGGCAGTGGTCTCCGGACCAGTGACGATACCTGGGCCCTCCTGGGCAATGACTCCGGCGGTGGTCTCCAGACCAGTGACGATACCTGGGCCCTCCTGGGTTGTGACTCTGGCGGTGGTCTCCTGACCAGTGACAATACTTGGGCCCTCCTGGGCAATGACTCCGGCCGTGGTCTCTGGACCAGTGACGACGGTGCTGGCGGTTGTTTCTCGACCGCCAGAAATGATGGCGCACTTCTCCGCTGTGACACTCACAACAGGCTGGGCAGACTTCCTCTGGCCCTTCCCCACCTTTGGTGGAGTCACAGCTGACTCTCCAATCCCCTTGGAACCCATGTGAGTTGTTTTCCCACCAGGAGTCTTCACACGGTCCCGTCGTCCAATCTCCAATTTTAGAGCCTTTACAGAGGTTGGTCTGCCAGTGCCTTGGCTCCGGGGCACACTGCCTGCCCTGGTGGCCGGTGCACTACACAAGCCTTGAACACGCACCACTGGTATTGGAGGCGTTCTGGCTGAGGCGCTACGATGGGACTGATGAATTGGGGGGTGTGGGGGCAAAAAGGTCAACTTTACAGAGGGACAGTTTCTGACGAACACTGGGATGGGTAGCTGGAGGGGGTCTTGGAGTGGAGGAAGAGGAGGTGGTTGTCGGAGGTGTCACTTTAGCTGTTTTGGGTGCAGGTACTGGAGGCTGTCGTGAGGTGGATGGATGTTGGGTGAGTGATTGCCGGCGTTTGTGTACTTTGGGAGGGGGCGTCACAGACACACTGGGAGAGGACACAGGGGACGTGTAAATGGCAGTGGAGGTGGTGAGTGCAGGTGAGCAGCTTGTGGTGCTGGATGTCCTTGTGTGATTCCTGGTGCCTGTAGATGTGGTGCATGCAGGTGTGTGTGTAGACGAGACTGGGAGGGAGGAGGGAGAAGAGGAGGAGGGGGACACAATGGAGGCAGTGGATGTTGCTGTGTCTGTACGTGGGTGAGGCTTGCGTGAGTGCCTGTGGTGTGTGTGGTGCCTGTGTTTGCTTGAGCTACTTGTGTGTGCTGACTTGTGTGCATGCTGGTCTGTAGGTGTGCTTGGGATGGGCTGGGGTACAGGAGATTGGGTCTGGGTGGAGGAAGTTGGAGGGGGGAGGCTAGACACAGGGACAATGGCTGCCATCAGTGCTGAGGCCAGAGATTGCAGGGTTCGCTGAAGGACAGCCTGACCAGAATGAATGCCCTCCAGGAATGCATTACCGTGTTGCAACTCTCGTTCTACACCCTGGATGGCATTCACAATGGTAGACTGCCCAACAGTGAGTGAACTGAGGAGGTCAATGGCCTCCTCACTGAGGGCAGCAGGGGTGACTGGGGCAGGGCCTGAGGTGCCTGGGGCGAAGGTGATGCCCACCCTCCTGGGTGAGCGGGCATGGGGCGAACGCTGAGGGGCTGCTGGGAGGGCGGGGCTGGTAGGGGAGTTGGTGGCTGTACCTGGTGAAGTGTGGGGCACAGATGGTGCCGCCACCACAAGGGAGCTCCCATCGGCGGACTAGTCCGTGTCGCTGGTTGGTGATCCCGTGGCCGACGTGAAGCTCCTCTCGCCCTCCGTCCCACTGGAGCTTTCAGAGCCCGTTGTGTGGCCCTCCATGGCCATGTGGGATGCAGCTCCCTCGTGCTACAGTGCCACTGTACCTCCGCCTGATGATGCTGATGTACAAAAGGACAGGGAGAGCACAAAAAGGGGGGCGACAGTAGAAAGAGAGTTTTAGTGCATGGCATACCGCTCCCGTTGGCGGACAAGACAGACACAGCAGCCCCCTGCATTACGCCGTGCTCCTGCCCTCTGCACATGCAATTTCTGGGAAATGGCCTACATGGCAATGGTGGACATCTGCGCACATGGATGCCACAGGGGCAACTATACCTCGTCTTTCCACTCTTCTGAGGTGGGGTAGAGGTCCACATGGCCTACATTACGGAGGGGCCTTGCCTACCGAACTCGCCCTGGCCTAGGGACACCCACAGCCCACCTCCCCCACCCAGACACCTCCACAGCACGCAAAGTCCGCAGAATGAGAGTGTACTCACCCCCTTGTGTCTGCTGTGATGCCCCTCAAGCGCCCATCCAACTCCGGGTAGGCCACCGCCAGTATCCGGAACATCAGGGGGGTCATGGTGCGACGGGCACCGCTCCCACGTTGGGAGGCCATCCCCAGCTTAGCCTCCGCCGGCTTCTTGCTGCAGCGGCGAATGTCCTCCCATCTTTTCCGGCAGTGGGTTCCCCATCTCTGGTGGGCCCCCAGGGTCCGTACATCCTTGGCGATGGCACGCCAAATGTCCCTCTTCTGGTGGGCGCTGACCTACATGACATGCACAAGGAAAGAGGAACAGTCATTACCAACTGCACCGTCGTTGTGAGTGGCCCCCTCCCTACTCTGGCCATGTGGCCCATTCATTCCCATGCATTAATGTTCTATGAACTCTGCCCCCTTCCCTCTTCTAACCAGCCCTCTCCACCCAGGGCTAGCCCATACAACGTGCTCCCTTGGTACTAACCTATTGGTCTGGAGGACCATAGAGTAGCGTGTACTGGGGGAGGACCCCGTCTACCAGTTTCTCCAACTCCTGTGCAGTGAAGGCAGGGGCCCTTTCCCCAGACGCAGCAGCCATCGTCGCTTACAGAACGAGGTCACAGCAGCACTTGCAGTGTAGGTCCTCTCCTGTCGAAGGTCAGGTATTTAGTGATTGAATAGATAGAAAATGGCGTTGAAGTCTGCGGCGGTGACGTCCGCGGCGGGGCGCATCATCACCGCCGGCGCACCTGTTCATTGGCTCCTGGGACCCATAGGGTCCAATGTTAACCAATTCAGCATTGCGCCGCGGTCTACGACTGCCAACCGCGACGGTATACAACGTCAGCGCAGTTACTCCACAATTCCATTGTCCCAGTTTAGAGGTCAGGCAGCCGCCATTTCAGGGGCCCACATGGCTTAATTTACCTCTACGTCACACATAGCTAGGCCTACACTCAACACACATACAGGAAGGGTTTTGTGAGTGGTGTAGTCTTCTGTGTAACTGTGGGTAGATACCTGGAGGGATAATGACTGATTCTTCGCTATTGTCCTTCGTAGGCACCGTCAGCTGGGACATGTGAGAAGTTGGCGGAATCCTCCGGTGTACCGACCGCTGGTGGACCTATTGACAATGGAAGAGAGTCATGTCATCATCACCTACCGGTTTGACCGTGCCACTATCCAGGGACTATGTATCCAGTTGGAGCCAGACCTGATGTCACCAATCCGCCATCCGACTGGAATCCCCCCTGACGTGCAGGTGCTATCAGTGCTCCATTTCCTTGCAAGTGGGTCTTTTCAGACAACAGTGGCCATGGCATCAGGGATGTCCCAGCCTATGTTTTCCAACGTCTTGTCCACAGTGTTGGCTGCACTGCTGAAACACGTAAGGAGATACATCATTTTCCCTGAGGTGGCAGATTTGCCTACAGTGAAAGGTGACTTCTATGCCCTTGGACATATCCCCAACGTCATAGGTGCCATTGATGGGACCCAAGTACCTTTGGTCCCCCCCCCACAGGAGTGAACAGGTGTACAGGAACAGGAAGAGTTATCATTCCATGAATGTACAGATGGTCTGTTTGGCAGACCAGTACATCTCGTAGGTAAATGCTATGTTCCCTGGCTCAGTGCATGACGCCTACATCCTGTGGAATAGCAGCATTCCTGATATGATGGCTCAACTCCAAAGGCACCGTGTATGGCTATTGGGGGACTCTGGTTACCCCAACCTTTCCTGGCTATTGACCCCAGTGAGGAATCCAATGACCAGGGCAGAGGAATGCTACAATGAGGCCCATGGGCGGACTAGGAGGGTGATAGAATGCACCTTCGGCCTCCTGAAGGCCAGGTTCAGGTGCCTCCATATGACAGGTGGATGCCTATTCTACTCACCGAAGAAGGTGTGCGAGATCATCATCGCCTGCTCTATGCTCCATAATTTGGCTTTGCGACTCCAGGTGCCTTTTCTGCAGGAGGATGATCCAGATGATGGTGTTGTAGCAGCTGTGCAGTCTGTGGAGCCTGTGGACAGTGATGAGGAGGAAGCTGAGGAAGAAGACAACGACAACAGGGAGTCAGTCATACAGCAATATTTCCAGTGACACACAGGTGAGATCATTTTCATGTTTAACATTACATTAACTTTCACACGTCTACCTCTATCCTGTTTCTCAAATTCAATCACTATTTGGTAACTGAGTTGTACCCTTCCATTACGGTTTCAGAGGTGTGGTTACCAACGTGTCATCTGCTTGCCTCCTTCAAGGACTTGTGATGTGTGACATAGGTATGTTAGCCTTACAATGGGAAACCCATTATGACACTGTCATTGATAATACATATTTACTAAATCACAGACTGACTCCAGATTGTTTTGTGTTTCAAGGGTTTTATTGAAGTGCTCAGAAATGTGAGGGGTTTGTTAAATGAGGATGGGTGATGGTGGAGGAATGTCCATGGCAGAGTCCAGTGTATTAGTCTCACAGGTGCACTGCCCATCTCGGCATAGGAAGTGGAGCTGGGCCAGTTTAAGTATGGACCGGGGAACAAGGTGGGACAGTGGGAGGACAAACAGGGTGGTCTCATTTCCTGGCGGGGGTCTTGCCATCTTGCTCTGTCCTGTTCTTGGATCTCAGGGACCGTTTGCGTGGTGGTTATCCTGGGTTCCCTGTAGTGGTGGACACACCGCTGATTGACCAGTCCTGGGTAGGGAGGTTTGGGCCCGCTGGGTGGGTGCTGTGCTGGTGTTACCAGAGGGTGGAAGGTCAGTGTTGGGCTGTGCCTGTGCGAGGGGAACCGACTGTCCCGAGGCCCATGATGGTCCGGGCTGGTCATCAGGATCCAGTAGGGCAGAGCTGCTCTCGTCACTGTGGGCCTCTTCTGGGGGTGGAGTGGTGTTGTCTGGACCCTCTGGTGTGGTGACGGTCCTTTGGGTTCCTGCAGGGGCATAAGAGCATGATTATTGCATGTGTGTGTGTAATGGTGTGCAATGGGTGGGTGAGCGTGTAGCCCAGTGCAAGCATTCCTGTGTGGGGGTTTGTGTGATGATGGTTGGGGGGTGTTCTGGGTATGTGCAGTGGGCATGCTTTAGTGAGGGGTGCCCATGCTTAGTTGTGTCATGCAGGGCTTGGTGTTGGGATGGGTGGTTTGTGTTATGGGTACATTAGTGAGGATTTTGAGTGATAGGGGAGGGTGTGAGGGTGGGGGTGCGTGATAGCATGCAGGTAGGGTGGGGGATATGATAGTTAAGATTTGACTTACCAGTGTCCCATCCTCCACCGACTCCTCCGAGGCCCTCAGGATGCATGATGGTCAAGACTTGCTCCTCACATGTTGTTAGTTGTGGGGGAGGAGGTGGGGGTCCTCCGCCAGTCCGCTGCACCGCGATGTTGTGCCTGGAGACCATTGAACGCACCTTCCCCCGTAGGTCGTTCCACCTCTTCCTGATGTCCTCTCTATTTCTTGGGTGCTGTCCCACGGCGT
This sequence comes from Pleurodeles waltl, assembly GCF_031143425.1. Taxonomy (NCBI): domain Eukaryota; kingdom Metazoa; phylum Chordata; class Amphibia; order Caudata; family Salamandridae; genus Pleurodeles; species Pleurodeles waltl. The sequence goes on along the minus strand of NC_090439.1, from coordinate 947,263,580 downwards.
TCACCCTGTCCACTATTCTGCGCCATAACTCAATCTTCCTGGCTATTGATGTGTGCTGTACCTGTGAGCCAAATAGCTGTGGCTCTACCCGGATTATTTCCTCCACCATGACCCTGAGCTCCTCCTCGGAGAAGCGGGGGTGTCTTTGGCGTGACATGGGGTGGTGTGTGTGATGTGTGGGGTGGTGTATGTGGTGATGAGTGTGGTGAGTGTAGTGGTGTGTGGTGTTTTGTGCTTGGATGTTGTGTGGGTGATGGTGTTGTGTGCCTCTGTGTGATGGGGTTGTCTATTCTGTGCTCTCTCTCTGGCCTTCGTTCGTGATTTTTTGGTCGTAGGGGTGTGTGTTTTATATAGTATTGGGTGTGTGGGAGTGGTGTGTGTACGTGTATCAGGTGTGTGTATTTGTAATTGTCCAATGTGGCAGTGTTTTGGAGATGTGTGTGTATTTTGAGCGCGGCGGTGTGTACCGCCAATGGAATACCGCAGTTGAAAGACCGCTGCGTGGATTCGTGGGTCGTAATAGCTTGGGCATGTTTCTGTTGGCGTGGAGGTGGAGGATTTGTTTCCGCCAGTTTATCACTGACCTTTGGTGTGGCGGAGTTGTGTGGGTGTCTGAATTTCAGCGGATTCCGAGATGTTTGTCATAATAGCTGTTGGGGAATTCCGCGGCGGTGTATTGGAGGTCTTCTGCACAGCAGTAAGCGCCTTTTACCGCCAATATTGTAATGACCCCCTCTGTCTCGACCAATGCTTAATTTGTAAATAAAAATGTGCCGATGCCCAAAGCTCTCTTTTGAAACACACGGCTGCTGCATTTAAATGTGTGAGACATCTCGGGCCTCTTTAATCCATTTACATCCACCCCCTGCCCCTTAAGCTCATTCTTGCACCTTTTCCCCTTCATAGCACTTTTTTGTTTTTCTCTTCCTACACCTTTCCCATATGTGTCTTTTCACAGTAAATGCCTGATGTAGAAAACTAAGGCCCATATTTATCCTTTTTGCCGGCGCTGGTTTGCGTAATTTTTTTTACCGCCGGGTAACGGCATTCCTACGCGCCATGCGGGCACCTTATTTAAGGAATGACGCTAGCTGGCGCAAGCGGACTGGTCAGAGTAAAAAAAATGATTCAAACCAGGCGGCGCCGGCAAAGGGGAAAATGGGGGTTGTGCGTCAAAAAATGGTGCAAGTCAGGTTTGAGGGAAAAATCATGCCTCAAACTGGACTTGCGCCATTTTTTGACACACAACCCCTGTTAAAATGACTCCTGTCTTAGCAAAGACAGGAGTCATGCCCTCTTGCCCAAGGCCATGCCCAGGGGACTTATGTCCCCTGGGCATGGTCATTGGGCACAGTGGCATGTAGGGGGGCCCAAATTAGGCCCACCTATTCCACTTTAAAAAAAAAAATATATACTTACCTCAACTTACCTGTACTTACCTGGGATGGGACCCCCATCCATGGCTGTCCTCCATGGGTGGGTGAGGGTGGCAGGGGGTGTCCCTGGGGGCAGGGAAGGGCACCTCCGGACTCCTTCCATTGTCAGAGACCATGGAAGGGAGACCACAGGTCCCTTAACGCCTGCCCTGACCCAGGCGTTAAAAAACGGCACACATCAGGCTGTGCGCCATTTTTTAATGCCCTCCCCCTCCTGTGCGTCAAAATGACAAAGGAGTATAAATAAGGGACCCATTTTTGGGGCGGGAACGCCTACCTTGCATGTCATTAAGGCAAGGCAGTTTCCTACATGCAAAAAATGAAGTACACAGAGGAATTTTGACGTCCGTGGGCTCGGGCGTCAAAGTTTAAATATGGTGCACTGTTTGCCCCGAATGTGCGTCAACATTTTTGACGCACATTTGCCGCAAACAGAGTATAAATATGCCCCTCAGTGCCGGCCCTCAAAAATAAGTGTTGGTGTCCCGGTCCCAAAACCACCGGCTCAAGTTAAGCACTGGTCTGCACTCTGACAGCCACCAGTGGTCTGTGCTATTCTATGTATAAGCTCTGGCTGTGAGGGGCATACAGTAGACAAGAATGCAATTCCTTCCACAGCTATTTAATGTGATAATTATATAGTTGAACTGGAGTGCATACAAAACTTTGTAGATGTACATTCAATTACTAACCAAAGTTGGCTTAGACAAAATGAAGCTCTCTATCTTCTAAAATCTTTCTCTCAGAGCATTGTGGCTCTATTTGCTCTGATGAAAGACTTTATATTAGTACCAAAAAAAGGAATACATTGTATACTCCGGAGTGTAAACAATCTCACACTTTATAAACCCTTTAACCACCAAGGACGTAACAGTTACGTCCTTAGCTGTGGCTCTGAGGTGCCAAGAACATAACCGTTAAGTCCTGGGCCTGGCTCTTGGGGGGAGTGCTAGCGCTCCCCCATGAGGCTCCCACACCCCTCCCATGGGCAGGGATGGAAGGGTGAATTGCTTTCCCTTCCACCCCCCACCGCCAGTGACGTCTGATGATGTCAGTGCGTGATATCGGAGGCCACCCCCATCACCCTGGATGCTCAGCTTCCAGCGCGGATCAGAAGAGAAATGCAAAATCATTTCTCTTCCGATCACGGGCTGCAGGCAGGAGAGGCATTCAAAGGAAAAGCCTTTACTATCCTTTGATGCCTCTCTGAGCATTTCGGTAGCCCCATCGTGAAGCGATCAGGCTGCAATAATGCCCACTAGACACCAGGGGGCATTTTTAGAAGGCTTTTTCTACCCCTGCAGGGGGAGATCAGCCTATTTTAATCAGGGAGTTTTTTGTAAAATTGTAAACAATGAAGGGGAGAGACCCCTTGAGCAAGGGTCCAATTTTTTACTAGCCCATTTCTGCCCCTCCGGGGCAGAAGCCAATAGACCCAAGGGAGCTCTTTTTTCAATTGTAAACAATGAAGGGAAGTGACTCCTTGAGCAAGGGTCTCTCCTCTATGGGGCAATTTTTTATTAGGCCCTTTCTACCCCCCATGGTGGCAGATTAGACTATTTTAATTAGGCTGATCTGCCCCCAGGGGACAGCAGCCACTAGGCACCAGGGATATATATTTTTTAATGTAAACAATGAAGGGGAGCGAACCCTTGAGCAAAGGTCGCTCCCATTGGGGGAAAATTCTTTTTAGGCCATTTCAGTCCCCCCTGGGGGCAGATCCGCCTATTTTTATTAGGCCAATCTGCCAATGGCAAAAATCACCAGACAACAGTTATTTTTTTTACATCAGTTTCACGCAAGGGGAGTAACCCCTTAGGCTAGCATCGCACCTCTAGGGGGCAAATTTATTTTAGGCCGCTTCTGCCCACCTTTTTGGGCAGATCGGCCTACTTTAATTAGACTGATCTTCCCCCAAGGGAGGCAGAAACCACTAGGCACCAGGGATTTATTTTTTATTTTTTACAGATGGGGAGCGACAGCTTAGGCATGGGTCGCTCCCTTGGGGGGGGATTTATTTTAGGCCATTTCTACCCCCTTTGGGGGCAGATTGGTCTATTTCTATTAGGTCGATCTGCCCGGGGGGCGGAAACTACTTAGGCACCAGGGATTGGTGTGTGTGTTTTGTTTGGGGTGCAGCCCCTTGGGCAAGCGTCGCTCCTCATGGCGGCACATTACTGTTGGCCATTTCTGCCCCTCCTGGGGGCAGATCGGCCTATTTTTGTAAGGCTCATCTGCCCCCAAGGGAGGCAGAAATCCCCCGAGACACCAGGGATTTAAAAAAAAAAAATATAGGGTGCGGGTAAGGCCATATAAATGGGGACAAATTTGTTCTGCCCACCGGTGGGCAGATGGGGCCATTTCCCCCAAACTACTCCCTGGGTGGCAGAAAGCCTACTAGATGCCAGGGAATTAAAACAAAAAAGAAAAAATAGTGGGGTGGTGGCTATCAATCAGTATGGGCATGGTTATGCCCCCACCCCAACTGAAGGGGGTAACAGTCTTTCAGCTCATCCCCCACACACTAAAAGATATTATCCCGGTGGCAAGCAAGAGGACATTTGTCTAACTCTCAAAATTGACCTACTTGGACTGGTGAGGGCTGCACTTTTAGGACTTTGGGATGTTGCCATGCAGAAAAATCTATGAGCCCTAGACACATCTTAAAACTAAACATCTATGTGAGTCCAGGGTGGTATGCTTCACATGCACCTGCAACATTTTCTTACCCACAATGCCATGCAAACCTCCAACTTTGCTCGAAATCGCAAATTTTTCCCACAGTTTTGCGATGGAACCTTCAGGAATCTGCAGGAATTCACAAAATTCCTGCCACCCAGCATTGTCGCATCTATACCGATAAAAATTCTGCCCCACTTGTCAGACTAAAAATGTTTTTTTTTTAAACTGCCCTTTTGGACCCGCTTTGAATCCCCCTCATTTTTTACATGTTTTTGACCCTTCCCTGTCACAGGCACTTGGCCCACCTACACAAGTGAGGTATCATTTTTACCAGGAGATGGAGGGGAACGTTGGGTAGTAAGAAATGTGTGCCGGTGCGGTGATCCCACACAGAAATGTGGGAAAATGTGATTTTTTAGCTAAATTTGAGGTTTGCTGAGGATTCTGGGTAAGAAAACACTGGGGAATCCACACAAGTCACACATCTCTGGACTCCTTCGGATGTCTAGTTTTCAGAAATGTTTGGGTTTGGTAGGTTTCCTTAGATGGCTGCAGAGCCTAGGACCAAAAATGCAGTTCCCCCTAGCAAACACATGTAGTTTTGTATTTGATAATTTTGATGAGTCCAGCTATGGTAATCTAAATGTGGGGGTGAAGTACGAGTGATAAGGCGCTCCTGCCTCCAAGGATAAAGCAACAAATAATACTTTAGTGCACGGTGCCAAATATTGGGGTTGCACCCTCCAATCTCCCCGAAAAAGGTAACCTAATGTTACCCGTAATAAACTATAAGGTATTCGCACACATGCATTGATTCAAAGAAAATAAACACAGGTCTGTGGATAATCACAAAAATTAATTGCATACAGTTATATATACACCGAAAACAAATTTATAGTACATCAGAAATTACGATAATCAAATAAGAATTCCATCACATTGATACTATACATATAAAGTTCATAAAGATTATTCTCATCCAATTGTCCTGATTTCCACAATGAAATGTTATAGCTCTGCAGTTGCACAATTTGAATCCCAAATATTCATAAATGTCCAATATTAGTGCAATCCTATTCAAAGATAATCCATAAATGAATGTCCTTCACATCGTCCCGTTGTCGACACGTGTTTCATCCCGGGAGTACCCATGGATTTCCTCAGGACCTCCTACAACAATATTTACAAATATACTCTTGTAGTATACCTTGTAATTACGAATTATTACATAAGTGTCACAATAGGTGTGCTGTGAGAACCCTTAACATTATCAAACCCCAAAATATGTGTCTAGGTAATTTTAACACATCCAGGTGAGCAAACCATTCTCTGTGATTCAAACCACTCCTGTAAACAAACAAGTTTCTAAGTGATAGTCAAGGGTAACCATTACCTCCTACTACTAGAGTGATGCCTAGTATACCACTCATGTGAACTCAATCCATGCATCAGTCCTACCTGTAAAAATTGCTCCACTTTTTGTATTGTGAATATATCCCTTGTCCTCTTATTGCCTTAATCTGGACCTTTGTCAAGACAAAATTCAAAATAAGTTCTCCAATTATCCGCTAATTTCATATTTCCAGATGTCTAAAGATAAGCTCCAATTCACTTCTTACCGCTATTATGTAATATTAGACCGTCAAGCGAGTACGCTAATCACTCCGTCTCCCGATACCTAGAAGCCGCGGCCCCTCGGCTGCCCGCATGATATACAGCTATATGATGCAGAAATCGAAAACGGACATTCCCGTAAAAGCGTCCGTGTGTTTGCCAACAGTAAAAATAGAAAACGGACAGCAACCTGAAAGCGTCCATGTGTATCTCTAAGTAAAAATAAAAGACGAACTCCAGAGTTCGGAAGGTTTCCACTAATATAAACTGATATCAAAGCTCCACATCGTTCCTATAATTAGGAAAGGATTGTATCTTAGTTAATAAATAGTATATATCAAAACAACAAAGTATTATTCTTTCTCTTAGCATGAAACTATAATTAGTCCTATAATTGTTCGTATCTCAATACTTTCCATAGAACCCTATATTGTATAACCACATTCTAATAAAGTATAATTTGATAAATCAAGTTGGATTCAAAAGAAATACATTATATTATGGTGTAACCCACCCACTGTCTGATATGTATTGACCTCAAACTATTCATTAAGTATCTCCCAAGAAGTACTCCATTTCAAAATCTGTATTTAGAGCCTGCTCTACAGCTCTTAATCTCAAAATCCAGTATGACTCCTTTCTCCTAAGGGCTAATTCCCTATTTCCACCACGGGGGTTAACTGCACACTGGTCAAAGCCAAAGAATTTAAATGTTTTGTATTTATCCTGTACTTGGCATACCTTCATATGAGAAGCTATGGGGTAGCGCTCATCCCCTAAATTTATTGCCCTCCAGTGTTCGGAGATTCTGACCTTTAACAGACGTATCGTGCTACCTATATATATCTTATCACATTTATATGTGATCATATATACCACAAACTTCGTATTACAATCTATATGTGATTTAATAGCCACTAAGTTACCATTAAAATCCACAAATTCCTTCTTGGGCTGCCAAGTCCATTTGCATACCGTACAGCAACCACATTTAAAAAAACCTAGATTGCGCTTCCCTAACCAATCTAACTGCTTTTTCTCCAACGGGTAGCTGGGGCTCAATATATTATTAAGGGTGTTGCCCCTTCTATAAACAACATCAGGTCTATTACCGATATACTTCTTGAGTATGTCATCCTGAGTTAGTATTGACCAGTATTTCTTCATACTCCTAATCAGTCTCTTAGACTTTTCCGTGTAATCTAAAATAATCCTAATCTTATGCATTTTATCTCTAACTTGGGTGTCACCCTCATGTGTATCCTGCCCTAATGTCTGTCTGCGTTAGATTTTCCTCACTTTCTGCATGGATTTTCCAATAATGTTTTCAGAATATCCCCTGGCTCGAAATCTCCGTCCCATATTCTCAATTTCCTCAAGGAAGTCACTATTTTTACTGCAATTTCTTCTTGCTCTAATCATTTCTCCAAAAGGTATTGCCTCAATCTGATGCTGTGGATGAGCACTGGTGGAATGCAGTATATTATTACAAGATGTCGGTTTACGATACAGTCTACTCTCTATTTTGTTATCATCGACGAACAGTTCCACATCCAAAAATTCCAACCATGTCTCACTATATTTATATGTGAACTTGATATTCACATCTACAAATTCCGATAATCTTTCTGTAGGACCTCCCACACCCAAGACTATTGGTCTTCCAGGTGGAAATACAGATTGTTTATGAATCTTGGGTAATGTATATATACACAGAAAGATTATCGGAATTTGTAGATACTTTCTTACAATCGTTTGTTCACAATTTACCTTCCTATATTAAAGACACGAAACACATACTAAGTATACTTTCGGATAACTCTGGAGTCCGTCTTTTATTTTTACTTAGAGATACACATGGACGCTTTCAGGTTGCTGTCCGTTTTCTATTTTTACTGTTGGCAAACACACGGACGCTTTTACGGGAATGTCCGTTTTCGATTTCTGCATCATATAGCTGTATATAATGCGGGCAGCCGAGGGGCCGCGGCTTCTAGTTATCGGGAGACGGAGTGATTAGCGTACTCACTTGACGGTCTAATTTTTACATAATAGCGGTAAGAAGTGAATTGGAGCTTATCTTTAGACATCTGGAAATATGAAATTAGCGGATAATTGGAGAACTTATTTTGAATTTTGTCTTGACAAAGGTCCAGATTAAGGCAATAAGAGGACAAGGGATATATTCACAATACAAAAAGTGGAGCAATTTTTACAGGTAGGACTGATGCATGGATTGAGTTCACATGAGTGGTATACTAGGCATCACTCTAGTAGTAGGAGGTAATGGTTACCCTTGACTATCACTTAGAAACTTGTTTGTTTACAGGAGTGGTTTGAATCAGAGAATGGTTTGCTCACCTGGATGTGTTAAAATTACCTAGACACATATTTTGGGGTTTGATAATGTTAAGGGTTCTCACAGCACACCTATTGTGACACTTATGTAATAATTCGTAATTACAAGGTATACTACAAGAGTATATTTGTAAATATTGTTGTAGGAGGTCCTGAGGAAATCCATGGGTACTCCCGGGATGAAACACGTGTCGACAACGGGACGATGTGAAGGACATTTATTTATGGAGTCCAGCTATGGAGCTTGGAGCATTTCCTGTCACGGGCACTAGGTCTACCCACACAAGTGAGGTACTATTTTTATCGGGAGATGTGGGGAAATGCTGGGTAAAAGAAAGTTTGTGGCTCCCCTCAGATTCCAAAACTTTGCAGCACCATAATGTGAGGAAAAAGTGTTTTTTGCCAAATTTTGAGGCAAAGGATTCTGGGTAAGAGAACCTGGTGAAAGCGTCACAAGTTGCCCCATCCTGGGTTCTCCTAGGTGTCTAGTTTTGAGAAATGTCCAGGTTTGCTAGGTTTTCCTGGGTGTTGGATGAGCTGGAGGCCAAATTCCACAGCTAGGCACTTTGCAAAAAACAGGCCAGTTTTCTTTGAAAAAATGTGATGTGTCCATGTTGCGTTTCCTGTCGCAGGCATTAGGCCTACCCACACAAGTGAGGTATCATTTTTATTGGAGACTTGGGGAACACAGAATAGAAAAACAAGCATTTTTTCTCCTTGTCTTTCTCTACATTATTACCTTCAAAATGTACGACAGTTTGTCAAAAAGACATCTATTTGAGAAATGCCCCGTAATTCAAATGCTAGTATGAGCACCCCGGAATTCAGAGATGTGCAAATAACCACTGCTTCTCAACACCTTATCTTGTGCCCATTTTGGAAATACAAAGGTTTCCTTGATACCTATTTTTCACTCTTTATTTTTCAGCAAATGAATTGCTGTATACCCAGTATACAACGAAAGCCCATTGCAAGGTGCAGCTCAATTATTGGTTCTGGGTAGTTAGGGTTCTTGATTAACCTACAACCCCTATATATACCCGCAACCAGAAGAGTTCAGGAGATGTAAGGGTATATTCCTTCTGAAAATCTGACATCACATAGAAAAGTTACAGAGTAAAACGTGGAGAGAAATGACAGGTTTTTTTTACCTCAATTTCAATGATTTTTTAATTCAGCTGTTATTTTCTGTAGGAAATCCTTGTAGGATCTACACAAATGACCCCTTGCTAAATTCTGAATTTTCTCCACCTTTCAGAAATGTATAGCTGCCCGGGATCCAGCGTTGATTTCACACCGTTTCTGTCACTAACTGGAAGAAGGCTAAAAGCACAAAAATAGTAAAAATGGGGTATGTCCCATTAAAATGCCAAAATTTAGTTGAAAGATTTGGTTTTCTGATTCTAGTCTGCCTGTTTCTGAAATCTAGGAAGATGGTGATTTTAGCACCACAAACTGTTTGTTGATGCAATTGTCAGGTAAAAAACCACAAGCCTTCATCTGCAGCCACTTTTCCCATTTAAAAAAAATACATTTTCACTTTATTTTGGCTAATTTCTTGGTCTCCTGCAGAGAGCCCCACGAACTTCAGATACCTCTAGAATTCTTAAGAGGTTGGAAAATAACTTCACAAATTTGGCGTGGGTTGCTTATGTGGACAAAAAGTTATGAGGGTCTAAGTGCAAACTGCCCCAAATAGCCAATAAAAGGCTTGGCACCTGAGAGGGAAAAGGCTTGGTAGTGAAGGGGTCATAAAAAACCCAGGAGAAGTCTTAGTCTGATCCAAAGAATGATGAGGTAACAACGTGCCAGTCAGAGGACAAACAAAATATTGACAAGGCAAAGGTTTTGTTTCAGAAAACAGAAACAAAGCACGCATTCCTGTAAACATTACATTTAATATATTGTGACAAATATCACTAGATATTCCGCCGCCCGCCAGGCGGGAACCGCCATTTGGCCGCTACGTGGCCAAAAGACCGCTGCCGGCATTCAAACCTTCCCGCTGGGCCGGGCCTGCAACACAGAAGCTGGCTCCGAATGGAGCCGGCGGTGTTGCGGCCGTGCGACGGGTGCAGTTGCACCCGTCGTGTTTTTCACTGCTAGGCAGACAGTGAAAAGCCGGCCGGGGCCCTGTTCGGGGGCCCCTGCACTGCCCATGCCAGTGGCATGGGCAGTTCAGGGGCCCACAGGGGCCCCAAGATACCTGTTACCGCCAGCCTCTTCCTGGCGGTGACAACCGCCAGAAACAGTCTGGCCGTAAGCGGGTCAGAATCCACATGGCAGCGCTGCTTGCAGCGCTGCCATGGCGGATTCGCCCAGCCGGGGCAAAAACGGTGGGAAACCGCCGGCCCCGGTTTTCTGACCGCGGCTTTACCGCCGCGGTCAGAATGGGCTATGAAGCACCGCCAGCCTGTTGGCGGTGCTTCCGTCATCCGCGACCCTGGCGGTCATAGACCGCCATGGTCGGAATGACCCCCTTAGTATGCTGTTAAAATTCTAGAAAACAGATCTTCTTTCCAGCTGCAGGAGCTACTTGCGGTGAAAGAGATCTTAGGTGGAAAGTGCAGGATGTAATCGACTAACTCTAGAATTATTGCAGTCAGAGGTTATCTAGTAGTTAGAGGGCAGATAGGGGATAGATTAAAGGGAATGGGTGCTCTTTGAAGGGTCGTTTCAAGTTTTTCAATACAAAATGAATTCTATAATAATGCAGTGATTGAGTGCAGGTGATCTTTTGTTTGCACTTCACAAGATGAAAAGTTAGAGAAATTAGGCCCTGATTTATACTTTTTTTGTGCCACATTACTGTCATTTTTTTATGCAAAAGCGGCGCTAATTTACGAAATACAATTGTATTTTGTAAATTTGCGCCGCTTTTGCATCACAAAATGAAGTAATGTGGCTCAAAAAAAGTATAAATCAGGGCCTTAATTTAATAAGTGCTCTTGGTTGAATTGATATAGCCCCCTTTGGCTTCACAATTTAATTTTTGTAGTTTTTATTAGTGTGACATAATGGTGCTTACCCTACATCTCTGACGTTTTATGCATCCAGACTCCACTTAAACTTAATTAGAACATTCCTGAATTCCATGCACATTAACTGCTGCTTCTTTTTTAAGTGAAGTGGCCTAGAGTGCAATGGTATAGGAGGCACTCCATTGCTTTTCCAGTTTGGCCTCTCTATTGCAAACAGTTCTCCTGATTTATAAAAGGCAGTCGCTCTACTAGAGCAATGGTGCTACTCCAAAAAAAGTCAGCCATCGGTTTCTTATGCTGGCTTAACCCTCCATTTGGGAATTGTGGCAAATCGAGGAAAAAAGGCCTGACTGCAAGATCCTAAATGACACCAGACATATCCTCTGGAGAAGTCTTGAGGATCTCCTTCCAAGAGTGTGGAGGGGTTGGTTCTGTGGTGCAGTGGTGCAGGTAGAGGAAAGGTGGCCTTTGAGTCAGTGCCAAGGGACTGTTTCTGTACAGGCATCTGGTGGCATACTGAAATCGGAAGGACTCCTTGAAATATGAGATCCAGCAGCTAAAAAGAGGTAATTTGTACAAGAATGACTCTGGTGGACCTACCAGCAACATTTACCAATCTGACTCGCTGTGGCTGATGACTCCAGAGGTGAGGACCAGGTGAGGACATGAGGTGGAAAGAAAGAGGGTGGAGATGCTCATCTGTTCAAGGAAGAAGTTTGGGAACAGATAGTGAAATACTTCTTGCACTCATTTAACTTGTAATTGAAAATCCTCTTTAATCGTAAAGTCACATTATAATTCACTTTTCTAAAAATGCCACTTTTAGAAAGATGGCATTTTCTGTTGTATATGCCTTCTGGCCTATTTTGAATTTTAAATCAAGAGACAACCAAGTAAGGCAGGGAACATAAATGTGGCAATACACTACCCAATTACCATATATTCAAAATACAAATACGCTATACCTAAAGCTAATCAATAGTAACCACCAAGTGCTTCAAGTGGTTTCTGTGGTCCATAGGTAAAAAACAATACATACCAATAACATACCTAAATAGAAAAAAGAACTTGAAGACAAAATCAATGAGATAGTCCCAAGAATAAAAACAAGATGATAGTGGCAAATTGTTGGCTTTCAGGTGAAGATTGGAGATAATCAATAGCAACTTCACTTCTTGTAAAGCCAAGCTACTACAGCCAATGAGAAAGTTGACGCACATTTCAGTACGTAACAACACTTCATCCATTCACCTTCATCAGGACTCAAAATGGATGGCCTTCAATAGCATTAGTCATCCCAAGGAATTGGTAATGCCTGGTTTCAACATAGTACTAAAAAAATAAGAAAATACCAAAACAATTAGTAACAAACCATCAAACACAGCAATGCATCAAAGACCAGCCCTCCTTAGACAGTTCTCTTAGTTGAAACAATAAAGTAGAATATCCCAAACAAGCACAATATATCAAAGTAAAGAAATAATTACAAATAAAGATATAATTATGGAAACATTTACATTAAAAATATCCTTGCTATGCATTGCCGTATAAATCACTTACGTAACACAGTTTTTGTGGGGAAAGTGTAACGTTGCAGCGCACAGAATGACTAGTTTTCATTTTCCATAGTGTTGTTCCTGCTTTTCCCAGTCCTTGTCTGCTCACTGTGTATTTGCCTTGTTCATGTTAGTTGCTGACAGAGCCTCCATCCTGTTAGCCTGATTGGTTCATGTCTTTCTGTTACCATAGAGGTTCCCTGTGGCTACATTTTTCTCATGGTTGCTTTCAATGCCCTCACTTTCTCCCTGGGTTATTGTGTCTGGTAGGTCTACAATGAATCCTCAAATAGATTGTATAGCGTAATCAGTTTACTTATCGTATCATGGTGTGGTAAATGTCTTCAAACAGCTTAATCACAGCCCATCCCTTGTCTGGGTTTCATGTATGCATGAGTGACAAACAGTGACAGTGTACCATGGCTGTATGCATGAATTGGGTATGGTGCCTCCAGCACAATAAACAACGTTTGCTAATGTGCATGAAAGAACAAAACATGTGTGTGCCCTGACGGTCCACACACAGCTTCACATCGGCCCCAACATATTGATGGGGCTTGTGTGGCGAATAGCTGTGAGATTAATCAGCACAGAGGCACTGGTGTTCCCGGTTGCCGTGGGAATTTTAGAGGCCACCCTGTGTACAAATGCTGTGATGAAACCTGCCGGTTTAAAATTACTGATTCCTCAACTTTGTGAGCACACCAAGGTTGGCCTGTTGTCAGTCTCATAAAACGTCTGTAGTGCCATAGCTGGACTATCCCCATGTGATTTTTTCAATTCCTATTGGCTTTCATTCAATTCTGCTCTGAAGGATACTCTGTTAATGCAGGGAATGGCTCCACAGTCTCATGACTAGACCTGCACGTAACTGTGACAACATGGACCCCAATAATGACACAGGGTACACATGGCCACACACTCGAACTGGACACCTTTGAGCAATTAACCACTGGAAATATGTGAACACATGATGCTTGGTCTGCTGGTCCTCCACTGCCACAATAGAAACATAGGTCATTTATATGACTCAAACTGTGGAGTGACATTACATTTTTGTTTTGGGACTCTGTGTCACAAACACTGTACATACATAGCATTTTCAAATGCCTGACTCATGGGTAGTATACAAACAAATGACCAGGAAGTGGTATCCAACATTCCAGTACATGTGATGGCTTAGTCTTGTAAAATTGCCATTATCAACCGTCCTCTATTTATCCTGTGCATAGTTTGTCATGGGAGATGCTTTTGTCCCAAAAGTCAGAGAAGTTCACACGGCATTTGTTGCTACGTGTATGACAAACACATTTCCTGACTCATTGCCACACTGAATAGCATCTGATGGTTATCCACATTTATAACACATGCATACAAGCACATTTATGAAAATACGTCTTGTGATGTTCACACAGAAGGCCAACTCAAATTGAAATAGCCAATTCACAGTCATTGACACACAGGCTATGAGTTAATGTATTAGGTTGCGTAGCCTTGCTATCCTCTACTGACACACAACCTTCTCAAACTGGGTAATACCAATTTGTATTCCAGAAGTTTGGGTATCTATTGCGCCAGTGAAGAGTGCTAATCCGGTACAACAACTAGAGGATCATGGTCGGCAGTAGTGTGATCTGCCACATGTGCCCAAACACTGGAATGCAAAATGTAGATGCAAACAGCCTATCTCTGTATAGTTACAGCTGTCAAGTACTATAAAAATGTTAGAAATGACCTAAACTCAGTAAAAGACATAAATTTTGACGCATACTCGTCAAAAAAGATGCATATGCGTCAACATTCGCTCATATGTGTAGAAAAATGGCGCTAGTACAGCCATGATACATCCATTGGACCCAAACGGTAATTCCTACACTGTACCCCATGAAACTGGTTACCAATGGTAAATATTTGGAATTATGGATGCTGGATAATTTTTAGGCATTCGCGTCCCAAAAAATTGACGCACAGACTGTAAGCGCCATAATATTTTGAACCATCATAATAAAAACGCACCTCATTTGAGGCAGGAAGTGATGTAATAGGATATCCTGTTTACAGAATTGGCACAGTGGGTATACTTTCACAGAGTTTTGTTTGTCTCAATTGTGATTTTCTCTCCTGTGTGCCATTCAATTTTTCATCTGTGTTATTTGTAAGTGTCTCAGTTGTTCTTTGTAAGTGATTAATTGTCATTTTTGGTGTCAAATTTTGTCTTTGTACTGTTGGGAGTCTGTTGTTGGTATTGTCGGTTTGGGGATAGTTGGGCTGTTTTAGGGTTACATTTTTCTCATTTTCCTCACTCCTTTCCCTTTATTATCCTCCGTACCCTTTAATTTTCATATTATATCTGTCATGTTGGTTAGGCCACGTCTGGGGAAAATTTGTGAGGAGGAGCTGGGGGGATTCATTTGGCTAGTGTGCCACTTCCTCCCCTTGATGATCGAAGTAGGTGGCAGGGTGATAGAGGGGTATCACATAGAGGCGAGGAGGCTCCAGTGGTCAAAGGTCTTGTACCGTCTGCGGCGAGTCTACAACAAACCGCGCAATGACCCCCAACTAAAGCACCGCTGGGCTGACCTGGTTACCAGAGAGAAAGACCTGCTGGACCACCTGGGTATTGTGATTGGTGGCCCTGCTGGTGAGTAGAATTCAGAGTAATGTGCACATTTAAATGCTCTGTAGTGACAGTAGCAGATTTGTTGATATGCTGCAGGAAATGTTTTTTGGACATGTGGAATGCAAGTTAAACATACAGTGGCCCTGAGTTACAATAATTGCTACACATGACCATTATTTGTTGATGCAATAGCTGCACTAAGTTACAAAACACAACTGGAGCTTGTAAATTAGTGCTGCCTTCACATCAATAGATGATGCTAATGTGGCTCTAACATATGTTTTATCCATGGTCTGTGAGTGTACCAGGAAAGAGATGTTTTTCACCCGCTAATTCAAAGAATTAATGTGTTCCCCAATTATTTCGAATACATGTCTGATCTGTATTCTGGCCCATACGTACCAATTTCTTTCTAACCTCTGGTACTATCTTAGGCTGATAGTTTGACTTGGTTGTTCCGCAATTAAATTAGGAATGGATGCCAAAGTAATGCACCCGGGTTCATTTCTAAATGTTTGGTGCTGTTTTCCATAGCTGTAGCATATAACATGAAGCAAATGATACAAAATGAGGGATAACAACTATCCCTGACCGTCAGTTCATTTTACCTGTGTGTTTTAAATTGGTCTTGGGCACAATAACTGGAACAGAGCTAATACATTTCCCATCTGTGTTACTCTATTGCCATGCACTTTTCATAAGTTATAGGGTCATCATGGGATACCTGACGTTGGAGAATACATGGTCACAATGTATTACATGCATGATGTTGTGCAAGGGACCCCTGACCAATTCCATCATACATATAAAGTTCCCTACTACTTTGCTAGTTTTGTTTGGTACACCCCTGCTGATCTAGCGCAGCATCTGTACAATAACTAACTTCCCAGTATGGAGGCCATCACAGACATGGGTATATGCTAAGATCATTAGAAGACCAGCATTCCTATGACTGCTGCCATTCCGAAGGTACATACAAAATGAAATCTACATCATCATGATTGACACAGTGGTACATTTGCAAAACCATGTTTTAATAATGTGACAGTGTCAGTTTGCTGTATACCCGCTGATCTCCCAACTTGGCAAATGTAAGAAGATGAATGTGGCTAGCTATGATTTCCAAAACCCATTATGGGTACACGGGGCAATGAGTGACTCATTTCAGGTGCAATGACTACACCTGTGCCATGCATTCTGTCATGGATGACCACAGTATACACTGTCAGCATACATCTCATTGTTGTATTAAAGTATTAAAAATGGCCAATCCATGTCTTCCCTCAAACTGTCACCAAGTAACGCACAGGATCCCTGTCATGATGGTGTCATAGGGGGCATATGTGGCTCAGGGTGCACTGTAAATGTAGCATATGTAACCTACACACAACAAAGACCCTACATGTAAGGGACCATAGAAGGCATAATAAATCATGACCTTCAATCAACCCACATGAGCATCACACAGTAACTGATTGTCCTTTGATACACAAGCCACAATTCCTGATTGACTGGTATTGCAGTGCTCCAGGAATGTGGTTTTGCATGTCTCTCATTAGTACAAATGATGAGAGGAGTACACTCCATAAATTAGTCTGCAATCAATTGATGGAGCATGTTTGTCACCACAAGATAGTTACGGCCACTGCATGTGTGCAGATGTGAGTGTGTCACTCACTAGAGTGACAGGCTCTATACATGTTTGCAGTGGTATGTATGTTGGAGTATCATCATGCCTGAGAGGCAGGACTTTCAGATATAATGTTACACACAGTAATTGTATTTGAAAGTGTTGTACAGTGCACAGATTTTGAGCACATTTCACCCATCCATGCTTTACAGGTGGACCTGACCCTTACACAACTGGCGAAATGGTTTGATTTGCGGACCCAGACAAATCCAGTAAGTGTTGATATTTCTGTTCTATGTTGTGTATGCAGCTGTTGTCTGATTCACTCCTGTGTGTTGGACACATAGCAAGGTATGATGTGCTGGCACATGATCTGACATGTAACTTGACTGGAGTTTCACTTTTTTCCATATAAGAGTTGTGTATAGTCATATTTTGGGATTATAGTGCAGCCCTGTAGACATGGCCATGTGAATAGGGTGACATTTGTTGTTAAAATGTTTATAATTTTTTTTTAGCAGAGGGCCAAATTCATGATTTAGTCAGCAAGTCAGACACAGAGTCTCACAGAATAGGGTTGCCAAAGTCTCACCCACATACTTGAGCCTCCCTGTTCACCAATGAACATGTCCGACTGTATGTTTGACTTCCTGGCAGCATCTAGCTGTACATGTTGTGCTACCTGTTTTTTATGTGAGTGGGTGGGTGGGTGTGTGGCGGATGATGTTGGCGTTTTTGAGTAAAAAAAAAAAAAAATTAAAATAAAAAATATAATTGTTTAGTATAAGATAGTATGTGTTTAGGTTAGTATATGTTGTCCTCCATGTGTCCCGTCTTATAAGAGGGGGTGGGGGGGTTGATGTTTAGACTGTTTAGTTAAATGTTATAAGTAAGTTTAGCTTAGGTTAGTTAGGGTCAGTTGTGGGTAATGTGTAGTTAGGATAGGTTAGGTTAGTTAAGGTGTTTCCTCTGGTTTTAGTAACCTTTTTTACAGTTAAATAAATATTTAGGTACTCCTTTACAGTATGTGTCATATGCCTGGGAATCTGGGCCTTGTCATTGGTGAACAGTGTCTATTTAGTATTTGCATTTGTGTTCCATCCTGCATCCAAATCACAATTGAGCTATCACATTGGCAGCTACAGTAAAGCTACTTCGCTAGGAATCTGCCATCCATTGCACCCACCACTCAAGGTTACTATGGATCCCAATGTGTTGTTAAGTTTGGATGTATGTTTTCAATCTGACATACTTTGGGACCATATTTGGTATTGTGGACACTGTGTTACATCTGCCTGCAGCCTGATGTTCATATGAACCCTGATAAGGTGAGCAATGGTATAATCTCATGTAATATAGTATACATAACTAACACCTATCATTTGTTACATTGTACAGCCAGATTACTTATTTGTACGTACACCCATACACATCCATTCCTGCTGTATGGTGTGTGAGGAAAAATTTGTGTCAAATGCCACATACGTCAAAATTGTCTGGAAGAAACATTTGAAGACAATATGTTTCTGCTTAGACATCCCTTGAAGAAGACTTATTCTGTCCAACACAGCATGATACTGTACAGTTTCTAGTTACCTCAGAATTAACCCTCGGGAAGGGTAGATGATGATACAATCCAGACCACAGTGCACAGTTATCAGCCCACATTCTTTCAGGGCAGTTGTATTGACATTCTATGGGCATTGTCATGAGGCAAACTTTACTAATCTCCATCACGGTTGATGTGTTACATTACACAGAGACAAACTGGTTGTGTAAGTGGTATTTATTTGAAAGTGCTGTAGTTCTATTTTACACAGTCCAGGATTGTGAGTCCATTAGTGTAACACCTTCCATTGTGATCCTACACAAGTGCAAATGGACATGTCATTGGACATGGTGGGGTGAGGTGTCATACAATGCAGCGGGACATGAATTGCCAATGAGGCAGTGAGAGACAATCACAGGGCAGAGTAGCAAGATAAACATTGGGCTTGAATCCCTTTGACGATCTCCTCAGGGATGACGGCTGCCACCATCTCCCCCATGTGGTCCAGGGCCTCCTGCTGTACAGGACTCCCACCTCCAGTCTGCAGTGCTGCCTTTCTGTTCCTGGCCATCTTTTCCTTGGTCCTGCGCTTGCAGTCATACCAACGTTTCTTGCACTTGATGACTGTTCTCCGTATTTCTGCCACACTGTTTATCTTGTCAACAATTTGTTGCCATATTGCCTCTCTCCTACTAATTGGTAATTTTGAGGTGACAAAACGTTGGTGCTGGTGTTCCATCACCTCTTTCACCAGTATTTCTTGCTCCTCTGCACTGAAACAACACTTTATTTTCTTCTTCTCCCTCTCCTGGGTCTTGTGTGGGTCCTCCTGGCTGGTTCCTGGTCTTTTGTCATCTTCCTGGGCTCTGTCCAAGCTTCTGGGATCCATTTTGGCTCTCCTTTGCACATTTTTCTGTGTTTGCGTCGCTTTTTGATGCAATTGCGTCAAAAATAGGCACGTATCCAGTTTGTGACATCATAAACCGGATCAAAGTCATTTTCGCCACGTTGCAGTCATTTTTCTTTACGATGTGACGCATTGGTTTGAGTAAAAAAAAATGACTCACACCAGTGGTTTGCGCCTACATGCGACAAAGCATAAATTTGACGCCCGAGCGGCGCAAAAAATGGCTTTAGCCGGCGTTAAAATTTTTGACGCAAAACTGCGTTGGCTCAGTTTTGCGTCAAAAAGTATAAATATGAGCCACAGTTGTATTTTGTACGTTTGCGCCGCTTTTGTGTAAAAAAAACGGCACAAATACAGCGCTGAAAAAGTATAAATAAGGTCCTAAGTGCTTCTTTATGAGGGATATTCGTGCACTCAACATCTAAACAAAGAAATTTATTTCAATGTCAAACGCTAGTTTTTCAGTTTTCTAAATCATGTCCGATGTATCACAGATGTAAGATTTGAATGATCTCACTATGGGTTGAAGGAAAGTATCAGTGTTCACTCAAAGATTCTATACTTGATTAGCTTTAGGTATAGGGTTTCTGTATTTAGCTCCATTTTAATTCATACCCTTCTGCCCAAGGATAAGGTTATAATACCATTCAAAAATGACAACGGTAAACCCCATTCAGGCCCAGACAATGTCAAATGCCATTTCAGTGCTGCATAAAACGGCAAGCCTGTGACTTGTGATATGCATGAGTCATCACAGAGATGGTAAATCAACCTCTGTACTGTTAGTCTTCTGTTAACCTTTTTAGTCAGTAAAAAGGTAAAACTTTATTTTCATACATTATGACCTTTGCCAAATATTTCCTTTCCATATCCAGTAATGAAATGGGTGATAATTCGTAGCGGAAGAATGTAATCCCGTCTAAAACGGAGGAATAAATGGTATCGCTTCAGTTGTCTGGTATGCCCTTTCTCAGTTTAGAGTGATCAAATAGATGTATTTCTTATTTTGTTCAATAGATTAGTATTGGTCTAAAAAGCTGCAACACACTGGCCTTATAGGGAATGGTACACAATATGTCTGAATACAATTGAAGAACTTAAATACTATGGGCCTGATTCACAAAAGTAACTCACACTTTTGAGTAGTTTATACTTCTGAACAATGATACTACTTTCTGGGGGGGCGGAGCCAACAAGATGACGGACTAGACGTGTTTCATCGAGCTCCGACTTGCCCCGTAAATAATCCTACCTATCCTTCATCAAAATCCTGCCATCAGCGATGAAACAGCACCAGTGGACGATGCCCGGTGCGTAGGGTGCCGAGATGGTCCTCGGTAGCAACCTGACAAGGGCTATATGGAGGCGAGTGGGCCCCGGATGTGGCCTGCTGTGGCTTCCTGGGTGGTGACTTGAGTCGCGGACTCCCCCCTGCCGAGACGCAATGCAGCAGAACAGTGATACCTGCATTGGAGAGTTGGGCTGCTGCCTGGCCTGAGCACTGCACCTCCCGAGCCCAAAGACAGACTTGGACAGGCATGCTTGGTGGCACCCCTAGCCCCCTGCAAAGGTGTGGAGGTGAAGCAAGGAGGTGGTGAGATGGCAACCTACGGAGGAGGGCTGACAGCGGTAGAACCCCTTTGAGCAGAGGGGTGCTGTGGCCCCGCTGGAGAAGTGCAGTGAGCAGTGGTGACGGCTGGAACGCTGTTTGGTACAGCCTAAACCACGGTAGGCGGTCGGCAAGAGACAGAGAGCCAGAGCTGGGGTGACGCTCAGCAGCAGCCTCAGTGGAATAGTGGATGATTGATGAAGCTGGTAGGGGGCGAGCTGTGTCCTGACGTGGTCCCCCCACTAGTAGTTCTGGGACTAGACCACAGTAAGACGTGGGCCCCTGGGCTCAACACATGCACCATAACAGACCTGGGTGAGCAACAAAAGAAGGAGACAGCTGAAATGCAGTATGGTGTGGCCTACACCGTGGTGAGCAGCTAGCCCAAGAAAGGAGGCCCAGGTGTGGGAAGACGCTAATCGGGGGCCCCAGTGTCAGTGTGAGTGATGGATAAGCCTGGTGGGGAGTGGCCCTGGAACACGATATGACGAAGGTCTTTGGGAGCAGCTTATGCAACATATACCACCTATGTGGGCAGCGACAGGTGCCCCGAAACAGCTGGAATCGGTAGAACACAGTGCATGCTCACAGGCCGTGCCATTGGCTGGGGGCAAGTAAGGAAACAGTGCAAAAGCTCTCTGCAGCTACCTGACTACTGTGCCAAGTGGGGGAAACACATGAACTGTGAAACTGGGGAGAGCAAGGCTGTCAGGGCATACCTAGCGACTTATGAGCTTCATTGGAAAGGCCTGTGAAGTTTTATTGTGCCGCTCCCATCCCTGGATAAGAAGTTCCTGGCACGATCAGGAGATATGGACAAAGACAAAGGAGTACGGCAGTCTCAGGTAAAGAAGATTGTTAACTATGTGCAGGCCACCCACAGCAAAGACAAGATGGGCATGAACACTCTGGAGGACACTCAGGGCAAAGTGGAGAAATGCGGCCCCCAGGACCCATCCATTTCTGAATGAAATCAAGGGCACATGCACTAAACTGGTCACCAGAATTGACACAGTGGCAGTCAATGTTACACTACTGCGGGCATACCTCCGCAAAGTGGCAGACAGAGTGACAGATGCTGAAGACACAATTGGAGTGCTTCACCGGAAGGTGGATGCCCTGAAAGATACTGTCACCTCCCTCCACAAACTTACAGTGTGACTGGAAGATGCGGAGGGTAGATGCTGCCAGAACAATTTGCGCTTTGTGGGTTTCCTGTAGGGGGCGGAAGGGCATAACATAGAAGACTTCCTGGAACACTGGCTGGTAACAATAGCACCCCCGTGAGAGACGTTCCCCCTTCTTCAATGTTGAACTCACCCACAGGACCTTGATGCCTCCCCCTCACCCGGGGGTGCCACCTCGTGCAATTATTGCACATTTCTTCCGCTACAGAGAGCATGACATGATCCTACAGCACATGCAGAATAATGGAGAGCCACTCTACAACAGCCACCAAATATTGGTGTTCCCGGACTACACCCAGAAGGTGCAGAACCTTAGGAAATCCTTTATGGGCGTCAAGAAAAAGATGCAAGATTAAAATTTACGCTATAGTGAAGTGTTTCCGGCAAAACTTAATGTCATTCAGAACAGTAAAGTACATTTCTTTACTGACCAACAGGAAGCAGGTGAATGGGTGGCCATGATGTTCCCTCAAGAGGAACCCCGTCGGTCCCTGCGACAGACAGAGACCTCGTGAGAGCCGGTGAGCAATGCGGTGCTCCCAGAAACCATTGCACAGTGAAGCATCCTCGCTGGCCCCAACGGGCAGGGTTACTGTGCAACCGGATGGCACGCTGGCTGCGGAAGGAGACAAATTGTATGGATAAAGCACACTGGAAGACCAGCAAAGACATACTGATTCTCATACGGACCCTACAGGGGATGGCCAGCCCTCACACTGCTGAATGAATGAACTACCTACTGCGAGGAGGTCCTGAGGGGAGGGGGAAACTGCACTAAATCCATGGGTGACTGAGAGAATTGCAGCCTCTGAGACTGATTGCTATTGGCCAAACTTAGTCTAGTTCTAAATAATGATGTATATATTACTAAGAAATGTGAAATCTCCTGTGCCAATGTGAGGGACCGGTTGGCTCTATACCCCCACAGGGGTACATGCGAAAGTCTGACCACTGGAGGCCTGCCTCATGGTTAGGCGTGGTGATGACCTCTGATGAAAAGTACTGTTATACATAATTATTCAATAAATTACTAATCTAGTTTTATGGCTTAACTGGGGCATGAGGTGGGGCCCGATGGCCTCCAACCCATTGTGGTTCACACAGGATGAGGTTGGGTCACTGCCTATGGGAGGGGGAGAGTTAGGGACTGTTTTTTAGTTCTTCATCGTAGAGTCCTACTGCTTGTGATGATCATTGGGAAAGTTTACCTCTTGGTTCTGATGTGCAGAATAACTGTCTTTGACTTGTGCCCTAGGTTGCACTTATGGCAGATGCATACACATTAATGCCATAGAATGTGCAAGGTTTGACTCAGCTTGCTAAGCGGGGTCAAGTACAGGCCTACCTTCGATGCTATTGCATCTCGATAGGCGTGCTACAGGAGACACATACATGGGGGAGCTGTATCCCTGGTCTCCAAAAACGATGGAGGAGGCAATTATACGCGACCTCCTATTTTGACTTTGCAAGCAAGGGGAATGCTAATCTGGATAGCCCTGGTGTCCCATTCCAACACGCAGGTCATGTACTGGATCCGGAGGAGAGGAATGTGGTATTGTATGAGACCCTGGATGGCTAGGAAATAGGTTTGATCTATGTGTACACCCCAAATGTAGATAGTGGAACCTACTTTGGTGAAGTACTACGGGCTGTCTCCCCATACCTAACGGCAGAGATCATATTAGCAGGAGACAGCAACTGTGTCGTGAATGGTATGCTGGACCGAGATCCCCCAGACAACGCACAAAACCCAACCTAACTAGACAGTTGTTAGATACTATCTGAGAGCTGCAGTTGGAGGACCTCTGGCACCATATGAACCCTACTATCAGGGAGTTTTCATTTTACACCCATGCAGCAAACACTCACAGCATACTGGACTATTGTTTAGTATCCGAGACCCTATCCCCGCAGATACAAGCTATTGCATATTTGGGCAGCTACATATTGGAAACTTCCCCTCGCCTGATACATTTGAATAAAGGTTATAAACAACCTGCTGTTCCAAGTGGCAGCTGTGGCTGGAGGCTTTGATGGATGACCTGTTTGCTGAGGCAGTCCAAGACAGACTGATGCAAAACTTTAAAGCAAATTGGGGAACGTCCAGGACTAGGGGTTGTGACTGGGAAGCGATGAAGGGTGTGATCAGGGGTCTTTGTGTGCAGACTACTTATGGAGTTAGACGTCAACTCAATACAGACGTACTTGACCAGGAGGCCAAAGGCCAAGACTTTGAGAAATGCCTTTCGACGCAGCTGCAGAGAAAGGAAGAATGGCAAGAAGGGTGTTGTTTGAGGATTGGTGCCAACTGGAAAGATATGTTTATAAGGCATACCTCCATCTTCTGAACGCGGAGGGTGACAAAGCGGGCATGTTTTTGGAGCGTCTGCTTAAACAGCATGCCGACCACACGCCTGTCACTGTCCTAGTATACGGTGCAAGCAGAAGAGTATATATACAGGTAGCAATAAATACGGTGTTCCAAGATCATCTGGACAGACTTTAGTCCTGATTTATACTTTTTAACGCAAACCTGTGTTAGCACAGGTTTGCGTCGAAAAGGTTACCGCCGGCTAGTGCCTTTCCTGGACTCCAGCTGGGCGTCATATTTAAGGAATAATGCTAGCCGGCAGTAAGGCCCGATTAGCGTAAAAATAAATGCCACTCACCGTGTGGGGAGGCGTAGGGGAAACAGGAGGTTGTGCATCAAAGAATGACGCTAGTCAGGTTAGAGTCACAAAAATCACCCCCATGGACATAACTCCTGTCTTAGTAAAGACAGGAGTCAGCCCCCCTGTCCAATGGGCATGCCCAGGGGACTTATGTCCCCTGGGCATGCCCATTGGGCACAGGGTCTTGTAGGGGGGGCCAAGTTAGGCTCCCCTATGGCACTTAAAAAAAAAATACTTACCTGGACTTACCTGGGATGGGTCCCCCCATCCTTAGGTGTACTCCCGTGTGGGTGGGGATGTCCCTGGGTGCAGGAAAGGGCACCTGTGGGCTATTTCCATGTCTTCTCACCAGGTCCCCAATGCCTTCCCTGACCCTGGCATTAAACAATTGTGATAAACAGGCTTAATGCCATTATTTAAGACCCTCCTCGGCCCGCATGGGAGGATAACTAAGATGCAAAGGTCTAAGAGTAATTTTTTGCCTTGGAACGGCTACCTTGCTTCTCATCGACGCAAGGTAGTTTTCCGTTGGCAAAAAATGATGTTAATTCCAATATTTTGACGATAGACGGGTCTAGTGTCAAAATATAACTATGGAGTTAAGTTTGCGCAGGATTTGCGTAAAAGAAATGACGCAAATCTGGTGCAAACAGAGTATAAATATTCCCCTTTATGCTCTGCCTTGAGATATACCACCGGAGGTGGGGACAATCTTCCTGAATGGGGTCAAACTCCCACAACTGACGCAGGTTGTCAAAGCCCAATTGGAGCCCCCCCATGATAGGGACGAAATACAAAGAGGCCATAAGACAGTTAAAAACATCAAAAGCGCCTGGCTCCCATGGCCTTCTGGCAGAGTTCTACCAAAAATATGCTGATATCCTTGCTGAGAAGCTATTGGCGGTATATCAAGAGGCGTCAGCCCATGGTAGAGTAACGGAGTCGATGAGGGAGGCTTGGGTGGCCTTTATCCCCAAACAGGATAAAGATCTGATGGACCCTGCTGCATTTAGACTGCTGTCCCTTTAGAATGTAGATTTTAAAATGCTAAGAAGTACCCCGGTCGGCGCGATTGCTCACCCATTTGGGTTGGATTACTGTGGGGAGCGGGCGGCATTCGATACTTTGGGATATGATTGGCACATACGGCTGATGAATACTATGTCCTCAACCATGGCAGAGTGCTAGAGGGTCTAAGGACTTCAGTCAGATTCTGGAAGGAGTACCGCTTTCGCTGATGGGCAGGGCAGCCATTACTAAGATGGTCATCCTGCCACGTTGCCTAAATGGCTTTCAGAACACACTGTACGATGTGCCTAGATCACATTTTGCATGAATAGATAGTTGAATTCTGGAATTGTTGTGGACAAGCAGGAGGAAGAGGGTGGGGAAGAATATGCTGCGACAAACATGGGTACGCTTGGGAATGGAGCTCCCTCATATAGAGCTTTATTATTTTGCATCTCAGCTGCAGCATGCGGTACACTGGTTTGACCCTGAAGATAACTGGGAGAAGAGACTACTGCAGGATGGGTGCACTGGGAGGGCCACCGCAGTCTTCTTGGCCTGAAGCTGGTACCCGAAGACTAGGGAACTGACCTTGCCCCTAAGGTCATTCCACCTCTTCCTGATGTCCTCCCTTGAGCGCACTCTGGGGCCTGTCGGAATTTATTCTGTTGACTATCCTGTCCCACATTTTAATTTTCCGACTGAGAGGAGTATGCTGGACTTTTGCTCCAAATAATTGTGGCTCTACTCTTATGATTTCATCCACCATGACTCTTAACTCTTCATCTGTGAAACGGGGATTTTTAAGACGTGACATGGTTGTGAAAAAAATAAAAATGCAGTGACAGGGACATGCTTAACAGCGGCAGTGCAATGAGGGTGAACGGTCAAGGGTGTGTGCAGGGTGTTCTATGGGATGGAGAAATAAATTGGGGTGTCCAATCTTTGTGCTTTCAGATATAGGTGCTCTGGATTCTGGATGTTGCAGTGTAGATGCAAAGGATAGTGGTGTGTGAAGGGGTGTGTTTTGTACTGTCCTTTGCAGGTGTGTCCAGTATGGCAATGTGTGTCAGCTGTGTTGTTTTCAAATTCATCCAATGTGCAGTTGTCTCTTACTTTGCAGATCACAAACTGATGTGGTTCGGACCGCCATTGGCTGTCCACCATTGAAGGACTGCCACAGTGGCTGGATACTTGTAATATGCTCAGTGGTTGGTCGCGGGACTGGCCGGCAGGGTGATCAGTTGGCGGTCGGCAGAAAAAAAATCATGAAACGGATTGAAATGGATTTTTAACATAAACATATGGTTAATATCTTTTTTTCACGTTACACAAATCTATTTTGCTTTCCCTATCCTTTACTATACTGAGTCTCCTCATTTCAACTTTAAATTATATTTATTATATATAAATATGCTTATTTATATTTTAAAATATTTTTAAAAAATGAATTTCATGTTAATTCCTATGGAGTTTTCTTTTAATTCCCTACCTCCCTTGTTTTCTATGGGAGAGTCTTGCAGTACTAAAGATGGGCCATTTGTGATGATGGACTTTCTGCTGTGCTTTTTATTAGTAGAAACTTACACTCTGGTTTTGTGTATAAGAAGGAAGTAGTATAGTTTAAAAATATATATTTTTATTGTTTTCTGCATTATCACGCCATATACAAACAGGATTGTAATTATTCATTACACTGCAGTAATGTGAAGTTTAGGGAATACTCAATATTGTGTTCACAATCAAACAATTTAACAAAAAAAAACAACCATCCCCCACCCCTTATACTGCTGGCAGTATCTCTCAGGTATGAGCATGTTGTATATCCAATATTTACTGTCTTTTATTGTTTGTTTTTGTAACTCATTATATTTCTCAGCTCTTAAGCAATGTCTTCATGTTCGCTCTTTGCAGGTGCCAGCATTTCACATCCTAGGCTTCCCTCACCCTCCCTTTCAGTGTGCTACAGTGACCCCCATTGACTCACAACCCATCCATATTGTCTAGTCATCACTCAGTGTATTTGGTTGAGTATCTGGCCCCTCACAGTGCTCCAGCATCTGAGCCGAAGATGCCTCAACCTCTGTTCTTTTGTCATCTGTGCGGACATGTTTCATCCAAACTTCTTCTGCTACTTCCCATTCAACTAAATCTCGGTACCAATCTCCATAATTCAGAGGAGTGGGGCTAAGCCATCAAATCACTATGCAACATTTAGCCAACAAGGGCCCCAACACCATAAATTTGCAACTTAAATGTTTCCCCCTACGTGTAGGCAATAAACCCAGCAGTATCACCTTAGGAGTACGTGTCAATTTCCACGCCGCAGCCCTCTCCAAGGCCGTTATTATACTCTCCCAGTAGCAGCTCAGAGCCTTACATTGCCATACCATGTAAAAAAAATCTGCAGAGGCTGCAGCGCGGGCAGCAAGGGGATCGCTCAGGGTATATATGCTGAAGAATGGTCGGGCCAGGTATGTTTGATGATTATAGTTAGATTGAATAAGTTTAAACCTGGCATTTGAACTGAAAGTCTTAGCCCCTTCATACACACGTTTCCATTCTGCAAGTGAAACCTCCTCTTCCAGCACTGGCCCCCACTTAGGCTGCGTCGCTGGAGTAATACTCAGAGCATCCTCCCTCAGTGCTTTCTAAAGGCGTAAAACCAGTCTTTGCTTCCCTCCCAGGGACAATAATGCATCCAATGTTGTAGAGGTCGGGGGCTCATCAAGGAATCCAGGCCACTGACCATGCACCGTTACCGCTATCTTTGCATATTGTAGGAATTGACCTCTCCCCAACTGAAATGCATCCACTGCATACATTTCCCCCCAAGATAGAGAACTCCCACTATCTCACATCCCTTGTCTTTCCATCGCATTATAGAGATGTCCAGAGTTACGCCTGAAAAAGCCTGCATTTCCTAGATGGATGCATCCCTAGTTAGGGTAGCAACGCAATACAAAGGACACCACTTGGGTCCATACACTACAGACCTGCTTCACTATGTAGGGGGACCCTTCTCTCATCATTCAGTACCTCAGGAGTAGGGCCAAGTGTCCACCTGTCCAAAGACTACCTTTTGGCAAATCACAATTGAAGTGTACTCACCTGGGGTGATCACATCTGTACAGTGAGTGTAGTAAAGGGACTGACATGACTACAACTTCCAGCAGGTACTGTTCCTGTAACTATAAACACTACCACAGTGGTATTATGATACTAGACATATGTGGTAACAAAAGTCAACTGAAGTCGACTCACCTGGGAGGATGACATTTGTACAGTGTGTGTAGCACAGAGAGTGACGTCTGCAACTACCAGAAGGCCTTGGGTCCGTGACACCAAACAACAGCACAGGCTTCACAGGCCCAAATACACCTGTCTGAAATTACTCCAATGCCTTACACTCACCTTGGAGGATAACATTTGTCAAGTTTGGGTAGTAGGGAGAATGGCTAGAATGCCCAGACCAGGAGTCACTGTTTCTGTGACTACAAACAAAAGCCCAATGGTCACTTACCAAAACACCCCTGTCTGTCAACTCTCAATTGAAATCTACTTACCTGAGAGGATACCATTGGTGGAGGGTGTGTGAAGTGCAGGACCTCGGGTGTCTACAACTCACCTTAGGCCCTGTTTTGGTCACTTCAACCACGAGACCAGTGCACTCCTGCCCAAATACACTTGCTTGCCAACACCAGAAAGCAGTTTACTCATGTGGGGGGTACCACCTGTCCAGTGTGTGAAGTACAGGCACGGGCTAACTACAACTAACAATAGGGCCTGTATCTGTCACTCCATCTACCAGACCAGTGTACTCCTGCCTAAATATATATGTTTGTTAACTCTCAAATGAAGTGTACTCACCTAGAGGATACCATATGTATAGTGTGTGAGGCACAGGGACTAGGCTGACTACAACTCACAATAGGCTCTGTTTCTGTCACTCCAACCACCAGACCAATGTACTCCTGCCCAAATGTACCTGTTTGTGAACCCTCAAATGAAGTGTACTTACCTGGGGGGGATACCATTTGTAAAGTGTGTGAAGTACAGGAACTGGGCTCACTGCAACTCTCAGGAGACACTGCTCCTCAAACTCTTAACACCAGTCCAGTTTACCTCAGGCCAAATACAACTGTTTAACAACTCAAAAATGCAGTTTACTCACCTGAGGGGATACCACCTGTCCAGTGTGTGAAGTATCAGGACTGGGCAGACTACAGCTCACAAAAGGCCCTGTTTCTGTCACTCCAACCACCAGACCAGTGCACTCCTGCCCAAATACACCTGTTTGTTAACTCTCAAATGAAGTGTACTCATCTGGGGGGATACCATTTGTATAGTGTTTAAAGTACAGGGACAGGGCTGACTACAGCTAACAATAGGGCCTGTATCTGTTACTCCATCCACCATATCAGTGCACTCCTGCCTAAATACGTCTGTTTGTTAACTCTCAAATTAAGTGTACTCACCTGGGGGGATACCATTTGTATAGTGCTTGAAGTACAGGGACTGGGCTGACTACAACTCACAATAGGCTCTGTTTCTGTCACTCCAATCAGCAGACTAGTGTGCTCCTGTCCAAATGTACCTGTTTGTGAACCCTCAAATGAAGTGTACTCACCTGGGGGGATACCATTTGTATAGTGTTTGAAGTACAGGGACAGGGCTGTCTACAACTAACTATAGGCCCTGTTTCTGTCACTCCAACCACCAGTCCAGTGTTCTTGTCTACAAATACCCTCATTAGGTAATCCAGAAATGAAGTGTATCCACCTGGGAGAACAGCATTTGTCAAGATGGGGAAGTAAAGGGAGTTACATGACTGGGAAGGCCAGGAGGCACGGTTTCTGAAGCTACAAACACAGGTCCAGTACTCACCTGCCAATATACCCCTGTTTGTGAATTCCCATTTGAAGTTAACTCCCTGGGGAGGATACCATTTGTCAAGTGATTGGGAGTATAGGGAGTGGCCTGACTGCAACTCCCAGCAGGCCCTGTTTCTGTCACTCCAACCACCAGACCAGTGCACTCCTGCCCAAATACACCTGTTTGTTAACTCTCAAATGAAGTGTACTCACCTGGGGGGATACCATTTGTATAGTGTTTGAAGTACAGGGACTGGGCTGACTACAAGTCACAATAGGCTCTGTTTCTGTCACTCCAACCAGCAGACTAGTGTGCTCCTGTCCAAATGTACCTGTTTGTGAACCCTCAATTGAAGTGTACTCGCCTGGGGGGATATCATTTGTATAGTGTTTGAAGTACAGGGACAGGGCTTACTACAGCTAACAATAAGGCGTGTATCTGTTACTCTGTCCACCAGACCAGTGCACTCCTGCCTAAATACATCTGTTTGTTAACTCTCAAATGAAGTGTACTCACCTGGGAGATACCATTTGTACAGTGCTTGAAGTACAGGGACTGGGCTGACTACAGATAACTATAGGGCCTGTATCTGTTACTCCATCCACCAGATCAGTGCACTCCTGCCTACATACACCTGTTTGTTAACTCTCAAATGAAGTGTACTCACCTGGGGGGATACCATTTGTATAGTGTTTGAAGTACAGGGACAGGGTTGACTACAACTAACAATAGGGCCTGTATCTGTCACTCCATCCACCAGACCAGTGCGCTCCTGCCTAAATACATCTGTTTGTTAACTCTCAAATGAAGTGTACTCACCTGGGGGATACCATTTGTATGTGTTTGAAGTACAGGGACAGGGCTGACTACAACTCACAATAGGCCCTATTTCTGTTACTCCAACCACTAGCCCATTGTACTCCTGCCCAAATACAGCTGCTTGTAAACCCTTAAATGAAGTGTGCTCACCTGTGGGTATACCATTTACATACTGTATGAAGTACAGTGACTGACCTGACTACAACTCGCAGCAGACACTGTTCCTCAAACTCTTCACATCAGTCCAGTTTACCTCAGGCTAAATACAACTGTGTGACAACTCCAACTCCAAAATGCAATTTACTCACCTGTGGGATACCATTTGTATAGTGTGTGAAGTACAGGGACTGGCTGACTACAGCTCACAATAGGCCCTGTTTCTGTCACTCCAACCACAAGACTAGTGCACTCCTGCCCAAATACACCTGATTGCCAACTCCAAAAAGCAGTTTACTCACCTAAGGAGATACCACCTGTCCAGTGTATGATTTACAAGGACTGGGCTGACTACAGTTTACAATAGGCCGTGTTTCTGTCACTCCAAACACCAGTCCAGTGTTCTCGTCTCTAAATACCCTCATTAGGTAACCCAGAAATGGAGTGTATCCACCTGGGAGAACAGCATTTGTCAATTGGGGGAAGTAGAGGGAGTTACATGACTAGGAAGGCCAGGAGGCACAGTTTCTGAAGCTACAAACCCAGGCCCAGTACTCACTTGCCAATATACCCCTGTTTGTGAATTCCCATTTGAAGTTCACTCCCCGGGGAGGATACCATTTGTCAAGTGTTTGGGAGTATAGAGAGTGGCCTGACTGCAACTCCTAGCAGGCCCTATAACTGTTATTGCAAACACCAGACCAGTGGTTCGCCACACCAGGTCGCCTTCCTCACGGAAACATGGTTGAACCCCTCATCAGAACCTGACATAGCCATAGCCATCCCAGAAGGTTACAAAATCACCCGTAGAGACCACATAAGCAAGCCAGGAGGAGGTATCACCATCATACACAAAAACACCATCAAAATATCCACCAACACCAACAACACCCTAGACAGCGCAGAACTTCTACACTTTCTAAACACATCAACGCCAACACCACCCTTAGAGAAACCCTCATTTACAGACCACCAGGACCGCGCCACACATTTTGCGACGCCATCGCAGATACTATCAGCTCCCACGCCCTCCCCTCCACAGACTACATACTCCTTGGTGACCTCTATTTTCACCTGAAAAGCACCCACAACTGCGACTCAGGAGCCCTGCTGGACAACCTCACGAACCTTGGCCTCAAGCAACTGGTCACCTCACCCACTCACTCAGCAGGACACACCCTTGATGCAATTTTCACCTCTAGAAGCCATGTCACCTTCACCCACACCACCGAACTCCACTGGACTGACTACCAGTGCATCCACTTCTCCTTCATGAAACCCCCACCTACCACCAACAACACACTACACCCCACTGCAGGTGGAACAAGATCTCCAAAGAACACCTGATCGCCAACCTCACACAAGCTCCACCTCCCATCACCAACGACCCCAACACTGCCGCCCACAACCTCACACAGTGGTTAAGAACCTGCGCAGACTCCCTCGCCCCATTGAAAAGAAACAACATTACCCGTACCGTCCCCGGGTTCACCACAGAACTCCAAACTTCCAAACCAGAATTCTGTAAAATTGAGAAAGCCTGGTGCCAAGAACCCTCAATGAGCAATTTCTCCTCCCTCAAAACAGCCATGCGCACCACTGCATCCGTACCACCAATCGGTTCTTCTACAAAGAACGCATAGGCAACAACACACACAACAGCAAAGAACTTTTTGCCATCGTGAAAGAACTCACCAAACCTAAATCCAGCACCATTGACCCTCCACACACCCAAAACCTTTGCAACTCCCTCTCCAACTACTTTCACCTCAAAATCGCAGACATACACAACAGTTTCACAGCATCAACACCCACCATCACCTCCACTGACACGACCAACAACTCAACGCCCGCCCACACCAACCAGCTACACACCTGGACCCCCACCAATGACAAAGAAATAAAAACAAAACATGAACTCCATCCACTCAGACTCCCCCAAAGACCCCTGCCCCCACCACATTTTCAGCAAGGCCAGCCAAATCATCGCCATCATCAACAGCTCCTTCGACACTGCAACCTTCCCAGATGTTTGGAAGCACGCCAAAGTCAACACACTCCTCAAAAAACCCAAAGCAGGCCCTGAAGACCTCACAAACTACTGTCCCATCTCTCTTCTCCCCTTCCCCACAGAGGTCTCTGAGAAGATAGTCAACACCCAACTATCTCACTTCTTAGAAGAAAACAACATACTCAATGCCTCCCAGTCTGGATTCCACAAGAACCACAGCACTAAGACCACCCTCATCGCCTGCACAGATGACATCAGGACCAGAGTGGACAAGGGCAAGACCATCACCCTCATCCTCTTAGACCTCTCCGCAGCCTTTGACACTGTATGCCACCATACCCTCCGCGCACGCCTTTTTGACGCCAGAATTTGACACAAGGCCCTGGACTGGCTCACCTCCTCCCTTGCCGAAAGAACCCAAAGAGTTTGCCTCCCTCCCTTCCGGTCTCCAGCCACCAAGATCATCTGCGGGGCCCCCAAGGATCCTCCCTCAGCCCCACCATCTTCAACATCTACACGGCCCCCCTCACCAACATCCTCCGCCCCCACAGAATCACCATCATCTCTTACACAGACAACACCCAGCTCATCATCTCCCTCATCAGGAACCCAGCCACCGCCAAGATAAATTTGCACGCCGGACTCCTTGACATCGCCAAATGGATGACAGAAAGCCACCTCAAACTTAACTCAAACAAAACAGAAGTCATCATCTTCGGCCCCAACAAGACAGCATGGGACGACTCCTGGTGGCCCACCACCCTCGGACCACCCCCCAACACCCACGCACAGAACCTTGGCATCGTTCTAGACTCATCTCTCTCCATGGCCCAGCAAATCAACACCATATCGTCCTCCTGCTTCAACCCCCTTTGCATGCTACGCAAGACTTTCAAATGGATTCCTTTAGAAACAAGAAGAATGGTTACCCACGCCCTCATCAGCAGCAGACTGGACTATGGCAATGCCCTCTACGCAGGGACCACAGCCCAACTTCAAAGAAAACTCCAGTGAATCTAAATACAGCCTCACATCTCATCCTCAACCTCCCTTGTCACAAACACATACCCACCCACCTCAGTTCCCTACACTGGCTGCCCATCAGCAAAAGGATAATCTTCAAAGTCCTCGTCCACCCTCACTAAGCCCTCCACGACACTGGACCGGCCTACCTCAACGAACAAGTAAACTTCCACATACCAACTCGACAGCTCCGCTCCGCTGACCTCGCACTCGCTACAGTCCCCTGCATCCAACACACCACCTCCGGCGGCAGATCCTTCTCCCACCTCGTCGCTAAGACCTGGAACTCCCTCCCCACCAACCTACACAAGACTCAGGACCTCCTAACTTTCTGAAAGCACCTCAAGACCTGGCTTTTCGAGCAGTAACCGGCAACTGCCCCCCCCTCCACAGCACCTTGAGACCCTAACAGGTGAGTAGTACACTTAAGACATTTTTTGATTGATTGATCGATTGAGTGGTTACTTGTCAAAATATACTTGCTTGCTAACTCTTAATTGTAGACTACTCACCTGGGAGTGACCAAAATACTGTTCATGTTCAACTTAGAGATGTTTCTGCCTGCCTAGCTCCACCCTGACATGCTAACCCAAGATGAAACTAGTGAGGACAGGAAGGACATCTTACCCAGTTTGTCACAAAATGAGCTCCACAGCCTCAAGATGCATCACATGAATGGTATTGGCAGGAGACATATTTGCACTGCACTCACCGCATGATCACTCCACTTTCATTTACAGCAAACTCCTGCCTCTGCCTGCATCTCAATCAACTAGGCCACAAAATGGGCAAAGCCATATCCTGCACAGCCACTGTCTTGCCTGCACTGTGCCATATGTCAGCATGTGTTCCTTTCTATTTTGTAAAACATTTGTAAGCTGCTGTCTCGTGCATGGTCTACCTCTTTTGATGGGATGATGTTGGTATTCCCTCACATATATGTGCATGGCAAACTGTTTGTGGAATAGTACATTTACATTGTGGGTAAATGTCATGTTGTACCACAAACAGGAGTGTGTCACCAATGTTTATTGTCTGACATAAACCCACACCCATTATAACATGTCATTTGGCATGTGCAACTACAATTAGGCACGTGATAGGTAGGCCAAGAGCTTTTAGTCACAACGTCAATTATCTCTGCCTTGGATGTGGCATCATGTGGAAAAGTGCACTGCACATGTTAATGGGTAAGGTTTGTGTCCGGACTGATGGCCAGCGTCAAAGAGTGTCTTGCAGTTATGCTGGAATCACATGTGGTTGGGTACAACCATTCATCCACAGACATT
Source organism: Pleurodeles waltl (assembly GCF_031143425.1). NCBI lineage: Eukaryota > Metazoa > Chordata > Amphibia > Caudata > Salamandridae > Pleurodeles > Pleurodeles waltl. The sequence goes on along the minus strand of NC_090439.1, from coordinate 947,227,598 downwards.
CGGCTCTGTACGTGTGTACCTTGCAGTTAGTTCCTGAAGTTGTATGTGCTTTGTTGACTTGCCCTTCACATTGTGGAGATAGGCATGTCATTTGGCTCCAGTATTGTTTGTCTCTGAGATACATTTCCTGTAAAAATGTTGTTTGAGGGGCAAGTGTATAATGATATGTGTACCAGTGCAGCTTTTGTGATCCTGATGGCCTTATCCCTACTATGCATGCAAGGTTTGCATAGTGGGCTTGGGACATTTATGTCTCTAACTATTGTGCATGCCATTGTCCTTCCATTGTGCTGTGCTGTGATGTGTATGATGTGTGTGTCCATTGCAGGGCTATTAAATGGGAATGTTGTTTGTGTTAAATGCCACATCCATACATATGTGTGTTGGATGTGATAATAGTCCATGTCATGTGTCTAATGTGAGTGTGTGAGCTGTATTTGTGTATGTGATGGTGTGTTGTTTGTGTTCTGTATGACAATGTTGTGTACCCTTCACTGTCCCTGTGCCTGAAATGGTCAGATGTGTGTTTTTGTGTGGTGTTGAGGTGCATTGTGAGTGACATGCCCAAAGGGGGTGTATTGTGCCTGTGAATGTGTCCATCTTTATGCATGATTCCGGCTGTGTACACAAAGAGACATGTACTTTGTCCACATAGCATAAGCCCTATTCCATGTGGATGATGGTGCAACGATCTATTGTAACAGTTGATGATACTGCTAGGTGTGTCTACTTACGGTCAGTTGCACCCACGGCAGTGTGGATTTTGGTCTCCTTCGAGGACCATCAGCAGCGGAAGGACATGTGTGATGGGCAGCGGACATGTCCCCCTACATAGTCCCTGTTGCCACCTGCTGGGACATGATATTTGGACCACCACAGTCACAATGACGGTGTGCAAGTTCGTAATGTGTCCAGCAGCAACACAGGCTCCGCCGACCGGTTTGTGCTGCTTTGTGACCAGGGCCCCGGGAAACGCTGCAGTTTTTGTTCCATAGGCCCACATGACTCGTAATACAACGATCCGACTGTCAACCCAACGGGGGTCAGACCCCCAAACTCGTAATGAGGCCCTCAATCTTCAATTCTTGGAAAGATATTAAATTAAATTAACATTATTTTAAATGAAGTTTAAATTGAAAAATAAATGTTAACCTAAAGAAAAAAGTTTAATTTATTTAGTAGGCATTAATAACTAATATAATTAATTTAGTTACTTTTTTCATAGAATTATTGTTACATTCATTTTTAAATTCAAAATAGGACATTAACATCTCTAGACTTAAATAATAAATATTAACTATGTTCATACTGTTAAATTATATTTATTTATATTTACAGCTATTTTACACCATTTATTTTAATTTAATATTATGTTTTATTTTAATTCCATTATTTTCTATGAGGGTATTTTGAAGTACCAGTAGTTGGCAAGATGTGGTGCGGTATTTTTTAGTAGTAACTTACACTCAGATTTTTTTCAGGAGCAAGAAGTAGTACACTTACTCAAAAGTGTAAATGACTCAAAAGTGTGAGTTCCATTTTTCCTGGGGTGGTTTCCGATAAATATCCAAAATATACAGCCCAAGCTGAAAGTGGCGGGAGCGGATTTGCTGAGCTGATTCACAAGGTTGGTATTCCTCTTGCAAAGCGATCCCTACGCAGGTAGCCAGATACTTGATTTGAGGAGGACTTACATGCAGAAATAATGGCATCAAGTGTAGAAGCAAGAAGAAAGGAAACATTTAAGAGACTAATTTTTGGTAATAGCATTAGAAATCAAAAGACACAACCCAAACAAGGTGATGAAATGCAACTACCTTCCCTATTGGAAGAACTAGAAAGACTATCTAAAAAGGAAATAGCCAAATGGTGGGAGGCTGAGCCTTTACAGCAATACATAGAGGTGGAAAGAGTACCCAGAGGATTAAGGATTTTCATAGCTCCCACATATGATGACCCCGACCTTTACATTCTCCAAGAATGGGTCAACAACTCCAAAAGCTGCTCAATATCAATGATGCACATTTTAGTAAAATACTCTCTTAAGGATCATGCCAGACTGCTAGAAGAAATAGATAAATTGACACAAAAATAACAAAATTTATGTCTAAGGAAGATTTGGATGATTTTTTTAAAGAACATGCATGAACATTTTGCTGAAACTGAGAGTGAAATCACTAATAAAAAGCAGAGAAAATTCATGAGGAACTATGAAGACTATAAACCAGGAAGATTCTTAACTTTTCATAAGAAATATGACTAACTGTATGAAAAAAACACCTATGATCAACCTCCGGACACTAGGGGAGTACAATCAATTCCTGAATCGGAAACAAATGATGTTTCGGACAGCAGTGCATCGGATGCCTCTGAAAGCATGTTGTCACAAAACACTAAAGTGGAATAAACGAAAGAATGAATTATTTAAGGCAATACCAATTTATAAACCAGGGGAGGACAGACAAATATGGAGAACCAAATTCACGCAGAGGCAGGGGAAGAGAGACCTGAAGAAAAGCCAGAGGAATAGAAAGGACAAAACGTGCAAAAAAAAAAAAGAAATCAGCTCAATGAATGTGGTAAATCTTTCAGAGTGCTCACTTTCTGAAGAGGAAATAGAACTGTTATCATTGAGTTTGTCCTTCTGTCCTGCTACTAGTATGAATTTTGCACACACTAGGATAGACTTATTTTTATTCATGAGAAAACTGAAAATAAAAAAATGGTTTGCCACGCAAATAAAATCTAACATACAAATCCAACAGACACTGCCCCTTAGCAATTTTTGTATTAGTGACATGGAAGCACTACATATCCTTTGCAAGTTAGATGAAATGGGTGGGTGCCATGAAAATCCATTTCTTAATTTGATTGATTGCGTTATCAATGTTGGAATGAATAATGCCAGTCTTTTTAAACCCAAATCTATAGTCACACCCCAAATACAATGTGAGGCACTAGAAGTGTTTGAAAAAGTAGTGATACATTATCTAAAATGCCAAGGTTTAAGAAACATCCTAGAGACAAACACAATCTCATTCCAGGGCAACACAAAGCTTTGGCAAAAGCTCAAATAGTACCCCATAATACTAATAAGGGAATCAGACAAAGGGGGCAATGTGGTTGTGATTGCTAAAGACAAATATCTAAAAAAGGGTCTGAATGTTTTGAACTTTCCAACTTTCACACTATGAGAGATACCAATAAAAGATATGGGGAAATGTTAACAGAATGGAGAAAACAAAGCCTCCTTGAGTGGGAGGAATATATATATTTTTTTTTATGTGACCATCCTAGAACTCCTGTTACATACCTCTTACCCAAGCTACATAAGGATTCCATAAACCTTCCAGTTAGGCCTATTGTATCTCCTATTGGTTCTCTACCTGAAAACCCTTCCACCTTTACCAGCATATTTAAAAGGCACTTCCCACTTTCATACCATAATTGATGAGATACACTGGGAGCAGTACTAGCTTATTATAGCAATTGATGTAGCTAGCTGAGTCACCAATATACAACATGTGCTGGATATCAAAGCGATCATACTTTTTTTAGCAAGATCTCTGTCCCTCCTGTTACGTTCTGCACTGCTTATCGATATGATCTATTTTTGTCAGATTAAGAATTACTTTCTTTTTGATAACAGATTGTATAAGCAAGCACAGGGACAGCTATGGGCATGTGTTTCACTACCATCTACACAAATCTTTTTGTGGCCTGGTAGGAGGAGAACGTGTTAAATAGCATACCATCCTTTGATGAACATGTGATATTGTGGACACGGTTTATTGATGATATTTTTATTGTTTGAAAAGGGGACAATGCTTCAGCCAAAATATTTATCAGTCAACTGAACTCTAACAAACTGAACCTACAGTTCACAGTCACATTGATGAACACCGAATTGAATTGCTGGCTCTGGATGTTTTGCCGTAGAATGCTAAACGTAACACTAGATCACACCAGAAATAAGCCATGGTCAACAGCCTGCTGTTTGCAACTGGCACCCGTCCAGGAAGTCTTGTTTATAGCATTCCATTCAGGGAATTGCTTTGGGCCATAAGAATGTGTAGCACCACATCTGATTTTGAATGTGAAAAATTGACAATTTATACTAGGTTCTGAGAAAGAGGATATAGTGACAAGGTTATTCAACAGGCAATTGACCAGGTCTGTAGAACGGCTGCAATTACTTCACCACCATGAGAAAGTATCAGGAGAAGATCACACTATCAGATTCATTAGGACATTCTCCCACCAGACACCTCAGATCAGGCACATACTCCCAAAATATTTGGATGTTTTGAAAATGGATGAGAACATTGCTAAATGTGTCCACAGAACACCACAAATCACCTTTCACAAAAGCTCCTCATTATGGGATAATCTTTGTGTGAACATGGTAACTACACAAGATAATGATGCTAGAGATTAAGCTGCCACAGGATTCTTCTGTTGCATGATTTCCAAAGCAGGTGCTCAGAGTAAGAGCTGTAAAAAACCATGGATCTCTATGAAAAATAGATACCATCATATGAAGAAAATGTATACATGTAATATTGAGTATGGTACATATTGTTTATTTTAGCCTTCTGAGAAACTATATGTAGGGAGTACCACGTGTTAGACTTTTTCCCTTATGCAGGGTTATCCCCAGTCTTTTTGCCTCCTTCCTCCTGGTTCTTCTGACCTCTTGTTGTTGGCTCTAGGACTCTGAGCACTTTATCAATGCTGACCAGTGCTAAAGTGCTGGTGCTCTCCCATCTAAAGTTGGTATGATTGGCTTATACCTAATTGGCATATTTAATTTACCTGTAAGTCCCTTGTACAGTGGTATCTCTAAACCCAGGACCTGTAAATTAAATACTACTAGTGGGCCTGCAGCGCTGCTTGCACCACCCACTGAAGTAGACTTTCAAACCTGTCTCAGGCCTGCTAGCACAGGGCTTGTGTGCGCAGTTTTCTGCCACAGGACCTGGCATCTAAATTTGCTTATTAGGCCCAGAACTCCTCTTCTACTACATGTAAGTCACCCCTAAGGTACGCCCTAGCTAGCCATACGGGCACGGTGCCATGTATGTAGAAGTCAGGACATGTGCCAGGTTGCGTGGCCTATCCTGGTATTGACAAACAGCCTAACTTGGTGTCTCATTGCTGTGAGTGCTGCCTTCTCATACGATTGCATTAGAAATGCCCTGCCTTATGTGTGGAAGGGGTATTGTCTGATTTATGAGGAGTAGCGTAGGCGTGTTTGGTATGGTTGTGATGGTGATAATAAATGCTGCTTACTGGTGTAGATGTATTTTTTATTACTATTACAGAAATGCCACTTCTAGAAATTGCGCATTTATCTGTGCTTATGACTCTGGTTTTTTGAAGCTTGACTCCAATCCACGTCTGGGCAGAGTAACAGTTGGGACTTTGTGCATACTTTTCAGACAGCCTGTACACAAGGAGGGTGGAGGTGTCAAAGAGGTGCATCTGTAAACTGAATAGTCTTCCTGGGCTGAGAGAAGGGAGAGACGGGGCACACCTACATTTGTAAGGGTGTGCCCTGTCCTCACAAAATAGGGTTGTTAACCCCCCACTGATGTTTGGAGCCTGTGCTGAAAGGAGAGAGGGGACACTCCCAGAACCAGTTGTAACTGGCTAGAACCTCCTCTCCCTGCCATTGCAAAACATTGTAAGGACTGAGTATAAGTACAGGGAAATGGTCCCCACAATTTGGAGACTCTTAATCACCTTTGAACTGGACACAGAAATGCTGGAAGAACTCACCAGTAACCACCATGGACTGCTTCTGCTGTGCTGACCTGCGACCTGCTTGGTCAATGAAGAGGACTTTTCACTTGCTTCATGCTCCATGTGCTGCCTGTTGTTGAGCCCTCCACCTTTGGGCCTTTTCTGGTAATTTTGCTCCACAGGGGCAGGGTGCTGTGGCCCCTGACCCCTGCATCCATCTACAGCATGAGGAGTGCTTCCTTTTGTACTTTATAGCGCCTAGAGGGCGCTTCGCTAAAATTGTGCTGTGCACATGAAGAGCGCTTCCTTTTGTGTCAGTTTTTGCTATTGAAAGCGCTCTGCCGACGAAGGTTACTGCCGCGACCCGGGCAGATTGCTTTTTCTGCGAGGAAAAGAATCACCGCCACGACCCGGGCTGTCTTGGATGCAGCGCCGGAGTCCCGCTGTAGTCTGTGCCCCTGGGGCACAAAGAATATTGCCAAAATAAAGAGTGGAGCAAGCGCGCTCCTATCGTGCCCCGGGATGAAGCGCGCTCTGTGGAGCGCCGCTGGGGCACAAGCAGGCACCTGCTTTGGTACCTGCTGCTTCTACTGTCTTGGGTAGGCCGCGCCGTGTGTCTTCAGCCGGGCGGGGGGGGGGGGAAGGAGGCCTCATCATAGGCTCCCCCACCCCACCGGGCAACTTTTTCCTCATCTGCAAGGGGCTGGGGAGAAGGAGGTCTCTCCCTGCCCGATCGAGCCTTCTACTGGGCTGCGGGTGCTGATCTCCGGGCTCCCCCCCTCGTTGGATGCTGCAACGATCGCAGGCCCCAGGTGGGGCCCACCCTTGAAACAGAGGGGGTGCGTGGTGCCCCCCTCCTCTTAACACTCCTCCCTCGCTTTGGCCCCCCTCGTGAGGGCTGGTGGAGGGCCCCCAGTGATTGCATGCCCAAGGAGGGGCCCGTCAGTAGTGCAGAGGGGTGTGTGCCACCCCCCTCCTCCCCAGAATTTTAAGGAGGCCCCCACGTTGTGCAGTGGAGCGCCGGGGGCCCCTTCTTTGTTCTTTGGGCATTGGAGGTGCCTTCATCTTCAACCAGGTACTCCTAAGTGACAATATATATACCATAAGTTCTTGTTAGAGACTTTATTGCATTATATGTTGCCTACCTGTTTTAAGGATGTCTCATATATGTATGCACATGTTCCTTTTATGGGCATAACATGCTAATATGTTTTTTATGACTTGCCATTCATTTTATAATGTTCCTACTATGGGCGTTTATGATATTCTTATGACAAATGCTTTAGTGCAATAAAGTGTTTCCTGACTACTGCTTATGTTGCAGAATACTGAGTAACCTGTGTGTTATGCGTGACTACTGCTAGTCTGCGGAGTAACTAATGTGTAATGTTCTGACAACTGCTAAGGTAGCAGGATAGTACTGATATGTGATGTTTGGTCTAATAATTGAGTTGTGTACAACACAGTATATTTTCATATAATCTGGTGTTGTGTTTCCTTTGTGGTGGGGATATTGTGCCACGTGTGTTGTGTGTGTTGTGCAAACGCTTTACACATTGCCTCTGGGATAAGCCTGACTGCTCGTGCCAGGCTACCAAGGGGGTGAGCAGGGGTTATCTTTGACGTGCAACTCCCTTGCCCTGACTAGAGTGGGTAGGTTCTGCCTGGCTGAGGTGCATACCCTAGCCAACTAGAAACCCTATTTCTAACACCATACATAAGGCTAATCAAGATAATCCTTGCACTTATGAGAGTGTATAAAGAACAAGCTTTACCAATATCACATAGCTAGACATTTTGCAGGGAATCATGACAGTAATTCTGTGTTTTTTTAATTTGTGGTGATTGATGCTATTAGGTCGGACATTAAAGGTAGGGACAAAGAATGTAAACTTCACACTCTTGAATCAAGATATATAATTGATTTTGATGCACTCACTCCTAGAGGTCTCAGCTCCAGCAAAGAATTACCAGTACATCTAGGCCAATACTAAAGCAGAATTTCACAATATTCTTATATATTTATACAGTTTCCCATTTGCCTCTATGGATTTGATGTATACAATCTTTTTAGAGGTTGAAGTTTTCAAGTAAAAAAAGCTGTTCTCATGAAATTTTCTTATGTGTTTTCTTTCTTTTCACTCAGGTGCCATCCTTTCTAGAGTCCCAGGAAGCAAAGTTGCACTTTCACAGTGAAATAGTTCAGCATCAGTTGGGTATGGCCCACATGGGATTTCAATCCTGTTGTTTTATCGCCATGTTTTGGTGTTTTGATAATCACCTTAATAATTATGGGGCTTTATAAAATACTAAATATACTACAGTCTAGCCCAGGTGGGCACCATTATAGTATGGTATGTGAATTTTGTGCTAGATTTTTGTGCTCTGTTTTGTACTCTGATAATTTGATGTATTTGCTGATGTAGTTGAGAATATATTTTGGCACATTAGACATCAAATTACATGTTTGTGTAATAATCATGTGTATTTTGACAGTTTCACCCACATGGGTATACAAGCTCTGTGTTAAAGAAAGAATTAAAGAATTGAAGAAACAATTAAAGAAAGAATTAAAGACCTAAAGAAAGATTTAAAGAAAGAATAAAAGAATTAAAGAAAGAACTAAAGAACTAATTAAACACTTTGGCTTCTTCGCCTTTATCTGCTAGTGTACTGTTATCCAGACTCTCATTAGTTGTCAGGATTCATACCTATGGGCCTCATTATGAGTTTGATGGATGGGAAAGCCCGCCCACCAAACTCCCGACAGAATCACCGCAGCCTTTGTGGTGACCACCCTGCTGGACCGATTAGGTGTTTCCCGATACGTCTGTGGGCAGAAACTTACGTAATCAAGCCGGCGGCAATGCAGTAGCCCGCAGGTTGTACTAGCACCCTCACAATGTACACTATCTGGGACCCCCTGCACCTGTTCTATGCCAGCCTTTTCATGGTGCAATTGCAAGGTGACAGCTGCAACAAGGTTTTAATCCTGCATGTAGCACTGCCCTGGCAGATTACGATCTCTGGCACACTGTCGGGATCATGTTTCCTGACGGTGCTGGCGGAACCCTGGCGGTCTGACTAACAGGGTCTTTATGCGGCAATCGGACCGCCACAGCAGCAACCACTCAGAAGACCGGCAGCCTCGCAATAAGGCCCTATATGCTTCCTGGTGCACACTCCTTTGAAAGTAAACTTAGTGAAAGACAGGGAAAAAGTTGCTCTTAAAAGAGGACACCCAGATGGTACAGAGTTATAATATTGAAGTTTTAAAATCAATATTTACTCATATCAACTCCATAAAAGACTATCATGGACAATCACAGTCCATTTTATGAAGTTGTTATATGTACCAGTCAATATTGTGACCTTGATATAGTTACATAGAGCCCTCCCAGAATATGTTTCTGTATGAATTCTAATCCCTGAAACAATCCTCTCCTACTTGCTAGTTCACTTCTCATCTACAGAGTGACGCAATTCTTTTTATGGAGATAAGAACTTTTTGCTTAGTATTATGCTCTGTATTTTTTTATTGTGATAGTTTACAGTTTCGGTAAGGTTTGTGATACCTTGTCAGTGGTACAAAAACAAACGTAACTTGTGCCGTTGGAGTGAAATACTTATGTTATGCCTCTAAAATATTTAAATGGAGCACTGTTAAATATAGGGTGTAGTTGTGTGTACTATGCAGACAGTGAGCATTCCGAGGGTGCTGTGTGTGACGGCATTATCCTCGGCTCCCTGAGGATTTTTTTTTTATTTGTTTACTTAGTCTGCTATTTAATCTCCAGTATCACATGCACCTCGATGATGGTCTATGCTTTTATTCTTGCACTCTATATTTTAAATATTCTTTGTGGTTCATGTGTTCTTTTGTTGTTGTGACTATATGATGAATGACTATGTCACGTAAATTAACCATGACCCAATCCCCCTCTTTAAAAACAACCCATGCCTTCCTTTGTCCACCTGTACACTCACATATTGCATTTATGCCTTTTCACACTTGTTCCTTAGTTTCATGGGTTTCTTTTCAGACACTGAAACATCACACATCCAGGTCGAACCAACTTGGTAGGTGCCAAACAACTCTTTAGCAATGAAAACAGGAATAAATTAGTAGTGGAATCTGGTGTAGTGTAAATTGCATACAATAGATCCTTAAGAAATTTTTTTCCACTCTATTTGCCGCAGAAAAATGAATATTATCCTTAGTGACTCTGTTATACCGCTCAGCCATATTAGGATGTACCCACTTGTTCAATGCCCAATAGGACAAAAACATCTGAAACTTTTATTAACAAACTCAACCAGAGAGTCCATTACTAACACCACAGGAATTCCTTCCCTCTGAAATAAAGATTGAAAAACCAACTAACTGTGCTATCAATCTTCACAAATTCTACCTCTGGCCAAGGTGAATCATAATCCACCAAATCAATGCCATACCTATAATGTTCTTCTAGTACATACATTGGGCCAGTGGAATCCAAACCTAGCTTTTATCAAGGTTTCTCCTGCACATGTATAGATTTCACTGGACTGGGAAACATGACTTGAGTTTAATTACTAATTGCACAGGCTACACAATCCCTTACAAATTGTTCCACTATCTTGTCCTTACCTGGCTACCACAACATTTCTCTAATCTGCATCGTCATGACTCTCATGCCCACATGACCTTCATGAGCTAGCCTCAACAGTAAGGGCCTCATTATGAGTTTGGTGGTCCGTGGACAGCCATGGTTGTGGCAGTGGTCTGACTGCCACTGGGTTGGCGGTCGGACCACCAAATTACGAGTCATGCTGGCCTAGGGAGCAAAGACTGACGCGGTCCCCCCAACACAACCAGGCAACCCAGCTAAGGTCACGAGGCAGCATGAACAGGTCAAAGGAGCCTGTGTTTCCACCAGACACATTATGAGGTTGTACACCGCCAATGTGACAGTGGTGGTCCAACCACCATGTTTCAGCGGGTAGAAAAGGGGAATATAAAGGGATGTACTCACCTTCAGGCAGCCTTACATGTCCGGTGCCATTATGAAGCCCATCACACACGTCTTGCTGATGAGGATGATCATCGAAGATGCAAGAAATCCATGCCACTGTGCTGCAATCAACTGTAAGTAGACCTATCTGTATCATTAACTGTACAAACAGATTGTTGATCCTTTATACACATGATATGGGGATCAAGTTACAGGCACCAAGTACCCCTGTAATTGTGCCCCGGCTCGCAATCATACACAACTAAGGACACATGCACTGTCATGATATGCCCCCTTTGGGCAGGGCATTCACGCTGCACCACAACTCTACTTAACAACACATGTCCACAACACCAAAAACACACCAACATCACATCTACAAATACACCTCACACACTCACATTGCACACATGCCATGGACTGCCACATATGTGTGATCAACACACATATGTATTTGGCATGGAGCACAAACCACACTCCCAGTAAACAGCCCTGCAATGGACACACACATCACCTGCATTGTAACACAATGGAAGGGCAATAGGATGCACAATAGTTAGAAAGACAAATATACAAATCTCAATATGCAATCAATACCTGCACAATAGGGATAGGGCCAGCAGGAGCACCCTAGGTAGGAAGCTGCACTGGGGCACATATTACCTTGTATCTGCCCATAAAACACCGATTGCACAGGAACTGGCCCTTCAGGTATCTCAGGGACAAACAATACTAGTCCCAAATGACATGCCAGTCTGCAAAATGTAGAAGTGCAAGACAACAAAGCACACACAACTCCAACTGCATGGGACATACCTCTACATGAAGTAGCTGCAAGGTGCACAAAGCTAAATAGACACATGCACAGTTAAATGCAAAGGAAGCTAGCACAATTGAACACACTCCAAGCCTGCACAATCAAGACTCAAGCTGACACACACCAGATTAATACATAATCCACATGAGGCGGACAAGTCTAACACTATACATGCGCACATTGGATAACACAAGATTAAATACTTACCATACCAAACAGTACACAATACCATGACACCACCATTGCATTTACACCCACATATCCATACAGTCAACATATAACTTTATCTTGGGGGTTACCAGCACTGCCCACAAACTCCGATACTGTTAACAACAGCAAATGGATCAGCAAGCAGGCTGAAACATACACAACTGTAGACACATAAGTTACATAAGTTACTCAGGAACAACATAAATGTAGAAACAAACCTGCAGGACAATTGTATACCCAAAAAACAACTGTTTGGGTTTATTGAAATATAAATGTGAAACATCCTGGGAGGTGGCTGAGGGCCTCGTGGGTTGAGGTACCAGGGGAAAGGGCAATGTGAAGCAAAAAACGTTCTTAGGGGCACAGGGGTAGTCAGCAGAAGGAGTTGGAGAGTTGGAGGTCGAAGGAGTGGTTGCATATTGTGATTGTGTGGATGTTGTGGGTGTGTACTTCTGGAAGGTATGCTGGTGTTTGGTTGCTGTCTTTTGGGTGTGAGTGAGTGCATTTGTGTGTCTGAGGTCTGGGAGGTGAAGGTGCTGATGGATGGATTGATGGATGTGTGTATGTGTGTCTGTTTCGGTGGTGACTGCGGGCATGCTGGATGTAGTGGATTTCAGTGTGTCTGTTCGGGTGCTCTCTGCAGCTATGGTACTTAAGGTGGATGTCTGGGTGTTTGTTGGCATGGTGTCTGTGGGTCTGCTGGATGTGTTGGGGTGTCACTGTTATGGGTATGCTTGATCTTGTATGTGTAATGCTGGGGTGGTAGAGGTGTCTAGGGAAGTGGTGACTGTTGTGTCTGTGAGTGCCTATTGTTTGTGTGCAGCTGTGTTTTGTGGTGCTTGTGTCTGTGTGTGCTACTTTTGTGTGTTGAGGTGTATTTGTGTGGATCAGTCTGCGTGCTTTGGGTAGGTAGGTAAAGGGGGATTTGGATTGGGAAGAGGGAGGTGGAGGGGAGGGGGAAGGAAGGTAGGAGGTGACTGGCTGCCATCAGTGAGGAGGCCAGTGAGGAGGCAAGAGCCTGAAAAGACCTCTGTAGGCCAGCCATTGCACCTTGAATACCTTCCAAAAATGCATTCAGTAGTTGTGTTGCCAATCCCTGGATGGCATATCCAATGGCTGATTGACCCACAGAGATACTTCTCAGGAGGTCAATAGCCTTCTCATTGAGGGCAGCAGGTGTAACATAGGATGGGGTGGAGATGGCTGTGGCGAAGGAGACACCCACCCTCTTGGGGCGAAGAGCAACAGGGAGGGCGGTGATAGAAAGGGGGGTGGCGGACAAAGATGGCACAGGGTTGCCGATAGGTACACCACTACTAGGAAGTGTACACTGGAGGAAGAATTTGATGATAAAGAGGTTGTTCTGGTCTCCCTCGTGGCACTCCCTTCACCCTCCAGGCCACTGAGCACCTCTGTGTTGATGGTGACTTGACCCAAGGCCCCATGGCCAGATGCTTCCCCACTCAGCTGTGCCCTGAGAAATAGTGTCATCACATGTCAATGATCATGCTTAAATAACAGCTCTGATGAGCAGACATGACCAGGATATCAAGTAGGCCCCAGCAACAAACTCCACCTAAGTGGCCCATAAATGTGCCATACCATATGCATGTATGTCATCTGAACTGTCAACAGATGCCAACAGGAAAATCAGGATTTCACTCAACTACAATTCCATGGCTGAAGTTGTGCAATCACAATAATCATTCAACAAGTAGGAGAACTCATCGTCCTTAAAGCAAACCCTGGTTACCTGTTGTCATACAATAGTAGGCCAATGCAGCCCCTTGTAATGACACTGTGAGTGCATCAGTTGAAGTCATTAGTCCGTTGGATATTGGAGAGGCCCAGAGATTTGATAGTACTTGTTGAGGGCCCTGACCATTTTGCCGAATTTAAAGCTACACCATTGTCTCTTTACGGTTATGCAGACTCAGATATCTGTCTGTGGATGAGTGGTTGTACAAACACAAGTGATTCCATCATAACTGCAAGTCACTCCAAAATGCTGGCCAACGGTCAGGTCACTACCCTTACCTGTTACACATGTGCAGTGCACTTTTCCACATGGTGCCACATCAAATGCATAAAATTTCACATTGTGGCTCAAAACTCTAGGCGTACCTGGCCTCCTTGCTACTACAGTGGTATATGCCAAATGACATGCTTTGATGCATGAGTGAATGTGTCAGCCAATAAACAATGGTGACACACTGTTGTAAACTTCTTATTCCACACACAGTTTGCCATGAACATGTATGTGAGGGAATACAGACATCATCCCATCAACATAGGTAGACCATGCATGAAACAGCAGCATACAAATATTTTTCAAAGGAAAAAGGGACACATGCTGACACGTAGGCACAATGAATGTTGGAAAAAGTGAGGGCCCGTCAATCGTATCAATGGACATTCCCCACTTACCAAGGGAAAGTATGGATCTATAGCTGACCCAAAGAACAATGTAGTCTCTGTCACATATATGATGGCAAAGGCATGCATTGTACAGTTTCTGCTATGTGACCAAGCTACTGACATGGGGTGGGTGAAGAATACTGCCCCGCCTGTGGAGTTCGCAGAGCTTTCCCCAAGATCCTAAAAATTCTGCGGATTGATGAGCTGCAGAGTCTTTTCTCTCTCTCACCAACTTTAAGTTGGCGAGCAAGAGAAATGGCCAAGTTGACGAGAGTGAGCAAGATTTCTGAACGCGAGTGGTCACGGTAGGCCTGGACCACTCACGATGAGAAAGCTGCCGCTCACGTTGAGAAAGTTGCCACTTGAGTAGAAAATCTACTTGAGCAGCAGAAAGAAGTTAGCACCCTCTGAAGCTCCGCGTGATGCAATGGGAGAAACTCCTGGTGCTGAAAATCAGCCTTACCCAAACTCCAGCACTCGCAGCGCTCTGGGTACCACAGCAGAGTTTTTTTGGTACTCCGCCCAGGCCTGCTACTGACTCATATATCATGGCCTCCAAAGAATCAACACACTGTCTGCACTGTGGGACTGTCATTTGTGCAATAAGCCTTTACAGGACAAATATGACCAGTGGGAAGGTGACAGCAGAGCTGTGGGAGTAAGGGACCTGTCATGAGTTAAACACACACATTGATATTCATCCTAAGTACAAATATGGCTTAGATCGATAACATACTTCTTTACCCATTCCTAATCTAGTCAAAGATTGAGGCATTCTGGACAGGATTTGCCACCTCAGCCTCATATTGGCCACATGATAGGATCTACTGGGGTAAAGAGAGTGGGCACATTGCCACAGTTGCATAGCCACAGTGACTCTACTCCAGCCTAGACTAAGTCCTATGCTGGGAAATACATTTGACAACTCCTGGTCTCTGCAGGCTGAGCTGATAGAACCTTCATGACACTCCATTTTGATCACTTCCAAGCATGACAGTACATCATCTAGCCAACAAAAATTTTGCTGAAGGGCAGAGTGAGTGATGATATGTCTTCCAAACAACAGTTTAACAAGGGTAGATATGTTTCGAAATCTCTGTGACTCCATACACATTATTCTCAACTGACTCATATAACATGCATACACAGCTCAAGCTGTCAAGCTGTCATGTACATACATGTTATCTGACATTTACAACAGTCATGAGGAAAGAGATGTCAGTGGATGACAGTAATGTCTCCTCACCTACTTATGTGCATCCAACACAAGGAGGATCTAGGGCCCCAAAAACTCACACAACACAATGTTACTAAACTATTAATGGCACTGGCCACCAATACCTACACATTGTCCCTCCTCTTGATGCCACACAGACTGCAAGAACAGGCACATGAGAAGTCAAACTGGCACACATGACCACATTCTAGCCTGTAAGGAGGGAAAGCATGGTAAAGTCCAGAGAAATTTGTGCACATGAGGTATTTGCCTGCTCCTCTAGTGAACCATAGAGGTGTTCATACAGGTGTGGATCTCAGTTACTAGCTTCTCCAGTTCCTTTGGAGGGAAAGTAGGGGGCCTATCACCTGCTGGGTGTGGCATGATTGTTCCCAGAGGTGGTACACAGCAGCTCAGCTCATGGAGGTCTTCCAGGAAGCAATGTCAAGTCTACCATGTACGTGGTTGTCACCACCGGCAGACATAGCCAGTGGCCCGTGGCCACCACAGGCAACAACTTTAGCCTATGATAGTGCCCTCCGTGGAGAACTTCCACTGGCATTTACGGGAGGTTCCTAATGTCCAGTGGAGTAGGTCAGGCAGCTGCCATTTTGGGGGCATGAAAAGCTCTAAAGGGCTTTAATAACTGTCACACCTCTGAAAATGTATTTTTGACCTCACAAACATGCTTATCTTGTCTTGTCATGTAGGTCCTACAACTCAAACACCATTATAGTATGTTGCAGGGCACAGATGCCATTTAACAGTGGGGCACAGTCCACCCCACCAACAGTAATTTTGGTGGTAGGGATATCCAGTCATATTTCGAGGGGCAATTGTGTTGAACATCTTTGAGTTTGGTCCATATACATGTTGTGAACACATGTGTGGAAACCCATGGGGGTCACATGTGACCCTTGTGTTATTTGCAGCTGTGATGTGTACTGGTTGCCATGTTCATCCATTCAGAAATGCCTTGTTACATTAGGTCATTGATGTGCATCATATATGTTACTGTGGACACACTTACTAATGTTAGAAATCATGTCTTGTCATATGTAGGTTTCCAGGGAGAGGGAGGATGTGACAACCTCCTGTCTACCATCCACTGCCAGACCTTCAGATCATGGAAGAATACAACATTATCCTTCTTAATCACATAAATAGGCAAACAATAGTGGACTTACATCATCAGTTGGAGCCAGAACTGATGCCAGCTATTAGTTATCCAACCAGCATACCATCCATTATACAAGTTATGTCAGTATTGCACTTTCTAGCCATGGGGTCCTTCCAAAATACCCTGGCCCTATCAGCTGGCATGTCCCAACCCATGTTCAGTCTGGTGTTGAAGAATGTCCTCTCAGCAATTTTAAAACACCTGGACAGATACATCCATTTTCCCCAACTTCAGAATTTAGCCCATGTGAAGGCTGACTTTTATGGTTTTGCACGCATCCCATATGTGGTGAGGGCCATTGATGGCACTCATATTGGTGTGGTTCCACTGCAGGCAAATGAACAAGTATACTACAACAGAAAGAACCTCTATTCCATCAACATGCAATCCGTCTGTTTGGTGGATCTACACATTTCACAGGTCTGTGCCCGTTATCCAGGTTCAGTACATGATTCCTTCAGAATGCAGAACAGTGCCATTCCCCAGCCGATGTCACAACTGTTCCCAGAGAGGGTCTAGCTGGTTGGTAAGTTACATCTGTCCTGATTGTGTGTGTGCAATGTCTGGTGCTACAATCATAAAGTGAATGACTCATTGTTGAAAATATATCCTATTACTGAACAGGAGACTCCGCATATCCAAAACGTCCTTGGTTAATGATACCAATAAGAAATCCAACCACGCCAGAGAAAGTCTGCTACAATGAGGCCCACCAAAGAACAAGGCAGGTAGTGGAGTGGGCTTTTGGGCTTCTGAAGGCCAGATTTCACCTTCTGGACCAGTCTGGTGGAGTCCTCCTCTACTCACCTGGAAATGTGTGTCAGATCACTGTGGCATGCTGAATGCTCAACAACTTCACCCTAAGGAGGAATATCCCGAGCATCCCTGAGGAGGGGGAGCCTGCAGTGCCACCAGGTGAGGCTCCTAAAGTGCCCACTGAGGATGACAGTGGTGAAGAGGAAGGAGCAGACTTGCGGGAAGCTCTCATCAACAGCTACTTTTCATGAGTGTAAGTATATCTTGTAATGTCTCTGACTGGACAATGTGCTGTAGTTCTAAAAATGTGTAGAGTTGAGTGTTTGGGCAACACGTAGGGACCTGATACTCTGCAATATTCAGCAAAGGCTGCTTGAAGCATCAGCCTTTGACATATCTCCACATTGATGATGCTGCTTTGTTTGTGTCAGTCTCATTGCAATGTAGTTTTCTTTCTAGATGTTTGCTATGTGATTTGTGTGATATGTATATTTTAAAGTCTATACTCCTTGTACAGGTACCTTTACCATGACATCATCATGTGGGCATTTCAGAGCTTTAACATTGCTAGGTATCTGATGCTGTTCTGACATATAGAGTGGACATGGATTGTTCCAGGTAATGTAGGTCAAAGATTTGGGATGTATGAGACCTACGCCAAGGCAGCTTGCACATTGTTTGGGTGGAAGGTCTGAAGTGCAAGTTGGACTTGTTTTTTGTGCTGTGGTGGACCAATTGCATCATGTGTGTCATCATGTGGGCATGAAATAAGTAGTCATCAATTGGGAGCAAGGCATTCACCCTTCCTATTGGCTAAACACTCTTCTTGTATGACATGTATGTAGCTGCGTTCCATCATTGATGTCCACAGTGCCTGTACCACAACGCTGACATATGTTTGTGTCATAACACTAGATGCATGATCATTGGATGATGATGGGCCTGTGATCAGGGACTGTTATACTGCCCTGTGTCTGTATCTTGGTTTATATGATGGTGGATTACTCTGGTGTGGTATGTAGTAAGGCTCAAGCTCGTGATACCATCCACTTTTCTGCTAATCTATGTTATAGGACAATGCCTGAGAAGGCCCTTTCTTCCGTGGTCTAGGAGGCTGTACCTTGGAATGTGTACCGTGACTCAATATGAGTAAGGCATTCTTTGCTATGACATTCCAGACATTTCAACAGCCATCCGTGCTGTACAGTGCAATAAAATGTTTGACCAGACATTTGTAGCAATGTGTTTGTGTGTGTTGGAAGCAATCCCTAGCAGGACACTACTTGTAACATATCCCTCCTTGCATTAGTATCTTGTGCCTTCCTCATTCACTTCACATGCCCCTACATCTCAGTATGGCAAAAGGTGTAACAGTGGCAAGCAGATAATAACCCTGTGATAAGTTGATTTATTGAAAATCTGAGCAGAAACAAATATTGGGGTATGATGGAACAGAATAGTGAAGGGTTTAGTCATGGTAGATGAAATTATTGGAGTAGATGCCACACCATTGGAAGTCCAAGGTCCAGTGTACTCCTCCCATTGGAAATGGAAGATCGATTAAGAACATTCGACAGAGTGAAGATGTGCACACAAAGGAGGTAATTTTGGAAGAGGTCATTTGTTGGCAGTGGTGGGTGTCTTTCCATCCATGCCTCCTGGATTCTTTGCTGGATGCCCCCTTTTGTGAGAAGGAGGGGGGATCTGCTGCTACAGAGGTAGGGGATCTGGGGTCAGTTCTTCACCTGACAGTGCCTCACTTCCAGTGGCTGGCACCGATGAAGGGCCTGGTGTAGATGTGCCAATGGAAAGGATAGAGTGTTGTTATCACTCCCTGCTCAGGGTGATGTTAATGTCCCTCAGCACCCCTGTTATGGAGGCCATGTTGGTATTGTGAGCCTCCCATTGTTCATACATTTCACAATGAAGTCCCTCTGTAGCTGCTTATTTCCCAGAGTTCAGAAAGTACCTGGCCCGTCATGCCTTGGGACTCCTGATAGACCCCCAAGACGTGGCTAATGGTGTCCTGGCCAAATACAGTCCCAGTGGCCTCACTCCACTGTCCCACAGCATCCCTCCCACACACCCTACCCCCTCGGGCTTAACCCCTTGTCACAGGGTGCCCTATCCCACTGGTTCCTGGACCATCATTGTCAGAGGTATTGTGCTGCAACTCAGGATCTTGGACTGGGGCCACACCATGGTTGATACTGTGAAAGGGACACAGGTTGGGGGTGCATGGTTGCCCGTGATGTGGAGGTAATTGGGCTGGGAGGTGATGTAGTAGACACATTCACCCTCACTGTTGGTGTCTGACCAGGTTGCCCAGATGGGCCAGAACCATCCTCCACGTCTAGATGTCCACAAGTATCTTCATCACTGAAGGCTTCATCCATGGGGTAGTGGCAGTCTCTTCAGTGGCCTCTGTGTGGCCAGCGGCAGCTCCACCTGTTGATTTGAAAGATACAATGTCACTGGTTGTATTGTGACTTCTACTTCCAGAAGTTTTCAGAGACATTTAGCAAATACTTTGTACATAGTTATTTTGTAGGTAATCCTATTGTGGCGTATGCACATGGTATTGGTTGTATTGACATTAAATTTGTGGAGAGTGCCAGATTTCCTTGCCTGACACAGCTGCAGTGATGTGCAAGACATTGTCCCTTTTGGGGGATGGCTTGAGAATGTCATCTTGCTACCAATGTAGGCTAAACAGTGGCTAGACAGAAGTCATCTTGTGGTCAGTACATTGTGAATGTACCTGCTGCCTTACCATTCTGATAATGCATCTTGAGGCCTTTGGGATCATTGTTTTGTATACTAGGTAAGCTGTCCTTCCTGTCCACAATACTTTCATTTTGGGTTAACAGGTCAAGATGGAGCTCGGCAGCCACACATCTCAGAGTTGGGCATGATATGTATCTTGGTCACTCCTGGATGAGTAAAGCTCAAACCTGACTCAGCAGGGAAGGGTTTTCTGGCCCTTGATCGCAGCTGCGATCTATGGCCAGGAAACCCCACTAGACACCAGGGATTTCACTTGGGGGGGGGGGGTTGGCCCCCATGGAAAACTACCCCCCGGGGCCACATTTCTTTTTTAAAAAGTATGTTTACTCTTGGTACCCTTGGGTTTAAAAAATTTGTAAAAATATATTTAAAAAAATAAAATAATGAGAAGGGAAACCCCTTGTAGGGGTAAATATTCTTTTAATACTATGCCCCCCAGGGAAACCATACAGCTATCAAAAAAAGAAAGATAAAAATGTCAAGTAAGTCTTGTGATTATGTTTCTGCTACAAAAGGATCCGTCTTTTGTCTAGTGGCAGTTTTGATGCCATAAAGAAGCGTAGAGGATTTATATGCCTACTGCAAAGACCAAATTTGTATTTCATGTGAATGGCTGAGTGGATTAGGAAAGCCAGCCATTACCTGTGTTGAGACGGGACCACTCATCTGAAAAGCAGGATGTCTGCAGGGGCGATGGTGTGCCCCCGACCTCCTGGAACACCTCTCAGCACTTCCTGGTGGACACAGAAACCCCGAAAGGTGTCCCAAAAGGAAAGGGGGAGTAGAAGAGAACGAGACAAAACACTGCCACGTCTTGCCGGTCCAGCCAGGCACCCTGTATCTTCGGGGGACAGGTCGTTGTTGACAGAGTGATAGTAAAGTTAGTGCACTCAACTTCCTTGAAACTGAGTCTCTCTTTCTGACATGGGCATGGGAGCGGTAGAAGAACACTGGGATGCTCCAGCACTTTTCTTGGATAATTATAACTGTTGGCACAATTACTAACACTGCACTACCAAAAACCCAAACTGAGTACCATAACAATAAGTACTGCAACACTAGGGCTGGCTTCATAGAGATTCACAGTTGCACACTACAATTAGAACTGTGGTTGCACTTATAATGAACAAGAAAGAAAAACAAGGGCATTAATTATATCATGTATAACTTTCCTGCATGCATAGGCTTAACCTAAAAGGAACGAAAACAATCCAAGAAATACAAATGTTCACTGAGGGTTTAAACAGTTAGGGTGGCACAGTTTGATTTGTTTTGATTTGGTTTCACTGTGTGTGAGAAAAACATTTCAAAAGCAAATTCCTCAAACCTGAAACACAGGCATGAATGACAGAATTTAAATCCAAGAGTTATGCTATTAGAGAAAGAAAAGTCAAGTTAATGCTCTTTTAAAATTGCACTGACACTTTTTGTAGTACTTCAGCTCAAGGAGATTTCCTGAAGCACATTTAGGCAAGTAACTACAATAATAATGCAGAATGCTCAGAAATGCATTTGTTTCTTCAAGATAAGCACTCTGCCAAAATACAAGGTCTGAAATACACCAGCTGTTCTAGGAAAGCGCGGCGCTCAAAGAACAAACTCCCTGGTGAATACTGGTCACTTAGCTGCCGTCTTTTCCAGAGTGCTGGAGGAATGCCTGTTGTCAGCAGGCACAGGAACGAGGAAAAGAATTGCCTTTAAAGTCCTCAATATGAGGATGACAGCAGGGGCTGGACTGCAAAATCAAATGCTGAGAACAGGAAGCAAAACAAAGCCAAGCAGGGAGGCATGCTTCACTCTGCTATTTTTAGCCAATCAGGAAAGCAGTTGAGTTTCCACATGTGGATGAGTCACCACGCCCAATTAGAAGCACAAGTCTACAACACACCCAATTAGAAGCACATGTCTACACCTGCTCACATTAGCAAACAAGCATTGGTAAAACTAGCATTGATAACAACCAATTGTGTAACACAGAACATTATGTTTACTTAGAAACATGAAGGTTTAACCAAGAACAGAGATATGACTTAACCCTAATCCCTGGGATGCTGACAGATAATGCAGGAGGCACCTTGGGGATTCCTGGCAACCTGCACTATAATATAAATGAAAAGTATGTGTGAGGGGGGCTATGGAGAGATGAAGGGCAATTTTGTTGGGTGGTAGTGGGGGAATCTGAGGAGAAGGTCA
This sequence comes from Pleurodeles waltl, assembly GCF_031143425.1. Lineage (NCBI taxonomy): Eukaryota > Metazoa > Chordata > Amphibia > Caudata > Salamandridae > Pleurodeles > Pleurodeles waltl. The sequence continues at coordinate 947,205,282 of NC_090439.1, read as the reverse complement.
TGGGAGTGGAAGCACCAATAATGATTGTTGGACTGGATGCTAGAGGCGCTAAAGACTGTGACAATTGGTATGTGACAAGGTGAGGTAATAGTGTGCCTTTCTTTGAGTGTCTTGAGAGAACGTGCTGATTGATGGAAGAAGTGGAGGTAAGGTGACTTCTACTGTTGCACGTATCACACACCATCCGCCAGCAATTTTGTGACTGTCTATGTAGGCTAGTGTCTTAGAGCGACAGTTTATCCAGTAACAGAGATAGCATCTCATTGGATAACTGCTGCTCAAGCCCTAATTCGGGTTATAGAGGACAGCTCTGAAATAGGATCAGAGACTGAGACAGCAGATACTGAGACAGCATCTGAGGGATAGTACAATGGCGCAGACTAAGGGAGTGATTTTGCAGTATGAGGAGTCCCATTCGATAATTCCTCTTCCAGTGATTCTGAAGGAGATGATGAGAACGGTCTTGCTGTCCCTTCGCCAGCACAGTCTGTGCAGAAAGACAACAGCACGTTAGCCCAACTCAGAGAGCAGGTGCATGCGGCGGCATGAGGCAAGAGTGCTCTCTTTGGAGTTCCCCAATTTAGTTCAGCCCCAAATTCCACTGCCCAAATCATGTTGTGGAGACATAAAAATGATCTATCACAAATCAACCTGGTTTTGTAAGGCAGGCATCTGCATTTTTGGTCCTGGGCTTGGCGGCCACATAGGGAAACCTACCAAACTCAGACATTTCTGGAAACTAGACAACCCAGGGGATTCCCCAGAGGTGTGACTTGTGTGGATTCCCCAAAGTTTCCTTACACAGAATATCCTGCAAAGGTGAAATGTTGAATAAAACCTCCATTTCTTCTTGCATTTCTGTCACACAAACTACAATAATATGCGTTGAGCCACAAAATTCCTACCACCCAGTGTTTACCCACCTGTCTTGATAAAAACTTTACCCCACTTGAGTGCCTGTACCTAGTGCCTTTGTCAGGAATGGATCACCCCAGGGTCAACAGTTGCTCTCATGTAAGGACCAACATTGAAGTTGTGTGATCTATTCCTGACACAGGCACTAGGCCTACCCACACAAGTGAGGTACCATTTTTATTGGGAGACTAGGGGAAATGCTGGGTGGAGGGAAATGTGGGGCTCTTCTCAGATTCCAGAACTTTCTATCACCGAAATGTGAGGAAAAAGTGTTTTTTTGCCAAATGTTGAGGTTTGCAAAGGATTCTGTATAAAAGAACCTGGTGAGAGCCCCACAAGTTACCCCATCCTGGGTTCCCCTACATGTCTAGTTTTAAAAAATGCACAGATTTGGTAGGTTTTCTTAGCTACTGGCTGAGCTAGAGACCAAAACCCACAGCTAGTCACTTTCCGAAAAACAAGTCAGTTTTCAATGTAAAAATGTGATGTGCCCATGTTGCATTTTGGGGCATTTCCTGTCACAGGCACTAGGCCTACCAACACAAGTGAGGTAACATTTTTATTGGTAGACTTGGGGGAATGCTGGATGGAAGAAAGTCTGTGGCTTCTCTCAGATTCCACAACCTTCCATCACCTAAATATGAGGAGAAAGTATTTTTTGCCAAATTCTGAGGTTTGCAAAGGATTCTGGGTAACAAAACCTGGTGAGAGCCATGCAAGTAACCACATTCTACATTCCCCTAGATGCCTAGTTTCCAAAAATACATAGGTTTGCTAGGTTTCCCTAGGTGCCGGCTGAGCTAGAGGCCAAAGTCCACAGCTGGGCAATTTGCGAGAAAAGGTCAGTTTTCTTTGTGAAAATGTGATGTATCCACATTGTGTTTTGGGGCATTTCCTGTCACAGGCACTAGGCCTAACCACCCAAGTGAGGTACCATTTTTATCGGGAGACTTGGTGAAATGCTGGGTGGAAGGACGTCTGTGGATCCTCTCAGATTCCAGAACTTTGGAGCACTGAAATCTGAGGGAAAAGTGTTGTTTTGCCACATTTTGAGGTTATCAAAGGATTCTGGGTAACAGAATCTGGTGAGAGCCCCACAAGACACCCCATCCTAGATGCCCCTAGGTGCCTAGTTTTGAAAAATGCACAGGTTTGGTATGCTTCCCTAGATGCCAGCTGAGCTAGAGACCAAAATCCAAAGCTAGGCACTTTCCAAAAAATAAGTCCAATTTCATTGTAAAAATGTGATGTGTCCATGTTGCGTTTCCTATCACGGGCAGTAGGTGTACCCACACAAGTGAGGTACCATTTTTAGCGGAGACTTGGGGGAATACAGAATAGCAGAACAAGTGTTATTGTCTTGTATTTCTCTACATTGTTTCCTTCCAAATGTAGGACTCTGTGTAAAAAAGAAGTCTATTTGAGAAATGCCATGTAATTCACATGTTGGTAGGGGGACCCCAGATTTCAGAGATGTGCAAATAACTACTGCTTCTCAACACCTTATCTTGTGCCCATTTTGGAAATACAAGGTTTCTTTGATACCTATTTTTCACTCTTTATATTTCACCAAATGAATTGCTGCATACTCAGAATGCAATAAAATCCCATTGCAAGGTGGTGCTCATTTATTGGTTCTGGGTAGCTAGGGTACAAGCCCTATATGTCCCTGCAACCAGACGACTCCCGCAGACGTAATGGGATATTTCTTTCAAAAATCTGCCATAGCCGGAAAAAGTTATAGAAGAAAATATGGACAGAAATGGCTCTTTCTTCACCTCAATTTCAATATATATTTTTTATTTCAGCTGTTACTTTCTGTCAGAAAACCTTGAAGGATGTACACAAATGATCCCTTGCTGAATTCAGAATTTTATCTACGTTTCAGAAATGATTAGCTGTCCAGGATCCAGCATTAGTTTCACACCCATTTCTGTCACTAACTGTAAGGAGGCTGAAAGCAGAAAAAAATAGTAAAAATGGGGTATGTCCCAGTAAAATGCCAAAATTGTGTTGAAAAATGTGGCTTCCTAATTCAAGTCTGCCTCTTCCTGAAAGCTGGAGGGATGGTGATTTTAGCACCGCAAACCCTTTGTTGATGCCATTTTCAGGGAAAAACCCCATGCTTTTTTCTGCAGCCCATTTTCCCATTTTTCTGAAAAAAAAAAGAATTCAGCTGCATTTTAGCAAATTTCTTGGTCTCCTTCAGGGGAACCCACAAATTCTGGGTATCTTTTGAATTCCCAGGATGTTGGAATAAAAGGATGCAAATTTGGCGTGGATAGCTTATGTAGACAAAACGTTATGAAAGCCTAAGCGTGAACTACCCCAAATAGCCCAAAAAGGGCTCAGCACTAATGGGAGTGGGGGTGGGCGGGGAGGCCCAACAGTTAAGGGTTAAGTGACTAATGGTGTGGTATTTTGATTTGGGGAAACAGTGCCTCCTGGGAGTTCAAGTCATGTCACTGTCACTACTGCACACACTTGTCATCCTCACAAGTATGTAGAGTTCATTTGGGATTTATCTACCAGATTGATTTGGACAAGTGAAACTGTTTTTTAGGAGTTAGGGAATCAGAGTCAATTGGGCTTTGCATTCTGGTAATTCCCTCTACTTCCCACCGTTTTTCTTATGGGATCCTCCCAAGTGATTAAACTTCAATTGGGAGTTCACAGACATGGCTGTTTCGGCATATGGGCGCTGGGCTTGTGTCTGAAGTGAGAGATGCAGAGCCTCTTGGCCTCAGCAGTCAGGTCACTTCCTCTACTACACATAATGGTATCCGGACATCTGAGTAAACTTACATTGTGATTTGAGCAACTGGGCTCTTTGATCAAATGTACACTGTTCTGTTGTTTGGAGTCAGAGAAACAGTGCATCCTGTGAGATTCAGTCAGGTTATTCTAGCTACTTCATACACTTGACCAATGTCATCCCCCCAGGTGAGTAAACTTCATTGTGAGCTGCCAAACAGGGGTCTTTGGACAAGAGCACACTCTTCTGGTGTTTGGGGTAACTGGAACAGGGCCTGTTGTGTTTTGCATTCAGATCACTCCCTCTACTATACACCCTATACATATGTTATCCCTTCAGGTGAGTAAACTTTATTTCTAAGTTGCCAAATGGGGTCCTTGCACAAGGGAACACTGTGCTGGTGTTTGGAGTTACTGGAACATTATTGTGCTTTGTATTCAGATCTCTCTCTGTACTGCACACACTATACATATGGCATTCCCAATTTCTGAGTTACCAAACAGGGGTATTTTAAGAGGAGAACACTGTGCGGTGTTTAGGGTAAGAGTATCAGAGCCTCCTGGGAGTTGCATTCATGTCAGTCCATTTACTACACACTAATTTGTGAGTTGCCAAACAGGGGCTTTTTACGACATCGGAACACTGTGCAGTTGTTTGGAGTTACTGAAACAGCCTATTGTGCTTTGCATTTAGGTCACCCTCTGTACTACACACTATACATATGTCATTGCCCCAGGTGAGGAAACTTCACCTGTGAGTTGCCAAACAAGGGGTCTTTGGATAAGGGGACACTGTGCTTGTGTTTGGAGTTACTGGACCAGGGTCTATGGTGCTTTGCAATCAGACCACTCTCTCTCTACTACACACACTACACATATGTCACCCCCCAAGGTGGATAAACCTAATTTCTGAGTTACAAAATAAAGGGCCTGATTACAGCTTTGGAGGAGAGTGTAAATCCGCCCCAAATGTGATGGAAATACCACCCGCTGTGTTACGAGTCCATTATATCCTATGGAACTCGTAATGCAGTGGGTAGGATATCCGTCACATCTGGGACGGATTAACACCGTCCTCCAAAGTTGTAGTCAGGCCCAAAGTTTTTTTAGAGGAGGACACAGTGCTGGTGTGTGCGGTAACAGTATCAGAGCCCCCTGAGAGTTGCATTCATTTCAGTCCCTTTACTACTCACACCACACATTTGTTGTCCCCCCTGGGTGATACACTTCATTTGTGAGCTGACAAACAGTATTTGGAGAAGAGAACACTGCTGGTGGTTGGATCTATTAAATCAGTGCCCCCTTGGGGTTGCAGACCTCTTAGCCCCTGTATTACGAACCCTATAAAAATTTTAAACCCCCCCCAGGTGAGTACACTTCATTTGGGAGTTAACAAAAAAGGGTACTGGGATAAGGATACACTGGTATGGGGGTTGGACTTGGAGTAATAGTGCTTATTGGGCTTTGTAGTCAGGTCACTCCCTCTACTTTGAAACAATTGATGAGATGCTATTCTCCAAGGTGACTGAAGGGCATTAGAGAGATGACAAACAGGGGTCCATTGGCAAGTGTACACTAGGCTGGTGTTTTGGAGAAACAAGGGCTATTGGGCTTTACAATCATGTCACTGCCTCTACTACCCAAGAGTTAGCCCATGGTATCCTCCCAGGTGAGTACACTTCATTTGTGAGTTGGCAAACCAGGGTATTTGGAGAAGGAAACACTAGGTTGTTGGTTTGAGTAACAGTAAGAGTGCCTCCTTGGAGATGTAGACATGTGACTCCCTCTACTTCCCAACAGTCATCCCATGGTATACTCTCAGGTGAGTACACTTAATTTGTGAATTGGCAAACAAGGGTATTTGAAGAAGGAAACCCTTGGCTGGTGGTTTAAATAACAGTAACAGTGCCTCCTGGGAGTATTAGTCATACCACTCCCTGTACTACACAGACCTGAAAAATGCCTCTCCCCCAGGTGAGTACACTTCAGTTGAGAGTTCACAAACAGGGGTCTTTGGATAGGTGAACACTGGGCTGGTGAGTAGCATGACAGTAGATGTGGCAAAAGCTGAGCTTTGGGAATGCATGAAATAGCATTTTTGTGACTTTTTGGTGTGGTAACATACCAGACTCCACTCCCCCAGGTATTTCTGTCAAGCCCTCAGGAGGCAGGATGGCCGAGTGAAAGAGCTGTAATGGGGCACAAGGAGGGCTACCACCAGTCTTCTTGGCCTGCAGCTGGTGCCTAGAGACCAGGGAACAGACCTTGCCCGTGAGGCCATTCCACCTCTTCTTAATGTCCTCCCTTGTGTGTTGGGTGGTGCCTACAGCATTCAACATTATGGTGTTTGGATTAGAAAATACACTCCATCTTACTGGGTCACGCTGTGAAAATGCTAAGGATTGTAGTGTGTGCAGAGGTGTGTTGTGTTTTATGGTGTCCTTTGCAGGTGTGTACAGTGTGGCAATATGTGGAAGCTGTATTGTTTTCTAATTTGTCCAATGTGTCGTTATGTATTACTTTGCTGACTGCGGACCACTATGGTTAGGATCGCCGTTGGCTGGTCACCATGTGTGTCCGTGAAGGTGACTTTGTGCTTTTAATACAGTCAGTGGTTGGTTGCTGTCAGTGCTGGAGGTTGGACCACCTATTTCCAGGCCTCCGACCACTGACCCTCGGGTAGGTCGCTCCCCTGCTCACGCAGCGCCACCAGTCCCTGACTGCCCTCCTCACCATTCTCATCCTGTGAGTGTGTGCGAGTGTGCCCCCTCTTTACCCGTGTACCCCGAGTGCTTGTGCTGACTGACTGACCGGAATCCTCCTTTCTTCCCGTGTATCCCGTGCGTGTCCCCCTGAGTGCCGTGTGCCCCCTCCTGCCGTTCTCCCTCATTTTCAGCCCCTCCCTTTAGAGTTTTACCTGGCCTCTCGCCGTTTTTTGCCGCCGTTCTTTTTGCCGCCTTTTTCGCTGCTTTTTCTTTTTTCCGCCTCCAGATTCCCCCGCCCGCCCGCCTCCCGCCTCCCAGCTGACCCCTCCTCCCCGGCTACCCTTAAATGGCGGCTGCTGCGAGGCAGAGGTAGCGACCACTGACCCTCGGGTAGGTCGCTCCCCTGCTCACGCAGCGCCACCAGTCCCTGACTGCCCTCCTCACCGTTCTCATCCTGTGAGTGTGTGCGAGTGTGCCCCCTCTTTACCCGTGTACCCCGAGTGCTTGTGCTGACTGACTGACCGGAATCCTCCTTTCTTCCCATGTATCCCGTGCGTGTCCCCCTGAGTGCCGTGTGCCCCCTCCTGCCGTTCTCCCTCATTTTCAGCCCCTCCCTTTAGAGTTTTACCTGGCCTCTCGCCGTTTTTTGCCGCCGTTCTTTTTGCCGCCTTTTCGCTGCTTTTTCTTTTTCCCGCCTCCAGATTCCCCCGCCCGCCCGCCTCCCGCCTCCCAGCTGACCCCTCCTCCCCGGCTACCCTTAAATGGCGGCCGCTGCGAGGCAGAGGTAGCGACCACTGACCCTCGGGTAGGTCGCTCCCCTGCTCACGCAGCGCCACCAGTCCCTGACTGCCCTCCTCACCGTTCTCATCCTGTGAGTGTGTGCGAGTGTGCCCCCTCTTTACCCGTGTACCCCGAGTGCTTGTGCTGACTGACTGACCGGAATCCTCCTTTCTTCCCGTGTATCCCGTGCGTGTCCCGCTGAGTGCCGTGTGCCCCCTCCTGCCGTTCTCCCTCATTCTCAGCCCCTCCCTTTAGAGTTTTACCTGGCCTCTCGCCGTTTTTTGCCGCCGTTCTTTTTGCCGCCTTTTTCGCTGCTTTTTCTTTTTCCCGCCTCCAGATTCCCCCGCCCGCCCGCCTCCCGCCTCCCAGCTGACCCCTCCTCCCCGGCTACCCTTAAATGGCGGCCGCTGCGAGGCAGAGGTAGCGACCACTGACCCTCGGGTAGGTCGCTCCCCTGCTCACGCAGCGCCACCAGTCCCTGACTGCCCTCCTCACCGTTCTCATCCTGTGAGTGTGTGCGAGTGTGCCCCCTCTTTACCCATGTACCCCGAGTGCTTGTGCTGACTGACTGACCGGAATCCTCCTTTCTTCCCGTGTATCCCGTGCGTGTCCCCCTGAGTGCCGTGTGCCCCCTCCTGCCGTTCTCCCTCATTCTCAGCCCCTCCCTTTAGAGTTTTACCTGGCCTCTCGCCGTTTTTTGCCGCCGTTCTTTTTGCCGCCTTTTTCGCTGCTTTTTCTTTTTCCCGCCTCCAGATTCCCCCGCCCGCCCGCCTCCCGCCTCCCAGCTGACCCCTCCTCCCCGGCTACCCTTAAATGGCGGCCACTGCGAGGCAGAGGTAGCGACCACTGACCCTCGGGTAGGTCGCTCCCCTGCTCACGCAGCGCCACCAGTCCCTGACTGCCCTCCTCACCGTTCTCATCCTGTGAGTGTGTGCGAGTGTGCCCCCTCTTTACCCGTGTACCACGAGTGCTTGTGCTGACTGACTGACCGGAATCCTCCTTTCTTCCCGTGTATCCCGTGCGTGTCCCCCTGAGTGCCGTGTGCCCCCTCCTGCCGTTCTCCCTCATTCTCAGCCCCTCCCTTTAGAGTTTTACCTGGCCTCTCGCCGTTTTTTGCCGCCGTTCTTTTTGCCGCCTTTTTCGCTGCTTTTTCTTTTTCCCACCTCCAGATTCCCCCGCCTGCCCGCCTCCCGCCTCCCAGCTGACCCCTCCTCCCCGGCTACCCTTAAATGACGGCCGCTGCGAGGCCGCGCAGCGGACGCGCGCAGCGGGCGCGCCGCTGGCGCGCCGAAGGCGTGCCTAAGGCAAGCCCGTCTGCGCCCGTCCGTGCCTGGACCGCGCCTAGCGCCACAACCCCTGGCCCCCGCGACCCCCACCTCCCCCGCCTGACCCACAACTCCGCCTTCCTCACTGCTCTCAACCCCGGCCGCACGCCGGCCTGCTGCCGCGCCACCCCGAAGCGGACCCACGGACCCTTCACCTGCCGCAACTGCCATTTCACCTGCCTACGAACTCACACCACACCCAACAGGAACGACTCGCCCAGAAACAACCTCAACTGCATCCTGGTCAACACCAGATCAGTCCACAGGCACGCCATCGAACTGTGGAACCTCATCGACTCTACAAACCCGGACATCGCCTTCCTCACCGAGACCTGGATGAACCCCTCCTCGGCACCCGACATCGCCATAGCCATCCCCGACGGCTACAAAATCATCAGGAAAGACCGCACCAACCGCACCGGAGGAGGCATCGCCATCGCCCACAAGAGCTCCATCCGCATCTCAACCTACACCGACAACTCACTGCCCGACGCCGAGCACCTCCACTTCTCAATCAACAGCGACCCCAAGACCACCCTCAGAGGCACCCTGATATACAGACCACCAGGACCACGCACAAAGTTCAGCGAAGACATCGCAGACTTCATCAGCCCACACGCACTCCCGTCCACCAACTACATCCTCCTAGGGGACCTCAACTTCCACCTGGAGAATCGCACCGACAACAACACCACCGCCTTATTGGACAACCTCGCCAACCTGGGACTGAAACAACTAGTCAACACCCCCACCCACTACGCCGGACACACGCTGGACCCCATCTTCTCCTCCAGCAAACACATCTCTTTCAGCCACACCACTGTACTCTCCTGGACAGACCACAGCTGTGTCCACTTCAGCTTCAAGAAAACCAACGTACACCACCACGCCCAACAACCACCAAGAAGACAGTGGAACCGAATCTCCTCGGAACAACTCATATCGACCCTCTCTCAGAACCCACCCACCAGCACTACAGACCCCAACGAAGCCGCCAACAACCTCACGAGCTGGATCTCAGACTGCGCCAACCTCCTGGCCCCCCTGAAGACCCAAGCAAACAGAAACAGCCACAAGAAAAATTCCTGGTTTACCCCCGACCTCAAGGACTCCAAAAAAGAATGCCGCACCCTCGAGAAGACTTGGCGCCTCAACCAGACCGACGAAAACATGTCTGCTCTCAAAAACGCCACCCGCAAACACCACCAACTCCTCCGCACAGCACGAAAATCAGCCTTCCAGAACAGACTAGACAGCAACGCCCACAACAGCAAGGAACTACTTGGCATCGTCAAAGAGCTCTCCAACCCCGACGCCGAAAACAACTCCATCCCTCCCTCACAGGACCTCTGCGACTCCCTCGCAGCTTTCTTCCACCACAAGATCACCGACATCTACAACAGCTTCACCACAACCAACTCGAACCCTCCACCGGAACCCGCCACCGACAACACCACCATCCACACCTGGAACTCAACCTCCACTGAGGAAACCACCCGCGTCATGAACTCCATCCACTCAGGATCACCATCCGACCCCTGTCCGCACCACATCTTCAACAAAGCCGACAACATCATCGCACCCCACCTCCGAGACGTCATCAACACATCTTTTTCCACCGCCACCTTCCCGGAGAACTGGAAGCACGCTGAACTGAACGCCCTCCTAAAGAAACCAACAGCAGACCCCACCGAACTCAAAAACTTCCGGCCCATCTCGCTCCTACCGTTCCCCGCCAAAGTGATCGAGAAAATCGTCAACGCTCAACTCACCACCGCCCTGGAAACCAACGACTCACTCGACCCCTCACAGTTCGGCTTCAGAGCTAACCACAGCACCGAGACCGCCCTCATCGCAGCCACGGACGACATCAGATCCCTGACCGACAAAGGAGAAACCGTGGCCCTCATACTCCTGGACCTCTCTGCAGCATTCGACACGGTCTGCCACCGCACCCTGATACGTCGCCTAAGCAACGCCGGCATCAGAGGCAAGGCCCTGGAATGGATCACCTCCTTCCTCTCCGGAAGAACTCAGAGAGTCCGCCTCCCCCCCTTCAGATCCACGGCTACGGAGATCATCTGCGGCGTCCCCCAGGGATCCTCCCTCAGCCCCACCCTCTTCAACATCTACATGACCCCCCTGGCGAACATCGCACGCAAACACGGACTCAACCTCATATCCTACGCAGACGACACCCAGCTCATCCTATCTCTCACCAACGACCCCACCTCAGCAAGAACCAGACTACACGAAGGCATGAAGGAAGTAGCGAACTGGATGACAGACAGCCGGCTTAAACTGAATACAGAGAAAACGGAGGTCCTCATCCTCGGCCCTACACCTACCGCCTGGGACGACTCCTGGTGGCCTCCTGCCCTAAGCAGCACTCCCCAACCCACCGACCACGCACGCAACCTCGGTTTCATCCTGGACTCTTCCCTCTCCATGACCAGACAGGTCAACTCGGTGACCTCAGCATGCTTCAACACCCTCCGCATGCTCCGCAAGATCTTCCGCTGGATCCCCACCGACACCAGGAAGACCGTCACCCACGCCCTCGTCACCAGTCGCTTGGACTATGGGAACGCTCTGTACGCCGGCATCACCATCAAGCTACAGAGGAAACTACAACGAATCCAGAACGCTGCTGCACGACTTATCCTGAACATACCCCGCCACAACCACATCTCCGGACACCTGAGGAAACTCCACTGGCTCCCAGTCAACAAGAGGATAACCTTCAGACTCCTCACCCACGCACACAAAGCCCTGCACAACCGCGGACCAGAACTCATCAACCACCGCATCTCCTTCTACACTCCTCCTCGCACCCTACGCTCGACCGGACAAGCCCTGGCAGCCGTACCACGCATTCGCAAAGCCACTGCCGGAGGCAGGTCCTTCTCTTACCTAGCAGCGAAGACCTGGAACTCCCTTCCCAGCCACCTTCGCGCCATACAAGACCACCTTCACTTCAGACGGCAGCTCAAGACCTGGCTCTTCGAGCATTGAACCCCCCCCCCCCCACAGCGCCTTGAGACCCTTACGGGTGAGTAGCGCGCTTTATAAATGCGACTGATTGATTGATTGATTGATTGGTGGTCTGCCTTTTTTTTATGGTGGTCGGTGGTCCTGCCTGTGTAAATCGAAATAGGGTGGTCTGGAGGACCACCAACATGGCGGTCTTTTTCAACCACCAAACTCGTGATGAGGTCCTATATCTTGCAACCTGAAGGGAACAACTAAAAATTAAGTCCTCCTCAAAGTGCCATTTTTAACTTTCAATTCCGGGAACACATGCTTAAGTGCCAAAATAGATTCATCATTCCTTTATTTATCCATACCTTAATCAAACATCTTATGATTTCTTACACTATCTGATCTTCTATGACAGCTGCCACTCACTCTTCCTCTGAAATGCATAGTCACTCACATCCCGACAAAGAAGCAACAACGTAGAAATCGTCATCGCCATTATCCTGCCATACATCCTCTAACTTGCAGGTTATCCTACACAAACAATCAGCAAAGACATTCTTCGCACCTGGTGTATATTCCAATTGGAACTGAAAATTTTGCAGTCTGTAATGCAACTTGACAGTTCTGGGTTTTGCCTTTCTTGCTCCTTTTATTGTAAACAAATAGACCAGTGGTTTGTGATCCATTCGAATGGTATAGTCCATTCCCCTAAAATACTTCCTAAAGTGTTCAATGCCCCGACAACAAGCCAATGCCCCCGTTACATTACAAAGTAAGTATTCTCAGCACCTCGAAGAGCATGTGAAGCAAAAGCAACTACCTCATCCTTCCCTTCTCTCACTTGTAACAACACAGTCCCCAGACCTTACTGATCGGCATCCATAACCACCACAGATGGATTCCGTCTATCAAACTGTTTGAGGTTAATGGCGTTTTTCAGCTCTTGCTTGACAAATTCAAACTCCCTACCCAGCACTTTTTTCCACACAACCTTTTAATTTTTTCATGAGTCATCTTAACTGATGTGTATTCTCACTACACTTAGGAATTAATTGTGCATAGGAGTTCAACATTCCAAAGAATAAACACAATTCATCCATGTTTTCTGGCACAGGGAATTTAGAAAGTTTTCACCGAACTTTATTTGGCTCTATTCCCTGGGCGGACAATTTATAACACAAGTAATCCACCAACTCCACAGTAAATATATACTTTATGCCTTCAAAGAGACACCTTTCTCCTTCAGAGTTATCAAAACTGATCCCAAGGTTATGTCATGAGAAATTACATCTTGCCTTAACACAAGAACATCATCCTGGAGCACCGTACATTTGAGACATCTTTGAATATGACCTCCACCACCATCCAAAAGGCAGATGAGGTTGAAGCCAGACCAAAAGGCATATGCTTAAACATATAGGCCCTCATTATGACCCTGGCGGTGAGTGATAAACTGGCGGTAATGCTGCCAACAGGCTGGTAATTACCACCAAATTATGACCATGGCAGTGATAACTCCCATAGACAGCCAATGTACCACACCATCCACCAGGGTGGAAACACCACGCACGCCGGCGGTCGCTATCAACAGCCAGGCGGGAAACAAAGTACAACCCACCATATTATGATACAGGAAACTGCCATATTTTCTGTGGCGGTACCAACACCATCAAAAGCCTGGCGAAAACACATTACTTAAGAGAAAAGACTCACCATTGTAGGGAAGAACAACTCCGCCATGGAACCCGAACTGTTTTTCCGATGATCTTCTAGGTTATGCTCCACCTGGAACACCAACACCTATGAAGACGACAAAGGTGAGTACAGCTTCCTGGCACACAAGTGAGGGAGGGAAGAAAAGCAGAGTGACACACACACAGACAACACACACCCGACACACACACACCATACACACGTCCAGCTGCACACGAAAAACAATTTGCACCCGATACACAACAGAATAATGCAAGGACCACAGGAATGCACAAAGGTGAATGCATTAATATCAACAGCTAATAATAATAGATATATACACATGTACACAAAGGGACACTGCCCAGTACAATGTTCAAAGGGCCCACATGGCCAAAGGGCACAGTCCAAGGCACAACTCGATTCTTGACTTCATCCGGATAGAACTCTGCAGGGGCATCATTTTGCAAGTTGGGTAGGCACCTCAAGGGGATGGGGGGCACCTCAGCCGGTGTAGGTAACAAGCCAACTGGTTCTGGAGGGGGCTCCATGCCCATTACTCTGTCCTGGAGAGAACAAGGCCACAATCTCTTGAGTGAGTGATTTCCCCACTTGTTCTGGAGGGTGCTACATGCTCATTACTCTGTCCTGGGGAGTGCAAGGCCACAGTCTCTGGAGTGGGTGACTTTCCCACTGGTTCCGGAGGGGGCTCCATGCCCATTTCTCTGTCCTCGGGAGTGCAAGGCCACCGTCTCTGGAGTGGGTGACTTTTGCACTGGTTCTGGATGGGTGACTTTCCCCCTGTTTCTGGATGGGGGCTCCATGCCCATTACTCTGTCCTGGGGAGTGCAAGGCCAGTCTCACAGGTGGGTGACTTTCCCACTGGTTCTGGAGGGGGCTCCATGTCCATTTCTCTGCCTTGGGAGTGCAAGTCCACAGTATCCGAAGTGGGTGACTTTCCCACTGGTTCTGGAGGGGGCTCCATGCCCATTACTCTCTGCTGGGGAGTGCAAGGCCACAGTCTCTCAGGTGGGTGACTTTCCCACTGGTTCTTGAGGGGGCTCCATGCCCATTTCTCTCTACTGAGGAGAGCAAGGCCACAGCATCTCAGGTGGGTGACTTTCCCACTGGTTCTGGATGGGGCCCCTCAAACAGCAGCCCCTAGAAGATGACCTATATGGCTTCCTCTGGGGGTGATGTTTGCAGTGTGGTGGCAGATGGAGGTGCCTCCTCGGCAGCCTTTGTAAGTGGGATGGCTGCAGTGTGGTGGCAGATGGAGGTGCCTCCTGGGCAGCTTCTGCAGGTGGTGATGGCTGCACTTCCTCAGCTGGCGGTGAAGGCGCGTGACCGTGGTGGTGTTAGTTGTCACCCTGACAGCCTCTGCCGGAGAAGAGGGCTTCGTCCTCTCCATGACATGGAGCCTGGATTCCTTACCCTTCCTGGAAGGGGTTGATGGCTTCTTCCCCTTCATGGCAGGTTGTACTTGGTACTTAGCCTTTTGGGCAGGAGTTGAGGGCTTCTTCCTCTTCAAAGCAGGAAGTGCAGGCTCCTTCCCCTTCTTGGCTGGAGGTGCAGGCTCCTTTCCCTTCTTGGGACTGTTTGGCTGAGGTGCTGGGCTGGGTTGTTGGGACCCTGCTCTATTAGGCAGAACGGGGGAGGGAGAGGGAGGGAAGAGGTCAATTTGGGCAAGGAAAACTTCTTAGGGATGGTTGGACGGGAAGAGGGAGGAATGATGGGAGTGGAGGTTGGAGGTATATGTCTGCTGGATTTGGGTGCAGGAGCATGGGCTGTATGCTGATGTGAGGTGGATGGTTGTTGTGTGTGTGAGCGCTTGTGTTTGTGTCCTTTAGGAGGGGGGGACAGACAGGGTGGGAGAAGACACAGGGGACGCATGCATGGATGTTGTGGAGGTGTCTGCTAGTGAGATGTGTGTGCTGCTTGGTGTGGTGATGCTGGTGGCGGATGTTGATGTAATGCATGCAGGTGTGAGTGTGGACGTGACTGGGATGGAGGTGGAGGAGGACGAAGAGGGGTAGACAGTGGAGGCAGTGGATGTTGTCGTGACTGCAACTGTCTGGTGTTTGCGTGAGTGCTTGTGGGATGAAGTGTAGTGCTTGTTTTTGCCTGTGCCACTCTTGCGTGTTATCTTGTGTGCATGCTTGTCAGTATGTGTGCCTGGGAATGGGTTGGAGTTGAGGAGAATGGGACCGGGAAGTGGCAGTTGGAGGGGGGATGATTGAAACAGGGACATTGGTTGCCATCAGAGAGGAGGCTGAGCCTGAATCGATCTCTGTTGGGCCACCAGTCCACCGTGGATGCCCTCCAGAAGTGCATTACATTGCTGCATCTGGGATGCCAGCCCCTGGATGGCATTCACAATGGTTGTATGCCCTACAGAGATGGATCTCAGGAGGTCAATAGCCTACTCACTCAGGGCAGCAGGGCTCATTGGGCAGGGCCTGAGGTGCCTGGGGTGAAGGGGATGCTCACCTTCCTGGGTGAGCGGGCCCGGGCAACTCGCTGAAGGGCTACTGGGAGGGCGGTGCTGTTATGGGGGTGGCAGCTGTATCTGCAGCTGGGGTGGTCACGGAGGTGTCTGCCACCACTAGGGAGCTTCCATTTTAGGAGGTATCTGAGTCTGTGTTGTCACCTCCTGTCTCTGCTGTTGTGCTCCCCTCGCCCTCTGTCCTACTGGTTCCCTCGGCGTCGGTGGACTCTGCCTCCTGGGTCCTGTGGGATGCAGCTCCCTCTGTCCCCGGTGACCCTGCTCCTCTGCCAGATGATGCTAATGCACACAACAACAGGATGACAAAACAAAAAGGGGGGAGAGAGACAAAGGAAACACTGGGTCAGTGACTGCACCAACACCACAGTTGGCATACACAGCACCGTCACACACAGGGAACAGGCTTAACACTATGGATTGCACTGCCAGTGATATGGCTAGATGCTAAGGAAAGATGAGGACCACACACCACCAACTGCACCCCTCCTGGGACCTCTGATGCACTGCCTGAAATGGACTTCTAACAAGCTAGGTTACCTGTAATTGATATACACCCATTACACTGGAGATGACCCACTTTGCAATGTCTGACCTGGCCTTAGGGGCACCCACTAACTCACATCCACCACCCAGATCCCACCCCACCTACCAACATTTGTAATGATACCCACTGTACTCACCCTCTTGTGGCTGCTGTGATTCCCTCAAGTTCCCATCCAGCTCAGGGTAGGCCACCGCCAGTATGCGGGCCAGCAGGGGTGTCAGGTTCTGATGGGCACCCCTTCCTCACTTGGGAGGCCATCCCCAGCTGGGCCTCAGCGGTCTTCCTTGCCCAGCGTCTCAGGTCCTCCCACCGTTTCCGACAGTGGGTGCTCCGCCTGCCATGGACTCCCAGGGTCTGCACGTCCTTGGGGATGGCATGCCATAAGCCCTTCTTTTGATGGGTGCCGACCTGCAGAGGCAATGCAGACAGGAGGACACCATTAAACAAACAATCCAGCCTGTCACACAAATGGACCCCCATACCCATTTCCATCACCATTGGCACACACATCGCCCGGCGCACACCATGTACACCACCACAAAACATTCTACTCCCAACCCCCCAATGACACGATGCTTGCACACACATCCCCATGCATCCTTCCCACATGCATTGTGCCCAATGTGTAATGACTTGTTGGTTTGGAGGCTCATATAGCAGTCCGCACTGGGGTAGGATCCCATCCACCAGTTGCTCCAACTTCTCAAAAGTGAAGGCAGTGGCCTTTTCCCCGGTCACACAGGCCAGGTCCCCGGTGACACAGGTCACAGCAGCACACACAGTCTCCTGTTGAAGGTCAGGAAAGGAGTGAGGAATCAGATAGAAAATGGCAGTCATGTTTGCGGTGGTGTACACCGTCAACACCGGTGCAGATCCCCATTGGCCACTGTTCTCCATAGAGCCCCAAATTATCCAATGAGGAATTGAACGGTGGTGCAAGACCGCCTTCTGCCACTACTCCCAACGTCAGCGAAATTATGACACTTCCATCTGTCCCTACTGTAGGAAAGTACCATCTTGCCTGCCATGTTACCAACATTTTTACATGTATGTCAGTGTGTTTTTGCCTGTCTCACTGAGATCCTGCTAGCCAGGACCCCAGTGCTCATAGTTTGTGGCCTGAATGTGTGTCCCTGTGTAGTGACTAACTGTGTCACTGAGGCTCTGCTAATCAGAACCTCAGTGCTTATGCTCTCTCTGCCTTTACAATTGTCACTATAGGCTAGTGACCTTTTTCACTAATTCTAATTGGCACACTGGAACACCCTTAAAATTCCCTAGTATATGATACCTAGGTACCCAGGGTATTGGGGTTTCAGGAGATCCCTATGGGCTGAAGCATTTCTTTTGCCACCCATAGGGAGCTCAGACAAATCTTACACAGGACTGCCACTACAGCCTGAGTGAAATAACGTCCACGTTATTTCACAGCCATTTTACACTGCGCGTAAGTAACTTATAAGTCACCTAGATGTCTAACCCTCACTTGGTGAAGGTTAGGTGCAAAGTTACTTAGTGTGAGGGCACCCTGGCACTAGCCAAGGTGCCCCCACATAGTTCAGGGCAATTTCTCCAGACTCCGTGAGTGTGGGGACACCATTACACATGTGCACTACATAAAGGTCAATACCTATATGTAGCTTCACAATGGTAACTCCGAATATGGCCATGTAACATGTCTAAGATCATGCAATTGTCCCCCCAGGCCAAATCTTGTATTGGGATGCCAACCCCATGCATCCCTGGGGCTCCACCATGGACCCCGGGTACTGCCAAACCAACTCTCTAGGGTTTTCTCTGCAGCTACCGGTGCTGCCAACCCTCGGACAGCGTTCTGCCCTCCTGGGGTCTGGGCAGCCCAGTCCCAGGAAGGCAGAACAAAGGATTTCCTCTGAGAGAGGGTGTTACACCCTCTCCCTTTGGAAATAGGTGTTAAGGGCTGGGAGGAGTAGTCTCTCCAGCCTCTGGAAATGCTTTGAAGGGCACAGATGTGCCCTCCTTGCATAAACCAGTCTACACTGGTTCAGGGAACCCCCAGCCCATGCTCTGGTGTGAACCTGGACAAAGGAAAGGAGAGTGACCACTCCCCTGTCCATCAACGCCCCAGGGGTGTTGCCCAGAGCTCCTCCAGTGTGTCCCAGACCTCTGCCGTCTTGGATCCAGAGGTGTGAGGGAACAATGGAGGCCTCTGAGTGGCCTGTGCCAGCTGTATACATCAGTGACTCCTCCTGATAGGTGCTCACCTCACCAGGAGCCAATCCTCCTCTGAGGGCTATTTAGGGTCTCTCCTGTGTGCTTTTCCTCAGATAAGGATTTGCAAGAATTCACCAAAGTTCCTCTACATCTCCCTCTTTGACTTCTGCCAAGGATCAACCGCTGACTGCTCCGGAACACCTGCAAAACTGCAACAAAGTAGCAAGAAGACTACCAACGACATTGTAGCGCCTAATCATGCCGGCTTTCTTGACTGTTTCCTGGTGGTGCATGCTCTAGGGGCTGTCTGCCTTCACCCTGCACTGGAAGCCAAGAGGAAATCTCCTGCGGGTTGATGGAATGTTCCCCCTGCTCCAGCAGGCACCAAACTTCTGCATCACTGGTACTCTGGAACCCCTCTCATCCTGACGAGAATGACCCCTGGAACACAGGTGGTGGACCCAAGTGACCCGGACTGTCCAGTGGTCCAACTGTCCAAATTTGGAGGAGGTAAGTCCTTGCCTCCCCTCTCCAGACAGTAATCCTGTGTACTGGTGAACTGCAGCTGCTACGGCTTCTGTGCACTTTTGCAAGGAATCCTCCATGCACAGCCTAGCCCAGGTCCCCAGCACTCCGTCCTGCATTGCTCAACTTTTCTGAATTGAGCACCGGCTTCGTGGGACCCTCTTTTGTAGTGTTGAGACAACCACCATGCTCAGTTTTCTGCATGAGCTCTCTGTGTTGCTGAGGGCCCCTTCTGTGTCCTCTTTAAAGTGGCGACCTCCTGGTCCTTCCTGGGCCCCTGCAGCACCCTTTTTCTTAAACCATGACCTTTGCAGCTAGCAAGGCTTGTTTGCAGTCTTTCTCAAAAGAAACAACTCTACATCCTCTAGCACTCTGTGGGACATCTTCTGTGCAAAGGAGAAGTTCTTGGCACCTTCAGTTGTTGCAGAATCTTCAGCTTCTTCCACCCAGAGGCAGCCATTTTGCACCTTCATCAGGGGTTTAGTGGGCTCCTGCCCCCCCTGGACACTTCCGTGACTCTTGGACTTGGTCCCCTTCATTTAGAGGTCCTCAGGTCCAGGAATCCATCTTCAGTGCTTTGCAGTCTGTTGTGGTCTTTGCAGAATCTCTTATCACAACTTTAGTGTGTCTCTGGGGAAGTAGGGTCACTTTACTCCTACTTTTCAAGGTCTTGGGGTGGGGTATCTTGGACACCCTTAGTGTTTTCTTACAATCCCAGCAACCCTCTGCACAACTACACTAGGCCAGTAGTCCCTAAGTGGTTCGCATTCCACTTTCTTAGTATATGGTTTGTGTTGCCCCTAAGCCTATTGCAGCCTATTGTATTCTACAGTGTTTGCACTACTTTTCTAACTGTTTACTTACCTGATTTTGGTTGTACAAAAATGACACAAACGTGGCACTAAAAAATTATAAATATGTGCCTTACTGCGTCAGATTAGATTTGCACATACCTTGCCATTAACACTGTCCCATTACATAAGTGCACCAAGTAGACTGAAGTTGTGGTTCCATTGTTCCAATTGTGACAGCCTACTCACTCTTGTGTCCCTCAAATACCTAATGCTGTAGATGAATAGGAGGTGGAGACCCTTTGTGGACTTAGCTACACTGGAGGACAGGCACATTCCTCACCTATAGACTGGACAGAGCCTCAATCACAGAGCTGTTTGCCCAATTTGAGCCAGACCTGATCTCATCTACCCATCATCTGACTGGGATCCTCCCTCCTGTGCAAGTGCTATCAGTGCTCCATTTCTTGGAAACTGGTTATTTCCAAGTGACAGTGGGCTTGGCAGCAGGAATGTCACAGCCAATGTTCTCAATCGTGCTGGCAAGGTGTTGTCTGCCCTGCTAAAACACATGTGCAGCTACATTTCTTTCCCCCAGATGGAAGAATTGGCCACTGTGAAGGCCGGATTCTATTTAATGGGACATATCCCCAATATTATTGGGGTGATTGACGGTACACATATTGTTTTTGTCCCCCCGCCAGAATGAACAGGTGTTCAGGAATCGTAAGAGTTTCCTCTCACTGAATGTGTAGATGGTGTGCTTGGCGGACCTGTACACCTCCCACGTCAGTGCTAAGTATCCTGGGTCGGTGCATGATGCTTTCGTTCTGAGGAATAGCAGCATCCCAAATGTGATGGCCCAACTACAGAGGCACAAGGTGTGGTTAATAGATGAGCCTTGGTCCCCACTCACTGTAAGTTAGTGTATGCCTTCTGGTGTTAACGCCATAGGATTGTGTGAGGTTAAATGTGCTCCCTCAATATTTGCGTGTGACTCTGGCTACCCAAACCCATTGCTGCTGCTACCCCCTGTGAGGAATGCCAGGACAGGGGCTGAGGAATGTTATAATGAGGCACATGGGCCAACCAGACGGATCATCGAGAGGACCTTCGGTCTCCTGAAGGCCAGGTTCAGGTGCCTCCATCTGACAGGTGGATCCCTGTGCTACTCTTCCGAGAAGGTCTGCCAAAGAGTAGTGGCATGCTGCAGGTTGCACAACCTGGCCCTCAGAAGCCATGTACCTTTTCTGCAGGAGGAAGAGACTGGAGATGCCCCTGTGGCAGCAGTAGACCCTGCTAACTGTGAGGATGAAGAGGCTGAGGATGAGGATGTGGACAACAGAACATCAGTTATCCTTCTGTTCTTCCAGTGACACAAAGGTGAGACAGTGCAACTGTTCATTCCTATGACTATTGGTGCATTCTGTGTGGCTGTAGCATGATGTCATTAACTTCCTTTGCATCTAAACTTACTGTCACCTATGGTTTGTCATTTTACAGATGTTGGTGATATTACAGCTGTGTACTGATGTGCTGACTACAGCCAGCTACAGGTCATTAGTTCTATGCTCTCACAGTGTACAGATCATTTGCACTAGATGTGACTGTTTTGATAAATACACATTTTCTATATATAAAATACTAGTAGTCAAGTTGCGTTCAAGGGTGTATATTGTAGTGCTAAGAAATTGAGAGGAAAGTGCAATGGAATAGGGTGATGATGGAGGAAAGTCCAAGGTATTGTTCCAGTCTGTTTGTAGCACAGGTGCAATGTCCAAGGGGCCATAAGAAGGGGAGAACGGCAGTTCAAAGTGGACAAGGTGACTGAGTGGGACACAATGGGGACAATCAGGAGAGTCTAATTTCCTGGTGGTGGTCTTGGCAAGTGTATCAGGCTTCTGTCTGGTTAGCAGGGAACATTTGTGGGGTGGTTCACCTTCTGCAAGGGGAGGGGTGGTGGTGGCCTGTGGGTCCTGTGGCAGGGCCTCCTGCCCACTAGCTCCAGAGAAAGTGGAGGGCTGGTCAATGGACTGGCTAGTGGTAGGAGCCCGCTGGTGTGCTGTTGCTTCTCTCATGATGTTGGCCCTGTCTGCCAGCACCCCTGCTATGGAGCTCAGGGTGTTGTGAATGGCCTGCAAGTACTCCCTGATCCCCTGATACTGTCCCTTCTGCAGCTGCCTTTTCTCCTTCACGTTGTCAAGGATCTGGCCCATTGTGTCCTGGGAATGTTGGTACAGTCCTAGGATCTTGGAGAGTGCCTCCTGGAGAGTCGGTTCCCTGTTCCTGTCCTCCTCCCTGGAGCACAGCAGGCTTCCCAGTGTCCCTGTTGGCCTGTGCCTCTGTACCCTGAATGGTGTGTCCACTGCCACTGACCCCAGGTCCCTGATTGTCTTGGGTATGAAGTGTGGCCTGAGGTCCCTGTACAGTGGGTGCTCTGCTGATTGACATGTCCTTGGGTCTGAGGTGTGGGTACGCTGGGTGGGTGCTGTAGTGTTGGATACTGATGGGGGAGGCTTTGTGGTGGACCGCGAGTGGGCTTGGGTGACCAGCTGTCCAGTGGTCCCTGATGGGCCAGGTAGGTTATCTAAAACCAGAAGTTACTGTCATCAATGGTGACATCTTCAGTTGAGGAACTGGATAGTCATGGTACCTCCTCTCTGCTGACATTGTCGGGGGTACCTGTGGGGATGTAAGTGATGTATTATGCTTCATGTGTGCGACATATTGTCCATCCCTGGCTTCCCCACTATCGTTGGTGTTGCCCTGCCACCTTTTGCTTGTGTATGGTGATGGATTGTGGGATTGTTAGTTTCCCTATGTTGTGATGCTTTGGTGATGGGTGTCCATGCAGTGCTGGGAGGGATATCCATGCATTGGTATAGCATGCATGGTTTGGCTTTGTGGTTAGTCATATGTGTAGGTGGAGTATGTGGGGTTGGAGTGGAGTGATGGGAGTGAGGGTGAGGGTGTGAGATGGCATACAGGTATGTGAGGTGATAAGTGGTAATTGTTGACTTACCAGTGTCCAGTCCTCCAGCTACTCCAGTGAGTCCCTCAGGATGCAGTATTGCCAAGACTTGCTCCTCCCAGGCTGTGACCTGTGGGGGAGAAGGTGGGGGTCCACCTCCAGTCCTCTGTATGGCGAGCTGGTGCCTTGGTGCTATGGAACATACCTTCCCCCATAGGTCTTTCCACCTCTTCCTGATTTCGTCCCTTGTAAAGCTACAGTTAGAAGGAGACATTGAGCGCACAATAGATGCAATCTTTTGGGATTACGTAGTAAACATATATGATGTTTTGTTGTCCGAACAAGATTGGCCACCTGAATTTGTCCGTACCTGCCCATATGGAGATGATGTTATTAAACATTCTTTCTTGCCCCTTGTTCCAGAGGAACTCGCTGAATCCTATGCCCTTTATTGGGCTTTGGCACAGGCACCTGTGTTATATCGCAATCATGTAGAATGGGATAAAGAAAGACCCTACCATGTAATTCCCATTAAAAATGAACCTCAACCCCAACCTCAGTACCAAATAAAACTTGAAGCAAAAGCACCTGTGAGGTAAATACTCACACAACTAGAGTACCAGGGCGTAATTGAGCCCTGTCTCTCCCAAATGAATAATCCTTTATTCCCAGTAGCCAAACTGGACCATTCATACAGAATAGTCTTAGACTTCAGACACTTAGACAGTCATACATGCACATATGCTATACAAAACACACATAGCACAGCACTGATGAACAACACAGTGCATAAAAAATATAAAAACAACACTGGATATTTCCAATGGTTTTTTCTGCCTGAGAATAGAGACTTTACAAGTTTCAGTGCACTAGGCTCCCAGAAAAAATTCAGTTGTTTACCTCAGGGGTATAAGAACAGCCCAGGATTGTTTGCAGCTCGTGTCACTGCAATTCTGCACGAGATTGACCCTGAAGCACTGTCCTATGTAGATGATGTTTATCTTATGGATGATGAATTACTACAACATTTAAGACGGGTAGCCTGCATTGTTGTTGGATTTGTTGAATTTGGCTACAAATTCAAATTCAAAAAAAGAAAAATTGCCTTCCTTTGCGTCCTGTTCCTGGGATATGAGCTATCAAGTGAAGGAAAGAGCCTAGCACCACAATTCTTAGAAAAATGCTCACAACTACAAACCTCCAAACACGATCAAAAAACTCCAATGTCTATTGGATTTTCTAAATTTTGACAGAATTTACATTCCAGATTATGCTTCACACATAAAACCTTTATATGACTTTTCAAGTAAATTTTGGACAGTCGAACACACACAAATACTTAGGGAACTGCAGACAGGCATGCTTGCAGCACAACACCTACAAACGAGGGACATGAAAACACACTTGGACATCAGAGTAATTCCTGGGGCCATTGGTTTCACTTATATAACATTTAATGAGAGTGAGACCGTCCCAATAGCTTGCAAATCACATTTGTACTCAGTAGCAGAACAACGCTTTGCTCCCACAGAGAAAATTCTCACTGCTGTTCAGATGGCTGTAATCAAAGAAAGACCTCTAGCTCAGGGCAAACACATTATTGTAATTTCTCTGATTCCAGCCCTAGAGGCTGTCACAAAAGCAAACGTCCCAAACGCTAAAGGATTACATCTACGTTGTATACAGTGGACCATGTCTTTGACAGCCACTGATGTAGACTACGTCTTTGACCCAAAGTTATATCTCAAGAATTTCTGCAAAACGAGCTGGAATATCCAATTCCAGCAAACACATTGCCTATTGAACAATATCACAGAGTCATGTACACCGGTGTCTCTGCACAGCCCGCAAGTGGCACAGACATCAATACCCTGCTGCTTGCGCAGTCGTAAGTGGCTATATGCAGGACAATAATTTCCATCCACTCCATACATTTACACAATCTTTAGGGGATTGCACAGCACAATTAGCAGAGCTCAAGGCTCTGGTGATGGCACTGGAACTGGAACATACGGAACCTGAACAGTATACACTGATTGTTTGTGATTCGTATTATTGTGTCCAGTCCTTCAATGAATACCTACATTACTGGCGCCAGAATGGGTTCAGACATTCTAAAGGCTACACCATTAAGCACAGACTTCTGTGGGGGAAAGCAGCGGATCTGAAGGAAATGCTACCAAATGTCCATGTTGAACACACACTTGGACACCAGCGCGTTGGAATACATGTTGCTAAGAATACATTGGCTGATGAAGATGCAAAGTCAGCAGTGGCTGTGGCTGCTGTTGCTGCAGTAACTTGGTTCAGTTTGAAACAGGACGCAGACATATGGGCTGCCGGGAAAGCTACAGCTGATGGTACGCCCTATCCAGAAGAATTTCCTGACAAATATTCCTACTGAATGGGAGGTTTCCTGAATGCTGAAGTTAAGATACCAGGGGTAGGGGTGCAAGATATTCCCACCAGGGGAAACACCCGGAACAACGACTCCGAAACCACAAAGTCGTGAAAAACAAAAGTGAAACAACACTTTCATTTTCCACAACTTCCTGGTTTTGGTACCTTAACCACGCATGTCTGAACAATGTAAATGCATGGTTAAGGTACAGAAGAAGGGAGTCGGCGTCGAGGTGAAGGAGGAGGTAAATTGAGCTGGGACTGGGGCTGTTTTTGGGGGGGTTGTGAGGGGCTCGGGGTGATTAGGGTTTAGGGTGGCAGGGTTTAGGTTTCAGGGGTGGGTTAGGGGGTTGGGGGTGTTTAGGTTTTAGGGGCCGGGTGGGGACTCAGGGTATTTTTAGTTTTTGGGTTGGGGTGGGTGGCTGGGGTTGATTAGGATTTAGGCGGGGAGGGGCGGAAGCATGCTGGAACCGTGCATGCTGATCGCTACTGCCTTTACCAGGAATGTGTTTACAATGGTAAAATCATTGTAAATGCATTCATGATAAAGGCATTAGTGTTAGAACGAGGTTGTTGTTCCGACCTCATTGTTGAGCCACGGGTGATTGAAGCACCTGTGGTTCCGACATATAACCTCCCAACAGAGATATAAGACCACAATTTATTAAAGCAGTGCATGAAGGGTATCATCTGCCCATGCTGGTGTGGCGGCGACAATATCAATCTTACAAGTCCACTACTGGTGGCCAGGCCTCTACAAAGAGACCAAGCAGTATGTCCTTTGTTGTGACATCTGCCTACAAATTAAAGTTTCAACTGGCAAACACCCACCGCAGACACCCCTCTTGATTTCAAATAAACCCTTACTATGTGTGTACTTGGACCATTGAGGTCCCCTAACACCGGACAGTGCATACAAGTATATTTTGGTCACTGTTGACTGTTGCTCTAGATTTCTATGGGTGTAGCCACAATGCTCGGCTGACGATCGGACTGTTATTAAAGGTTTGCGAGTCTTTATCACTACATACGCAGTTGCGGCTTTCCACTCGGACCAGGGCCCTGCTTTCACCTCAAGGGCATTCAGGGACACCATGGCTTTATTGGGGGTCCAACTCCAGTACTTGTCTCCATTTCATCCCAAGAGAAATAGTTTTGTGGATTGATTAAACCTTGATTTAAAGCAATCCTTAACAGCCAGAGTCTTAGGTACAGGTTGTAGCTGGCTTCATCACCTGTATGGAGTTCAGAGAGCACTTAACAATCTGCCTAGAAGGTCCCTGGGGCGGTTGTACTTCATATGAGTGCCTTTTCGGAACTTGAATTTATGTTCCACATCTTGATGGTCCTCGTGTGGAGGCGACAGAAACACCCTTTGACATAAATGAATGTGTCACTGTCTTACAGGATTTACAACAGTTCCATGATGAAGATTCTTCTCTCAGTGCTGCCTCCACAGGAATCAAGGATGTACCTGTAACGCCTACCGTTACAGGTACATCCAAAAAGGAATTTGGTCCTTCTTATCAAGCACCAGTCCCAGTCTTGGGAATCCACTGTACCAGAACTGTAATTCTACTACCGTTGGCAGGTGCAATGGACAATGTCAAACTACACCATGTGGCCAAACCTGCGCAGCAGACCACGGGGAACAACCAGTAGTTCCAGAATCCCTCTCACTACTGGTCAAGAAGTTCCTCTACAAGTTGTAACAACAACACCGACACTGCTCCGAGCTTTGGGAGGGTGGAAAATGATCTTGCATTGGTTCCACTAACATTAAATAATACAGAAATAATTGATTGATTCGATACAGCTTCAACACAAATGGATGGTGCGATTTATTCTGTGCCACCGAGAAACACCAACTCCTCCAACTAAGATAGCTCCAGTTTTGCACAAACTGCTTCTGGATATTTTGCTGACATCAATGACGACGTCTCAGAATCATTTGCCTCTTCAACACCTGAACTGTCAAATGCACGTAAGCTAATGAACTGGCTTAAAATAACATACTTTGTTCTTCCATGGAACTATCTATGGCTTTCCTTGACTATAATAGCTTTCCTACTTTGTATTGGTTTTGTCATAACTTTGTTTTGTTAATACATGGACATTTTCTTCCTGAAAAATCAACAGTTGAGCTGGTGGATGAGGTCTTAACATATTTTTCATCACACAAGGTCCAAAGAGACTTGTCCTTTGTGAACATTTCCGCAATATCTATACTTGATGGGATTGTTTGGGATAAAGTAACTTTTGATATCTACAACCCTTCGGAGGTCATTCAAATACCTTATGTGTTCAAACTCTCCATGAATGATATAATAATACCAGGCATTGTTTCTGATGATTGGAATGTGAAAACAGTTGATTCTATGATGACTGAATTGCAGTATTATATTGTTTTTGAAAACGAAGATGTTTATCAGTATTAATTATGGTGCCATGTTTTGCTATAATTATTACGGGCACCATTTCATACAAAGTGCACACAGACCCAAAACTGCTTTTAATTATACACAGTTGGAACATTGGCTGATTCCACCACAAGGGAGTTCCAAAACATATTCTGAAAAGTTTAAATATTTTTCTGGGCATGATGTTAAAAAAGCTGAGTCGTATTATTTTAAATTGCCACCTATTGGAAACATACGTATATTATTGACAAATACGAAATGTATAAATTCGGATTCCTTTGTTTCCCGGTTGACTATAGAACGGTTATGAATATTGGCTGAAGTCGATTGACTTAAACAGTGTGTTGGGAACTAGACATTGGCAAATAAGGGGAAAGGTAACTTTATTCAGAGCATGCCTGATACCTGTACAACTGACATTTTTAAATGAAACAGTACAGCAACCAAGTTGTGTAGGCTTAGCAAAGATCAAAAAATTAAACGCGCCAGTATAGCTGCCCCTGCAAAATTTCATAAATGGCAAACATATACAAATGCAACTGAAGATCAGCTCGACGAATGGTTCCAGAATGGTACATTTAATGTTTCACTGACACGTCCTGGCGGGTGGTTATTGTGGCCAGTAGATACCAATGGGTGTCACCAATATTTTATCAACTCCTCGGGGGGTTTTAGAACTAATAGGCCGGACCCTCGCTAAATATCATCCAAACATGTGGGTATAGTTACAATGTACAGTGTAGGGAAACTCTGCCAGCAATGGTTAAGAACTTCCTCATTAGATGCGGTTAGAGAACACCTTAGTCTCCTGTCTAATAATACCGACTTACAGGATTTCCTGTTAGGCCCTAGAAAACACTGCAGAAAGTGATTTTTATATGACGTATCTAATGACATTTGGAAGCTTTCCCAACAAGAAGCAGCTGCCCGATTAAGGGAAATAGACCAGGAAAATCTAAAAAAGGCATTAGCTATTGTGGATAATGGGATTAATACCCTGTCCGACAGGATATTCACTTTAAATAACATTGTTTCTTCCTCTATAGACATTATACAAACAGATATGTCTTCCTTACACCATGGACAGAGTCAGCTAAGGTCCATTATGTAGTTGGGTTGGACACTTCATACACTGAAGGCGGGTCACGTTCCCTGGCAACATGTCAGTGCAAGGGAAATATTCTCTTCCTTTAATGTAACACAACAACAACAACTAATGGCTACGAAAGAAGCAAATTATGTCCTGCTAAACATCGAGAAATTAGAAAAGTTGCCTTTTACTGAGGCTGAAATACCATCTGCTGAGTGGCTAATACACGGGGTCATTATTCTGACTATTTCTACACTTCAATTCACCTCCTGTTTAAAACACATTCCGGTAGGCAGATATGAAAGGCTGGGAGATAGTTACATCTATGAGGTGTGGGAGCTACCCTTCTCGTACCAATGTCTAGGTGGCATGAGAGAAGTCTTTCTTAGCGGTAGTGAACGCGAGACTTCAGTCAGCCATTCAATAGTTTGTAAACAGCTATTCTTGCATGGGGCGTGTAACGCGTCTGTGGCAAATTTAGCTTGTTATCTGAAGGGAGTTCCGGTACCCTTGATTAGACCTACATTCCAGGTACTTACGAACGGCAGCTATGTCCTCCTCAGCGGTGAGGACTGTTGTGGGAATGAGCTGTAAGAGTTTATGTTGTTTCTGTCTCCAAGATCGTTACATGCTGCGGAAACATACTTTTTCCCCCTACTAAGATAAAAGAGGTAGCTGACATTTGACCTCACATTGCTTCTTCAAATGTGAATTTTTACAAGTTGAGCAGACTCAAGGTTTTATTGTTTCAAAAGCATGTGACCCCTACATCTGCACGATTGACTTACGCACTTCAGGTGGCAAAGTCATCAGCAGAGATACCGTCCCTTTTAAGTACAAACTTTCCAAGACACTTTGGTGAACTCGTGGGATAGATATTTAATGCATCCAGTACAACTGGAATCGCAAACTTCTTTAAGGCTGTTAGTTCTGGTTTTATTCAAAACTTCTCCTCCAAATTCGGCTTAATATCATTGGCCATCCACTCATTTTTCTCTATATTTTCAGGGGATTTCCAATAACTTTGGCTTTATTAGCTGGTACTTTGCTGTTGCTATTTTTGATGCACAATGGCTGTCCCGCCGCAACAAGGAGGATTGAAAGCGAAGCTGTGTCGTGAACGCATGATGCAGTGTTTTGGAGCAACACTCCTGGAGCAATTGGAGTGTGACTGGTCTCTGTCATTCAGACCGGTTTTGCACTTTGTGCAGCCCGTTTTTCGGTGCCTCTGGTGCTCTTTTGAACATGCACTGGAAGTCTGTCTTTCTAAGCAGCTCTTGCTTTCATTGGACGCTGATCTGTTGATGTTCTCGCAGAGGGCTCATTACCAGACATGCGCGTTGATGTTGCGTTTGCTACGGGAAGCTACTTATGAGTTGCCCTTCCTGGAGGATGTGGCTCCTAACTCATCATTGGGCACACCACGGAATGCTCCCTTGACTGATGCTGAGGCTTTGGAACACGACTGCTCCTTGATCCTTCTTGGCGATGCCTTTCCAACTTTAACACCTGCTGCAGAGAAAGATTTCCTGTCCTCTATGGTCCCAGAATCGATTGGAACTTTGACACTTGAAATTCGGTCTTTTTATGCCACATGCTCATGTTTCAAATTGTCCTTTTATATGCTTACATGTCCCTTCGACTTGTCATAATTGACATTAATTTTTACATGTATATCCTAGGTTGAGCTTTTTAGTAGCAATTTTAAATGTCATTAGACTTTGAACCACCTTCAACCGACAAGGTGAGTGTGCTGTGTAGCCATTTTAACTATAGCTCCATGCACATTATTTGAACACACTAGGCCAAGCCGCTGTGCACTCTAACTTAGACATATTTTATTCGGCTTTACTTTATTATTATTACAATAGCTACTTTTACCATCTAGTTTTATTTTCTGTTTATCTAACTGTTTTTGCGTAGGCCAGAACTCTGTTCTCAAACAAGACATTCTTGCTCACTCTGTGCTTCTTCCAAGGCTACAGCAAGGTACATTGCCATTGAACGTGATATGTTTAGTCTCCGACATTCATAGAAAACACACATCCTTGCGTAGGGATATTTTCTCAGAACATCAACTGTGCTATTATAAAAACACTTCCCTGTCCCTTACACGTTAGATGGAGATTCCAGCCAGGGAACCATGACTGTATGCTGATTGCTGAATGCTTCACTGCAGCTGTTTTGCAGACCGCAGGCCTTTGCTAAGGTATGGGGGATGATGTCTTCCCAGGGGAACCTGATGGGCAGAATTAGAGTTTAACACACTGTGCTCTATTATAGCCTAGGTAGGAGTTAGTCTACTGACTGTAGTGACAATATGGTAGCATTATTCTTATGCTTCACTCTCCTTGTCACAATTTTAATACTGTCTTGCTGTGTCGTCCTGATGATGTAAAAGACTCTAAGCTGTGACAATGTCATAAGTTCAAAAAGTTAAATGTATCCTTGGAACACTTAGATGCAGAGTCTTCAACATTGGTACATAGGTGTGCACATTGTATTGTATATCAAGACATATTACTCACGTATATTATCCCTTCTTCACATGACTGTGTCATATGTGTACCACTATACTCCTTTTAATACCCTGCTGGTTGTTCCTTGCCACCTACAGTTCCATACTCCCAATATCCTGATGGTACGTTGTCATGGTCTTTGTCCTCTGTCCATTCCAATGCCCTTAATCCATCTCTATGAGCAACATAGAGTCTGACAAGTTGAGAATATGCCTGCTATTCCTGAGGCTTCCAATGAGTGTCAGCTTATTGTGAGGCTGTGATCTTAATCTGACATTTTACATACCACACTTGCTACACTTCCTCAGACCTGTTAGGAGGTGTCCCCATTGGTAAGCGAGGACGAAACATTGGCACCTGTGATGTTTCATCAGAATGGATATCCTGCATGTAGTAAACCATGGTGGTATAACTAGACTCCTTGTGCAACCAATAGCATTGATATGGAAGCTCAGGATATTAGTACCATGTATATGTTCTTTGCATGGTAAGTGGCTATACAGCAATTCCCTATTCCAGTGTGTTGTGGGCATGCTAATTAGGCCACAACATCTTAGTAATAGGTACAATCTACACTGGCTTTTGCCAACATTTGCCGACACCTATTTCCAAAGGGAGAAGGTGTTACACCCTCTCTCAGAAGAAATCCTTTGTTCTGCCTTCCTGGGGCTGGGCTGACCAGATCCCAGGACGGCAGAAGCCTGTCTGTGGGTTGCCAGCAGCAGTAGCTGCTGAGAAAACCCCAGAGAGCTGGTTCGGCAGTACCCGGGGTCCACGCTGGAGCCCCGGGGATGCATGGGATTGGCACCTATGGGGGGACAATTCCATAATCTTAGACATGTTACATGGCCATATTTGGAGTTACCATTGTGAAGCTACATATAGGTATTGCCCCTTATGTAGTGCACACGTGTAATGGGGTTACCGCACTCACAAAGTCCAGGGAAATTGCCCTGAACTATGTGGGGGCACCTTGGCTAGTGCCACACACTTAGTAACTTTGCACCTAACCTTGACCAAGTGAGGGTTGGACATAAAGGTGACTTATAAATTACTTACGTGCAGTGAAAAATGGCTGTGAAATAACGTGGATGTTATTTCACCCAGGCTGCAGTGGCAGTCCTGTGTAAGAATTGTCTGAGCGCCCTATGGGTGGAAAAAGAAATGCTGCAGCCCATAGGGCTCTCCTGGAACCCCAATACCCTGGGTACTTAGTTATCATATACTAGGGGATTATAAGGGTGTTCCAGTGTGCCAATTAGAATTGGTGAAATTGGTCACTAGCCTATAGTGACAATTTTAAAGGCAGAGAGAGCATAAGCACTGAGGTTCTGATTAGCAGAGCCTCAGTGACACAGTTAGTCACTACACAGGGACACACACACATTCAGGCCACTAATTATGAGCACTGGGGTCCTGGCTAGCAGGATCCCAGTGAGACAGGCAAACACAAACTGACATACAAGTAAAAATGGGGGTAACATGCCAGACAAGATGGTACTTTCTGACAAATAGTACTTCAACTCACTGGCACACAACCAACAGCGCTCAATGGTATCATTCATTGTCCAGATGGATATTTCTTATAAAAAGCAAGAGTGCTTTATTACACACTGAATAATATACATTAATACAGAAATATGTACAATTAGGTAGATTTTGATATCTCTGGTGGTACCCCCGTAACACATTATACCATTGCAGTCCTGACAGATTTTTCAGGGTGTCATTACCATAATAAAAGAAAAAAACATGGCATAATTAATCAATATAACATCATTACATTTCTGAGTTCATCATTGTCAATAAAACATCATTGATCAAATTAAAGGGGAGTATGATCCTTTACATTAATTTTATGATGGAGCCTTAGAATGAATCAACAAAAATTCCTTCATTCCAGAACACTTTTGCAATAAGTAAAAGTTTCAGAGATGCTTTGGGATTAGTGGGAATCTTTCTTGGGGGCATAAATGCAACCCACTATAAAGCTTAGGGCAAATTCTTGGGGTGGGGTCATTCTCTTACTAATCAGACAGCCCTCATAATTCATTCTAAAACTTGGTAGTGTGTCAGCCCACTCTTGGAACACAAAATAAAAAATAATGAGCCTACCAGAGTATTCTAGGGCATGTTTTTCTGCCTGAGGGATTGTATTTTTATGAGTGGCTTTGCTGTTTGAACTGTTTTTGTCTTTGTTTTTATTTATACACCCTCACACCACACTTTCTATTTTTCTTTTAAACTGGTTCCTCCTGGGCCCTCCATGGTGCAATTGTTGGGGGTTCTCTCAGGAGCCCCAAAACCTATGAAGTCTCTTCTGGCTCCTGCACACAAACACAGGACCATTCTTCTGGGTACTGTGCAGGAACGTGTTCCTTTGCCTGCACCCCAACCAACTGGAGCCCAGCACAGCTGGGAGCAAGCAGATCTCTTGTTGAACTGCAACTGGGAACCATGACTTTGGGCACACCTGTCCACCCAGGCATAAGGGGCAGCAGGAGGTCCTGGCCTGTCCTTGGTCCCCAGAAACTGGGGGCCCATGTGGACCAGTGAGAATTTTAAGCAGTGGTGCCTTTTTAGGTTGCGCTCGCCTTGCAATAAGAGTGCTAAGAATAATTTTGAAAGGAGGCAAATTACATGTCCCTTTTTATGTAAATCCAATGAGGAAGGCTCTGCCGGCCCTGGTCCACCTGGGAATTTTTATGAATCATAGCAGAGCTCTACATACTCCATTTTTAACAAGTCCTCCCAGGAGATAAAGCTTTAGAAGCTGTCTTCCCAGCCACAGAGGGTCAATTGCACTGATCTTGCTGTTGCTTTGCTGCTAGTGGGCAGCCCTAGCCACCAGGAGAATTTTTGTTAGGTCTTTAGACTCTAAATGTGTTTCTCCTTCCTGAAGCTTGAGGTTTAAGGCTCCCTTCACTATATCTGTCTTTTGGCTGGGCTCATGATCCTCTCTCCTGCTTAGTGTGTCTTCCACAGCCACTCTAAAGACAATAAGTTGAAGTCTCTCACTGATGCACTCCCCAGGTCCCACAGCCTCCGCCCTGCTACTGAGCAGAGTTAGAGCCCAGTCTGCAGAAGTCCTAGGGGAACCCTCTAGGGTTTCACAGCAGGTCCATTCCCCTGCTGTTCCTCATGGAACATAAGAGGACCAGCACCACTCACCCAAGATTTTCCCTGAGTGACAGCTGAGTATTCAGAGTCCCATAGTGCATCCTTGCAGAGGCTTAGGAGTCTTCTTCCTCCCAGCTGACATTATTCAGTCATTGCCGCCCCGGATAAAGTGCCTTCATAAGTGGCTCTCTCCCTTGTGCTGGGGTTTTTAGGTAAAGGTGAAATGTTCTGAGAGCCAGGCCCCTTTGGCTAATGTCAGGGTGCCACATCATCCTTACACTCCTGGGGAATCCATCTTGCTCAGCATTCTGGGACATTTAAATATGAAAACATAAAATATTCTATGAAATATCTTTCCTTGGGAGGCTGAGCACCATTTGTAGATTTCACAGCTGCCTGACCCCTTCTCACCAAAATTACAAAGGGGTGCACCTCCTGTTTTTTGCTCGAGAAATCTTGCCTTTCTCCTATCTTTCCATGGGCTTGTCCACACCAGGTGAAATGTGAAGAATTGATTAACAGTTGCAGATTTTCCTGCCATCTCTTCCCTTTTATTCCTTCCCTTCATTTTAGTCCATTCCCTTCTCTTTTGTTTCCTTCCCTTCCCTTCCACTTGTCCCAAAATTGTCAAAAGGGTATATTGTGTTGGGTGGCCCTTGATCCCCCCACTAGCAAGCATAGTAATTAGCTCAGCTTGGTTTGGAGGATCAAAGGACTGGAATCTGAATAGTGGGCGAGCCAGTAATAATTCTTCAAGTGCTATAAGGAGTACAGTTATCACCAATGTGTCAGTGGATCTGCATTCTGTGTACCTGTATACCATAATGTAGATATCTGAACATTATTTTGAGCCTACGTATGACACAGCTACCTGTGTACAAATACTAGGTTGAGCTAGAAGATAGTCTCACATGCTGAGGCCCATGCACATTTTGTACACATTTTTTCAGGTAAGCAGCACAGAACCACTCATCCTAGCTGCATTCAGCAAACATCTTAAAAGTCAGACACTAGCAGTTAGCACCCTCGGTCCATTTCCACAGAATTTACCATAAATGAGACTCAGGTGGTTGGGCGGACTTACAGTAAAAGTCCAAATCTGGGCAGTCAGAAAGGAAATAAATGGACAGTACCCATTTCCTACAAGTACCCTGTCCTTCAAACTCTCCCCGCCCATTCATTTAGAGTCTTGTGGAACATGAGTATTTAGTTAACAGAGTCCCTGTTGGCTCCATCAACAGAATACTTTTTTCATCTCCCAGACAGGGTGGAGGTTGTAGGAGAATACACCAGCTACCCTATTTAGGGGAGACAATATAAATTATTTTTCCCTGTTCATCACATCACGAAAAAAACAAATTTAAACCCCACACCCTGAGAGTAAACAAATGAAAGACTAGTGGTCTAGGACTTCCTCCCAGGGTGTGGGAGCAGTTGTCATCTTTTTATCAAACACAAACTCGCCCTTTTGGAGTTAGTTTTTTAAAACAAAAAGCTTTTGAAAAGTTGGACAGTTGGCAGTCATGGCTGAGGACACAGTCCATCATATGTTTCCTTAATTGAGAGAAACTGCCATGACAGCAGTTCTTGTCTATGTGGAAAGGTGTCCACAGGGCTGGCAGACAACTCAAAACGTTGCCAAGTGAGGATCTTTGAGATGGAGCAAGTATTATCCACTGCTATCCCAATCGATTGAACTGTGCACGAAGCTCTACATCAAGCCCTCAGTCATGAAAACTCAGTTTTAATGATGGGCTCTATGTAGCCACATGGAACATACCTGGGTTAGATAATAGTTTTGATAAAATTGAAAATAAAGCTTACTATATATAGGAATATTGGCAAAGTTTGGTGTTTTGTCTTACATCATTATGAGTTCAAGCAACTAGCCGTTAAGTTTCCCTTTGGCCATAGTGGTATGGTAATTAGCTAGAAATTGAAACATAAGTAGAAGTTGTTTAGGATTAGCTAATCAATATAACAGTGGTTAAATTGAAGGTATGTTCACATTTGATTTTCCGTTTATATGTCTGACAAAGTATTACAGATGTTCTTTGACTCAGACAGGTGAGGATTGCTGCTTCTCAATATGCTTCAAGAGATACATTGTTCTAAGTGTAATACCAGGACAGAGGTTGATGTCAAGGGTGAATGAACAAGAATATCCAAACTATTAGCTCCAATGCATAACTATATAATTGCCAATTCCCATGACTTGCTACAGTTGCTTGCCTCCACTTTCCACTTGCCTTTTGTAATGGGCTTTATTTGTACCCCTTCAACATCTTGATCAGGGCATTGCCACTCTAGATGATATCTGTGCTGTGTGACAGGAATCATGCTGACCAGGATTTTGTCTGACAAGTGTCCTGCCCAATTGTAATGCTCCCATCACCAACAAAGTCAATCCTTTCACTATTTGGGCACACCGAATAAAAGCACTGACCACATGTCCCATCTAGGGGACTAATTAAGAGTTTGGTGGATGGGAAAGCCCATCCGCCAAACTCCTGATGGGGGACCGCCGCTTTTGTGGCAACCTCCCCACCAGAGTTATTAAGAGTTTCCCGCTATGTTGGTGGGTAGAAGCCTCAGTTTCTGCCCGCTGACCTAGCGGAAAACAGGCTACAGCATTGTCTCCGGATTGTAGTTGAGCCACCGGCATTGCTTCAGCCCATAGGGTGCACCAGCACCCTCGCAATGTTCACTGTCTGCAAAGTGGTGTTACTGCCATGAAAAGGCTGGCGGAGAACTAGGTCATAATCCGCAGGGCTGCGGTGCAGCCAGTGCTACCCTGGCAGATTACAATCTCCGCCACCGACAGGCCACCGGGTTCATGATCCTGGTGGTGCTAGCGGAACCCTGGCGGTATGACAGCCAGAGTTTTAATGTGGTGGTTGGACCTCTGCAACAACAGCAGACCAAGCTGCAACTGCGAGTATGGCAGTCTGAAGACTGCCACACTCGTAATGAGGCCCTGAGTGTCAGACTACACCAGGATATGGGGATCTCGGGATATGAGGATCTACCACAGGATTTGCAGATCCTGCTGTCTATAAAACCCATCCAGAGGCCAAGTGTCTTCCTCTCTGGAGATGGGAGTACGCCTCTCCTTCAGCTCAGATCTTCACCTGTAATCTTGGCTTTCCACCTGAGATTATCCTCAAGTCAAGCATCAAGATTCTACTCAGGAGTTTTCTGTTTGTGGTGATTCTTGAATTTACTTCTGTAGCATTAAACACTTCCCTTGCATCCTTAGAATTATTCAACCTCTCATAGTATTCTCTTTTGAGACCTCAGGTTAGTGATAGTTAAGGAGAGTTAAATAATATTTGTTTAGATTGTGGAACTCCCTGTTGGGCCGCCGTAGTACCCCCTGCATGTAGGGACTGGCATTCAACCACACACTCAAATTTGTGCTGTAATAATTCCTCTTGGGCTTCTTCAATGTTGTTGTTGTGTAAACCTTTGTTTCTGATCAGTTTCTCAAGCTGTGGAGCATTAAGAACTACGAAGTAACATTGGGGCAGGACCAGTCTCATGACAATTCGTTTAGCTTCATGATAAAGGTACTATGCTACTGACATGTTCAATGCTTACCCTAGTGCATCACATACTAGAGTAAATGTAGTTTATATCTCATTAACTACAGAATATTATCATTCATGTAAAGTCAATGTAAATGAAAAAAACTGTGTGAAATTTAAATTGATGTAGAGTAGAGGGTAATTAGGCATGTGTTCAATTTAGCATAAGAAAACATAAATCTTGAGAGGCTGCAGAAAAGATTGAGAGATCTTTCATGTG
Organism: Pleurodeles waltl; assembly: GCF_031143425.1. Lineage (NCBI taxonomy): Eukaryota > Metazoa > Chordata > Amphibia > Caudata > Salamandridae > Pleurodeles > Pleurodeles waltl. The sequence goes on along the minus strand of NC_090439.1, from coordinate 947,167,243 downwards.
ACAAGATGAGCTGTTTTACTATAAGCCAATGATATCGCTATTCCTCTTCCACTTCTTTACCCTCAGAGCTGGCTGCAGTTTTGGATGTGTTCGGCACTGTTGATGGGAATGGACGCTGGTGGGTTCCATGTCATTCCCACAGACACTTTTACATCCACAAGTTACTAGTGAGTTAAGTCTGACATTAATAGAAATTTTGGCCCTCATTATGACATTAGAGGTTTTTTCTGAAGACCGTTGTGGTGACGGCTGCCAACAGAGCGCAGTGGAGGCTGAAATCCGCCTGCCAGATAATGACACACAAACACAAAACTGAAATAAACCAGCCACAACAACGATTCCGCCAGACCCAATGGAAGCGAAAAACTGTCGAACCCACCACCCTCCCCGCTACGCCAGCAACACACTGCCCTCCAAATAATGGAACACAAATCACCAGAGCGGACACTCAACGACAGTCACCTATTGGCGGTGCAGACCGCCGAGTAGAATTGGGCACCCAACACCAACAGAAGGCAACATTGGCCAAAGCCCACACCTGACACATATACTCACACAGTACACACCCACCAACAGCACTATAAAACACACCCCCACACAACCCACAGAAAAAACAAACCACACCTTGCCAGCAAAAGATAACATAAGAACTGCGCACACAAACCACAGCCACCTATTCACCTTTCACGCATCAAACACCACACACCATACCAAAACACCCATTACACTCTGCACAACATACACAGTACACCCACCACACAATAGGCATGTCCCCATAGAAGAATCCCCATTTAATAAATGAGGAGTTGCCGGTGATGGTGGAGGAAATCATCAGGTTAGACCCACAGCTGTTTGGTGCACAGGTCCAGCAGATTTCCATTGCCAGGAAGATAGAGCTACGGCAGAGGATTATGGACAGGGTGAACTCTGTGGGAACATCTCCACGCACAAGGGCTGACATTCCCAAGAGGTGGAACGACCTTCGGGAGGAAGTGAGTCCAGTGGCCTCCAGGCATCAAGTTGCCATCATGAAGACTGATGGTGGACCCCCACCTCCTCCCCCACAGTTGACAGCATGGGAGGAACAAGTCTTGGCAATCCTGCATCATGAGGGCCTCACTGAAGTCACTGGAGGGCTGGACACTGGTAAGTCACAATTACTACCCTGCCTCCACAGATAGCTGCATGGCATGTAACCACCTCACCCTGACTCCCTACACCCTACTCCATCCCATACAGTGCACCACCCCAATAACCACCCTCAATTGTACCCCTACATGCCCAACCCACTGTCTGCACACCCCTCCGAGCTCTGCATGCACACACAACAGGAATTCATGGGCAGCATGTAGCCCGACCAATCCAACAATCCATCACCATACTCTAACCAAAGAGTGGAGGACATCACCCAACCCTTAGGAAAAGCCAGAAATGCAGAATATGTGACAGACAATGACTAACAAATCACTTACAGATCCACAGGTGCCCCAGCCAATGTCAGCGGCGAGCATGTGCCATGGCAACCATGTCCTCCACCAGAAGGTGCCCTCAGTGATGACACCAACTCTGGATGTCCATATCAGGATGAACTCCCTAGCCCATCTGGGACCACTGGTCAGTCGGTTCCACATCTCACACCCAGTCCACCATAGGGCCCCCCATCCGACTCCAACACCACAGCAACCACCCAACATCCCCAAACCTCTGCCCCCAGGACATGTCGATCAATAGTGTGCCCACCTGTACAGCGACCTGAGTCGGCTTCACACAGGCAAGGCAATGAAGGTCCTGCCGTAAGTGGGAATAGGCACACCATTCAGGGGACAGAGGCACAGGAGGCCAGGCCCAGTGGTAGGTCAGCTGTGCACCAGGGGGAGGCCAGAGCCAGGGAACCGGCTGCCCAGGAAACACTCACACATGTCATGGGGGCATGTCAACAATCCCAGGACAGAACGGGCAGGTGATTACTATCTTGTAGGAGAACCAGCGGCTGCAGGGGGTACACCACCAGGAGGTCATGCAACAGTTGCAGGGCCTAAATGCCAACATTGCCTCCATTGCAGGGTGCTTGCTGACATGGCCAACACGATGCATGAGAGCAGAGCAAACCAGCGGTCCCCTTCCGCTAGCCAGTCTACTCACCAGCCAACAACATCTGCTGCAGCTAGTGGACAGGAGAACCTGCCACACCACTCACAGGCCACCAGCACCCCCCCCCCTACAGAAGGTGAACCAGCCCACAAACATTCCCTGTGACCCAGAATTACACCATAGACTGTTGCCAAGACCTAAACCATCTCCAGGAAATGAGCCCCTCCAGAATGTCTCCCTTGTGTCAGTAATCAGTGGCGACCACACCAATATCTGCAAAAAGGGAAAGCATAAGTGACAGTCAATTGAAAAGTAAAGGTAGTGCTTGACACAAAACAGCTGGCATACAGCACTTAACTGTGATGAAGATATGAACAGAAGTACATCCTTACCTGAGTCTCATTGGAAGTACTGCTGTATCATATGTGTCCTGTTGTCCACATCATTCTCCTCCTCCTCACTGTCTACAGTGTCCTCTGCTGCCACAGGTGCATTGTCTCCCCCTCCTCCTACAGGTAGAACACAGGGCATCTGATGGTCTAATTGTGCATCATGCAGCAAGCCACCACTATCTGGCAGACCTTCTGAGGTACATTGTATAGGAATCCACCAGTTAAATGGAGGCACCTGAACATGGATTAAGTAGACCAAATGTGCTTTCAACAACCCTCCTGGTACAGCCATGTGTTTCACTGTACCAGTTTTCTGCCCCTGTCCTCAGATTCCTCACTGGGGTCAACAGCCAGGGCAGTTTTGGGTAGCTAGAGTCACCTGGAAGTAGTGAGGGACACACATTACTCATGTAGAATGGCATGGAGTTCAACTTAAGTTGGCATACACTGACATACATTGGGTGTAGACTCAAGCTAACCTATGAGCCACACTCCCTGCCCCTGTAGTTGTGCCATCACCTGTGGGACACTGCTATTCCTCAACACAAAGGCATCATGCACAGACCCAGGAAACGTGGCTCTGACGTGGGAGTTGTATTGATAGGCAAGGCACGCCATATGGACATTTAGAGAGTGGTAACTCTCCCTATTCCTGTAGACCTGTTAATTTGCCCTAGGAGGGACCAAGGCAAGATGGGTCCCGCCAATGGGCCCAATCACATGTGGTATGTGTCCCATGACGTAGAATCCAGCCTTCACAGTGGGCAAATATTCCCTCTCTGGGAATGAAATGGAAGTGCTCATGTGTTTGATTAAGGCAGCTAAAGCCCTACCAAGCACAATTGAAAACATTGGCTGTGACATTCCTGCAGCCAAACCCACAGTCACATGGAAGGAACCACTTGCCAGGAAGTGGAGCACTGACAGTACCTGTAGAGAGTATTGCTGTAGTGCTACGGATAGCAGGAATCAGATCTGGCTCCAATTGTTTGCACAGCTCAGTAACTATGACCCTGTCCAGACGATGGGTCATTATGATGTGGCATTCCTCAAGTGTAGCAAAGTCCACTAGTGGCCTGTGCACAAACGCTTGCCTCCTCCTCCATAATGGTAGGTAACTAAGTAAACCAAAAATGAGATGTGTGTGACTACAGGAAGTATGGACACAATATATAACAGCACATGGAGCATATATGTATGTAGCAGACTGTCTTGGTGTGTACCATCGATAGCTATGACGCACATTAAATTGTCTAACATGACTACCACCATTAGGAAATGACAACCGCCTGTCCGGTATGCAGGGACATGTGGAGGTGACCTCACTCTGCCGACATTTGGCGTCATGGCGGAAGGTGGTCTGCACCGCTGTGCAACTCCTCATTGGTTAACATGGAGCTCTATGGAGCACAAGAACCAATGATGATCAACACCAGTGGTGACGGTGTTCGCCGACGCAGACGAGACCGCCATTTTCTCTGTATCAATTCACTTGATTCCTGACTCTCTACTAAATACCACCTCCATTACATGTGCTGCTCTGTCCTGTGTCTGGAACCCACAATGGTCCATGCTACAGGGGAAAAGGCCCCAGCCTTCACATCGGAAGAGTTGGAAAAGCTTGTGGATGTGGTCCTACCATTGTATGGGCAGTTTTATGGGCCTCCAGACCAACAGGTGAGTACATCATGGGTACTTTGGATGCGACATGGATTCATGAAGATGTATGTGTGTGCTGTCAATGTGTCACTTGGGGGTTGTTTTTGCTGCATGCAATGTGCATGCAGAGGTATGGCTCAAGTGTATGCTTAATGTGGGATCCATGCAGTGTGTAAGCCATTTCTGTTACAGAAAGGAGTGTTGAGTTCATGGTGTCCATTCGTCTGTGTTCCCAGCGCCCAGCAGAAGAAAGGGTTGTGGCATGCCATTGGCAAGCATGTGCGGACCCTGGGGATCTATAGCTGGTGGAGCACCCACTGCAGGAATCGGTCGGAGTACCTGAGATGCTAGGCCCAGAAGACCAAGGAGGTCCAGTGGGGGATGGCCTCCCACAGAGGGATGGGTGCCTGTCAGCTCCTGACCCCCCCATTGGCCCCCATACTGGTGGTGGCCAATCCGGAGTTGGATGGGTGCTTGAGGGCAGCACAGCAGCCACAAGTGGGTGAGTACAGACTGTGTGGTATTATTTTGTTGCCTGCCATGGGGTTTCGGTGCAAGGTTCTAGTCAGTGGATGCCCCAAAATGACGGTTTAGCTAACTTTTGGACTCCTGCTTAGCAATGTAGGGTGGTATGTATATTTGGTATTCGTAAGTAGCAGGCAAACCATGCCAGACATGGATTAGTGAGTCCCAGGAAGTGTGTAGATGGTAGTGTTTGGGTACATTTCTGCTGTTGTTTCCAGTTAATGGTTTGTCATTGTGGTTCATACTGCACAGTGTTAGTCCCAGTGAGTGATAGTTATGTGTATGCCATATGTGCTGTTTTTGCTGGGAATGACCCTGTGCTCTCTTTCTTTCCCCCCAGCCCTCTCTCCTTTTCTCATCCTGTCCTTGTGTGCAGTAGCATCATCTGGTGAAGGAGCAGGGGCACCGGCGAGTGGGAGAGCTGCAGCCCACGGGACCCTGGGGGCAGAGTCCAGCAACGCCAAGGGACCAGTAGGTTGGAGGACGAGGGGAGCACCACAGGGGAAACTGGAGCTACCACTACAGACTCTGATTCCTCCTCCGATGAGAGCACCCTGGTGGTGGCGGACAGCTCTGGAACCACCCCAGCCACTACATCTTCTGCTCCTCCATATCACCACCGCCGTCCCAGTAGCCCCCCACCCGGTTGCCCATGCCCGCTCACCCAGGAGGGTGGGCATCTCCTTTAACCCAGGCACCTCAGGCCCTGCCCCAGTCAGCCCTGCTGCTCTCATTGAGGAGGCTATTGACCTCCTGAGATCCATCTCTGTAGGGCAGTCTACTATAGTGAATGCCATCCAGGATGCCGAGAGGCATTTGCAACAAACAAATGCATACCTGGAGGGCATTCACTCTGGTGTGGCGGCCCAACAGAGAGCATTTCAGGCTCTGGCCTCAGCACTGATGGCAGCCATTGTCCCTGTCTCTAGCCTGTGTATTTCCCTATTAGGTGCCATTAAATAGTAAAACTGAAATAAATTATTGGTCAAGAGTCATTGGTCAATCTGAAGAGGTAATTGGAACAACCTGTATATACTGTTTTAACAATTCACTTTAAAAGTTTAACTTGACGTGTTAATGATTCTCCTTAAGATAAGTAGAAGAAGGAAATGGAGAAGTAACTGTTGAATGTTGAATGTTGAAGAAACAACAATTGAATTGGATCTTGCAATATGGAGAGCTTCAAATTACAAGATCTGTCAAAAATATCTGAGTTCTTATCCAGTCTCTAGAGAAATTCAGAAAAATAAGACTGAGTAATACATAAACAAGAAATATTTTTAAGGCCCATTACAGCAATAGTCTGAGGCAATTCTGTGCTACTTAAAATGGGTTTAAATGGGCGGAAGTAGACCTGAGGTTTTCTTTTATCTAGATGATTTGCCCACATGATTGAAAGTATTAGGAACTTTCACCCTGTGTGACCAGTAAAACAAACACTTGAGTACATGCAATATTTCTATGTGATTTAACACAGATTGGGCTGCAGTGAAGTGCAACCTATTTAGATAAAAACTCAAAGAGTCACTACTTCAGAAAAATGTTCCAATAGCATTCTTAACAGTATAGGGAAGAACACAAAGCAAGGTAGACTTTGCATGGAGAATAAATACATGCATTTGTTTAGGGGCAGTTGTGGGACAAAACCTAAACGTTAAACTTGATGTTTCCCTACAAATGGCTAAGACAGTTTTAGTTTGAGGTGGACTAAACACTTTCTTTAGTGCCTTGGGCAAGAAACAAAAGTATGAGACCAAAGTTTTACAACCATGATAAGTGGAGAAGAAAGTATTTATTTTCCATATGTGAAGATGCTGACAGCGCAAAATGGAGGATTTTGAAATATGTGTTAATATAAAAAAGAGGTTTTCCGTATAAGCAATGAGATGTGACTGTAGCAGTTTCAATGATACTCATGGTGGCTCAAATCCTTATGGTGTCTCATCTTGAGTGGATCCGGTTCAGAGTGAAACCTCCTACTGTTATTATTTTAAACTATTTGTGACAATATTTGTAAAGCCTTCCTGGCTGAAGCCACTATCTGCCTTGATTTAGAGATAAACCCCAAATCATCACCTTGATTTCTCATGACACTAAAATACTAAAACAATAGTCAATTTAAATTTCAGTTTGGTTAACTAACATTTGGAAACAAAAACACAATAATTATTTATACTATTTCAAAATATGGAAATGTTTAGCAAATTTAGAAACACAATAAAAATCAATTACTCTTTGGGGAGAATAACAACATTTCTGCTAACCTAATGTTCTTTAGAAATGCTGCTTAAACCCTCCTGCCAATAAACACAACCTTGAATTCCTTTGTTGCAAAGTAGACCTTTATCTTATGGTATCCTCTAATGGCTTCCTACATTTGCTTCCAGAGAGAGGCCTATGTTTGCAGATTAAAGACGACTTGATATAAAGGGAACTCATTAAACATCCTTAAAAATGTTTGCAGTGTTTTAAGAGTTGCAGATGGAATATGTGTCCCCTTATATTACCTCAACTAGCTCCAACTATTATTGTCCTCACCTAATCTGTAACTGAACCGAGGCCTTTCAGAGTCCCCCCACCTCCAAATCACTTCTTCCTGCAATTAGAGTCACCCAGTGGCATGCTTCAAAACATTCATCTGAGAACTATTGTAATGTGACTAAGATTTACCATATCTATCTTAAATGGAAATCTTTCCATCTGTTTGTGTAGCCGTGCCTCCTGAAAAAACCCAATACATTAATTTGCCAAAATGCCATCATCTGTGCCAGTTTATGCTGCTTGACATATTTAAATTCTTTAACTCAGTGTTTTCCAAACCGGGGGTCATGACCACTAGTGAGTTGCAAGACTATTTTTGGTGGGTCAGAAAAGACCAAGCAAAAAATAAACATGATTTAAAATGCTGGATTTATCTTGTCACATTTGCTGCACTTCAAAGACAGAGGTTAAATGTCTGACTTTGTCTTCTGACAAATTGCTACTTATAATAGTAACATGGGGAATTGGTACTCACAAACTCCTCTCACTTTGCAGTCATAAAAAGAAAAGTATAGTGAATTATTTAACAATCGTGCTGGGGTACAGAGAATGTAAAAGGAAAGGCTGTAGGGTGTCATTCTTTGTAGCATGCAACAAAATGTAATACCTGTAAATGAACAGTAAATGTTCAGCAGTTTGGTGAGCAAAAATGAAAGTGTTTTTTGTAATTCTGTAGTGTGGTGGAAAAACATATTTTAATAGGATCTATCAATACTCTTTACATGGTGATGCACAAAATGTAACTATTATCTGAAACTTGATTTCCACACATTATCATTTGTGTGCAATGCAGTTGTATCAGTAAAATGGTATGTATGTGCAAATTTAGTGGTCATTTGAATACAAAATGTGCTGTTTGTAACTGATAGTGCACTAACACAAAATGCTTTAGGTACAGTACCAATGTGCCTGCATCATGTGCCTTAATGCTAGGTGGGTCATGGAAGTTTGCTGTTCTAAAAATTGTACCAGGAGTCTAAAAAGTTTGGGAAGCACTGCTTTAACTGTTCTTTTTATATTTCTATTAGCTATTTGGAAGAATTCTTGTGATGATTTCTTTAAAATAAATGTACAGTTATAAGAATAGAAACTGGATTAGCCCCTACAGTCATTGGCTTTCTATAGTTTTATACCATTGCATTTCGAAGGTTGTTACATCACTCCATGTGTAGGTAATGGGTCAATCAAGTAGTCTTCTTGTCATACGTTAGACATGATATGTGCCATGAAACCCAATGATGAACACATGTAGCTTCATTCCTGGTGGGAGCAATATTTGTTCTGTTTCCTCTTAAAAGTGGAGGCAGGAAAACAGAACTGAACCCTCCTCCCAGCCCCACTCCTGCAGACAGGGAATGCATGTTTGCTCCCATCTAGAAGGAGATTTAAAAATGCTCCTGCTAGGTGGAAGCAAGCACGTTTCCCTGTCCGTGTCACTGTGAGCAGGGAAAGTACTCTGTCCTGGAGGTGGGCTCCCCGAGACAAAGTACTTGAGTCAGCCCCAGGGGATGGGGTTCTCAAGCCTTTAGAAGCTCAAGGAGGGGGTCCCACAGGGCCCCCCTCCCTTTAAAGGTAATTTTAGCCCTGTGTGATAGGGTCACCAGGGTTTACATAGGCTTGGGGGGGGGGGTGCAGTCCTCTCCCTTTTTTTACATCAATCAGGTCCCCAGGACCTTTTAAAGCTCAGGTCAGGATGCATGACCTCTTCTCCCTTTTGCTGTAAAGGAATCAGCCCTGATTAATTGGGTCCTTAGGACCTACAAGGGTTTGGGGATTGGGCCTTGTGCTGCCTCCCCTTTTTAACACCAATCAGCCCTGGGGGATGGTGTTCTCAGGGCCCACAAAGGCTCTGGTAGAGGAGCCAAGTGCCTGCCCCCTTTATTTTACTTGGCCCCTGTGAATGGGGTATTCAGTGCCCAAATCGGCTCAGGGGGGAGGGCACTCCAGACCCTCCACAAAATAGTAAGAAAATTACAAGCCTCTTCTTTTCGTTTTTGCTTTGATCCCGTGAGGGTTCCACAGGATCACAGCAAATATTGCTCTTTTTGTTTGGCCCCAGAGGGGTCCCTCTGAGTCTGCTACAGGGCCTAAGGGGCAGGGTATACCTACCCTGCCCCTTATATTATTATTTTCTTTAAACGTCAGAACAGTTATGCTGACAACCAATCAGAGCACTCTCTCCTGTGGGAGTCTGGCTCCTGTAGGAGCAAATTGGCCCAAGGGGAAAAAAAAATCAGTAAGGGGGATGAGTGGGGAACCCCTCCCTGAGCCCAGCCTTGTAGGCTCTAGGAAGCCCACCCTATGGGGCCAATTTATTTTCAAAGGGAAAGGGAGTGGGCCACATTCTTCCCTCCTGAATCTTTTTAGGTCCTGGGGACACTATCCCCCACGGTCGATTGGTTAAAAAAATAAGGGGGGGGCACAAAGCCCACCTCTTTGAGCCTTTGTAGGTCCTGGGATCCCATTCTCTGGGGCTAAAAAGAAGTATAATGGGAGAAGGGCAGAGATAGCTATAACTTGAGCCCAAGCTATATTCTCTTTATGTCCTCACATACTTATGACATGTTCTATGATGTCATTTATGACATCACTGAGGAAATCTCTAATTACATCTTTAATAACATCACAGATGACATCACTAATTACATCATCCAATAAGTGTGCTAGTTTGTTTTACAATTTACGAAGTCTCAAGTAACTACCATATTAATTCTACTTAATTTTTCACACCTTGGGTGCAGCTAATAGGTGCAAGTGCTTGCAAAGTGTGTGTGCTACTAATGTATCATAGCTGTGTAGAGATATTGAACACATTATATGTGTATGCATTCATGAGTAACTCTGTGTGCCAGTGACAGTTGACTTGTATTCACTAAGCTCCATACAACTTTTTGGTACAACAGAAAAAGTTCCCAACAGAAGAATGATTCTATGTAATGAATACTACCTTTTGTAGGCAGCCTTGAGTTATTAGAGAGAATCGTGTCAGCATGATAATTCATACTTAACACGGAAACGTGTGTGCACCACGTTTTCTACTTATTGTTTACGCATGCTTGTTTTGCTACAGAAGAAGGGCTATCTGTAAAGTTTTTGCCATATTATAAAGGTTGCATGCAGTATGAACTTCAAATCTTGGCTATTATCAACAAATAGTGTTTTTTACAAAGGTTGCATTGAATTTATACTGTTCTTAGATTATTTTGAATGTTCAGTGGTCTATTATACTCATCAGAGTTTCACCATTTGCAAGTACTGTAGTATAGAGAGAACTCTCTCCATAAACACTGTTTAGAGTGCTCTGTCCTCTACTGATATTAAATTAATTTCTTAATGTAGGTTCAGTGTGTGTCAGGTGTTTCATACAGATAAAAGCTGGCCATGTTAAGGCATTGGGAATTGGCATTCACTATTTTGGCTTTCTCTGAACAGTTGTATACAGATTAAGCACTGTACTCAATGAGGGTTTCCATATATCTGTGATTGATTGTGAATGTCAACTATAGTACGTGTAAAGCCATAGTAATTTATACAATAATATGCAGTTAAACAAAGCTTGGATGATGTCATCAGTGATGACAACAATGATGTAATTTCAGATTTCATGAGTGATGCCAAAAATTATGTCATAGATCACATCATGAGTGATGTCACATGTGAGATCATAAGCAGTGAATTGGGGGAGGGAATTGGGGGAGCTCATGCTAACTCCTGAATTTCTGTGTTTTTTTAGTACAAAAGTTGTAACTTAGAAATTCTACTTATTGTTTTTTTCTAAAGTAACAAACAACAATAAAAATGTATTTACGTACAAATGCATTGATTACTGTATAAATTACAGCATTAGAGATATGATGGAAGCATAGAACATGATGCAGGTTGGTATAGCACGACATTACAAAATTCAAAGCACAATAGCAGTAACCATGTAGAAGGGACAAGTGGGCCGAAGAGGTTGAAGAGTCTTTATGAGCAAGTGTCAGAGAATGAGGGGATGGTGCTGAGGATACCGCACATTACTCAGATGCATCTGATTCCAAGGTTTGCAAAACATTTTGCAGCGGTTGCCAAATGTTTAGGCCTATAGGTTAGAGGCTGCAGCTGCACATAAGTGTTGCTAGTTTGTACTACATTGAAGCAAGCTTTTCAGCCATGCAGTGTCTGTACCGCATATACCATTACCCCAGTGTGGTGCAAGGCCACGTTTTGCAAGTAGTAAGTCAATGGTGGTGAATCTGTAAACATCCTGGCAAGCCTGGCATCAGGATGGTACCAGTGGTAAGTGAAGTGACATTCTTCAGCCAAGTAGTGAATTTGGGGACTGGGTGCAGGACACAAGTCCTGCACCCAGTCCAAACAAGACGAATTAAGAGGCCCCGCAGAGTGGTAAAGAAATGTTGAGTCAATGTTATCAGAATTAAGGAAAAGATATAGCAAGTGCGTGAGAACAACCATCTTAATTATTGCCACCCTGCCTGCCATAGATAGGTGGAGTTTGATCCATCATTTTAGCTGTGTGGACAACTTGTCAAAGGCAGGACCATGACTAAGCTGGAGTATCTGGCCCTTATCCGTCTGTAGATGAATACCAAGTTATTTAGTAGAACCTGCACTCCATGTCAAGGCTTAGTTCATGGTTACAGGTTGAGTACAGTCAGTAAGGGGCAAAAGATCTGATTTGACCCAATTTATGTAGAGACCGGAAAGCCCCCCCACCCCTCTAACCCCCTCCCCCCAAGGGCAAGAAGTCACAGATAAGGGAAGGGAGCTTGTCAGAGGGACATCTGAAAACAATAAAATATTGTGGGACTATGTGGAAAGTAAGAGGAGGCAAGTTGAAAATTGGTAGCCTATTTGCATGTTTTCTTGGGGAGGTGCCTGACATAACCCAGAAGGGCCACAAGGAGAGAAGGTGCAAGCATGATTTCTATCATGGTGGAGACTGAAGAAACATTTTGCCAAATATTGCCCTGTGTGTGAACATGTCCAGGTGAGGTGGGCAAAATCAGCCTCTACTGCATGGCATTTAGGACAGTGAGGTGAGTGCATAGGGTCCTTGGGTCTGGTATAATCTGTTTGTGGTTAATGGAAATGAGCTTGGACTGGGCATAGCAGTAGTTCAAGATTTTGTCAGGTAGTGATGGGCCTCAGTCATTTTCACAGGTTTCTCTGACCCGTCGAGTATGGTCTGGCTTCATGGCAATACAGGCATGGTATCGTTTGTAAATTACCCGCCCGTCCCCTATTAGGGTTTGTTGCAAAAAATGGAGGTAGGTTTTCTGGGGCCAGGAAGTACATATGGAGGCAAGAATGCATCACGTTATGGAGGTATCTGTTCTTGAATTGGTCCATGTCGGAGTCATCCTGTAAGCTGGCATCGTCTGTGTGTTTGAGGGCATGTCCATGTCCATCGGGAAAGAAATCTTCGATGGTGTTTATGTCTAAAACAATATAAAGTACGTAGTATGAGCTTCTCCTAGGGAGCCAAGGATTACTGGACAGGGAGAGGGTGAGGGAGTAAAGGATGCCTCCTCCGAGCACCAGGCACAGTCTCCGCCAAGCCCAGCTGGTGGTGCAAAGAGTTTGCATGGCCAACGGATCGATGGGGACACCTTTAGGTAAGATAGAGGACAATCAAAGGGCTCCCGCCAGGTTCTGCTACTGTTTCAGTTAAGGGAGCCTGGGGTCAGGATCGTACCAGCGATAAGCAAAGTGACATTGTGCATGCAAGTAGTGTATTTGGGGATCAGGAACATCTAAACCCCCCTCGCTCACATGGGCGGGTTAGTGTATCCCAGTAGACACAAGCCCTGTGCCCTGTCCAAACAGGATGGATTAGGCAGCCAAGCAGAGTGGTGAAGAAATGCTTAGTCAGTGGTATGGGAATACTAAGGAAAAGATATCTGAAGCGGGGAAGCACAACCCTCTTAATTATTGCCATCTTGCCTACCATAGTTAGGGGGAGTTCGATCCATCGTTCAACCTGTGTGGATAACTTGTCAGTGGCAGGGCCATAACTGAGCTGGAGAACATGGTCCTTATCCCTACGTAGATGAATGCCAAATTATTTAGCAGAATCTGCACTCCGTGTCAAGGGATAGTTTATGGTTACAGCTTGTGTACAGTCAGTAAGGGGGAAAAGTTAAGACTTGACCCAATTTATATGGAGACCAGAAAGGCCCCCAAAGAGCAAGACTTCACGGATTTGGAGAAGGAAATTGTTGGAGGGGTGTAGGAAAAACAATAAAATATCTTTGGCATACATGGATAATAAGAGGAGATCTGTTGCATATTGGAGGCCTCTATGCATGTTTCTCCTGATGGTGACATACGAGGGGATCCATTGAAATAATAAAGAGGAGCGGGGAAAGGGAAAATCCTTGTCCGATTCCCCAGATTATGTGGAAGGGGCTTGTCAGGGAGTCATTAACCCATAGGCGAGCCACGTGATTGGAGGAAAGCAGCATGACTAATGAGCTAAAACCCTGAGGTAAACCCAGTTTATCTAATGTTGATTTAAAAAAAGGCCACTCTAGGGAGCCAATGACTTTTTCGGCATCTAATAACGCCACGTGGCAGGTGTCTCAGGGGTTATCCTATTCAGTACAGCCAAGATCATTCATAGGTTTAACAAGGTAGGCCTATGCAGGATATGCCCGGTCTGAATGTGAGGTATCATTTGTTCCATTAGTAAAGATAGGCGGGTGGCAAGTATTTTTGCTCTAAGTTTTCTATCTGGATTGAAGAGAGAGAGCGGGAGGTAGGAACCACACAACTGGGGGGCTTTACCAGACTTCAAAAGGAGTTTGAGGGCAGAGTCTCGTAATGTGGGTGATAGAGTACCTTTATCAGGAGACTCTGCATATATGTTGAGCATGTGTGGGGGTAGGAGATTTTTGTACACTTTATAAAAGGTACCTGTGAAACTGTTGAGGCCAGGTGTCTTGCACCCATCAAAGGCATTGGTGGCCTGTGAGATCTCTTCGCTGATGATAGGCTTCCTTAGAAAGTGCTGTTGAGCAGTAGTGAGCCACACCATAGCAATCTCTGCTAGGTATTTTGAAATCTCCGTTGCGGTGCCCAATGTGCGCAATGAGTAGAGGCACTCATAATAATGTAGTAGTTTAGCCATTATACGTTTGTTGTCAGTGACAAGTGTGGCGGTGGGGGAGTGCAGTGATGTGCTGTAGTCACTGATTTGATTTGGGCAAAGAAGTCTTATGAGGCTACGTCCAGGCTGTTCTCCCTTATCATACTGTCTGACAGTGGTGTGCTTACCTAGCTATGTTACTTCCCTGTCAGCTAAGTCAGAGAATTCAGACAGCAAAACTGACTGCTTTTGTAACTGTGTGGAACAATGGGGCTGGGAGTCTTTATTGTTAATGGTGCATAGCTCAGTCACTATGTGTGTCAGGCGAGTATGTATATTGTGTAATATACCTGCATGTTTGGAGATGCAGACTCCTTGGATATATACTTTAAAGGTCTCCTACAATGTATCCTGGGTGGAGACCGACCCTGCATTCAGAGTAAAGTATTCGATGACAGAGTCATGCAGCTCAGTACAAAAAATAGGGTCATGGAGTGCCTTGCTTGGGAATTGCCAGTTATGTTCTAAGCCACTGCCAAATGGTATCTGAAGCAACAATTTTAGAGGAGAGTGGTCTTACAGTGTGCATGGGAGACGTGTCACATCAGTGACCCATCGGGTCACATTCACAGTAAGGAACTAGTAATCAAGTCTGGTCTACAAGTCATGAGGTTCTGATTAAAATGTCCATTCCTTGATGGAGGGATGCCACAAGTGCCAAACATCATGTAGTGCATAGATGTCTGTTACGTCATGGAGAACTTTAAGAGCGTGGGGTTTACCATGTGCCTACATGCTGGTGAAGTCTCCTGATATGCATTGCACCATGTTGAAATCTCTGCCCATAAAAATAATATCTGCCTCCACTTGTCCCATGTGTTTGTAGATGTCATGATAAAACTCAGGTACGCCCACATTAGTGGCTTAGATGTTAATTAGCAAGGCTTGTTTGTTGGCTAGGACACCAGTTAAAGTAATGTAGCAACCCTCTTGGTCCAGAAAACTGGACATGAGGGTGAAGGGAAGACTTCTATTGATAAGTATGCACACACCTCTTGATTATGTACTGTAGCACAAGTATGGGTGCGCCCCCCATGAAGAAGCATATGTGTGGGTTTCTCTGGGTGAAAGGTGAATCTCCTGAAGGGATTCTGTTCTGACCCCATGTCAACAGAGGTACGTAAGCACGTGCTTCCCTTTGCTTGGATTATTTAGGTCCCGTATATGCCACATGAGCAGAGTTCTGCCATCTGCACTTGGCTAGTCAGGGAGGGCATTGAACATGTAGGTGTGGCAGCGGACGTGAAATGGCAGTTTAAAGTACAATTCACACTGGATGGGCAGTACAAAATCATACAAAACAAACATTTCTTACCAAGATACCCTACCCCTTCCCACACTAAACTACAATACATCCTGTGAATCCCAAACAATGAAAAGAACAAACACCCCTTGAAATAACATTGTAGTATACACCGCGGGGGGAGGCAACACCTCAGTAGGTCGGGCCCATATTGAGCGTGGTGTCTAAAATGGGATCATAGGAGCACAGATCAAAATATGACAATGGGAGACTACAGCTAGGGCAGGGTTCTGCAAGGACGGTCCTGGAGAGCTGGGTCCATGCCAGATTTTTAGCATATCCACATTTCGAAAAAATACGCTTCAGAAATCTACAGTTTTCTAAATGTGGATATGCAAAAAATCTGGCATGGACCCGGCTCTCCAGGACCGACTTTGCAGAACCCTGAACTAGGGTATGATGGAATAAGGAGGATTAGGAACAGGGACAGCTACAAAGAGGTGTGTCTCAATAGGTTCACCAGTGGGAAATATGATCAGGAAGCAGGGACCATTACTCTCAGCCCAAGTATGATTGTTCTGAGGGCAGGGTGGAAGTTGCAGAAGGAGGAGAGAATTCCAGGGTGCTTCGCCGAGTCTGTGATGTATTCTCGGTTTGCTGTTTACAAAAATCTGCGGCCTCTGCTAGAGTGTCAAAGAAGTATGGTTTCCTATTGAGCTTGATCTTTAGTAATGCACGGTATAACATGGCATATTTGAAGCCCAATTTGCACCGAGTTTTTTACATCAGCGTATTTGATCTGTTTGTATGTCTTGAATGGCTAGAGTGAAAATCAGGAAGATACAGATGGTGGAGGATTGGTATTGTAATGGGCTGTGTTCATGTGCTAGTCTAGGCGTGGTGTCTCTGTCCCTCTAGTTGAGAATAAGGGCGATGAATGGATGAGGGGGAGTGCCCACAGGCAGTTTCGGGCCTAGCAGCTGGTGCATGCATTCCAATACCAAGGTGGGTGTGAAACCTTCTCGACCAAAGAGGTTTGTGAGAAGTCGCTCCACAAAGATGTACGGGCATCCCATGTCCATGGTCCCCGCAATGCCCATAATATGGATATTGCTTTGGCAGGAATGCGTATTGAGATCTTAAATTTTGATAGCAACAGTCTTGAGAATTGGTTTCCATTTTGTCAAGGCATTTCACCATGGTAGTTGCACCATCTTCCAGGCCAGAGATGCAACACTCAGCACCTTCTAGTCTGGTGGCCTGTCTGTCCAGCCACTCACCCATACAATCGAGGTGGCCTGCAAGGGCACCAAAGTGTGCATCAATAGTTCAGAACCTGGCACGAAGCTCAGACATATTAGCAGTGGCATAAAGGACGGGGTCAGGAAAAGCGTCTCTGTCAAAGGTTTAATCTGAATCAGATTGGGTGTTCTGGTGTCAGGGGGTCTTTGACTGCTCAAAGAGCAGCTTGCGCTTCTTAGAGTCTCCAAGAGAGGTATGTAGGGAGATGGAGTCAGCAGGGGGTGGCACTGCTTCCTGAGAAATGTAATGCACAGGTGTGGAGATGGATACTTGTTGCACCTGATCCAGAATGCAGTAATTAGGTAGGATGATAATGGTAGCAGCAATAAAAGTAAGCACCACGCAAAGGTTTGTAGTGGATAACAGCAGTGTATTGCAAGGTTGGGGGTTAGGTGATGCATTATAGTAGTGCAGCCAGGTAATTGTGAAGATGAAAGCCAGCCGTGCTGCAGGCAAGCTTGTCAGCCAAGGAGCAATGAATCACTGAGGTGCAAAGTGTGTGATCAACAAGCCTTGGTGAAAGGAGTGCTGTTGATGAAAAACTCAGGCACTTGAATGGAGACATATATATCTACCAAAAGGAAAAGCAATGTTCTGGGGTGGGGTTCTAGGGTGGGAAATGAAAGCACTTCTTGTTGTGCCACTGTAATGCCACTGTTAGATTTTGGCACTGCCTCAGGTTTACGAAAACTCATAAATCTGTGGCAGTGTCAAAATGCAATGTTTGTTTCTCTGGCATGCACAAAGCAACACCCATTGCACACCTCTTCCATGCAAAGTGCTGTATGTGAAGGGGCAGTATTTACAAGGTGGAATTGAGCCACCTTGTAAATATGGTGCAGGGCATAACAACCCCCTGAGAGTCACAAAAAGTGTCACTCTGGCGGCCCTAGGCACTCTTAAATATGCCCCTAAGGGCCTCATTTACAAGGCCCTTGGCACTGGGTGGTGCAGCTTGTACCTTGCTACGCTGACCTGTGCCACTGGGAAAGGGCATAAACGCACTGTATCTACAAGGTACGGCACATTTCTGTCCTCTCCCCCTGCATTAGTACACACATTTCTGCCTAGCACCAACGCAGACACCCTTGCACCATGGTGCAAGGGTGCCTCTGTTTTGTGGATGATTGCTTATGTGCAGAAAGTGATACCTTCTTGCTTAAAAACAATCACAAGAGGTGTTATCCTCTTTCTATGTGTGCTGCAGAATGCAATACAAAGAGAGGAAAAACAGGGAGAAATAGGGATATTTCACCCTGTTGCGTCATTCTTACACCACTCCTGAAGTAGTGTAGGAATCTGACACATTCCCAGACTTGTAAATCTGGGAATGCATCAGATTCCTTCGGGTTCCATAGATGTTGAGGGAGAAAACACCCCAAGCAACACCCAGATGAAAGGGGTCCATATTTACAAGACCACTCAAAGCCACACACAGTGGCTTTGAGTGGCCTTGTAAATTATGGGCCGGCACACTGCGGCACCAAAGCATCAAAAAAATGATACTCCAGTGGCACAGTGTGCCACTAGGACCTTGTAAATAAGGCCCTAATTACTCCAACAGTGTTTACGCTGAGAATGCTCAACTTCTTAGATTTGTAAATCACATATACAGAAATATTCCCAGCAGAGTTTTCAAAGACTTCATATTTATATTTCAAAAAGGCACTCATCAGTTTTTCTCATATTGTAAACTATGTAGTTCACTATATACATCAAATTTTAAGGTGTGTGATCACTCTCGTCAGAACCTTACAGGATCACAGAGTTAAACATTTTGGCCTCATTATGAGTTTGCCCTTCTAACTGCCATACTGCCGCGGTGGCAACCACCAAAAAAGCACAATGTTGGTGGTCATACAGACCACCATATTATGAGTTACACAGCCAGGACCAACAAAACACAGCCGATATACTGACAACACCAAGTCTCTGGAGGGCAGTAAAGAAACGGACCAACTATCATCACCGCCAGCCCATTAACCAACTACTGAACCTATTACAACTCACAAATCGGTTTGGTGGTTCTTCCATGGCAGCTTTCCAATGACGGCGTGGACCGCGGCGGTCGGTGGTAGCCACAGTAATACATTGCACCTCATTGGATGGATTCAAATTCCACACAGCTGACACACATCCACACACCCAACACACTTACAAAATGCACTATAAAACACACCCCTTCACACACCGCAATACTTTGAATCGACAACACCACACATAGAAGCCAGAGCCCAAAATCAGAGACAGAGTACTATAGATCAGGCCACCCTCCAACTTTCACTTAGCACATATACCACACCTGCACAACACACCCACCACACAAAATATCACCTCTACACATCATCTGATAGCCATCACCCCCTCACCACACAGCATTTACACCCCAGCATCCTATTTTTGTATGGACTAACACCACCATGTCACCACAAAAACATCCCCATTTCATAGACGACAAGTTAAGAGTCATAGTGGATGAGATTATCAAGGTAGATCCACACTCATTTGGAGCCCAAGTCCAGCAGACTACAATTGCTAGGAAAATGGAAGTGTGGCAAAGAATAGATGACAGGGTGAATTCTGTAGGCAGCTGTCACGCACAAGGGATGACATCAGGAAGAGGTGGAATGACCTCAGGGGGAAGGTGTGATCCATGGCATCCAGGCACCAGATGGCAGTCCTCAAAACCTGTGATGGTCCCCCACCTCCTTCCCCACAGTTCACATCATGGGAGGAGAGGGTCTTGGCCATTCTGCATCCAGAGGGCTTGACAGGAATACCTGGTGGAGTTGAGTTGGGTAAGTCACTACACCAATGATTCCACCCAAATGTATTGTCCTGCAAGCTCATTGATTGCCTTTTGCCACCTTAACAGACTACCCACTCACCACCCCTGTGTCCAACTGTCCGAATATAGTCTATCAACTCACATATGAAGTTAACTCACCTGTAGACACAGTATCTGTGTATGCTGTGGGTAGTACAGGGATTGACAACACTACAACTCCCAGCAGGCATTGTTCTACCATTAAGAAAACCAGACCAGTGTATCAAAAGAAACATTGCCTCAAAAGAAAACTATATAATGGAGGATACTCACCTGAATGGTCCACACTATATAGTTTTTGGAATGACAGCAATGCTATGAACATCTGCAAGTACAATACCACTAACACATAGCAACAACTGTGTCCTCTGCTAATCTGCGAATACCACTTCCCATCACCTATAGAACTTTACATACCTGGGGTGTAACAATTGTATAGGATGTTGGCATAGGACACCTATTGACAGGAATGCCAAGAACAGCTGCCACTGACATACCCCTCGCACACAGCTGTCCTCTGCTACTCTGTACCTTCTACCTCCCATCACCTATTGGACTCTACTCACCTGGGGAGATCTCACATATATGCATTGGGCTGCGCTTGGTGTAACCTGTCACATATGGCCAGCTAGAACGGTTACTCCAAATCAGATTGGTAGGTCAGTGTGCACCTGATATTGTGCGGCTGTCAGTTAACTCGAAAAAGCAGTATTGCCAATTGGGAGGTACTGTTAGAAATGGGGTCTTTGGCTGACAGTCAGGTTACCCCCTGTTCAAGCCAGGACCCTTACTCTAGTCAGGGTAAAAGAGAATCACCCACAGTGAACCCCTGCTTACCCCCTTGGTAGCTTGGCAGAGCAGTAGGCTTAACTTCAGAGTGCTAGGTGTAAAGCATTTGTACCAACACACAGTAACTTAATGAAAACACTAAAAAATGGCACAACACCAGTTTAGACAAATAGGAAATATTTATCTAAACAAAACAGGACCAAAACGACAAATATCCACAATACACAAGTCAAGTTGTTAATAAAAATGCAAAAAGAGTCAGGAAGCGGTGGAACAACCTACGGGGAAGGTGTGTTCCGTGGTTGCAAGACACCAGGTATCTGTACAGAGGACTGGCGGAGGACCTCCTCCTCCTCCCCCACAATTAACACAAAGGAGCAAGTCTTGGCAATAATGCATCCTGAGGGCTTTGCAGGAGTAGCAGGAGGACTGGACTCTGGTAAGTCAAATCTTTATTACTATATCCCCCACCCTACCTGCATGCCATCACAAACTCCTACCCCTACCCTCACCCAGATAACTCCACCACCTCACATATACCCTACTATCACAACCCACCAGTCACAAAACCAAGCCCTGCATGTAACACCAATCCATGGACCCCCATCACAGACCTGCATGGAACCCATCACCACAGCATGCCCATTAGAGAGAATAACCTAACCCACAAAATCACCACACACACAAGCCTAAGCTGGCAGGGCTATCCCAACCATACAGGGAAACAAAACCACGCACAAGATGGCACACCCAGATACAATAACACTGAATTTTCATCCCCACAGGACCCCTACTCAACGTCACCAGAGAGGAGTTTCCACCAACATCCAGTCTCCCACCAGAGGAGGCCCACAGTGATGACAGCAGCTCTGCATGTCCGGATCACGATGACCAACCTCGCCCATCAGGGACCTCAGGACAGTTGGTTACCCTGCCACAGTCCCAGCCCACCAGGGAGGAATGCTGTGCAACAGGGAGAGGACAGTCCCAGGGAACCGACTCTCCAGGAGGCACTCTCCAACATCCTGGGAGCATACCACCATTCCCCAGAGACGATGGGCCAGATACTGTACAAGTTGCAGGAGACCCAGTGGCTGCAGGAGGGACAGTACCTGGGGATCAGGAAAGACCTCAAAAACATATACACCATCCTGATCACCATTATAGGGGTTCTGGCAGACATGGGCAAGACCATGAGGGAGGCAGTGGCACAACAACAGGCCCCTGACACTAGCCACACCGAAGAACAGCCCTCCACCTCCGCCAGCTCTAGTGGACAGGACCAACAGGCCACCAGCACCAAACCCCCTGCAGAAGGAGAACCACCCCACAAATGGTCGCTGTGATCCAGGCAGAAGCCAGAGAACATTGTCAAGACCCCTGCCAGGAAATAAGACTCTTCTGATTGTCACCCTTCTGTCCCACTCTGTCACCCTGTCCACCTTGAACTGCCATTGCTCCCCTTTGCACAATGCACCTGTGAAACCAAGAGACTGGACTCTAACTGGACATTCCTCCACCATCACCCCAGCCCATAGCACATCCGCCTCTCAGTAGCCATGAGAGGTTGGGGTAACCAGTCACCTGCAAATATCGAGGGATACCTCTTAGACACACACTAACCCAGACACCAGCTTATACTGGTAGGGGACCTTGGGCTCACCTTTTAGCCACACCCTGTGCCTCTGGAGTTGGCCCATCACATATGGGATGCTGCTATTCCTCAAGATAAAGAGGTCATGCACAGAGCCAGGAAACTTGGCATTCACATGGTCCGCCAAACACACCATCTGCACATTTATAGAGTGATAGCTTTTTCTATTCCTGAACACTTGTTAATTTCTCCGGGGGAGACAAATGCTACATGTGTACCATCAATTGCACCAATGATTTTGGGGATATGACCCACGGCATAAAAGTCAGCTTTCACTGTGGCCAAATCCTCCACCTGGGGGAATACAATGTAGCTGCGCATGTGTTTTCAGCAGGGCTGACAATACTCTGGTCAACACGTTGGAGAACATTGGCTGAGACATCCCTGATGCCATGGCCACAGTTGTTTGGAAGGAACCACTTGCCAGGAAATGGAGCACTAAAAGGACCTGCACTAGAGGGCTGGAGGATAGCTGACATGAGGTCTGGCTCTAATTGGGCACACAGTTCTTGGACTGTGGCTCGATCAAGTCTGTAGGTTAGGATAATGTGTCTGTCCTCCATTGTTGCAAGGTCCACCAGGGGTCTGTACACCGGAGGATGTCGCCATCTCATATTCATCCTCAGCGGCTGAAGCCTATGGAGGAAAATGGTGAGCAGAGAGTCATATTCACACATCAATTGAAATAATGATGCATCTTTTCATTTACAGAACCTGTATGTGAATCTGAGAGTCAGTTTCTGTGCCAGTGTCTGCTGTGACGCAGTTAGGTGCCATGGCCTGTGCCCCCCTGAAATGGGGCTGCCTGACCTGTAAGGAGGGACAAGTGAAAATTAGGTAATTCTGCTGGCGTTGTGCACCGTTGCGGTAGGCGGTCGATGACCGCCGTGCAACTTCGCATTGGTTATCATTGGGCCCTATGGGTTCCAGGAGCCAATGGCGATGTATGCCAGCGGTGACGGTACGCACCACCGCAGACGTGACTGCCATTTTTTATCTGTTCACTCACTTTCTACGTGACCTTCAACAGGAGAGGACCTACACTGCAAGTGCTGCTGTGACCTGTGTCTGGAAGTGACAATGGCTCATGTGTCTGGGGAATGGGCCCCTGCCTTCACTGCAGAGGAGTTGGAGAAACTGGTGGATGGGGTCCTACCCCAGTACACATTACTCTACGGTCCTCTAGACAACCAGGTGAGTACACTGTGAGCATGATGCATGGGTCATTAACGTATGGATTGCTGTGAGTGTAAGTCATATGTGGGGGGGTCTGAGGAATCCTAGCCAGTGTGCTGCCTGTATGGTGGTCAATGTATGTGTGTCTGGGGATGGGAGGGATCTGGTGGGCCATGAGTGTGATGGTCTGGACGGTTACTGATTCCCTTTTCCACTGTCTTTCCCAAGCAGGTCAGCGCCCATCAGAAAAAGGGTATTTGGTGTGCCATCGCCAAGGAGGTGTGGACCCTGGGAGTCCTTGACAGGCGGAGCACCCACTGCTGCAAACGGTGGGAGGACCTGCGCCGCTGGGCAAGGAAGACAGCGGAGGCCCAGCTGGGCCTGGCCTTCCAACGAGGAAGGGGTGCCCGTCGTACCCTTACCCCCCTG
This sequence comes from Pleurodeles waltl, assembly GCF_031143425.1. Classification (NCBI taxonomy): domain Eukaryota; kingdom Metazoa; phylum Chordata; class Amphibia; order Caudata; family Salamandridae; genus Pleurodeles; species Pleurodeles waltl. The sequence goes on along the minus strand of NC_090439.1, from coordinate 947,143,465 downwards.
ATGTTCCCCATCCTAGCAGTGGCCTACCCAGAGTTGGATGGGCGTTTGAAGGCATCACAGCAACCACAAGGAGGTGAGTACAGATTCAGATTCATGACTCTGCGCGTTAAGGTTTACCTGGGTGGGGGATGTGGGCTGTGGGTGCCCCTAGGCCAGGGCGAACATGACAGGATAGGTGCTTGTTGGGCAGGCTCTGAAGCACTCCACCCCCAATAGTTTTAGTGGGCATCTACTACTGGGCAGGGTCCTGTAGGTTTCAGGCGTGTAGCTAATGGCATTAGGCATTGTACCCCATGGGCTGGTGACTATCTTAGTAACATAGTAGTGCATGGCCTAGTGCATAGGGATGCTCCCTGTGAGTTGTCTACGCCAATAGTAGTGTTGTTGCTGGCATTGACCAAGTGTGTCCTCTGTCTCTCCCCCCTTTTTATTTTGTCACCCTGTCCTTGTGTGCATTAGCATCATCTGGTGGAGGAGAAGAGGCACCGGTGACGGAGGGAGCTGCATCCCACATGGGCCTGGAGGCCGAACCCACAGACAGTGAGGGCACCAGTGGGATGGAGGGTGAGTGGAGCACCACAACGGGGACAGGAGGAGACACTACAGACAGCAACTCCTCCTCCGCTGGAAGCTCCCTGGCGGTGGCGGACAGCTCTGTGCTCACCCCAACAACAGGAACAGCTGCCATCCCCCCCTACCAGCACCGCCCTCCCAGCAGCCTCTCAGCGTGTTTCCCGTGACCGCTCACCCAGGAGGGTGGGCATCTCCTTCGTCCCAGGCACTTCAGGCCATGCCCCAGTCAGCCCTGCTGCCCTCAGAGAGGAGGCAATTGACCTCATGAGATCTCTCACTGTTGGGTAGTCAACCATACTGAATGCCATCCAGGGTGCCGAGAGACATTTGCAATAAACAAATGCATACCTGGAGGGCATTCACTCTGGCGTGGCGGCCCAACAGAGAGCAGTTCAGGCTCTGGCCTCAGCACTGACGGCAGCCATTGTCCCTGTCTCTAGCCTCCCTCCTCCAACTTCCTCTAATCAGTCCCAGTCCCCTCAACCTATTCCAAGCACACCTTCAGACCCGCATTCACCCAAATCACCACACAAAAGGTGTTTGCCGCTCAGGCAAACACAAGCACCACACTTCATCTCACAGGCACTCACACAAGCACCATCCCCATGTAGACACACCAACATCCACTGCCTCCACTGTGTCACCCTCCTCCTCCTCGTCCACCTAACTCACAGTAGCGTCTCTACTCACACCTGCATGTCCTACATTCTCATCCACTACCTCCAGCACCCCAATCACAACACACCCTTCACTGGCAGTCACCACCCCCACAATCATGCACACGTCCCCTTTGTCCTCTCCCAGTGTGTCTGTGACCCCCTCCTCCCAAAGTACACAAACACAAGCACCCACCCAACAGCCATCCACCTCACAACAGCATCCAGCCCATGCACCTGCACCCAAATTCAGCAGACAGACACCTCCTACAACCACTCCCTCTTCCTCCAATCTCAAACTCTCTCGCTCTTCCTACCCCAGTGTCCATAAGATGCTTTTCCTGGCCAACTTTGACCTCTTCCCTATCCCTCCCCCCATCGTCCTTTCCCTCAACCAGGGTGGTCAGAACCCAGCCCAGCACCTCAACCACCAAATTGTTGTCCGCTGTGGTTTCTGCAGCTATCAAAGACTCCAAGGGGGCACCCGTCAGCCCAACCAGTGTGCCACCAACCCCTGCCAAGGCCAAAACCATTTCGGCACTTGGCAAGGTGAAGAGGGTGACAGGATCCAGCAAGGGGAAGGAGCCACAACCATCCAGCAAGGCCACCTCAAAGACTCCAGCTGCCAGACCCAAGGTCACACCACCATCTGCCAAGGTGAGGAAGGGGAAGAAAACACCAGCCAAGGCACTTCAACCATCCAAGATGCAGGCGAAGGCCTGATGGGTACCAGCACAACCGCCAGCACTGCCACCTACACCACGGGCAGCACTGCCAGCAGCCCTGCCGCTAGACCCGTCGCAAGCCCTGCCACCTGCACCACTACTGTCAGCAGCAGCAGCCCCTGTGAACAGCCGTCGGAGGCTGCAGGAGAAGGGCTGGAGCCTCCCTCCACCACTGGCAGCACCGGCACCGGTACCACAGCCAGCACCTGCTAGCACCGCTTCAGGCCCCAAAGCAAGCACCGCCACCTGCACTGCTGACAGTAGTACCACTACCAGCAACAGCAGCCCCATTGGGCAGCTATCTGAGGCTGCAGGAGAAGGGCTGGAGCTTCCCTCCACCACTGGTAGCACCCCCTCCAGCCCCAGCACTACCACCAGTTTGCAGCTGTAGCCAACGCCGGATGGAGTCTAGCCCTGCCTCCATGGACTATCATGCAAACTGGTCCCTGCAAATCTCATGCCTCAGACACCCAGGTGAGGGACTGTGAACTGCCACACCCCAAGTGTTGCATAACTGGGCACAAAGCCCCCTCTAGAACCAGTGGAGATATGCATCCACTCACCCTATCCATGGCAGGATGAAGCACACTGGGCACAAAGCCCCCTCCAGAACCAGTGGAGATATGCATCCACTCACCCAATCCTTGGCAGGATGAAGCACACTGGACACAAAGCCCTGCATCCAGAACCATTGGAGACATACATCCACTTACCCTATCCTTGGCAGGATGAAGCACACTGGGCACAAAGCCCCTCCAGAACCAGTGGAAGAAGGCATCCACTCACCCAATCCTTGGCAGGATGAAGCACACTGGGCACAAAGCCCCCTCCAGAACCAGTGGAAGAAGGCATCCACACAACGAATCCTTTGCATGATAAAGCACACTGGGCACAAAGCCCCCTGCAGAACCAGTAGAATAAGGAATCCACACAACCAATCTTTGGCAGGATGAAGCACACTGGGCACAAAGCCCCCTCCAAAACCAGAGGAGATATGCATCCACTCACCCTATCCTTGGCAGGATGAAGCACACTGGGCACAAAGCCCCCTCCAGAACCAGTGGAGATATGCATCCACTCACCCAATGCTTGGGAGGATGAAGCACACTGGGCACAAAGCCCCCTCCAGAACCAGTGCAGATATGCATCCACTCACCCAATCCTTGGCAGGATGAAGCACACTGGGCACCAAGCCCCCTGCAGAACCATTGGAGATATGCATCCACTCACCCTTTCCTTGGCAGGATCAGGCACACTGGGCACAATGGCCCCTCCAGAACCAATGGAGATATGCATCCACTCACCCAATCCTTGGCAGGATGGAGCTCACTGGGCACAAAGCCCCCTCCAGAACCAGTGGAAGAAGGCATCCACTCGAGAGACTGTGGCCTCGCACCCCCAGGACCAAGCAGTGGGCAAACTACTCACTTGAGAGACTGTGGCCTTGCACTCCCCAGGACATCGCTGTGGGCAACCCACCCACTTGAGAGACTGTGGCCGGCTGAGGTGCACTCCCTTCACCTTCCCCCTGAGGCGCCTGCGTGTTTTTGACCTGATGCCCCTGCAGTGTTCTCTCCGTATTGAGGCAGGAGTCAAGTGTGGGCTTAGCCTATGAGTTTTGGCCCAGTTGCCCACAGACATTTTGTGTGGACAATGTACCGCCTTATGTACATATTGTATATTTTTGTAAATACTGTTTTTAAAAATCTTACGTATATCTGACTATTTCTAAGATATCACTGATTTGACTTTATTCCTTTTGTCCTTGCGTTCTTCCAGAGGGTTTTGGGGTGTAAATGTTATGTTGATGCATGTGTTTGTGTGTATGGTGAGGGTGTGGTGTGGTGTGTTGCGTGTGTGTGTCACTCTCTTTTTCCTCTTCACCTCCCCTGTGTACTAGGTGCAGTACTCACCGTGGTCGTCGCCACCGCCGTTGGTACTCCTGGTAGATGAAGAGGTAGACCAGCATGGGGAGGACCTGCAGCTCAGGCGTCCAGGCACCCAGGCGTCCTGGTTCTTCGTTGAATGTCAAGAGGTGAATGGTTTCCCTTCCAAGTACTGTTTCCTCCGTGCTTTTGATGGCGTTGGTACCACCCTGGAAAAGCTGACGGATGAGCAGGTTGTGATGGGGTGGGCGGTACATTGACTTCCACCTGTCTGTTGGTGGTTATCGCTGCGGTGTTTATTGCTACTGCCGTGGCGGTCGGAGTATGGAAGTGGCTGTTTGTTTTGGCGGTTTCCGCCATGGTCGTGATCCCATTTTTTTACCGCCGGCCTGTTGGCGGTATTACTGTCGCTTTAACACCAAACACCATGGTTGTAATGAGGGCCTATATGTCCTACCTTAACCATACACTGCACCTTGCCCTTTGGGGTATCTAGGGCCTACCTTAGGGGTGTCTGACAAGTAAGAAAAGGAAAGGTTTAGGCCTGGCAATTGGGTACACTTGCCAAGCCGAATTTACAGTTAAAACTGCACACACAGACACTGCAGTGGCAGGTCTGAGACATGATTACAGAGCTACTTATGTAGATGGCACAACCAGGCCCACTAGTAGCATTTGATTTACAGGCCCTGGCACCTCTAGTACACTTTACTAGGGTCTTAATAGTAAATCAAATATGCCAATCATGGATAAACCAATCAACCATACAATTTACACAGAGAGCATATGCACTTTAGCACTGTTTTGCCGTGGTAAAGTGCTCAGAGTTCAAAAGCCAACAGCAACAGGTCAGAAAAAAATAGGAGGCAGGAGGCAAAAAGATTGGGGATGACCCTGCATAAACTGAAAAGTCTAACAGGTACTATGAAACATATTATGCTACACTGCTGCCAAGATATGATTCTATGAACAGACATTCAAGTGTCAAGATACTCTGACATCTGGAGCAAGATGACTTAAAAAAGGAAATGTTTGTACCCCAAAATAATTGAAAGCAGCTATTACTATCACAGAAGGGGATCAGGCAAAGTCAAACTGTGTATGGTCCAAAGCATATTTACTGGTTACAAATGGTGCTGCATGACACATTACAACCTCTAACTGTCTGTTTCACATATTTAAGAGGTATTCCTGCCACTGAGACCATGGAAAACACTCCTGAGACAGCCACCCCCCCCCCCCCCAAGAAGAAGCCTTCACTGAGGAGAGCACTCCTAGATGTGTTTATGTTGGGGATGCCTCAGGCCCATCTGGGCAACCTGGTCAGATGACAACTGTCAGCCTCATATTGCCCACATTGACTCCTCCCAGCCCTGTTGCTTCTACATCTCAGGCAACCAGTCGCCCCCAAACCTGTGTCCCAAGTACAGTAACAACCATCATGTGCGCCCCAGTCCAGGTACTACAGTCACAACTCGAAAACCCAGACAATGATGGACCTGACACCAGTGGCAGTGGGCAAACTGTGCCAAGGGTGGAGGCATGTGGGGGAACGGTGCATGGGAGGGATGGTGTGGGCAAGCGGCATGAGGCTGCTAGGGATAGTTCTGGTCAGGACACGATCTCCCAAGTCTTAGGAGCCTACCAACAATCCCAAGGTGTGATGGGCCAGGTACTTGTCATGTTGGGGAGATCAAGCAGCTGCTGAGTAACAACCACCAGGAAGTCATGCAACTTTGCCCACATAGTCTTCCGAACAGGGGTGCTGAGACACATCAACACCACCCTAAGGAGGGAATGTTCACAACACCAGAGTCCTTCCATTTGCCAAATTACATCAGCCCTTTCAACATCTGTGGCAGCCAGTGGAATGGGGGCCCTGCCAGGGGAAGAACATGCCTCAGACACCCCTGCCTCTGTAGCTGAGGAACTCCCTTGCAAGCGTGGACATCCACCAAAAAACAGCCAGGAGGTGCAGATGGAAAGATAACAACCACTACCAGGAAGTAAACCCCAAATCATTGAATCCCTTTTTTGTGCCTCAGATGCACGCCGTTTACTTTTCTACACCAACTTTCCTATTTTCCAGGATAGTAGGACATTGGACTTGGGACTTCTAATCAAATGATAACATCCATTATGACTGATCCCTTCATTGTTTAAACATTATTTCTTTGTTCACAGTCATACTATTCTCCTGTGCACACGCACAACGAACACACTATCTATGTATGACAGCCATTTTTTACCTATGTGAGAAGTATAAACTCGTATATATTTCATGCTCATGATTAACTCATAAGAAGGAAATGTGAGGAGGGACATGTCACAGGTAGTGTCATACAGGGGATCACTAATAACACAATGGCACAAGTGGACAATCACCAACCTATATTTATTATCATGTGCAGCACATAGGCTGACCAAATGTCAAGACTCTCATAGTCAAGTATGTCTAAACTGATGTTAGGGACATGTCAGGCTGTATCACTCAGAATAGCCGAACAGATGGGTGGAAATTGTCATAAGCTAAATCCTTATCACATACCTATGCCGTGCCTACCAAATCAACATACAGCATAATACAAAAAGAGGAAAGTAAAACAGTCCTAGTCAGAGAACCTTCCACTTACAATGGTCAGACATCAGACATCTGTAAGCATGTCACTCACATATGTCAGTGTTGACACACATGCCCAGTGGCCTGCAATGAAGAACCACAATGACAGCTACATACAAGTCAAGCATGATAACTGTCACTACAATGTGAATGTTGAGTGAATAGATTGCACATGTTGGCATGTGTCAAAGACACAAGATCACATACATGACACCACTGGACCCATATACCAATGGCAAACAGGTCTACTGTGTACCACAGAACTCTGCCGTCCCACTGTCCTGACAGCCTGGGCATGGGACTCATACAGCCCAAAAACATGTAACACAGTACCTGGGTCAATCAATGTCCACTTCAAATGTCAGACCAGCTACATACACCTGCCATTGACACAACCCAGAAATGTCCAGATGAGGATGGCATTGTGAAGAGATCTGGAAGTAAAAAGTGGTAAACAAGGAGTTTAGGCAGGTAAAGTCTTACATGAGCTAGACTAATCTGTCTCAAATATTGTTCTTTCTCAGATTGTGCATTTTGCCTGCCCCAAACGAGGAGTACCTTATGTGAGTCACAATTCCAAGTATAAACTTGCCAGACAACCTGAGCTGTATACTGCAAAGCATCAATTGACCTGTCTGATGGTCACACAGAGACCCTTCTCAACCAATCCTGACCCCCACTTTACCCACGTGATCAGTGAAATTACAGAGCATCACATACTTACACTCAGGTGAAGTACTGATTGATGAGATCTGCCCACGTGTCTCCACCTTCAGTCTCATCACTGTCATCCTCACTTGGCATTTCTGCATTCTCACCTGGTGGAACTGCTAGATACCCCTCATCTGGGATGTATGGTATACGTTACCTCAGGGCAGGATTGTGGAGCATGCAGCAGGCCACAGTGACCTGACACACTTTAGAGACTGAGTAGAGGAGCGCTCCACCAGACTTAATAATGGTGCAGAATCTTGCCTGTAAAAGCCCAAAAGCCCACTCCACAACATGCCATGTCTTTCCATGGGCCTTGTTGAAGCAGACTTCCCCTGGCATGGTTGGGATCCTCACTGAGGTCAACAACCAGGAACAGTTTGGGTCGGGAGAGTCCCCTGTAAGGAAATGGGACATGTGTGCAAACTTGAGTCCAGGGCATCATCACATTTGGCAGCAGACATAGCACTAAAACACATATGACATATGTAACGTACCAACCAGCCAGGCCCTCCCTGGGTACTGTTGTGTCATCAGCTGTGGGATTGCACTGTTCTTCTTGATGAAGGCATTGTGGACTGAACCTGCGTACCGTGCACATACTTGGGAAGTGTAGAGGTCCACCAAACAAACTACTTGGAAATTTATGGAGTGTTAGTTATTCCTGTTCTGATAGACCTGTTCATTGGCATGTGGTGAAACCAAGGCTAAAGGGGTACCATCAATGGCTCCACTACATGTGGAATGTGTGCCAAACCATAGAACTCTGCTTTCACATGGGCAAAATCTTCACGTTGTGGAAATCAGTAGTAGCTGTCCAGGTTTTTCAACATTGCAGAGAGTACATCCTTCAAGACCAGACTCAACATAGGTTTGGACATCATCTCGGCAGGTAGAGCCACTGTATTTTGGAAGGAGTCTGTGGCCAAGAAGTACAGCACTATCATGACTTGAACAATGGGTGGTATGCTATTCGGATTACTGACAGCAAGCAGCACATCTGGCTCCGACTGACAACAGAGATCCTTGATTGTTTGCCTATCCAGACAGTAAATTTGTATCACGTGTATTCTCCATGGTCTGCAAGTCTGATAGTGGATGGTACACAAGAAGTTGTCTGGCCCTTCTCAATCCAGGGTAACTGTGGGAGAGAAAATAAGAAGGTATGTCTATCACTCATTGTGTTCCTTGTAAGTGACATGACATATGCCACATACAAACTGTGACATGCCTTTTGATACAGTGAAAACATGATACACAGCACATACCAATGGTAAAAGTGGCACATTAGTTACATGTCATCCCCTTGCCTCAATTAAGATATGTATACATTAACTGGTGTGTCAACAAGTCTATGTGATACTAACATCAAACAATGACTGTGATTGAAAGGCCAAAATACAAATGTGCAAAATAGATAGTACAGTAGGGTCATAACACACACCTGATAACATTTCCACCACAAATCAATAAGAAATCATACACCGTCTTGTCAACTGACCTCCTCCCTCACAGGAAGTGACAGCAAAATGCCAACTTCATGTAACAACACTAAACAATGCATGCCCTACAATTTTACAAATGTAACACACAGCAAAGCAAGCTCACTGAAAACTACAAGACCAGGAATGAAGTTGATCTATCACAATGACCATACCATGACTTGGTGAAAATTCCATAAAATACAGGTGCCATAATCAGAACTAAAGATAGTCCAGCAGTAGACAAGGAATGGATCCCCATTGTAAGATAGTTAGCCAATTACACAGAACCAGTCCTTCCCGCACAAATACCTTATCCTAATGTCATGTACTGGGCGATAGCATATGTTGCCAAGTAAAGGGCAGGCAACCCTCATACAAACAAGCCATACCTTCAGCAAGTGACATAGATCCAACCATATCACTATGGGCAAATACCATCATATGACACATCAATATGTCACACCTGCCAAATGTTATACAAGGAGGTAGTACATGTGTCACACACATGCACCAATTAGCAAAGAGGGTATAATAACTCAGGTCACATCAGACATAGCAAACGTGGGATCTGTCTGTGGAGGATTCCCAGAGGCAAAGCATAAGTGATGCAAACATAACTGGTACACCAACCATGATACAACACGACAGTCAGGTCACACTTACCAACCTACACACAAGTGTCTATGAACTACCACTACTGCACCAAATAAGTTTATTGTCAAACATGAAGTTCCCAGACACCTCGGCCTCATGTGTCAGATCCATAATAGCTACAACAGGTACACATGGTAAACTCCAACAGTGAGTCATACTTTTTGTTTCCGGAATACACATGATGTTGACACAGTACTGTCTGGGCCATAGCTGTAAGTGGACAATCATTGCCTATGTATCATACCTACGTAAGTATACCATGGACAAAATATGTGTCAAAGTTCTGCTATCAGGACATCAGCATTGCAATCACATTCTTACATCTGATACCAACATATTAGTCCCAGTGGAAATGTAACATATCCACACTGGTAACCAACATGCATGTTTTCAACTCTGAGGGGACATGACACATGTCAATGTACATTCCTCAAATAGCAAGGGGAAATTCTTTGCAACAGGTGTGAAGATGTTAGCTGTGTAAGTCATGTGAAATGGCTGATGGATACCACTGCATCACATACTGCTCTGACCCATCAGAAACCAACAAACACTGGAGATGACTTGCCCCTGCCAGCCTTAAAATCACACATACATACCCCCTGATACATAGCAGAGGACAGGGGGCAAGAACCTACCCACCGTTCTACTGTGACATTAGGGATGAGTGATCTGTTGTTGGGAACTAACACCCACCAGAGTAGCAAAAGCAGATTCCTGAAACATAAAACACAGTCATATGTGTTTTATTCTGTGCTATAGGACTGAGGGGCCCCATAGTTGAGTACCATGTTCCAAACCAACACGGATGTGCACACCTGATGCCAATACATGACCCGTGTACACTACTCTCTGACACATGACACTTCCCACCTTGTCAGAGGTAGCCTTCTGTCCGTCACTCGATCACCTGGTAAAGGAGCAAACATGAGTTAGGTCTGTACTTATCCCCTTGTGGCTGCTGTGCTGCCTTCAAATGATCATCGAACTCAGGATAAGCCACTGCCAAAATGCGGGCCATTAGGGAGGTCATGGTTGGATGGGCACCCCATCCTCGTTGGGAGGACAGCTCCATCTGGGCCTCTGTGATCTTCTGGGCACAGAGTCTCAGGTCCTCTCACCTCTTCCAACAGTGGGTTCTCCACTGGATGTGGACCCCAATGGTCCGCACCTTATTGCAATGGCACGCCAAATCCCCTTCTTCTGATGTGCATTGACCTGCATGGATGCGAAAGACAAAACAGAAAATTATGTCCACAAGTCCTACACAAGAACAGGTAGAGGTCACTACAAGTCAACCTGTCTTGACCATCCTGTCTACCTGTGGCACATAGCAGACATTGGATAGGGGGACACTACTGCTAACATTCCTCAGGGTATACATCACAACCACCAGCTCACTAGCTCAGCCCCTGCACTGACCAGGTAGTAGATCAGTGTGCTTTGTGTGACATGAGCAATCCACTTTACATTGACCAGGAATACGATATAACATATCACAAAATGGCAAGTGGCAGCTACACCAAAAGGCAATCATTGCACATATACATCTACAATCCCTGATGACCACAAATTGCCAGGAAAACATGCAAGCTTAGTAGTGTGGCATGATCTTTTGAGCTTCACATGCTGTTAATGGATACAGGGTGTGGTTACAGGCTGACACTGGCAGTGCAAAAACATTCAATAACAGAATAGATGGCAATATTTATAGAAAATGGCAATTGAAAAAGCAACTTTCTCTGCAGGCAGACCACGCACATCCACACATAATACAATGCCCCAAATGGTTAGATGCATAACAATGCTTCATATATCCCATAGCCAATTGGCAAGGCCTGTCATTGCGTGGAGCTTAGGGCTATCAAGTGTCATTTGCTGGTGTCAGTACAACAGTACAACAATGCCAGATGTGGCCACAGATGTATGTGCAGTTACAGAAAGGGCACAAGTTTGGTACAAAACTGGCAAACAACATGCATCAACACCCCCTGCTGTCATGTTAGCACATATGACCACACATCAGCCACATCTGATGATCGGATTTACCTGGTGATGGCTCTCATGACACCTCAGCTAACCATAAGAAACAATCACAAGGTGGGTCAGGGAACACTCATTGCACACTCTCCACAATGCTACAGGTCTCTAAACCTGTCACTTCACCGGCAGGCGAAGGAGACATGCACAGCTAATTGGGGAACTTTCTGGCCATGGGACCTCCAGACATGACACCACAGACACCGAGGGACCCAGTGGCCTGGAGGGTGAGGGGAGTGCCATGAGGGAGTCCAGAGTTGCAACATCTTCATCTGAGTGCTCCTCCAGTGGCCACTCCCTAGTGGGACTGGACCCATTGGGAACCACCCCTTTACCATCTCTGTCTGCCACCCCTAGTTCTATCACTACCCTCCCTGTAGCTCCCCACCCAGTTGGCTGTGCCCGCTTATCCTAGCGGGTGAGTGCCTCCTTTGCCACAGGCACCCCTGCCCTAGCCCCTGTTTCCCCTGCTACTCTCAGTGAGGAGGCTATTGACCTCCTGAGATCTATCTCTCTGGGTCAGATGGCCATTGTGAATGCCATCCAGGGACTGTAAAGCCAGATCCAACAGAGCAATGTTTTCCTGGAGGGCATTCACGGTGCAATCTGACCTACATAGGTCATTTCAAGGTTCCACACTGATGGGCAGCCAGTCACCCCTTGTCTACCGTTCCCCCTCCACCTTCCTCTTCCCAGTTCAAATCCCTCTTCCCCAACCCAGCCAAAGCACACAAACAGACTAGCATGCATCCACTTCAAAATCCAATGGAAGTGCAAACAAACATAAGCACCAAAAGACACACCACTGGCACGGACACAAACAACATCCACCTGCAGACACAGCAACAGTCACGACTTGCTCTGACACCCCCACCACCCACAGCATCGCAGACACAACACCTGACACACCTCCAGACACCACACAAACATTCACTGATCCAGCCACCACACTGATCCTACCAACAGACACTACCCCAGCAGGCCTTCAGACATCTACCCTGTCATCACACCCGCAGACACTACAACCACTGACACACCTACATGCAGCCCATCCACCATACCTGCATTCACTACTCCAACAGACAGCCATCCACCCCCCACACCATCACCCAGCACCTCCAAACCCCTCAGCCCAAGAAACATAAATGCCCTCAGTCAGCCACCCATCAGACCTCCACCCAAAACAAGCACACCTCCCTCAAACATGCACCCAAGACATCCACACCTAAATGTCAGACAACCACTCACTCACACTCCACACCCAACCCCCTTCTGATGACCGTCCCCATGTTTCTAAAAAATCTTTCTTTACTAACCTTGACCTTACCCCTACTCACCCCATGACACCCTCAAAAGATCTGTTTCCCTTCCCAAGGCCATCTCTTCTGCTTCCAATGCCTCCCCTACCCTCCTTGCCAGCACCCATGCCCCTCCCCCCTACCAAGAAGGGGTCCAACCCTTCAAAGAAGGCCCCCCTCCCAAATCAAAGCCAAAACCCACCCCTCTAAAGCCCAAGCCTGACCCCCCACTCCCTGAGGTGTCTGCCTGCCCCCTTGATGTCCCTACCTGTGAAGATTATATGGCAGTCAGGAGTCAAGTTGGGGCACCATTTAGTGCCTTTGTGACAGTACTTTTATAATTATGGACTGGCCAATAGTCTGAAACTGTCATATATTTTGCTCAAGCTATTTGTTAAAGATAACCAGTTGTTGGTTTTCTCGTTACATCTTTGTCCTGCATTTCCTTTCCTAGGTTTGAGTTGTTCCTGGCTGACATTGATTGTGTGCCAGTATTTTGTTGTATGTGCTGCTTCATGTATTTTTTTAGCTGTATGCGCAGTGCTGTTGTCCACCAGTGGTAAGGTGTGTGTTGTGCGATAGGTATGTTTATGTAGCTGACATGTTGGTGCCAGTGTATTGTGCTGTGCTTATAGTGATATGCGTTTGTTGTGTTGATGTGCGATGTGGTCTTGTATGGTGTATGCCTTGTCCCCTGATGTGGCTATTGTGTACATGTTGTATGTGTTGTGGAGCCTTTTCAGTGCAGACATGGAGTGTGTTGAGTTGTGCAAGTGTGCTTGGCTTTGGTGCAAATATGACTATTTCAGTGTGTGTCCCTCAGTGCTGGCTGGTGTCTTGTATAGTGTTCAGAGTAGTGTATGCTTTGTATCCTTGTCCTTCACCCATATGTGTGCCTCTGTATGACATTTGTTGTTGGTATTACTTGTCCATGAGATCTGAACAGGGCCTGTTTGTGTGGGCATGTTTTTGTGGGCCTTGTTCAACATGAGATGTGTCCCATTATGGCCTCCTTCCATGTATGGTTTTGCTGCTCACACCGCTGCTGTGCTAGTGTTGTTGTGATGTGTCACTTTGTGTGCTTTGACTGTTTGTGTCTGCATGTATTGTGCATGGCATAATAGGTTAGATGTGCTGTGTGTATGATGTGTGTGTCGTTTTCTGGGTTGTATGATGGTGTTGTTGTGTGGGTTCCTTTGCATATAGATGTACATGTGTTGTATGTGTATTCGGTTCCTGACCAGTGTTGGTTATGAGGGTATGACATGTTATTGTATTTGTGCAGTTGTTGTGTTGTTGTTACAAATTTGCATGCTGTATGGGAATCTGTGTGCATGGGCCTTTGCTGTGTTGCCATGCATAAATGTGGCATAGTGACATGTGGTATGTTTGTGCTGGCTGACATGTGTGATATGTATATGTGGGTGTCCTTGATTCAGTATGTGAGTGTGTGTGTGTGTCACTATGCTGTTACGTGTGAATGCAGTGCTTCGTACCCCCCTCCTTATGGTATGTTACGTAATTGTACAAATTTACACATTTTGCAAATATAACAGATGAGTGTGTGTACTTACGGTAGTTGTCGTCCATGTCCCCGATGATTCTATTGTCTCTCAGTGAGCAGGAGCAGCGGCAGGATGTCTTGTTCTGGTTCCATGGTGAGTCCGGACATGAATGGCTTCATGGAGGTAAGTGTCTTCTTTTATACCATTAGTTTCTGCTATGTGCTCCATGGTGGTTGGACTGTGGGGGTCACATTTGCAATGTGCTACCTCCTAATAGGTCTAGAGGAAACATGGTCTCCGCCGGACTATGTGTGCCTCCAGATGACTGCTGCAGTCTGTGCTGGCTGGCACTGACGGCGGACCGCTGGTGATCTTCTGTGTGCACTGCCGCCAGACTCATAATTTGGTAGTCCACTCCACCAGCCTGTTGGCGGTCGGACAGCCACTGCCAACATGCAGGCCACGGGACCGCCAAGCTCGTAATGAGGCCCTTAGTTCTAATCTGTTGTAGAGAGCTCCTTTTCACCTGGGCAGTTATCAATGAATGCTAATGTTTAATAATAAAGTCAGTACAGTATGTATAGATTATTAATTATCTTGTTTACAAACTTACAGCTCTCACAAGATGATCACGGAAGCCGAACACACAATCGCCTGTATACACTATGTGAGGGCTGTACTTCCTGTCCACTGTTCGCAATCTGCTTGCGAGATTGTACATTTGGAATTAACTTCACCAGAGTATTTTATAGCTGTTTTGAAGAAAGTAAGTGATTCAAAGTCTTGTTCAAAGTACAGAAATAGTTGATGTATTGTTACATTTGAGATATTGAGAAAATTCTCTGTATTTTATGATCATGCAGCCCTCTCATAAGACACCCGCAAGATGCCCAGGATAAAAACAAAATCCTAAAGAAGGAATGTGATGGGTTCAGATGGATGTCTTTATTTAGCAAAGAAAGATTCATTCCTTGTTGCATAATTTGCCTTTTGGGCCTTTCTATGATTACAACTTTTTGGCTACCACTCTGACTGATTCAGATGACAACCCTATTTCTGTTCCTGCCTGTCAGCTACCTCAGCTACCCAGGAAGTCCTTCGTCTGGCAATTTTTTCAGATTAAGTTTCTGCCAAATGTATAACTTGTAACATATGCAAAAAAGAGATCAGCAGGGCAGCTGGAACAAGCAATATTCAATGATTATCACTGGGATGTGGCAAACGTTGGGAGCTATGCTCCATGTTCAGCCTGAGTTATCCTGTGCTACAAAGCTTGATAACTCACTAGGGGCATCCACATCTTTCCACCATGGTGACAGTGTACCTGCCCAGGTACTCACCCCTCAAGCAGATAACAACCTGGCATATCTAAACAAGGCCCTTTTTTATTGCTTATGCAAGGACATTATTTTTTCGTCTGAGACAAGCAGGAGTATATTGTACTGGCTTGCCCATGATCATATAGTCCCACCTACCCTGTAGCTTTATTTTAACATTGTTTTTTTCACATTTTTCTCTTCTTTATTTTGAAGGAGGTGATGTTTTTTCAGCTCCCAGTTTCTTGTTTTTGGTCTATCCCTTTACAAGGAAAATATATTTTAGTTAAAAATGTTGAAGAACACAAAGAAATACAGTTGTTGAAACGTTACTTGAAAAGGCGCTTTTCAGAGCTACCATATACCTTCTGCCTTTGAAGTAGGCAAACTTCAAAGGAAAGTCTCTGTTGTTCACAAGATCCTGCCTTGCCAAGCCTAGCCCCAGACACACACAATGGGTTGGGAGACTGTATTGTGTTACGGCAGGTACAGCCCTTTCAGGTGTAAGTGACCACTCCTCCTTCTTTCCTAGCCCAGATGACCCATCAGGATATGCAGGCTACACCCCAGCTCCCGTTGTGTCATAAACAGCCCACCTGTCAGCCTGACCCAGACAGGGAATACACCAGCAGGCAGAATCACAGAATATTTTAAGCAAGAAAATGCCCACTTTCCAAAAGTGGCATTTTTAAACTGACAATTTAAAAAACAACTTCACCAAAAGATGTATTTT
Source organism: Pleurodeles waltl (assembly GCF_031143425.1). Lineage (NCBI taxonomy): Eukaryota > Metazoa > Chordata > Amphibia > Caudata > Salamandridae > Pleurodeles > Pleurodeles waltl. Next base: position 947,127,264 of record NC_090439.1, on the reverse strand, counting down.
TTAATTGTGAGTTCAGAGACCCCAAGCTCCACATCTCCATCTGATCCCAAAGGGAAACTGTACATAAAAGATATGCAAAGACAGCCCCCATGTCAACCTATGAGAGAGATAGGCCTTGCAACAGTGAAAACCACATTTGGCAGTATTTCACTGTTAGGACACATAAAACACATCAGTACATGTCCTATCTTTAGCATACACTGCACCCTGCTCATGAGGCTACCTGGGGCCTACTTTAAGGGTGCCTCATATGTATGAAAAAAATAAGGTTTGAGCCTGGCAAGTGGGTACAGTTGCAGATCGAATTGACAGCTTACAACTGCACACATAGACACTGCTGTGGCAGGTCTGAGCCATGTTTACAGGGCTACTCACGTGGGTAGGAAAATCAGTGCTGCATGCCTACTAGTAGCGCTGGATTTACAGGCCTTGGGCACCTCCAGTGCACTTTACTAGGGACTTACTAGTAAATCAAATATGTCAATCATTGAAAAGCCAATTACACACACAATTTATTCAGGGACACTTGCACTTTAGCATTGGTCAGCAATTGTAAAGTGCCCATAGTAACATAACAGCAAAAACAGAGTCCAGCACACAGACAAAACATGGGAAGCAGAGGCAAAAAAGATAGGGGCGTCAACACCAAGGATGCCAGGTCTAACAAGAAGCAAGGGATTGTGAAAGTGCTGAGGACAATTCAAATTGAAGTGTCAAGACATCATTTCCTCCCAGGACTGTTATGATCTATTTTTGGATTACTTTAAAAAGCCAGCCGAGAGCCATTCATTGCACATCTGGATCCAAATGTTGTCAGTCTATTTGTGGCAGCTGATTAGTATTCATGCAGCATTGAGGAGCATTGGGCATTATTGATTTCTGTGAGAAGAGTAAGTACATATATTTCTGGTGTTTCCCCTTTTTTCATCCTGACCGTCTGTTATTTGTGATGTCTGGAAAAAGCAAAGAACTGTTTACCAGGTCTCAGCAATTTGAGCTATTTTTAAAAGGAAGACCATTTTTACACCAAAGTTCCAATACCTGTGATGTTGGTAAATTGACTATATGCACACAAAAAGTCAGAGCAGGTATCCCAAGTGCATATATGAGTGAAGCAATTGAGGGTGCATGGTCACCCAGATTTTTTTTTTCTGGACCCTTTTTTTGCAGGACTTAGAAAGTTGTGTATTGTTATCCCTGCTAATCAGAAGTAAAGAGCTTGTGCTTTAGCGCTACAACATGCTGTATATTATGCACCTATGGCATGGAAAGTTAGATGTCCTCTAGTATATAGGTGCATATGTACTGATAAAGGGAACATTTAGGTGCTGATTTATATCTTTTCATTGTTAGACAGACGGTCAAAAATTGTTAGCGATTGTAGATGACTAGGTAGATGTCATCGGTACAACAGATTAAACTCCATCAAACCTTCTCCATCTCCACTGCTCTCAGAGTCCTCTGTCAGCAGAGTACTGGGCTACAAGTGACTGATGATGCATTTTAACCAGCAATCTTCTTGCCAAATTAGGACTTTGCTTTTCAGTGGTTATACATGGTGGCTAAACCTCCACACCTGACCTGGCAGTCTTCAACAAATAAAAGGGGACAACACAGCCCCTGTACTTCACCAAATTGATCGTTCACCATGAAACTGATATTGCAAGGCCACGTTTACCTATTGTTCGACATGGTTGATGATACACAATGTTTGCTACAGAATTGCAAGTATGTTTAATTTTTCTTAACATGTTTTCCCTGCTTCAAAAGTTGAGTGTGTTTTACTCAGAATAAAATGGTCACACAACTCCAATACTCATTATGGTTAATTCTTAATACATTGCACTCATTATTATGTTGCTTGTTTTATATTTATATGATTTCAGATACTTATGAGTTTGGCTCTTTGCTTGGGTTAGGGTATGAGTTTGGGTAGTTGTTTGGGTGGAGGAGTGGTTTTGGAAGGGTGCATTGTTGAGGGTAAGGTTGCTGTTTTGGGTGGGTGATGCGGTGTAGATAAGGGCGTGGGTGTGGTGCTGGTGTCTTTGGTGGTGCAGTTTGGTTGTGGGTGAGTCTATGTGTGTGATATGCTGGTGCCTACTTTGGTGGTTGTGGTCCTGGTGCTTTGGTGTGGGTTTTTGGGTGTGGGTGAGTCTGTATTGTGGTCACCAGTAGGTACTTACAGTTAGGTTTGCTTTTCCATAGACAGAATGATTTTTAGTTTGCTTATAACTTTGGAACCGTTTTGTGAATCTTCACGAAACTTTGCAAAAAAATGTTAATACACCTCACCTTCAACATGGAAAGTTTTGGGGTGATCCGTCAAGCAGGATCGAAGAAAAATAAGGTTCCAAAATATAAAATCCCTATGCATTTTCAATGGACTTCTTTAGACATGGTTACAGCAGAAATTGCTAAACAGATTTACACCAAATTTGCCTGAATCTTGGTTTGCAGATTGTGCCTTTTGTGATTTGGTGTGAATCCATTCAGTAGCTTTAGAGAAATTAGCGGTGACAAATAATTGTATGTTTGGATGGTTGGGCTCGCGGGAGTCCCACAGGAGTCCTGTTCGAGTGCAAATTTAAAAATTGAGACCTGTGATTGGTCAGACATCCCATTTTTTCTGTGAGCCTTCATGCTCTTGTGGGAGAGAGAAGCTCCCCAAAATCCTGTAAGACTGAGCACTCTGATTGGCTGGCTGTTGAAATGTTAGAAATGAAATTGTGGCCATTACTGTGAAAAATTTGAGGTGAGGTGGAAATTAAATAGAAAGCTATGTTACGGGGAAGCAGAAAGTTTTGCTATCCCTCCAAGTTTTGAGAGGATGTGTCTAAGGGATAACCATTGTGAAGAAAATAAATGTATATAGTTTTTAACTAATCTTTATGATCTGGCAGGACTCTCTCAAGATCATGTAGAGTAAAAAGTGGTAGATGAGTTTTGAATACACTCCATTAGTAGGAATGCATATTGAGGTCATTGTTTTTAGAGGTGTGTAAGGGATAAGTATTTTGATGAGTAGATGGTCTGACAGGAGAGGCTAATCTGTGTACACGCCCTCCTATGCACAGCCATCATCTGAGACAGAGGTCTAACAGAAAAGGCTAGTCCATATATATACAGTACTAACCACACCCATCATTTGAGATAGAGGTCCCACTAGAGAGGCCACTCTCTACACTGTCCACTACCCACACCTGTCATCTGAGAGAAAGGTCTAGAAGGAGGTTGTAGCCAATGTAGCACCCTACTATGCACAGCCATCTTCTGAGACAGATGTCTGATAGAACTGTCCTGTCTAAGTACACATCCTAATACGTAGACCCATCATCTGAGAGGGAGCAATTAGTGGACAGGTAGTCTTTCTCCATATACCCTACTATGAACGCCATCATCTGAGAGAGAGGTCTTTAAGGAGAGGGCAGATCATGTACACACCTTACTACGTACCCCAGTTATCTGAGAAAAAGGTGTGGAAAGAGAGGGGAGTCATGCGGAGACTCTACTATGCACACCTTTCATGTAAAAGAGATGTCTGAGTAAGGAAGCCAATCCCTCCCCATACCGTATTACGCACAGCCATCATCCAAGAGAGGAATCTCAATAGAGAGGCCAGTCCTGCCGTATGCACCACTACATACTCCCATATATGCCAATAGACCCAATTCAGGTGGGTGGCTTCTGAGTTTATGAGTCAAAAATTGTTTTATATGGTCCGTCGCCAGCTTGAAATTGCCTCTCCTTTATTAGAAAGCAATGGGGGAAATACATTCTCCCAATTATGTTTTTAGAATATCCCACTTTCATCCTCTAAAATGTTGGCATATATGTACACCCATCATCTGAGTCAGAGGTTTGTGTGCAAAGCCCAATCCTTCTCCACACCTGCTATACAGGCCTGTCATGTAAGAGAAAGGTCTCAGTGGAGAGGATACTCTATACTATATACTACTATTTTCCCACAATTCTGTTGCGATTCGACAAGCCTCTTGCAAGACTAGCTCACAAGCTTCAGGGAGTGAAACTTGCTGCATGGACATGAACAATCTTGTGAGCCTCTCTCATGAGACCCACATGGAAAACTACTGAGCCTGCCACAAGATGTTTTATGATCCTGCAAGAGTCTTGCAAAATTGAATGAGGGAAGTGAAAAAAGGTCTGAGGCTCAACCAATAGTTTCCATCCTTATTGCATGCGTAAAGAAATGATGTGATATGACTGGGTGCAGCACCAGGGATAACTCAGATTGCTCTTGGTAATTCGGAGGAGACAGATGCATGTTGGTGTTGTCCTCACAGAAGTGACTGAATTTGGAACTGAGCCATACTAGTGTTTCCAGCTGTATATAGGAAACTCCTCCAAGTTCAGGTAATTAGAAATATACTTTATGAATTTTACTGAGAAATGTCAGTAAGTACTACTGTTGGTAAATGTATTCTATACAGGGTTTAGTGAGCCAAAAGCTGTTTATGAAGGTTCATGTTTATTAAATTAGGGAGGTAGACTTTAGAATGTAGAGAAATAGCACCGAGTATTGGATCTTATGTCAAAAAATGAACTGTTCAATTTGTATGTAATGTAAGTAAAAAAGGCAGTGTTCCTGAAATTATAAAACAAAACATCTGCAATCAGATAATACAAGGCTTAGGGTTTTTATGAACCTTACTGTGCACACAATATACCCCTATGAGACGTTTGAGTGGAGATGTTGCCAGTTCTAGAATAAAACACTGTGCTCACTGTTAGGAAAGGTGTGCAACGAGGAATGAGTTACTTTACAAATTGTTATGGAACCATGTTTGAAGGCATGTTGTAACTTAATTGTGGATAGAAAATGCAGTGTTTGAGGCTTTGAAATTATTTAACAGAAAGGAAGATGAAATTAGTGGCACAATACATATAAATATATGATTGTGGGTGATAAATATATAAATATTCAGAGAATGTAGTGATGTATCAGTGTTATCTATAACTGATCAATTTGTAACTTAAATTGTTTGATTGTTTTGTGTTCTTTAGGGAGAAAATGGAAAACATAAGCTCTGAAAAACAGACTTGAGATATCACACAATAAATGAGGAGTAAAACAGAAAGATGGTACAGTAACTGTGTGGAAGGTCAGGAAATAAATTAATTGTACAACCCTGCAGAAGCTTGTTCGGTGTAGCTCTACTCTACTTATTTTTGATAATAAAATGATCTGTTTACTTCAGCAACAAAAAAATGCATATTTTACATAAGGAGGGTTGTTATATGTTTGGGTATTGAGTACCTGGCAGTCACAGTGCCAACCAGGTTCAACAGATGTGAACTCCCCTGAGAGGTTATCAAGCTCTGTAGCATGGGTTAACCCAGACTCAGCAAGGTGTTAAAGGTGCATAGCCCTCAACTGTCGCCACATGCCAGTGGTACCCATAGTGCATTGGTTGTTCTTGCTGCCCATTCTGAACTCCTTTTAGTATATTTTACAAGTCAGCAAAGATAAATAATAATTGGTAAAGCTTGTTGTTTTTGCTGTTGTAGTTTATTAGTGTTGTTACTGTTTGTTATACTGTTAAATTGTTTTTTTAAATACAATTATTGCTCATTTCTTTCCTTAATAGCTTTTAAAGATTTGAAAATAAACATAGTCTTCTAATGTTGACTTTAAGTGACAGTTTATTTTTCAAGAACTGTAATTATTCTCGTGCATGTATAAGTATGTTTAGGGTACTATAGACAGATAAGTGATTCTTCCCATTGTAGAATAAAGATTTTTATATAGGATGTAGGGTTTGGTAAAGAGGTGAATGCATTCTCATAATATACTACACACTGATGCCTGCTGGTGGGAAGGGCAGTTCTTTTGCACATCTCAGTATATATGTTTGTCACTCTGAGGTTTAAGCTACAGCACAGAGCTCTGTGTTTGTGTATACCATACTATACATACCTGTCCCCATAAGGAGCTGTCTGAGAGAGAGAGAGAATAGTGTGTCCTTCCATTAAAATGTGCACACTCATTGTGCAAGACATAGTTGCCAACGGGAAAAATATTCCATTTTACCCGCTACCAACGACTCTCATTATTATATGAAGAGAGTTATGAGCAGAGACAGCAGTTTCTAACCACATTGTATTTTGCACATGTCTCACTCTAAAGAGACGCCTCAACTGAGAGGGCAAAGTGTTTTGATATCATAGTCTCTATAGTTGTTATGTAATATATTGTTGTGAGTATAAAGCTACTTTCAAATGTATACTTTACTTGTACTTCTTTGGTAATGGGGAGATGTGTGGCCATAAAGGTAAGCCGCTTTTCACACCCTAATCCAAAAGACACATCACAAAAAAGAGGTCAGTGTTCGTAGACCCTATACTATGCAAAGTTATCATGCAAGAAACTTGTTTCAGGAAACCGGGCAGTTTCTCCCCACAACCTACTATCCATACCTGCCACCATAAGAAGTGGTATGATTAGAGAGATAAATGTATCTTAAACTCTACTAGAGACACCACTTACCCTTGTAAGATGTGTTAGCAGAAAGATGACTTCCTTTCCAGACAGCACTTCATATCGATGTTGTTCTGAAGAGAGGTATGAGGACAGATGTCATTGGGTTAATGCAGGGTGGAGCAAACTCTTGAGTGGATAGGGAAATCTATTCCTACACACTACTAAATGTGATTATCTCCATGGGGACAGGTGTCAGTGGGTGTAGGAAAGTACCATCTTGCCTGGCATGTTACCCCCATTTTTTACTAGTATGTGTGTTTGTTTTTGCCTGTGTCACTGGGATCCTGCTAGCCAGGACCCCAGTGCTCAGAAAGTGTGCCCTGTATGTGTTCCCTGTGTGGTGCCTAACTGTATCACCAAGGCTCTGATAACCTGAACCTCAGTGTTTATGCTCTCTATGCTTTTAAAATTGTCACTGCAGGCTAGTGACTAATTTTACTAATTCTGATTGACACACTGGAATACCCTTATAATTCCCTAGTCTATGGTACATAGGTACCCAGGGTATTGGGGTTCAAGGAGATCCCTATTGGCTGCATCAGCCGACCCCTGGGGCCTGGGCAGCTCAGTCCCAGGAAGGCAGAACAAAGGATTTCTTCTGAGGGAGGGTGTTACACCCTCTCCCTTTGGAAATAGGTGTTAAGGGCCTGAGAGGATAGCCTCTCCTGGCCTCTGGAAATGCTTTCAAGGGCACAGATGGTGCCCGCCTTGCATAAGCCAGTCAATACCGGTTCAGGGATCCCCCCCAGCCCTGCTCTGGCATGAAACTGGACAAAGGAGAGAGGAGTGACCACTCCCCTGACCAGCACCTCCCAAATGGAGGTTCCCAGAGCTCCTCCAGTGTGTCCCAGACCTCTGCCATGTTGGAATGCAGAGGTGTGAGGGCACAATGGAGACCTCTGAGTGGCCAGTGCCAGCAGGTGACGTCGGAGACCCCTCCTGATAGGTGCTTACCTCTCTCTGTAGCCAAGCCTCCTCTGAGGACTATTTAGGGTCTCTCCTGTGGATTTCTCATGAGATAATGAATGCAAGAGCTCACCAGAGTTCCTCTGCACTTCTCTCTTCGACTTCTGCCAAGGATCGCCCGCTGACTGCTCCAGGATGCCTGCAAAACTGCAACAAAGTAGCAAGAAGACTACCAGCAACATTGTAGTGCCTCATCCTGCCGGCTTTCTCAACTGTTTCTTGGTGGTGCATGATCTGAGGGCTGCCTGCCTTCACCCTGCACTGGAAGCCAAGAAGAAATCTCCCGTGTGTCGATGGAATCTTCCCTCTGCCAACGCAGCCACCAAACGTCTACATCACCGGTCCTCTGGGTCCCCTCTCATCTTGACGAGCGTGGTCCCTGGAACACAGGAGCTGGATCCAAGTGTCCCTGACAGTCCAAAGTTGGAGGAGGTAAGTCCTTGCCTCTCCATGCCAGACAGGAAACCTGTGTACCGTGTGAACTGCAGCTGCTAGGGCTTCTGTGCACTTTTGCAAGACTTCCTTTGTGCACAGCATAGCCCAGGTCCCCAGCAAACCGTCCTGCATTGCCCAACTCGCTGAGTTGGACTCCGACTTTGTGGGACCCTCTTTTGTTGTGCTGAGACGACTGCTGTGCTCAGATCTTCTGAATGCCTGTTCAGGTGCTTCTGCTGGTGCTGCCTGCTTCTGTGTGGGATCTCTCTGTTGCTGAGCACCCCCCTCTGTCTCCTCCTCCAAGGGGCATCCTCCTGGTCCTTTCTGGGCCCTGCCAGCACCCAAAATCCTCAACTGTGACTCTTGCAGCTAGCAAGGCTTGTTTGTGGTCTTTCTGCATGGAAATAACTCTGCATCCTCCAGCACGACGTGGGACATCTTCTGACCAAAGGAGAAGTTCCTGGCACCTTCCGTTGTTGCAGAATCTTTGGCTGCTTCTTCCACCCGGAGGCAGCCCTTTTGCACCTTTATCCGGGGTTTAGTGGGCTCCTGCCCCCCCTGGACACTTGCGTAACTCTTAGACTTGGTCCCCTTCCCTGGCAGGTCCTCAGGTCCAGGAATCAGTTTTCAGTGCTTTGCAGTCAGTTGTTGTCTTTGCAGAATCCCCTATCTCGACTTAACTGTCTTTACTCCTACTTTTCAGGGTCTTGGGGTGGGGTGTCTTGGACACCCTTAGTGTTTTCTTACACTTCGTGCGACCCTCTACACACTACACTAGGCCTGGGGTCCATTTGTGGTTTGCATTCCAATTTTGGAGTATATGGTTTGTGTTGCCCCTAGGCCTATTGTCTCCTATTGCAGTCTATTGTGTTCTACAGTATTTGCACTACTTTGCTGTTTACTTACCTGATTTTGGTTTCTGTGTATATTTTGTGTATTTTACTTACCTGCTAAGGGAGTATATCCTCCTAGATACTTTTGGCATATTGTCACTAAAATAAAGTACCTTTATTTTTAGTAACTCTGAGTATTGTGTTTCTTATGATATAGTGCTAAGTGATATAAGTGGTATAGTAGGAGCTTTGCATGTCTCCTAGTTCAGCCTAAGCTGCCCTGCTATAGCTACCTCTATCAGCCTAAGCTGCTAGAACACCTCTAATCTACTATTAAGGGATAACTGGACCTGGCACAATGTGTAAGTACCACAAGGTACCCACTATAAGCCAGGCTAGCCTCCTACAGTGGGGATGCTTGCATCTTTTATTCTTAGTATGGAATAGTGAGGTCTTACATGTGAGGTGACTACAATCCCAACCCTACTATGCATACTACTGAGCCTGGGAAATGTGTGAATGAAGAGGCAGTGTCTTTTTTCATCCTACTCTACAGACCAGTTATCTTCTTGCAAGGTCTCAGTGGAGAAGCCAGTGTCTCCCCATAGTCTAGTAGGATTTTTAAGAAGTAAGCATTGTAATGAAGGGAAATGGAAATTCATCTTCTAAAGTATTTTTATGATCTTTCAAGAGTCTTGCATGATCGCATTAAAAAATGGGTAGTAAAGGTCTGAAGTAAATGAAATATACCTATTATAACAGGATATGTTTAGTGAAAATGCAAATTTGATTATAAAAGCACACTCTTGCGAGAGGCTAGAGAGTGTAAAGCAGCAAACACTGCCCCTTTGCAGTGGATGCGACGGACTGTGTATCTGGCTCCGTAAGAGGTTGTGAGTGTCAACCATGCTATGTATGAAAGCCTTATTACACTCACGAGTGTCTCACAAGAGTCATCAAGAAAGAGAGAAAGGGGTACATGGTACAAACAACAAAGTTGCATAGTAGAGGGATGCTGCATATGGTGTTCTTTGAATCGGGCATGAAGGGTAGGAGGCGGACCCTTGTGTCTTTCAAGGTGTTCATTGAGTTACTTGCTGATGGCTTTTTCCAGGATCTTGGATGGGAAGGGGAGCAGAGAGATGGGGCAGTAATGTTTGAGCTCGCTGGGTAGGATGAGGGTTCCTTCAGGAGTGGTTTGACCTCTGCTTGTTTCCATGTTTCTGGGATGGTGACGATATTTATAGTGGTGTTGCAGATGTGCATGAGGACACTACATATATCCTTCTGACCCAGGATGAAGATGTAGTGTGGGCAGAGGTCATTGTGTGAGCCAGAGTGGGTTGAGGTCATGAGAGCAGCTGTTTCCTGTGTGGAAAGTGGCATCTGTGGTGAGGTGGCTGGTGGAGTCCTCAGATGAAGCTAAAAAGTAATCTAAAAAGTAATTTTTAGGTGGCAACAGGAAATTGCTGTAGATGGCAGTGATCTTGTCATGGAAGTAGTCGGCAAGAGAGTTGCAGAGGATGTGGTAAGGTTGGCTGTTGGGTGGGTAAACTCTTTTATGATCTTGAAGAGTTTGTACAAGCAGTTGGTGTTTTCCTCGATGAGGCTGAGTAGTACAGCCTACTTTGCTCCTCTGACGCAGCAATGGTACTTGTTTAGTGCATCTTTAAAGGTGGTGCAGTCTGCGGGCTCCCTTCTGCGACGTCATTGTCTTTCCAGCCTTTTGCATTCTCTCTTGTGCTTGCATAGTTCGGGGGTGAACCACTTGGCAGGCATGCTGGATCTTCTGGAGGTGGAGCTTTTTGCAGGGGCTACTTTGTCATCACTGTGGCTGATCCATTCAGAAAGGTTGTTGGTGTCTCGTTTGAGGTTGTCGGAGATGCATCACTATTACTGATGCAGCACTACATACTTGAAGTATGATCCTAGCACTTGGTTCCTGATGGCTGCAGTAAAGGATCATTTATAAATGTTACCTCTAGATTTGGGATTTAAACTTGGGCCTGGGATTAATCTACAAGAATGGTCAGTGGATAATTTATTCACAGTAGTGGTGTTAGGCCTGACAGTCTTAGGGTATTCTTCCCCAAAACTTTTTGCCTGTTTGCTTCACATTTATCCTGATTTCTTTTTGTTAGCCTTAGACTCTGGGCACCTTACCACTGCTGACCAGTGCTAAAGTTCATGTGCTCGCTCTCTAAATAATAGTTTGATTGGTATATGTCTAAATGCCATTTTTAATTTACTTATAGGGCCCTAGTAAAATGCTCTACAAGTGCTCATGGCTTGTAAATTAAATGCTACTAGTGGGCCTCCAGCACTACTTGTCTCACCCACTTAAGTAGCACTTTAAAACATGTCACAGGCCTGCCATTGCAGCCGCAATGCAGTATTACACTGCCATGTCGAATTGAAATTTAAAACCCCTTGTCAAGCCTTAAAGTCCCTTTTTATTACATTTAAATCACACCTAAGGTAGGCCCTAGAAAGCCCATTGGCAGGGTATTATGTAATTAAAAGCTAGGGCATACTTTTGAGTTTTACATGTCCTGTTCTCAAATTAGTTTACTACGGTGACTCCTACTCCTTCCGTAGGATAACATCAGGAATTCCTTATTACTTTAATAAGCTTTAATTCCTGATTGGGAAGGGGTAGATCTGTCATGTTTAGTACCTATGGAATTCATATGATAAATCCTCTTTAATGGTAAAGCATGGTAAAGCCAGATTTATTGTTACAATTTCAAAAATGCCACTTTTCGAAAGTTGGCATTTTCCTGCTTTTAGCTCAGTGTTACTGCAACCTGTCTCCAAAATACATCTGGGATGGGGCGACAGCTGGGCTTGTACATTAACTGTAGACAGCCATACACAAAGGGAGCTTAGGTGTGACTGATGGACCATCAACATCCTGATGGGCCATACAGTGCAGGATGGCAGGGAAGAGCTAGCCACATACTCACACTTACACCTGCATAGGCTGTATCCTGACCCTACCCAAAGGACTGTTTAAGCCCCTGTAGTGGGACTGGATCCAGGACAGGAAAGGAGGACCTCTTTACACTTCAAAGCCTTCTTTCAAGTCTCCCACACTTCAAAGGCACCACTGGGTATAAGAACTGGACTTCTGGCCCTATCAACTCAGTGTATTTCTTATCCTATGGATTCTCTGCCAGCCAGAAGGACTGCTGTGCTGCTACAAGGACTGCTACTCTGCTGGACCGATGTTCCAGAAGAACTGCTTTCTTGCTGTGCTGACCTGCTGACCTCCTTGCCTAAGTGAGAAGGACTGGACCCCCAATCGTTGATCCCAGAACCAGAGTGATTCCAAGAGCTTGCTGGCTAGCATTTTGTTCTTCTGAAGTCTCAGGGACATGAAAAACATCCAGCTCATCACTTAGAGCACCTGGACTCCGCCATCTGAGAGTCATGCACTGCCAAGTGGTAAACATCCAGTCCTGGGCCCTTGAAAGTAGGTATAAAGTGCTACAATTGCCAAAATCCATGCTCCAACACCATTGCGCTGCTCAGACTTGGTGCATCTCTATGTCTGCTGATTTATGCTGATACACTGCTGCTGCTGTGAGAATCGAGGGCACCACATTGCCACCGATGCTGGCCTATCACCACTGCTGAGAGGATCAGGAACATCACATCGCTGACTGCATTGTGCATCGCTTTCTTTCCTGATGCATCTCGACTTGGCAATGCTCAAAAGTAATGCATCGCCTACATCCTCAGGATCAACCCCAATGCATTGACTCCTTTGTTCCTCACATCTGGTTTTCAGCGTCAGCAGGCCAAGGCTGGTACCTGTATCCGACGTGTGCTCCATCACGGTCAGCCTCACTTTTCAAATCTGACACCGTCCAGAATGACCAGATAGCATGGTTTATGCCTAATGCTTTTAAGCACTATATTTCAGTTTATTATTTAACATTTTTATCTCGGGTTCTGCAAATTGGATTTTTGTCTTTTTTTTTCTTGTTCTGTTCATTAAATTAAGCCATATTTTCTTAATCAGGTGTGGTATCTTTTAATGTGATATTTCTACTGTTTTATTGTTTGACATGTTGCACAAATACTTACTATATTGTGTCTTAGGTTAAGCCTGACTGCTCTGTGCCAAGCTACCAGGAGATGAGCACAGGATAATTTAAGATGTGTTTGTGGCTTACCCTGACTAGGATTGTGGTTCCGGTTTTGACAGGGTGCACACCTCTGCCAACCAGAAGCCCAATTTCTAACAGCTGGGATACATACCTGCCCTCTTCAGTAGTCTGAGGCTAGAATGGGAGCTGGTTGGTATCGGGCCACAAAGCATATGGTCACAAATTTTGCAAGTTCCATACTACCTTGCTGAACATTAACAGCCTTTCTCATTACATAACGCATGGAAAGATTCTGCCTTTTCTTAGTGTGAAATTATCAGATATTGCACTATTGCAGAAAAAGCACTTATCTGAGGTTGAATCTCAGAAACTGAAAAGGGAGTAAGTGGGAGCAGTGATAAGTAGCAGCTGCACAGCAACAGCAGGGATGACCTACTGACCCCAATAGTTTCAAAAAGTGTGGAGTGAGCCTATTTAGAAGGTCCTCCCTCACAAAAGCATCAAGACTTTGACTGATTCTGATAGTGTACATAGTTTTGTAAAACTTAATTTGTGTTAGGCACAATTTACTCACCAAAGTCATATAAATTGCACTTTTCAGCACTGTCTAGGTTTCTAAATCAGTTTGGCACTACTTTTGTACTATTTGGAACATATGAACTGTATTCAGCCCCTCACCTAATTCGGGACTGACCAGTATGTCTGAACATCTTCAATAGCAATGACAGAGCAGCACTAAAGACTGCTGAATGATCACATTCTCCTGAACTAGGTTATCCTTTTCTCTCTGGGACCAATAGGCAATGTCCCATACTGATTACTTCCTGATGCTAGGAGATCTAGTGCCCCCAACAAAGCAGTGCATTATCCTTGTAGGAGGCATCACCAACCATGTCCCGTTCACTTGAGTTTCTGCCTGGGCCACATTGCGTCCAACCCACACACTGGCACTTAAAGACCAAAGCATGTCAGACTCCCCATGATAAGGCTACAGAATAGAATTTTTGTGGGAGATAATGAAGGCTCAGTTGCTAAATGCAATGGGCAACACATCATGGATAAGGCTTAGGACGAGGGACTTGGCCAATGCTATGCAGAAATCCAGGTCACAGGAAGAATCTCTACAAAAAAGAGAAAGTGGCCTGATGGTATAATACATCAAGAATCCCTCCCCCTGAATAAATGTCACCTAAAATGTGACAAAAGCGACCCTGAATCCTTTTTTCATGAAATGTTTTCATTAAACAGACCATGGTGAAAATTAAACAATGGCACTGCGACCATTGAGACAATGGTGATAGACAGCTGACTCCACGACTGTAACAGTGGGAATCACACATTTTCATTGCTGAAATCCACAATAAAACTGGCTGCCTACATACACATCCTTTTGTGCAGTCATTATATCTGCCTACATTTTCTCTAGAGGATCTTGCTCTGCTTAAAGGGGGGGCTATCTAAAGAGGAGGTAGTGGAAGCCATAACTAGCCTCTCCTTGTTGAAAACCATCCAGATAGGATAGCTACCTAGGCAAAGTTCAATAAAACAGGAAAAGCATGTGTCACTGCAGTACTATATGTAGCTTTCAAAGAAGTTGAAGATACTGGCCCAGTACAGTCCATCTCTGAAAGGGCTGCTGTCTCTCTCTGCTCTAAAGATGCCAATGACATGCTTCCCTGCTTAGCTATCACTGCATAACCCTCATTAATTTAGATGTTGAAATTCTAGTTAATATTCTTGTGCATAAGTTATGTGACGTCCTTGCTCAACCATTTACACCAGGTGGGCTTGGTGCCTGGTCACTCATCTAGGAATCACCTATGTACATTGTCACATCTGATGTAGATTTCCCAGGCCAATTAGACAGACCCCCTTTCCTTCTCGTTAGATATCAAAAAGGTTTTTGATCATGTAGAGTTGAGTGACCTTTTTAGAACCCTTGGGAGTACAAGACATAGATGAGCATTTATATCCAAGGTTCTCTGGTGTACCCAAATGCAAACATTAATTGTATTTGTTTCCAGAGTGAATATCATTGAACGAGGCACCTGCCAGTTCTGTCCCTTATCACTTCATCTCGTTTCCATGCGCTTTACAGAACAGATGCTGACCCTTACTAAGCCAGACTCCACATAGGTATAGTTGTTTCAAGTCTGAACCACCGTCCATGACCCATATCACTATGAGAGCCTGTTCTGGTGACCTGGACATGTGATGTGTCCCTGGTGGTCTTAGATATCTAAGTGCCGTCTGAAGAAAATTGTTAAAGAAAATCTGCCTCTTGTAACCAAAACCAAGTCTGATTCTGCAACATGAAAATATCTCAACCTGTCCTTTTGGGGGTGGAAACTATGAAAATGACGGTGGCACCCATGTACAATTAAATTTTGGAATGTTAGTGTGGCCTCTAGGTGGCAGAGTGCACCCTGCTCAAGTAGGGACCACAATCTTAGTCAGAGCAAGTCACAACACTGCCTAAATTACCCTGTGCTCCCCCTCGGTTAGGTTGACATAGAGCAGGCAGGGTTAACCTAGAAGGCAATGTGTAAAGTATTTGTGCAATAACTCATACAATAACACAGTGAAAACATAACAAAGGGTACTCCACACCAGTTTAGGAGAATAGATAATATTTATCTGAATAACCATAAGACCAAAATCAAAAAAATCCAATATGCAAAATTCAAGATATCACTTTTTAAAGGTTTAAATTAGTCTCAATCCTTAAGAATCTGTGGTTGTATCCTTGTTGGAAAGTGTATTATTGGTAAGGGCAGGTAGGTACCTACACTTAGCATAGACCACAACTCTCCCACTTGTGTTCAGTCAGGGTCTCAATAAATTAAGACCGGCTCAACCCTTGGTAGCTTGGCAATGAGCAACAAGGCTTAACTTAGGAGACAAAGGGCCTCATTACGAGGCTGCCGTTCTTTAGATGGGTTGATGGCATGTAGAGGTCTCAATCAAACAGGATGGCACTGATTGCAGGTTTTACCACCAATAAAAGGCTAGCAAAGAACAGGTGCAGGGGGCCATGGGGGCCACTGCACTGCCCATGCACTTGGTATGGGCACGGCAGGGGTCCCCCTGCCCAGCACTAATGCAATGTTCACTGTTGACTATGCAGACAGTGAACATTGTGAATGTGCTGATGCACCCTGTAGGCTACAGAATTTCTGCCGGCTCCATTTTTATCTGGAGACAATGCTGCCACCAGTTTCCCGCTATTTTCCGCTAGGCTGACGACTATAAACCTCGGTTTCCATCTGTCAGCCTAGCAGGAAACTTGGAATAGTTCCGGTGGGTGGTCACCACTACGGTGGCAGCCACACTGTCTGGAGTGTGGCAGACGGGTGTTCCAGTCAGCCAAACTCATAATCAGGTCCAAAGTATGTAAAGCATCCAAAAATCACAACACAATAATAAAATAAAATACAGGAAACCGTTTAAAAATCCCAAGACATTTTTAAAAAATAAGTTATATTTTTATCTTTAAATTGACAACAAAACAAAAAAAAAAGATAAGGCAAACCGGAGGTATGTATTTTTTAAGATTATGGGGGTCATTATGATCCCGGCAGTCGGTAGAAATGTGGGGGCAGTCCCGCCAAGAGGCTGGCGGTACATACCACCACATTATGACATTGGTGGGTTGGCTTAAGCCAACCCGCCAATGTACCATACCGACCACCATGGCGGTAGCAGCCACCGGGCCGGAAATACCATACTCCGACCCAGCAGCTGTGCTGTCCCGCCGGCGGCATTATGACTCTGCCTACCGTCATAGTTTTCGTGGCATTTAAAATGTCATGAAAAGCATGGCAGTAGACCCTACCAGTGACAGGGAATTCTTTTCCCGTCACTGATAGGAGAACCACCCACCCCACAACACTCCCCATACAACCTCCACCCCCTCCATCCACGCTCTCCCCTTCCAATCCTTCCCCCACACACGCACACTCGCAGGCACACACCACGGATTCACACACTCACTCACACAGGCATACATGCATTCATACATGCATGCATCCATTTATTCATGCACACATCCGTACACACATCCAAACTTACATGCAGGCATGCATTCACATTTGCATTCATACACGCAGTCTCACACATGCACACACACACGCAAGTAACACAACACCCTCATGTGCATGCAAACACACACTCACACATTCATGCACACACCCCCACACACACACAACCCTCACCCCCGTCCCCTGTCAGAAAACCGACTTACCTGAGTCCAGGGGGTCTTCCGGCAGGGGACGGGACAGGGTGATGCTACCGCCAGCAGCGCCTGCCAGCAGAACACCGTCAGGCCATATTATTTTCCTTAATATGGCCTGACGCGTCTACAGGCGTGGTGCTGCTGGTGGTAGCAGCCCCACCTTAACACTGTCTGCCAGCATGGCCACAGCCGCATTTCCACCTTTCTTGTGGTGGAAATTCAGCTGTGGTCATATTATGGCAGATGGATGTTGGCCACTGCGATGGTCTTTTGGCGGCTGTCACCGCAGCAGTGGGCGGCCCTTACTGCCAAAGTTAAAATGTGGGCCCAAATGTTTTTCAGCGCTTAGAAACTAAAAGCGGCAATCTGGACATCTGGTTGTACTCCACCAGGGCAAGGTCAAAATTTGAGGCCAACCGCGATGGAGCCCTGCTCGGCTAGAGTGAGCAAGAGGTGTTGGTCAAAGTTTTACTTTCTGACATAGGGCCAGATGTAGTAAGCATTTTTCATGGCGCAAACTGTGAAAATCGCAGTTTGCACCATGCAAAACGTGCATCGAGATGCACATTCCCATTTTGCGAGTCGGTACCGACTCACAAAATGGGAATGCGACTCGCAAATAGGAAGGGGTGTTCCCTTCCGATTTGCGACTCGCACCGCGATGCAGAATTGTTTTGTGACGCGAACGCGGTCGAAAAGCAATTAGAAGTTACTACCAGTGTCACACTGGTGGTAACCCATTCGCAAAAGGAAATTTGTGAATGTTGCCATAAATATTTTTTCAGAGCAGGCAGTGGTCCAATGGACCAATGCCTACTCTGAAAAACCGAAACCAAATGGTTTCATAGTTTTTTTATATTGCAACTCGTTTTCCTTTATGGAAAAAAAAAAAATGCTTTATTTAAAAAGCAGTCACAGACATGGAGGTCTGCGGTCTCCAGCAGGCCACCATCCTTGTGAGTGCAGGGAATCTCAATGGGGTCGCAAAGTGCGACCCACCTCATCAATATTAATGAGGTGGGTCTTTGCAACCCCATTGAGATTCGCAGACGGTGTCTGAGACACCGTTCTGCACCTGATTTTACGATTCGGAATTTTGGTACATCTGGCCCTTAGTCTTTTTTTCAGGACGAGTTTCTTCAGCGTGACAAAGTCATAAGTTGGATCTGACTTCCCTGGAGTCCTCTCCTGATACGTGTCACAGGAGACCTCAGTGAAGTATTCAACCTTCATACTTTGACAATTTTTTGTGACAGAGATCTTCGGCCATCCTGAACTTGAAATTGGATCTGACCTCCCTGAAGCCCTCTTCAGATACACTGCTTGGGAAGCCTAATCCAAATTTTTATGTTCGGACTTTGTCACTTTTTTGAAGCTTTTTGTCTCCAACATCAGACCACCCTCCAAAGCAAGCTGATTTTGAGTTGATATCGTTGGATTGTTTTTTTCGCGAGCCCCCGGTGGATTCCTGGAAGTCCAGGGCTCCGGAGCTTTTCAGCGGGACGAACCTGCAAGTCAGGCTGGGTCAAGGTCGACATAAGCCTGTTGGCTCATGAAGTAGAGTCAGTTCACTTGTGGAGCTTTTTTCCTAGAGTTCTCCAATCTTCTTCAAACTTCTGGATCTTCTTCTAAAAAGTATTTAAAAGTCCTTTCGGAGTCCACAACATACACCAAGGTTCCAGAAGTTCTGAGTTGCTCCTTGAAGGCTTTGACTCCAACTCCCAGAACGCACCTGGTTCAAATCCACAAATGACCACTAGCCACTGGTCAGCTGGTCAATTCCTTTAGGGCGTGATGCAGGGGACTCTGGTCAGCTACTTTCTACCTGTAGCAAACAGGGAGTCCCTTCTTGAAGCAGTTGACACGCAAAGTCTTCTTAGTGGTGAAACCCTAGTGTGCAGATGGTGCATTCCTTCAGAGTGCAGAGTCCAGAAGGAGATCAGAGGTCCAGCAGAGCAATCCTTCTTATTCTTGTCTTGTTCCTTGTATGGATCTGAGGTGTGTGTGCAGCTCTGCCATATTTATCCTTGCTCCTCGGCTGGAAAGCAGGTGGGGGGCAACTGTCCAGTCACAGACAGGCCACCACCCTTTTGGATGACCACTTCCTGGGAAGTGTGGCAAAAATCAATCCCAGGGAGCAACATTCCTCAAAAAGCCAAAGTAGCAGAAATTCAATCAGGTTAGGTCAGTGGGGCTGGTGGTGGAACCATCAGAGCGCCTCCGCCCGCAGCACAACTACTGCTGGATTTTTGCCCAAAGTGTGACAGAATTCCGGCAGTACCCATAATATGGTGGGTGGGGGACTGCCAGCACTGGTGGTCTCCTGGGGCCTGCAGCTTTGCAGATCTTCATGGAAGACCACCAAAGTCATAGTAAGGGCGAAAGTATCTGCATGTTAGCCTATGGAGCCCATTCACTACAATGCGGAAAAAACTATTTAGCTATTTTTCTCTCACCAGGGCTTATAAAACAAATTTTATAAAGTCCCTGCTTGTAGTTGCACTATTAGTGCACTACCTATGCTGAGGTCCCTAAACCTTCATGCCCAAACATATAAAAGGATTGTGCAGAAAGGTTGATACAGCCAATTAAAATTAGCCAAATTTGCATAATCTATTTTACACAGAGCACTGACCCTGGGACTGGTTAGCAGTACCTAGGGCACAGCCAAGAGTCAGTAACCACCAGTATCTGTCCAAAAGGTTTGGGGTGACCAGGGCAAAATTAGGACTTTACTACACTGCCCCCTTAATGAAAGGTGATGGGTACTTACCTACACCCTGTCAGTCCTCATCAGTTAAGTGGAAAAACCTGGAAAGGCCATCTGCATTGTCATGTGTTAGAAATGGGGACTCTGGTTGGCAGTCAGTTTGTGCTCTGTCCAAGCAGGGACCCTCACTCTGATAAGGGAAAGAGAGATACACACCTAGGATAACCCCTACTCACCTCCTTGCTACCTTTGCACAAGCAGTCAGGCTTATATAAGAGGCAATGTGTAAAGTATTTGTACCAACATACACAGTAACACAGTGAAAACACCACAAAAGGACTCCACACCAGTTTAGAAAAATAGTAAATACTAATCTAAATCCAACAAAATCAAAATGACAAAAAAACAACATTCACAGCAAACATATGATTTTTTAAAGTAAAAAGAATCTTAATCCAGTGGAAATCAATGGATGCATTGTTTTAGCACAAAGCACCTAGTATGCGTCAAAAATAAAGCCACATGGGTGAGCATATGTCAGAAACATAAGCGATGCGTAGATTCCTTACTCGCAAATGGGGAAGTGCATCAATTCTTTCTCCACCAGGCAAGCAATGTTTCCTCACAAAGGAAGAGATGCGTCGATTTCCAAACAAGCAGCCTCAGCCTCAGGGCTGCGCAGTGATATTGCATGTTTTGATGCTCAGGGACAATGTGTTGAAAATCCAGACGCACAGCAGTGCTGAATCAGTGCTTAGCTGGTGATGCATCAATTTTACCGGTGATGCATTGATTTTTCAGCCACAGTGTGGGCACTGCATCAATTTTTCTGCTGCTCGGCTCAGGGGCGTGGATTTTCACCTTGGGTTCATCAGCTTTTTTTTTCAAGGGCCCAGAGACTAGACGTGGCACCACTTGGCAGGGTAGGGGTCTCTGCAAGAGAGTCCAGGTGCTGCCAGATGATTTATTTGATGGCCCTGATACTTCAGAACATGGTGCAAGCTCAGTCCAAGCCCATGGAGAATCTTCTAAGACAGAAGCAAGAACTGCAGGCCAACACAGCAAAGCACACACAGCAAAGGGGCAGCACACCTCCTCGAGCTCTTCAACTCTCCTCTTTGGCAGAGGTTCCTCTTGATCCAGAAGTATTCTAAACATCTGGGATTTTGGGTCCGCTCCTCATACTCATTTCTACCTTTGAAGTAGGCAAACGTCAAAGGAAAGTCTCTGTTATTTACAAGATCCTGCCTTGCCCAGGCCTGGCCCCATGCACACACCATGGGGTTGGAGACTGCATTGTGTGAGGACAGGCACAGCCTTTTCACGTGTAGGTGTAGGCTCCACCCTCTCGACTCTAGCCCAGGAGACTCATCAAAATATACAGGACACACCTCAGTCCCTTTGTGTCACTGTCTAGAGGAAATTCACAAACAGCCCAACTGTCAGTCTGACCCAGCCATGGATTCCACAGGCAGGCAGAGGCACAGAATGGTTTACGCAAGAAAATGCCTACTTTCTAAAATTGTCATTTTCAAACAGACAATCTAAAAATCAACTCTACCAAAAGATGCATCTTTAAATTGTAAATTCAGAGACCACAAACTCTGTTTCTCTATCTGCTCACAATGGGAAACCGCACTTAAAGGATATTTAAAGGCAGTCCTCATGTTAACTTATGAGAGAGATACACCTTGTAATAGTGAAAAACGACTTTGGCAGTATTTCACTATCAGGACATGTAAAACTCATCAGTACATGTTCTATCTTTTAAATTCACCGCACCCTGCCCATGGAGTTACCTAGGGCCTACCTTAGGGGTGACTTACATGTAGTGAAAGGGAAGGTCTGGGCCTGGCAAGTGAGTACATTTGCCAGGTCAAATTGGCAGTGCACGACTGCACACACAGACACTGTAGGAGCAGATCTGAGACATGTTTAGAGGGCTACTCATGTCGGTGGCACAATCAGTGCTGCAGGCCTACTAGTATCATTTGATTTAGAGGCCATGGGTACCTCTTGTGCACATTACTAGGGACTTACTAGTAAATCAAACATGGAAATCATGGATAAACTAATCACCTATACAATTAACACAGGGAGCAAATGCACTTTAGCACTGGTTAACAACAAAATCAGGTCAGAAAAAATAGGAGGAAGGAGGCGAAATGTTTGGGGATGACCCTGCAAAAAGGGCCACGTCCAACACATGGGCAGTCCCAGGTCCATGCTCCACTGTGAACTCCATACCCTGTAGGGAAATGGACCACTTTAACAGTTTGGTGCTGTCCCTGCTCATCTGCATGAGCCATCTGAGAGGTCTGTGGTCAGTTTGAACACAGAGGAAAGTAGCAAGCAGGCGTGGCCTCAACTTCTTCAGGGACTAAACCACAGCAAAGGCATCCCTCTTAATGGCCCTCCACCTTTGCTCTCTGGGGAGCAGTTGTCTGCTGATGAAGGCAATTGGCTGATCCTGGCCCTCTTCATTTACTTGTGCTAACACTGGACCAAACCCTGTCTCTCAAGCATCATTTTAACACTATGAACTATTTGTTATAGTAAGGGGCCAGTAACACTGGTGCTGGACACTTAGCCTCCTTCTGAGTGTCAAAGGTGTTTGCGGCACTCTGGGTTGCAAAATACCTTTTTGTGCTGCTTCTTTGAGGTGAGTTCTGTCAGAGGGGCCACAATGGTCCCATAATTCTGAACAAACCTCCTGTATTACCCAGTCAGACCCTGACCTGAGTCTGTGTTTTAGAAGCCTCCCAATCCAGGATGGTCTGGATCTTGGGCTGGAGAGGCTTTACATGGCTTCCACTTACGAGGTGGCCCAGGTACACCACTGAACTCTGCCCTATTCGGCATTTGCTTTCCTTGATAGTCTGACCTACCTGGAGTAGGCCTGAAGCACTTTCCTCTGGTGGACCAGGTGATCCTCCCAGGTGGAACTAAATACAGGTATATCATCCAGATAAGCCTCACTGAAAGATTCCAACCCAGACAAGACTCTGTTCACCAACCGTTGGAAGGTGACAGGGATATTTTTCAAACCAAAGGGCATTACCTTGCATTGAAATGGCCCTCTGGGGTGGGGAATGCTGACCCCTCCTTAGCTCCTGGACTTAAGGCAATATGCTAGTATCCTGAGGTCAAGTCAAATGTGCTCAGAAACGTAGCAGCTGATCAGCTCTAGGTATTGGGTGAGCATCAGTCTTAGTGACTGGATTTAAACTTCTGTAGTTTACACAGATTCTTAGCTCTTTCTTCCCACGTTGTGAATTAGTTTTGGGTACCAGCACCACTGGACTGGTCCAACGACTATCAGAGGGCCCAATTACCTTCAACTCCAAGAGCTTCAGTTTTGATGTTGGCTCCGACCTGGTCTGACAACCTGTACAACTTGTTTTTGACAGGTCAGCTGTCACCAGTGTCAATGTCATAGACACACCAATTGGTGAGTGAAGGGGTCAGAGAGAACAGCCCAGCAAACTGTTCCAGTACTTGTCTGCAGTCTTTCTGCTGCTGGGCTGTCAGTTTGAGAGAGAGTACTATTCCCTTTACTGGCCCCATCCTGTGCATTGTTGAATAGGAGGTCTGGCAGAGGTTCACTCTCCTCCTCCTTTGCCTTATCTGCGACCATAAGCATGGTCATGTCTGCCCTGTCCTAGTAGGGTTTTAGCCTGTTCAGATGTAGGATCCTGTGAGGATTCCTGGGGGTACCAAGGTCCACCAGGTAGGTGACCTCACCTTTCTTCTCCAAAATTGGATAGGGCCCTATCCACTTGGCCTGAAGTGCCCTAGGAGCCAAAGGCTCCAAAACCCACACCAGCTGACCTGGGTGATACCTAGGCATGGTAGTCTTCTGGTCATGCCAGAGCTTTAATAGCCCTTAGGCTGGCCTCCACGTTGCTGCTTCCCTTCTTCATATACTCAGCCATGCGTGAACGCACGCCCAGCACATAATCAAGCACATTCTCCTTGGACTCTTTGAAAAGCTTCTCCCAAGACTCTCTCACCAAACACAATGGGCCTCTTACATGGTGCCCAAACAGTAACTAAAAGGGGCTGAATCAAACTAATGTTTGTGGTACCTCCCTGTATACAAACAGGAGGCAAGGTAGGAGAACATCCCATCTCCTCCTGAGTTTGTCAGACAAACCCATTATTTTGCCCTTCAGGGTCCTGTTAAATCTCTCCACTAGACCATTAGTCTGTGGATGATAGTGGGTGGTGAACTTATAGGTAACACCACACTCATCCCAAATTGCTTTCAGATAGGCAGACATAACGTTTGAGCCCCTATCTGAGACCACCTCCTTTGGGAATCCTACCCTGGTGAACTTACCAAGCAGGGCCCTAGCCACTGTGAGAGCAGTGATGATTCTAAAGGGTATTGCCTCTGGATACCTGGTGGCATGGCCCACTGCCACCAAAGTGTGTCTGTTAGCTGAGGCAGTTGGTGGGTCTAGAGGACCAACAATGTCAATCCCCACCTTCTCAAAGGGAGTCCCAACCACTAGCAGTGGTATTAAGGGAGCCTTTCACTTGCCCCCTGTCTTGCCACTGGCCTGACAGGTGACACTGGAGCTGCAAAACATCTTTACATTTTATGACATGTGGGTTCAGTAAAAATGGTTGACCAACCTGTTCCAGGTCTTGGTCTGTTCCACATGTCATGGCTTGGAGTTAAGAGGAATTCTCTATAATTCTGGGGGACCATCTCTCCTGGTTGTCACTGGTTTGGGGTCCCTTGCCTCAGTGTAGAGAACTCTATCCTCCCAATAAACCTTGCGGGACCCACTGACGTCCTCTTGTTCTTGCCTGGAGGACGTCTGCTTCAGGCCCTCAAGAACCTCAAGAGTGGGACACTCTCTTTGTCCCTCGCACAACTCTTCTCTTGTGGGCCCACCTGCCCCTTACTAATCTGTCAAGTCAGGCAGTGCTTGCAGGGGAGTGGTCCTAAGAGGTCAGACCCTCCAACTGAGGACTGCATTCCTCCTGAACCTCTATACTTTTTGGGGCTGGCAAGCCAGGCATTGTGCCCTTTCTTTTGCCCTTGGAGGCTGACTCATTGGTCCAGGATCCAAGTGTCCAACACTTTCCTGTTGTGCTGCCTGTGACCTGGTCACAGCACACACCCATTCAGGAAGATCCAGCATCTATGCATGGACCCTTCTTTCCACTGTTGACCATTCATATGTTTCCAGATCATTTCCCAGCAGATACTCTACTAGATGGGTAGGAGGTACAACCACCTTTTTAGAGCCAGACATACCACCCCATTCTAAGATCACCATTGCCATAGGATGGAGCTTGGTTCTGCTGTCTGCATATGTCACCTGGTGGAATACACCAGGTAGGACCTGCCCTGAAGAAACCGTTTTTCTATGACCACAGTCACACTGGCTTCTGTTTCTCTTAAGGCCTCCACCTCCGCCCCATTGACTTTAGGCCTCTGTCTGTACATCTCCATGCTGGGAGGTAAGGTGGCCATGCCTACAATTTCTACCCCACCCATGGACACTAAGGTGACCTCTGTGTACCCTGATCCCATCCCTGGGCAAAGTCCACCCCACACCTACACCATCAATCCCATGGGACTGCCCACCAGTGGGGGGCTTCTTAGAGCAGACAGCATCCCCACTTTTGTGTCTAGGCTGGTCACACTCAAAACACTTGCTGTCTTGGCAAGTTCTTAAAACTTTTTGCCCTTAACAAGATCTTAATGATTGCCCTGGTACCCCTTCCCCTTAGAAGTGGCATGGCTCGGGGCTCCCTATCCCTGTGAATGTTTTGTGGACTCTTGTGAGGACTCCTTGGACCTTTTATCACCTTTCCCTTGCTTCTTCCCCTGAAAAGACATTGTCCTCCCTTTTTCTGATCACCCCCTTGGGATTTGTTGTTAACTCTGGTTCTAGCTATTCATCTGCTGCCTCCCCCAGCTCTCTGGGGTTGGTCAACTTAGAGTTAACTAGATACTGGCACAACCTCTCTTGGAAACAATTAGTTAGAAGGTGCTCCCTCACAATCAAATTGTATAGCCCCTCATCGGTAGTTATCTTGTTGCCCTGAATGCAGCCCTCTAGTGCCTTTACTGAGATGTCCACAAAATCAACCCAGGGCTGGGTAGCTACCTTCTGGGTTTCCCTGAACTTGAGCTTGTATGGCTCTGGCATCAGACAAAACTTCCTGGTTAAGCACTTCTTCATACTGGGAAAGGGATCTGTTTCCTCCTCCCATATGGTTGGGAGCCTATCCCTCCTAGATATTGGAGTCAACTCCCATAGGAGTCAACCCAATATTTGGCACAACCCTTCCCATCCTGAGAGCCCTTTCAAAGGCTATCAACCACTTGTCTATATCATCCCCCTCCTGGTACACAGGGACCACCCTCTTAGGTAATCTGAGATAAAACTTACCACCCCAGGACTTCGCAGAGTCTTCTGTGCTGCCACCATCTATTTGTTCTGGTCTTGCCCACTTTTTCTTTTCTAGGGTCACCCTTTCTACCTTCAAAGCTATAAGGGCCATCTGGACTTCCAGCTCTCTCTCTATGAGTGGCAGGTTTTCTCCTTCTAAAAGGTCCCCTTCCCCCAACTAGCCTTGGGGACTGTATGGAGTGAGGACCTGTCTCCCTCATCCTCCTCACTAAGGTTTAGATGGCCTCCCTCCCCTCAATGGTTTGAACTGTCATCCTCCTCCACTTTGCCTTCGTTGGAGCTTCATCTGTGCCTACCTCTTCGGTCTCTGCCCAGGCTGCCAGGGACTTGACCAAAACATTATTTTTTAGATTGGTGGCTGCAGGCAACCCCCTCTCAGCACACAACCCCCTAAGATGGACTACTGTAAATGTGGGTAGGCTAGCCAGATCAAGCTCTATGGTTCCCTAGTTTTGTGTCACAGAAAAAAGATTTTTGAAAAATTGAAATCAAGAATTTAGAAAAATCTCATTAATTGAAATTAGTCCAAATTAAAAATCAAAAACCATTTTTGCACTAAGACAATTTAGAGGTTTTTACTTTGTTTTACTTAAAACTGTAGTGTGATACTGAACACAAAAATGTTGGAAAGTGGATTTTTAGTAAGGGCAGGTAGGTACCTACACTTATACATAGACCAAAATTCCCACTTAGGTCCAGTCAGGGTATAAATAAATTAATCCTGTCTAAATCCTTAGTAGCTTGGCAACGAGTAAAAAGGCTTAAACAAAAGGCCTCATTTTGAGTTCGGTGGGCAGCTGAGGCTGTCTACCAAACTCCTGAGGAGGGAAAACCGCCACTCCGGTTTTCCATCCACTAGCCCTATTATGAGTTTCCTGTTGGCCCAGTGGGAAACAGGCCACAACATAGACAATGTTGCTGTGCGTCGGGTGTGACAGCACCTGTCGTGCTTTTCACTGCCTGTGATTCAGGCAGTAAAAAGCGCGATGGGACTGTCCCTGGGGGCCCCAGCGCTGCCCCTGCCAAGTGCATGGGGAGTGCACGGGCCCCCATAAGACCCTCGGCACCCCGCCCCTCCAGCCTTTGCATGATTGTGGAACCAACCTGTAAAAGCCAGAAAAGAGGGGACTCATAATCCCTGGCAGATTAAGACCGCCTGCACCGCCAGGCTGTCGACCAGCAGAAACCTGGCGGTGGTGGCGGTCGGACGTGGTGTCTCCACCACGATCATAATGTGGAGTCCAGACCGCTGCTTTGGCAGTGGTCTGACCACCACCACAAGGCTGGAGGTTCCAGGACCGCCAGGCTCGTAATGAGGGCCTAAATGTGTAAGGTATTCAAAAATCACAAAACAGTAAAAAAATAAAACACAGGAAACAGTTTAAAAAAACTTTTATATTTATAAAAATAGATTGTATTTTTATCTTTAATTTGACACCAAAACAAATAAAAGGGAAATGGAGATATGAATTTTTAAAGTTTAAATGTTTTTAGCTAAAAATCTAGACATCTGGTTGGACTCAACTGGGGCAAATCCAAAATTTGAGGCCAAAGGCAATGGAGCCTGGCTCCACCATAGTGAGTGGGAGGCCTTTGTCAAAGTTTTACCTTCTGATGTAGTCTTTTTTTCAAGATACATTTTTTCACCAGGACAAAGTTGCAAGTTGGATCTGACCTCCCTGGAGCCCTCTTCGGATACACGTTGGAGGAGACCTTGGTGAAAAATTCTACCTTCAGACTTAAATGATTTTTTGTGATGGAAATGTTCATCCGGGCCGAACTTGAAATTGGATCCGACCTCCCTGAAGCCCTCTTTGGATACGCTGCAAGGGAAACCTCGGCCAACTTTTTACATTCAGACTTTGTAACATTTTTTGAGCTTTTTCTCTTCAACGTCAGACGACCCTCCAAAGCAAGCCGATTTTCCAGTCAACACCACTGATTGCCTTTCCATGAGTATCTGGTGGGTTTCTGGAAGTCTGGTGCTCCAGGGCTTTTTGGCAGGTTGACCCTGCAAGCCAGTCTTGATCACGGTTGACATAAGACAGCTTGACACACAATGTCGGGTCGGTCCACGTATGGAACTTTTTTCCAAAAGTTCTCCAAACTTCTGGATCTTCTTTCAGAAGGTCTTTGAAGGTCCTTCAGGAGTCCACAGCTCACCCCACGGTTCCAGAAGCTCTGAGTTGCTCCTTAAGGAATAGGACTCCAACTCCCCAGAATGCACCTGGTTCAAATCCA
Source organism: Pleurodeles waltl (assembly GCF_031143425.1). NCBI lineage: Eukaryota > Metazoa > Chordata > Amphibia > Caudata > Salamandridae > Pleurodeles > Pleurodeles waltl. The sequence goes on along the minus strand of NC_090439.1, from coordinate 947,098,794 downwards.
AAAAATGACCACTAGACACTGGTCAGCTGGTCAGTTTCTTCAGGGCTGGATGCAGGGGACTCTGGTCAGCTAATTTCTACCTGTACCAAGCAGGGCGTCCCTTCTTGAAGTAATTGAAAACAGGCAAAGTCCTTTTTGTGGTGAAGCCCAAGTGTGCAGCTGGTGCAGTCCTTCAAGTGCAGTGTCAAACTAAAGGTCAGGGATCCAGCAGGGCAGTCTTTCTTCTCATCTTTGTTCCTGGTAGGGATCTGAGGTGTGGGTGAAGCTCTGCTATATTTTTCCTTGCTCCTTGGTTAGAAATCAAAGAGGGGGCTGTCCAATCACAGACAGGTCACCAGCCTCTTGGATGACCACTTCCTGAGAAGTGTACAAAATCAATCCCAGGGAGCAACAATCCTCAAAAATCCAAAATGGCAGAAATTCAATCTAGGAGGTTAGGTCTGGCTGATCCCACCCATTGGTGTGGCTAAGTTTGCCTTAACACACCCCTTTCCAGCCCTCTCCTAACCTAAACTGGGGGCACTTGACTGTCTGGTTTTGCAGTAAATAGAGGAGGTCCAAGTGCTGGACCAAATGTCCTTCCTTTCTTTGAAGTACAGTTGGCTGCTCTCTCCCCATCCTGTTTCACCATCTGCGGAGTGAGTTCTCCTCCCTTAGGCACTTCCTTTGTGTTCAGCCCAGGCCACTTTATACTTCATCAAGCCAGCCTGGCTACGCTGCCATAGGCGGGCCAATCAGCGAAGGGCACTACAGAGATCAAACTGACAACTTTCAGGTAGAGTTATAAGACTCTTTCCCTTAGTTAGTTATATTAAATTCCACAATGGCAAGTTGTTGGATTTATTATACAATAAGCTGGATGCCAAACTTGAAACATTTAGCTCATTTGGAGAATTTATTATTTACAAATAAAAGAACTGATTTATACTTTTTTAGCACCGCATTTGCGTAATTTCTTTGAAGCAAAAGTGGTACAAACTTACAAAATATAATTGAATTTTGTACATTTGCGTCTCTTTTGCATAAAAAAATTACGCAAACGCAGTGCCAAAAAAGTATAAATCAGGACCAAAGTCTCCCAATGTTAAGCTATGGAGCCCATTCACTATATTGGGGTAAAAGGAATGTAGGTATATTTCCCTCACCACAGCATATAAAACATGTTATATAGAGTACCTGCTTATAGTTACACTTCACACAACCCTGGGGGCACATAGGGCACACCTTAGGGGTGACGTATGTAAGAATAAGGTGGTTTGAAACTTTGAAAGTACTGGGTGCACTACCTATGCTGGGGTCCCTAAACCTTCATGCCCTACCATATACTAGGGATTTATAGGTAGGTTGAGACAGCCAATTATAATCAGCTTAATTTGCATAATCCATTTTACCCTGAGCACTGACCCTGGGACTGGTTAGCAGTACCCAGGGCTCAGCCAAGAGTCAGTGACCAACAATATCTGTCCAAAACATTTAGGGGTGACCAGGGACTTTTCAACAATCCTTTTAGCAAACAGTATCAAGGATGCATCAAACATAATAACGCAGAAGGTCTGCAGAGGAGGAGATGCATCGAAAAGTAAAGCACTGTATTGATTTTTCCGGCACAGCAAGGCGATGCAGCAGTTTCCAGAAGCACAGCCTTGGTTCCTCACTCTGATGCTGAGATATTTTGCCACCCAGGGACGATGCGTGGAAATTCCAGAGTGCATTGAGCAGATGCAACAAGTGCTGCATTGAACCAGCAGGCAATGCAGTGATCTTTCAGCTACGAAGCAGGATCCCTGTGGGGGGTTATCAGTCCTATGTGTGAGTTCAGGCCATAGGACTTTGAAGTGTAAGAGAGAGCTCCTCCAACATTCCTGCACAGGGAGACCCATCAGTTTGCAGATGAACATAGATACAGCTGAGTTGTCTCTATTTATGGCTGTCTGGGTGGAATGCACAAAGGGGGCTGTCAACCAGCAGAGACCAGAGGTGCATTGGAGACAGGCTGTAAGGTTGAGATGGTAGAAAGTGCTGAGAAATGCCTACTTTCTAAAAGTAAAAAGAACAGATGATGGACGGAATGCTGAACAATGCAAACATTCACCCCCAGTCAAAAAGATCTGGGTTTAATGCATCATGTTTTTGCTCACCACTCCACTCCAGTTCAGACCCAGCCATATGCAAACCAGTCTGCACCCTGTCCCTCATAGGATCAGTCCAACCCGAACTGCCAAGCCAGGTCTTCACTGGACTGTAACCAAGCATCCTAGGACCGGTTTCAGGATATCACCCTTCATCAGCTAGACTAGCTTGAATCCAGTGGCGCAGTAAGCACGGACTCCATATCTGGGCATACCCTTCCCACTTTGGGCAACAAATGCAAAAAGAACAGATGATGGATGGAATGCTGAACAATGCAAATATTCACCCTCAGTCACAAAGATCTTGGTTTAATGCATCATGTTTTTGCTCACCACACCACCCCAGTTTGGACCTAGCCATATGCAAATCAGTCTTGACCCTGTTCCTCATGGGAACAGTGCAGCCCGATCTCCTAAGCCAGGTCCTTCCTGGATGGGAAACAAGCATTCTAGGACCAGTTTTAGGATATCACCCTTCATCAGCTAGGCTAGCTTGAATCCAGTGGTGCTGTGAGCATTTCTGAAATAGTACTGTAAAATCCACCTTCCCCAGTAAGTAGGATTTCTCACTACCAATCCAACCATACCAAACATGACAAGTCAATTCCTCTCAGATCAGAAATTACCACTTAAAATAATTTCTAATCCTAGCCTATGAGAAGAGCAGGCTTCACAGTAGTGAAAAACAACTTCTTTTTTTTCACTAACAGGACACATAAAAGTTATAAATACATGTCCTGCCTTTTACTTACATAGCACCCTGCCATATGGGTTACCTATTGCCTACCTTTGGGGTGACTAATGTGTAAAAAAAGGGGAATTTAAGGCTTGGCAGTACTTTTAAATGTATGTTTACCTACATGCAATGTATTTGCTGTTATTGAAGATTCCTGGTTCAACTCCCGCACTTTTAACTTCCGATTGTCATAGTTGTGCTGTGAACCTTTAACATTTTGGTTACTGTTACCCCTGTTTGTGTGTTCCCTTTGTTATTTTATTTCTCAATTTTTCTTCTGCCACCAGTGGAGCACACAAATCTCCTTAAAGATGCATATTCTCTTTATGGTGCTAGTGATAGATCCTGTCCTGGCGCTTAGGTCCAAGGACGAGCCTAGCTTCTGAGTTGTGCATATGTAGCAATTTAGCCAAAGAGTAAGCTGGTAGACTGAAAAAAACATTGCAGTAGTCCAAACAGGACATTATGCGAGTTTGGACAATGGTATTTTGGGAGAATTTTAATTAATGATTTCAATAGAAAGAAACATGTACTAGAAGATTTCTAATATATAAAGAGAAAATGACTCCTAAATTGCATGCTGTTGCAGCCGGTAAAGGAGTGGTACCATGGTCATCAGGCCACCAGTTGGATCTGTAGCCAAAGAGTAGAAATTCAGGGCCTAATTATGACCCTGGTGGTCACCAGACTGCCAGGGTCACGGTTGCGGTCAGACTGTGACATTATGACTGTGGTAAAAGCACCACGGTTGGATTTCGAGCACTGCCAGGTTGCTGCCAGGTGATAGCCTGGCGGTCTCGGCGGTTGTAATCCTCCAGGGCAGAGCTGCATGCAGCACTGCCCTGGGGATTACGAGTCCTCTTTCTGCCAGCCTTTGCATGGTGGTAGCCCTGCATGCAAAGGCTGGCAGAAACAGGGTGCGGAGGCCCCATGAGGGTCCATGCGCTTGGTATTGGCAGAGCAGGGGCCCCCATGGGTAGCACAGCTGTGCTATCCACTGCCCGAATTGCGGCAGTGGGAAAGTGCCACTGGTTCTGCTGCACCTGCCGCACCCACCGCACCGCCATGTGGTGCCAGCTCGAATGGTCCCTGTTCATCGCAGGGCCGGCAGGCAGAAATGCTTTTCAACACGCCGGTCCTGCAGTGAATTCTTTATGGGGCGGGCAGTGTTCAGACTGCAATGGCGGTCTACCAGTGGTTTGAGTTTGGCAGACGACCTCTGCCGCCCGTCAAACTCAGAATGAGGGCCTCAGTCTTGTCTGTATTGAACTGAAGAGAGTTGTGTCCATCTTGCATTCCTTGAGCTGCATATGTAGCAAATGCAGCGTGATCTATATGGGTGATAACTTGGTTATCATCCACATACACAAGGAAACAAAGTTGAAAGGAAGGAGAGCTAAAGCAGCGACATAAAGATTGAGAAGAGTTGGCTAATTTGTGAACCTTGAGAAACTCTGCAGTTTATAGTTTTCATGGCGGAGTGAAAGGCAGCATGCTATCTGCCTGTGCAAGAAAAGAGACTTATCAAGATGAAGCAGCTTCTTTGGTTGCAAAATGCAAAAGTTGATCCTGTCATTTCATGTTGAACGCCTCAAAAAGAGGATTATTGTAGTTGATTCCATCATCTAGTATTTAGCAGATGTCCTCCATTGTTTACACCAGTACTGTTTTCAAACTGTTTCTAGGACAAAAGTCTGACTGAAGATGTAGTGTGACCAAAATGAATTAATGACTACCAAGACACAGAGGTAGAAAACGTATTTCCCTGCACTTTTTAAGCATATTAAGGGCTTTCTGTCACCATCTTATTGTTTAATTGGTCTTTTAAGTTCTTTGCATTATTTTAACTTGAAGGCTCCACTCCTGCACTTATCATGGAACTTCATATATAATGATTGCATTTTCAGCCTTTATTATGTTTGCTTTCTTTTAGTTTATTTTGTTAGCTTGCGCTTTTATTTTAATTCCATCTTTGTTCCCATTATGACCATAAGGAGCGTAGCCTTCCAGTTGTGTCGAGGCTATTCCAGGCTCCAATTTGGCATTACTTTGGCCACTCGGTTTTTAGAGTTTGCTGAGTGTAGGCAGCCCTGCATTGTGGGCTTCTGGGTACTTTTTTGCATTTCCCTTGTGCTAGCGTGGAGATTTGTTCATTTAAAATCTTGATTTACCATTATAAGGGAAAAACCCATGCTGCCTACTCTTCTCATGTTGGTGGATCTTTGATGCTGGTGGAGATTAAGCAGGAGCTGTACATCACATTAGATTATCATAACAATTTCTAGTCTATTTTAGTCAATAAAGAGAGTTTAGTTTGAGTTAAAGGTTTTATTATTCAAATCTTTTAGTAGTTCATTTTTGTTAAAGTTTCAAAATAGAATTCATTATTCTCAATCATTAGAATTTTCTGTTAGAAAATAAATAATCACATTAATAATCAATAAATCGCAATAAAATGCATTAAGCATGTTACATAAAGGAAATAAACCCCAGTTCAGTCCCAGAAACCCAGAAACTATTCCAAAATTGAGAGAAATCTTGATGCATAAAGCTTCAGAATCAAAGGTCGACTCAATAATTCAGTAATCAATCAAATCAGAATTCCTCATGAAGACAAGTTCGGGAAACTCAGTAGAGTCTCCAGCATGAATATTATACGGTGAACGAGGTGGCCTACTCTAGGAACATGCACTATTGTAAACAAACAACCTCAATGTTGCAAGTTCTTGTTTCTTCTTCTTCCTTCAGATCCCCAATCAGCTTTCGCTGTGCCACTCAAAACGCTTTTACTCCCTGTTTTCTCACAGGAACACAAGAAACCTCAGTCAGTAACTTCCAAGGCTGCAACTATGATTTATTGTGTAACTATTTCTTCTAGTTTCTCATGGGTTAGCCTCCCTTTCAAGATGGAATTCCTGTGTGTGAACTTTCATATCTATCTGTCTAAATGACAAGTCTATTCATTAGATAATAGTAATTTTTTTAGAAGTAAAAACATCTGTATGAACGAGAAAAAAAGGATATTGTGTAACAACAATTCATTGTGAAAACCAAGTATTTCAAAGGGTCAAGATCAAGGTTTGTGCAGTTCGTTTAGTTAGTTAACTATAATGGAGGTCATTACAACATTGGCGGTAAAAGCCGCTTACCGCCGTGCAGAACACAGCCAACACACCGCTGCGGCCGCAGAATTCCGCCACAGCTATTACGACCCACATCTCGAAATCCGACAAAATTCAGACACCCGCACAAGTCCGTCACACCAAAGGTCGGTGATAAACTGGCGAAAACAAAACCTCCACTGTCACGCCATCAGAAATACGCCTATGCTATCACGACCCACAAATACACACGGCTGTCTTTCAAACGCGGTATTCCATTGGCGGTACACACCGCTGCACTCAAAATACACACACATACAAAACACCGCCACATTGGACAATTCGAAATACACACACCTGATACACATACACACACCACTCCCACACTCCCAATACAATATAAAACACACACCCACATCACCCACAAACCCTTACGACAACAAATCCCGAATGACAGCCAGAGAGAGACAGCACCAGCAAGAACACTAGCATCCACAGGCACACAACACCATCACCCACACTACTTCCACGCACAAAACACCACACACCACACACCACTACGTATCACCACACTTATCACCACATACACCACCCCACACATCACCTACACCACCCCATGGCACGGCAAAGACACCCCAGGTTCTCTGAGGAGGAGCTCAGGGTCATGGTGGAGGAAATCGTAAGGGTAGAGCCACAGCTATTTGGAGCACAGGTGCAGCACACCTCCATAGCTAGGAAGATGGAGCTATGGCGAAGAATAGTCGACAGGGTCAATGCAGTGGGACAGCACCCAAGAAATCGGGACGACATCAGGAAGAGGTGGAACGACCTACGGGGGAAGTTGCGTTCAGTGGTCTCAAGACACAACATTGCGGTTCAGCGGACTGGCGGCGGACCCCAACCTTCTCCCCCACAACTAACAACATGCGAGGAGCAGGTCTTGACTATTCTGCATCCTGAGGGCCTCGCAGGAGTCGGTGGAGGAATGGACTCTGGTAAGTCAAATCTTAACTATCATATCCCCCACCCTACCTGCATGCTATCACAGAACCCCACCCTCGCCCCCTCCCCTATTACTCCAACTCCTCACAAATGTACTAATAACACAAACCACACATCCCAACACCAAGCCCTGCATGACACAACAAAGCATGGACACCCATCACTAAAGCATGCCCACTGCACATACCATAACACCCCCCTCAAACATCATCACACAAGCCCCCACACAGAAATGCTAGCATTGGGGTACATGCTCACCCACCCATTGCCCACCATGACACACACAGATGCAATAATCATGCTTTTATACCCCTGCAGGACCACTACCCAACGTCACCAGACAGGAGGGTCCAGACATCTCCACCCCACCCATAGAAGAGGCCCACAGTGATGACAGCAGCTCTGTCCAACTGGATCCAGATTACCAGCCCGGACCATCGTGGGCCTCGGGACAGTCGGTTCCCCACACCCAGTCATACACCACCACAGACCTTCCACCCTCTGGTAACACCAGCACAGCACCCACCCAGCGGGCCCATACCTCCGTCCCCAGGACACGTCAATCAGCTGTGTGTCCACCACTACAGGGAACCCAGGATAACCCACCACCCCAACAACAACAGGGACCTGGGGGCAGTGGTAGTGGGCACACGGTCCAGGGGACAGAGGCACAGGAACACAGGGGAACTGGGAGGGCTGCTGTGCGACATGGGGCGGACAGGCCTAGGGAACCCACTCTCCACGAGGCCCCCTCCTCCATCATGGGAGCCTACCACCACTCCCAGGAGACGATGGCAACGGTACTGGCAAGTTTCAGGAGACCCAGCGGCTGCAGGAGGAACACTATTTGGGCTTCAGGGAGGAACTCAGAACCTTCAGCTCCACCCTGGGCACTATCGTAGGGGTGCTGAAGGAGATACTTAACACCAGGAGGGACACTGTGGCACTGCAAGGGGCCCCTGACACTAGCATGGACGATGAACTGCCCACTACCTTCGCCGGCGCTAGTGGACAGGATGCCCTGCCCCAGGACCACCACACCAGCACCCCACCCCCTGCAGACAGAGAACCACCCCTCAAACGGTCCCTGAGATCCAGGAACAAGACAGAGCACGATGCCAAGACCCCCGCCAAGAAATGAGACCACCCTGATTGTCATCCTACTGTCCCACTTTGTAACCCTGTCCATCTTGGAACTGCCCCAGCTCCACTTCCTATGCTCATCTGGGCAATGCACATGTGAGACTAATAGACTGGACTCTGCCGAGGACATTCCTCCACCATCACCCCTCACCATTTTACAACCCCCCTCCAAAATTGAGCACTTCAATAAACACCCTTGAACCACAAAACAATCTGGATTCAGTCTGTGATTTCGAAAATGTGTATTAGCAATGACAGTGACAAAATGCGTTTTCAAATGTAATGTCAACATACCTATGTCACACATCTCAAGTCCATGAGGAATCTAAGCAGATGACACACATTGTAAACCACACCTATGAAACCGTAAGGGAAATGTACAACTCAGTTACCATATACTGGGTGAAATTCGACAGACAGGATAGAGGTAGAAGTGTGAAAGTACTTGTAGTAGGCAGGAATGTTTTCTCACATGTGTGTCACTGGAAATATTGCTGGATAACTCAGTCCCTGTTGTCAATGTGTTCTTCCTCTGCTTCCTCCTCATCACTGTCCACAGGCTCCACAGCTGCTACAACACCGTCATCTGGACCATTCTCCTGCAGAAAAGGTACCTGTTGTCGCAAAGCCAAGTTGTGAAGCATACAGCAGGCCACGATGATGTGGCACACCTTCCTTGGTGAGTAGAATAGGGAACCACCTTGTTGAAGTAAGCCTCAGCAAGGCCTACTAGTGCAAGGGGTTCACCTTTCTCTGCACAAAGTCCTCAGACTATGTAGGAAGAAGTTGGCACAGGAACTGAAATAAAAGACAAAGTTTATTAACCTCATGAGGTGGTACTACAGTTCAAACAGCACCCTTAGGTAATGTCTGAAGTAGCACACTGAACTGAGAGAGCATGGTCCTTTTATACCCACGCATGGGCTAAAAGGAGGTGGTACAATTATAGAAGCAAGACTTGTATACATGGAAGGTCATGTGGAAAATGCACAGTCGACAGGTAGGAGGAGCTAACAGTTTTCAAGGACTAACAGCTGCAGACCTTACTGAGCATGTGTGAAAGTGGGAGATGCTAAATATAACTTGTCACTAGGCAGATTTCAAGAGTAGTTAACAGAAAGGTAGGACAAAGCACATGGCAGCATGTGGCAGAGAAAATGACTGCCATGAATACAAAATGGATTCCGCAAAATGTTCACAATAGTTACAAATACAAGATGTCTTCTGCTAATGCTTAATCTAATCGCTGCTAAACTACAACAACCTGTCATATGGAGGCACCTGAACCTGGCCTTTAGGAGGCCGAAGGTGCGTTCAATCACCCTCCTAGTCCGCCCATGAGCCTCATTGTAGCGTTCCTCTGCTGTGGTCCTGGGATTCCTCACTGGGGTCAGTAGCCATGACAGGTTGGGGTAACCAGAGTCCCCTAATAGCCACACCCGGTGCCTCTGGAGTTGACCCATCACATAAGGGATGCTGCTATTCCGCACAGAGCCAGGGAACATAGCATTTACCTGGGAAATGTACTGGTCTGCCAAACATACCATCTGTACATTAATCGAATGATAACTCTTCCGGTTCCTGTACACCTGTTCACTCCTGTGGGGGAGACCAAAGCTACATGGGTCCCATCAATGGCACCTATGATGTTGGGGATATGTCCAAGGGCATAGAAGTCACCTTTAACTGTAGGCAAATCCTCCACGTGAGGGGAAAACGATGTAGCTCCGCATGTGCTTCAGCAGGGCAGACAACACTCTGGACAACACGTTGGAAAACATAGGCTGGGACATCCCTGATGCTATGGCCACTGTTGTTTGAAATGACCCACTTGCAAGGAAATGGAGCACTGATAGCACCTGCACTGCACTGCTCCGTGGGATGGCGGATTGCTGACATCAGGTCTGGCTCCAACTGGGCACATAGTTCCTGGATTGTGGCAAGGTCAAACCTGTAGTTGATGATCAAATGTCTTTCCTCCATTGTCGACAGGTCCACTAGCGGTCGGTACACTGGAGGATTCCGCCATCTCCTCACATGTCCCAGCGGACGGTGCCTAGGAATAACAACAGCGACCACAGAGTCAAACAACTCAGAGGTATGTACCCACAGTCTACACAGAACACCATTCATACACAAAATCTGGCCTATGTTTGTGTTGCGCGACAAGGCCTAGGTCTGTGTGACGCAGTTGTTAATGATGCCATGTGGGCCCCTGAAATGGCGGCTGCCTGACTTCTAAAGTGGGACAATGGGATGTGAGGTAACTGCGCTGGCGTTGTACACCGTCGCGGTAGGTGGTCGAAGACCGCAGCACAATGCTGCATTGGTTATCATTGGACCCTATGGGTCCCAGGAGCCAATGACGATGTACGCCGGCGGTGATGGTACGTACCGCCGCTGACGTGACCGCCATTTTCTATCTGTTGAATCACTCGATACCTGATCTTCGACAGGAGAGGACCTACACTGCAAGTGCTGCTGTGACCTCGGTCTGGAAGAGACAATGGCTCGTGCGTCTGGGGAAAGGGCCCCTGCCTTCACTGCAGAGGAGTTGGAGAAGCTCGTGGACGGGGTCCTCCCCCAGTACACGCTACTCTACGGTCCTCCAGACCAACAGGTAAGTACACAGGGAGCACGTTGTATGGGCTATGCCTGTGTGGAGAGGGCTGGTTGTATGAATGAAGGGGGCACAGTTCTGCGTGCATGAAGGGCTGTGAATGCATGTGCCACATGGCAAGTGTAGGGATGTGGGCTACTCACTTCGACGGTGCAGTTGGTAATGACTTCTCTTCTTCCCCTGTACATGTCATGTAGGTCAGCGCCCACCAGAAGAAGGATATTTGGCATGCCATCGCCAAGGATGTCCAGACCTGGGGGTCCACCACTGGTGGAGCACCCACTGCCGGAAAAGATGGGAGGACATTCGCCGCTGGAGCAAGAAGACGGCGGAGGCTCAGCTGGGGATGGCCTCCCAACGTGGGAGGGGTGCCTGTCGAACCATGACCGCCCTGATGTTCCGGATCCTGGCGGTGGTCTACCCTGAGTTGGATGGGCGCTTGAGGGCATCACAGCAGACACAAGAGGGTGAGTACAACATCATTCAGTGGACTTTGCGCGCAGTTAAGGTGTCTGGGTGGGGGAGGAGGGCTGTGGGTTTCCCCAGGACAGGGCGAGTTCAGTAGGCTAGGCCCCTCCGTAATGCAGGCCATGTGGCACCCCACCCCACCTCTGTAGAGTGCCAAGTACAGGTATACATGCCCCTGTGTCATCTATGTGTGCAGATGTCGACCATAGCCATGTAGGACATATCCCAGGAATTGCATCTGTGGAGCCCAACAGCGCGACGTAGTGCAGGGGGCTGCTGTGTCTGTATTGTCCACCAACGGTAGCAGTAAGCCATGCACTCAACCTGTCTTTCTTCTGCCCCCCCCCCCTTTTGTGGTTTCCCTGTTCTTGTGTGCATCAGCATCATCAGGCGGAGGTACAGTGGCACCGGAGTACGAGGGAGCTGCATCCCACATGGCCATGGAGGGCCACACCACGGACTCAGAATGCACCAGTGGGACAGAGGGCGAGGGGAGCTTCACGGCGGTGACAGGATCAGTAAACAGCGACACGGACTCGTCCTCCGATGGGAGCTCCCTTGTGGTGGCGGCAAAATCTGTGCCCCCCACTTCTACAGGTACAGCGGCCAACCCCCTACCAGCACCACCCTCCCAGCAGCCCCTCAGCCTTCATCCTGTGCCTGCTCACCCAGGAGGGTGGGCATCACCTTCGCCCCAGGCACCTCAGCCCCCGCCCCTGTCACCTCTGCTGCCCTCAGTGAGGAGGCCATTGACCTCCTCAGGTCCCTTACTGTTGGGCAGTCTAACATTTTGAATGCCATCCAGGGTGTAGAAAGGGAATTGCAAAACACAAATGCGTTCCTGGAGGGCATTCATTCTGGTCAGGCTGCCCTTCATCAAACACTGCAAACTCTGGCCTCAGCACTGATGGCAGCCATTGTCCCCATCTCTAGCCTCCCCCCTCCAACTTCCTCCAACCAGACCCAATCCCCTGCACCCCAGCCTATCCCAACCACACCATCAGACCAGCCTGCACACACCTCAATACACAAGGGAAGCTCAGGCAAACATAAGCACCACACATCCCACAGGCACTCACGCAAGCATCACACACATACAGACACAACAACATCCACTGCCTCCACTGTGTCCCCCTCCTCGTCTTCTCCCTCCTCCCTCCCAGTCTTGTCTACACTCTCACCTGCATGCACTACCTCTACAGCCACTACGTCCCGCACCAGCACACCCACCAGCACACCCCGGTCACGTGCACTCACCACCCCCTCTCCCATTTACACATCCCCTGTGTCCTCTCCCAGTGTGTGTGTGACGCCCCCTCCGAAGATACACAAACGCAGGCACACACCCACCCAACAGCCATCCACCCCACGACAGCCTCCAGCTCATGCACCTTCACCCAAAATCACCAAACGTACACCTCCTACAACCACTACCTCTTCCTTCACTCCCAAACCCCCTCCAGCTACCCGTCCCAGTGTTCCTAAGAAACTTTTCATGGCCAACCTTGACCTCTTTCCCACCTCCCCCCCAACTCATAGGTCCCGTACAAGCACCTCAGCCAAAAAATCACTGGGACCAGTGGTGCCTGTAACAGGTATGTGGAGTGCACCGGCCACAAGGCCAGCCAGTGTGGCACGGAGCCACGGCACAGCCAGTCCCCCCACTGTGAAGCACCAGAAGTTGGACAGTGCCCGGCAGGAGAGGGGGAAGACTCCAGCCAGCAAAGCCGCTCACAAGGGCACGGGGGTAGCGTCGACTCAGCTGTGACTCCTCACAAGGTGGAGAAGGGGAAGAAGAAATCTCCAAAGTCTGGGAGGGGCAGCATGGCAGAGAAGACCACCATCATCCCCGCTGCCCAGGAGGCCACCGCCAGCCCAATCGTCACTGGCCAGGAGGCCACCGCCAGAGTCACTGCCCAGGAGGCCATCCCAATCGTCTCTGGCCAGGAGGCCACCACCAGAGTCACTGTCCAGGAGGCCAGCCCAATCGTCACTGGCCAGGAGGGCCCCGCAAGCCACAGCCCAGCTGACCCATGAAGGACCGCAAGCCACAGGCACTGCTGAACAGGGCAAAAACCGTCATGGAATGCACTGCTGAACAGGGCAAGCACCACTGAACAGGTCAGAAACTGCCAACTCAAGCACCGCTGAACAAGGCAAAGACCGTCATGGAAAGCACAGCTGAACAGGTCAGAAACTGCCAACTCAAGCACTGCTGAACAGGGCAAAGACCACCATGGAATGCACCTCTGAACAGGGCAAGCACCGCTGAACAGGTCAGAAACTGCCAACTCAAGCACCGCTGAACAAGGCAAAGACCGCCATGGAATGCACCGCTGAACAGGGCAAGCACTGTTGAACAGGTCAGAAACTGCCAACTCAAACACCGCTGAACAAGGCCAAGACCACCATGGAAAGCACAGCTGAACAGGTCAGAAACTGCCAACTCAAGCACTGCTGAACAGGGCAAAGACCGCCATGGAATGCACCGCTGAACAGGGCAAGCACCGCTGAACAGGTTAGAAACTGCCAACTCAAGCACCACTGAAGAGGGCAAAGACCGCCATGGAAAGCACCACTGAACAGGTCAGAAACTGCCAACTCAAGCACTGCTGAACAGGGCAAAGACCGCCATGGAATTCACCACTGAACAGGGCAAGCACCGCTGAACAGGTCAGAAACTGCCAACTCAAGCACCGCTGAACAAGGCAAAGACCGCCATGGAATACACCGCTAGCCCATTAGCGGCAGGGGCGGTGACGCAACAGGGACCATCACGGGGTGAGTACTGCACTCTGGGCACCAGTCCCCCTCCAGAACCAGTGGAGACATGCATCCACTCCGTCTGTATTGCACAGGATGAAGCACTCTGGGCACCAGTCCCCCTCCAGAACCAGTGGAGACATGCATCCACTCCGTCTGTCCTGCACAGGATGAAGCACTCTGGGCACCAGTCCCCCTCCAGAACCAGTGGAGCCTGTAATCCACTTGAGAGACTGTGGCTTTGCACTCCCCAGGATGGTACAGTGGGCAAGCCACCCACTGTAGAGACTTGAGAGACTGTGGCTTTGCACTCCCCAGGATGGTACAGTGGGCAAGCCACCCACTGTAGAGACTTGAGAGACTGTGGCTTTGCACTCCCCAGGATTGTACAGTGGACAAGCCACCCACTGTAGAGACTTGAGAGACTGTGGCTTTGCACTCCCCAGGATATGGCAGTGGACAACCCACCCACTGTAGAGACTTGAGAGACTGTGGCTTTGCACTCCCCAGGATATGGCAGTGGGCAAGCCACCCACTGTAGAGACCTGAGAGACTGTGGCTTTGCACTCCCCAGGATGGTACAGTGGGCAAGCCACCCACTGTAGAGACTTGAGAGACTGTGGCTTTGCACTCCCCAGGATGGTACAGTGGGCAAGCCACCCACTGTAGAGACTTGAGAGACTGTGGTTTTGCACTCCCCAGGATACATCAATGGGCATGGAGCCCCCTCGTGGATCTAGTGTGGTGCACTCATCCGGCTGAGGTGCCCCCCCTTCTCTTCCCCCTGAGGTGCCTGTTGTATTTCTATCTGATGCCCCTGCAGTGTTCTCTCCATTTTGATCAGGTATCTAGTGTGGGCCTCGCCCATGCATTTTGGGCCCAGTGGTCCACGGACAATGAATGGTGCATTACCTGCACTACTAATCGTGATGTATATTTTGTTTAATGTGTATATATATATATATATATATATATATATATATATATATATATATATATGTATTTATTTGGTTACTGTATTTTGCTATATTGCAATGGTTCAACTCATTTCCTTTTGTCTTTGCATTCTTCCGGGGGCGGGGGTTTGGGGGTTGTTACTGTAATGTTTGGTTATGCATTGGTGTGTGTGTTGTAGTGGGTGAGGGTCGGGGTGGGGGTTGTGATGTTGGTTGTGTGTGTCCCTGTGTTTTTCCCTCCCCCTCCCCTATGTCGTAGGTGCAGTACTCACCGTGGTCTTCGCCAACGGCGTTGTTGATCCTCGTATAGGAGCAGGAAGACTATCGCAGGGAGAATATGGAGTTCTGGCTCCATGACGTCCGGTTTCCTCGTGGGGTGTGTAGAGGTGAGCGTTTTCCCTTTGAAATGGCTGTTTCCGCCGTGTTTTTATTTGCGGTGAATCCGCCCCGGAAAAGGTGGCGGATTGGTAGGTTGTGATACTGTGGGCGGTACATTGTCCTCCGCCTGCCTGATGGCGGTGACCGCCGCGCTGTTTGTCTGTACCGCCCTGGTGGTCGGAGTGTTAAAGTGGCTGTCTTTGTTGGCGGTTTCCGCCATGGGCATAATTCAAATTTTTTTCCGCCAGCCTGTTGGCGGTTTTACCGCTGCTTTAACACCGACAGCCAGGGTTGTACTGACCACCAATGTGTCTTAGCACTTCATGCCTAGCACATATAAGTATGGTTGCCTACTAGAAGATTTGTATTTAATACAAATTTTAAATGTCATTAATTTTGCACATTATTTCAGCATTTGTTCACAACATTTTTTAAAAGCATCCCCACTCGCTCCACCCCTTTCATCAGTGGCCTGCTATTTTAGAAAAGATAGTACTCAACCAAAATACATTGTTGGCTACTAACCCACAAAAGTGATAAGCTGAATCCTCTGTGCTCTTTACTCTTGTTGGGGGTCTTTCAATCAGATTCTTACTCTTTATTGGGCACTTTTATTTTCTTTGTATTATCAGTGGTTCCTAACTTAATTCTGGCACTTATCTTCTAACTTCAAATTTAAACGATTGTGTCCTTGACTTTATTTTTTCAATAAACTTTTATTATTTTTTATTGTGTTGCATTCTTATTTTTGTCCCACCCTTTTTTCCAATAGGACCTTCAGTAGGGTAACCTTCTGTTTGTGTCCAGAAGCATCTAGGCTCCAGTTTGTTTTTGATTTTGCCATTTTGTTTTTAGTGTTCTTTGGAGATTGTCCAGCATAATTGGTGGCCAGCTATCTTGTACACTCTTACTCTTTCCATTCTTTGACAACCCAGTTATTTCACAAAGGACTCGATGTAACTCTGCAGTTGAAGTGCTGATGGCATGCTAAAGGTAAGCCCACTGTTACTGTGTACATGCTGAGAATGAGAAAACTAGGTTCCCTGCCTTCCAAGCTCACCTACTCAATTAAAGTTTTCTGTTCTATGAACACAGGCAATGACAAAAATCACAGCTGCTCATATTGTGGTTTTACCTTCCATACCTTCATATCCCCATCTGTACCTGGTCAGCTCCCTGATCTTCCCTAATACCCTTACTTCTTATTAGCTCCAATTGTGATTACTTGTTTGTCTTTTAGTCATTTACAGTTAGATCTTCTCAACGACACATGAACAGAATTGCAGACTTTGGGCCTTATTTAGAACTCGGCCAATGTGTCAATCCGTCACAATGGTGATGGATAGCCTGTCCACTGAAATCTAAATCCCATAGGACATTATGGGTGCTAGATTTCAGTGAATGGGATATCTGTCACCGTTGTGACAGAATAACCCATCTGCTGAGACCTAAATTAGGTCCTTTGTTATTAATCATAAGAGCAATGCCTCCTGGGTACAGCATTGTGTGCTTGGATGCCATTCTAAGCCTGGAGGAGGCCTCACTATTGTTTTTTAATTTTTACCATCTCTCTCACTTTCACCAGTATTGAACCTATGATCTTTGCTGAAACTCTTCTGTTCTGGGTTCATATCTCTCTCTCTCTCACCACATTCTTCTCAGAGGATCTCATCTATTAACTGCATGGACTACCTCTCCCTTATAATCTCTTTTAGCAGATTGTTTTGGTTCTTACATGTGCATGGTCTGCTTTACCATCTTAGGAGACCCCACTATCCATCCTGATGAGATCTCTTGGTCAGAAACTCTTTCCTTCGCCAATACCCTGACACCTTTAAGCCTTAATCAGCTGCTAACTAACCTGACGCACATTGCTGGACATTTCGTTGAAACTTTCTTTATTTGTTGTACTTTTCTCTGTTTGTTCCTACTATGATAGCCCTGTCTATCATTCCGGATCCTACTCTTCAGAAAATTACTATTGCTTGCCTCTCTCTATCCAAAGCCTGGTATGAGGTCAGGTACATAAAGCGTAGCAGCAAAATGCTGAACAGAGCCTCCAACCCTAATGGTGATCCTGCCTTCAATACTCTCACCTACCCAACTTAGGGCATTCAGGGGGTCATTACAACATTGGCGGTAAAAGCCGTTTACCGCCGTGCAGAAGACCGCCAACACACCGCCGCGGAATTCCATCACGGTCATTATGACCCACAGCCCAGAATCCGCCAAAATCTAGACACCCACACAAGTCTGCCACACCAAGGGTCAGTGATAAACTGGCGATAACAAAACCTCCACCATCACGCCAACAGGAATACGCCCACACTATCACGACCCGCGAATCCACGTGGCGGTCTTTCAACCGCGGTATTCCATTGGTGGTACACACCGCCGCGCTAAAAATACACACACATTTACAAAACACAGCCACATTGGACAATTCCAAATACACACACCTGATACACATACACACACCACTCCCACACATCCAATACAATATAAAGCACACACCCACATCACCCACAAACCCCTATGACCAAAAATTGAGAACGAAGCACAGAGAGAGACACTACAATTTGCAAACAAGCATCCACAGGCACACAACACCATCACCCACATACCATCCACGCACCCCACACAACACACCACTAAATATCACCCGACATATCACAACTCACACCACACATCACCTACACCAGCCCATGGCACGGCAGAGACACCCCAGGTTCTCTGAGGAGGAGCTCAGGGTCATGGTGGAGGAAATCATCTGGGTAGAGCCACAGCTATTTGGATCACAGGTGCAGCACACCTCCATAGCTAGGTAGATGGAGCTATGGCGAAGAATAGTGGACCGGGTCAACGCAGTGGGACAGCACCCAAGAAATAGGGATGACATCAGGAAGAGGTGGAATGACCTACGGGGGAAGGTGCGTTCCGTGGTCTCCAGACACCACCTTGCGGTACAGAGGACTGGCGGCGGACCCCCACCTCCTCCCCAACAACTAACAACATGGGAGGAGCAAGTCTTGGCGATTCTGCATCCTGACGGCCTCGAAGGAGAAGCTCGAGGAATGGACTCTGGTAAGTCAAACCTTAACTACTATATCCCCCACCCTGACTGCATGCCATCACATACCCCCACCCTCGCCCTCACCCCCATCACTCCTACTCTTCACAAATGTCCCAATATCACAAACCACACATCCCAACACCAAGCCCTGCATGCAACACCAAAGCATGGACACACATCACCAATGCATGGCCACTGCACATACCCATACACCCCCCTAAACCATCATCACACAAGGTCCCACACAGGAATGCAAGCACTGGGGTACACGGTCACCCACCCATTACACACCATGGCACAAACAGATGCAATAATCATGCTTTTACACCCCTGCAGGACCCCTACCCAACGTCACCGCACAGGAGGGTCCAGACATGTCCACACCACCAACAGAAGAGGCCCACAGTGATGACAGAAGCTCTGTCCAACTGGATCTAGATGACCAGCCCGGCCCATCTGGGACCTCGGGACAGTCGGTTCCCCTCATACAGTCACAGGCCACCACAGAGCTCTGTCCCCAGGACATGTCAATCAGCAGTGTGTCCACCACTACACGGAACCCAGGCTAACCCACCACCCCAACAATAACAGGGACCTGGGGGCAGTGGTAGTGGGCACACCGTTCAGGGGACAGAGGCCCAGGAACACAGGGGAACTGGGCGGGCTGCTGTGCGACAGGGGGAGGACAGGTCCAGGGAACCCACTCTCCATGAGGCCCTCCCCAACATCATGGGAGCATACCACCATTCCCAGGAGACGATGGTAACTGTACTGGCCAAGTTTCAGGAGACCCAGCGGCAGTAGGAGGAACAGTATTTGGGGTTCAGGGAGGAACTCAGATCTATCAATTCCACCCTGGGCACCATCGTAGGGGTGCTGAAGGAAGTCCTCAACACCAGGAGGGACACTGTGGCACAACAAGGGGCCCCTGACACTAGCCTGGACGATGAACTGCCCACCACCTCCCCCGGCGCTAGTGGACAGGAGGCACCACCACACCACCACCCCACCCCCTGCAGAGGGAGAACCACCCAGCAAACGGTCCCTGAGATCCAGGACAAAGACAGAGAACAATGCCAAGACCCCCGCCAAGAAATGAGACTGCCCTGAATGTCATCCTTTTGTCCCACCTTGTCACCCTGTCCATCCTCAAACTGCCACAGCTCCACTTCCTATGCCCCTTTGGACAATGCACCTGTGAAACAAATAGAGTGGACTCTGCCATGGACATTCCTCCACCATCACCCCTCACCATTTTACAGCATTCTCCAATATTGAGAACTAAAATAAACTCCCTTAAAGCACAAAACAATCTGAAGTCTGTCTGTGATTTCCAAATAGTGTATTAGCAATTACAGTGACAAAATGCTCTTTAAATTGTAATATCAACATACCTATGTCACACAGCTCTAGTCCATGATGAAACAAAGCAGATGTCACACAGTGGGGCCCACATCTGTGAAATCGTAAGGGAAAGTGAAAACTCAGTGACCATACACTGGGTGAAAAGGACAGACAGCAGAGAGGAAGCAGTGTTAAATTACATGTAGTAGGCAGGTTTGTCTTCTTACCTGTGTCTCACTGGAAATATTGCAGGATAACCGAGTTCCTGTTGTCGATGTCCTCTTCTTCTGCTTCCTCATCTTCACTGTCCACAGGCTCCACAGCTGCCACAACACCTCCATCTAGACCATCCTCCTGCAGAAAAGGCACCTGTCTTCGCAGAGCTAAGTTGTGAAGCACACAGCAGGCCACGATGATCTTGCACACCTTCTTTGGTGAGTAGAATAGGGAACCACCTGTCATATGGAGGCACCGGAACCTGGCCTTCAGGAGGCCGAAGGTCCGCTCTATAATCCTCCTAGTTTGCCCATGGGCCTCATTGTAGCATTCCTCTGCCCTTGTCCTGGGATTCCTCACTGGGGTCAGTAGCCATGAGAGGTTGGGGTAACCAGAGTCACCTGAAAAAGGCGAGGGACAACTGTTAGACACACTCTAACCTGTAGGGATATCCCCAGACCCAGCCAACTATTCCCACTGATTTGGTTCCAGGTGCTCACCTAATAGCCACACACGGTGCCTCTGGAGTTGCCCCATCACATAAGGGATGCTGCTATTCCGCAGGATGTAAGCGTCATGCACTGAGCCAGGGAATTTGGCATTGACATGGGAGATGTACTGGTCTGCCAAACACACCATCTGCACATTCATCGAATGATAACTCTTCCGGTTTCTGTACACCTGTTCACTCCTGCGGGGGGGGACCAAGGCCACATGTGTCCCATCAATGGCACCTATGATGTTGGGGATATGTCCCAGGGCATGGAAGTCACCTTTCACTGTAGATAAATCCTCCACCTGAGGGAAAACGATGTAGCTCCGCATGTGTTTCAGCAGGGCAGACAACACTCTGGACAACACGTTGGAAAACATAGGCTGGGACATCCCTGATGTTATGGCCACTGTTGTTTGAAAAGACCAACTTGCAAGGAAATGGAGTACTGACAGCACCTACACTTGAGGGGGGGATTCCTGTGGGATGGCGGATAGCTGACATCAGGTCTGACTCCAACTGGACACACAGTTCCAGGATTGTGGCACGATCAAGCCTGTAGGTGATGATTACATGTCTTTCCTCCATTGTCGACAGGTCCACCAGCGGTCTGTACACTGAAGGATGCCGCCATCTCCTCACATGTCCCAGCGGAAGGTGCCTATGAAGGACAACAGCGAGCACAGAGTCAACCAACTCAGAGGTATGTACACACAGCTTACACAGAACACGATTAATAATCCAAAATTAGCATGAGTGTTGAGGCAAGGCCTAGGTATGTGTGACGCAGTTAAAAATAGAGCCATGTGGGCCCCTGAAATGGCGGCTGCCTGACCTGTATAGTGGGATAGGGGGACATGAGGTAACTGCGCTGGCGTTGTACACCATCGAGGTAGGCGGTCGAAGACCATGGCGCAATTCTGCATTGGTTAACATTAGACCCTATGGGTCCCAGAAGCCAATGACGATGTACGCCGGCGGTGATGTTACGCACCGCCGCGGACGTGACCACCATTTTCTATCTGTTCAATCACTCGATACCTGATCTTCGACAGGAGAGGACCTACACTGCAAGTCCTGCTGTGACCTCAGTCTGGAAGAGACAATGGCTCGTGCGTCTGGGGAAAGGGCCCCTGCCTTCACATCGGAGGAGTTGCAGAAACTCATGGATGGGGTCCTCCCCCAGTACACGCTATTCTACGATTCTCCAGACAAACAGGTAAGTATACTGGGAGCATGCTGTATGGGCTATACCTGTGTGGAGTGGGGTGGATGAAAGATAGGGGGGGTAGAATGAGGCGTGCATGAAACGACGATGAGTGCACGTGCCACATGGCAAGGGTAGGGATGCAGGCCAGTGACTGTGATGGTGCAGTTGGTAATAACTTCTCTTTTTCCCCTGTACAATTCCTGTAGGTCAGCGCTCACCAGAAGAAGGATATTTGGCGTGCCATCGCCAAGGACGTCCGGACCCTGGGGGTCTATCACAGACGAAGCACCCACTGCCGTAGGAGATGGGAGGACATTTGCTGCTGGAGCAAGAAGATGGCAGAGGCCCAGCTGGGGATGGCCTCCCAACGTGGGAGGGGTGCCCATCGCACCATGACCCCCCTGATGTTCTGGATCCTTGCAGTGGCATACCCGGAGTTGGATGGGCACTTGATGGCATCCCAGCAGCAACAAGGGGGTGAGTACACTCTTATTCTACTGATTCAGCGTGCAGTGGAGGTGTCTGGGTGGGGGAGGTGGGCTGTGGATTCCCCTAGGCCAGGGCGAGTGTGCTAGTTAGGTCCCCTTTTTCAGGCAGGCCCTATGGCACCCCACCCCACCTGGGCACAGTGCCAACTACACCTAGTCAGGCTCCTGTGACATCCATGTGTGCAGATGTCATAATAGCCTTGTAGGCCATGTCCCAGGGATTGCATAGTGGACCCCAAGTGAGCGGCGTAGTGCTGGGGGCTTCTGTGTCTGTCGTGTCCGCCAACAGTAGCGGTAATGCATGCACTCAACATGTCTTTCTTCTGTCGCCCCCCCCCCCTTTTTGTGGTCTCCCTGTTTTTGCGTGCATTAGCATTATCAGGCAGAGGAGCAGTGGCACCGGAGCAGGAGGGAGCTGCATCCCACATGGCCCTGGAGGGCAACACTACGGAGTCTGATTTCAGCAGTGGGACGGAGGGTGAGGGGAGCTCCACGGCAGGGACAGGAGCTGACACCAGTGACACGGACTCCTCTTCTGATGGGAGCTCCCTTGTGGTGGCGGGCCCATCTGTGCCCCCCCCCATCTACAGGTACAGCCGCCACCCCCCCTTCCATTACCGCCCTCCAGCAGCCCCTCAGCCTTTTCCCCGTGCCTGCTCACCCAGGAGGGTGGGCATCTCCTTCACCCCAGGCACCTCAGGCCCTGCCCCAGTAACCCCTGCTGCCCTCAGTGAGGAGGCCATTGACCTCCTCAGGTCCCTCACTGTTGGGCAGTCTACCATTTTGAATGCCACCCAGGGTGTAGAGAGGCAGTTGCAACAAACCAATGCATTACTGGAGGGCATTCATTCTGGTCAGGCAGCCCTTCAGCAAGCTTTTCAGACTCTGGCCTCAACACTGATGGCAGCCATTGTCCCTGTCTCTGGCCTCCCCCCTCCAACTTCCTCCACCCAGACCCACACCCCTGTACCTCAGCCTACCCCAAGCACACCATCAGACCAGCATGAACACAACCCAACACACAAAGGAAGCTCAGGCAAACATAAGCACCACACATCCCACAGGCACTCATGCAAACATCACACACATGTAGACATAGCAACATCCACTGCCTCCACTGTGTCCCCCTCCTCCTCGTCTCCCTCCTCCCTCCCAGTCTGGTCTCCACTCACACCTGCATGCACTACATCTACAGCCACTACTTCCATCACCAGCAGGCCCATCACCACACACTGCTCACGTGCACTCACCACCCCCACTACCATTCATACATCCCCTGTGTCCTCTACCAGTGTGTCTGTGAGCCCTCCTCCCAAAGTACACAAACCCAGGCACACACCCACCCAACAGCCATCCACCTCACGATAGCCTCCAGCACATGCACCTTCACCCAAAGTCACCATACGTACACCTCCTACAACCACAACCTCTTCCTCCACTCCCAACCCCCCTCCAGCTACCCGTCCCAGTGTTCCCAAGAAACTTGTGTTCTGTCAGAAAGGTTTGTATAGAAAGAATACATAACATATTTCTAAGTATAAATTGTCTTTAACCTTCGTTGTTTTCATTGTATGTTAATTGTTTTTTATTTTTTAATAAAAATGTGTTTCAAATCGCAGTGTGGAGTGTCATTGATTTGAGTATTGTAAAGTGGAGTGTAGTACAGTAGAATGAAGGATAGTGTCGTAGAGTCTAGTGTTGGAAAGTGGAGTATTGTAGAGTGGAATAGTTGAATAGATTGCAGTGATGTAGCATATAGCGGAGTAAAGTGTTATACAGTGGAGTGACATGGTATGTTGAATCGCAGAGTGGAGTATTGTCGAGTGGAGTGGCATGTTGTGCAGTATGGTGACGTGTCAAACATTAGAGCTGATTATTGTACTGTAGAGTTTTGTCAATTGGAGTGTCATGAAATGGTGAGGTAGAGTGGAGTGTCATTGAGTAGAGTTTCATAGAGTGCCATAATATGTAGCAGAGTGTTGTAGAGTGTAGTGACATAGATTGTTGCTAAGTGGAATAGAGTGTCATATAGATCATTGTTGTTGAGTGTAGTGTCATGCAGTAGAGTGGCAGAGAACCTCATACAGTGTAGTGTTATACAGTGGAGTATCATTATATGTGAGAACACAGTGCGCGGTAGAGTGTCAAGTTATAGGTAGTATTGTCTAGTTAGTTAGCTAAAAGAGTGTGTAATGAGATGCGCTACTTATAATAATTTGAAGGTGGTGAATAATTTGTAAATAAAAGTTATAACTCTAATTTTAGACTTTTGAAAGTTTGTGTAGTTTAAATTTGGTTTGTATACAGAAAATATGTTTGTCTAACTATTAATAAGCTCCAACCTTTGTTTTTTCATTGAATTTCAATTATTTTATTTTTATTTTTTTATAAAAAGAGTTTCAAGTTGTAGAGTTTAGTGCCGCAGTTGTTATGTGGAGTGTCGTACAGCACTGTGGAGGAGAGTGTTGTAAAGTATACTGTCATAGACTGGAGTATTGTAAATAGTAATCCAATGGAGCAGAGTAACATGTAGTAGCATATTATACAGTGTTTTAAAGTGCTTTATAGTAGTAGTGGCATGAGAGTTGTGAAGTGGAATGGAGTATCGAACAGTAAAGTAGGATGTTGTAGACTTTCATAGAGTGAAGCAGAATGCTTTTGAGTGGAGTAGAGTGAAGTAAAATGTCAGAGTGGTATATCGTCAACTTGAATGTTCTTTAGTACAGTGGAGGTGAGTGTCATAGAGTGAAGTTCCGTGTCATATAGTGGAGTGATATATCTTAGAGAGAAGTTGAGTGGCCTGTCATTGAGTGTCATACAGTGTAGTACAGTGGTATATAGTTGGTGGACATAGCGTGTAGTAGAGTGTCATAGAGTCACAGAGGGTGTAGTACAGTGTTGTAGAGTGAAGTTGCATACAGTGGAGTAGAGTGCCAGACAGTGGATTGGCATACAGCAGAATATAGCTTAGTAGCATAGAGTGGGAAAAAGTGTAGTAGAGTGGAGTATAGTGGAGTGGAGTAGAATGGATGAGTTATTTGATAGTGGACATACAATGGAGTGGAGTATAGAGTTACACAATGGAGTGTATATGATAGAGTGGAATAGCATGAAGTGTCATGAAGTGTGGTAGACTTTTATAGAGTGGGTTTATTTAGAGTGGATTAGGGTGCCATACAATGGAGCGGGGTAGGGTGGTCTGGTATACAATGTAGTGGTGTAGAGCGGATTACTGTAAAGTTAAATAGCATACATTGTAATTGAGTACAGTGGAATATTTTACATTGGAGTGTAGAAGAGTGGAGTGACATAAAGTAGAATAGCATAGAGTAGAGTGGTGTAGAGGGGAGTGGTGTAGAGTTGAGTAAGGTAGAGTGGATTAGTGTTGAGTGGTTTGGCATACATTGATGGGGCATAGCAAGGATTTGTAGAAACTGTTATAAATTGCAATGGAATATCATACAGGAGATTGGAGTGCTGAGTTGGACACTGTTATAGAGTGGAGCACAATAGAGTATATGGGCATTGAGTTGAGTGCAAATTTAGACAGTAAACTGTCCAGGGATAGAGTGGAATAGAGTCTAGTAGAGTGGCATAGAATGTAGTAGAGATGTAGAGTGAAGTTATACTAGGGGGAGGAGAGTACAATGGAGTGGCATAGAGTTAGCTAATGGAGTGGAGTGCCATAAACTGGAGTGGCATACAGTGGAGCAGAATGCAGTTGAGTGGCGTACAGTGGAATAATATACAGTGGAGAGTTATAGAGTGGAGTAAAGTAAAGTGGAGTAGAGTGCAGTGGTTTACAGTAGGATGGCATAGAGTGTAATAGCATATAGTAGAGTAGTATCCAGTGTGTGTCATACAGTGGAGTGAAGTGGCCTACAGTAGCATAGAGTGGAGTGGCATAGAGTGGAATAGCACATAGTGGATTGGCTACACTGCTGTGGCATACAGATGTATTTGAACTGTAGCAGCAATGTAGACTATGGTGTGCCAAGTGAAGCAAAATAGCACATTGTATTGCCTTGTGTTTCTCCAGATTCATCAATCAACACAAGGCCATGCATGGTGGCCTGGAGTTCCTTTGTAAATCTGACTTAAGTATTGCATTGCCCATGTGACACAATGAGTGATCCAATAATACAGCTAGGCTTAGTTATAGTTTGGGCCATGGTATGCTGTGCTAACTTTGCAGTATACCGAGGTACCTGATTAAGACAAGCCAGTACATCATTGGATAATGGCTGTTTTTAGAGAAAAGGTAGCTGTATTCTTTTTACTTCACTTTGGCTGTGTTCAGTGTCATGGCTTTAGATATAGGTAAGTAGTATGTTACTACCTATTACCACTTTATTAAAGTGCTAATAGGTAAGGAAATGTACTTATTTTTATTTTATATATTTTTAAATAGGTTTACGGCCATGCACCACTGAAGTTATTTAAAAGGTTTGTGAAAATCTGTAAAAGTACCACAGTAACAGATATCACTAAGCTTAAATGCCTTATGACTTAAAAAATGCTTACCCTACTGTTCTGCTTTCCTTCTTAACTAGTATTAGAGCTTACAGAACATATCAAGAATGCACCCCTGAGTTCAAAGAAGACTTTTATTGTTGTTAATTCTTCCCCACCCACAAGTTCGTAAGAGACAAATTAATAGATTTCAAGCACAAAAGTAGTAAACAAAATATATATCAGTTGCAATGTACACAGCAGGTTATATTTATAAGATATTGAATGCAAAGCAAAACAAATACTTCACCGTGTGAGAAACTATTTACAGCTTCATCTTTCTGGGGTCTGCAAGTTGATGACTCCGGTCAACTGCGAGAAAGAGATTATCTACCCACACGGGAGACTGGCAACTGGCGCCAAGTTCCAGTCCGAAGTCAGGCAGAAAAGAATCTAATTCTCTGAAGCCCGAGTCATCCGTTACAAAAGCGTGCCCCCTCCTCTCAGACTCGGGAAAACTACGCAAGCCTTTGGAGACTGGCCAGATCTCCTAGACTGCTCCTCTTCCCAAGCTTGAGCGGAAAGGAAAAACACCAAATGTACCCTCTCTTATCAGGTCTAGTCTACTATGCGAAGAAAACAGCTTGATTCATCTTGTGCAAAAACACAGCTTGGAAAAATACAGCTTGGATTCTCAACTGCAATGTCTAACTCCACGTTAAAGGCAATAGGCAGCTAACCTAAATATCAAATGCAATGTCTAATGTCATGTCAAAGCCAATAGGCAGCTAAGCTGAATACAGAATATAATGTCTAATAGCATGTCAAAGCCAATAGGCAGCTAGACTGAATACAGCATGTCAAAGCCAATAGGCAGAATACAGAATGTAATGGATAATGCAATGTCAAAGCCAATAGGCGGCTAGGCTGAACAAGACATACAGGGCCTCATTCTGACCCTGGCGGTCTTTGACCGCCAGGGCGGAGGACCGCGGGAGCACCGCCGACAGGCCGGCGGTGCTCCAATGGGGATTCCGACCGCGGCGGTAAAGCCGCGGTCGGACCGGCACCACTGGCGGGGTCCCGCCAGTGTACCGCGGCCCCATTGAATCCTCCGCGGCGGCGCAGCTTGCTGCACCGCCGCGGGGATTCCGACCCCCCCTACCGCCATCCAGATCCCGGCGGTCGGACCGCCGAGATCCGGATGGCGGTAGGGGGGGTCGCGGGGCCCCTGGGGGCCCCTGCAGTGCCCATGCCACTGGCATGGGCATTGCAGGGGCCCCCGTAAGAGGGCCCCTACAAGTATTTCACTGTCTGCTGCGCAGACAGTGAAATACGCGACGGGTGCAACTGCACCCGTCGCACAGCTTCCACTCCGCCGGCTCGATTCCGAGCCGGCTTCCTCGTGGAAGCCTCTTTCCCGCTGGGCTGGCTGGCGGTCTGAAGGCGACCGCCCGCCAGCCCAGCGGGAAAGTCAGAATTACCGCCGCGGTCTTTCGACCGCGGAACGGTAACCTGACGGCGGGACTTTGGCGGGCGGCCTCCGCCGCCCGCCAAGGTCAGAATGAGGGCCACAATGTGCTACTGGTGAACATTGAGCAACTAATATGCGCAGTGGTGAAACACAAAGTCATTGGTCAAACATTATCAATAGCATCACATTCCACCCTATGACCAATTAATTTTTGTTTCACATATCTCTTGTTTCAAAAAAAAAAAAAAAAAACATCAGCACAAAAAAACCATTATCAGCAAGTCAGATTTGAATGGTCAAAGCAATCCCTGTAAAGCAATGAAAGTGGATTAACATATTGATCTCATAACCTTTCACATCAGATACATCTACACAGAAAAGACTGATACTTTTATACTCTGAATGAGATTATAGTGTCTCTAAAATAGCAATTTGATGTAGCATGAGTACTACTCATGTAAAGGTGCACGGTCCCCCTGAAAGGTTTGCTGGAAGGTAAGTGAAAGTCAGAGCTCCACACGAAAAAACACAGACAGTTAATTGTTAAGGTTGATTAGTTCCAGTGGAAGAATGCAATCAAACAAGTTGAACTTGAACTGAACGTGCCATTTGGGCAAAATGGATCCATGGTGCTTGTACTTTACTCAGCCAGGTTCAGGTTGGGGGTTCGGTCCCTTCCCCGACCCCACACGCACACACCCGAAGGGGGACCACACCGCACACTCAGGGACAGTGGTGAAACGTGGTAGGATCTGCAAAAGAAACAAGTATGACTTTTCTTGCAAATAACATTTGTCATTTAAAATGTACCCTTCCTCTTCCTTTCCCTGTTTTATAATCAGCAGGACGTTTTTGGGGCCCTTTGTTATAATTTCTGCAGGTTCTGGAGGGTCACTTGGGGCTTCAACCCACACATCAGCACTGAGGTTTTTATCTGCTGCACCACAGCTTCCCTTTTCTTGCACTGTCAGAAGGGCTGGGGCAGACTCATTCTTTACCAAACCTCCATTCACTGCACTTTTGACAAGTTGGGCCATACTGTCTCCAATTTGTATGAATGAATCAGATTATTTTCTAGTTATCAGCATAATTTTGATTTCTCCTTGGTAATCTGCAGCAATCACTCCCCCTAAAACCTGATCAATTTGCCATATCTGTCCTGGTAACTTTCCTGTCCCCAACTGCTCTGTGACTGCTTGCATGACAGATTGCTCTTGTGCGTGCTGCACAGTTTTGATCAAATCTAGGGGAATGTGCGTCTCTCTCATCTCTGCCCACCTGTAAGTGGCTTTTTCTCCCAGCTGTTCACATTTCTGGTGCACCCACTTAGCCATCCCCACTAAGTCAGAATTCTGGGTGAACACTTCTCTCTCTGAATTATTCTCTTTAACATCTGCAAGGGAATTGAACCAGTTAGGTGCAAGCCATGTGGAAAACCAAACGGCTAAACCATTGGCAATGAACCAAGAATCAGCGTAAAAATGGCACATCTCACGTAGCTCTTGCTTTAAAATCTGACACACATTGTACAACGCTGTTCCTTCTCCTGTGCCAGAAAATAACATTTCAGTTAATAAATCATTAGTAAAACAAACATGCTTTTTATCTTCAGTGGACACGAATTCAAATGGTGCACTCAATTTCACTATTGACTCTTTTACCTGTGGTACTCTAGCCCTGTCTTGCAAGTACCAGATCCAGTGTATGATCCTAGCTAGGGGCACTCTTTTCTTCCCCTGTTCTTGATTTACATGTACATTAGTGTTTGCCTCTTGCACTGCGCAAAAACCTAAAGTCTGCATTATTTCATTTGCCAAATCACAAGCGCGCAGCTGCATATAATTTTTCCCAGTGACCATATACCAAAGTGTTAGGATTTCACTCAGATGAGGGCTATTCTGTTTCCAAAAATCAAACAAGCTAATGAAACTCGGTGTCTCTTGCTTAATGCAAACAGTAAGAAACTTTAAAATCTTTCGTTTTACTTCATTTTGCATCGGTAACTCGTAAATCACATTCTGAGCTCTCTCCGTGTTATCAGTTAAGGAATGCACTTTGACTGCCAAAAAACCTGGCTCACACGAAGGCTCAGAGTAGCTCGAAGCTGTCTTAACCCCCTCATTACTGGAATGGGAAAAGACGGATTCTTCTAAAACAGCATTTTTATACATTTCAGCATTATCTTGCATTAATGTACTCTGGCTAATTTGCTCACGTAAATTCTCATTTTCATGTTCCAACTGCCTACATTTCTCCTGCATTTCTCTGTAAGCAGATAAAAGTATCCAAACCCTTCTGTCAAAAACAAAAGGAACATCACTGCTCTCAAAAGGCACATGTTCTAAATATGCTTCATCACTACAAAACATGTTTCTCAAAGCACCATCAGGCAGTTTAGCTACACATGCATTTTCAAACATGGTCTGCCGTGCTTCTGTAATTCTCCAAACAACAAAAAACAATTACACTTTTAAATTGTGCACGTAGAAATCTATAATTCGCCTCTAACCCCACTCCTGGTACCAAAATGTTCTGCTTTCCTTCTTAACTCGTATCAGAGCTTACAGAACATATCAAGAATGCACCTCTGAGTTCAAAGAAGACTTTTATTGTTGTTAATTCTTCCCCACCCACAAGTTCGTAAGAGACGAATTAATAGATTTCAAGCACAAAAGTAGTAAACAAAATATATATCAGTTGCAATGTACACAGCAGATTATATTTATAAGATATTGAATGCAAAGCAAAACAAATACTTCACCGTGTGAGAAACTATTTACAGCTTCATCTTTCTGGGGTCTGCAAGTTGATGACTCCGGTCAACTGTGAGAAAGAGATTATCTACCCACACGGGAGACTGGCAACTGGCGCCAAGTTCCAGTCCGAAGTCAGGCAGAAAAGAATCTAATTCTCTGAAGCCCGAGTCATCCGTTACAAAAGCGTGCCCCCTCCTCTCAGACTCGGGAAAACTACGCAAGCCTTTGGTGACTGGCCAGATCTCCTAGACTGCTCCTCTTCCCAAGCTTGAGCGGAAAGGAAAAACACCAAATGTACCCTCTCTTATCAGGTCTAGTCTACTGTGCGAAGAAAACAGCTTGGTTCATCTTGTGCAAAAACACAGCTTGGAAAAATACAGCTTGGATTCTCAACTGCAATGTCTAACTCCACGTTAAAGGCAATAGGCAGCTAACCTAAATATCAAATGCAATGTCTAATGTCATGTCAAAGCCAATAGGCAGCTAAGCTGAATACAGAATATAATGTCTAATATCATGTCAAAGCCAATAGGCAGCTGAGCTGAATACAAAATGTAATGTATAATATCATGTCAAAGCCAATAGGCAGCAAAACTGAATACAGAATGTAATATCTAATAGCATGTCAAAGCCAATAGGCAGCTAGACTGAATACAGCATGTCAAAGCCAATAGGCAGAATACAGAATGTAATGGCTAATGCAATGTCAAAGCCAATAGGCGGCTAGGCTGAACAAAACATACAATGTGCTACTGGTGAACATTGAGCAACTAATATGCGCAGTGGTGAAACACAAAGTCATTGGTCAAACATTATCAATAGCATCACACCTACTTAGTAGCAGTACCCAAAAAGTATAATTTCTGCACCATAATGTATAATCCTGCCAAATTTCATGTAATTCTGTTCAGCCATTTTAGCACTACTTGAAATACAATAGTCCCCTTTAAACCTTTCACCCTCTTAACGAAGCACCACAAAAAATTGACATATCAAAATGTAGAAAATTCAAATGGTCTGAAAAGGTTTGTTGTGATCTATCACATGGGTGGAAAGTTATAAGGGAGCTAATACCGAAGTTATTCCTGTGGGATTACTAACTACAACTACAGAGTGGCAATCAGATTTATTGTGATTTTTTTCCTTTGTACCTTGGAGGTGCGGGGCTGGAAGTTCAAGGGTACCAAAGGCTACTCTGATTCATAAGCTAGCGATCCCTGCTTGACGTACCTGAGCATTCCACTTTAATCCTTGGGCACTCGTTAGCTTCGGATACGTGCTCCTGACACTCCTGACAGTCCTGATGCAGGGTACAGACCGGGTGGTTCCCGTCAGCAGAGGTCTTCAGCTGCAGTGGCACGCCGGCCTGCCGGCCGGGAAAAGCCATTGCGTGAGTGTAGCCCTCTCCCTCCCTCGTCGGGGGGGATTTTGGGAATTTTGGAGCCCTGAACCAAGGCTCAGGATTCCGCGGCCGCACCCCGCACCAGCGCTCAAGCTACACAAGCACCAGTGCCAGCACCAGCGCCGGGCACCAGAGCCACCGCAGCACTCCTCCACGTGAGAGCACCAGCCTCTACCAAATCACTAGCGGCGGCAGCACTACAACACCCCAAGGCAAGTGGCCCCCTATGACCCCCCCCCACGGACCCGTGCGGAAGCGGCCCGACCGCAGGTGCAGCTTGCAGGGGGGGTGAGGGGGCGAGGGTCCTCATTCTAAGATCCCCCAGTTCCAACAAGCTGGGGGGGCAACCTGGAGGGACAGATACTCCGAAGCACCAAAAGCTATAAAGCTCAAAGCCCAAAGCTCAAGCCAAATCACCTGCCCTCAGCGGGCCCCCAGCACCACAAGTACCCTTAGAAGTAGGCGAGCAGCAGGGGGGAAAGAACCACATTCTGGGCGTCACCCTGGGCTCCAGAACATTAAAACACTCTGTCCGTTCACCTGCAAACTCCTGCAACTCCCGCAATGCCTGCCCCAGCTGCAACCCCTGCTCGGTCCCACCTGGGCCAGGGCCCGGACCAGGGCATCACCTCGTTTAGGGCAGCCTGCCGGGCTCGTGCAGGCACAGCGACCCCAGACTGCACTGGTCCCTCAACACCCTCAGCACCCTCAGCACCCAGCCTGTGGTAGTGCAACCACAGACCTGAGCGTGGAAGTGCACGTAGAAAGGTGCCAGCTCAGTGAACAGCAACAGCAGCAACAAGCAGTGGAGCCAGAGCTTAATCCAAACAAACGAGCCCACTGACGCACCACGCACAAACCTCAAACCATGGTCACAGTTCAACTCAACCCCACCAGGAACAGAGAGCGGTGAGAGGCGGCCCGGCTAACCCCTGAGAGCTTCAGTACCGGAATCACCGCACTGGCACTTCAGCGTCCTAGCGGTTTTACACCAACCCGTCCCTCAACAACGCAAGGAGAAATCAAGCAAAGAGGCATATTACTCACAATCCCGATAAGGAGGTTACGCCAGTCAGCAGCCAGCAGCAGTTGGATTGAGCCCCTGGGGCAGCTCTTCACTGCGAGGAAACGAACGAGCGAACACACCCATTGCCCATTGACAACCATTCCCACTACCACTCCCAACTGAAAGCCTTCTGAAGGTCTCTTCGAGTAGACCAACCCCCCACTATCAAACCAGCAAACAGATTGACCAATTAGGGGAAGGAGCATGAGATTAGGTAAAGCATGAAGTAATGACAGCAATCAAACTACAAATCAACCTACAAATCAAACACAGAGGAAAAGGAAAAGAGAACCAGCTACAGATGGAGTAGCACTAAAAAGGAGAGCAAGCAGCGACTTGGATCACCCCATTTCATGCAGGAGACCCTCCCCAGCCAATGGCTCAGGCAGGGGGCTGGTTGAACAACTCTCCAACATGGAAGAAACAAACTGGGGAGAACCGGATGCTCAGGAAGTTGGGAGTCCTCCACACAATCACCGCAAGATAATTGAATACTTTGCTGCTGTAACAACTTATGGTGCCATACAAAGGACTAGATCACCGGCACTGAGCAAACGATCCATAGGGGGTGGCCTATTTGCAAATGCAAGGAAGTTTCGGACAGAGTCCCAGAGTGAATTTGCCTGTCCCCGTCCCTCTTTTGCCAACAATAGTGATCATGAGAAAGCAGCCTCTGAAATTAGATGCCACGCACACAGCTCAAGTGCCCCGCACTCAGGCACCAGGAGCGTCCCCCACTCTCGGGCAAGAGAAAACCATAAGGAGCGCAAGCTCAGATCCCGCCAAGTTCCATTGAACATCCAGATCAGTAAACCAATCGATTCTGTACTCAGAGATGGCAGCAACTGCGGAAATCCTAGAACAAGACCCCCAGCAAGGCGACCCCCTGTGCCAAAGTCCCAAACTCCATTCCTTCCCAATGTTTGGATGTGAAAGTGAGGAAGTATCGCTCTGGAATACAGAACAGGGTTGTCCAACTAGACCACCCAAAGAAGAAATAGCGATAGTAGCTCAGAACTATGCCCATAGAGCAACTAAAACTAAAGGTACTCTAAGCAGGGATTACAAATCCAACTTGCAACCACAATCACAACCACGACCACCGGATGTTATAAAGGCAGATGTGGGCTGCAATCCTAAACTCAATGCAAGCAATGGTTATGGCTCTGCAGTTTCACTCAAACAAAATGGATATCTAAGTAGACTGGTTCAATACAATGGCAGCATTTGTCTCCGGTATCGACAGCAAGCTGGAAGAGTTAAAAACCTTAATAACAGGGGCACAAGCTAAACAATCCAATTACTTTACCACCTGCTCCTGCAAGGAGGTGGAAGATAAATTGTCTCAGCTGCCACAAATCCTAGAAGGAATACTGAAAGACATCTGCCCCGTTTGTGCAAAAACAAGAGGAGAGGCTCCGCTCTCCTCAAACAACCTCACCGTCGACCATAAGAGAGAAAGGATTTCAGGCAGAAAGTAATTCTTCAGCAAGCTTCAGAATGGAAATTATGGAGAATCACTTTTCATCGCAAGCGACCGCCAAACCTGGGCACTCTGAGAAACCTTCAACACGGGTTCTATCAAAAAGAGAATGTAAACGGGCAAGAAAAGAAAGGAGGTCTGCAGGATCACTCCAATTATCCATCTTAAAAACCTCTGAATTTATTTCAAATGAGCAAAGTCAGGAGCACATGGCACCAAGTGGAAGGCAAAACAGCGATATCCATGTTCCAGCAAGTACTGGCACCGACACAAAAAAACTGAGTAAAGATCCCCTCCGACCCAATAGGTGTCATCCAGCTAACAAAGCCTCCGTTGAGGTTCCCCATTGTACTTGGAAAACATATGGACAATTGTACAAGTCCCCAAAGGGACCAGCAGAGCACAAAGTCAAAATCCATTATGCTTGGTCAATTTAGACAACCATCACAGGCAATTTCAAGCAGCAAGAGGAATGTCCACGGCACAAGGTTGGGTGAAGTGGTCTGCATGGAACATATTGGGCATGCAGAGCTAATCCATGCCCCTCAGGCAGGTACCCAAAATGATGAACCAAACCTCTAGCTGCTCTGGGTTCCGGAATTCACCTCAAGATCATCCACAGATGTTCTCAATCGCTCTACTATCCTAAGACTCATAAAGGCACTCCCGGATCTACAGCACGCGGCCTCGGATGACATCGCTGCAATTAAATTGATCAAAGCAAGAGGTAGCCAACACACGGACCCAACGCTTAGTATCTTTGCTGAGCCGGTCCTACCCAAACAGATTATGGCGAGAAGGGACCTTTTGAAAGCCTGGGGTATTGAGGTTGTCATCTACAAAGGTGAACGATATCCACCCCACTATTAGACTCTCAACGTCTGGAAACACCCAAAGGCATGTAGTCCATCTTGCATGGAGCATGCACAACCAGACCCTACAACATAGCCTCTGAAGAAATGATCAGCGAGAGAAGACTTCCCAAATCCCCGTTGAAAGTCCAAATTTAGAAAGAAGAAGGCAGGAAAAGACTGGTTCGAGGTCAGAGATCCCAACACGGAAGGGAACGGGTAGCATGAGCTCCTCCCCCAGGAGCGATGGGTAACAGCTGAACAGCTGAAGAATCATCCCCACAAGGCGTGTTGAACATCTGCTCATGGAACATAGGCGGCCTGCGGGAAAAAATGGAGGATCCAGAGGTAACAAAGTTTTTTAGCGCCTACAGGAATCCTGGGTGATGGAATTAATACCATTAGTAGGATTTATAGAATATCTCAGTCCAGCCACAAAAACGAACAGGCCTGGCAGACCAAAGGGAGGCCTAGTGATATATATTAGCATGAGCATCCCAGCAAAGATCTCAGAGAACAAGGAGGAAGATCTACCCTTTCAACTAGTCAGGCTTGATGGATGGGAAAAGAATATTCAGGAAACACTGATCTTAGTCAATATATACATCAATCCAAAACCCAAAACAATTGAAGCAAATAAGTTATTAAACCAACTGATAAGGATGAAAAGTACAGTATAATCTGCATATTGGCTAATTTCGGGTGATTTCAACCTCAACCTATTCCACATTCCTGGTGAAAATCACATCCAAACAGTGGCAACAGTGCCCGCCCAAACCCTCCCAACAAAAAGCAGAAAAGACAAATTAGGTGAGAGTTTTATACGCACCTGTGAAGCTGTAGGCCTTTTTGCAATAAATGGTCGAAAGTTGCCTGACATACCACCAGCATGGACAAGATCCTCCAGGAAAACAGTCTCCCACCTTGACTATACACTGGTAACTTCCGCCCTGTATACATTAGTGAGTAACTTCAGCATTTTGGACCGAGTGGAACGTGATCACAAGCCAAAGGTAATCAGGATCTGCTCATCACCATACAAGCCGGAGAAAGTGGTAGCCCTGGAAGGGGCTCCGAAAGCCTAAAACGACTTAAATGGTCATCCAATGCCATTGAAAGCCAAGCGGAAGAGGCGCTACTCAGGCTACAATCAATGGCCATGGGCAGGGTGAATTTGACAACAGTCTAGGAGAACTTCGCCATCGACCTTATTAATAAAGACACCGTAGGAAACACGAGAAAGGGTGCACATTTGACCCACCAAAAGTGTTTACATCTACTGCAGCCTATTCGGTGAAGGAAAGCAACTGTAGGTAAACTACTAAGACAATTGCGTAAATTCCCAGACAATGGATCACTATTGACTGCCCTGAGAGAGCAAAGGAAACTATTAAAAGGCAAATTATGGTCCTTTAAAAAATATCCGCAGGAGACACTCTGGGCCAAACTACACTATGCATCTAAATACTCTGACCCCAAAAGATTCTGGAAAATCATTAATACAATGGACAAGGGTCCAATGGCAGCTAATAATGCAAATATATCAGAGGAAGCATGGGTGTGCCATTTAAAATCGCATCTAAAGGAGTTGGACACGGAAATCGTGCCACAAACCCAGGGGTTTTTTAAAATCCTAGAACCCGTGGTTGTAGAAAGCCTGAAGATCTCAGCATCAGAATTAATAAATATCATTGTGAAGTAACAAGCTGATTGTGTGCCAGGGCCTAACGGCTTACCACAGGCACTGTTTAACAGGATACAGAAAGATGGGCCAAGTTCCTGGCAGCGATGTTCAACTGTGTGCTCACAACAGGAATTGTCCCGGTAACCTGGAGAGGCTCAATAATTCACCCCATCTACAAAGGAGGGAACGCGGCTTCTCCAAGTAATTACAGACTTATAGCTCTCCTAGATGTCGACCTTAAATTTTTTTCATCTTTTGTGTTAACCCACCTAGAGACCTGGATTACAGACAAAAACATTCTGCCGTTCAATCAAAGCGGTTTTACTAAACATCAAGGAACACTTACAAACCTCATGGCACTGGGTCTTATAACGAACAGAGCAAAAGCAACTAGGACCCCCACCTTTCTGTGTTTTGTTGACTTTAAAGCTGCCTTTGATTTTGTCCCCTGTAGTAAACTGTGGGCTAAACTACAGCTTTGGGGGCTACTAGTTACTATTTTAAAAGCTATCAGAAGGATTTATTCTGATACATGGGGGCGGCTCACATCTATCCAGGGCAGTTAAAACAACAGCTGGAGTTAAACAAAGCTGTGTTTTGGCCCCAACTCTCTTTAACCTATATATAGCGGCACTGACTGCAAAGTTAAACGTGGAATCATCCCACTCACGCTCTCTAGGCAGCAAGCAACTATCTAATATGTTATATGCAGATGACCTATTACTAATTAGCAACACCAGAATAGGCATGCAAAAACTGCTAAACAAATTAGAAGAGTTTGCAAGGATAAATGAATTAGAAATCAACTACAACAAATCTAAAATGATTACTATAAATCACAGACCCACCAGCCAGCGTAAATGGTACCTAAATGAAAAGACTTTGGAGGAAGCAACCTCCTATAGATACCTAGGAGTCGTGGTTGATGCCAGGTGCAACTTCGCAGCACAAAAAGAAGAAATAGAAAATAAGGTGCAGACACTTGCCTATGCTTTCTTCAAGCTCTCTAATTCAATCTGTGGCCATGCCTTAAACCCCTTGACAGCCATATTGAGAGCAAAACTATTGCCAACCCTCTCATAGGGGGCAGAAATAATGAGGGGTATGGAGGCAGCTCTTTTGGAGAAGCTTTTGATAAAAACATACAAGAATGTCTTTCGGTTACCAAGGCACGCTTCCGCAGCCCAGGTCCGACTAGAATTTATGTTGGTTAGGCAGTCGCTGGCTCACCCAGCGGCATTCATCAAATGTTGTTACAAGCTGAGCCGCGCCCAAACAGGGTCTTTAGCCTATCTAGTCTGACAGGAAATCACCTTAGAAAGAGGGAATGGAAACTACAAAAGGTATCTGGAAAAGAGTATAAGCCTCTTGAGCCTAGATGAGGCATGGGAACAGTCACTTCCCACGCTGGCTTTTAATAAAGCAGTCAATAAGTCAAGTAAACTACATAGCTGGTTACAAGACAGGGAGGCTCTGACCAAAAGTTCGCATGGCTGGTTGATTCTCAAATCGCATAAAACTCTTAAAGAATCATCACTTATGGCTGCTCCCTATTCATGGAAAATTAAGCAATGCTTTCTAAGGCTTAGACTGGGTGAAGTTCCAATGCCAGACCTCATGCCAAATTGGAAGAAGGGGCCACAAGCGGGCATGCATGAGTGCCGCCTTTGTCATCTGGCGGTAGAAAACCTGGCCCATGTGATCTGCATTTGCCCAGCCCTGGCTGTGGAAAGAAAATGCTTACTAAAAAAAGAACTAAATGGCTTTGGGATTAGATCCTGTAGACAAGCACTAGTTGAAGCATTCAATCCACAAAACACCATATTGAATATTAGATTGGTTAAATTTCTGGAAATCTATTCCGGTAAAATAACATATGCTGAAACAAGCCTGTGATAGGGAGGGCACAAATAGAGACAAAAGCCACCTACTCTGAGTAAACACATCAAAGAAAGAAAGGTATCTTGGCAACATCGCGGGTCAGACAGCTAGACCGCTATGAAGTCTTGCACCAGTAACCGGAGTCAGCAGGAGTAATTCAAATTGGTAGAATGTATTTAACTCTTCACAGTTTTAAAAAAATATGTAATATATATCTTTCAATTTATTACATGGTTCTGTCAAATTTTATGTTGAAGGATTACTTTTATGGTTTTAATTAACTAATAGAATAAACATTCTCTCACTCTCTCTCCTTTGTACCTATCATATTTGTAATCTATTTTGTTAACTGATTTACATAATCATGTGACCATACATGTGTCCTTCAGTTGTTTATGTAGTAATTCCTCAACCTTTACCAATGGAGTCTAGATTATGTTTTGGAAGTTCTTGCTGTTTTTAGTAGAATTGTGCTACATATTAATCCCAAAGTGAATGAAAGCCAAATATTGTTGATTATTATTTTTTCCCTAATGGCCAATGATCAAGTTCTCCATAAAGACGTTTGTTGAGTTCACTGCTTGTCACTTTTCCTTTTTGTTGCACAAGATCACAGAAGGAAGGTGTTTTTTGATTGGCTTGTAGGGCACAGTATTATTTTGTTAGTCAGAGATCACGGAAAGAAAATGTATGTAGAATAAGATGTATTCTATTTGTTCTGTATTTGTTTATACATTTCTATTCACATGATCATGAATGGGTGTTTCATTTGTTGATGTAGTAAATCTGAAACTTTATATTTGTAGTCTAATTTATTCCTTTGGCTTCCTTGCTACTTATGGTTGGATTTTGCTACTTATGAAAGCCAAAGTGAGAGAAAGGAAATCATTGTTACTGTTATAAAAAATGTAATTACTTTGTTTCCTAATTCCAATTATCATGTTGTCCAAATAGTTGTTATTGTGGCTCAATTCTAGTTAAATGTTTTGTTTTGTTGGGAAGGGGTGCATAAGTATTAGACCTGACACCCTTAGGATGAGCTTCCCCCAACGTTTTAGCTACCTCCTCCATTTTTCTGATCTTGTTTTTGTTGTTTTTAGGACTCTGAGCAGTTTACCACTGCTAACCAGTGCATGTGACTTTCACCTAAAGTATGGTAACATTGGCTCGTACCCAATTGGCATATTAAATTTACTTATAAGTCCCAGGTAAAGCACACTACATGTGCCTAGGGTCTGCAATGTAAATGCTACTATTGGGCCCGCAGCATGGATTGAGCCACCCACATAAGTAGCCCCTTAACCATGTCTTAGACCTGCCACCGCAGAGCCTGCAGGTGCAGTTACACTGCTGTTTTGACATGGCAAGGTACACCTCTTTGCCAGGCCTACACCTTCCTTTTTTACACATATAAGTTACCCCTAAGGTAAGACCTATGCAACTCCAAGGGCAAGGTGCAATGTACTTGAAGGTTAGGACATGTACTTTTAAGCTCAACATGTCACAATAGTAAAAACCTCTCCAGGTTCCATTTCACTACTGCAAGACACATCTCTCTCATAGGTTTGCACTGAGATTACCTTATTACATTTTATGAGTGTAATTTCTATTCAGGACAAGATTTCGAGTTTCAGATCCCTGAATTCACAATTAAAAATCACAACTTATGGTGAAGTTGGATTTTAAGTTCCAAGTCTAGAAATGCAACTTTTAGAAAGTGGGCATTTTTCTTACTTACAACATTCTGTGACTTTTGTCTGTCTCCAATACACATCTAGGGTGGGTGACAGCTGGGCTTTGTGCATTCC
Organism: Pleurodeles waltl; assembly: GCF_031143425.1. Classification (NCBI taxonomy): domain Eukaryota; kingdom Metazoa; phylum Chordata; class Amphibia; order Caudata; family Salamandridae; genus Pleurodeles; species Pleurodeles waltl. Next base: position 947,057,817 of record NC_090439.1, on the reverse strand, counting down.
CTCCAGACAGCCACACACAAAGGGAGCTTAGGTGTACCTAATGGGCCATTCACTTCCTGATAGCCCATCACCAGACTGATGGATCTTCCTGGGCTGGATGGGAGGCAAGAGCTCCTGAAAGGGCTGGATTTGTCCCCACACAAAGAGCTACATACCCCCTGTAGTAAGTCTGGATCCAGGAAAGATAAGCAGAGACCTCATGCACTTCAAAGCTTTTCTCTGAAGTTTACCCCACTTCAAAGGCACCACTGGATATAAGTACTGGAACCCTGACACCAACACATCAGTACACTTCTGAACCTGTGACTCCTTTGCCAGGAAGAAGGAAGGCTATGCCAAAAGGACTGCTACTCTGCTGGACTGCTGTTTGCTGGACTCTCCCCTGCCTGGGTGAGAAGGACTGGACCCGCATCACTTGACCCTAGCGTGTTACCAAGGGCTTGCTGGCTTTCTTCCTATTGTCTAGGCTTCAGGGGTGAAAATTCGTAGAACGCTCCTGTTTCAAACCTTGGGCTCATCTGCTTGTGAATCTGTCTTGCAAAGTGCTGCAAACCCCAGTCCTGGACCCTTGGAAGTGGACCTAGGTGTTTGCTCCAGTGGAACCAAAGCATTCTCTGCTACAAGGGCAGAATCGCTGCATCGCCGCTGTAGCGTGAACCATATTGGCACATCGCATTCGGAGCCAATGCACTTTGGAACCAAAACTTCACTCATGGACCCGATGCATCACCACAGTTGCGTGGGAAAATTCAGCACATCACCTCACCAGCATGGGGATGTATCAAGGCACTTTTGCTCTAGGGAATGCGTGGGTCCTGTATTTGGCCTGTGCTCCATCACGGGCAGTCTGAACTCTTCACTTTCTTCCAGTCCAGCACCACCCTTTAACTCTTTGAGCACAATTTGCTTCCAAGCACTATACTTGCATTTAATCTTTAAAAATTATTATCTTGATTTCTACTGGGTGGATGTTTGTCATATTGGTCTCGTTATATTCATAAAATTATCATCTATTTCCCTAGTCTTGTGTAGAGTCAGTTTGTGCTACCTTCACTGTGTTATTGCTTAAGTATTGCACACACCCTTTACACATTGCCTCTTAAGTTAAGCATGACTGCTCTGTGCTAAGCTACCAGAGGGAGAGCACAGGATAACTTAGGGTATATTATGACATTCCCACACTAAGGGGCATATTTATACTCTGTTTGCGCCGGAATTGCGTCGTTTTTTTTTACGCAATTCCGACGCAAAACTAACTCCATATTTATACTTTGGCGTTAGACGCATCTAGCGCCAAAGTCCATGGAGTTTGCGTAATTTTTTAGCGTGGACACCTACTTTGCATTAATGAGATGCAAGGTAGGAGTTTCCGTCTAAAAAATTGACTCCGAGGCATGTGCGCCGTATTTACACTCCCGGGCAAAATTCACGCCCGGGAGTGGGCGGGTCAAAAAAAATTACGTACGCCCGCTTTTGCGCAGTTTTTTAGCGCCTGGACAAGGCAGGCGTTAAGGGACCTGTGGGTTCGGAAGGAGCCCAGAGGTGCCCTCCCATGCCCCCAGGGACACCGCCTGTCACCCTTGCCCACCCCAGGAGGACACCCAAGGCTGGAGGGACCCATCCCAGGGACATTAAGGTAAGTTCCAGTAAGTATTATTTTTTTTTTTTTGTGGCATAGGGGGGCCTGATTTGTGCCCCCCTACATGCCACTATGCCCAATGACCATGCCCAGGGGACAGAAGTCCCCTGGGCATGGCCATTGGGCAAGGGGGCATGACTCCTGTCTTTGCTAAGACAGGAGTCATTTCTATGGGGGTTGGGAGTCGAAAAAAATGGCGCAAATCGGGTTGAGGCGAACAATTTGCCTCAGCCTGACTTGCCCCATTTTTTGACGCCCAAGCTCCATATCCCCCTACGCCGGCGCTGCCTGGTGTATGTCGTTTTTTTCCACGCACACCAGGCAGCGCCGGCGGCTAACGCCCGCCCGCATGGCGCTTCAGAATGGCGTTAGCCGGCGCTAATCTTTTTGACGCAAAACTGCGTTAGCGCAGTTTTGCGTCAAAAAGTATAAATATGGCCCTAAGTTTGTGATTCCCTACTTGGACAGAGTATATAGCTCTGCCAACTAGAGTCCCATTTTCTAGCAATAAGAAATATGTTCTTTTGATTGGCTTGTTGGGACACTTTTGTTTTGTAAGCCAGAGAGCATTCAAAGATAACATATCTATTTAAGAAGTATTCTATTTGTTATGCATTTGTTTATAGGCTTCCATATGACAATAACGTTTTTTTTTTTTTTGTTATGGAGTAAATCTGAAACTTTATATGTGCAGTCTAGTTTTTTCCTGTTCTTCCTTGTTACTTTTAGTAGGATTGTGCTACATATGAAGGAAAAATTGAATTAAAGGCAATCACTTTTATTATATTGAAAATTGGGATTATTTTATTTTTCCTAGTGGCCAATTATCACGTCCTCCTAATAGTAGTTTGTGTGGCTTACTGCTAGGTAAATGTTTAATTTTATTTCACATGGGTGCATAAGAAAGATCCTTTTTTTTGGCTCTTTGGGCTAATTTTATTTTGTGAGCCAGAGAGCATGCAAAGAATTCCTATGGAGATTAAGATGTATTCTATTTATTATGTCTTTGTTTATAGGTCTCCATTAGCATATGTTCATCAATAAGTCTTCCATTTGCTTATGTTATAAGTCTGAAACTTTACATATGCAGTCTATTATATTTTATGGAGTTCCTTGTTACTTTTAGTATGTTGCACCACAAGAAATCACAAAGTTGAAAAACAACATAATCTAACATTTACTTACACTACTTACCTGCAGTACCTCACAAACTATTCTGCCCCCATTTTGGGACTCCCCTTTTATCTTTGTACACCCTTGACCAAACGCAGCTATACTTTCAATCCTCTCAAAATGAAACAGGGGCAGCAGATCTGCAAAGTTTCTGCACAGTCATCAAACTGGTGCAAAGTTATATGGTCACCCTAAGTATAAATATATAGCAACACTATACATGTATATATTTCAAATGTGTCCTCACATTGATTTGTAATGCAAGGATGCATTTCACACGAAAAGTTTTTTTTCAAGAACACGAAAGCACAGTGAACCACAGCCATGTGTGTTTTGTTGTTCGTGTGCATTTGTGGTCACTTTAGACTATGAACGGTGCATAATGACATAGCGTAAAGGTATAATTTCAAGAATTTTATGTAAGAACAATAATACATAATTCCTGAAATTATTTGAATTATGCAGACATAATTACAGTTTCAACCAGAACTCTTTTCAATACATGAAACATTAAGGGCCAGTGAACTGAGTCAAAAGCTTTTTCTAAATCCACCAGGACCAAGGCCCCGGACTCCTCCCAAATTTATGATTGTGAAAGTTCAGTATTCAATTGCCGAAGGTTGTGGCATATTCCTGTATGAGTCTTTGGATCTCTGAAATCAGCCTATTGACAATTATTTTGGTGCAGGTTTTTGTTTCAAGGTTAATTAATGATACTGGCCATTAAGATGCACATTCCACCAGGGGCTTCCTGAATTTTAGAATTACAGATATAGTTCTACCTTTCAGGTCATATGGAAAATAACCCATGGCACGAGCATCCTCATACATTGCCAAATGGAGGCAAATTAGGTGAGATGCATACCTTTTGAAAAGTGGGAGGCCATTGGAGGCTGAAGTTTTCTCAGACGTAAGAGTAATAAGGGAGTGTAGTACATTTCACATTTGGAGCAGGACTAAAAAAGTAGTCTTACTTAGAGGAGGACTTGTGTTGGGCTGGATGGCATGTAAATTCTCAAACAGGCCATGCGATCTAGCCACGTATTCAGAGTAAGAGTCTGCGAAGTACCGATAATCTCCTCGGCCCAGATTTACTAACACTTTATGCTTGGTTTAATTAATTTTTGTGATGGAAATCTGGTGCAGAATCTTGGGGTGGGATTGACTATCCAATGCAAATCATGACTTCTGTTGGATAGTATCCCAAATTATTGCAGAATTGCATTATGTGCTGCTTTTCTTTTGCTTGTGGATCACTGATATAATAGTGGAACCTGACATTTCATGTGGTTAAATTATATAGTCAAAAACATCAAGGTCCAAAAGATCAAGAAGGTATGTGCAAAGAAGTAAGTATACATTTGCTATTCTTAACTCCACAGCTGTGTACCTTTAGGATATATATATCATCAAGGTACATATAGGTGGAGTTATATGTAGTAAAACTTTGCTTCCCTAAATATTACAATGTTACATGATTTTTACTCGGTCAGCAAGAATGTCAGAGAATAAAAGTTTTGGTAGGCTCCTGAACTCCTTTCAGACGTACTGGCGTTGCTGTGCACTTGGCCAAGCCCCCTTTATTCAGCACATTTAAAGAACTATTCACAAAAAAAATCTTCTCCTATAACTCTAGATTCATTGTGCCTGGTGCTCACATTTATGGTAATGGTTTATGAGTGTGCTATGAAATGTTCTTGGCCTAGAGCAGTGTTAAGTATCAAGTGATGTTGTGTGTTTTATGAACAGATAATAAAATAAATGAACAATAGATTTAAATGGTGTTATTGAGTGTTCTCTAAATAAGCAAGATAATCTGCCAAAGGCAGGCTGAATGCATGGCATTTATTTGCATTAGCAGATGCAATCAAATGTTGTACTGATTGTCCTTATTGAGTCTGTTCATCTCTGTCAGTTTGAGTCTCCAGTTAAGAAGCCATGGATCGTTTGTCAACATATATTTTACCAATAATTGTTATTTTTCTTTAAGCTGCCATCCGGATTGAAGAAAAATGACTCAGTTTGAAGAAATATCCTATAACAATATCCAAGAGACCGTGGTAATGTTAACAACAAAAAGCATCCCCCTGCTAGAGTTTCTGATGCTAAATTTAAATATGTCTCTGTTTTTCTTGTTCTATTTGTTTTGAAAAATAGAGCGGAGGGATGTGGGAATAACCTTGTGTTTTGATTAGTAATTAAAAATGAGGTACCTGAAGGGTAGGATTAGGATAGTAAAAGGCAGTGCTTAATTTATAAAAGAATGAGTGCTGGGGCCTAGAGCTCTGCTCCAGTGGTGCTAATAAAAATCAGTGAGCCAAATACCAAGGCTGTGTAGTGTTGAATTCACCATAAGTCTCCATAATCCACTACCCAACACCAGTGCCCCTTTATCTCACTCTTGCTGATCCATGCTTTCTCCCTTGGTGCCAGTTTTTTAATCTTTCGCTTCCTTCTTCTTTCCTTTGTGTATGTTTTCCTCTCTCTTTCTCACCATCAATAGCTGTCAAGGAAACAAAAAGTGCTGTTCTCCAAAAGTGAGTCCCAGTGAGCCCCACCAGTAACCACCAGCTCCAATTAAGCACGTGAAAAAGGACTGGTCAATCTAATAGGCCTACAAGCCTATCAACCTTCCTTACTCCATTACTATTTACGCCACAAAAACTTCAGCATTGTACTTTGGTTTTCGAAACTTCTGAGAGATTGGGTTGTTGGTTGACTGGGCATTAAGCCCTGGTCAAGCAACAACCACAATCCCTTGCATGGCAAACTTAAAAAAGTCACTAAACTAACCTTTGTTTAACCCTGGGAAGCTTGTTAAAAAAAAGCAGTCAAGCTTAACTTGGAAGCAATGAGTAAAGTGTTTATGCAGCACACAAGCGTTAATAAGGTGACAACATAAAACATTAAAAATCCCAAACTAAGGTATAAAAACCATAGTACATTTTTAATAAATTATTTGACACCATCCAAACAAACCCTGCATGCCTTATTCTAGAGAAACGCAAAGCAGCTCAAATCGCACCTAGCATTACGCTGCATTAGGGAGGTGTTAGATGGGTGGAGCATGAGAGTTTCCATGCATCCGCCCATGGATTTTGATGCATTTCTAGATTTACCATTAGTGGTGGACCTGGGAATGCGTCAAAATGCTACGCCTCCCCGGTTGAGGCATAAATATCTTTATTTCTCTTCGTTTTTTCTCCTTTCTAAATAGATAGAGGAAAATGCCTCTCAGAATAGTTTTTGTACAGGAAAGTGTAACTTCTTGGACAAAAGCAATCCTCCCTACAATGCAGGCATCCTTGCAACATGATACAAGGATGCCTGCGCTGAAAGATTGATAAATATGCCCCTTCTGTTATTCACTGGGTGTGGTGAAAATTTCACCCCCTCCTGCTACACTCATACTTAGACTTGGTGTTAGCAACACCAAAGCAGGATTTAAAGTGATAGGATTTTCCTTTTTTTCTGAAACACACATTTTATATACATTTGAAAGTATAGTTGATGGCACTTTTTAAAGATTATTGGCAGAGATGGTAATATTATTTCAGGGGAGTGCTAGTGAGTCTGGTCAGGTAAAATGCACAAAACATTCACAAAGTTAGAACGTTATGTCTATTGCCCAAACAAATCAGGGGTAAGTGGGTTTCCAGCATGGAAAAAAGCAATGTAGTCTTGGGGACTTGTGAATATTAAGAAATGGATGACGGACATATTAGTCACTTTTAAAAAATAGCTGTGTAATTCAAAGGATCTCTGCGATTTAACTGGCAGCTAGGAAGATGGGAAAACAACGATGGTTGGAATGCATCAGAATGATTTGCTAGTGTAAATCAGGAAGAAGTAAGAGGATACGGAAAAAATATAAGAAGCCACAGCTGTTCGAAATGATTTTTTTCTTGAACTGCACCACAGTGATCTATAATTAATTGTTCTAATGAAGAATTCAACAAATGTATAACATTTTTTTTTTAAATGTCGATTGATAAAAAATAATATGAAATCTACAGGCCATAGAGAATAGAAATGCTTAAAAATATCTGGATACTGGTAACAAACAGCTCAGGTATTTCAGTACTGTCCTAGCAGTACGAATAATCTCTCAGGGTATTTGGATAAAATGTTGCCTTTTTGCACTCTGCTTAAATTGTTCTGGAAAAAGTATTTATTTTGAAAAGCCAGTTGAATTAACCACAACTTAAACATCCTCGATTGTGTCTGACTTAATAAATGCCCTAGTGCTACTGCCAGGCACTCATTTATGAAAAAGTCACGCAGTGAAGTGAGGGAAGTCTCCTTGCTGTGCTGTGTGATAGGAAAAGGGCAGGATTGCGCTGTACATTCCAATCTGCTCCCTAGCAAGGGTGTCTGCGTAGTAAGCAGTATTGTTTTTGTGTAGGAACAGTCACCTTCTGGCACCAAAACAATCCCCTGAGGCATTTACCTCTTTTAATTTGAAAGGAGAGGGATACATATTTACAAAATACGGTGCATTTCTGTCCTTTCAGCCAGCACTGCCACACAATTTTCTGCCTAGTGCCAATGCAGGCACCCTTGCACCATGGTGCAAGGGTGTCTGCGTTGTTGGCATGATTGTTTTTGTGAAGGAAGGCACACCTTCCTGCACAAAAACAATCAATGGAGTCTTTTTCCTCTTTCTGTGTGTGCTAGAATGCAGCTCACATAGCGAGAGGAAAAAAACTAGGAGGAACAAAAATATTTTTCCTTTTTACACCTCACCAGTTTTGACGCATTCCCAGTTTTACAGATCCTTTTAAATCTGGGAATGCGTCAAAACTCATGGGTGTTGCTTGGAAAAACCCACCACAACGCCCATGGATGCCCCCCTGATGCAGTGTAAGGCAACTCAGCAACTTGTACTGTGTTGCCTTAAACCATATCTATGAGGCCAAGAAAAGCCACTCAAAGTGGCTTTGCATGGCCTCGTAGATATGGGTCTGCACTCTGGCATGGGCACTGCAGGGGCCCCCAGGGGCCCCACGACACCTGTTACCGCCAGCCAGGTCAAAACCGCCAGAACCAGGCTGGCGGTAAGGGGGTTGGAATCCCCATGGCGGTGCTGCCTGCAGCGCCGCCATGGAGGATTCCTCAGGCCAGGGGAAAAACGCTGGTTTCCCTTTTCTGATCGCTCTTTACAGCCACGGTCAGAATTGGCCTGGATGCACCACCAGCCTGTTGGCGGTGCATCCGCGGTCCCCGGCCCTGGCGGTCCATGACCGCCAGGGTCGGAATGACCCCCATAGTCCTGAAATTTTGCGGGCCTGTGGCATTTTTTCATACTCCTTCTAATCCCCACATTTAATTGTTCGGCATGAACTTTATTCCCCACTTCTTTAGCTTGACCCAAAGATTTGTACCCATGCTCCTCACTCTCCGCAACACTCCGTCGAATACTGGGATCCAAAGCTAGTCTTGTGATACCCCACAAACTACCATCAGTTAGTCTTGCAGCTTTCTTGCGTACCGCATGAATTTGCTGAGATTCTCTGAACTTTGACATGCCTTTCTTGACCACTAAGGGATCCCTCACTCTCACACAGTCACACACCTGCAGATTATTGCAGAGTATTGTTACTCCGGAATCCAATCAGTATTTTCCTGCCAACAATATCTGAGTTGTGTCTTGCCGCATCCCAAACTTCCTTCAAGTTGGTACCTTCATGAAACAACTCAATCATCCAAAAAGGACATAATTCTGTTGTAGCGACTCTGCTTCTCATTAATTCAAAAGGGCTTCTACCAGTGGCAACATGAGGTGTTGTGCGATGAGACCAAATTGATTCCTTAATAGCCTGATCTACCAACATGTTGCTCCTGAGAGCAGCCTGAATACACTCCACAAGTACACGATTAAAACGTTCCACAATGCCATTGCTTTGAGTATGATACAATGGGGTCCTTATGTGTTTAATTCCACATTTGCCTAAAAATTCACACATTTCCCCCGATACAAATTGAACCCCATTGTCTGTTAATATCTGTTCAGGGAAACCCTCACGACCAAAAACATCTCTTAAGCATCTGAGAACACTTAGGGCCATATTTATACTTTTTGACGCACAACTGCGCCAACGCAGTTGTGCGTCAAAAATTTTAACGCCGACTAACGCCATTCCAAAGCGCCATGCGGGCACCTTATTTATGGAATGACGTTAGCCGGCGCAGCTGACTGGTGTGCGTCAAAAAAAATGACCCACACCAGGCAGCGCCGGCGTAGGGGAAAATGGAGCTTGGGCGTCAAAAAATGGGGCAAGTCAGGGCTGAGGCAAAATATTGGCCTCAACCCGATTTGCGCCTTTTTATTTGACTCCCAACCCCCATTGAAATGACTCCTGTCTTAGCACAGACAGGAGTCATGCCCCCTTGCCCAATGGCCATGCCCAGGGGACTTATGTCCCCTGGGCATGGTCATTGGGCATAGTGGCATGTAGGGGGGCACAAATCAGGCCCCCCTATGCCACAAAAAAATAAAATAAAATACTTACCTGAACTTACCTTAAGTTCCCTGGGATGGGTCCCTCCATCCTTGGGCGTCCTCCTGGGGTGGGCAAGGGTGGCAGGGGGTGTCCCTGGGGGCATGGGAGGGCACCCTGATCAGGTGTTAAAAAATGACGCAAAAGCTGCTGGACGTCATTTTTTTTGCCCCGCCCACTCCCGTGCGCCATTTTTGCACGGGAGTTTTAATAAGGCGAACATGCCTTGGAGTCATTTTTAGACGGGAACGCCTACCTTGCATATCATTAACGCAAGGTAGGTGTCCACGCTAAAAAATGACGCAAACTCCAAGATCTTTGGCGCTAGACGGGTCTAACGCCAAAGTTTATATATGGAGTTAGCTTTGCGTCGGATTTGCGTAAAAAAAAACGACGTAATTCCGGCGCAAACAGAGTATAAATATGCCCCTTTGTGTAGTTGGGAACCTAACTGGTAAAACCTCCACCCATCTTGAAAGGTGATCCACAATTACAATGAAATACCTCATGTCAGGTGGTAACACATCATAGGGCCTTAGAAAATCCAACCCTATTTTCTGCCAACCTCTTGCTGGGGATGGAACAAAAGAATCCCCCGCCTCGTGAGTAATAAGTACCTTGTTACATGAGCAGTACCTTGTACAGTTTCTCACAAACTCCTCAATTTCTTTGTCCATCTTAGGCCACCAAAAGTTTGATCTTAATTTTCTTTTGGTGATGGTGGAACCTAAATGACCAGAATGTGCTTTGATTATCAAATCTCTCCTAAAACATTCAGGAGGAACGAGATTATCACCTCTGCTAAGTTTGTCTCCTTCAATGGATAATTCATCTGACACCTTCCAAAAAGGTTGCAATTCTGATGGCAAACTCTTCTCCTTTGGCCAACCAACCTCAACCATATGCATAACATTGCATAGTAAATTATCCTTTTTTGATGACTCAATCCAAGACCCTTCCTCCGAAATATTGTCAAAGTCAGTGATGGATGCTCTGAAACACTCCTCAATTTCTGTCTCCCATTCTAGTTCATCATCCTCTCTGATGGGCCAATGAGATAGACAATTTGCCCCACTGTTTTTCCCACCAGGATTATATTCGACCGGGAAATTGAACTCCAACAAATTAGCTGAAAGTCTGGCTATGCGAGCAGTGAAGCATTTAACATTTTCCCTGATAACATTTCTACTAGAGGACGATGATCAGTTTTTAGGATGAAATGTCTACCCCAAAGATATTGCCTAAACTTTTCTACACTCCATACGCAAGCTAAAAGTTCTTTTTCAATCACAGAATATTTCCGTTCCACCACTCGCAAAGTTCTTGATGTAAAGCCGACAGTATTCTCCTTGCCAATGCCATCACCGGAAAATTGCGTTAAAACTGCTCCCAAACCATACACACATGCATCTCCTGTAACTATGGTCTTACAATTTTCTGAAAAGGGTTGTAATGCTGGAGATTTAATGATGCATTGTTTAATCTGTTCAATTGCTTCATTACATTCTTTAGACCAAATAAACGCTTGTTTTTTCTTGAGTAATAATCTGTGATCTTGGCAAAATCCTTCAAAAAGTTCACGTAAAATTCACACAACCCTAGAAATGATATTAATTGGGGTCTCTGGTGCGGGGGCTTCAAGAATACTTTTTACCAAGCCTGGCTTGGGTTTGACCCCCTTTTCAGAAAGAACATGACGCAGGTACTCAATTTCCCTAGTCCTAAAAATGCACTTGTCCTTCCTTAGGGTTACCCCCCTATCCTCCAAAGATTTCAGGACCTCTTCCAAAACTTTGTCGTGGGCACTATCCGTGTCAGCAAAAACCAATATGTCATCTTGGAACACCACCACATTGGAATTGTTGGAAAACATATCAGTCATAAATCTTTGAAATACAGCAGCAGCCGATGCTAGACCAAATGGTAATCTGCAAAATTGGAAAGTCCCATCAGGAGTCACAAAGGCAGTAAGGTGTCTCAAATTAACATCTAATTCTACTTGATGATAGGCCGATCTTAGGTCTAATTTTGTGAACCAACTGGCAGAACCTACTTTCGTAATGAGATCATCAATACGAGGTAACGGAACACTGTCCACCCAGATCACTTCATTCAAACTCCTCAAATCCACACACATTCTCAATTCCCCAGAATTCTTCTTTGCCAGAACGATGGGAGACAACCATAGCCTAGCTTCCACTTTCTCCATTATGCCCTGTTCACAAATATCTTTCAGCAACTTGGATAAGTCTGATCTCACACTAAATGGAACATTTCTTAATTTATGTTTAAAGGGTACCGCAGCCTGTTTTATCTTAATTGTGTGCATGAAATCTGTTATTTTTCCTAATTTGTTCTGAAATAATTTGTTAAATTTCTGTTGCCAGATATTAGCAGTGTGAGAAACAGTTTGAACGCAGTTGGTATCACTCCTTTCAATGGTGACTGGTTTCACCCTTCCCGGTTTGATGATTAATTTAAACTCAGCCTAGTGAATTAGCCCCAAGACATTGATACCTTTCCTAGCTACATGAACTTTGCCTTGAATGGTTTCACTAAAGACAGACAATGAGGTCCAAAAGTATCCAATCAAATCAATCTTGCTGCCTGCCTTCAAAAGCCAGTGTAGCAACATCAGGAGGAAAAAGAGATTTTTCACCCCAAAACTCATTAAATTTCTCTAGTGAAACAATTGTGATACGTGCTCCTGTATCAACCAATAATTTAACCGTAATTCCTCCAATCGACACATCAATATCAGGATCCACTACTAACTTATTGACTGTAGGAGTGTCTCTGACTACTAAGACAAATTTGTTGTCTTCATGTTGAGGAATCTCCTTGTCTTCCTCTAATACACAACGAACATTACTCTTTTTGATGCTCCTACACACCTGTGAGAAGTGTCCAAGTTTGTTACAGCTCCTACATTGTTGATTGACCGAAGACATTTCTTAAAGGAGGAAATATGGTTTGCAGAACCACATCTAAAACACATAGGGCCAGATGTATGAAAAGGTTTTGCACTCGCAAACGGTGCAAATCACAAAAATCGTCCGTTTGCGAGTGCAAAAACGTGGCCTGCGATGCACAAAAGGCATTCGCAGACCAAAAATAAGAAATCGCAAAATTTGCGATTTTTTACGTTGCGACCTGGTTTTGCGAGTCGCATTTTACGATTCGGTATGTCCAGTAGGAAATTGTGAGGCGCAAAATGCGATTCGCAAAATCCAAGTCGCAAATAGATGCATCAAAATATCACAAATTGCGATTTTTCGCAGGATGGCATTTTGCACATGCAAAATACCACTAAGTGAAACCAGGTGGTAACCAGGTGCAACCTATATAAAGAGGCCCAGAATGCCTCAGACTCTTTTCCACAATGGCTGCACTTTACGTCATGGCGAGGAGGATGAGGATCTTGGCATGTTTGAGGAGAGGGAGGAGGATACAGGAGCGCATTTTCAGAGTGCGCATTACACTTTTTGACCTGACAGAGGAGGAAGTATATGAGAGGTATAGGTTGAACTCAGCCATGATAATTGATCTGATAGCTGAGCTACAACCCATACTGCAGCGCAGAACACTAAGGACTCACAGCATACCCACCCATGTGCAGGTATTATGCTCCCTACACCTACTTGCCTCAGGGAGCTATCAAGGGGTCATAGCAGTAGCTGGAGGGGTTTCACAGAGTACCCTCTCCAGATTTTTCAATGCATTTATCAACTCCATGCTAAGCAAACTCCAACAGTACATCAGATTCCCCCACACCCCACAGGAAATACAGCAGACAAAAATAGAGTTTTACCAGATAGCACAGTTCCCCCACGTCCTAGGTGCCATAGATGGCACACATGTGGCAATCTGTCCACCATCAGCCACAGAGTATGTGTACCGAAACCGTAAATACCAACATTCCATGAATATTCAGGTGATATGCAATGCCTCCTATATCATAACTGATCTCGTGGCCAGGTACCCAGGGAGCACACATGATTCGTACATCTTTCGCCACAGTGGCATTCACACAAGACTGCTACCTGGGGAGTTTGGTGAAGGATATCTACTATGTAATGTCACTCTGTACACTGGTGCATAGATGGCGACCCCATGTCAGATGGCTCAGTTACTCATCACACCCTCTGTCCCTTCCAGGAGACAGTGCCCATGCAGTGCGCACCTACATGATGACACCCTACCTCAATCCCACAACACCAGCAGAACGGAGATACAATGCAGCACACAGGGCAACCCGCAACGTGGTGGAGCGCACATTTGGACTGCTGAAGAGTCGCTTCCATTGCCTCCACAAAAGTGGAGGGGCACTAAAGTACAGTCCAGAGACCACAAGTAGAATAGTGGCTACTTGTGCAATCTTGCACAATATAGCTACAACCAGGAGCATACCTATAGAAATCAGTGACACTGAATCAGATGAGGATGACGATCCCATACCACCTCTACAGCCAGCAGACAGGACCAGTGCAGCAGAGGGAAGCAAAGGCATGCCGACATCACACACAACCATTTCAGACGTGAGTATGAATGACAAAAATCCACTGACAACTGTACCTGTAGTGATATAAATTTATTACCTTACGTCAGGTAATGAATGATTAAGAAATAAATGAAACAGGTGACGCAAATAAACTGATGGACAGTCACGCACTATTCCCTCATAGTGGCAACAGCAGTGTAATGGCAGCAAGAGTCACTATCTTCTCCCACGCACACCACTCGGATGCCCAGTTAAGTCACTGGCACCTCGATTGTCACCTTCGGTGGCAGTGCTGTGCCTGGCACTGCGCCATCTGATGTCTGCTGCTGGTACGGCAACACTACTGAGGCTTGAACTGTCCTCAGTGTCCCCCAAGGCTACCTCACTGGGAGTGGCAGATCTTTGTCCCATTATGTGTTCAATAACATTTGTGATGTGAACTAGTCCCTGGACAATGTCCCTGCTGCTATGTGCAGCCTCCACTTGTGCCGCCACTGCGCGACGGGCGATTAGTGCAGTGGAATTAGCCATCCTGTTGGAGGACCTGCAGTAGCTGCCAAACATTGTCCGGAATCTGTGTTCCTGTCTGCGCCGGCTAACCCTTCCATGGCGCAGCTCCTGGCAGAGGTCACGGACAGCACTTGTTAGGTCCCTGGTGTCCTCTGAAGCCTTCACCTGTCCCTCACGCAGCTGTAAAATATTGCCATTTAATGCGTCCAGTTGCCGATGCAGGCCCATCATGTTTCGGTTGTGCACTCGCAGGTTCCTGTCTAAACTGAGGATCCGCTTATTTTGCAGATGCTGCTGCTGCAACATAGCAGCCTCAAGGCCCTCGACTAAGGACGGACCCTCACCTGCCTCATGATGTTGTTGCTGGGACTCTGTTGCAATCCTGCGTGGTGCTGGCTGACCCCTGCCCTCCAGAATCTGGCTGCGCCTGTCGGGTGCTGACGGTGTGCTTGGCCCTTCCAAGTGCTCACCAGAGTTGCCGCTGTACTCTGGCAGTGGTAGTGCCCTGGGCCTGCGGCAGACAGTGGACATGTGGAGGGACCCACTGGTGTTGGTATCCGAGGGCTGATGGGTGTCCGTCTCTCCTACACATTTACTTTGTGTGGCTGCTGGGCCTGGCCCACCTGGAACAACAATAGGCAGCATGTCAGTTCTGTATGTTACATTATCTGTCAGAAAATGGCAATAAAGGTACAGGTACTGCTCTACACGGTATTGTGTGTGTTGTGTTACCTTGGGTGTCACTATACTTCATTACATTGTTATGCTACGGTCTGTACTAGTTTGTGGACTGCCACTCCCATAATGCATTGTTGTGCTGCTTCTAAGATGTGGACTGGACTACTTCACACACTGCTTCACATTACATGCTAATTCCTAAGGGGCTTTTGTGCATACACATATCGGGTTCCCAAACATCATTGCACTTACCTTGGCTGGTACTCGGTGTGCTGAAGGTATCGATGTCTGTGACCCCAGTCACAGCTTCAGGGAGGAGTGTGGATTCCACCAGGTCCTCCAATGGTGTGGATGGTGCTTCTGTTGGTGGTCTGCCACCTGTACCCCTGGCCTCCGCAAGTCTCCTTGCCACCCTCTCCTTTGCACGGGAACGCAGGTCGTACCACCTTTTTTTTATTTCCTCAATGGAGACACTCCAATGGCGCAGATTTTGGATTGAATGTCCAGCCATAATCTTCTCTTTTCACTCTCAGGAACCTGGAGTGAACTTTTCCCGAACAGGCGGTCATGGCTCCTCACCACCTCCTCAGTCAGGACCTCAAGCTCCTGTTCCTTTCTGCCTTCTCCTGTGCTGGGCCTGGGGTCTCCATCCTGGCTCAGATGTTTCTGCTACTTCTGAGTGCTGCTCTGTGTGGCTGGGCTGCTCTCTCTCAGGATGCTGGTTTGGGTGTGGCACCTGAAACTGCCTGGGATGACTCATTTCCTGCTGGTGATGTCATCAGGCTCCTCCAGGTGTGCATTCTCAAACTTTCTCGCATTTTGCGATTTTTTACCGAATCGCAAAAAAATCGCAAATTGCGAGAATGCAAATTGCAATTCGGTAAATGGGCCTCGCAAACCACAATTCCGAATCACAATTTTGTTGCATGGCCAATTGCGACTCAGAAATAGCGATTTCTTAAAAATCGCTATTTGCGATTCGCAAGCTCATGTTTTCATACATATGGCCCATAGTCTTGTGGTTGACCTTGGGCGACGAAGTATTTCTGGAGAATGAGATAGCCTCTTGTCTCCTTTCCACACGAACAGATTTCTTGTTGTCATTGTTCTGTGAGTTTAAAACTGCACCTGAAACAGAAATGTTACATTTCAAATTGCTTTGCGTCCTCCAGCGAACATTCAATGCTCTTTGCTATGTCAATAGCCTTATCTAGGGACGGGTCTTTGCATGTTAACAACTTTTCTTGGATCCTCTTAGAATGACACCTCGCAACTAATTGGTTACATATGAGTTGAGAAGTAAAATTTTCAAATTCACATTTAGCAGCCAAAACTTTTAACGCTGTGATAAACAAATCTATACTTTCATTGGGATTCTGCGATCTCGTGAAAAATTTGTACCTATGTACCACAATATTTTTTGTTTTAGTAAAATGCTTATCCAATTGTGCTACAGCCATTTCAAATTCATCCAACTCTTCATCCTGACGTAACTCAGAAACTGGTAAATGATCAAAAATGTTTTGACCTTCCACCCCCAGGTAGTAATACATTAAACACTTTTTCCTTTCCAGCCTGAATTTGTGGCCGTCAATGGCACCCACAAAAGCTTTAAAGGAACAAAGCCACAATTTCCATTCCAAAGGGGGATCACCAGGTCCTGTATAAAAGGAGCAGGTGGCATTACATTCTGCATTTCCTTTTTTTTTTTTTTTTTTTTTCTTCTTTAACCTTTAAAATGAAGGTAATAAAAATTAAAAATGAAAAATTTGAATTTGCACAGTGTCCCAACGAAAGATGGCCGAACCAATATGCTAAAGAGAATCAGTACTTCTTTTACTTCAAGAGGAAAAAGGAAAAAAAAAAGAATTTGTGTCCTTCCTTTGTTTCCTGGGTCTTCTTGGCAAATCTGAAGATCTCTGGGGTGGTGAACAACAAGCTCCAGTGAAGGATGATAAAAAAAAAAAATGATTCAGCAACCAGGGAATTCAGAGGTAAGAAAATGCAGAGAATTCTCACAACTTTCAGTAAAGGAAAAGTGCCTCCCACAGTGCTGAACATGTTTCCAATCTTAAAATGTTAGCGCGAGGACACGCGCGAGCAGAGTCCAGAGCGGCACGCGTATGTGCTGTGCGCTCACAGTCTAGAAATGCCAGCACGTGAGGACACGCGCAAGTAGAGTCCAGTACGGCACCCGTATATGCCGTTTGAAGCGCTCGTAACACTTGGCGGAGCGAGAAATGAAAAATAAATAAACTTACTCTGTGCCCCCAAAGCGCCGCCTCCTGTAAAAGATCAACACAGCTGTGAGCACAGCTTCGGTGCCCCCAAAGCGCCGCCTCCTGTCAAAGGCCGACACAGCTGTGAACACAGCTTCGGCCGTTACGAATCACCACGACTGGGAAAGGAGAGTGATCCAGAGAAAAACAAAAGGCTCCTCTGTTCATCCTCGTCGCCAGCTGTAAAGACGAGCAGATAAACCAGTCCTTCGCTCCATAAACAAAGTTTATTCGTAGTACGAATATGAAAATTAAGTTACATGTCAAATGGGGCACAGAGCAAAGATGAGCGCAATCATCCGTTGGCGTAGCATGGAATCCCCGGCACTCAGCTATGTCAGTGGATTCCATATTACGCACCTGCATTCTTACCCACATCATAACAGAGTTCTAATCCATTGATGTGGTCATGAGCGTATATTTTGGACTGTCATGAAGCAAGGGTGTTGTTATGGAACTTGGAATCAAGAGAATGTATCTTCTCAGTTTGCTTATGAAATACATCCTGCATTGTTCTATGCTGATGATAACCTTCGCTATTACTAGGCCACTGAGTTTACAGCATATGATCAATAGGCATAGTAGGTATTCTAGTGGGAACCATCTTGAATTCAACAAAATAAATCCTCAGATGATTGCCTTTGATGGAAAGGATCAAGTCATATATAATTCATTGGTTCAACCGCCTTTCTGATTTGCTAGACAACAAATATTGTTGCAGTATTTTTCATAAAGGGCCTAGCTATTATTTTGATGAACAACCTCACTAATCTCAACAGGAAATGAGCATTTTACGTTACTAAGAAAGACTTATAATACTAAAATGTTATGTTTACTTCCCCATGGATCTGTGGCCCGGTGAAGTGTAGCCCATCCGTTTTCTGTTTTATTGAGGTTACCTACAACACCACAATGTTGGTTGAATGTTTACATCACCGCTGTCTGTGTGCATTTAACCCCTTCTGTGCCCAGGACGTAATGGTTACGTCCTGAGGCACAGTGCTGCTGTGCCCAGGACGTCACCATTACGTCCTGTGCACAGAGCCCAGAGGGAGCGCTCTCGCTCCCTCTGTGGGGTTCCCCCCCACCCCCCCCAAGTCAGGGATGGAAGGGGAAGCCCTTCCCCTCCCACCCCCAACCCCCCCAACCCCCCCTGTGACGTCAGCGCGCGAGCGCGCGCTGATTAGTCACAGGGTCTCCCCCATCGCGCTGGAAGCAGAGCTTCCAGCGCGATTGAAAAAGAAATGCTTTTGCATTTCTTTTTCAATCCCATGGGGGAGGCCCCGAGAGGCTTCAAAGGGAAGGAAACGTATTTCCTTCCCTTTGAAGTCTCTCACAGGTTTCAAAAGCCGGATTGCTCCCAGGGGGGCATTTTTTTAGGAAGGCCTTTTCTGCCCTCCCTGGGGGCAGATTGGCCTATTATTAGGCCGATCTGCCCCCAGGGGGGGCAGAAACCTCTAGGCACCAGGGACCTTTTTTTTTTGTTTTTTGTTTTTTGTGATAAATTCTTTTTTTTTAGGTGGGGAGCGATCCCTTAGGCAAGGGTCGCTCCCCTACGGGGCAATATATATTTAGGCCATTTCTGCCCCCCTTGGGGGCAGATTGGCCTATTTTGATAAGGCCAATCTGCCCCCAAGGGGGGCAGAAACCATTAGACACCAGGGAGTTTGTTTTTGCGCGCGAATGTCACGCAACAAAGCGACCCCTTTGGCAAGGGTCGCTCCCAGGGGTGGGCAATTTTTTGGGAAGGCCTTTTCTGCCCCCCCTGGGGCAGATCGGCCTATTATTAGGCCGATCTGCCCCCGGGGGGGCAGAACACTCTAGGCGCCAGGGCAATTTTTTTTTTGTGTTTTTTTTTTTTGTTCTTTCTTTTTTTAGAGATGGGGAGCGACCCATCAGGCAAGGGTCGCTCCCCTGGGGGGGGGCAAATTGTATTTAGACCATTTCTGCCCCCCTGGGGGCAGATTGGCCAATTTTAGGTCAATCTGCCCCCAAGGGGGCAGAAACCACTAGGCACCGGGGATTTGTTTTTTGGCGCCAATGTCACGCAGGGGGAGCGACCCCGTAGGCAAGGGTCGCTCCCGGGGAGGGGGGTTGGTTGTTGGGGGGGCAAATTTATTTTAGGCCATTTCTGCCCCCCCGGGGGGCAGATCGGCCTATTATTAGGCCGATCTGCCCCCGGGGGGGGGGGGGGGGCAGAAACCTCTAGGCGGCAGGGGAATTTTTCTTTGTTTTTTTTTTTTTAGAGATGGGGAGTGACCCATCAGGCAAAAGTCGCTCCCCTGGGGGACAAATTGTATTTAGGCCATTTCTGCCCCCCTTGGGGGCAGATTGGCTGAGTTTAGGTCAACCTGCCCCCAAGGGGGCAGAAACCACTAGGCACTGGGGATTTGTTTTTTGGTGCCAATGTCACGCAGGGGGAGAGACCCCGTAGGCAAGGGTCGCTCCCGGCGGGGGAGGGTGGGGGTTGGGGGGGCAAATTTATTTTAGGGCATTTCTGCCCCCCCCCCCCCCTCGGGCGGCTGAGCTACAGGCCAAACACCACAGGTAGGCACCTTGCAAAAAACACCTCTGTTTTCTGTGAAAAAATATGTTGTGTCCACGTTGTGTTTTGGGCCATTTCCTTTTGTGGGCGCTAGGCCTACCCACAGAAGTGATGTACCATTTTTATCGAGAGACTTAGGGGAACGCTGGGTGGAAGGAAATTTGTGGCTCCTCTCAGATTCCAGAACTTTCTGTCACCGAAATGAGAGGAAAAAGTGTTTTTTGGGCCAAATTTTGATGTTTGCAAAGGATTCTGGGTAACATAACCTGGTCAGAGCCCCGCAAGTCACCCCATCTTGGATTCCCCTGGGTTTCTAGTTTTCAAAAATTCACTGGTTTGCTAGGTTTCCTAAGGTGTCGGCTGAGCTACAGGCCAAAATCCACAGGTAGGCACTGCTTTTTATAAAAAAATGTGATGTGTCCACGTTGTGTTTTGGGCCCTTTCCTTTCGTGGGCGCTAGTCCTACCCACACAAGTGAGGTATCATTTTTATCGGGAGACTTGGGGGAACGCTGGGTAGAAGGAAATTTGTGGCTCCTCTCAGATTCCAGAACTTTCTGCCACAGAAATGTGAGTAACATGTGTATTTTTAGCCAAATTTTGAGGTTTGCAAAGGATTCTGGGTAACAGAACCTGGTCCGAGCCCCGCAAGTCACCCCTCCTTGGATTCCCCTTGGTCTCTAGTTTTCAGAAATGCACAGGTTTGGTAGGTTTCCCTAGGTGCCGGCTGAGCTAGAGGCCAAAATCTACAGGTAGGCACTTCGCAAAAAACACCTCTGTTTTTTTCCAAAATTTAGGATGTGTCCACGTTGCGCTTTGGGGTGTTTCCTGTCGCCGGCACTAGGCCTACCCACGCAAGTGAGGTATCATTTTTATCGGGAGACTTGGGGGAACGCTGGGTAGAAGGAAATTTGTGGCTCCTCTCAGATTCCAGAACTTTCTGCCACAGAAATGTGAGTAACATGTGTATTTTTAGCCAAATTTTGAGGTTTGCAAAGGATTCTGAGTAACAGAACCTGGTCCGAGCCACACAAGTCACCCCTCCTTGGATTCCCCTAGGTCTCTAGTTTTCAGAAATGTACAGGTTTGGTAGGTTTCCCAAGGTGGCGGCTGAGCTAGAGGCCAAAATCTCCAGGTAGTCACTTTGCTAAAAACAGCTCTGTTTTCTGTGATGTGTCCACGTTGTGTTTTGGGGCATATCCTGTCGCGGGCGCTAGGCCTACCCACACAAGTGAGGTATCATTTTTATCGGGAGACTTGGGGGAACGCTGGGTAGAAGGAAATTTGTGGCTCCTCTCAGATTCCAGAACTTTCTGCCACAGAAATGTGAGTAACATGTGTATTTTTAGCCAAATTTTGAGGTTTGCAAAGGATTCTGGGTAACAGAACCTGGTCCGAGCCCCGCAAGTCACCCCTCCTTGGATTCCCCTTGGTCTCTAGTTTTCAGAAATGCACAGGTTTGGTAGGTTTCCCTAGGTGCCGGCTGAGCTAGAGGCCAAAATCTACAGGTAGGCACTTCGCAAAAAACACCTCTGTTTTTTTCCAAAATTTAGGATGTGTCCACGTTGCGCTTTGGGGTGTTTCCTGTCGCCGGCACTAGGCCTACCCACGCAAGTGAGGTATCATTTTTATCGGGAGACTTGGGGGAACGCTGGGTAGAAGGAAATTTGTGGCTCCTCTCAGATTCCAGAACTTTCTGCCACAGAAATGTGAGTAACATGTGTATTTTTAGCCAAATTTTGAGGTTTGCAAAGGATTCTGAGTAACAGAACCTGGTCCGAGCCACACAAGTCACCCCTCCTTGGATTCCCCTAGGTCTCTAGTTTTCAGAAATGTACAGGTTTGGTAGGTTTCCCAAGGTGGCGGCTGAGCTAGAGGCCAAAATCTCCAGGTAGTCACTTTGCTAAAAACAGCTCTGTTTTCTGTGATGTGTCCACGTTGTGTTTTGGGGCATATCCTGTCGCGGGCGCTAGGCCTACCCACACAAGTGAGGTATCATTTTTATCGGGAGACGTGGGGGAACGCTGGGTGGAAGGAAATTTGTGGCTCCTCTCAGATTCCAGAACTTTCTGCCACAGAAATGTGAGGAACATGTGTTTTTTTAGCCAAATTTTGAGGTTTGCAAAGGATTCTGGGTAACAGAACCTGGTCCGAGCCACACAAGTCACCCCTCCTTGGATTCCCCTAGGTCTCTAGTTTTCAGAAATGCACAGGTTTGGTAGGTTTCCCTAGGTGCCGGCTGAGCTAGAGGCCAAAATCTACAGGTAGTCACTTTGCTAAAAACAGCTCTGTTTTCTGTGATATGTCCACGTTGTGTTTTGGGGCATATCCTGTTGCGGGCGCTAGGCCTACCCACACAAGTGAGGTATCATTTTTATCGGGAGACGTGGGGGAACGCTGGGTGGAAGGAAATTTGTGGCTCCTCTCAGATTCCAGAACTTTCTGCCACAGAAATGTGAGGAACATGTGTTTTTTTAGCCACATTTTGAGATTTGCAAAGGATTCTGGGTAACAGAACCTGGTCCGAGCCCCGCAAGTCACCCCTCCTTGGATTCCCCTAGGTCTCTAGTTTTCAGAAATGCACAGGTTTGGTAGGTTTCCCTAGGTGGCGGCTGAGCTAGAGGCCAAAATCTACAGGTAGTCACTTTGCTAAAAACAGCTCTGTTTTCTGTGATATGTCCACGTTGTGTTTTTTGGCATATCCTGTCGCAGGCGCTAGGCCTACCCACACAAGTGAGGTATCATTTTTATCGGGAGACGTGGGGGAACGCTGGGTGGAAGGAAATTTGTGGCTCCTCTCAGATTCCAGAACTTTCTGCCACAGAAATGTGAGGAACATGTGTTTTTTTAGCCAAATTTTGAGGTTTGCAAAGGATTCTGGGTAACAGAACCTGGTCCGAGCCCCGCAAGTCACCCCTCCTTGGATTCCCCTAGGTCTCTAGTTTTCAGAAATGCACAGGTTTGGTAGGTTTCCCTAGGTGGCGGCTGAGCTAGAGGCCAAAATCTACAGGTAGTCACTTTGCTAAAAACAGCTCTGTTTTCTGTGATATGTCCACGTTGTGTTTTGGGGCATATCCTGTCGCGGGCGCTAGGCCTACCCACACAAGTGAGGTATCATTTTTATCGGGAGACGTGGGGGAACGCTGGGTGGAAGGAAATTTGTGGCTCCTCTCAGATTCCAGAACTTTCTGCCACAGAAATGTGAGGAACATGTGTTTTTTTAGCCAAATTTTGAGATTTGCAAAGGATTCTGGGTAACAGAACCTGGTCCGAGCTAGAGGCCAAAATCTACAGGTAGTCACTTTGCTAAAAACAGCTCTGTTTTCTGTGATGTGTCCACGTTGTGTTTTGGGGCATATCCTGTCGCGGGTGCTAGGCCTACCCACACAAGTGAGGTACCATTTTTATCGGGAGACTTGGGGGAACATAGATTAGCAAAACAAGTACTATTGCCCCTTGTCTTTCTCTACATTTTTTCCTTCCAAATATAGGAGTGTGTGTAAAAAAGACATCTATTTGAGAAATTCCCTGTAATTCACGTGCTACTATGGTCACCCCGGAATTCAGAGATGTGCAAATAACCACTGCTCCTCAACACCTTATCTTGTGCCCTTTTTGGAAATGCAAAGGTTTTCTTGATAGCAATTTTTTACTCCTTATATTTCAGCAAATGAATTGCTGTATACCTGGTATAGAATGAAAACGCACTGCAGGGTGCAGCTCATTTATTGGCTCTGGGTTCCTCGGGTTCTTGATGAACCTACAAACCCTATATATCCCCGCAACCAGAGGAGTCCAGCAGACGTAACGGTATATTGCTTTCGATAATCTGACATTGCAGGGAAAAGTTACAGAGTAAAACGTAGAGAAAAATTTATGGTTTTTTCACCTCAATTTCAATATTTTTCTTTTTCAGCTGTTATTTTCTGTAGGAAACCCTTGTAGGATCTACACAAATGACCCCTTGCTGAATTCAGAATTTTGTCTACTTTTCAGAAATGTTTAGGTTTCTGGGATCCAGCATTGGTTTCATGACCATTCCTGTCACTGACTGGAAGGAGGCTGAAAGCACAAAAAATTGCACAAATGGGGTATGCCCCAGTAAAATGCCAAAATTGTGTTGAAAAATTGGGTTTTCTGATTCAAGTCTGCCTGTTCCTGAAAGCTGGGAAGCTGCTGAGTTTAGCACCGCAAACCCTTTGTTGATGCCATTTTCAGGGGAAAAACCACAAGCCTTCTTCTGCAGCCACTTTTTCCAATTTTTTTGAAAAAAACGAAATTTTCACTGTATTTTGGCCAATTTCTTGGCCTCCTTCAGGGGAACCCACAAAGTCTGGGTACCTCTAGAATCCCTAGGATGTTGGAAAAAAAGGACGCAAATTTGGCTTTGTTAGCTTATGTGGACAAAAAGTTATGAGGGCCTAAGCGCGAACTGCCCCAAATAGGCAAAAAAAGGCCCGGCACAGGAGGGGGAAAAGGCCTGGCAGCGAAGGGGTTAAAACACTTGGGTGTGTTGGGCAAGTTAAGGGCCAGGAAAGCAGGCTAACTTTTCAAATGCTGTTTGTGCAGTTGACAAACGTGCTTGGATATCTTCATGCTAACTGGAGTGTAAATGGAAATTCCCATTCTCTGATGCTGACACTGTTTTTAAAATATGACAGCTGAAAGATTGTAACAAGAGAAGATTAACTTTTGCGCTTGGTTTGATAAGAAGGGGGCACATATAGCAGTTGTTCATTTATTCTGTAAAAAGTGTGAAGATCAGAGCATCATAGTACACCATGCTTAAGAAAGGTATATAATGCATTGCTGCACAAGTGGGTTTATATATTCACACACTGATAGGTTACTGGCGTGAATGCTAAAATATGGAGTTCCAACTTCAGTCCTGACGGCATCATAAGGACTGGACATATTATGTAGAAGTTACCTAATTATGCTGTCAGACGGCTGGCCATAACTGAGGTTGTAATCTGATGGGCTTGGCATGTGAGATGAAATAAGAGTGCGGTTTATTTAACATTTGTGTAGCCATTGCTGACCAATTTAAAATAAAAGTATTCCTAATACACGTGACTATTGGATAAATAGACAAATAATGTATAATAATTAATCATATACTGCGGACTGCCACTTATTGTATGTGTGGACTGAGTTTGGGGTCTGTGTTGGTGTTCTATGTATACCACAGTCATATTCTGTGACAGGTTTCTCTGGCATCTACCACTGCTGCCTACTAGAAACCAACTCAGTAGGGGCAGGGTGAGACAAAACTTCCAGTGCATATTTTCTTAGAAAAGGTTGCAGTAACCTTTTGTGGCTTAGGGGATCTATCGAATCTGCCCCCAATAATTTGGGGGTAACACAACACTATTTCCCATAATTTAAGTATATTGAAAGACCTTTAAAGCACATGTGACATCAGGTATAGATTCATGGCATTAGACTGATGCACAGTTTAGTGATGGGCTTGACATTCAGTTGGGGACCAGTCCCAAAGCTTTGATAATGCAGTATCTGACCTCTCATGTGCATGGTTAGGTACACTACTAACGTTCCTGCAGGCGTATCATCTGAAATAATCGGTGTAGCTGATATAACTGATTAATCTCTAAAACTCTACTCTCAACTTCAGGAATAGGGTTATTAATTTGGGTGGTTGATACACCTGGCAACTCAATAAACCCACTTTGGTTAGAATCTCTGCTCAACTCCTGGTAGTACTGGCATAAGCAGTAGGCAATCCATAGAGAAATGTGTGTTGCATTCAAGCAGTAACTACAATTTCAGAGGAAAACACAATAGATTAGATTTTTGTTTAGAAAAATTGAGAAAAATGTAATGAACAGAAATACACCTAGACCATTTATATGGTGTAAAGGGCAGCTGAGATATGGATTTTAATGTTTTAAGAAAAGAGTGGTGAGGAAAAGCACAGCGCCAATCAGAAGTTCTTTCTTGTCGGAACCTAGGCAAGATTTCAGGCTGGCTATGGGGTGGAGGTAAGGATACGCCAAGCAGGCTATCCAGGTCTACGTTTTAACCTACTGACATGGAATGGAATTCAAAATATTCCACTGGGACATGCTTTAAGTGGGTGGCCAGTGATTGGTCCTTAGTTGAGACTTCATAGGGCTTGCCGAAGCTGTTGGTGTTGGCACAAAAAGCTCTGAGTGGACAAACCTGAATTTCATAGTTGCCAAGGCTGCTTTCTTGATAAGATGGATTTGCTGTCTTCTCCCATTCTTTGGAAGTCAAATCCCTCCAGGAAGGTAAGGTTGGAGGCCAATAAAGGGTGCTGGAGTCTAGGAAAGCCGCATCCATGGCATGGCAAGGTGTTTGGCTGTCCTGCCTGTTGAGGTGAGTAGGTATCTGTTTGGACTCTGCTCTTCATCTGTGTTGCTTATTCTCAACTTGAGACAATCAAACTCATCTTCTCAGATGTTTTCTGCTTGTGCCACATTTTAGAACTTCTTCTGCAGCACCTCTTCCAAAATGTTCAGAGAAATTCCTTTCATCATTGGAACTCAACATCTTCAAGCACTCTCTTCAGAGTGGTCTGCTAAGTCGTAATCTCGATGGCAGTATGATGGTTACCGTCGGGCCAGAGGTGCTCACCTCCGGCCCGGGGGTCCATCCGCCCTGGTAGTATGGGTGGCGTTTCGGCAGTTTGGCTTCGGCTAAACCACCAAAGTCGAGTCTGGTGGTCATCGAAATGAGAGCCTGAGTGTTTTCTATAATGCACCTGATGCTATTGTGATACTTGGTACATTTCACTTTTTGTAGAATGTTATAATTCATGTGAAACACATGTAGAAGAAAACTGCTAGCAACATAAATGGGTTTATCAGTAGAGTTTAAGAGTAGTATTGGGTTCTGTTTACTACAAAATAGCCTTCAATTGTGAAAGTCAGCAGATAACCTGACAAAGCCTCTTTTTGATGGGATAAACTGTATGACTACAACTAAACAACTCTCTTGTGTGCCCTTTCTCAAATTTCTATCCACCTTTGCTTATCCTTCCTCTTTGCTGTCAGTGTCAAGCGCAGTTTTGGACTTTGACTGTATTGTTGATGGAGAAGGAGATTGGTAGGTTCCGTGTCCTTCCTGCAGTAGCATTCACATCTACAGGCACGTGGTACCTTGATTCTGACAGGCTCCCTTGCAATCAGTAGTCCTGCTTTTGTGTCCCTGATGTAAGCAAACAGGAGGCAGTTTCAGTCCCTGGGTGCCAGCGGGAGTTAGGAATTATGGATTCCCTGCTTCCCTATTCTAGGTTCTCTTCTACAGGCAGATTTCAGGGTTTTCCTTCTATGAGCTCTTCTTTTTCAGGTAGCATCTTCTCAGGTCAACGAATGTTCAGAGGAGTGGTGACTGAGATGCCAGACCTATCCTGTACACTAGCAACTTGTGAGGAAATCACTCTAATTCACATTATATCCCCTATTGTTTTCTGGTTTTCAACTTTGCCCACTGGGGCACTGCTCTCAAGTCTCCAGTGTATATGTTCTGACCCCTACACGTGATAAAATTGGTAAAATTGTCTAATCCCCTATTGGCATATTTAAGTTTCCAGATAGGGCATGGTATATAATGCAGGGAATTACACCAAAGGCTCAGAAAGTTAAATGGCTACTTTGGACTGCAGCACATATTGTGCTTTCCACAAGGCTGACAAGGAAACACATGGCTTCAGGCCTACACGTGTAGCATGACTGCTGCAACTTTCAGACTTGCAAGCAACCTGCCAAAATAATAATGTTTGACAGGATAGAACCCTGTTTTTCAATATTATATAATTCACTACTAGGTAGGCCCTAAGGGCCACAAAAATGACTAGTCTCAAAAATCTGGTTTCACTCTGAAGGACTGTAAGTGTGTTTATGCACACTTGTTTTTTTTTTATACATATACAAGAGGCGTAGCTTTGAAAAAGTTAGTTTTTTGCCTGGCTGAGGCTTGGGTAGACTAATTAGGGTTAGGCCGCAGCCAGCTTCTCTCTGTCAGTGCTTTCTCCTTAAAGAGGTGTGAAATTTGCTCACAGAGCATAAACAATGGCTTGTGTCATTTGAAAGGATAATCTGGGTGGGAGACATGTAACTCTTCTCAGCCCCAAAATGGCAGTTTTAGTGAGCTCAGGAACTTCATTAACTTGAACAGAATATAATGCGTACCTGCTCGTAATTAAGAGTATAATGAGACATGGGAACAGAAGCTCTTTGATCCCAGGGTAAGGTGTATCTAGCTTGACATCAAAGCAGTGGGGAAAAGAGCTGGTCTCAGCACTATTTTGATCTGGTTGAGGAGGAGGGGACTGCTTATTTACTTAAACGTGCCCCTGGCTGGGATACCAGCTACCTCCAAAGGCACACAGGTACTTTCTTGTTGGATTTATCGAAGAATAAACACTGTGGGGCAGTTTGCAGTAAGGCAAACATGATGTGCTGCAAAACCAGGAAATGTTTGCTCTTGAGAACTTTTTTCCCATTCCAGGAGTCACCCCCACCCATCAGCTAGTGAATTTTACAAATATGTCTCCTCACCACAGCCCGTTAGAACACGCCTTGGACCTGTGGAAGTAAACAGGAGGACTGGATCTGTTATCAGTGACCTCTATGTTGATTACCTAAGGGGTGGCACATGCTCCCACTTGTACCCAGGACCAAGCAGTGGACTCAAGATCCAATTGGCTACTGCCTGTGTGCCTACAGTGGCACAACAAGCTGCAACAGGCCTTTTCTCTAGTGTTAAAAGCTGACCAGTAGCAATTGAGCCTGGAGGCCCTGAGAGCCTTAGAAGAGACAAAAAGGAACTACTCTAGAAAGTCTGAAAAGTTGTGACATAAAAAGGTTTTGAACTTCCAAGATTGGCAGAGATTCTACAAGTCCTCATAACAAAGTTATCCAATTTCATGCAAATTTGAGTGGACTCCCTTGGATACAGACTTCAACCTTGCCCTACTGGAGGATTTTTACTACTACAATTACAAAGAATTAAAGCCTGATTACAACCTTGGTGGATGTGATACTCTGTCACAAACGTGCCAAATAACCAGCTCACAGTTTTACAAGTTCCATAGGATATAGTAGAACTTGTAATACAGCTGATGGGATATCTGTCATGTGTGATGAAGTATCCCGTCCGCCAAGATCGTAATCAGGCCCTAAGTCAAAAAGTCAATCTTTGATGGACATCATCCGCTTAGTGTATCTGACCTCCACTCCTTTGTAGTCATCTAATAATGCGCCTAGATCCTACTCATCCACAAAACAGTGACTTCTGATTAGCGATCCAATTTTTCCAAAAGTTTCAAAAATGGCCATTGCTGGCTACCCTCATTAGAGTGCAATTGTTTTTATGTATTTTGTCTAAACACAATAATCTCTATTTTTAAAACTTGTTTTTCGGATAAAAATCTGTTTGGTTGACTTCTTTATTCATTTGATACTGCTAAAGTTATCCTGGCAGCCAGCCAATTTGTTTCGTCATTTATCTTCTTGGGAATTTCACATTAGGGAATTAAACCCAAGCTCTGCAGATCTTTCCAATATTCAGACATGTAGGATGGGATAATATGAACAACATTATAAATAACATAGAGAGGGAGGGTGTTGGCTTGTGGCGAGAGGAACGAAGTCGGTCCTTCTTGAAGAAGAAAGGAAGACTTGTGGAGGTGGACAGAGTAAGATCTAATTTTTGAAGAGATCAATGTACATGCGAGGACTCAGACGAAGAAAAAGTAATGACAATAGAGAGTTCAGAGAGAAAATGGAGGCTTATTTTCTCCTTTATTTAAGCGAGATTCCTGTTTTATATTTGTGCCTTAAACTGAAAACATTTCACAAAGTGAAGATAATCGATCAATAAGTGGGCACACAGCAACCACGTAGTGCATAATTTGAGCTGGTTAGGCAGGAAGGTTACACCAGCACCCATTTTTGGGGATGGGCACCTATTTTTCCTTACCACACTTTTGTCCATATTTATGGGCTTTTGACGCAGGGCAGCACAGCAAGTCACCTTGCTGCGCTGCCCTGCTTCACAGTGAAAGGGCAGAAATGCACCACATTTAAGCAATATAGCACATTCCTTTCCTTTCCTACTGTGCTGGTGCATTTTGTCAGCCTAGCGCCAATGCAGGCACCCTTGCACCATGGTGCACATGTGTCTGCAATGTAGGCTGGACTTTTTTTGTGCAGGAAGGTAGTGGGAGTCCTTTCTTCTTTCAGTGGGTGCTGCATTCTACGATTTTCACTGCCTTGTCTAACTCCATATCTATGAGGCCATTCAAAGTCCTGCAAAGTGGATAGATATTGGTTCAAGGTTTGCGCTGTCTGTTGCATCACAAAAAGTGATGGAACAGTGACACAAGGGGCTTATAAATATGCCTCTTTAAACCAGAGCAAGAAAGAGAAAAATACAAAAGGGGAAAAGGTAGGAAGAGAAAGACTGAAAACAGAGACAAAGATAGCAGGCATGGGAAAGAACTTGAAAGAGAGAGATAAATGTGCAGAAGATGTCCAATGGAAGTTGAAAGAGGCTTGAGGCACAATCAAGACTATGTAGCATTAGTATTCAGTACATCATCATTATGATAGCCACAACCGCAGTCTTGTGAGCAAGACTTTGGGCTTCAGTGCTTATTCTTGTACAAATTAAGCACCGGCCTTTCAAAGCCTTATGAATTAATGTACAGATTTTTACAGACATTGGTGGTCATTCCAACCTTGGCGGTAAAAGCCGCTTACCGCTGTCAGAAGACCGCCAACATACCGCCGCGGCCGCGGTAAACCGCCACGGTCATTCTGACCCACAACAGGCAAACCGCCAAAATACAGATATCCACAAAGGTCCGCCACACCAAAGGGCAGCGAGAAACTGGCAATGACCAAACCTCCACCGTCACGCCAACAGAAATACGCCCACACTATCACGACCCACGAATCCACGCGGCGGTCTTTCAACCGCGGTATTCCATTGGCGGTACACACCGCCGCGCTCAATATACACACACACTTACAAAACACAGCCACATTGGACAATTCAAAATACACACACCTGATACACATACAAACACCACTCCCACACACCCAACACAATATAAAACACACACCCACATCACCCACAAATCCCCACTGCTACAGAATCGGGACCACGCACTGAGAAAAAGAGAATTGAGCACCCAGACGCGCATTTTACTTTCACCCAGCAATATTTCCACGCACTTCACACAACACACCAATACACATCACCATACAATCCACCCCACACATCATCCATACCACCCCATGGCACCGCAAAGACACCCCAGGTTCTCCGAGGATGAACTCAGGGTCATGGTGGAGGAAATTGTACGGGTAGCGCCACAGCTCTTCGGGACACAGGTGCAGCACACCACCATTGCCAGGAAGATGGAGCTATGGAGCAGAATAGTCAATACGGTCAACGCTGTGGGACAGCACCCAAGAAATAGGGATGACATCAGGAAGAGGTGGAACGACCTACGGGGGAAGGTGTGTTCAATGGTATCAAGGCACAACATCGCGGTGCAGCGGACTGGCGGCGGACCCCCACCTCCTCCCCCAGAATTTACAACATGAGAGGAGCAAGTCTTGGTGATCCTGCATCCTGAGGGCCTCGCAGGAGTATCTGGAGGAATGGACTCTGGTAAGTCTCATCTTCACTACTTCATCCACCCCACCCCACCAGCATGCCAACTAATACCCCCACCCTCACCCCCATCACATCCTGCTCCTTGCAAATGTCTCACCATCACAGCCCACCCATCCCAACACCAATCCCTGCATGCGACCACAAAGCATGGACACCCATCACCAAAGCATGCCCACTGCACATACCCATCCCCCACCAAATCACCGTCACAAAAGCCCCCACACGGGAATGCCAGCAATGGGGTACAAGGGCACCCACCCATTACACACTATGGCACACACAAATGCAATAACCATACTTTTATACCCCTGCAGGACCCGAACGCCACGTCACCGTGCAGGAGGGTCCACAAATGTCAACTCCACCCCCAGAAGAGTCCCAAAGTGAGGACAGCACCTCTGTCGACCTGGATCTAGATGACCAGCCCGGCCCATCGGGGACCTCAGGACAGTCGGTTCCCCTCACACAGCCACAGCCCATAGCAGACCTTCCCCCCTCTGGGAACACCAGCACAGCACCCACCCAGCGGGCCCATACCTCTGTCCCCAGGACACGTCAATCAGCGATGTGTCCACCACTACAGGGCACCCAGGTTAACCCACCACCCCAACAACAACAGGGACATGGGGGCAGTGGTAGTGGGCACACGGTCAAGGGGACAGAGGCCCAGGGAAACAGGTGAACTGGGAGGGCTGCTGTGCGACAGGGGGGGGACAGGCCCAGGGAACCCACTATCCACGAGGCCCTCTCATCCATCATGGGAGCCTACCACCACTCCTAGGAGACAATGGCGACGGTCCTGGCCAGGTTTCAGGAGATCCAGCTTCTGCAGGAGGAACAGTATTTGGGGTTCAGGGAGGAACTACGAAACATCAGTTCCGCCCTGGCCACCATTGTAGGGGCTCTGAATCAGGTAGTCACCACATTGCGGGACACTGTGGCAGGACAAAGGGCCCCTGACACTAGCATGGACCAAGAACTGCCTACCACCTCTGCCGGCGCTAGTGGACAGGAGGCCCCGACACAGGACCAACAGGCCACCAGCACCCCACCCCCTGCAGACGGAGAACCACCCCGCAAGCGGGCCCTGAGATCCAGGAAGAAGACAGAGTAAGATGCCAAGACCCCCGCCAGGAAAGGATACCTCCCTGATTGTCATCCCACTGTCCCACATTGTCACCCTATCCATTCTTATACTGCCCATGCTCCACTTTCCACAGGCATTTGGACAATGCACCTGTGATACTAATAGTCTGGACTCTGCCATGGACAATCCTCCACCATCACCCCTCACCGATTTGCAATCACCCACCAATATAGAGCACTGAAATAAATACAGTTATTGCACAAAACAATCAGGAGTCTGGCTGTGATTTTGTACTAATGTATTAGTCCCAAAAAGCATATTTACATTGTGATGCCAACATACCACTGTCACACAGCTGTAGTCCATGGGGAAATAAAGCAGATGTCACGCAGTATGGCCCACATCTCTGAAATTGGAAGGGAAAGTCACAACTCAGTTACCATACACTGGGGGAAAAGGTCAGACAGTAGAGAGGTAGTAGGGGTTAAGTATATGTAATATGCCGGGTTTGAATCTTACCTGTGTGTCATTGAAAATACTGCTGTATTACTGTGTTCCTGTTGTCTATGTCGTCCTCTTCGGCTTCCTCCTCTTCACTCTCCACAGGCTCCACAGCTGCTGCAACACCACCATCTGGACCATCCTCCTGCAGAAAAGGCACCTGGTGTCGCAAAGCCAGGTTGTGAAGCATACAGCAGGCCACGATGATCTTGCACACCTTCTTTGGTGAGTACAATAGGGATCCACCTGTCATATGGAGGCACCTGAACCTGGCCTTCAGGAGGTCGAAGGTCCTCTCGATCACCCTCCTAGTTCGCCCATGGGCCTCATTGTACCGTTCCTCTGCCCTTGTCCGGGGATTCCTCACTGGGGTCAGTAGCCATGACAGGTTGGGGTAACCAGAGTCACCAATTAGCCTCACACTGTGCCTCTGGAGTTGAGCCATCACGTAAGGGATGCTTCTATTCCGCATGATGTACGCGTCATGCACTGAGCCAGGGAACTTGGCATTAACATGGGAGATGTACTGGTCTGCCAAACACACCATCTGTACATTCATCGAAAGATAACTCTTTCTGTTTCTGTACACTTGTTCACTCCTGCTGGGGGGTACTAAAGCCACATGGGTCCCATCAATGGCACCTATGATGTTGGGGATATGTCCAAGGGCATAGAAATCACCCTTCACTGTAGGCAAATCCCCCACCTCAGGGAAAACAATGTAGCTCTGCATGTGTTTCAGCAGGGCAGACAACACTCTCGACAACACCTTGGAAAACATAGGCTGGGACATCCCTGATGATATGGCCACTGTTGTTTGAAATGACCCACTTGCAAAGAAATGGAGTACTGACAGCACCTGCACTAGAGGTGGGATCCCTGTGGGTTGGCGGATGGGTGACATCAGGTCTGGCTCCAGCTGGGCACACAGTTCATGAATAGTGGCTCGGTCAAGCCTGTATGTCAGTGTGACATGTCTTTCCTCCATTGTCGACAGGTCTACCAGCGGTCTGTGCACGGGAAGATTCCTCCATCTCCTCGCATGTCCCAGCAGACGGTGCCTATGAAGGACAACAGCGAGCACAGAGTCAATCAACCCACAGGTACGTAACCACAGCTTGCACATAACACGATTCCCAATGCATTGAATGGTTTGTAGGAGTGTTGATGCAAGGCCTAGGTATGTGTGACGCAGTTAAAAGTAAGCCATGTGGGCCCTTGAAATGGCAGCTGCCTGACCTGTGAAGTGTGACAATGGGATGTGAGGTAAATACGCTGTCGTGGCACACCGTGGCGGTAGGCGGTCGAAGACCGCGGCGCAAAACAGCATTGGTTAACATTGAACCCTATGGGTCTCAGGAGCCAATGACGATGTGCGCCGGCGGTCGCAGTACTCACTGCCGCCTTACGCACCGCCGCGTGCGTGACCGCCATTTTCTATCAGCTTAATCACTCGATACCTGATCTTCGACAGGGGAGGACCTACACTGCAAGTGCTGCTGTGACCTCGGTCTGGAAGAGACAATGGCTCATGCGACTGGGGAAAGGGCCCCTGCCTTCACTGCTCAGGAATTGGAGAAACTCGTGGATGGGGTCCTCCCCCAGTATGAGCTACTCTACGGTCCTCCAGACCAACAGGTAAGTATACACTGGGACCATGCTTTGGGGGCAATGCCTGTGTTGAGTCGGGTGGATGAAAGATGGTGGGGAGGGGAGCGAATGAGACATGCATCAAACGACGGATGACAGGATGTGCCACATGGCAAGGGTAGGGATGGGGGGCCACTCACATTGAGGGTGCAGAAGGTGATGACTATTTTTCTCCCCCTGTACATTTCACATAGGTCAGCGCCCACCAGAAGATAGACAGTTGGCGTGCCATCGCTAAGGACGTCCGGGCCCTGGGGGTCCACCACAGATGGGGCACCCACTGCCGGAAGAGATGGGAGGACATCTGACGCTGGAGCAGGAAGACGGCGGAGGCTCAGCTGCGGATGGCCTCCCAACTTGGGAGGGGTGCCAGTCGGACTTTGACCCCCCTGATGTCCCGGATCCTGGTGGTGGCCTACCCCGATTTGGATGGGCGCGTGAGGACATCTGGGTGGAGGTGTCTGGGTGGTGGAGGAGGGCTGTGGGTCTCCCTAGGCCAGGGCGATTTCTGTAAGCTAGGCCGATCCGTAAGGCATGACCCTGTGCCCCCGCCCCCCACCTCTGTAGGGTGCCAAGTACAGCTATTCATGGCCCTGTGTCATCTATGTGAGCAGATGTCTTCCATAGGCTTGTAGGCCATGTCACACGGATTGAGTAGTGGACCCCAAGTGCGCGGCATAGTGCAGGGGGCTTCTGTGTCTGTCCTCTCCGCCAATGGTGTCGCCAATGCATGCACTCAACATGTCTTTATTTTCTCCCCCCCCCCCTTTTTTGTGGTCTTCCTGTTCATGTGTGCATTAGCATCATCAGGCGGAGGAGAAGTGGCATCGGATCACGAGGGAGCTGCATCCCACATGGCCCTGGAGGGCCATGCAACGGATTCCGAATACACCAGTGGGACGGAGGGCGAGGGGAGCTCCACAGCGGGGACTCGGGCAGACATAAGTGACACGAACTTGTCCTCTGAAGGGAGCTCCCTTGTGGTGGCGGCAACATCCGTGCCCCCCGCAACAAAGGGTACAGCCGCCACCCAGCGCACCAGCACCGCCCTCCCAGCAGCCCCTCAGCGTTTGCCCTGTGCCCGCTCACCCAGGAAGGTGGGCATCTCCTTCGCCCCAGGCACCTCAGGCCCTGCCCCAGTCACCCCTGCTGCCCTCAGTGAGGAGATCATTGACCTCCTGAGGACACTCACTGTTGGGCAGTCTACCATTTTGAATGCCATCCAGGGTGTCGAAAGAGAGTTGCACCAGAGTAATGCATACCTGGAGGGCATTCATTCTGGTCAGGCTGCCCTTCAGCGATCGTTCAACACTCTGGCCTCAGCTCTGATGGCAGCAATTGTCCCTGTCTCTAGCCTCCCCCCTCCAACTTCCTCCACCCAGACCCTATCACCTGTACCTCTGCCTATCCCAGACACACCATCAGACCAGCCTGCACACACCTCAACACCCAAGGGAAGCTCAGGCAGACATAAGCACCACACATCACACAAGCATTCACACAAGCAACATCCCCATACAGACATACCAACACCCACTGCCTCCACTGTGTCCCCCTCCTCCTCGTCTCCCTCCTCCCTCCCTGTCACATCTCCACTCACACCTGCATGCACAACATCTTCAACCACTATGTCCATCACCAGCACACACACCAGAACCCCCGCACACGTGCATGCACCACCCCCACTACCATTTACACGTCCCCTGTGTCCTCTCCCAGTGTGTCTGTCACCCCCTCTTCCAAGATACACAAACGCAGGCAGCCACCCACCCAACAGCCATCCACCTCACAACAGCCTCCAGCCCAAGCACCTGCACCCAAAGACACCAGACTTAAGACTCCTACAACCACAACCTCTTCCTCCACTCCCATACCCACTACACCTACCCGTCCCACTGCTCCTAAATTGCTATTCCTGTCCAAACGTAACCTCTTTCCTACAACACCCCCACCCCGTCCATCTCATAGGACTCAAGTCAGCACCTCAGCCACCACAAAACCGGGCCCTGTGATGACAGTCTGCCATGGACTGTGGAGTCCCCCACCCTCAAGGGCAGCCAGTTCAGTACGGAGCCAAGGCACGGGCAGCCCACCCCCGGAGAAACACCCGAAAATAGTCAGCGGCCGGCGCGAGAGGGTGAAGACACCAGGTACTAAAATCCCTACCATGGCTCCGGCACGAAGTGTGGAGACAGGTGGCACACCGCCCAAGGTGGGGAAGGGCCACAGACGAACAGGGAAGGCTGGGAAGGTCAGCACGCCCGAGGAGAGCGCCATCAGCCCAGCTGGCCAGGAGGGCCCGCCACCCCTATCCCAGGTGGGCAGGAGGACACCAACAGGCCCGGTACTGCAGACCAGGAAGGCCCCACCAGCCACCCGACAGATGGGCAGGAAGGCCCCGCCAGCCACAGGACAGGTGGCAAATGACCTGCACGCCATGGCCTGATCAGCTGAACTGGGTACCGCCGTCTCAAGCCCCGCTGAACTGGGCACCGCCGTCTCAAGCACCGCTGAACTGGGCCCTTCATCTCAAGCACCGCTGCACTGGGCACCGCCGTCTCAAGTACTGCTGAACTGGGCCCTTCATCTCAAGTACCGCTGAACTGGGCACCGCCGTCTCAAGCACCGCTGAACTGGGCACCGCCGTCTCAAGCACCGCTGAACTGGGCACCGCCGTCTCAAGCACCGCTGAACTGGGCCCTTCATCTCAAGCACCGCTGAACTGGGCCCTTCATCTCAAGCACCGCTGAACTGGGCACCGCCGTCTCAAGCACCGCTGAACTGGGCCCTTCATCTCAAGCACCGCTGAACTGGACACCGCCGTCTCAAGCACCGCTGAACTGGGCACCGCCGTCTCAAGCACCGCTGAACTGGGCCCTTCATCTCTAGCACCGCTGAACTGGGCCCTTCATCTCAAGCACCGCTGAACTGGGCACCGCCGTCTCAAGCACCGCTGAACTGGGCACCGCCGTCTCAAGCACCGCTGAACTGGGCCCTTCATCTCAAGTACCGCTGAACTGGGCACCGCCGTCTCAAGCACCGCTGAACTGGGCCCTTCATCTCAAGCACCGCTGAACTGGGCACCGCCGTCTCAAGCACCGCTGAACTGGGCACCGCCGTCTCAAGTACCGCTGAACTGGGCCCTTCATCTCAAGCACCGCTGAACTGGGCCCTTCATCTCAAGCACCGCTGAACTGGGCACCGCCGTCTCAAGCACTGCTGAACTGGGCACTGCCGTCTCAAGCACCGCTGAACTGGGCCCTTCATCTCAAGTACCGCTGAACTGGGCACCGCCGTCTCAAGCACCGCTGAACTGGGCCCTTCACCTCAAGCACCGCTGAACTGGGCACCGCCGTCTCAAGCACCGCTGAACTGGGCACCGCCGTCTCAAGCACCGCTGAACTGGGCACTGCCGTCTCAAGCACCGCTGAACTGGGCCCTTCATCTCAAGTACCGCTGAACTGGGCCCTTCATCTCAAGTACCGCTGAACTGGCCACCGCCGTCTCAAGCACCGCTGAACTGGGCCCTTCATCTCAAGCACCGCTGAACTGGGCACCGCCGTCTCAAGCACCGCTGAACTGGGCACTGCCGTCTCAAGCACCGCTGGCCCATTATCGGCAGGGGCAGGCCCGCATCTGTGTCGGGCAGGGCTGCACGAGCACTCTGGGCACCAGTCCCCCTCCAGAACCAGTGGAGACTGTCATCGACTTGAGAGACTGTGGCTTTGCACTCCCCAGGATTGAACAGTGGGCAAGCCACCCACTGTATAGACTTGAGAGACTGTGGCTTTGCACTCCCCAGGATGGCACAGTGGGCAAGCCACCCACTGTATAGACTTGAGAGACTGTGGCTTTGCACTCCCCAGGACGGCACAGTGGGCAAGCCACCCACTATATAGACTTGAGAGACTGTGGCTTTGCACTCCCCAGGACGGCACAGTGGGCAAGCCACCCACTGTATAGACTTGAGAGAATGTGGCTTTGCACTCCCCATGATGGCACAGTGGGCAAGCCACCCACTGTATAGACTTGAGAGACTGTGGCTTTGCACTCCCCAGGATGGCACAGTGGGCATGGAGGCCCCTCGTGGATCTGGCGTTGTGCACTCATCTGGCTGAGGTGCCCCCCCTTCCTTTCCCCGTGAGGTGCCTGTAGTTTTCCTATCTGATGCCCCTGCAGTGTTCTCTCCGTTGGAGTCAGGTATCCTGTGTGGGCTTTGCCCATGTGATTTGGGCCCAGTGGTCCACGGACAATGCCTGCTACAATACTCGGACTTGTACATATATGTATATAAGTGTTTTTGATGTGTAGATATATATATATATATATAATTCAGCCAGTAATACAATATATTCCAATTTTTATAATCATTTCCTTTTGTCTTTGCATTCTTCCAGGGGGTTTGGGGGGGGGGGTAACTGTGATGTATTACTGTGCATTGATGTGTGTGTTGTAGTGGGTGAGGGTGGGGGTGGGTGTGTCGCGTATGTGTGTCCCCGTAATATTTTCTCCTCCCCCCTCCCCTGTGTCGTAGGTGCAATACTCACCGTTGTCTTCTGCGCCGGCATTCGTGCTCCTGGTAGAGGAGCAGGAAGACAATCGCTGGGAGTATGTGGAGTTCGGGTTCCATGCTGTCCAGATTCCTCGTGGGGTGTATGGAGGTGAACGTTTTCCGTTTGAAATGGCTGTTTCCGCAATGTTTTTATCGGCATGGCTACCGCCCCAGAAAAGGTGGCGGATTGGTGTGTTGTGATAGGGTGGGCGGTACATTGACTCCCGCCTGTCCGCCGCGCTGTTTTTTTGTGCCGCCGTGTGGGCGGTGTGGTAATGTGGCGGTCTCTGTTGGCGGTTTCCGCCAGGGTCGGAATTAAATTTTTTTACCCACCAGCCTGTTTGCGGTTTGGCCTTGGTTTAACACCGACCGCCAGGGTTGGAATGACCCCCATTGTTCTGTATATTTACTAAAACATCACACAACCAAAGTTGCTGTGTTGCATTGTGTGAGAAGGAGAGTGCAGGACTGCACCATATCCATATAAATATGGGGCTTCCCTGCTCTCTCACAGCACTGAAGCATGGCCAGGCAGCCAGCAGCATGCACAGTAGGTGTGGGTAGAGAGTCTGTGAGATTCCACAGAGTTCCACAAGCAGGCAGAATTCAGGCACATCCCACTGTTCATGCCAGGAACTTCTTCTTTTTCATGGAAAACCCTGTCTACTTTCTTTTTTAGATAGGGTTTTGCATCAAAAACCATAGGTGGTTGCATGGGAATGCCCATATTTAACCCATGGAACAACCCCTTGATGCTAAGTAATGCAAATCAGTGCCTGGCATTGCTTTGAATTACCTTTGAATGACTCTCCAGTGCAAAACAAAATTGTACTAAAAAGTAAATTTCAAATACACTTTTAATGCCTATTTGCACCACGTTTGTGAGGCAAACCTGGTGCAAAATGTTAGTAAATATATGCCTTTTTCTGATTGGAAGCTTCTAAAGTATCCGTCTTTCAATGCAAACATAGGGCTTGGCGGACGGGATTTTACTCCATCAGGGTTACAGAGTAAAGCATTCCATTTCTCTGAGAGAGTGCCAGCTCACCATATTTTGAAATGTCTGCCAGCCCAGTGGATATCACTTGCATTTACAGTAACCACCATCATGGAGGTTTGTGTAAACGCTTTGAAAGTTTGATGGATGTTTCAGTGAACATGATGGAGCCATACCTCAAACTTACATTTTAAAATTTTGAAAAAGAAAATTTTAAAACAGAATTTTTGGTTTAAAAAAGAAAAGAAAATGCCCGTCCCTCAACATGGGAGTTTTCTCCCATGGTGTGGCAGTTATTTTGCAGTTTTCACTGTCATGTGATCGCACACTTTAAACAGGGTTAGGCAAACACATGGCCTAAACTTTGACAATCCTTAATCTGTCAGGCCATTGTAGGGGTATGTTGACAGGGAACATGGAGTAGTCACTACATACCCAAGCTTTCACCTGTCACATACAGCCAGATGTATCAAAGATCCGTTTTGTGTTTCTTAAATAACGAATTTTAAGAAATGGCAATTTAAGAAATGCAAAATGTGATATATGAAACTTGCGATTCGGTAATAGCGATTTTTTAAAATTCACAATCGCTATTATCGAATCGCAATTAGAGAATGGGACTCCATTCATCCCTATAGGTGCGCATGGTTTTGCATTTCTCAATTTGCGAATTCCAGTTAGGAATTTGCAAATTAAGTAATGCAAACCCCAGGGTGCTGGGGGCCTAAGGCCCCCTCTGATGCACCCCATAAAAAACTTTTTGCAGACATGTGAAGCACACACACATGCCCATGTGTGCTACATCTCATTTTTAAAAATGCATTTATAATGCATTTTTTAACATTGCACATGCTTACCACCAAATTGGATTTGGTGGTGATTGTATTTCCTAAATGCCCAATTCGCATTTAGAAAATGCTTGATACATGTGCTTTGGAAATCGCAAATAGGAATTCCCTATTTGCAATTTCCTATTTAGAGAATCACCATTTGCGATTCTCTAAACGGGGTCACAAATATAAGGAATTGCTATTTTAGCGATTCCTTAAAATTGCACAGCAAATGCCTTTCATATATCTCGAAAGGCATTTTTGCATTCGCAAACGGCCGAACTTTGTGATTCACACCATTTGCGAATGCAAAATTGCTTGATACAACTGGCCATAAATGAGCATGTAGAACTTTTCTTGGGGGAGAGGGCATTCTGCCGAAGTCCAAATAAGGCCCTAATTTGCTTCAAAATTCAAAAAGTAACACACATGTTGTCAGAAGTGGGTTAGCTTATGTTGGACTTTTTTGATTATGTAGGGTCATCCCCAATCTTTTTGCCTCTTGCCTCCTATTTATTCTGACCTGTTGCTGTTGGCTTTTGAACTCTGAGCACTTTACCACTGTTAACCCATGCTAAAGTGCATATGCTCTCTGTGTAAATTGTATGGTTGATTGGTTTATCCATGATTGGCATATTTGATTCACTAGTAAGTCCACTATAGGTGCCAGGGCCTGTAAATCAAATGCTACTAGTGGGCCTGCAGCACTGGTTGTGCCACCCACATAAGTAGCTCTGTAATCATGTCTCAGACCTGCCACTGCAGTGTCTGTGTGTGCAGTTTTAACTGTAAATTCGACTTGGCAAGTGTACCACTTGCCAGGCCTAAACCTTCCCTTTTCTTACATGTAAGGCACCCCTAAGGTAGGCCCTAGTTAGCCCCCAGGGCAGGGTGCAATGTATGGTTAAGGTAGGACATATAGGGCCTGATTACAACTTTGGAGGACGGTGTTAAACCGTCCCAAAAGTGGAGGATATACCACCTACCGTATTACGAGTCCATTATATCCTATGGAACTCGTAATACGGTAGGTGGTATATCCGCCACTTTTGGGACGGTTTAACACCGTCCTCCAAAGTTGTAATCAGGCCCATAGTAATGTGTTTTATATGTCCTGACAGTGAAATATTGCTAAATTCGTTTTTCACTGTTGCAAGGCCTGTCCCTCTCTTAGGTTAACATGGGGGCTACCTTTAAATCTGATTAAAGTGTGGATTCCCTTTGGGAGCGGATGGACATGTGGAGTTTGGGGTCTCTGAGCTCACAATTTAAAAATACATCTTTTAGTAAAGTTGATTTTAAGATTGTGGGGGTCAGTCCGACTTTAGCGGGCGGCGGAGGCCGCCCGCCAAAGTAACCCCGTCGGAAGACCGCTCCGCGGTCAACAGACCGCGACGGTCATTCCGACTTTCCCGCTGGGCCGGCGGGCGACCGCCAGAAGGCCGCCCGCCGGCCCAGCGGGAAAGCCCCTTCAACAATGAAGCCAGCCCCGAATGGAGCCGGCGGAGTTGAAGGGGTGCGACGTGTGCAGTGGCACCCGTCGCGATTTTCAGTTAAAATCTTAATGGGGCCCTGTTAGGGGGCCCCTGCACTGCCCATGCCAGTGGCATGGGCAGTGCAGGGGCCCCCACGACCCCTGTTCCCACCATCCTGTTCCTGGCGGTAACAACCGCCAGGAACAGGATTGCGAGAAGGGGGTCGGAATCCCCATGGCGGCGCTGCAAGCAGCGCCGCCATGGAGGATTCCCTTGGGCAGGGGTAAACCGGCGGGAAAACACCGGTTGCCCTTTCTGACCGCGGCTTTACCGCCGCGGTCAGAATTGCCCATGTAGCACCGCCAGCCTGTTGGCGGTGCTACCTCTGGCCTCCACCCTGGTCTATGACCGCCAGGGTCGGAATGAGGCCCTGTGTGTTTGAAAATGCCACTTTTAGAAAGTGAGCATTTTCTTGCTTATACCATTTCTGTGACTCTGCCTGTTTGTGTATTCCCTGTCTGGGTCAGTTTGACAGTTGGGCTGGTTGCACCTCACACTAGACAGTGACACAAAGGGAGCTGGGTTGTAGTCTGCATTTCGTGATGAGCCATCAGTGCTAGGAGGGAGTGGAGGAGTGGTCACTTATACCTGAAAGGGCTGTGCCTGTCCTCACACAATGCAGTCTCCGACCCCCTGGTGAATGTCTGGGGCCTGGCCTGGGCAAGGCAGGATTTCACATTTAAAAGAGACTTTACTTTGAAGTAGGCCTACTTCAAAGGAGAAATTGGGTATAAGAAGGGCACCCACAACCACAGACTTTAGATCACTTCTGGACATCAAGAGGAACTGAAGAGAGGAGGAGAAGTCCTGCCCTGCCTGTGACTGTGCTTTCTGAAGCTATCCTGCGGTTGCTGCTTCTGCCAGAGTAAGAGGGCAAAGACTGGACTTTGTGTGCCTTCCATCTTGTGAAGAAATGTCCAAGGGCTGGATTTAGAGCTTGCCTCCTGTTGTTTGAAGTCTCAGGGACAGCAAAGACTTCTCTCTGCCAGCTCCTGGAGTCTCTGGAGAGACTCCTGCTCTGACAAGTGGTGCCCTATCCAGTCCCTGGGCCCTTGAAAGGAAAGCTGGTGGAAATCCAAGGAAATCGACTTCGGACGACTTCGGACTGACGTCGCTGCTGAATCCGGTGACGCTGCCTGCAACAAACTCTGTGATCTTCGCTGGACCGCGACGACCGTCGCAGGCCTGACGCCGCTGCAGCCCCGCTGAAGTCCATGGCTCTGTGGAAGTCGCCGCACCACGTCGTGACCGACGCCGCTCAAAGTGCGAGGATTCAATATTTCGCCGCGATCCCCGACTTCACGCATCGACTTGTTTTCACTCTTCACCAGAGGTACTGTACTTGGGGGTCTACGCGACTCCGTGCCCGGCGCTGCTAGTGTCGGCTTGTGGGAACGACTCCGTCACAATGCCATGTTCACACCTCATCAAAGCATTTTGTGTTTCTAAGTGCTATTTTTTAGTTTAATCTTTAAAAATTCATAACTTGACTTGTGTATTTCGGAGTTTTGTAGTTTTGGTCTTGTTTTGTTTAGATAAATATTTCCTATTTTTCTAAGCTGGTGTTGTGTCATTTTGTAGTGTTTCATTAAGTTACTGTGGCCCTCATTACGAGCCTGGCGGTCTGTGACCGCCAGGCTCGCGGTTGGCGGGAGCACCGCCGACAGCCTGGCGGTGCCCCTTAGGGCATTCTGACCGCGGCGCTTTGGCCGCGGTCAGTGCAGGAAAACCGGCGGTCTCCCGCCGGTTTTCCGCTGCCCGTCAGAATCCTCGAAGGCGGCGCAGCATGCTGCGCCGCCTTGGGGATTCTGACACCCCCTACCGCCATCCTGTTCCTGGCGGTTCGCCCGCCAGGAACAGGATGGCGGTAGGGGGTGTCGCGGGGCCCCTGGGGGCCCCTGCAGTGCCCATGCCCATGGCATGGGCACTGCAGGG
Organism: Pleurodeles waltl; assembly: GCF_031143425.1. Lineage (NCBI taxonomy): Eukaryota > Metazoa > Chordata > Amphibia > Caudata > Salamandridae > Pleurodeles > Pleurodeles waltl. The sequence goes on along the minus strand of NC_090439.1, from coordinate 947,013,233 downwards.
GCCCCCGTAAGAGGGCCCCGCTTGTATTTCACTGTCTGCATAGCAGACAGTGAAAGACGCGACGGGTGCAGTAGCACCCGTCGCACCTTCCCACTCCGCCGGCTCGATTCCGAGCCGGCGTCCTCGTGGGAAGGTTGTTTCCCGCTGGGCTGGCGGGCGGCCTTAAGGCGGCCGCCCGCCTGCCCAGCGGGAAACTCAGAATGCCGGCCGCGGTCTTCAGACCGCGGTGCGGTATTCCTGCGGCGCAACTTTGGCGGGCGGCCTCCGCCGCCCGTCAAAGTTGTAATGAGGGCCTGTGTGTGTTGGTACAAATACTTTACACCTAGCATTCTGAAGTTGAGCCTACTGCTCTGCCAAGCTACCAAGGGGGTGAGCAGGGGTTAGCTGAGGGTGATTCTCTTTTACCCTGACTAGAGTGAGGGTCCTTGCTTGAACAGAGGGTAACCTGACTGTCAACCAAAGACCCCATGTCTAACAGCTTAGATTTAAACTCACCTCAAAAATAGTGACATTGATATCACAATATATAGAATGGATTTACAGCATACACAGATCAGCAGTGTTGCAACAATGTTGGACCTGACATCTTTGGCATGGTTTTCCCCAAACCTTTTCCCTTCCAACCTTCTGTTTTGCTGACTTTGTGTTTGCTAGGGTCAGAACTCCTCACTCTTTACCACTGCTAAGTGCTAACGTGCTTGTCTTCTCTTCTTTATACATGGTGAAATTGGTTTCATATCCCATTGGCATTTTAAATCTACCTATAAGTCCCTAGAAAAGCTGTACTACATGTACCCACATCATTTAAATTAATTTCTACTAGTGGGCCAGAAGCACTTATTGTGACACCCACTTAAGTAGCCCTTTAAACATGTCTCAGGCCTGCCATTGCAGCGTTTGTGTTCAGTTTTAAACTGCCATTTTGACCTGGCATGATAAACATCTTGCTAGAATCAAACCTCTCTTTTTAATACAATTAAGTTATCTCTACTGTGGGCCATACACAACCCACAGAGTGCTGTGTATTTAAAAAGTTGGACACTCACTTTAAAGGTTTACATGTCGTGGTACTGAAAAACTCCTACTTTTGTTCCTTACTACTGTGAGGCCTACCTCTCCCATAGGATAACATTGAGTTACCGTGTTACATTTAATAAGTAATAAGCTTTAAATGGGAGCAGGAGGACGGTTAGAGTCTGGTGTCCATGGAATTGTAGTTAGAAGCCCTCTTTAATGGTAAAGACAGATTTTTAGTCACAATTCTGAAAATGCCCCTTTTCAGTGATGTCATTTGAGATGTTGCCAGTGATTTCATAAATAATGTCATAGAGCATGTCATGAGTGATATATGAGGTCAAAAGCTCTACTAATGATAACTGGTGAATTTCTATGTTTTTTTAATTTAAAATGTTAATGTTTTCACTGACAAATTCACCTAACTCTAACATTACTTTAGTTTGAGTTTTTTAGTGAATTTCTAAGTTTTTTTTTTCAATAAAATCAGAACTGTTTATCACACCTGATTATAACATAGCTGTACCCTTTGTTTTTTTTTCAGTGAATTTCTAGGGTTTATTATAACGTAATGTAGTATTCAATTATCATAGGTTAATCCACCCCTGCTGCACATGGCCAGTTGGCTGCAGGGCCTTGCCTGTGGCCAAGCTCTCAGGCCAAACCCCTGCATACAGTCAACCCCAAGCTGGGCCCAACCTTTTGGTCGTGGACAGTGGGTGGTTGGCTACCAGGCCAACCTCCCAAGGCAGTGAACTCCACACTGCAAATGGCCTTTGGCTCTATTTTCCATTTTCCTCCTACAAGAAGACAAACCCCCCCCCCAAAAATAAAACTACATACTGGTCAATATATGATAACATAGATCCATCACTATGGGCCAGATGTATCAAGCTCCCGGTTTGCATTTCTTAAATAGCGAATTTTAAGAAATCTCTATTTTAGAAATGCAAAATGGGATGTATTAAAATTGTGAGTCGTAATTGAGATTTCATAAAATTCACAAATGCAATTTGCGATTAGCAAATACCGAATCGCAAGTCAATAGCGATTCGGTGTTTGAAAATCGCAAATTGTCAAAACGGCTAACTGGAACAGGCTGATGACATCACAACCAGGAAGTGAGTCAGTCCATGTTGTTTCCAGGAGCCACACCAACAGGAGCAAGCAGGGAGACAAGCCCAGCACCAGGGAGCCAGCTCTGTGAGCCTGCCAGGACCAAACTGCAACATGGCCAGTGATGGGAAGGTGAAGGACAAGAGAGACAGGAAGCGCAAGCTAAATTTCAGTGAGCAGGAATTGGAGGTGCTCACTGAAGAGGTGGTCAGGAACCATGACAAACTGTTTGGGAAGAACTCACTCCAGGTACCTGAAAGTGGGAAAAGGAAACTCTGGTCCGAAATCCAGACACAAATATGTGCAGTGGGTGTTGTGCAGCGCTCTGTGGAGGAGATACGCAAGAGATGGTATGATCTGCATTCCCGTGCCAAAGAAAGGGTAGCCAGTAAGCTAAAGGAGGCAATGAGCACTGGAGGAGGAACACCCACCCAGACACCGTCCATATCAACGGAAGACATGGTGGAGTCCACACTGCTTCCAGAAGCTGTCAGTGGTGTCACTTACATTGACACCTCAGGGACATCCAGGACCAGCAAAGGTAAGGCCAGCAATGATGTGTATCCCCATATGTGCATGTACAAATGCCCCATAGGAAAGAGCTGTTACTTAGATGCATTGTGAATAGTAGTGCATGCAACATCTTACATTCAACCCAACTATGCCTCATCAGAGTGGTAGTCCACAACCCGAGGTCAAAAAAACACATTAAAAGCAAGTTGGTGTTCAGCCACATAGAGAGACAACACACACAAGTCACAGTGATACAATGTCAGAGTACAATATTTACTATTGTGCAACTTATTGTGAGATATACATTATTGACATGCTGCACATTGTTGTTGCAGATGTCCAGGGATCTGCTGGAGCAGAAGATGGAAATGTGGGGGAAGTTGAAACACAGCCACAGTCCGACTCCAACACAAGTGAGTCTTTCAGTATTGAACCAACTCGACGCAGGACAAGGGTGTTACATCTCCCAAAGTAAAACCTGGACTCAGATGAGATGCCGGATGAAGTCCCCACACCACCCCAAGAGGCTATATTCACAGGAACAAAGCAGTCCCTGCCCCAGCTTCAGTCAACTTCCCTCAGGAGGCGTCACAATGCAGGCAGACAGTGCCCAGAGAAAGGAGAGGGCCCATCAATCTTTGGCAGCCTTGAAGCTTCCATGCTGAAAGTGCAGCGCATGCAAAACAAACACATGAGTTCAATGCACAGGCAGTTGGTGTCAATCAATCAGAACATGGGCGCAATGAAGAAGCAGTTGGAGTTTCTGAATGAGGGACAACAAACAGCAGCCAAAAACACAAAAGAGTTGACAAATGCCATTAGGGGCATCTGCACGGAGATTCAGCAGGAGCGTGTCAGCCACTGAAGGCGCATCACCAATTTATGTGTTCTGCAGATCGGTCAATTGGCTTTTTGATGTGCTGTGGGCATACAGGTGGAGATGGCATACTGCAGTTGGGGCGTTGCACAAGATTAGTGCAAATAACCAATGTCCTGGATGCAATACAGACAGCACACAGTGCTACGAACAGCGAACATGGTGGTGGGAATAGTGGGAGTTCTTTAGCCTCAGCAGTCTTACAGCCCCTGTGATGGATCCTAGGCGTTGCACTACCAGACACAGTACTGCCCATGAACCCGCTACAAGAGGTGCCAGTGAGGCCACTGAGCACTCAAGTAATGTTAAGGCCTATAGGGGATTACCGTAACATGTAGATGTACAGTAATACTATGATGCTAATAGTGTGACACTGTTATTCGCACATGTACGCCTATGTTTCATGGCTATGTCCTATTGACACATACATTACCTGAATTCAAGGTAATAAAGTTGCTAAATACAGAAACATATAATATTGCAGTGGTGTTGTTATTACTTACATCAGAAATGGTAGTGCATGATGTCAGCACATCTTTGCGTGCCCTCTGCTGCACTGGTCCTGTCTACTCGGTGATGGGGTGGTAAGGGATCACCATCTTCATCTGAGTCAGGCTCCAACTGGTATGACGCTTCTCATTGCAATGTTGTGCAACATTGCACCTGTAGCAACAATACAGTACAGAGATAACATGCTAAATTGTTGCTGGTTATCTGGCCACGAGATTGGTAATGATGTTAGAGGCATTCTTAATCACCTGTATGTCCACTGAATGTTGGTTCTTACGGTTGCGATACACATACTTGGTGGACGAAGGTGGACAGATTGCTACATGTGTCCCATTGATGCCACCTATGACATGTGGGAATTGTGCAATCTGACAGAAATTGATTTTCATTTGTTGTAATTCCTGTGGGGTGTTGGGGAATCTTATGTGCTTTTGTATTTTGCTAAGCATGGCATTCAGAAATGTGTTGAAGAAGTGTGAGAGGGCACTCTGTGAGACCCCTCCAGCTGCTGCTATAACCCCTTGATAGCTCGCTGAGGCTTATAGGTGCATGGAGCATAATACCTGCACATGGGTGGGTATGCTATTGGTCCTGTGTATGGTGCGCTGCAGTACGGGTTGTCGATCTGCTATCAGGTCAAGCATTATGGCTGAGCTTAACCTGTACTTCTCATAGATTTCCTCCTCTGTCTGGTCAAATAGGGTTAAGCGTACTCTGAAAATGCGCTCCTGTCTCCTCCTCTTTCTCCTCCAACCTGCCAAGATCCTCATTCTCCTCGCCATCACGTAGAGTAGAGCCATTGTGGATAAGGGGCTGAGTCATTCTGGGCCTCTTTATATAGGTTGCACCTGGTTACCACCTGATGTCAATTCGTGGTAAATTGCATGTGCAAAAGGCCATTCTGCAAAAATTCGCAATTTGCAAATTTTTGATGCATCGCATTGCGACATGGTTTTGCATGTCAGAATCAGCGTATCACAAATTGCACCAGGATTTTGCGGATCGTTATCTGTGAATCTCAAACACTTGTTGCAGTTAGCGTCTCACAAATAGCGATTCAGTAAATCATGTCTCTATTTGCGATACGCTGTTTGCGGCACGCAAAACCATGTAAGGATCACAAAAATTTGTTAATTTAGCGATTCCGTATTTTCAGACTATGAATGCCTTTCATACATCGCAGGGGGCATTTTTGCATTCGCAAAAGGCCAATTTTTGCGATTCGCATGTTTGCAAATGCAAAAAAGTTTGAGACATCTGGCCCTATGTTCTCTAAACTGTTCTACACTTTTCACCCATAATCATATATTTATATCTAGTGTACTAAAAACCTGTTATTCCTTTCTCCTGAAAAATTCTGTAACCATTGCATCTTTTATTTTTTTGACCAATTAAATTATAACATTCCTTTCTATAAAGCAACACATTTCCCTTAACACACCTTTACTAACAGTAAGCATGTTGTTTTACATTAGAAATAGCAATATCTTCTCTGAAACCTCATACAGGATAAATAAAGTGTATAGCATGGATCATGAAGCACCAGTCCAGATTCTTTGATTTACAATTTGAGAAACACTACCTCCTGTAATTACAACTGCATACAGGTTGAACCCTTCATTTTTTAAAACAAAGCACAATATTTGCTGATATCGTTCTGTATTCAAATCTCTATTTCTAAAAAGCTATACTGAGAAATCCACACCTTTACAAATAGCTTTTCACTCAGTAAGCATGGTGTAGAATAGGTTTATCAAAAGGAGGCCACTTACTAACACTTCTCAACAGCGTTCATAAAGTATACTATTAAATACCTGAACTTGGAGATATTTCTTAAATGCAGCTGAACACACTTGTGTCTTTCTGCTGAGCAAAACTCAAAGGGGCTCAATACGCGTTTTGGCGGCCGGATGAGCCTACCGCCAAACTCGCGGGGAGGAGACCGCTGCAGAGCTGGCAGTTTCCATCCCTGCCCATTATGAGGTTTCCACTGGTCTGACCAGAGGAAACCTCTGAAATCAGAGGTCTCCACTAGTGAGCCCATTAGAAACAGTGTGGCAGCATTGGCCTTGGCTCCACTTGGAACTGAGGTGAATGCTGTTGTGCAGAGGGAGCCTCTGACACCGTCAGAATGTTCATTGTCGCCGATCAGCCAGTGCGCATTCGAAGGGCGCTGGGCAGGGGGACCCTTGCACTGCCCATGACCGTGTCCCCCCCGGTCACCTGAACTGTGTTTCCACCAGCATTTCCATGGTGGGATCCCCACCATTGAAAGGCTAGTGGAAACTGGACTCATAATGAAGGTAGCTGACCACAACTCTGACGGTCACCATGTCACCGGGAACCATAATGTTCCCTTGGTGGTCCAACTGACAGAGTCGTAATGTGATGGTTGGACCACCTGGAGTGCGGCGGTCTGACTGAGACTGCCAGCCTCATAATGAGGCCCTAAGAGACTTCCTTCTCCTCCAAACCACCAAGCACAATCTGAGCTGTCTCTAGTTTTGCAGCCAATCACATCGCATCACAGAATTTATTCAACCATATAATAAGAATAATTATTATTTTCTGGCCTTAACATAATCTGTTGCTTTTTTCAACTTCTCCCCATACCATCTCACAAGAATCTTGCAGGATCATAAAACACCTTGAGGCAGGCGCAGTAATTTTCCATGGGGGAGTTGTGAGTGTCCCTTGGGATTACATGAAATTCATGTGGCAAGCCTTACTTCATTAAGCTTGCACTCTACTCTTGTGAGACTCTCGCAGACTGCAACACACTTACAGGGAAATAGTAGTATATGGGTGACACTAGCCTCTCTACATAGAACCCTCTATTGTATAATGGCTATGCATGCTAGGGTGTTAGACAGGAATACCTTCTCCTTTCATAGCTCTCTCTCCAATTACAAGTATGCATAGAAGGGTGTATGGAAAGACTGGCTTCTCTTTTCAAACTTCTCTCTCAGAGAACCCTTCCTTGGATAATGGCTGTATGTATTAGGGTGTGGAGAAATACTGGCCTCTCCACCAAGACATTTCCCTTAGACAACGGGTGTTCATTGCAGGATGTGTGGATGGACTGTTCTTTCCACTGAGTTCCCTCTCTTTGATGATGGGTGTGCATAGTAGAATGTGGTTAGAGCTTAAGTCTACACACAATGTTTCCCAAGACAATTGGAAAAAATATTAGACTCTGATAAACACCATCCCCAGTGAGACTACTCTTTAGAGTAACAAGTGTGCATACTAGAGTGTATTCAAAGATCCCCTCCTCCTACCTATTCTTTCCTGATCCTATGGGAATCTCGTGAGATTGTAACATTTTTATAAAACAATGGCCCTCATTCTGACCCTGGCGGTCGGTGATAATGCGGCGGCCAAGCCGCCAACAGGCCGGCGGTCCAAAATATGCAATTCTGACCCTGGCGGGAACCGCCAACACAGCCCGCCGCATTAACACTCCGCCCGCCACGGCGGAACAAACAAACAGCGCGGCGGTCCCCGCCAACAGCCAGGCGGCAGACAATGTACCGCCCACCCTATCACGACCCACCAATCCGCCACCTTTTCCGGGGCGGGAGCACCGCCGATAAAAACACGGCGGAAACAGACTACGAACGGGAAAACGCTCACCTCTACGCACTCCACGCGAGATTCCGGCAGTATGGAACCCGAGTTGCAGGTCATCCCCGCACTCCTATACCTGCTCATATACCAGGAGCACGCCCGGCGGCGCGGAAGACATCGGTGAGTACTGCACCTACGACACAGGGGAGGGAAAAGATTACCGGCACACACCCACCCACCCATACCCACTACAACACACACATCAATGCATTCCCACAGATCACTGTCACAACCCACAAACCCCCCCCTCCGAAATAATGCAAAGACCAAAAGAAGAGATCATAAACGGGCAGATATATTGAAATATGGACACCAGTAATCCCAATAAATAAATAAACTATGTACAAAATATATACAGCTACTAAATGTAGTCCAACCACTGTCCGTGGACCACAGGGGTCCTGTGCAAAGGGGCAAGGCCCAGTCCCACGACAAGAACTCCACGGAGAGAACACTGCAGGGGCATCAGAAAGAAAATACGACAGGCACCTCAGGGGGAAGTGTAGGGGGGGCACCTCAGCCACTTGAGTACACGACGCCAGATCCACGAGGGGACTCCATGACCACTGGGCCATCCTGGGGAGTGCAAAGCCACAGGCCATACAGTCCATACAGTGGGTGGCCTGCCCACTGGGCCATCCTGGGGAGTGCAAAGCCACAGTCCATACAGTCCATACAGTGGGTGGCCTGCCCACTGGGCCATCCTGGGGAGTGCAAAGCCACAGTCCATACAGTCCATACAGTGGGTGGCCTGCCCACTGGGCCATCCTGGGGAGTGCAAAGCCACAGTCCAAACAGTCCATAACAGACCCCACTGCCACTGGAGGAGGCATGTTGGCCAGAGGACATCCTGCAGCCCTGCCCGAGATAGATCCTGCCCTGCCACGTCTGCCAAAGGGCCAGCGGTTCTTGCCTGGAAGGGCCCAGTTCAGCGCCTCTTGCCTTGAAGGGCCCAGTTCAGCGGGTCTTGCCTTGAAGGGCCCAGTTCAGCGGTTCTTGAGACGGCGGGGCCCAGCGGAGCGGTGCTTGAGACGGCGGGGCCCAGCGGAGCGGTGCTTGAGACGGCGGGGCCCAGTTCAGCGGTTCTTGAGACGGCGGGGCCCAGCGGAGCGGTGCTTGAGACGGCGGGGCCCAGTTCAGCGATTCTTGAGACGGCGGGGCCCAGCGGAGCGGTGCTTGAGACGGCGGGGCCCAGCGGAGCGGTGCTTGAGACGGCGGGGCCCAGCGGAGCGGTGCTTGAGACGGCGGGGCCCAGTTCAGCGGTTCTTGAGACGGCGGGGCCCAGCGGAGCGGTGCTTGAGACGGCGGGGCCCAGTTCAGCGGTTCTTGAGACGGCGGGGCCCAGCGGAGCGGTGCTTGAGACGGCGGGGCCCAGTTCAGCGGTTCTTGAGACGGCGGGGCCCAGTTCAGCGGTTCTTGAGACGGCGGGGCCCAGTTCAGCGGTGCTTGAGACGGCGGGGCCCAGCGGAGCGGTTCTTGAGACGGCGGGGCCCAGTTCAGCGGTTCTTGAGACGGCGGGGCCCAGCGGAGCGGTTCTTGAGACGGCGGGGCCCAGTTCAGACGGCGGGGCCCAGTTCAGCGGTGCTTGAGACGGCGGGGCCCAGCGGAGCGGTTCTTGAGACGGCGGCGCCCAGTTCAGCGGTTCTTGAGACGGCGGGGCCCAGTTCAGCGGTTCTTGAGACGGCGGGGCCCAGCGGAGCTGTTCTTGAGACAGCGGGGCCCAGTTCAGCGGTTCTTGAGACGGCGGCCGGTCTATGGCCAACTGCTCATTGCCTGGTGGTGCCCTCCTGGGCAGCGGGGATGGTGCTCCTTCAATGCCCACCTGGGCTGTGGGTGGTGGGGCCCTCCTGGCCAGCTGGGCTGGGTCCTCCCTGGGCAGCGGCTATGGGGGTGGTGGGCTCCTCCTGGGCAGCAGGCCTGCTGCCTGACCTCTCCGACTTGCTGCCCTTGCCCTCCTTAGTCGGGAGTCTGTGGCCCTTTCCTCCCTTTGGAGCTGTGGCTGGTGACTGTCTCTGGGTGGTGTCCGGGGGGGATGTAGAAGCCGGACTCCTGCGGCGCCCCTTCCGCCTTCTGCTCGTCTTCCCAGGGGGTGGGCTGGCTGTCCCCTTGCTGCTGGGCGAAGATCCAGACATGCGGGCTGGTGGGCTCCAATACCCCTGCACCCTTGTCAAGGGGGCTGCAGGGCTGGTGGTGGCTGAGGTGCTCTTCTTACCCCGACGAGAAGGAGGGGGGGGCTCAGGGTCAGGAAAGAAGTTAGCAGTGGCGAGGAAGAGTTTCTTGGGACAATGGAGAGTGGTAGGTACAGTGGGAATGGGAGTGGAGGGAGAGGATGTGGTTGTAGGTGAGTCACGTTTGCTGTCTTTGGGTGCAGGTGCAGGAGGGATAGGCTGTCGTGAGGTGGATGGCTGTTGGGTGGGTGGGTGGCTGCGTTTGTGTGGTGTGGAAGAGGGGGTGACAGACACAGTGGGAGAGGACACAGGGGACGTGTAAATGGCAGTGGGGGTGGTGACTGCACATGTGCGGACTGGAGTGGAGGGTGTGCTGGTGATGGAAACACTGGCTGATGGTGAGGTGAATGGAGGTGTGAGTGTAGACGTCACAGGGAGGGAGGAGGGAGACGAGGAGGTGGGGGTCACAGAGGTGGTAGTGACTGTTGGCATGTCTGCATCGGAATGTTGCATGTTTGAATGTCTGCGTGATCTGTGGTGCTTATGTTTGGATGAGCTTCTCTTGGGTGTTGAGGTGTGTGCAGGCTGGTCTGATGGTGTGGGTGGGACAGGCAGAGGAACAGGAGACTGGGAGGAGGGAGTTAGTAGAGGGAGGCAGGAGACAGGGACAATGGCTGCCGTCAGTGCTGAGGCCAGAGCCTGGAACGATCGCTGATGGGCAGCCTGACCCGAATGAATGCCCTCCAGGTACGCATTGCTGCGATGAACCTCCCTCTCCACCCCCTGGATGGCATTCAAAAGGGTAGTCTGCCCAACAATGAGCATTCGGAGGAGGTCAATGACCTCCTCACTGAGGGCAGCGGGGGTAACAGGGGCAGGGCCTGAGGTGCCTGGGGCGAAGGAGATGCCCGGCTTCCTGGCAGAGCGGGCACGGGGCGAACGCTGAGGGGCTGCTGGGAGGGCGGAGATGGTGCGCTGGGTGGCGGCTGTACCTGTAATGGCGGGGGCACGGATGGTGCCACCCCCGCAAGGGAGCTCCCTTCCGAGGACGTGTCCGTGTCGCTGCAGGGTCCAGTCGTCCCCGTCGTGGAGCTCCCCTCGCCCTCCGTCTCACTGGTCCAGTCTGACTCTGTGGCATGGCCCTCCTGGGCCATGTGAGATGCAGCTCCCTCCTGCCCCGATGCCACTTCTCCTCCGCCTGATGATGCTGATGCACACAAGCACAGAAAGACAAACAAAAAGGGGGGGGGAGAGAGAAATAAAGGGATATTGAGTACATGGATCTCCGGTACAGTTAGCGGACATGACAGACACAGATGCCCCCTGCACTAAGTTGCGCACTTGGGGTCCGCTACGCATTCCGTGGAACATGCCCTACACGCCTAGAGTTGACAACTGCACCCATGGATGACACGGCCCAGGGATGGCTGTACTGACAAACTACTGAGGGTGGTGGCTGGGGACACAGGGGCTTACGGGGGTGCCCAGCCTACAGATATCGCCCTGGCCTAGGGGGACCCACAGCCCTCCTCCCCCACCCAGACACCTCCACTGCGCGACAACAGAGTAGATAATGCTTGTACTCACCCCCTTGTGTCTGCTGTGCTGCCCTCACGCGCCCATCCAAATCAGGGTAGGCCACCGCCAGGATCCGGAACATCAGGGGGGTCAGTTGACGGCAGGCACCCCGCCTACGTTGGGAGGCCATCCCCAGCAGAGACTCGGCGGTCTTCTTGGTCCCGCGGCGGATGTCCTCCCACCTCTTGCGGCAGTGGGTGCCCCGTCGATGGTGGACCCCCAGGGTCCGGACTTCCTTGGCGATGGCACGCCAAATCCCGATCTTCTCATGGGCGCGGACCTATGTGACACGTACAGGGAGGGAGAAATACCACGTTCAAGTTTGTCAGCATTTTCCTTGCCAGTGGCCCAACGCCCCCCATCCCCGCCAGGCCCCCCGCCATGCCCCCCGCCATGCCCCCCGCCAGGCCCAACATGCCCCCCATCCCCGCCAGGCCCCCCGCCAGGCCCAACATGCCCCCCATCCCCGCCAGGTCCCCGCCATGCCCCCGCCAGGCCCAACATGCCCCCCATCCCCGCCAGGCCCCCCGCCAGGCCCAACATGCCCCCCATCCCCGCCAGGCCCCCCGCCAGGCCCAACATGCCCCCCATCCCCGCCAGGCCCCCCGCCAGGCCCCCCGCCAGCCCCAACATGCCCCCCCATCCCCGCCAGGCCCTTCGCCAGCCCCAACATGCCCCACCATCCCCGCCAGGCCCCCCGCCTGCCCCAACATGCCCCCCCATCCCCGCCATGCTCCCCGCCATGCCCCCGCCATGCCCCCCGCCATGCCCCCCGCCAGGCCCAACATGCCCCCCATCCCCGCCAGGCCCCCCGCCAGGCCCAACATGCCCCCCATCCCCGCCAGGCCCCCCGCCAGGCCCCCAAGCCAGCCAGTGGCCCCAAATCCAGATTGAATTAAACTCACTTGTTGGTCTGGAGGACCGTAGAGTAGCGCATACTGGGGGAGGACCCCATCCACAAGTTTCTCCAACTCCTCTCCAGTGAAGGCAGGGGCCCTTTCCCCAGGCGCAGCAGCCATTGTCCCTTCCAGACCGAGGTCACAGCAACACTTGCAGTATAGGTCCTCTCCTGTGAAAGTTCAAGTCGCAAGTGGATAAGTAGATAGAAAATGGCGGTCACGTCCGCGGCGGTGCGTACCGCGGCGGTGCGTCCCGCCACCGCCGGCGCCCTTCGCCATTGGCTCCTGAAACCCATAGGCTTCAATGTTAACCAATGCGGCTTCGCGCCGCGGTCTTCGCCCGCCGCCCGCCGCGGTGTGCCACGCCAGCGCATTGACCTCACATCCCATTGTCACACTTCACAGGTCAGGCAGCCGCCATTTCCAGGTTCCACATGGCTCAATTTCAACTGCGTCACACAGGCCTACGCCTTGCATAGCCACTCAGACACGCCATTCACTGCATAGAGAATCGTTTACTGTGCTAGCTGTGAGTACGTACCTGTGGGTTGCTTGACTGTGTGCTCCATGTTGTCCTTCCTAGGCACCGTCCGCTGGGTTTGGCGAGGAGACGGATGAATCCTCCCGTGTACCGACCGCTGGTGGACCTGTCGACAATGGAAGAACGCCACATTATCCTGACCTACCGTCTTAACCGTGCCACTATACATGAACTGTGTGCCCAGCTGGAGCCCGACCTGATGTCCCCCATCCGCCAACCCACAGGGATTCCCCCTCTGGTGCAGGTCATGTCAGTACTTCATTTCTTGGCAAGTGGTTAATTTCAGACAACAGTGGGAATTGCTTCTGGGATGTCTCAGCCCATGTTTTCGAAGGTGTTATCCAGAGTGTTGTCTGCCCTGATGAAATACGTGAGGAGCTACATCATTTTCCCTGAGGTGGGTGAATTGGCTACAGTGAAGGGTGATTTCTATGCCCTTGGACATATTCCCAACGTCATTGGTGCCATTGATGGGACCCATGTGGCTTTGGTTCCCCCAAGAGACAGGGAGCAGGTGTACAGGAACAGAAAAAGTTACCATTCAATGAACATCCAGGTGGTGTGTTTGGCTGACCAGTACATCTCGCATGTAAATGCCAAATTCCCTGGGTCAGTGCATGACGCCTACATCCTGAGGAATAGCAGCATCCCTTACGTGATGGAACAGCTAGAGAGACACCGTGTATGGCTAGTGGGGGACTCTGGGTACTCCAACCTGTCGTGGCTACTGACCCCAGTAAGGAATCCCCGGACCAGGGCAGAGGAACGGTACAATGAGGCCCATGGGCGTACTAGGAGGGTGATCGAACGCACCTTTGGCCTCCTAAAGGCCAGGTTTCGGTGCCTGCATATGACAGGTGGATCCCTAATGTACTCACCTAAGAAGGTGTGTCACATCATCGTGGCCTGCTGCATGCTTCACAACCTGGCTTTGCGCCGCCAGGTGCCTTTCCTGCAGGAGGATGGTCGAGACGGTGGTGTTGTGGCAGCTGTGGAACCTGAGGAGAGTGACGAGGAGGAAGACGACGGGGCTGAAACAGACAACAGGGACAGAATCATTGAACAGTACTTCCAATAGGACACAGGTAACAATTCAAAGATAATTTAGTAAATGTGAACTACTCTCCTGCATCTCGGCTGCCTGTCTATTTGCCCCAGTGTATGATGACTGAGTTGTGGCCTTTCCCTCCCTATTTCAGATCTGGGGTCCCCACTACGAGTCCTGTGCTTCGTTTCCCCATGGACTACAGCTTTGTGGCAGCTGTTTGTTGACTTCACCATGTACAAGGACATATTTGCACTGTCATGTCAATTACAATATATTGAAATCACAGCCAGACTCCAGATAGTTTTGTGCAAAATAGGTGTTTATTTAAGTGCTCAAAATGGGATGGGTGGTTTCAAGTGGGTGGGGGCTATGGTGAAGGAATGTCCATGGCAGAGTCCAGAGTAACAGTCACACAGGTGCATTGTCCAGAGGCCTGTGGAGAGATGGAGCATGGGCAGTTCAAGGATGGACAGGGTGACAATGTGGGACAGTGGGATGACATCAGGTGGTATCCATTGCTGGCGGGGGTCTTGACATCCTACTCTGTCTTCTTGCGAGATCTCAGGGCCCTCTTGCGGGGTGGTTCTTCTCCTGCAGGAGGTGGGGGTCTGGTGGGCTGCTGCTGTGCGGGGGCCTCCTGTCCACTAGCGCCGGCGGAGGTGGTTGGCTGTTCTTGGTCCAGGCTAGTGGCAGGGGCCCTTGGGTGTTGTTGAGTGTCCGTCCTGGTGTTGACGAGGTCCTGCAGCAGCCCTACCATGGTAACCAGGGTGGAGGTGAGGGCTCTGATGTCCTCCCTGTACCCCCGATAGTGTTCCTCCTGCAGTACCTGGATCTCCTGGAACCGGGCCAGTACCGTCGCCATCATCTCCTGGGAGCGGTTGTATGCTCCCATGATGGTGGTGAGGGCCTCGTGGAGAGTGGGTTCCCTGGGCCCGTCCCCCCCCTGTCGCACAGCTGCCCTCCGAGTTGCCCTGTTTCCCTGGGCCTCTGCCCCCTGGCCGGTGTGCCCACTACCACTGCCCCCAGGTCCCTGTTGTTGTTGGGGTGGTGGGTTATCCTGGGTGCCCTGTAGTGGTAGACACACCGCAGATTGACGCGCCCTGGAGACAGAGGCATGGGCCCGCTGGGTGGGAGCTGTGCTGGTGTTCCCAGAGGGGTTTGGGTCTGTAGTGGCCTGGGCCTGTGTGAGGGGAACCGACTGTCCAGAGGTCCCCGATGGTCCGGGCTGGTCATCGGTGTCCAGGTCGACAGAGCTGCTGTCATCGCTGACGGCCTCTTGGGTGGGGGGTGTGGAGAATTCTGGGCCCTCCGCGGCGGTGTGTTGACGGTCGGGTCCTGCAGGGGTATAGAGGTATGGTTATAGTTTCAATGTGTGCCATATGGGTGTATCTGTGGGTTCCCGTGTCCCCAAGTGCTGGCATTCGTGTGTGGGGGCTTTGGTGAGGGTGGCTTGTGGGGGGGATGTGTATATGCATTGGGCATGCTTTGGTGATGGGTGTCCATGCTTAGTGGACGCATGCAGGCCTAGGTTTTGGGATGTGTGGGTTGTGATGGTGAGACATTGGCAGGGAATAGGTGTGCTGGGGGTGGGGGTGAGGATGGTTGTGGGGGTGAGGATGGTGGTGGGGGTGAGGGTGGGGGTGAGGATGGTGGTGGGGGTGAGGATGGTGGTGGGGGTGAGGGTGGGGGTGAGGATGGGGGTGGGGGTGAGGGTGGGGTTCGAGGATGGGGGTGAGGGTTGGGGTATGATTTGGCATGCAGGTGGGGGGGAAGCAGTAGTGAAGCTTCAACTTACCAGTATCCATTCCTCTGCCGACTCCTGCGAGGCCGTGAGGATGCAGGATGTTCAAGACTTCCTCCTCCCATGATGTAAATTGTGGGGGTTGAGGTGGGGGTCCTCCGCCAGTCTTCTGCACGGCGATGTTGTGCCTGGATACCATGGAACGCACCTTCCCCCGTAGGTCGTTCCATCGCTTCCTGATGTCTTCCCGATTTCTGGGGTGCTGTCCCACAGCGTTGACCCTGTCGACAATCCTCTGCCATAGCTCCGTCCTCCGGGCAATGCTGGTGTATTGTATCTGTGTGCCGAACAGCTGGGGCTCTACCCGAACGATTTCCTCCACCATGACCCTGAGTTCTTCGTCTGAGAAGCGGGGGTGTCTTTGGGGTGCCATGGGGTGGTGTGTATGATGTGTGGGGTGGAGTATGTGTAGTTAAGTGTGTTGAGTGTGGTGGTGTGTGTTGTTTTGTGTGTGGATAGTGTGTGGGTGATGGTGTGGAGTGGCTGTGGCTGCTAGTTTGTGGATGGTGGTGTCTCGCTCTGGCCTTCTTTCAGAATTTTTTGGCGTAGGGGTTTGTGGGTGATGTGGGTGTGTGTTTTATATTGTATTGTGTGTGTGGGAGTGGTGTGTGTATGTGTATCAGGTGTGTGGGATTCAAATCGTCCAATGTGGCTGAGTTTTGTTCGTTTGTGTGTATTCTGACCGCGGCGGTGTGTCCCGCCAATGGAATACCGCGTTTGAATGACCGCCGCGTGGATTCGTGGGTCGTAATGGCATGGGCGTATTTCTGTTGGCGTGACGGTGGAGGTTTTGTCACCTCCACTTTTCCGCCGACCGCTGGTCTGGCGGTCTGTTGTGGCTGTCGGATTTTCGGAGGTTTGCCTTCTGCGGGTCAGAATGACCGTGGCGGGTTTCCGCGACCGCGGCGGGATTATGGAGGATTTCTGACCGGCGGTAGGCGCCTTTTACCGCCGAGGTCAGAATGACCACCAATATCCTTCAACTCATCACAGTAGTTACCTGGTATACATGTCCTCTCAATAACAAGGGCCACAAAGTGCAATTATACTAGTAGAGTGTATTGAGAAATTACCTACTACTTTTTCTATTCATGATCAAACAAGAGAACTGCAAGATTATAAACAACTTTTAAAAACAATACATATTTATTATATTTACATTTGATATACATATATTTTCATCCCGGTAGTTATACCTTAGAGACCTCTCCTCTAAATGTAGGGGACAGGATTCCTTTTTGCTACCCCCCTTTTTGCTATCCTTTTTGCTACCCCCTTATGTAGCTTTTGTGGTTCATTTCCAAAGCACCTGCAGTTTTTCACAGCAAACAGTAAAGGTGCCCATTTTATTTCTAAAATTCCAGCAGCCAGCCAATCAGAGCAGTCAGAGGACTCACAGGAAAATCTCACTCCTTTGAGAGTATGAAAGCTCACAGGAAAACTGGCCTCTTGACCAATCCGAGGGATCCATTTTTTAATTTGTGCACCTGATAGACTCTTGTTGACCCAACTGCCAAAATATACAATTAGTTTTCACCCTCAATTTCCCGAAAACAACTGAACGGATTTACTATAAATCACAAAAAGAACAATCTGTGGACCAAGATGTAGCTTCTAGCCATTTAAATAAATATATATTGAGAGGTGGGCATCAATAGGTCCCCCGTACCCAGCCCATTTAGGGCCCCAAAAGACCCAAATCCCCTTGGCTGTGTATAATTAAGGGGAAGGGTGTGCAACCCCCCTCACCAAACTGTTTCTGGGCACTGGGGCCCTCATCCCGGTGATCAAAGCAATTGTTAGTGGGAGGGGGTACGCAGCCCCCCCCTCCTTGGCCTGTATTATGTCGTGTGAACCCCATCCCTTGGGCCCATTAGAATTATTTAGGCGAGGGAACTGTCAACACCAGGGCAGTGCGCGCTCTATTGGCGACTAGAATGCAAAAACCTAGCACTCTCAAAACAACGTAATTTATGCATTGTGCTCATATGTTGTTGTTTAACATTTTGCATTGCAGAGTTTAATCCTGAAGACTTATTTTTTATGTGTTTACAAATACTGTTTATTTGCAATGTATTGCTGCAGGCTTTCAGAGTGTGTTAGGGAGTGGTCCCTTTCCAGGGCCTTCTAAAGACTTTCCCTGTAGCATGCCTGGGTGTGGTTGTGGGCTGGGCCAAGACTCTATACAAGGGAGCCAGCCCAGCTCCAAGTGCTCACTATTCAGAGGTCCCGGTGCAGAACAGCAGCTACTTCCTGAGCTCCTGTCCGTTTCATGCTGATTTGATCTTGTTATTCATTGCGCGCTACCATTTCTTGACATTTGTATGGTGGCTTGCGAATCGGCAAGATGCGCAATTCGTTTCATGATGATTTGACTTTGTCATTCATTGCGTGCTACCATTTCTTGACATTTACTTGGTGGCTTAAGAATCGTCAAAAGACGCGCGATTCGTTTCAAATTTTTACCGGAGGTTCATAAATCATTTCTCCCAGACAGTGGCTCCAATCACTAAGCCATTAAGAAAGAAAGAAAAGTTTGTATGGTCCCCAGAAGCTGACCAAACCTTCTCTACTTTGAAGGAAGCTTTCTCTACTGCCCCAGTCTTGACTCATCCTGATGGGACTCGGCCTTTCATAGTGGAAGCTGATTCTTCAGATGTAGCAATAGGAGCCGTCTTATCGCAACGAAATAAAGACACTGGTCAACTCCATCCTGTAGCTTATATGTCTCAGAAGTTGAACGAAGCCGAACAGAACTATGGCCCTCATTCCAACCCTGGCGGTCATGGACCGCCAGGGTGGAGGGACACGGAAGCACCGCCAAGAGGCTGGCGGTGCTTCCAGGGCCATTCTGACCACGGCGGTAGAGCCGCGGTCAGAAAAGGGGATCTGGCGGTTTCCCGACGGATTTTCCCGTGGCCCGGAGAAGCAGCGCCGCCATGGCGATTCCGACCCCCTTCCCGCCAGCCTGTTTCTGGCGGTTTACACCGCCAGAAACAGGATGGCAGGAACGGGTGTCGTGGGGCCCATGGGGGCCCCTGCACTGCCCATGCCACTGGCATAGGCAGTGCAGGGGCCCCCTAACAGGGCCCCATAAAGATTTTCACTGTCTGCTCTGCAGACAGTGAAAATCGCGACGGGTGCAACTGCACCCGTCGCACCCCTGCAACTCAGCCGGCTCCATTCGGAACCGGCTTCATTGTTGCAGGGTCTTTCCCGCTGGGCCGGCGGGCGCCCTTTTGGCGGTCGCCCGCCGGCCCAGCTGGAAAGTCGAAATGACCCCTGCGGTCTTTCAACGGGGTTACTTTGGCGGGCAGCGTCCACCGCCTGCCAAAGTCAGAATGACCCCCTATGTCATTGCTGAAAAAGAGCTTCTGGCAATTCATGACGCCTTTAAAGAATGGAAACATCATTTGTTGGGGGCCTAATACACTGTCACAGTATATACTGATCATCGTAATCTTCAATTCATGAGTTCCGCCAGACTTTTGACTCCTCTGCAATTATGCTGGATGCTGTTTTTTGCTGAATTTGATTTTGTAGTAACCTTCCGGCCTGGTAAAGATAATCGCAAAGCTGACGCCTTGTCCCGCCAAGAGTCTACCACGTTGGCTGCATTTCAAGCCTCCAGAGATATCATTGCTCCTGACAAGGTTCTATGTATCATAACAACTGAAGATTTCTTTGAAGAAATTCGCAACACTTTCACTGTTGAGAAATGGCAAACATGGGCCCAAGCAGACCCCAAAAGGTAAATCAAGCAAGGACTACCCTTTCACAACGCTCGTTTGTTCATACCCACTACCAAACTTCGCAAGATAGTGTTTCATTGGTTGCATGTTATACCTACGGCAGGTCACCCTGGTACTCCTAAAACTCTTGAACTGATCCAATGCTATTTTAGGTGGCCTACCCTAACAAAAGATGTAAAAGCAATGGTAAACAACTGCGAAGTCTGTGCTCGCACTAAAACAAGTCATTCAAAACCAAAATGGTTGTTACATCCACTTCCAACCCCAAGTCGTCCATGGGAACACATTTCTTTAGACTTTATTACCGGTCTGCCAGTGGTTCAACAGCATTCAGTAATTCTGGTGGTAGTAGATAGTCTCACGAAATATGGACATTTCATTGCCTGTAAGAAATTGCCCACTTCTAGTGAATTGGCAACTATTTTACTGAACAGAGTGGTTTGTTATCATGGACTGCCAAAAGTTATCCTCTCCGATCGGGGGACGCAATTTGCCTCCAATTTCTGGAAGACATGGTGTAAAACACTCCAAGTGATATCTACACTATCTACTAGTCACCATCCTCAAACAGATGGTCAAACGGAGAGACTAAATCAGACTTTGAAACAATACCTACGTGCCTACGCTGAAAAGGCACTTCATTCCTGGACATCTATGCTCTGGTTAGCTGAGTTAGCCTACAATAACTCATTCCACACTTCTATTAGTGTTACACCCTTTTTGGTTTATTTGGCTATCATCCTGACACCTTGCCCATCACAATTCCTCAAGAAAGTTCTCTTACTCCAGCTGTGTCAGAAACCATTCAGCATTTTCATCAAACCCAGTAACTGATTCAACAGCATTTAGAAAAAGCCAAACAAAAATACAAAAGGCATTATGACAAGAAACATTGTGAAGGACAGCAATATCAACCAGGGGACAAAGTGTGGCTTTCCACAAAACATATAGGGCCTGATTACAACTTTGGAGGAGGTGTTAATCCGTCCCTAATGTGACGGATATACCACCAGCCGTGTTACAAGTTCCATAGGATATAATGGACTCGTAATATGGCTGGTGGTATATCCGTCACATTTGGGATGGATTAACATCTTCCTCCAAAGTTGTAATCAGGCCCTTAGATTTCAAGAAGAAGCACATGTTTAACCCCAAATTCATAGGTCCTTACACTGTCCTCCAGCAAATCAATCCAGTGACCTATAAACTACAATTGCCCAGATCCTTACTGATTCATCCAGTGTTCCACACTTCCCTCTTGAAGAAGGCAGTCCAAAAGGTCCACCCTCATCCAGCTCCTGTTCTAGTACAAGGGGAAGAAGAATACGAAGTTAAGAAAGTGTTGGATTCTAAACTGAGAGGGCATAATCTATGGTACTTAATCTCATGGAAAGGTTATGTTCCTGAAAGTAACTCATGGGTTTCCGCATCTGATGGTCATGCTCCAGTACTTGTGAGACGCTTTTATCGTCTTAATCCAGGCAAACCAGGCCCTAGAGCGCATCTGGGAGAGGGGAGTACTGTCAACACCAGGGCAGTGCGCGCTCTATTGGTGACTAGAATGCAAAAACCCATCACTCTCAAAACAACGTAATTTATGCATTGAGCTGATATGTTGTTGTTTAACCTTTTGCATTGCAGAGTTTAATCCTGAAGACTTATTTTTAATGTTTTTACAAATACTGTTCATTTGCAATGTATTGCTGTACGTTTTCAGAGTGTGTTAGGGTGTGGTCCTTTTCCAGGGCCTTCCAGAGACTTTCCCTGCAGCATGCCTGGGTGTGGTTGTGGGCTGGGCCAAGACTCTATACAAGGGAGCTAGCCCAGCTCCAAGTGCTCACTATTCAGAGGTCCCGGTGCAGAGCAGCAGCTACTTCCTGAGCTCCTGTCCCGGTGGCCTATTTGATCTTCCAGGCCTCTGCCTTTCATTCTTTATTGGTGATCCTTGTTCTGGGCGGTAAGACGGTGGTTGGGCTGACCTCCCGACGCCATTATTGAGAACTTTCATATTCTTGGCCTGATTCTTTAATGATTAACAGATTACTTTGCACGCTACCATTTCTTGACATTTGCATGATGGCTTGCGAATCGTAAAGACGCGCAATTCGTTTCATGCTGATTTGATCTTGTTATTCATTGCGCGCTACCATTTCTTGACATTTGTATGGAGGCTTGCAAATCGGCAAGACGCGCAATTCGTTTCATGATGATCTGACTTTGTTATTCATTGCGCGCTACCATTTCTTGACATTTACATGGTTGCTTAAGAATCGGCAAAAGACGCGCGATTCGTTTCATGATGATTTGACTTTGTTATTCATTGCGCGCTGTTATTTTTTCGCATTTACATCGTGGCTTGCAAATCGGCAAGACGGGCGATTCGTTTAATGGTGATTTAACCTTGATATTCATTGCGTGCTACCATCACTTGACATTTTACATGGTGGCACTCGAATCGGCAAGACGCACGATTCTCTCTTCGAGCTTAATTCATGTTGTTCATTGTATGCCATTTATTCTAAGACATTTATTAGGTGATATTCGAGTTGACAAGTTGTGTGATTTGTTTCCTGAATCCATATTGTGTTATTCATGGTGCACAATCCTTTTATGGTGTTTACTATATATATGAAAATCTGCAAGGTGCGCAATTCGTGTTGAAACATTTCAAGAGAACACAGAAGACCAGAGTTTCTAGATGCAATATTGCATGGTCCTAGTATGCATTCTAAAAAAAGGATTCATTTGATTGGTTTAGAACTTATTCAGAATGTTTTCCTGATTCTCATGTAAAGGAAAGTACTTGAATTTGAAAGTTTCACTTAATCCATCTTGATTCCCTTACAGGTATCCGGCCATCTTGAAACCTAGTAATTTTAAGCCTAATTCTTAGGTTGTTCATGTTTTCAGAATGACTAGACTTAGAGTCATAGTCTAGCATTGATTTCATGAGATCTAATTTTCATATTGTGTGTTTTAAACTTTTTCTTATTACAGGTCTCCTTCCCAGCTGTTCCCTTCCTAATCCCCTCTTCCCCTCTTGAACTCTCTTGGCCTCTGTGATTTATCTATCAGAGTCTTGGAGCTGTTCAGTAGTGGACGTGTTGGGAACGTGCGCAGACCCCAAGGATCTGGTGACTCTGACAGGAACACATGGATACCCACCCCAAACCACATTCAGTTCCGTGGACCCCTTCTCCTGGGGCTTAATCTAATTATTTAGGTGTGAGTCCTGTCCCTGACTCTTAAAGAGGCCATAGGGACCAATGCCCCAGGATCATAACTTCATTAAAAGGGGAGGGGCAACATGGTTCCCAGCCTTAAATCGTCCTCTGGGGCCTGATCACTTGTTGTGTCCTGTAATGCCTATCCCAGGTCATAGTAGTTTGCCTCTGGTGCAGGCAGGGAAACATGTGTTGCCCACGCCTGGCAGGAGCATTTTTAAATCTCCTGCCAAATGGAAACAAACACAAAGTCTGTTCCAAGAGGGAGGGGGCTTTTAAAATGCACCTGTCAGCTGGTAGCAGTCTTGAGATGTTTCCCTACCCACACTGATACAGGCAGGGAAACAGATCAACAGATTGCTCCTGCCTGGACAGAACATCATAAATAGCTATTTTTTGGGAGTGAGATCAATGCCGGTTCCGGCAGATTGCATAGAGCTGACTTTGCCGCAGGGGCTCAGGGGCTCCCCCATGGCCTCTAACATGTGCATAGTGGATGCCAAAGGCACCCACCTACTCAAAAATGATACCCTGGGGATTAGGTCGCAGGGGCCAAAATATTCTCTGTCCTCCTCCCCTTTAAAATGCATAAGGCCCCAGGGGATTTGGTTCTTTGGGCCTAAAGACGCTTGGGGAGGGGGCCAAATAGCACTCTCCCCTTTAAAATAAATTAGGCCCTGGAGGATGGGTCCCTGGGGCCTAATGAGCTTTGGGGAACGGGGGCATGTCGTCCCCTCCTTTAAAATACATAACGCCCCTGGGGTTGGGGCCCCAGGGCCACGTGGCATCCATCCCCTATATGACCATGGGGGTGGGGTCCACAGGGCCTAATGAGGGTATGGGAGAGGGGCCATGTGGCCCCTTCTCCTTTAAAAAAACTGACCATTATGGTTGAGGTTCACAGAGCGTGATGAGAGTTGAGGAGGGGACAATGCACCCCCCCTTTAAAATAAATACAGCCCTCAGGGGTGGGGTCGCAAAGTCCTAATGAGGCTTGGGGAGAGGTATATGGCCCCTTTCCATTTTAAAAACAATATACATCCCGGGGGATAGGGTTCCGTGGGCCTGACAATGCTTGGGGAGGGGAGCTGTGCAATCCCTCTCCCCTTTTAAAAAAAATATAGTCCTAAGGCCCTTTTGAGGGTTGCGGAGAGGGGCCATCTGCCTGTAACATAGGCCCTGCTACTACCCCACAGCAGACATGAGCAAAGGCCGTGAATGGTGTGGGGTTGGCTGCCTCCACATGGCTGCCAGTGGGGAGTTGGTATGCAGGGCCTGGCTGCAAGTCATTCTGTACAGCTAACCCCAATCTGTGTGTGAAAAAAGGCCATGTGCAGTGTGAGGTTGGGTGCCTGCGGGGGTTGCGTGCTGTCTCTGTGTGGGTTGGCCACCGGGATGGCCACAGACAAGGCCTTGCTCCCAACCCCCTGCTGTGCACAGCCAAAGTCCACCAGTAGGATGTTTGACGCAGGCCTGACCACAGTTTACAGCCTTTCTGACAACTCCCTCCCCCCCCCAACGCACATGGCCAAAGGTTGTGTGGGCTAGGGGTTTGCTTTATAGCTGATAATAATATATTACTTTATGTTAATAAAACCCTACATATTCACTGATAGTTAAAGTAATGTTATAGTTAGGTATGATAAAAAGGACCTAATTTGGTTAAAAAAAAAATTGCAAATTCACTGAAAAATCAAAGGTTAAAGTGATGTTGCTCACTGTGCCACTGGATTCAAGCTAGCCTGGCTGATGAAGGGTGAAACCCTGAAACCGGTCCCAGGATGCTTGTTTCCAGTCCAGGGAGGACCTAGCTTGGCAGTACGGGCTGGACTGTTCCCATGAGGAACAGGGTCAAGACTGATTTGCATATGGCTGGGTCCAAACTGGGGTGGCATGGTGAGCAAAAGAACAATGGATTAAAGCCAGATCTGTGATTGGGCGTGAGTGTTTGCATTGTTCAGCACTCCGTCCATCATGCTTTTGTTTTGCTAAAGTTGCCCTAAGTGGGAAGGGTATGCCCAGATGTGGGTCCCTTGTTCACTGTGCCACTGGATTCAAGCTAGACTGGCTGATGAAGGATGAAACCCTGAAACCAGTCCCAGGATGCTTGTTTCTGGTCCAGGGAGGACCTGGCTTGGCAGTTCGGGCTGGTCTGTTCCCATGAGGAACAGGGTCAAGACTGATTTGCATATGGCTGGGTCCAAACTGGGGTGGCATGGTGAGCAAAAGAACGATGGATTAAACCCAGATCTGTGACTGGGGGTGAGTGTTTGCATTGTTCAGCACTCTGTCCATCATCCTTTTGTTTT
Source organism: Pleurodeles waltl (assembly GCF_031143425.1). Lineage (NCBI taxonomy): Eukaryota > Metazoa > Chordata > Amphibia > Caudata > Salamandridae > Pleurodeles > Pleurodeles waltl. The sequence continues at coordinate 946,988,253 of NC_090439.1, read as the reverse complement.
GCTAAAGTGATGTATACTTAGGTGAATATATTAGTGACAACAATGTTTTGAACTAAAAAAACCTGAGAAATTTATAAGTTATAATTAGCAATGCTAATATAACTTGTGCTCCCAAAGTGCACTGCGTATAACCTCACATATTACATCACTCATGACAAGTTCTATGACATCATTTATGACATAAAAGTGTATTTGATGTAGAATAGTAATGTGAAACTATTTTACATAGGAGGATTTCTGAATTTTTAAGACATTTAGGAGTAGTGTATTTGTGTGGAATAGGGGAGTAGCCAGAGTAAAATTTGTGTGGTTCATTTGATTTCTGTGTTTTCTTCATGAGGGGAATTCTTTCATTCTTCTGTGAATTGGAACCCTGTCTCCTTGGTTTGTGGGATCGCACTCCTTGTATTTTACATTGAATAGTGCCAATAACTATCATCCTACTGGTTTCAAAAGGAGCATCTCATTTAGGACGTTGCTCTGTGCAATATGAAAGTTTTCCACCAAAGAAATAAATAAAACCAAGTGTTGGGAGGACCTTTTGGACCTGTGTTGCTTCCCCCTGTTTTCTTAGCTTCATTTTATATTTCAGATTTTATTCAGTTTAGTTAGGCTGCTTTTATCAATGATTTTTTATATATTTTTATCAGTTTGCTTTTATTCAGGGATTATGAAGAATGTGCTGTTTGTTTAGTTTGTATTTGCACAACATGCAGTCAGTACTTTCTGTCCAAGGCTAACAACACTGTACATGATATGCTAGGTTGTGTGGCCCATTAAGGAGACAGCTTCCAACTACTAGGCATAGCATTGCATCAGGGCTGTGCTTCCAACACAGCCTGGTTGATTACATAAATGCACTGACCAGAAGGGGTAGAGGGCATTCCAGCCATGAAAGCCCTGGGACGAATGGTGTTTTTGACATGCATGTCTGCTGGTGCTCATCTACCAGCCCCTGAGAAGATTGCCATCTGCAAAGTGGACCGACTCCTCACACTGTCTTCAGGTATGGGGCTCGGGCAAAACCCTTAGATCTGGCCAGGCTGTTATCTTAGTAGGAACCCTATAACATGAGAAGATTAATATTTTATCTAAATTCCAGGAGTAGGGCTATAAAGTACTGAGAACAAGATCATGTAATCTTTAACAAGAAGAGCAAGGCTTTTTCTGAAAATTAGAACAGACTCAATCCTAACTACATTAATAGATCTCCTGACATCAGATGACTAATATACAAACAATAGGGTATCCTAACAGTAGATCAAGTACTGAAATCAGTGTTGGGACCCCATGTAGATATAAAATATAAGAGAGCAAGGAATATTAAAGGACACAATGATACATAGTCATTTTCAAAAACCCATCAGGCATATATGGCTAAATAGCATGGTCTTTTCCGCAAATGTTGGAAATGTGAAACATTTAAACATAGTGCAAACTTCGGAACATACATACTACACAACAAGAGTGAGAAAACCATTTCACAGTTTATTACATGCACAATGGAATATTATATCTACATATTGGAACGTCCATGCGACTAATAGTACATGGGTAGCAAAACTTTCCCAGAGTACTGGAACTTTTTTGGGCTATTAAAATCATGATACAACATATCCCGTTGCAAGACATTTTAAACAGAAACATGATAGCAACCGAGAATGTCTTTGGCATTCACAGGATGGACAAACCTTGAAGGGTGCAGCAGAGAGAAACTGCTTCACATTTCTGAATTGTGTTTGATCATTTTCCTGGACACTGATTCCTAAAGGTTTGAATAGTGATGAAGAACTTGCTGTACATCTGTAATCAAGACCTGTCTCTCCTAGACTGAGCATGTAATCTACAATATGTGTCTCAGGTCCACATTTGTTGTGAAATGGATTAAGCTCATTTTCTAATTGCATATGTGTGTTAGTGCCCTAGTGCCTTATTGTCTCTATTCATATTTATTTTTGGCAGGCTAGTTTTTTCTTGAGGATAGTGTGAAGCGATGCATGTGCAGAGGTCATGCAGGCCCAATTGATTAACACATATTTTGTATTGTTCCAGAATTTCAAATGTGATCCTGTAGAGACTGTATTTGATAGTTCTCTTATCAATTATTTGATGCATATATGTCTAGAAAAAATATTTTATTGGATATGACATATGAAATTATCAATTTCTTCCCAGTAGATTTTTGCCCACTTGGGTGGGATGACTATGCAATTAATCAGATGTCTGCAATCATCACTCTAACATAATGTATAATTGTTTCAAATAGCCTGCGTTTTCATCACAATGTATAATCATTCCATATTGCTGAGTTGGGCAGGATGATTATGTTATTTTTTAAGAGGTTTGTAGTAACCCTTCTAGCAGGCTGTATAATTATTTTAATTGCCTTTAACTATCAGAGTGTTCTATCCATTCAAATTCTTATTTTATTCTGCGCATACCAAATGTTGGACCATTGAAAATAGAAGTTATGGAACTTTGCATAACAAATGTGTTGATATGGATTGCTTGATTAGAAATCTAGTGATTGAAGATATTTACATTGATTGATGAATTATGATGTTTGGTTTACATGGTAAAGGATGTGCCTTCAAACTAATTTGTAAGACCATGGTACCTACATGTGCATTTCGATGAGATGCTGCATTTTATTAATGAATTAGGTGAACATTAATTATTACTCAGGAAACAGTAAGATTGTAAATAGACAATGAATACAGGTATCACAATCGTATGATTGTTTTACATGACAAGGAGTGATCAATGTCACTGTTTGGCTCGATGTGACTAGAGAGTCTGTCTTTTATGTTTTTCACATGCAATTGATTTGCACTATTTATTCAATATGGGGATCGGGCCAATACTTGTGAAAGGCTAAATCGCTAAACCCATGGTCACTGACATAGTACAAAATACTATTTTCTTCACTGCAGAGGAGTTCCTTACTAGATTTCTTTAATTTATACATAGTACAGGTTCCAGAGCCCGTAAATGGCACTGGTGGCTGAGATGGAAGAGTCTGGAACTGTGGGAAGTGCAATCTACACACGCACACCTCCCAACATACACACACGCATACAGATACAGGTACAGATATAGATATAAATCATCTACCTGCAGTTGCCAGTATGTAGTTATAGTTAGGACCTAGTTTCCATGGGAAAATCGTTTTTTGTTTTACCTATTACTTCTGTTGCCATTGGTGAGCCTTTACACATTTTTCAAAACTAGTTTGCCATTCAATTCAGGGGCTGTCTTGAAAGTTTTGGGGTGATTCGTCAAGGAAGGGCAGAGAGAACAGGGGGTCCCAAAATACTTTTTCCCCCATATAGTTTCCATAGGGATATTCAAACAAGACTACAGCCTGAACTGCTGATTCGGAGTTATACCAAATTTGGCAGAAAGGTAGCTTTTGGACAACAAAGCGTCCTTTTTGTTATTTGGTGTAAATCTGTTCAGTAGTTTTTTAAATATTGAAGGAAAAATACATTTGTATATCTGGGCATAGCCTGAGAAGAGATCTCATGGTGAGATCTGATTGGCTGTCAGCACTCAACCAGAAAGTTCTGGCAGCCATCTTGGACCAATATGCATGTTAGGACCCCACTGAAATGCACTGTGGTGAATGGCACATTTTGAGGGTCACAAAAAGACGAACATATAAAGGGTGATAACAGATTTTAGTTACAATCTAAATCATTAGTTGATGGTACCACACTAACTTTAGGAATTGTGGTATGTTCTGAGGTGATTTTACCCTGAGAAAAAGCCTTCTGCTGGGATTTCATGAATCATGTTTGAGAGAAAACTGTGTTTTCATGATTTTCCCACAGAGGTTATGTAAGGTGCTCCAGAAGCTAAATTAGGAGCATATATTCTATAAATTTGCACTATCTTTGGCAGCCATATGGGAATGAGACAGTAAAACATGTATTTCTGGCAGGCACAGCATGTTAGTTGATTCACTTGCATTCTACCGCAGGCTCCCAGAATGTTCTAAAAAGCAACCAGAGCGCTATCAATCTTAGTTATGAAGGAGCAGCAAGCTAACAATCTTGCTCATGCAGGAGCAGCAAGCTTAGGTGGGGGCGGCACAATGCCAGGCTAGGCCCTGCATCCACTCCCCCTGCTGTAAACTGCAATGGGCATCTTACTATAGAAGTTCATTGAAAAAACAAATGTTACAGGGATGTTAGATTCAGATTTTACACATACCAAACCATAGAAATTCAGCTGTTAGAGTTATTTCAAGTAACTATAACCTGTGCCAAAAGATAACTATAACTCACACCCTCTCCATTCACTGATAATTACCCCAGCTATTATGTCATTCATGACATCTGCTATGGAATCATTGATAATATCACTGTAGCATTTGCAGTCAAATTATAGGTATTTTGGGGCATGAGTTATAGTTTCTTGAAAAAGCTCTAATTATAACAGCTGAATATCTATGATTATGTACATGTAAAATCTGAACCTAACAATAACATCCCTGTAACCTTTGTTATTTTAGTGAATTTAGATATAGCTAAAGATATGGACACAGATATAGGTATAGACGTAGATATAGATATAGATATTTCAATCAGCGTGCTTGCAACTACTGCAGCTGCTTCCACCAGCGGGTGTGTGATGTGTGTTGCATGTGTGTGCATGTAGGGATGTGTGAGTGTGTGTATATGGTGTTGTGTGAATGCGTGTATGTATGAATGTATGTCAGTGTGTGTGTATGTGTGTGTGAAAGGATTTATGGATGCATGGATAATCGTGGGTATGAGTGTGTGTATGCCTGTGTTTGTGTGTGCATGAAGATGCGTGTAAGTGTTGGGTGGGTCTGGGGGAGAGAGGGGTGGGGGGAATCTGAGGAGGGGGGTGAGGAAGACCCCTATCAATGACAAGGAAGGGAGTCTGATAGTGTCTACCGCCATGGTTTTCGTGGCTGTAAGGGAGCCACAAATCCATGGCGGTAGGCGGGGTCATAATCCTGCAGACGGGCAAGTGACGGCCGCCGGGCTGGAGAGTGAAGTCTCCAGCCTGGCGGTCATTACCACTGTGGCAAAGAGTGTGGTACATTGGCAGTTTTGCTCAAGCCAAACCGCCAATGTCTTAATATGGGAAAAAGTACTGCCAGCCTGTTGGGAGTATTTTTCTCTATTTACCGCCGTCCGCCGGGGTCATAATGACCCCCATAATGCTTATTCTGTCCACTGGTGGTTAAGATGCCCTGCATTTTTCTAAAGCATGTTCCCAATGCATGTTTCCATCTTTGTTGTTGCACCATACCTTATCATTTTTGCAGGGGCCAATGCTTATTGCCTGCTTATTGTTTTGGTGAGGTACCAATCCTTATTACTTGTCTCAGGTCTGCTTAAATGGTACTGTTTCTTTTTCAGAACCTGCATTTTCTAGCTGTGCTAGCAGCCTCTTGGGCGTGGCCCGGAGCTATTTAAGTAGGTCCGCCCTTGGGGAGCTGATCACTATTCCTGATCCCTGCGATTTGGCTGGGCAGCCACAGGAGATTTCTCCTTCGCGTTCTTTGAAAGTTTGAGTTTCTGAGCAGGGAGTGGCACCAGGGCATCTCACTGAAGCACAACTACATTCCTTGAAAACCTCTCTTGGTGAGTTCGACATTTTTTCGTACACCACTGGTGTGCTTCAGAATTTCCCACTTCCCACTGTCAAGCAGCAATATTTAACATTCTTCACTGGCAGCATATCTTGATACTCAGCTGCATGTATTTGGCATTTTCCTGAAATTGCGGTGATGGGCATTGGCATGTTACCCTCACTAGCAATGACCTCTTGAGATTCAGAGCAGGCTGTGCTCTGTGGGTTAAGCTCTATATAAAGGTAAACCTGGTGGTCCTGTTACATTGCAAACTATTGCAGTTCAGTTGGTGTACTATGACACAAAAAGACATGAAAGTCATTCAGAACATTTAACTCTAGATGTCATTAAGGCCCCCCAATATGGTTTCATTTTAGGAATACCCAGGCTAACATTGTATAACCCTCTGATAGACTGGGGGAAGAGAATCATCCAGTTTACCTCACTATATTTGTAAGAAACATGCACCTACCAAACTCTACAAGCTACTACAGCTGCAGAAAAGGAAACAGAACTGTCAACCCAATATGCATGCTTCCCAGATGTGTTCAATGAGAAAGGGGCAGGAGAATTACCTCCGCACAGGGCATATTACTGTTAAATAGATCTATTACCCAGAGCAGCCATCTCTAATTGTTGAATATAAGGGGAACCAACACCTCTGAAAATACCTGGACCAGTATTTAGCTAATGGCTTTATTCATCCCTCCAAATCTCCAGCAGCATCCCCACTTTTCTTTGTTTCTTATGCCAATGGTGATTTAAGGTCTTGCATTGACTATTGAGTTTTGAATAAGATCACAGTCAAAAACAAACAACCAGTGCCACTGATTCCAGTGTTATTGGACCAAGTAAAGTCAGCAGTCATTTTTACCTAGTTGACCTACATGGATTGTATCACTTGATTAGGATGAGGGCCATGGATGAATTAGGGTTCACCAACATTTATTATCGCTTTATAAACAACTTCTCACAAACAGTGGCACCATTCACAAGATTGTTGCAGAAAATGAACATTTTCTGTGGACCCCTGAAGCTGAAAACGTTTTCTCTGTACTGACAAATGCTTTTACTTCTGCACCTATCCTTGCCCATCCTCATGGGGAACAACCCTTTGTTGTGGAAGCTGATGCTTCTTATCTTGCAGTTGGAGCCATACTCTCACACAGGGATCAAGAAACTGGGTAATTACATCCAGTTGCTTATATGTCACACAAACTTAATGAGGGCAAACATAATTATATGATTGCTGTAAAGAGAACTGCTGGCTATCAGAGATGCAATCAAAGAATGGGGACATTATCTCAATGGAGCTAAACATACTGCAACAGTTTATTAAGATCATCACAACTCTCAATTCATGAGCTCTGCTTACCTTCTTACACCAAGACAGTAATTTTGCTTGCTCTTTTTTGCTGAATTTGATTTTATTGTAACCTTCTGACCAGGGAGCAATAATAGAAAAGTTGATGCATTATCACATCAAGATGCAACAACAGCAGGACCTCCACAGTCAATTATTGCACAATCTAAAGTTCTTCACACAACTCATACTGAGGAGCTCCTACAAACAGTAAGATACCAGTTTACTGTTATAGACTGGTAAGAATAGTTTGAAGGACTCCCCAAAAGAACCAAAAGTCCAGGATTACCCAAGCACAATGCTCAACTTTACATACCAACTAAAGCCCTACAGCAGACTATGGGGGTGATTCTAACCGCCGCCCGCCAAAGTTCCCCCAACAGAATACCGCTACGCGGTCAGAAGACCGCCGCGGTTATTCTGTGTTTCCCGCTGGGCTGGCGGGCGACCGCCAGAAGGCCGCCCGCCAGCCCAGCGGGAAACCCCTTCCCACGAGGAAGCCGGCTCCGAATGGAGCCGGCGGAGTGGGAAGGGGGCGACGGGTGCAGTAAAACCCGTCGCGATTTTCAGTGTCTGCATAGCAGACACTGAAAATCTTTTAGGGGCCCTCTTACGGGGGCCCCTGCAGTGCCCATGCCATTGGCATGGGCACTGCAGGGGCCCCCAGGGGCCCCACGACACCCCTCACCGCCATCCTGTTCCTGGCGGTCAAAACCGCCAGGAACAGGATGGCGGTGAGGGGGTCGGAATCCCCATGGCGGCGCAGCAAGCTGCGCCGCCATGGAGGATTCCTCAGGGCAGCGGAAAACCGGCGGGAGACCGCCGGTTTTCCGTTTCTGACCACGGCCATACCGCCGCGGTCAGAATGCCCTTGGGAGCACCGGCAGCCTGTTGGCGGTGCTCCCGCGGTCGTTCACCCTGGCGGTCAATGACCGCCAGGGTCAGAATGACCCCCAATGTTTCACAGGCTCCATATTAATACCATAGCTGGTCTCCCAGGGTTCTGTAAAACTATGTAACTCATGAAAATGTATTTCTGGTGGCCCACTATACAATAGGATATTAAAGGCATGATTAGAGATTGCGATGCTTGCACAAAGAACAAAACTGATCATTCCAAGGCAAAGGGTTTGCTATTGCCTCTTCCTACTACAGAACAATCCTGGGACTTTATTACCGGACTTTCACCAGTACAAAAATGTTCAGTTGTATTGGTAGTGGTAGACAATTTGACTAAATATGCTCACTTCATAGCATGTACCAAGTTACCAGCATCCAGTGAACTTGCCACACTGCTTCTCTACCATATAGTGTGATTACATGGGTTGCCTAGGTTAATACTCCCAGACTAACATTCTCAGTTCCCTTCACAGTTCTGGCAAACATGATGCAAGGCTTTACAAGTGTTTCCAATTTTTTTCTCCAAAAGTCATCTCCCACAAACTGATGGGCAAACCAAATGTTTGAATCAAATTTAAAATATTACCATTGATGCTACGCTGAACAAACAGCTAACTCCTGGGTGACCTTCCTATGGTTGGCAGAAATAACTCATGTCATTCATTCACTGGTAGCATTCCATTTTACAGTTTCTATGGATGTCATCCTGATACAATTCCAATAATCATTCCTCCAACTGCGACAGACACACCAGCAGTTTCAGATGTACTACTCAACCTACAAACACAGAAAAGAAAAAGCTAAGAAGACCTATAAGGAACAGTATGATAAAAAACACTGTCCTGGTCCCACATACCAACCAGGGGCCAAAGTATGGCTGTCTACGTGACACATCACTTTTAAAAACAAACATATTTTTAATCCAACATTTTTAGTCCAGTATCGAGGGATAAGACAGGTCAATCCAGTTACCGCAACTAACTTGGGCCTTGTGGATTTATCCAGCCTTCCACAGGAGGGGGGTTCTTGGGCTTGGGTTTGGGAGGGGGCGGGCCCTTGCCCTTCTGGGTAGGGGAGGAGGAGTGGCCTTGTGATGGGGCTGGAGTGCCACTTTTGTTACCCTTTGTCGTGGATTAACTCTTAGGGGGAGGAACAGGAGCTGAATGGGAGCCGGAGGGATTGAGTTGGGGTTCGACTTTCCTCTTACGGGCAGGACGAAAGGGTGGGGTAGGGAAGAGGTCAAGGCGGGAAAGGAAATGCTTCTTAGGACCATTGGGGTGGGGTGTAGGAGGAGGAATGGGAGTGACGGTAGAGGGAGTGGTTGTAGGAGGAGGAGGTGTGCTGGACTTGGGTGCAGGTGCATGGACAGTGTACATGTGTGAGGTGGATGGCTTTTGGGTGTCTGAATGGGAGCAGGGGTGACTGGGGCAGGGCCTGAGGTGCCTGGGGCAAAGGAGACGCCCACCTTCCTAGTTCAGTGGGTACAGGCAACTGGTTGGAGGGGCTACTGGGGGGTGGTGGAAGATCTTGTAGCTGGCGTGATCCCAGAGAGGTCCATCACCACCAGGGAGCTTCCATTGGAGGAGGAATCAGAGTCTGTAGTTGTAGTTCCAGTCTCCCTCATGGTGCTCCTGTCACCCTCCATCCCACTGGTCCACTCGGCATTGGTGGACTCTGTCTCCTGGGTCCCGTGGGCTGCAGGTCCCTAACTCGCCGGTGCCCCTGCTCCTTCGCTAGATGACGTCTAACACCGGCAGAGTGAGGTCACTTCCATCTGCATACAGGACAGGCGGTTGCCATTCCTACTACTAATACTCATGTTTTGAATTTAGACGTGCATCATTGGTGTCGACTGGACACATCTGGATAAGTCTAGTGTCCTACATACATACATGCACTGTGTACTGATGTGTTTTGTGTCCATGGTCCTGTTGTCAATTACAGAGCTGTGTGCACAATTGGAGCCTGACCTGATATCTGCTTTCCATCACCCACTGGGATCCCCCTCTTATGCAAGTGCTATCTGTACTCCATTTCCTGGCAACTGGTTCTTTCCAAGTGACCATGGGCTTGGCAGCAGGAATGTTACAGCCAATGTTCTCAATAGTGCTGACAAGATTGTTGTCTGCCCTGATTAAACACATGTGCAGCTACATTGTTTTCCCCCAGGTTGAAGATTTGGCCACAGTGAAGGCAGAGTTCTACACATATTACATTTGTCACCCTCCCAAATGAACAGGTATTCAGGAATCGGAAGAGTTTCCACTCTATGAATGTACAGATGGTGTTCCTTGCAGACTAGTACATCTCCCACGTCAATGCTAAATGTCCTGGGTTGGTGCATGATGCCTTTGTCCTGAGGAATAGCAGCATCCTAAATGTAGTGGGCCAACCACAGAGGCACAGGTTGTGGCTAATAGGTGAACCCTGGTTACCACCCAGTATATGTTGGTGTATGGGTATGGTGTGGGCCATATGGGAAAGTGTGTGGCTAAAGATTGTCCCTCAATATTTCAGGTGACTCTGGTTACCCCAACCTATCATGGCTCCTGACCCCTGTGAGGAATGCCAGGAGAAGGGCAGAAGAACAGTATAATGAGGCAGATGGGCGAACCAGAAGGATAACTGAAAGGACCTTTGGCCTCCTAAAGGCCAGGCTTGGGTGCCTCCATCTAACAGGTGGATCCTTGTGCTACTCACCAAAGAAGGTCTGCCAGATAGTAGTGGCATGCTGCATGTTGCATAACCTGGCCCTCAGACACCATGTCCCATTCCTGCAGGAAGAGGAGTCTGGAGATGCCTGTGTGCCAACAGAGGACCCTGTGGGCGGTGAGGATGAGGAGTAAGAGGATGAGGATGATGACAACAGAACATCTGTGATCAGGCAATACTTCCAATGACACACAGGTAGGACAGTGTTACTTCACATTTCAATGACATTTGTTTGAATTTGTGTGGCAATAGCATGCCGATATTTCCCACTTCTATGCCCACTTCTATGCCCCTCTGGCAATTCATTTTGCAGATGTTGGTGACCTGACTTATACTCCTGTTGTGATCACTGTAGCCAGCTACAGGTCATTAATCTATGCTCATTTACAGCTGCAAGTCCTCCCAGATCCCCTGGTACTGTCCCTCCTGCAACCGCCTATTCTCCTGCACACTGTCCAGGATCTGGCCCATCGCATCCTGGGAATGTTGATAGTCTCCCAGGATCTCTGCAAGTGCCTCCTGGAGAGTCGGTTCCATGGGCCTGTCCTCCACCTGGCGCACAGCACTCCTCCCAGTTTCCCTCTTGGCCTGTGCCTCTGTCCCCTGAACTGTGTGCCCACTGCGCCTGGCCCCAGGTCCCTGATTGTCTTGGGAATGAGGTGTGGCCTAGGGTCCCTGTAGAGGCGGAAACTCTGCTGATTGATGTGTCCTGGGGACAGAGTTGTGGGTACGCTGGGTGGGTGCTGTGGTGGTATTTCCTGATGGGGGAGGCTCCGTGGTGGTGTTTGACTGGGTCTGGGTGATCGGCTGTTTAAAGATCCCTGATGGGCCAGGTAGGTCATACAGATCCTGAAGACCAGAGTTGCTGTCATCACTGTGGGCCTCTTCAGTTGGAGGACTGGATAGTGCTGGCACCTCCTCTCCACTGACATTGGCTGGGGTACCTGTGGGGATATAAATGATGTGTAATGGTTTCTATGTCTGACATATTGTGTGTCCATGGCTTGTCCTCTTTGGTTGGATTTGCCCTGGCAGCTTTCACTTGTGTACTTTGGTGTATGGTGGGATAGTTAGTTTTCTATAGTGTGCATGCTTTCATGATGAGTGCCCATGCAGGGCTGTGAGTGGTGTCCATGCATTGGTACAGCATGCAGGGCTTGGCATTGGGGTGAGTGAGATGTATGGTGGGGTGTGTGGGATGGAGTGGAGTGATGGGAGTGTGGGTGGGGATATGTGATGGCATGCAGGTAGGGGGTAATAGTAGTAGAGAATTGACCAGAGTCAAGTCCTCCTCCATCTCCGGCCAGGACCTCAGGATGCATGATTGCCAAGACTTGCTCCTCCCATACTGTTAGTTGTGGGGAAGGGGGTGGGGGTCCACCACCAGTCCTCTGTACAGCGAGATGGTGTCTTGCTGCAATGGAACGTACCTTCCCCCATAGGTCGTTCCACTTCTTCCTGATGTCATCCCTAGTTCTTGGGTGCTGTCCCACGGCATTGACCCTGTCCACGATTCCCCACCATAGTTCCATCTTCCTAGCTATCGATATCTGCTGCACCTGTGCTCCAAATAACTGTGGCTCTACCCTGATAATTTCCTCCACTATGACCCTTAGCGCCTCCTCTGTGAAAAAGGTGCCTTGGGTGTTGTGTGAGGTATGTTGGTGAGGGTGTGTTGTGTAATATGTTTGGGGTGTGATTTGGGGTGTGTGAGTGGTGTTTAGGTGTGAATAGTGTGCTTTAGTTGTCTCAGTGGTCTTGGTGTCTCTCTGCTGGCAAAGGTTTCAAATGGTAAAGGGTTGTTGGCAATGTGGGTATGCGTTTTATAGTGGTGTGGGTGTGGTATGTGTATAGGTGTCAGGTGTGTGTTATTTAAATTGTCCAATATAGTATTGTTTTGTATGTGGGTGTCCATTGTGAGCGCAGTGGTGTGTACCACCAATGGTTTATCGCTGTTGAATGTCCGCAGTAGTGATTCGTGGGTCATAATGTGATGGGCGTTGTTCTGTTGGCGTAACGGTGTGGGTTTTGATACCGCCTCTTTATCACTGACCTTTGATCTGCCGGATTTGTATGTGTGGCTGAATTTTGTCAGACTGGTGTATGTGTGTCATAATATGGTGAACGGATATCTGCGGCGGTAAGCTGGTGGCTGTCAACGTGGCGGTAAGTGGGATTTGCCGCCAAAGTCATAATAAGTGCCTGTGTCTGCAATCCAGTCAGAAAATTAAATTTGAAAAGTAACCACCGAAAACCAGTTTTTGAACTTTGAATGGTGAATAAATATCCCGGTCTGAAAAATCTGACGTGGTTCTAGTTCCATGTTCTTCAGGACCAAAGAAGGGGCTGTTCAGTATAGTACACGAAGAGCTAGTGTAATCAATGCTGGTGTCTATTCGACAGCCAGTGTGCCAGAGGTAAGAGACATAACCTGAATTATGTACAACTTACTAGAGAGTTGTGTGCCTGCCCAGTACCAAGAGCCATGACTGGCTGCTCACAGAGAAAAGGAGGGTGCCTGCCCTGCAGGAGAGGAAACTACTGTCCAGTAGTAGAAGCCCAGATGTGTTCCAAGATTGTGGAGCACACAGAAGAGTGGATTTGTTACTGGGATTCAACGATCACAGACCAGAACTGTGAGGTGTTACTGTGTGAAGTATCAATAACCTCTCAGGGCAACAGCATGCCATCTGGCATCTCTGTGACAGTAGGGATCTTTTCTGTCACAGACAGGATGTGCTGCAAGTTCTACAATGCCCAAAAGCACTGCCATAGCAGAGAACCTCAACCAACCTGAAGGTCACAACTGCCAAAGGTACATGGCTGATGTCAAGACTTGACATGCTGTTTTTTCAAAGCCTCACGATTCAAGCAAAAAGTAGAAAATGTTTTCAAATGATTATTTTAGTTATAAGGAAATGAACGCAATGAAAATATGTCAAGCTAAATATCTACCTCCCTTCCTTTTTATGCCTCAGCAGAAAAATTCAGTAAACCACCCATGTTCCCACGAGTCTCCTGAAGCCTCTCCTGCATTGTTATATTGATGAAAACTCTAGCAACATGAGACTGTATAATTTATTTTGAATCTTAACTCAAGAAAATAAAAGGTATAAAGCACCATGCAATATGAAAATACCCATCTATATAAAACAAGACCAAATATGTAGTACAAATATGAGTACTGCAAGATTTAACTTAAAAATACCATTCCTTGAAGTCGATAGCTCCACCTGGGGCTATCACAGCATCGTGATCAACAAAACCAACTGTTCAGGCCATCTGTGGCGTCGCGGGCTAGCTACAGTGTCAGGAAGAGCCACAAACAGCACCTTTGGAATTGCAGGGTGTTGAGATCCTCGCAATGAGATCCAGAAAGAGGTGTCGCTGGCATTGCGGTGTTGGTCCTGGAGTCAGTGCGGGGATCGGCAGGACCTTGAAGTCCCATGTGTTGTAGATTAAACTCCGTGCTGATGAAGTCAGGAGCGCTGGCGTGGATAATGTCTGGGCTGTAGTACGAAGTGGGATAATGCGACGTGCGGTGCCCACAGGTCATGGGACAGGCAGTAGCTTGGTGACTGTGTTTAGCGGTGTAAATGAGGCCAGGGCTGCGGTGAGAAGTGGGGCGGTGTGACGTGCGGTGTCACCAGGTCACGGTGCAGGCAGCAGCTTTGTTATTGCAGGAGCTCTGTCATCGGTAGACCCAAGCCAGGAGTGTGGGACGGGGCGATGCTTCATGACCCTCACGAGCGGTGTCCACAGGCCACGGTGCAGACAGGGATGCCTGGTGACGACACTGGACTCGATGGTGCTGGCGTCGGTGGCCATGCTGCGGTGCAGGATGGGACGGTACATCGTGCTCCTCATGAGCGGTGTCCACAGGCCACGGTGCAGGCAGTGGCACCGGTCTCAGCAGCAGCGTTGTCATCGGGGATGCCCAGGCTGCGGTGTGAGCAGGGAATTCCAGAGTGTGGGGCCCACAGGTTGCGGTGCGAGCAGCGGCTCTGTGAAGTTGTCCGATGACTGCGTCGTGCTAACAGGGTTGCAGTGCGAAGTGGGGCAGTGCAGCTCCTTGTGGCGGCGGCAGGTCATGGTGCAAGGCAGCGGTGTCATTGGTGGTGTCGCTGTGGTTTCTCCTCTTGAAAAGCACAAAACACACAGTTCTCAGTGCTGCAGGTTGAGGAAACTGAGCTCTTTGGTATCACTGAGACTTCCAACAGGAGACAAGCTCTACTCCAAGCCCTTGGAGAACTTTCTCAAGCAGGATAAACAGCAGAGTTCACCCTTTGCTCTCTTTTAAGGCAGAAGCAGCAACTGCAGGACAATCCAGCAAAGCAACACAGCAAAGGGACAGTACTCGTCCTCCACCTGTTCAGCTCTTCTCCTTGGCAGAGGTGCTGCTTGATTCCAGAAAGATTCTAAAAGTCTGGGGTTTTGGATCCACTACTTACACCCAGTTCTGCCTTTGAATTAGAAAGACTTCAAAGGAAATTCTCTGTTGTTGACGAGATCCTGCCTTTCCCAGGCCTGGCCCCAGACACACTCCAGGGGGTCAGAGACTGCATAGTGTGAGGGCAGGCACAGCCTTATCAAGTGTAAGTGACCACTCTTTCCTCCACTCTAGCCCAGATGGCTCATCAGAATATGCAGGCTACACCGCAGAACCCTTTGTGTCACTGTCTAGAGGGAATGCACAAACATCCCAACTGTCAAACTGACCCAGACAGGGAATCAAGAAGCAGGCAGAGTCACAGAATGGTTAATCTAAAAGCCAACTTTACTAAAATATGTATCTTTAAATTGGGAGTTCAGAGACTGCAAATTCCATTTTTATATCTGCTTTCAAAGGGAAGCCCCCATGTTACCTTATGAGAGAGCCTTGCAACAGTGAAAAACGAATTTGACAGTATTTCACTGATAGGATATGTAAACCACATCAGTACATGTCCCACCTTTAACATACATTGTGCCCTGCCCATTGGGCTACCTAGAGCCTACCTTAGGGGTGTCCTACATGTAGTAAAAGTAAAGGTTTGGGCCTGGCAAGTGGGTACACTATCCAGGTCAAATTGGCAGTTTAAAACTCCACACACATACACTACAGTGGCAGGTCTGAGACACTAGTAGCATTTGATCTACAGGCTATGGGCACCTCTAGTGCACTTTACTAGGTCAAATATGCCAATCATGGATAAACCAATCAACAACACATTTTACACAGAGCATATGCACTTTCGCACTGTGTAGCAGTGGTAAAGTGCCCAGAGTCCTAAACAAAAACTGGTCAGAAAAAATAAGTGGAAGGAGGTAAAAAGTTTAGGGATGACCTCCAAAAAGGGCCATTTCCAACACCCATAAAATCAGGGTATTCAGTTCCAAACAGATTTGATACTTCAGGGATTAGTACCTTACAGCCCTCACCATGAAACATCATTGCAGGGAAAGAATAGGAAACATGAAATATAATATGACATTCTAATACATTTTAGTGTGTGTACCCGCATTCCCACACTAGGATTATTTGTCATGCATGTTTAGCTCCTTGGAGCATTGCTTGAGGTCTCAGCTGGGTCCAGAGAAAAAGTGACTGTGGTTATCATTGAACCCTTCTATGGGCCCAGTTTGTTATAATTAATATGCTCATCCAAGTACACTACCTCATGAGGCCCTCCTTTTTGAGGTGCTCTGTGCCCTCCTCACACCTCCAGACTGAGACTTTGAATCTGTCAGAGCACTCTCAAAGCAGCATCCAGCGGGGTGGGCCCAGACAGCAGCTGGGACTATTAGCTAGAAGTGCCATGGCCCCACGTAGTTTGTAAATGTGCACACCAAGTAATTGTGTGAGCAATGTAGTCCTGTTCACAGTTTTCATCATTTTGCATTACATTTATGTATATGTTTTCACCGATGAGTTTCTGTGGTTTAATTTCATGCAACATGTGCTTCTTGTATAGTGCAATATGGTGAACTGAGTTGCCTCTGGGTAACTGGGTGAATTCAGATTATGGATGAGTGTGCATGATGAGCAGGATTCAGAGCTTTGTACTTGAAGACTAAGACAGAGAAAATTTCCCACAGTACCTGTTTGTGATTCATAATGTGCTCATCCAATCATTGGCCTCTATATAGAGTGCACAGAAATGCTAAACCCTTCGCTTAAGGTAATCCATATAAGTGAAGCAAACCCTACCTTGCATTCACCAAGGGTATATGATTTTCCAGATGTTGTGCTTCAGTAGTTTTTTTAATGTAGAATGTGCTACTTGTATAGCTCCTACTGTCAACTATGACACCTGTGTCTGGGTAAATTCAGGTTATTGGTGAGTGTGCATAATGGGGCATGATTTAGCGCTGAGGTTCAGCTTGAAGTCAGTAAAAGATTATCAAGGTGCATGTTAGTAGGTCACAAAGTTGTTTATCCAATCCTTGACTTCTGCAGTACACAAAGACCTATTATCACAGCTGTTCCAATTGCAATTACTCCTTTATGTGAAGGAGGCATGCAGCTACTGAAATAAACAAGGAACTACACAAAGAAAGACAGAGTAAAACAACAGTGGTGAAATGTAGGGAGATGCTATATGAGATACGTTAATGGGGGATTTCAGAAGGATGTGGGAGGAAAAGAAGGTAGGTGACTTAGAGAAGAAATGACTGTAGAAGACATTGGTGTGAATGAGGGATTGACACTCCAAAGCCCACTTCACTTCTGCAAACCTAGTCATTTGTAGTTTATCATTCTTTGATTTGAAACATTTTCACTTTTAATTATTTACAACAAAATAATTGTTATTTCTGATTGAACTGATAATGCTAACAAGCATTAGCATGGCCAATAGGTCTGGTTAGTTTTGGGTGCATGTTGATCATTGTATGAGAGACAGAAAATTCAGTCTCAATCAAATGCTGGTTATTGCTTTGATTTACTCACTAGAAGGTGTCACTTGAAGTCACACATTTGACAGTAGCATTTCACTCATATGCCAACTATAACCTTAGAAATGTCACACATAAGCAATCTAAAAACTTGGCAGCTACGAATCCTCCTGAGTATACATCAGTGGGAGCACAAGTAAAGTAGAGCACTGTAAGATTTTGCATAAAATTCTAAACACACATTTCAGTAAAGTGTTTCTTGTTGATATTGTTGACAGTTTGAAACCTATTTTTACAGGGATTACAGGAATTGCATGTGGGGTTGGGGTTCCTTTCATTGTATATCTTTGCTGCAGCGAAAAGTAACTACACAACAGTTACAGAAGAAAATGCAAGAGTTCACCATATTTACTGAATTAACACATGCAACCGTAACATACTGCCCACTTGATTTCGTAAAACATACAATCAACATCTGTATGTTTTTAGCACTAAGAAATATTACAGTATATCAGTTGTTTATAGTATATAATTTACCTTCATTAATCACAATGCTACCTAGAGCCTACCTTAGGGGTGCCTTATATGTATGAAAAGGGAAGGTTTAGGCCTGGCAAGTGGGTAGACTTGCCAGGTCGACTTGGCAGAATGAAGACTACATACACAGACACGGCAGTGGCAGGTCGGAGACATGTTTCCTGGGCTACTCATGTGGGTGGCACAATCAGTGCTGCAGGCACACTAGTAGCATTTGATTTACACCTCTAATGCACTTTACTAGGAACATACTAGTAAATCAAAAATGCCAATCAGGAATAAACCAATCATCAATACAATTTACACAGAGAGCATATGAACTTTAGCCCTGGTTAGCAGTGGTAAAGTGCCCAGAGTCCGAAAGCCAACAGAACCAGGTCAGAACAAATAGGAGGCAGGAGGCAAAAAAGTTTGGGGACACTGCAAAAAGGGCCAGATCCAAAGGTTGCTTTTTGTCTGCAAGAAGCTGTAGAGAAAGAGTTGACAACACTTTTTTATTGAAACATGATATCATTGAATGTTCCTCAGGCCCCAAGCCATGGGTTTTGCCCTAGTAGTTGTACCAAAAAGGACAGCAATGGAGCAGTGTGCATTTGTGTTGAAATGGCCAACCCGTCAAACTCAACCCGCCAACTGACTGCTGGTGTGGTCAGGACACCGCCAGCCGTATTCTGACTTCACCGCAGGGCCGGTGGGTGGAAACCAGCAGCCCTGCGGTGAAGAGAGCCTCAACATTGACGCTGGCTTGGAAATGAGCCAGCGCAGTAGCATCCATCACGCATTTCACTGCCCGTAATTCAGCCAGTGAAATGCGCGATGGGGCTGTGCATGGGGGCCCCCGGCATCCCCATTCCACCAGCTTTTCTGCAGCGGTGTGAACCGCCATGGAAAGGCTGGCGGAAAGGAACTCGTAATCCGGCGGGCAGCGGTGCAACTGCAGGGACCTCCAGGCTGGAGGACGTAACCGGCTTGGTGGTGTCGGCGGTATTACCGTGGTGTTTTGGCCATGGTTGGAATGTGGCGGATCGGACCGCTACTACTGCGGCGGTCCGATGGCCACCCCGAGTCTGGCGGTCTCGAGACTTGGAATAAGCACTTGAGTTTTGAGTATTTGCAGGTGCTGATATATTTCATGATGTTATCTGCTGAGTAATCCAACCTGTTACACATGCTTTTGATTACAGTGATGACATACTGGTCTTTGGGAGAACCCAGAAAAAACACAGCAAAGCCCTCACTCAATTGTGCCAGTTACTTGCTGATGCAAGTCTCACTTTGAATGCAGAAGAATTTGAATTTAATTAAAACAAACAACTTTTTTAGGCACATATTCTCTGATGGGGGAATGACTTCAGATCCTGACAGCTTGCAAGCACTGTCATCCACTTGCCCCTCCCCCTAAAATTTTACCATACTGCAATCCTTTATAGGCATGACATGTTACTCCTCAGGATACATTTGCAATTTTGCCACAATGAGTGTCCCATTGAGAGACTTGACAAAGCTGAATGTTTCATTTCAGTGGACTCCGGAATGTGATCAGAATTTCAAAGAATTGCAACTAAAATGGCCTACTTTGACTCCACACCAAGGTCATGGTAGATGCAAGCCTGGTGGGGCTTGGGGCAATCTTTGCTCAACACAACAGCCATCTAAATGGTCAGAGACATATTGTGCCCTATGCTAGTCAAAGCCTGTCTGAAACATAAATACCTATTCTCAGCCAGAGAAGGAGAGCCTAGCTATGGTGTGGGCCTGCAAACATTTTCATGTATTTCTCATATGGGGAATGATTTACTGTCATCATGGACCACCAGGTGTTGCTTACTATTTTTGGAAACTCGAAGGCTAAGATGCCTCCTTGCATCAAAAGGTTACGGTTGAGACAGCAAGAGTACGACTATGAAATATGAAATTGTACACAAAACGGGGAAGGACCAGAACCCGGCAGATTTACTTTTCACAAGCACCACTATGTTGTCCTAGTTTGCTATTCCAGATGGGCGAAGAATAGCTCACTTTTATTATGAAGTCCAGCAACCCAGAGACTCTGGGCCTCATTCCGACCCGGACGGGCGGCGGACGCCGCCCGCCGGGCGGAAACCGCCCAAACACCGCCCCGCGGTCAGAAGACCGCGGGGGGCATTTCAACTTTCCCGCTGGGCCGGCGGGCGATCTGCAAAAGATCGCCCGCCGGCCCAGCGGGAAAGCGCCTTCCACGAGGATGCCGGCTCCGAATGGAGCCGGCGGAGTGGAAGGTGTGCGACGGGTGCTGTGGCACCCGTCGCGCTTTTCAGTGTCTGCTAAGCAGACACTGAAAAGCAATGTGGGGCCCTGTTAGGGGGCCCCTGCAGTGCCCATGCCATTGGCATGGGCACTGCAGGGGCCCCCAGGGGCCCCACGACACCTGTTCCCGCCAGCCAGGTTCTGGCGGTGTAAACCGCCAGAACCAGGCTGGCGGGAAGGGGGTCGGAATCCCCATGGCGGCGCAGCTTGCTGCGCCGCCATGGAGGATTCCCATGGGCAGCGGGAAACCGGCGGGAGACCGCTGGTTTCCCGTTTCTGACCGCGGCGTTACCGCCGCGGTCAGAATGCCCATGAATGCACCGCCAGCCTGTTGGCGGTGCATTCGCTGCCCTCGGCCCTGGCGGATTCAATCCGCCAGGGTCAGAATGAGGGCCTCTGTCTGTGAATCAAACCATTGCTGCAACCAACACTGACCACAACATGACTATTGTCAAATAACTCATTATGACACACTCATGGAAATGACAGGTATGGCCTATGGCTGATGATACTGAATTCCAAAAGTTCAACATGTACAGGATGAATTAGATGTCACACAAAAAGTCACAATTCTGAGAGGCTCCAGAATTTACATACCTGAGGCCCTAAGGCAATGGGTCATGGAGTTGGTCCACAAAGGGCATCATGGCATTGTAGCCACCAAAAGAGCATTCAGAGACAGAGTGTGGTTTCCTTGATTAGAAGAGCAAGTGGAAAGGGAATTGAAAAAATACCGCATCTGAAATTACCTGTCCCCCAATGTATGCAGCACCCAGTGACTTTGTTGACCTTCCTGTCCAAGCCTAAGATAGAGCCGCAGTTGACTTCTTTGGACCATTAGGAGATGGACAGCATCTCTCAGTAACCATAGACAAATATTCCTATTTTCCTTTGGTGAAAACACTGTCCTTGACAGCTCATGTTAAAGTCATAGAAAAGCCTGTTGACATTTTTTAAACTTGGGGTAGCCCAAAGATCTTCAAATCCAATAATGTCCCACCCTTCAACAGCAAGGAGTTCAATGAGTTTCTTGTATGACCCAGAGTCAAACATCAATCAAGTACACCTCTATGGCCCTAAGTCAGTGGTGTAGTCGAAAGATTTATGGGCAACCTCAAGAGGGTAATGCATTGAGCGGCCATATAAGGAATCAATCTGAGACAAGCTACGTGCCAGGCCCTCTGGGCCTATCAATCAACTTCTCGCTCTACGATAGGGGAGAGACCAGCTACATTGTTATTTGGAAAAGCCATCAGAAGAAAACTGCCTCAATGGACATCAGATTGACCAATTATTGTTGACAAACTTTGTGCCACCAGTGCTACTCATAAGGACAAAATGAAAGTGTATGCTGCTCAAGGCCGTCGCGCTCAAGAAACAGTCTGTGACTGGCTACTCGTAAAGCAGAGACAGAAATGAAAGATGGACACCCCTTTCACCACTGACCCTTTGTGGTGGTGGCGTGCAAGGGACACACGGTGACAGCACATCATCATGGGACGTCCATTACTCAGGACACATCACACTTTGAACACCTACCTCGACTCCCACCAGCTCCTGAAACTAATTTGGAGGTGACCACACCCTCAGCTCCTGAGCCTGGGTATGTGCTGCTATTGCCTGATGCGGGTGGACCTTGATCATCTTGGATCACCCGAACCAACAGACAAGTGCAAGGTCCTCGGAGAACGATTGAGGAGATGTGATTTCAAATTATATCTGCCACCTTTTATTTAACAAAGGGAGAGATGTAGCATATTGATGCTATGGACACTAGAACCACTGTGGTTCTTAGTGTACTCAGAACAGGAGCCATGTGATAGGTGGGAAGGTGTCATAGTGTGGTTCTGGGAAGTATTACATAATGTGCAGTGTGTGGATGGAAAATAAAGGTATGTTTAACAGCAGTTCCTTTGTATTGCATAATCTAGTTGCATGCTCTTGGGCTAGGGAAGATGCTACAGAAGGTGCAAAACAAGAAGAGAGTCAGAACGTTTACTCTGGGACATCTCTGATTTACTCCAGTTTTAACTTTATCCATAAAACTTTGCACTGAAACAATCAGGAAATGTTCGGAAGATCATTGCTTGTGTTGCATATGTTGTTAACTTAGGAACACGGTTAGTTTGACAACGGTTTATCTAGGAACACATTTTGAGGCAAAAACAACACAATATTGTAGGCAAATAAATTAAATAAGAGAAATGTGTTTTCCCACAGCATAAGGTGTCAGGGGGCATGCAGAGGTGGAATTACATATTTATTTTCCTTTGCAACATGCTCTGCTTTACCTCACTCCCAAAATGATTGCTTGTCCTGTATTTGGGATACAGAGACTACAGGGAACATCTAAAAAATGATGCCTATTACAATTGAACTCATATATGTAGTGCATTTGCTGGGGAAACAGAGGATATGCAATTTTATAAATGTTACTGTATTTGTTAGACTTGACAGCCTTAGGGTGGTCACCCTTAACGTTTTGCCTGCATCATCTGCTTTTTGACACTGGTTTTGCCTGTTTTAGGACTCCACGCACTTTACCACTGCTAACCACGGCTCAAACTCAATTGGCTTATTTAATTTACTTATAAGTCCCTAGTAAAAGTGCACTATATATGCCCAGGACCTGTAGATTAAATGCTACTAGTGGGCCTGCAGAACTGATTGTGGCACCCACATAAGTAGCCCCCTAACCATGTCTCAGGCCTGCAATTGCAAAGCCTGTATGTGCAGTTTACTGCCAATTCGACTTGGCATTTATAAGTACTTGCCAAGCCTTAAACTCCCATTTTTCTACAAATAAGTCACCCATAAGACAGGCTATAGGTAACCCATAGGGCAGGGTGCTATGTAGGAAAAAGGCAGGACTTGTACCTATGTAGTTTATATGTCCTGGTAGTGCAAAACTCCTAAATTCGTTTTACACTGCTGTGAGGTCTGCTCCTTTCATAGGCTAACATTAGAGCTACCCTCATATACTGTTGAAGTGGTATATTGTGATCTGAAAGGAGTAACAAGGTCATATTTAGTATGGCTAGAATGGTAACACAAAATCCTGCTGACTGGTGAAGTTTGATTTAATGTTACTATTTTGGAAATGCCACTTTTAGAAAGTGAGCATTTCTCTGCACTTAACTCCTGTGCCTTATAATCCATGTCTGGATGGGTTAGTTGACAGCTCCCTTGTGCATTTCACTCACACAACCCCAAACACAGGATGCTCAGTCACACCTGCACCCATCCACATACTGGATGGGTCTTCCTGGGCTGAGATGGTGCACGGTCTGACACTTACATGTCAAAGAACAGTGGCCTGCCCTCACAAAATGGACTGGCAAACCCCCTACTGGGACCCTGGCAGATAGGATGGAACTGAAAGGGGACCTTGTGCGGTGAGAAAATCACAGCACGCCGAACCGGAACAATGCAGCCTGGCTCCCTGAGTGGAGATCTATGCAGCATCAGCGTTATGACCGGAACTTCGACGAACTGGATCGATGCATTGCAGAGCCAGAACGACCCAGCCCGACTTCCTGTGAAGAGGAATCAACACAGCACCTGCTGTGCAACAGAAATTTCCCCGCTTCATCCCCTGGATCGACGCAGCTCCTGTGACTTCATCCTGCCCACCCAGGATTTCTCTGCATCGTCCCTGGGGCATCCAAATACCTCACAACCCGAAGAGGCTCCAGGTCTACGTGCCGTAAGTCGACGCAAGGTCCGTGCTGCGTGGAACCTATTGACGCATCATCTGTGTACACCCAGAGAAACCGACGGACACCTCCCAGTTTTCCATGTTATGTAGACACAACCCAGGTACTTTGTGCTTGCAAGAGACACTTATTGCTTTTGAGAACTTAAGACTCTTTTTTAAAATCATTTTCTAAAGTGATATTTGACCTTATTTTAACCAGATACAATTCTATAATTTTTCTAAACCTGTGAGTTGTATTTTTGTGGTGTTTATACCGTGTTATTGCATGATTTATTGCACAAATACTTTACACATTTCCTTCTAAGTTAATCCTGACTGCTCAGTGCCAAGCTACCAGAGAGTGGGCACAAGATCATTTGGATTGTGTGTGGCTTACTCTGACTAGAGAGAGGGTCCTTGCTAGGACAGGGGGTAACCTGACTGCCAACCAAAGACCCCATTTCTAACAATATTCATTCTAAATTAGTACTGTAAATTAAATCTCTGCTCATGAAAATAGGAAAATGATGAAAGAAACTAGTATGCACTTCTGCTTCTCTCTATGAACATTTCCAACAGATTTGCACTTCATATGCAAAGGCAAGACTCCATACATTGTACTTGTCTCAGCATTGACCATCTGCAGGAATTACTCGGAAGGAGGGGCTAGGACTAGGGGAAATGTAAAGGTCAGTAGTGAAATAAGTATTTCATTTAAAAGAATAATTAGTATGAGATCTATGTTGAGTGTATGGAACCTCTGTATAAACTACTTACCACATATGAAAGGGAGTTGTTTCTATGGAACCCAAAATGAGTCAATGGAAAAAAGTGAAAAGTAGAAAAGAAATGATTAACCCCTACGCTGCCAGGCCTTTTTACCCCTCAGGTGCCAAGCTTTTATTTTACTGTTTGGGGCAGGTCGTGTTTAGGCCCTTGTTGGACTTTTTTTGCTTATGCGGGGTCATCCCCAATCTTTTTGCCTCCTGCCTCCTATTTATCCTGACCTGTTGCTGTTGGCTTTTGAACTCTGAACACTTTACCACTGCTAACCAGTGCTAAAGTACATATGCTCTCTGTGTAAATTGTATGGTTGATTGGTTTATCCATGATTGGCATATTTGGTTTACTAGTAAGTCCCTAGTAAGGTGCACTAGAGGTGCCAGGGCATGTAAATCAAATGCTACTAGTGTGCCTGCAGCACTGGTTGTGCCACCCACATAAGTAGCTCTGCAATCATGTCTCAGACCTGCCATTGCAGTGTCTGTGTGTGCAGTTTTAACTGAAAATTCAGCTTGGCAAGTGTACTCACTTGCCAGGCCTAAACCTTCCCTTTTCTTACATGTCAGACACCCCTAAGGTAGGCCCTAGGTAGCCCCAAGGGTGCAGTGTACGGTTAAGGTAGGACATATAGGGCCTGATTCTAACTTTGGAGGACGGTGTTAAACCGTCCCAAAAGTGGCGGATATACCACCTACCGTATTATGAGTCCATTATATCCTATGGAACTCGTAATACGGTAGGTGGTATATCCGCCACTTTTGGGACGGTTTAACACCGTCCTCCAAAGTTAGAATCAGGCCCATAGTAATGTGTTTTATATGTCCTGACAGTGAAATATTGCTAAATTCATTTTTCACTGTCGCAAGGCCTGTCCCTCTCATAGGTTAACATGGGGGCTACCTTTAAATCTGATTAAAGTGTAGATTCCCTTTGGGAGCGGATGGGCATGTGGAGTTTGGGGTCTCTGAGCTCACAATTTAAAAATACATCTTTTAGTAAAGTTGATTTTAGGACTGTGTGATTAAAAAATGCCACTTTTAGAAAGTGAGCATTTTCTTGCTTATACCATTTCTGTGACTCTGCCTGTTTGTGGATTCCCTGTCTGGGTCAGTTTGACAGTTGGGCTGGTTGCACCTCACACTAGACAGTGACACAAAGGGAGCTCGAGTGTAGCCTGCA
The DNA here is from genome assembly GCF_031143425.1 of Pleurodeles waltl. NCBI lineage: Eukaryota > Metazoa > Chordata > Amphibia > Caudata > Salamandridae > Pleurodeles > Pleurodeles waltl. The sequence continues at coordinate 946,962,309 of NC_090439.1, read as the reverse complement.
TATCCTGATGAGCCATTTGTGCTAGGAGCGAGGGGAAGAGTGGTCACTCACACCTGAAAGGGCTGTGCCTGCCCTGGGCAATACATGATTTCACATTCAAAAGAGACTTTACTTTGGAGTAGGCCTACTTCAAAGGAGAAATTGGGTATAAGAAGGGCACCCAAAACCAGAGACTTTAGAACCCCTTCTGAAAACAAGAGGAACCTCTGCCTGGAAAAGAGGTGAGGAAGAAGAGCTGCCCTGCCTGTGACTATGCTTTGTGCAGCTATCCTGCAGTTGCTGCTTCTGCCAGAGTAAGAGGGCAAAGACTGTACTTTGTGTGCCTTCCATCTTGAGAAGAAATCTCCAAGGGTTTGATTTAGAGCTTGCCTCCTGTTGTTTGAAGTCTCAGGGACAGCAAAGACTTCTCTCTGCCAGCTCATGGAGTCTCTGGAGAGACTCCAACTCTGCCTGTGGTGCATATCCAGTTCCTGGGACCCTGAAAGGAGAAGCTGGCAGCCTAAAGACAAGGAAATCCACGCACAGGGCGCCGTGTGGGGAAAAGGTTGATGCAATTACGTTCTGCGGCTGAAGAAAGGACGCGCCGCCCGATCCGCAGCTGAGAATAGACGCTTCAAGGAAATGCAATTGAAGAATCAATGCACGGAGCAGGAGAAACGATGCGCATCATCGATGACGGAGGCTGGGAGATCACCACCCGCGCTGCAGGATTTTCGGATCATTGTGGGACTAGATTTCCGACTCAAGTACTGCTGGGCATGGAAAAACAATGCAAGGCCTGCCCGGACCCGAGCGTGCTGACCTGATCGACGCATCGCTCTCCTGCGGAGAGAAGAAACAACGTGCCCTACCCTGGCAAAAGGAGAAATGACGCAGGGTCCCGCTCCTGAGTGGAACCAACGCATCGCAAACCCCTTTTTGATGCGCATTCGCAACTGCAGGTTTATTTTTGACCCACCCAAGGTACATTTTCACGCTAAAAGCTACTAAAAGACTCTTTTTGCATTTTTATTGATAACCTGACTTGTGTATTGTGGATTTTTGTCATTTTGGTCTTGTTTTGTTTAGAAAAATATTTCCTATTTTTCTAAACCTGTGTTGTGTCATTTGAGAGTGTTTTCTTTAAGTTACTTTGTGTGTTGGTGCAAATACGTTACACCAAGCACTCTGAAGTTAAGCCTACTGCTCTGCCAAGCTACCAAGGGGGTAAGCAGGGGTTAGCTGAGTGTGATTCTCTTTTACCCTGACTAGAGTGAGAGTCCTTGCGTGAACAAGGGGTAACCTGACTGTCAACCAAAGACCCCATTTCTAACAGCCCTCATAACGTTTTGTTCACATAAGCTACCCATTTGCATCCTTTTTTCCCAACAGCCTAGGGATTCTAGAGGTACCCAGACTTTGTAGTTCCCCTGAAGGAGACCAAGAAATTAGCCAAAATACTAAACTGAAAATGTTTTTTTTTGTTTTTAAATGGGAAGAAAGGGCTGCAGAAGAAGGCTTGTGGTCTTTTCCCTGAAAATGGCATCAACAAAGGGTTTGTGGTGCTAAAATCACCATCTTCCCAGCTGTCAGGAAGAGGCAGACTTGAATCAGAAAACTACATTTTTCAACACAAGTTTGGCATTTTACTGGGACATACCCAATTTTTACTATTTTTAGTGCTTTTATCCTCCTTCCAGTTAGTGACAGAAAGGAGTGTGAAACCAATGCTGGATCCTGGAAAGCTAAATATTTCTGAAAAGTAGACCAAATTCTGAATTTGAAAGGGGTAATTTGTGTAGATCCTACAAGGGTTTCCTATAGAAAATAACCGCTGAAATAAAAAATAAATTGAAATTGAGGTGAAAAAACATACATTTTTCTCCACGTTTTACTCTGTAGGTTTTTCCTGCGATGTCAGATTCTTGAAAGCAATATACTGTTACGTCTGCTGGACTCTTCTGGTTGCATGGATATATAGGGCTTGCAGGTTCATCAAGAACACTAGGTACTCAGAGCCAATAAATAAGCTGCACCTTGCAACTGGTTTTCATTCTATACCGGGTATGCAGCAATTCATTTGATGAAATATAAAGAGTGAAAAATAGGTATCGAGAAAACCTTTGTATTTACAAAATTGGCACAAGATAAGGTGTTGAGAAGCAGTGGTTATTTGCACATCTCTGCATTCCAGGGTGCCCATGCTAGCATGTAAATTATAGGACATTTCTCAAATAGACTACTTTTTTACATTTGGAAGGAAAAAATGTGGAGAAAGACAAGGGTCAATAACACTTGTTTTGCTATTCTGTGTTTCTCCAAGTCTCCCAGTAAAAATGGTACCTCATTTGCGTGGGTAGGACTAATGCTTGCGACAGGAAATGCAACATGGACACATCACATTTTTACATTGAATTCTGGCATGTTTTTTGCAAAGTGTAGATGTTTTGCCTCTAGCTCAGCCAGCACCTACCGAAACATACCAAACCTGAGCATTTTTTAAAACTAGACATCTAGGGAAATCCACGATGGGGTGACTTGGGGGCCCTCACCAGGTTCTATTACCCAGAATCCTTTGCAAACCTCAACAGTTGGTCAAAAAACCCACTTTTTCCTCATATTTTGGTGACAGAAAGTTCTGGAATATTAGAGGTGCCACACATTTTCTTCCACCCAGCGTTCCCCCCGTGTCCCCCAAGGCTCCCAATAAAAATGGTATCTCACTTGAGTGGATAGCCCCAGCAGACGGGACAGGAAATGCCCCAAAATACAATGTGGACACAACACATTTTCCCACAGAAAACAGAGCTGTTTGTTAGAAAGTGCCTACCTGTGGATTTTGGCCTCTAGCTCAGCCAGCACCTAAGGAAACCTTCCAAACCTTTGCATTTTTTAAAACTATACAACTAGGGGAATCCAAGATGGGGGGGACTTGTGATGCTCTCACCAGGTTCTGTTATACAGAATCCTTTGCAAACCTAAAAATTTGGCCAAAAAACACTTTTTCCTCACATTTTGGTGACAGAAAGTTCTGGAATCTAAAAGGAGCATAATTTTCCTTCCACCCAGTGTTCCCCCTAAGTCTCCCTATGAAAAATGGTACCTCACTTGTGTGGGAAGGCCTAGCGCCTGCGACAGGAAATGCACCAAAACAAATGTGAACACATCAATTTTTCCCAAAGAAGACAGAACTGTTTTTTGCAAAGTGCCAAGCTAAGGATTTTGACCTCCAGCTCAGCCGGCACCTAGGGAAACCTACCAAACCTGTGCATTTTTTAAAACTCGACACCTAGGGAATCCTGCATGGGATGACTTGTGGGGCTCTCCCCGGGTTCTGTTACACAGAATCCTTTGCAGACCTCAAAATGTGGCCAACAAAAGACTTTTCCTTTATTTCAGTGACAGAGGGTTCTGGAATCTGAGTGGAGCCACAAATTTCCTTCCACCCAGTGTTCCCCCAGGTCTCCTGATTAAATTGGTACCTCACTTGTGGGGGTAGGCCTAGTGCCTGCGAAAGGAAATGCCCCAAAACACTATCTGCACACATCAAAATGATCAAATACAAAACTAACGTTTTTTGCGGGAGGGGGCACTTGCGTTTTTGTTCTTGGACTCAGCAGCCATACAGGGAAACCTACCAAACCCAGATGTTTCAGAAAACTAGGCACCCGAGGCATTCCAGGGAGGTGTGACCTTTGTGGATCCCCCAGGGTTTTCTTAACCAGAATCTTTAGCAAAGCTCAAATTTAGCTAAAAAATCAAATTTTTCGCACATTTCTAAGTGGGATCTCAGCACTGGGACAAATTTGCTACCACCCAACATTCCCCTCCATCTCCCGGTAAAAATGATACCTCACTTGTATAGGTGGCCCAAGTGCCTGTGACAGGGAAGAGACAAAAACATGTTGAAACTGAGGGGGAGCCAAAGCGGGTCCAAAAGGGCAGGGGAAGAATTTTTATCGGTTTAGATGAGACAATGCTGGGAGGTAGGAATCTTGTGGATTCCTGCAGATTCCGGAAGGTTCCTTCACAAAACTGGGGAAAAAATGTGTGATTTCCAGCAAAGTTGGAGGTTTGCAGGGCACTGTGGGTAAGAAAATGGTGCGGGTACATGTGAAGCACACCACCCTGGACTCACCCAGATGTTTAGTTTTCAGATGTGTCTAGTTCTTGTGGATTTTTCTACATGGCAGCGCCCCAAAGTCCAAAAAGTGCAGTCCTCACCATTCCAAGTGGGACAATTTTGAGAGTTAGCCAAGCTCTCATGGCCCAAATGTAAAACCAAAACCCAAAATAATCAAATGTCCACTTGCTTGCTGTGGGATAAGATTTTTAAGTGTGCGGGGGAGAGCTGGCAAACCCCTTTAGTTGGAGTGGGGACATAACGAGGCCCATACTGGTTGGTAGCCACCACCCCACAACTAGTAGAATTACCGCCCCCGGGAGGGTGGATTGGGGTAATTGCCCTATCTGACCACGGGTGGGCAGAACAACTTTGGCCCCATTTATTTGGTGGGGTTTTGGCCATACCCCCACCCTCCTAGTTTGGAAAACAATCTTCCCTGGTCTCTGGTGGGCTTTCTGCCCTCCTTGGGGGCAGATGGGCCTTCCAAAAATAGGCTGATATGCACCCAAGGGGGCAGATATGGCCAACAATAATGTGCCCCCATGGGAAGCGAACCTTGCCCAAGGGGCTGCCCCCCAAACAAAACACACCCATACAGACACACTAATCCCTGGTGCCTCAGTGGTTTCTGCCCCCACCCAGGGGAAAATTGACTTAATAGAAATAGGCCGATCTGCCTGAAAGGGGAGCAGAAATGGCCTAAAATAAATTCTCCCCCCCAGAGGAGCGACCCTTGCCTAAGGGGTCTCTCCCCTGGCCTGATATTGGCACAACCAAATCCCTGTTGCCTAGTGATTTCTGCTCCCCTTGGGGGCAGATCAGCCTAATAAAAATAGGCTGATCTGCCCCCAAGGGGGGCAGAAATGGCCTAAAATAAATGTGCCCCCCAGCGGAATGACCCTTGCTTAAGTGGTAGCTCCCCCTGGGTGAAATTGACACAAAAGTAAAAATCCCTGGTGGCTAGTGGTTTCTGCCCCACTTGGGGCAGATAGGCCAAATAAAAATAGGCCAATCTGCCCCCAACAGTGGCAGAAATGGCCTAAATACAATTTGCCCCCCAGGAGAGCAACCCTTGACTAAGCGGTCGCTCCCCATATATTAAAAAAATGAGGTAAACAAAAAAATATATATATCCCTGGGTTTCTGTCTCCCCTGGGGGCAGATCAGCCTAATTATAATAGACCGATCTGCCCCCAGGAGGGGCAGAAAAGGCCTAAAAATATTTTGCCCCCTTTGGAAGTGGCCCTTACCCAAGGGGCCGCTCTCCTCATTCAATAATGTAGAAAAGAAAATTCCCTGTTGCCTAGTGATTTCTGCCCCCCTTGGGGGGAGTTTGGCCTAATAAAAATAGGCTGGGGCAGATATGGGCTAAAAGTAATTTTGCCACCCGGGGAGCGACCCTTGCCTATAAACAAAAAAAAAAGTTATCCCTGGTGTCTAGGGGGTTTCTGCCCCCACCTGGTGGCAGAAATGGTCTAAAAATATTTTTGAGCAAGGGGCCACTCCCCTCATGTCAATAACCTAGAAAAAAGAAAACTCCCTGGTGTCTAGTGGTAATTTCTGCTGCCTGATCGCACAGCAGTAATGATGAGAAGGACATCAAGGGAAAGGAAAGCCCTTTCCTTTCCTTTGATGCCTTTCTCCTCCACCTCCACGTAATCGTAGGAGAAATAAAAAAGCATTTCTTCTCCATTTGGGGCTGGAAGCTGAGCTTCCAGGGTGGAGGGGCAGGCCTATGATGAGGTCAGTAAGCGATCGCACGCTGAAGTCATCAGACGCCACAGGGGGTTGCTGGGGGCGGGGGTGGAAGGAGAAGCAATTCCCCTTCCATCCGTGCAGTGGGGGTGCCGGGGAGAGGCTCATGAGCCAGTAGCAACGGTTACTTCCTTGGCGCCTCAGTGCCACAGCCAAGGTTGTAACGGTTACGTCCTTGGCTGCGAAGGGGTTAAGGGCATGATTTAGATTTTGACGGACGTGGACAGGTCTTTAAAGCTATCTGTTTAACCATCTACCTCCCTGGTGGTACGTCTAACAGATTTAGGGTATGACAAATTCACAGATAAAATTCTGTAAGCACTTCACCACCTTTGCTGCACTTTTCTTCCTCTATTAATGAAGGTAACCCCTTAAGATGAAAGACAAGGGGATGAAAAGTCACTACTCCAGCCTCCAGATTAATAGTATTATTTCCATTGATAGAAACATAGCGCTTCAACTTTCCTTCCTTTGTTGGAGCGAAAAGACCATAAATAGCCAAACCTTCCCACATTAACAACAAAACCTACTTTAATAATATGTCCTTCTACTCTAAGGAGAGAGAGGCTCTATCTTGCAGTGCTGTATTGTCAGACAGGGCCTTTTCTGCAGTGTGACCCAAGGTGTTTGCCTTCATTTGCTGAAACCATTTAACCTTCTAACCATTGGTAAAGTACTTGTGCTCTCTCACAAAAACATGATAAAATCGGTATACACCTATTATGGAAAACTTAATTTACCCATAATTCAATAGTATATGGTACTGCATGTATCAAGTGCCTGTACAATAAATGAAGCACTCATTCTGCCACTCACTAAAGTAGCACTGGGAAACGTGTCTCATGTCTGCCACTTCTGGCTATATTGCACTACTGAAGCTCAACCTGGCAAAATAAACCAAAATAATCCAAAATGTCACACAAACATATAATGCTAACACTCTATAAATACACTGTTTTAAATGTTTGAAACAATAAATGTATACTATTGCTGTTTTATATTTGAAGTGTCTAACATGAAGCACACAACATTCAGACTCTAACATTCATCTCACTTTACCCACTTACCACACACTCCACTATCATTTCATGCAAACATGTACCCCAAATATATATTTCCACTGCCCTGTCACAGATATTATTCATCTTTAAACCTGACACAAGGGCTGATTTGCCAGATATTGCACTGATATCCTTAAACCAGATGTAGGCGTAAATAATGAATGAACTTGAATACCACTCACACTAGGCTATTTCAACAACATTACCATGCACTTTAACACAATGGAATGAACTACATTTCTTATAGTGCAACTCAAAGTTAATCTCAAGACGTGCAAATGAAGCGAATTGCTAACCTATGCAACATACTGGAATACACAATCACATGTGGCAAATATTACAACAGTTCAAAAATAAACTATATCTTGAACTAAACAACAGACACAATAGGTTCCATTATACATTTTTATATAAAAGAACGAAAAAGAGATAACAAAAATCTTATTCATGTGGCATCTCAAATATTTTTCCATTAAAAGGGGATAAAATGAAAGTCTGCGGGATGTGTAGGAAAACATGTTTTATCATGGTATATTTAGAGTTACCTCCAGTGGTTTGGCTTTCCTCACACATTTGCAGGAATGTCCTTCTCAGGGAGCATTTTTATGGCATAAGTGGCATTCCAGGCAGCCAAGTTTTGGGATGGGGTGAGGTTTTAAGGATTTTATTTAGGGTGGCGACAAGGCCACATTGTTGTGGGATGGGACGGAGATGAGAATGGTGAGGTTTTGTGGTATGTGTGCAGGTGTGACAGGTGGAATGGTGTAGTGAAATGGAGATACTGGGTCCAAATTAGATATTTGGCCTTTCTGTGGAGAGGATGTCAGGGATTTGATTCTTATATACCATAACAAGGACGGACCCTTCAACTTAAGTCAACTACTTACACCAATACTATGGTCCAAATTTCAGCCCCAGGGACCCTATACCCCAGGTTCAGGTCAAAATGCAATATGGGGAGGGGGGGCGGAACACTCCCTCCTCCCGGAAAAATATCGACCTGGGAACCCTATCCCCTGGTGCCAAGCTTTAAAAAAAATGGTGAAGGGGGCCCGCATGGTCCCCCTCCGTGGTCTGTGTTTGGCCTCAGGGACCCCATCCCATGGCGCCCAGTTATGCTATGCAAAAGGAGGACCCTTCCTAGAGCCGTTAATGGTTCTAGGAATCCCATTCCCCAAGGCTGGGCTCCTGCTATGTCCAGGGTGCCCATCTCCTGTTTCTCAACCCACACTAGTTTGGGCAGGGAAGCAGCTGTTTGCCCTTGCTTGGGGGGGCAATTTAAAGCTCCCACCAAGTGAGAGCAAACAGTAAATCCACTCCTAGTAGGCAGGAGCAGGAAAAAAGCTCCCACCCGCTGGGACTGATTTTTCATCTGTTTAGTGGGCATGGATCAGCTGAAAAAAATTACAGCTGCTCCCTGTGTGCGGTAGCCCATAAGGACCACTGGGGCATGGGGGGGGTCCCTCCACAGCCCCCACCAAAAAATACACTAGGTGTAATGTAGGGCCAGGGCATCCGCATTGACTGGCTGGGCCCCGGGGTATGGAGTTCCCAGGCCCTAAATCATCTCAGAGAGAGGGGAGCAGCCTCCTCCGCTTGCAGTAATTGGTTAGGCCCCGGGGGATGGCAGGTCAGGGTGCAAGTGTGTAAGCTTGCAAACCTAGGGCTGTTTTACTCTCCAATCCCAGAGTTGATCACGCTGTGCCTTCTCAACACTGGGTCAAGCAGAAATAATTAACACTTGAATGCCAATATTTTAAAAATTAAACTATTCTAGCCTTCCTGTGGACTTTAGTGAGGACATACAGCATAATAATATTTAATCTTTGAAGGTGTAGTCCACTTAAGAATTGAACATCCACAATGAGTCACTTAGACTTGTGTGACAAATGACAGTACTTATTTGTTAATATTTAAAACAAGAGTGCACAGTCTTCTCTATTATTCAATATGAAGTTGTAATTCAAAGACATTTGGTTAGTCGATTCCCTATCACAAATGAGTCAGTTCTATTGGCTAGATCCACAGTGGAGATGCAGCACTACCCCTCTTTTATTACATAACATTTATGACAGTTTGTTTTAACAAAATAAAGCGAGACTTGAGTAAGATAGCTGAAACACTCTGTTCACCAGACAGAGGCAACTTTGCAGTGTTTTAGAGTGATCTATAAAGATATCACTCAAGTTAAAATTCTATGTGAATGAGGTCATAAATGTATGATTGATGATTGAATAAAAATGAGTAGTCCCTATGATTTTCAAGGAACTAACTGATGAATCATTCTTTTCAACAGTCTTAATTCTTTGCTCCTTTCTTCCAAGCCTGTCCATCTAAATACCCAGTGCAGATGTTTTGTCTCTCAGTTTTAAATGTGTGAGAAATGCCTTTGGTCTCTGTTGGGCTTGTTTAGCTTGTAGTGGGAGAATATGGTCCAAAGGAAGAGCTCTGAACGTAGACGAGAGTATGCTACTGTTTTGAATTTTCACTTTTGCATTCTGATTTTTATAGAGACCAAAATGTGCCAAGAGCAATTTATGTGTTTTGACTGCACAACGATAATTACATTTCAGCAAAAAATGTGAAATGCAATAAAAGTACAGAGTTGATGCTTATTTGCATTTTTACAAAAACACACATTACCGCTTAAACTTGATATTTGTAGCAAACAAGTATCAAAAATATGTAAAGAAAAATAAACAAATTACTTGGACACATTTCGCATTGTCGGCCTAATTCATAGAGATGTTGGCAGGGGCGTAGCTTCAGAGTTGTTTTTTGGGGGTATTAGACCCCTAATAAATGTAGTTTCTGATGAATAGTTGGGTACAGGTGCTTTCAGTCCAGAATGGTGAGTGTCTGTCAGATATCATCTGGGATTTTTGCATGCAGACACTAGCAAAAATACATACAATCTCTTTCTCTCTCTCTGTTTTTAAAGTTCTCAAAATACTGCCTATGTTAGAAAATATAGTGTTTCTCTCACACAGTACTTCTCTGAATCTGCGTTCCTAGCTTTTTTCACTGCCCCTTAGGTGTGCATGTGCACATCAAAACTACACTTTCTACACTTTTTTTGTTTTAGAAAAGTGGATTTTTTACTGTCAACTATATTGCTCCTTTTAAGGCTGAAGACTATAACATGCAAAACAGCTTTTGAATGCACATTTCTCTGCATTTCCGTTTAACTAACTTCACCTAAGTAAACAGCACATTTCACCTCACCAGGAGGTCTTTGTTAGAAATGGGGTCTTTAGTTGTCAGTGATTTGCACCCTATCCAAGTAGGGACCCTCACTCTAGTCAGGGTAAGGGAGTCACACAGATAAGATAACCCCTCCTCACACCTTTGGTAGCATGACTCGAGCAGTTAGGCTTATCTCAGAGGCACTGTGTAAAGTATTTGTACACACACACACACAAAGTAAAACAGAGACAACATCACAAACGTACGCTACACCAGTTTAGACAAATAGCTAATATTTATCTGAGTAAAACAAGACTAAACGGCAAAAATCCAACATACATTAGTAAAAATAAGAAGTTTTAATGATTAAATGTAGTATCGTGCTCAGAAACACAATGGCTCAAAATGGGGCTATCAAAATGGCTTGACAGAGTCTACAGTCCGGCGCCACCCATGAGGGAGCGCTGCCGGCCACAGAGTCATGTAGACCCCAGTTACAGTACCATGGAAAACGATGTGGAAACAAAGACGATATATGGAAAATGGAGGTGCGGTGTTACAGGAGTTGGTGAGATGTCGGGTCCTTTCTGCCACCTGAGACGTGAGGCATTTGTTCCTTCCTGCTAGACAGGGGAGGTTAGGTGTTGTTTACTTACAGTTGCAGAGGAGGTGATGCAGCATTGACGGCGAGGCGTTGGTTCCTTGTGACAAGGCGGGGTTGATGAATCCAGCAGATCAAGACATGAGGCCTCGGCTTTGCAGTGTCACAGTCATGCCACAGGTACTGCAGCAGAGTGGGAGTCAGGTGCCATTGACATCAGTGACATGGCACTCTGGACTCACGCTGTGGTATGATATCAGAGGCACTGCAGCAGCACTAGGCCTGTGTGGTATGTTGTGGTTGTTGCACACTGTTGGCACCACGGCTCCGCTGCAGGCAGCGATGCAGGGTTAGAGAGCGACGCTGGTTCTGAGTCATTCTGAAAGTCAATGTACAGATTTGTTCCTTGTTGCAACACAACTCACTCCAAAGGGCCCAGAAACTGGATTTGGAACCACTTGGCAAGTCAGGACTCTCAGCAAGAGAGCCCAGGCATTGGCAGGAGAAGACTTTGATGTTCCTGAGACTCCTTAAGAGGACGTACGTTTGGAAGCAGGATGTAGAAAGCCACATCCAATGCTTTTTATTCCCAGGACAGAAGCATTACACAAGCAGAATTGCAGTCCCTCCTACAGCACCTAGCTCTTCTTCCTGGCAGAGTTTCCTCAGTCCAGAGGTATACTAACTATCTAGGGTGACCAGACGTCCCAGATTTCCCCGGACAGTCCCGGTTTTTAGAGGACTGTCCTGGTGTCCCGATGCTTCTCTTAATTTTAAACAAATGTCCTGTTTTTTGGGACAAAGGTCAGATCATTACATAAATGTCCAGATTTTTGAGACAAAGGTCAGATTATCTAGGGAAGCATAAATTCAAGATATGCTCTCCTTTAACAGACGCCTACAAAGTATGCAATAATTAAAGTAACTTATCTGTTACTTTCAGGCAACACAGTTCCCTGTCTTCTCCCAGCTGAACAACAGAGTGGGGAGCAGAGAGAGGTGGGTGGGGGTGTGGTGGGGTTGCAGGGTGGGAGGTCAAGCCATAGCTAATTTTATATGTGTAGTCTTGTAAATATGTGTGTGTGTGTGTGTATGTATATATATATATGTATATATATATATATATACATGTATATATATATATATATATATATATATATATATATATATATATATATATGTATACACACACATGTATAAGCACATATTCACAAAGCTACACACAAAAAAACAGGGCATACCAGATATAATAGTGAGTGTAAAGTTGTTAGTCCTTCTTTTATGTCTGACTTGTCCCGGTTTTTGCTCCTCAAAATCTGGTCACCCTATAACTATCTTGTGTTAGAGGTCCAGTACTTACACCCATTTCTGTCTTTAAAGTGGGCGCATTTCAAAGAGAAGTCTTTGTAGTGTACAAGACCCTGCCTTCTCAAGCCTGGTAATATACCATCAGCATATGCAGGGCACACTTCAGCTCCCTTTGTGTGACTGTCTAGAGTGAATGCACAAACAGCCGAACTGCCATACTGACCCTGACGTGGATTCAGCAGACAGGCAGATGCACAGAATGATTATGCAAGAAATGCCCACATTCTAAAGGTGATATTTTCAAAATCACAGTTCAAATACCAACTTCACCAAAAGATGTATTTTTAAATTGTGATTTAAGACACCCCAAACTCCAAATCTCTATCTGCTCCCAATGGGTAATTATATAAGATATTTCAAGGCAATCCCCATGTTACCCAAAGGGAGAGATAGTCCTTGCAATAGTGAAAAACGAGTTGAGCAGTATTTCACTATCAGGACATGTAAAGCACACCAGTACATGTGCTACCTTTTAGATACACGGCACTCTGCCCATGGGGCTGCCTTGGGGCTTCTTTAGGAATTACTTACATGTAGTAAAAGGGAAGGTTTGGGAATAGCAAGTGGGAGCACTTGCAGGGTAAAAATGGCAGTTTATAATTCCATACAAAACCAATGCAGTGGCAGATCTGAGCCATGTTTACAGGGCTACTCATGTAGTACGTGCAAACAGTGCTGCAGGCCCACTGGTATTATTTAACTTACAGGCCCTGCACACACATAGTGCACTTTACTAGGGACTTACTAGTAAATCGAAAATGCCAATCAGGGATAAACCAATCACCAATACAATTTAGACAGGGAACAACTGCAGTTTGGCACTGGTCAGCAGTCGTAAAGCCAGCAAAAAGGAAATCCAGTACAGGATAAAAAATGAGAGGTCAGAAGTGAAAAGAGAGGAGAAACCAAGCCAGGAGCTGACAGGTCTAAGGTGGTCATTCTGACCCTGGGGGTCTTTGACCGCCAGGGCGGAGGACCGCGGGAGCACCGCCGACAGGCCGGCGGTGCTCCAATGGGGATTCCGACCGCGGCGGTAAAGCCGCGGTCGGACCGGCACCACTGGCGGGGTCCCGCCAGTGTACCGCGGCCCCATTGAATCCTCCGCGGCGGCGCAGCTTGCTGCACCGCCGCGGGGATTCCGACCCCCCCCTACCGCCATCCAGATCCCGGCGGTCGGACCGCCGAGATCCGGATGGCGGTAGGGGGGGTCACGGGGCCCCTGGGGGCCCCTGCAGTGCCCATGCCACTGGCATGGGCATTGCAGGGGCCCCCGTAAGAGGGCCCCTACATGTATTTCACTGTCTGCTGCGCAGACAGTGAAATACGCGACGGGTGCAACTGCACCCGTCGCACAGCTTCCACTCCGCCGGCTCGATTCCGAGCCGGCTTCATCGTGGAAGCCTCTTTCCCGCTGGGCTGGCTGGCGGTCTGAAGGCGACCGCCCGCCAGCCCAGCGGGAAAGTCAGAATTACCGCCGCGGTCTTTCGACCGCGGAACGGTAACCTGACGGCGGGACTTTGGCGGGCGGCCTCCGCCGCCCGCCAAGGTCAGAATGAGGGCCTAAATGTCTTAAAATCCATGGAGAACCATCAAACACAAAATGGATGTGATTTCCATACAATTAGAGCAGAAGCATTGCGAAAGGCAATAGGTCTCACCTTTCAAGGTGAATGCTGACCTTCTGGCTTTGGCAATGCTAGTTTGCAGTGGTGCTTGTACATCAAAGCAAAATTTAAAAAAATCCAAAAGGATGCTGCTGCATCATAGCACATATATCTGCATGTATTGGGATGCATGCACATGCACAAAGATACAAGGCAGCTATATTGGAATAGTGCAAAATATTATTCAAACTTAATTGACATGCATCTTCACACACCTGCAGCAATTTGGGCTTTTGTACTATTCTAATATGATTGATAGTCATGTGATGCTAATTCAAACACAATTAGGAAAGTGCAGAGGGGTGCATCAAGTAGAGGTAGCAAAATGATGCAGACACAGCCTAAACAAAAATGAATTGCACATTTTCAAACAATGTGGAGTGGACCTAGCCGGAGAGAGCACCGAAGTGGGACTGAAACAGGCAGGGAGCACCAGAGAGCAATGGTCAGGGGAAGGGGGTGGTACAGCCAGAGTGAGATAAAGAGGAGATGCACCGCTTTTCACCAAAAGATGTTTGCTGATACCTATGCTAATGGATAGTCCCGTTAAGTTCTATTACCCAATGCCTAAATTCCATTTAACCATATTATTCAAAGGCTGAAAGTGGCTACCTAAAAGCCCCTTTTTATATATATTTCCATTTGTATTTGTATGAACATGTTGTGTGGTGGGTGTTGTGCTATTACGATAGCTTCCATCCTGCAACTAAAAACCTTCTGCAAGTGAAACCTAAAAATGCAGACTGACCCCACACTTAGAGAAAGGGCCATAACACTGACAGATCCCTGAGATAATTGAGCTCTCTCAGAATACAAATGGTTGTTATGAACGTTGTGCCATGCCATGGATGTCCTCCTGTAGCAGAATTGCCTCCAACAGATGTTTGCCTTGCAGGAGATATTATTTGTAGTAGAACTGCCACACAAGTTGTGCCTTGAAGAAGACCAGCCTCTGTAGTAGAACTGCCCCATGAGCCCTGAGGCCTGTAAGAGATGTGTTCGTGTAGTATAATTGCTCCCTGAGATGTATGCTCTTCTGTTGATCCCCACTTGTTGTAATATTGCCCTCAAACATGCAGGGGATGTGCCCTATAGGAGCAATGCCTCATGAGACCTGTGCATACAAGAGATGGAACTCATAGGAGATATGCTTTATGAGACCAAACGGATGTCATACAGAAGATATGCTCCAATTAAGAATTGTGCTATGCCTAAAAGGAGATGTACACCTCTAGTAAAAAATTGTCAAGTAAAACCTAAAACTGAAGCACAATGTGCCCATTTTGTAGAGTAGCCATGTGTCATGCAGGTGATATGTGCCTGTGGGAGAGCTGATAAATGAATTTTGTGCCTCCATCGGAGATCTGTGCCTTGCAGAAGATGTGCACCTGTAGTAGTAATGCCCATGATACCTGCATCATGAAGCTGATGCGTGCATGTTGTAGAATGGAACTATGCCCTGCAAGAGATGTGCCTTTGTGGCAGACTCCCCCTATGAGAGCTGTGTCTCCATGGGAGACCTTTGCCCTAGTCCTGGAAAGGTCTCATGACACCTTTGCCACCCAGGAGATATGCCTCTTTGTAGAATTCCCCTGTGCCATGCATGTAATTCAACACTCTGGTAGAAATGCTCTGTGAGACCTATCCCCTGTAGGTGTTGTGCCCATATAACAGAAGAAACTTGTGAGAACTGTGACCTGCTGGAGACAGGAGTTACTTGGTCATAAGATTGGGGATAGGGTTTGGGCTTCAGATCTTTCAGCAAGCAGGCTGGCATGTAATATTGAAATATATTATATGACAATCAGGGCACATGAGAGGGGTTTAAGGTGCAATGGAAAGGGAGAGAAGTGTGGGTTGGTGGGGGAAATAAGTAAGAAAACAAAACATTTTGTAAAACAATATAACCAACATTTTGGACAACTTTCACATCAGAGATAAAAAGAGTCTGCATGATGTTTTGACTGCACGCAGCCCCATGAGGCTCTGGAAGATGTATCTTTCAGGCACATTTGGTGCACTCACTCTGCTAAATACACCTCTTTTGAGTTTGTGAATGTAAGTTGGAGAGTGTCTGAGGATGCCTCAAGGCCAAGGCTCCCTAAGACAAGTGAGCGTATCAACCATTGAAACTAAGGTATATATGTTGGCAAAGACCATTTTAATTTCCCTAAAGCACATCTCCAAAACTACTAAGGATATTAGTTTTTGGTACAGAAAGTACTCAGTGACAACATGACATATGTCCCGCCAAATGTTAATTGCAGTGCTGTGATTATAATGTAATTTAAATACAGCAAACTGAACATCTACCACATTATAATGAGGATGAACATGGGAAGAAGGACACAAATATGACCTAACTGTGTAGTGTTAGGTGAAGAAGTCTGTGTAATGTTATATGTATTTGTACACTCTGGAGGGTATCCTGGCATGAACGCAGGAGGAGTCTGAGCTGATCCATAGACTCACCTAGTTGAAGAGCCAAGTCTGCAATTTCTTGCATATGTTTACAAGGTAGTTCATTCTGGATTTTTGGCAGAAGGTAGGAGAAGGCACTACTGCCTGTTCTGGTGCTGCACATGCATGTGTGTGAGTAGGAGTCTAGCTGAGCAGTGGTGTCTGAAAGGTTTCTAAAATTGGAGGCATTTGTTGAGGCATGTTAGGACATTGTTGTGTAAGTCTTTGAATGTGTGTGTCAGGAACTTGAAGAGAGTTTATGGATGGGGAGCCACTGAAGCTCTTTGAGGTGCAGGGTGTTGCATGGTGGAAGGTTGAAGGTGAGCCTGGCTGCTGTGTTCTGTATGGTTTTGAATCATCTTTTTAGTTGAGTGAGGGAGGAATAAGTATCAGGGTGAATGCGGCACAGATGGGGTATTGTCTTTTAGTGAAGATGAAGTGACAATGTCCATTTCTACTACTTTGACTCTGCCTTCTGCTCATGTCCTATCCCTAAAAATGCACCCTTAATCTAAGCTTTTCCTACCTATTCGTGTCTATGTCTCCTTCAAAGCAAAGAATAATCCTGTATACTTGCCAGGTGAAGGTTCATTAATTAATGTCTTCCATGGAAGCTACCTGAAGCTCAACAAGAAGTGTCTTTCATGGTCCTTTAGTGCACTTGATGTGCTAAACTGTACTCCTTCCAGTCTGTGGATGTGATTTTGTGGGTCCAAGGAACCTTCAAGACCTAGATTCCCTGAATGAGTAAGCATATCTACCTTTAAAACTAAGGTGAGCATGCTGGGAAGACTGTCATAAGTTCTCCAAAGAACACTTTGAAACCTAGTAAACGCTTTAGGTTTTTCTGCACATGATACTTAATGACAACGCAGTCTATGTCCATCCTTTGTTATGTGAAGTGCAGTGACTGTAATGCGCTTGTCATACAGTAAACAGAACATCTACTTAACTCTTAGGGCTAATAAAGGTATCAAACACCCCACACACAGGTCGAAGATTTTCTTAAGTAAAGGAACAGCTGTTTGCTTATTGAAGTAGTAGCCTATGGAAAGAATGTGTCCATAAACAGCCATTGAAAAGTATATAGTAGGACAGCTTTACCTCAGTCAATTTCCCAATACTTCACTTTTGTATGGTACATTGTAAAGAACATTGGAAAATATTGAACTTTCTGGGATTGGCACTGGGGACAGCAAGTCTCTTGCCTCTTTCCTTGCTTAGAGCAAATTCTGCAATAACAAGATGGTTGGGTCTTACTCACTGTTGTGGGAATATGGTCAGCAAAGTTCCAATCCTGCAGTTTTTCCACATCCTCCTCAGCAAGTGAAGTGGAGGCTACTGCCTATTGAGCATTAAGACTTTCAATGATGATCAACTGAAAGTCAAGGAAACACAGCGGTATTCCTGGGTAATCTGATGGTAAAAACCATACAAATGGTATATTGCCAACTGGATCAGGGAGTTAATAGCTCCTTATACCAAGTTTTATGACTCATATTGTATGGCTAAAGTACCTGGACATTCTTAGCCACTCCTCCCATGTACTCACAGGAAATGCAACTCATAGTGAACTGCTCTACCAAATATACCGTTAGGTTTGTGAACTTCTACCACTGACCGCCAAGTGTGACTTGGGAAGTACTCTCATCTTGGATTGTAATGGGCATTTACACACCCCGCCTATGGGAATATTTGACTGCAAGCTGTTCTTTGGAATGCAATGCAGTGCTCTTGGGATTTTTGGAGATTCTAACAAACAAGCTCCTGCAAGAATCGTTTGTGGACACATCGAACTGCACCACATGTCACACAGCCAGCTTTGTACAGCTCGCAGAACAACTCTACTGCCATATAGATGTTATCTTCATAAAGATTATAACTTTTATGAAAGAGTAGTTGGACAAACTCTCATAAAATGTTTGCTGTGACTCCTAGTGTCAGAGGGCAACCTCCAGGATTTAGAGCAGATTCCTTCCCTGTATACACTCTCAGATTATATGGTATCCTCAGAATGAGCCCTTTTTAGATCTTATCCCTGATTCTTTGGGAAAGAGCTTGTATGCTCATTTCCGTTATGGGTGTCTAATGCTATTGTCTTTAACTGGCAGTTAGGGGACACCTCTTGAAGCAATTGAACATTTTATGTTTTTCTATCCAGTGTATGTCGCTCCCCAATGTAAGAGGATCCATCCAGTATTTCAGATGTTGGGGTTTAAACGATTTGCTATTGCCCTTAGGATTTTAAAGAGTGACACTTCTGTTATTTTGATCCATGCAGTTAGCAAGTTCTTTTTGGCTGCATGGCATGCATGGACTAATTTCTTAAAAACATTGTAACTTGTAATATGTATGTCTCAGAGTATGCACTGAGAGATCTTTTACTGGTTTTATTCTGAATAATGGAAGGCATTTCTTTTTACATTTCATTATACATTATCTATTTTTAAACTCTCTATTTTGTCATTTGTTTTTATATGGAGTATTCTTTTTCTTTGATGTTTTTTTTTGACCGAATAAAGCTTGTTGTTGTACTACTCTCAGATTATATACATAACCAGAAGAGCTCTTACACAGTATAAACATTATGATGCCATAACAAGCTCTTTTCACAGTTTTCACAGTATGTAATGCCCGAACAGCAACTGCCATTTGTAAACTATCACAGACTCATTAATAGCTATATTTTTTCCAGGATTATAACTCTCTGGAAACCTGGTAGACGAAATTTCCCACAACAGGTCAAATTTTGAACAATCTATCATGGTCTGAATGATCCCAGCACAACACAGCAGAATTGTCATTGAAATTCAGCATATGCTGCAATAGAAAAACTGATCTCTGCTCATGACCGTTGCAAAGCTGGATGTTATCCAAGCCATAAGAGTAGACCAGTAGGGAGTGCACTACCTCCATGATGAGTGTAAAGTCCATATATTTCTTCAAATCTTCAAGTGCAATGGGTTTCCACCAATGTACCCTAGAATGAGGCATAAGAGTGCCTCCATGCTCATCAGGAAACGCAGTTTTAGACCTTGGTTGGTAGTCCCCCAAACTCTTTGGCTTCACCCCTACTATTTTTGCTGAATGTGTTTTTGTTTGCACTAGAACTGCTAACAAGTGCTAATGTACTTATGCTTTCTGCCTCAAATGTCATAAAATTAGCCAACACCTGATTGACATATTTAATTTACCTGCAATTCCGGATTTTGTGGTACTAAATGCTACTAGTGAGCCTGCAGCACTCATTGTGCTACCTACCCAGTGCGTCTTTAAAACAAGTCTTGGGCCTGCCACGTCAACCTTTAGTGCAGATTTAAACTGCCATTTTGACCTAGCAAAATAAACATTTTACCAAGCTGAAACCTTTTTTAATACTTCTAAGTAACCCCTAATGTAGACCCTAACAGCTCCTAGGGAAAAGTGTGTTGTATTTAAAATGTAGTACATGTGAAGTTACGTTTTACATGTCCAGGATGTGAAAACCAACTCTTAAAGTTGTTTTTCACTGTGGTAAGGCCTAACTCGCTCTTTGACTCTCATACACTGGGTTATTTTATTACATTTAAAAGGTGCTCACTTTAGATTGTCAACAGAGAGGGTATGCTGTTAAGATGTTGGGAGGAAGGACTGGACTTGCAACTTGAACTCAGGACCACCAGAGTGACTCTAAAAGGCTAGTTTGCTGGTCTTCTGATCTGAGTCTTATGGACACAAAAGGTTCCTTTCACCTTGGACCCACACCTGAACCCAGCCTGAATGAGTCCTAACCCTCAAAGTGGTGCACCATGAGCCCTGAAACATTAGAAGTAGTGCAAAGGTGACCACATGGCCAAAATCCAAAAGTGGGAAAAAACTTTTGGCTAAAAACTTCTCTGAGAACCAGAAGAAGACTGGGATTAACATGCAAGCCTATGTGCCCGAGGAGCATCACCGGTTGGATTGACTTCAATTTTTCTCTCACTATGTTCTTTTCTGCCACAGCAAATCCTGGTTCAGCTGTCCTTCGCCATTTTTTTCAAGCATGTAGTGTGCCACTTTAAAAAAATATATATTAAGCACTCAGCCTGTTCCAAAGCATACATTAGAGGTGATTGTAATTGTAGTCCCTATATGATATCTAGCTCCATGTCACTGATGCGCTTTCTGTGCCATCAACCACGGCCTTGCATGACAATAAGTAGAACAATGTGGTGACACCAGTTTTTACACTACCATCTTAGAGCCACAATGCATGATCTACAGCACACTGCCACATAGTACTAAAAGATCTCTCGGGGAGAGATTAGTAAGTGCTCGAGAAGGGGCCGATTGATTGATTTTTACTCGGATTTCATTTGTAGTTACTGTTTTTATGAATGCACATTTTACTCTCTAATTATTTAAATTCCCCTCTTAACTGCCTTTTGTCTTTTGTTGCTGCTTTATTTTTAAGGGGATTCAGGTCTGTTAGAGCCCTCCTTCCATTACGGTCCCATTACAATCATGTACCAGGATTGCAGTCTAGTTGCTGCCTGGTCACGTGGGGCGTGACGAGAACCCCTTCATGCTTATTTTTAACCAGATGCAGCCGCACAGCGGATGCGCGCAGCGGGCTTGAGCACACCAAAGGAAAGCCCGTTTGTGCCCTTCCGTGTCCAACCGGGCCCGGGGGCTGAGGACCCTGCTCCGCCTCAGAATACGCCTAGGTGTCTGTTGTACTCATCCCACACCCTCCATTCCTTAGCAGAAGGCATATTATGTAAACACCTGATGCCAATGGCCTTAAATAATCAGACAGAGTGGGTGTGTGAACGTTGCTGGTGGGCACCTCTGACCTAAGCTGTTTGGGAACCTCTACACGGAGGAAACAATAGGACTAAAACAAAAATGACTAAATCCAGAGATCCTTTAGCTTGTGCTCTGATTAATGCTCGCTCTCTATCCAAAAACAAGGTGTAAATTGAGGATTTGATTGACCACCGTCAGTTAGATTGCCTTTTTGTTACAGAATCCTGGGCTAAGGCCGACTCGAATTCGGATTTCATTGCAGCGATGCCTCCAGGATATTAGTTTTATACATTAGATAGAATTACGGGTAGAGGAGATGGGCTGGCTATCATCTGTAGGTCTCATTTTACTTGCCAATGGGAGGCTGCCAATCCCATATCTAAGATGTGTGAGGGAGTGTATTTTAAGATTCATCAAAAAATTTGTGTGTTATTGGAGGGACTTTGATCTATCGACCACCGGGCCCTTACTCTACCTTTTCCAGTCTTGGCCTAACCTAATTGAGCCATTAGCCTCTTCCATTAAGTGCATTATTTTAGACGATTTTAATCTTCATTTTAATGATACTCAACACCCTCATAATAATGATCTCCTAAATTTTTTTAAGGTATTTGATTGGGAACTCAAAGTTAAATCTGCCACTCACACGGCTGGCCATATTCTGGACGGGATGGTAACAAATACGCCTCTTGAGTGGACTGATTATCCTCTCCTAATCTTTAGATTTATGAACGTACATCCTGGTCAAGACACGAATGTCAAATGTAAATCTTCAGGCACTGGAACAGGATTAAAAAACATCAGCTAGGTCCAGCCTTAACTGTGGGTTGGGAAGCTGCTGGTTGCTCTTCGATGTTCCCTTTAGATAGTTTCAATTATGGCATTAATTATGCTATTAATCAACTTGCTCGGGCCAGGACCCTGACGTCATCTAGAAAAAAAAAAATCAGTTGTCCATGGTTTAATAAGGACCTGAAACTTCTACAAAGGAAATACCGTCAACAAGAAAGACAATGGAAGTTAGCTCCTAATTCAGGGGAGAAAGATAAGCTTAGAATAGTCTTGAGGCGTTATAAAGACATGGGCGTCAAGGCTAAAACGAACTATTTTACATTAAGGATTAAGGGGGCTTTAAATTTCCCTTGAGAACTGTTCACGGTAGTACGAGATCTGACTATACCCCCTCCACCTTCCGAGATGGAAAATTCTCATGAAGTTTGTAACAAGGTGGCATCCTTTTTCGAAAACAAAATCCTACAAATTCATTAGAGCTTTCTGCACGGGGAAGTGATTCAACATTATCTCAATTGTTCGAATACTACTTTAGACATCGACATCCCTTTGCTCACCAGTTTTCAGCCTTTTTCTTCTGATAGGATCAAAGAACTTCTTATGGGAATTAAGTCGGGGTCCCCGAATGATCTTTGCCCTCCTTATATTTTACAACAGGTTCCTGAACTAGTTGCCAATGCTCTTGTTCCAGTTTTTCAGGAGGTTTTTTCTATAGGTGTCTTTCCTACATCTTAGAGGGAAGCAACGGTAATTACTCTGAGAAAGAAACAGGATTGTGCATTACATGACTTGAACAACCTACGCCCCATCTCCTTTCTCCCCACTCTGACTAAGATCCTTGAGAAACATATCAACTATGAGTTAGCTAGTTTTTTACACATCTCAGGCAGCTTAGATCAGTCGCAACATGGATTTAGGAAGGCCCACAGCACTGAATCTGCGCTTATCACAACTTCAGTCACGATTCGCAGGCTGTTGGATGAGGGGCAGGGAGCAGTTCTAGTTCTACTGGATTTATCTGCTGCATTCGATACCATCTCACCTCAGATTCTAGAATCCCATCTCCACCAAGCAGGGATTAGAGACTCAGCACTTAATATCTTGGAATCTTTTTTAGGCGATAGACCTATCACGGTGAGCTGGGCCGATTTAAGGGCCCAGACGTTTTTGTCTGATATGTGGGGTCCCACAGGGATCAGCTCTCAGCCCTTCTTGCTTAATCTTTATGTCGCCCCTTTGGCCAAACTGATCCATTCTTATGGTTTTATGCCTACCTCATATGCTGATGATACCCAATTGATTATCCCTGTTTCCAGAAAAAACTGGGAGGAAACAGCAAATTGGTTTAGCAACTGTATGCGAGAGATTAATTGCTGGATGGGTCAGAATTGGCTAAAACTCAATAGTAACAAAACAGAAATTATACTGTTTGGCTTTTGTAACGAGCTGTGTAGCTCCCGATGGTGGCCTTTGGAGTGCAGGAAGCTTCCCACTCCTATTACTGCCACCAGAAATTTGGGAGTCATTTTTGATAACTGTCTCAGTTTTAAGCCTCAAGTGAATTCCATGGTGAAAACAAGTTATTGGATTCTAAAAACATTGAAAAAAATCTTTCCTTATCTGCAGATGGAGGAGATAGTGGCGGTTATTTTGGCTTTATTTATGTCCAGACTTGTCTACTGTAACTCTATTTTGCTTGATTTGGACAAAATGTCACTAAGAAAGCTCCAACTGATCCAAAACAATGGGGCCCGTTCGATCTTAGATCTCTCTTGCTCAGCCTCCGCCAGAAATAGCCTGAAACTATTGCATTGGCTTCCGATTGCAAAGCAGATTATTTTAAAAACTCTGGGGGTCATTCCGACCCCGGCGGTCAAGGACCCCTGGGGCCGGGGATGCGGGAGCACCGCCAACAGGCTGGCGGTGCCCCGCAGGGCATTCTGACCGCGGCGGTTTGGCTGCGGTCAGACCAGGAAAACCGGCGGTCTCTCGCCGGTTTTCCGCTGCCCTGGGAATCCCCCATGGCGGCGCAGCTTGCTGCGCCGCCATGGGGGATTCCGACCCCCTCACCGCCATCCTGTTCCTGGCGGTTCCGACCGCCAGGAACAGGATGGCGGTGAGGGGTATCGTGGGGCCCCTGGGGGCTCCTGCAGTGCCCATGCCAATGGCATGGGCACTGCAGGGGCCCTCGTAAGAGGGCCCCACTTTGAATTCCAGTGTCTGCTTTGCAGACACTGGAATTCGCGACGCGTGCCACTGCACCCGTCGCACATCCTCCACTCCGCCGGATCCATTCGGAGCCGGCTTCCTCATGGGGAGGGGTTTCCCGCTGGGCTGGCAGGCGGCCTTCTGGCGGTCGCCCGCCAGCCCAGCGGGAAAGCCAGAATGGCCTCCGCGGTCTTTCGACCGCGGAGCGGCCATATGGCGGCTCCCTCCAGGCGGGCGGCTCCCGCCGCCCGCCGGGGTCAGAATGACCCCCTCTATGTTTAACATTCAAGTCGGTACATGGAGGCGGAGCTGATTATTTAGCTTCTAGGCTGTGCTGGTATAGGCCAAGTAGGGAACTCAGATCTAAAGAAGCCTATCTGATCCAAGTTTGCAGTACTCGTAGGGCTAGATGGGGAGATAAGGCATTTACCGTGGCAGCAGCTAAGCATTGGAACTCGCTTCCACTTGACATAAGGAAGGAGCATAATTTCATGATTTTTAGGAGGTTGGTAAAAACCTGTCTCTTTCCTAGATAAGGCTCTGGCTTCCTACCTTTACCTACTTTTTGACACTCACTGCTATCTTTCTAGTGCTTCGATCCTAAGGCCGGAATGCGCTTTACAAATACTAAAAATACAAAGTTCAAAAAATACTTGCCTCGTAAATGTTTGATTATTTGCTATTGACTTTGAAGAAGGAAACTTTGCTTGTGATACGAAAGGGTGAGAATCTGCATACAAGACTAATTCTTAACAACATTATATCTCATTACTCAATTCAACAATGACAGACAATGTGATATAGGAGCACTCTTGGGGGAGGGTAGATGGATCACAGAACAGTGTGTTTACCATTTTCAAGTTTTTTAACATTATGAGGAATAGATATACACATACTCTTACTCAGGACATCTTTAGATATCAATATACTCTTACTCAGGTTAACTTATGCACGTGTAGACGGTGTATCTCTGATGCAGTGAATCATGTGTCCATGTTAGAAAGAAACAATTATATTAGTAGCTTTATACTGATGAAATCATGAAGAGTATTAGATGCATCATGTACACATCATCATTGTAATGCCCTAATGAAATGTTGCTATCAATGGTAAAAGGCATTGTTAGATGTTTTTGAACTTGTTTAACTCAACATTGGAGTGTATCTTGGTTTGTGAGGAAAAAAACTAGAACATTGTAAAACTTTGTAGGTCTGTAGGGATCCAGAAGCTTGTAATGTCCGCGCTGCATGCTTTAAAACGTCTTGGAAACATACCTTATGGTTTCTTAAAGCCCTGCTAAGGATGATGAGGCCGTGTGGGCAACAGGTTTCTGCAAGGCAGTGCAACTTTCCTTCAGCCATTTTCGAAATAGCAGAACCATTTGCCATTATTCATTATACTCATTTTGGCTTTTTAGAAAATATAGAAAATTTAACATTTTCCAGCTCATATCTGCAGTAATATTAGCCCAATTGCTAATGTATTTAAGAATGCATCTGTACACACTAAGGCCATTGATTAATCTAATGATGTCAGGTTTTATTGAAACAATTACTAGTAGCTGAACGTCAGAAGAGGGTGTGCCAATTGACAAAGACAATGGGCTGCATATGCCCTTCAAGGTGCTCACCACAGTAGCAACCTTCATCCTGCTGCCAATAAAATATGGTTATGTTTAAAAACCCTTATGGATCAGCAATACCGTTCTTGTTCTGACTCCAGTGGCATATGTGTGATTAGTAAACATTAACTCGAATATGTGGTTTTCTATTTTGACTGAGGGGTGTGAGAACCCTCTCCAACCAATAACCACAGTACATGTGAGGGTGAACTACAAAAGTCACAACATTAACCTGTGTTCAATGCTCTGTTAGCTCAGAACAAAAGCTGTCAGTCTTAACTGGGAGGCAATGCACACAAGCAGTAATAAAGTGAAAGAACACCACAGGAAAAATCCCACACCAATTTAGACAAAAAAGAATACATTCAAATAAAACAATGATATCAGAATGGCAACAATCCAGCCAGTAGCACCCAAGATATGCAATTTCAAGGTTTTAGGTAAGTATGATTCCTAAAAGCACAAAGCGCCACTCGTGGTCATCTGGTCATGCTAGACCAGGGGGAAGTCACAAGTTCAGTCTGACTGCAATGAAGAGTGGGCCGGGTACAGAGACTAGGATAGTGCTGCTGAAAAAAGTGCCTTCTCGAAGTCCGATGCTAAGAGTCCAGTTGATGTTGGAGGAAGCCACGAGAAGCAGGGAGAGTGTTGCAAATGGTGGCCGCTTTATTGCAAAGAGCAAGCCGGGAGGAAGGGCTTTCATTGCTGTATTGAGAAGAGCCAGGTAGGCATCATGGACGTTGTTGTTGGAGCTTCACCTTGGCAGTCACTGCAGGCTGTCATTGCTGTAGTGCAAACAGAAGATATTGTGTTGCTGCTCATCTCTGTAGGTCACTGTAGCACAAACAGTCAAGTTCACTGAAGCTTCACATTAGCCATTGCCAAGCGCAGAAAAATCTCAGCACAAACGGTTCCATTTGTGGATGTGAAGAGCCTAAAACTTCAGGATTTCTACTTTTTCCACAGAGGACTGCACTCTGATGCCAGCTCAGGACAAAGGCAGCGGGCATTAAAGGTTTAGGGCAAAATAATTGATAACTTTCTAAAAGTGGCATTTTATTACTTGTGACTTAAAATTGGACTTTACCATTAAATAAAATGTTTAATTACAATACATTTGAATCCAATATTGACACTCCTATCTGTTCCTGATCAAATGTTGGCACTTAATAAATGTTATAAGGTAACCCAATATTATGAGATTAAGTATAGATAAGCCTTGTGAAAAACAAATTTCGTTTTTCACTTCCAGAACATGTAAGACATAAGCACCTGTCTTACTTTTTAAATGCAATCAACCCTACCCTGTGGGCTGTTTAGGGCCTTAGGGGTGACAAACATTTTTTAAAAAGGACAGTTTAAGCCTAGCAAAAGGCTTATTTTGACAGGTAGCATTGGCAGTTCTAAATCTGCACTACAGGCAGTAGTGGCACTCATCAGACATGTTTTAAAGGCCTTGTGTACAAGTAGTATCATAGAATAGGGACATATACATAAATTAAATATGCAAGTCAGGTGTAGGCCAATTGTTCAATAATTAAGGAGACAGGACAAGCATTTTAGCAGTAGTTATCAGTGTAAAGTGCACACAGTCCTAATGTCAACAAAAACAAAATTCAGAAAACAGGAGCGGTAAAGGCAACATTTTGGGGGGAAGCTCATGCCAAGGATGACAGGTCTAACAGTGCCTTTTTTCATATTTTGTACAATAATGTGTCATAGGTAGCAGTCATCCATTTTAATTACAGAATAGCTCTTTCTATACAAATGTTTTTTGGGATGCGTACACATGCATATGGGCTTCCTGATGATTGCATCAAAATCAAAATAAAATAAAAATTATATTATTTATGGAAATCTCTGCAAGGTACATTAACTGAATATAAAGGTAATAGCCAGCATCTCTCGAAAAGACTAAGGGGCATATTTATACTCCGTTTGCGCCGGATTTGCGTCGTTTTTTTTTACGCAAATTCGACCCAAAATGAACTCCATATTTATACTCTGGCGTTAGACGCGTCTAGCGCCAAAGTCCATGGAGTTTGCGTCATTTTTTAGCGTGGACACCTACTTTGCGTTAATGATATGCAAGGTAGGCGTTCCCGTCTAAAAAATTGACTCCGAGGCATGTGCGCCGTATTTACACTCCCGGGCAAAAATGACGCCCCGGAGTGGGCGGGTCAAAAAAAATGACGTCCAGCCGCTTTTGCGTTGTTTTTTAGCGCCTGGTCAGGGCAGGCATTAAGGGACCTGTGGGCTCGGAAGGAGACCAGAGGTGCCCTCCCATGCCCCCAGGGACCCCCCCCTGTCACCCTTGCCCACCCCAGGAGGACGCCTAAGGATGGAGGGACCCATCCCAGGGAACATAAGGTAAGTTCAGGTAAGTAATTATTATTATTATTTTTTTTTGGCATAGGGGGGCCTGATTTGTGCCCCCCTACATGCCACTATGCCCAATGACCATGCCCAGGGGACAGAAGTCCCCTGGGCATGGCCATTGGGCAAGGGGGCATGACTCCTGTCTTTGCTAAGACAGGAGTCATTTCAATGGGGGTTGGGAGTAAAAAAAAATGGCGCAAATCGGGTTGAGGCGAAAATTTTGCCTCAGCCTGACTTGCCCCATTTTTTGGCGCCCAAGCTCCATATTCCCCTACGCCGGTGCTGCCTGGTGTACGTCATTTTTTTTCAAGCACACCAGGCAGCTCCGCCGGCTAACGCCGGCTAACGTCATTGAATAAATACGGCGCCCGCATGGCGCTTCAGAATGGCGTTAGCCGGCGTTAGAGTTTTTGACGCACAACTGCGTTGGCGCAGTTGTGCGTCGAAAAGTCTAAATATGGCCCTAAATCCTCCTGACATTAAAGGAGCACTTTCTTAAGGGACTTTTAAGCACAGATTTTGGTCATTGATACTTGAATTCATCAGCAGTAAATACCATCAGCACTATATTCTTCGGAAAGTAAATAAAATATGGGATCTCATATTTTCATATTGTGAGAAAGTGAAATATTAGTCGAGGTAGATATTAGTCCAACATAAGTTATAAAGAATAACTTTTTATCTCCTGTCAAATGTTTCAGTATTGTATACCTGAGCTCAACCCCTGCTAGTTACAACACAGAACAATGAGGCATAACTTACAGAATATGTGTAAAAGATTTAGAAGTACCAAAACAGGTAAAACATCAAAAACACAAGACAATAAGGGACATATTTATACTTTTTGATGCAAACTGCACTAACAGCATCAAAAAAGTTTAGCACCGGCTTGCACCATTCCTGAGCACCTGCGGGGCACCACATTTATGGAATGGCGCAAGCAGGCTCAAGTGGGCTAGCGTAAAAAAAAATGACGTTAGCTGGGTGGGGGTGGTGGTATGGAAGTAGGGTGTTTTGCACCAAAAAATGACATTAGGCTGGTTAGAGTAAAAAAAATGCCTCTAACCAGCCTAGCATCATTTTCTGATGCAAAACCATCCATATCACATGACTTCTGTCTTAGAAAAGACAGATGTCATGTCCACCACCCCAATGGCCAGCACAGTGGACCAGTGTCCCCTGGGCATGGCCATTGCACCCTGTGTTAGGCCCCGATGGCACCATTATTTAAAAAAGAAACTTACCTATACTTACCCTATTTACATGGATGGGGTACCCCATCCTCCGCTGTCCCTCTGGTGTGGGTGAGGGTGTTCCTGGGGCTTGAGGAGGGAACCTGTGGACCCATTCCATGGTGTTTAACCATAGTAATGGGTCCATAGGTCCCCTAACGCCTGGTCTGACTCAGGCCTTAAATAATGGTGCAAAGCCAGCTTTGCACCATTATTTAGCCCCTTCTCCCACCCATGCATATTTTTTAGCACAGGGGGATAAATATGGGGCTTTGGGCTAGCACCATTTTTTATATGGGAATTCCTACCTTGCATCTTATAGACGCAAGGTTGGTTCATGCATCTAAAAATGGTGCAGACTCCAATATTTTGATGTTAGCCGGGTCTAACATCAAAATATAAATATGGAGTTAGTTTTGCTCCGAATTTGTGTTAAAAAAAATGATGCAAATTTGGCGCAAATGGAGTATAAATATGCCCCTAAATACCTCAATTCATTTGAGAAAAATAGAGTAACATTTATTTAACAAAACAACACCAACATAAACAAATCTCATAAGGGAAAGCAGAGATTTGAATTTGTAAAGCTTTAAGTGAAAAAAGTGCCAGGAAAATGCGAAGCACCAATAGTATTTATTGGTTGTGGTAACCTGGGGCTTAGGCATGATTTGAGGCTAGCCACAGCTTTCCCCCTACTGGATTCGTGTCTGCCTGACTAAGAGGAGAAAAGCTGGGGCCTTTTCAGATGTCACCTTACATTGGCTTGTGACAGGGAAGGCCTTTTGAAATAAAATGAGTTTCTGGGCCCACCCCATCCCTCAGCCTCACAGAATAAAAGCTTCAACTGCTTTTTTTCATGTACATTCTTGTCCTTTTTGCCCTCGTTTATTCCTGCGTTATGGAGATAAAAAGCCAATGCAATTACTTTGTTTTGTTTTTACATACCATAACTTATATCTACATTTTAAATATGGACTTAAAAAAAAAAAAAAAGTATTTTACTCAAGAGACTGGTATGCCGTTTTATGTAGCGCTGATTGTATTTCTCCAGGATGTCTTATATGTAGATCAGTGCTTAATTTGTGCTTGTTGTTTCTGGTGCTGAGCACCGGAACTTGTTACTGATGGCTGGTGCTTATTCTTCTGCCTCAAGCATTTGCTGCGAGCAAAAGCCTCATACGGGAAAGACAGAGGAAGGGATACACAAAAAAAAGTCACAAAGAGAGCAGAAAGCTGCAAGAGTGAGCCAAAGGGCAGAGAGTGGCTTTATATGGATTGAAGAGGCCCGAGATGGCCTCAGGACTAAGCCGCCTCAGTATTCTGTATTCTCACATTTAATTGCGGCAGCCGCGTGTTTAAGAGGAGGGCTTTTGGCACCGGCATATTTTTATTTACAAATTAAACACTGATGTCGATAAATTAAGAAACGATGCTGTTGTAGAATGGTTTGAAATAGTGCTGTTCAGAGGTGGCATGTGAGTGTCCCTGACGATGGAAACTCCTCTGGACACTACTGAAAAGGGTGACCTCAGGCGTTATTGATTAGGATGATTTTGCTTTTTCCCTAATGAGTAGTAACAAAATTATAGTATTTGTACTACAATTAAAAAATCCATGCTTATAAAAGTTCTAGAGTTGAAATAACAATCAGTAAATATGCAATCTAAAGAATTCCTGTTTGAGAACCGTGACTCAATAAAATATATGAGCTTTACTGGCAAAAAAAAGATAAAAAGCATGAAGTGCAACTTCCTGAGCAGCAGCAGCGCTCAGTATGAAACACAGAGAAGACAAGGAGCAGACAATCAGGCTCAACACACTTTAAAGTTTAAGCATGCTGGGGGGCAGGGCACAAGTTTGAAGGGCAGTTTCACACAAAGTGTTGAGGAGAAAGTGGAACAGGTGAAAAGATGAGGTGAAGGGCACATGAGCAAAGGTAGATCATCTAGTACCCATCTTGAAAATTGGTGTTGCATAAACATAGGCATGTCACTGCCAGTACAGGGCTTTTTCCTCGTATAGTACAGAAAAAAGGGGCTAGTGAAGGCCTCTGCTATACATATTACCTGGTGAAACTAATTCTAACATGTGTTGAACACTTTTATGGGGCAACATCATAAGGTACATTAATTGGGAAATATCCACTGAATTCAATGTAATTTCCATTGTATTCAGCTGGGCTACAATAGCATGAAGTTTTAATTCCACATTTATCCCTCTTGAAGCAATTGTACATTCTGCAATAATGGCTAACAAATTCTAACAATTTGCGATCATGCATACTTTTTAGGTTGCAGTTCATATTCCCTTTTTTAATACTAGTAGTTCCGCTACTCTAACGGGACAATGCAATATTTCAGTAGATATGTCAGTCATTCCCTAGACAGGCCATTCAAACAGTAGGCATGAATGTGACCAAGAAAAGGCTTTTCTCCGTGTAACGATCCTATTCTGTGAGTCGGTAACCTGTTACCGACTTGCAAAATATGTCTGCGAGTCACTATTAGGAAGGGGCGTGCTAAGGGCGTCCCTTCCTCATAGCAGTCACAGGGGATGTAAGATTGTTTTGCGACCATGAATGAGGTCACAAAACAATTTCAGTTACCACCAACTTCAAGTTGGTGGTAACCCATTCGCTAATGGGAAGGGGTTCCAGGGGACTCCTTACCCTTTGTGAATGGAAGTGAAATTATGTTTTTTCACAGCAGTTAGTGGTCTCACAGAACACGGCCCAGTCTGAAAAAATGAAAAGAAAACTTTAGATTTTTTTGTTTGAAATGCATCCTGTTTTCCTTTGAGGAAAACGGACTGCATTTAAAAAAATGCTTTATTTAAAAAGCAGTCACACACATGGTGGTCTGCTGTTCCCAGCAGGCCACCATC
The DNA here is from genome assembly GCF_031143425.1 of Pleurodeles waltl. Classification (NCBI taxonomy): domain Eukaryota; kingdom Metazoa; phylum Chordata; class Amphibia; order Caudata; family Salamandridae; genus Pleurodeles; species Pleurodeles waltl. The sequence goes on along the minus strand of NC_090439.1, from coordinate 946,930,224 downwards.
CCTGTGAGTGCGTTCATTCCCAATGGGGTCACAAATTGCGACCTGCCTCATGAATATTAATGAGGTCGGTCATTTGCAACTCTTTCGGCCATTGGAAACAGTGTTAAACACAATGCGTTCCTAATAGCAAATCGCTAAGATTCACTATTAGGAAATCACAAACCCAAACCTACATACATCTGGCCCTCAGTTCTCTCAAGTTGCACAGCATCAAGTGAGGATCACTTTTTTCTGATTTTAGAGTGATGATTGAGCTTTAACTAGACAGGGATAATGAAGTTGCATGATATCTGAAAATCAGTTTTTCAGAACTGAACAGAATCTTGAATAATGAAAGCATGCAATGCTGCTGACTGGAGTATGGTTTTTCCTGAACCCTGACTAATTCAAGATTTTCCATGTCTTGGATTTCTTATTATTTTCGTACAAGTTTTAATTATTTGCCAGGACTTAATGTTTCTTTTAAGAAAAACATTGTCTCTAATAACAAATAAAGTTCGGATATCATTCACCGTGCTTACAATTAAATTCCAGTAGTTGAATTGAACCATCTTACATTACATTGAGTTCTATATTACAAATATAATAAAGCCATGCATTTTTGTAATATGCTTGAAAGTTAGTGCCAACTTTATTTATGTATTTGGTTTGTGAATTTCAATAAGAAAACAAATTGTATGCAAATATTTTACAGTGACTGTCCCCAGTGTAGAAGAAGGCAATGATGACAGCCTCGAGATAACTCCCATAACACGGCATTATGACTAGTTTTACGTTTCTTATTTAGTCTGCTAGGTTATTTATGCTATATTTTCTTGGGAAATTATTTTTAGTGTGAGGAACCAAATCTGGTTCATGTAAAACGTGGCTGTTCTCATAATATATATGGGTGTCTTCAGCGCCAGACAGTAAAGGATGGGCATTTTACTTTTCCTGAGATTGCTATGTGGAAATGAGGTCTCGGCCTCAATGTGTTTTCTCCGATATAACATTTTTATTTTTCATTATTAAATGTCTCCATAAATGAAGATAGAGTGAAGCATTGACTATTCTCATAATGCAATTTTTACAGATGCTATTCAGATGTGCAGATACATTTGTCTGTGCCAAGAGATGTGCAATACTCTCCTTGCAGTCCAAGCATTCAGACGGTTTTTCAGCAGCTTGACAATAATTTCGCATTATGGAAACTATTAACATAAATCATTATGTCAAATGAATTGTGGTTAGTCACCTTTCTTAATATTGTGTTTGAAAGAATTTTACCTGGCCCTGTTCTTCATGCAATAACTTTATGTGACAGTAAATCTGGATTAGTGGCTAATGAAAAAGCCTCTCGAAAGTAAAAAAACAAGGGGCAAGAACTGTGAGATTTAACAAAGCTTGAAGAAGGAAGAAACAGATGTCATCTTCGGGGATTTGCAAAGCTGATGCTCCGTGCAAGACGGCTCTCTCCACCTTCGTAGCTGTGGAAAATCCCCAGGCAAATAATACAATAATTTGACATTTATATAGAAACCTTCTTACCGTCATGCCAGGTAATCTTACGAAAATTGCTGGCTCAAAAAGAAAAGCATGCAAAATCTGAATCCTGCAAACGTGAGGTATGGCACGGCTTCATTTTGCAAATGTCTCCCAATCAAATGCACTGATTGACTCAACCTTCCGCTTGCAGTAAAATGCAGACAAAATATGCATATTATGCCGGCTAAAATCTATAAAGGTGTAAACTTGAAAAGGCCCTAGGTAAGCGCTGGATTGCTCTAGTTTATCTACATTGAAGAACATAGTCAGTTCATTACTTAAGAATGTTGACCATGCTACTGCACAACTCATGATTTGCTGCATGCACACATCTTCAAATCAAAAAAGATTTGTTATTAGTACACTAATTACGACTGAGTTATTAATTGCAGAGCATATGGCATCTAATCACAAATGAACACATATTATTTATCTTCACATTTTCCACAAATCATCTCATGATGATAGGAAAAGTCAAAACATTTGCCACATTCATATTTCCACTGAATTTGCTATCAAGTGAAATACCTGCGCTGTATCTGTTGCCTATTCATGGATAAGCGCCCCACCCCCTAGAACCTTAGATCACCAAGGAAACTGGAAGTTCAGCCCATGCCTTTTGTTTTGTTGAAAGCTGTACCTAGGAAGTGAATTCTGAGAGAGGGTCACTTGTTGAACTCTATGCCTCTGTAGGGGTTAAAGGGATAGCCCTTTGCATGGAAAGCTCAGCAAATGCTGACAGGAAAAGAGTGGTGAGGAAAGAGAGACAGATATTGAGACAAGGAGGGTGCTGGTTTGGGGCACAGACAGCGAGGTGCATGACAACAGAGTCCAGAGATTGGGGCTACCTCCATTTGAGGAGGAAAGTGGCATGAGGTCTGGTGCAAAGGCGGCAGTCAGTGGCCATAGCAGGGCTGTACAGGAGTTTTTGAAAGGTAACAGCCAGCAGTGGTCGCCTCAGTTTAGAAGGGGGGACAGTGACAATTGGGGGTATGGCAATGAGAGAACAGGCTGGCATGGCTCAGGGTCATGTGAGGGAGGGTACAGGTTTATACAGCAAGGGCACCCTTTTGGTGATATTTCAGCATCGCAGGGCGGGTGGCAGTAGGTTCCTGATGAGGCGGGACACACAAAGGACAAGGCAGGGAAAGTGGGGGCTCCTGCTCGGGGGAGTAAGATTGCAGATCTTGATGCCTTTTAGGACCAAGCATGCAAACATCAGGGTGACCTAGGTGCTGCTCAAAACCCCCACACCAAAGGAAGAGCACATGCCCATGCATTTGACTCTGGGACAGCAGGGGACTGCATTGCAGGTGCACTGGGAAGGCTTTCAGCGGCCTCTCTGAACCAACAAGTGTGGCGAGCTGGACCATCGAAATGATACAGTGCAGTTGCTGATGTTAATGTTGGCAAAATACTGGGCACAAGTGTGTGTGATGAGGATTGCAGAATATATTAGATTATGATGATGATGATGATGATGATTTGGAAGATGGTGAGCTGGGGGAGGCTGCCCAAGAAGAAGCAGACTAGTGGTTAGCGCCTGACGATTCCTATTATTGGCGACAAGGTCTGAGTGATCATGCACCAGTTAGTGTTTTACAGGCTACAAAGACGAACATGAGAACGAAAGATTTGTGCCAAACCAGGCAAGGTATGGAGGCAGCTTCATAGACAAGAGAAAGGGCCCCAATATTAAAAACATGTAAGACTCGTGGGTTGAGGTCTGAAGTGGGATGTCAGTCAGTGGGTGTGGACACGGGGGATAGAGGGGAGTGAACAGGTATCCGACTGGCGAAAAGGAAGTACATGCAAGATCAAGGTACCTGTGAAGAAGGTAAGGCTCAGTCAGTGGAACTCCTAGAACACTGGGCAAAAGAGGATGTGGGGGATACAATGGCAGACAAGGAGGAGGGTGGTAAAAAAGAAAGCAAAAAGGTGATGCATAAGAAATTACCCTACATAGACTTAAAAAGCCATATGGGGCAAATTCGACTACGGACAATAAAGAGAGCATTTGGAAAGGTGGGTACATGGAATCCTTAAGCTTTTATTTAGGGAAGTGAGGGCTAAAGAGGGGTCCAAAGGAGAAGAATCTGAGTTGTCTAAGCACCCACAAGTACCTGTGAATATTGAAAACTGGACGACTGAATTTGTAATATATGCAGGCGTATAGTGAGAACATTTTCCTTAGCAATGTGTAGCCCTATTTAAACATCTGTATGTGGTGCACAAGGTGCTAATCACATTTGGGGGTTGGGCGTGGGTACTATAGGATGATGAGTTTAGGGCAAGATTAGCGGATGATGAAAATGGTGTGTGGGGCCAAATCGACAATAACCTTTTCTACAAACAATGACACCATCATGTCACAGTCAGCGCCGATGACTTACAGAGCTAGCAGTTGGCCAGTGATTTAGAAGCCCTTTTGGGAATGCCCCCACAAGACAGTTGGGATTACGTGGGAAATGGAACAATATGGGGTACTAACATGGTGGTCAGTTTCAGACCAATCCTGGGGCACAGTGGTAGGCTTGGTGTGATAGAGGCAAAGGGCTGGGATCCCCACAACATCAGAAAGGGCTCATACTCCAGTTAAACTGGGGCTATTGAAGTATTGTATAGGCTGCTGTGGACTAATGGAAACAGGTGAGCACTTGCTGAGCTGTTGAAGGCCTGGGTGGGTCCAGGGTCAAGAGGAACCTGTTTGGAATAAATTGATAAAAGAGGTACATCAAGGGAGAATTGTCACCCTTTTTCTGATTGGTATTGCCAACTTTGATTATCTCCCCTATAGAAGTTGTTCCAAAGAAGGAACAAGGTGAGTTCAGAATGATACAACATCTGCCAGAGGGCTTGTCTGTTAATGACTTCATCTCTGAGAAGAGAAACAGGGTGCATTATGTATAAGTGGATTCAATGACAACCCTGGTACAAAAGGCTGGTAGAGGTGCCTTGATGGCAAAGTGTGACATCAAATCAGCTTTTTGGCTGTTGCCAGTGCACCTGCAAGGTTTTGAACCTTTGGGGATTTAGATTGCTGGTTGAATATTTGTTGAGGATGCTTTGCCAATAGGCTGTTCAGTTTCCTGTTCAGTGTTTGTAGCCTTCAGTTCCATGTTACAGCAATTGTTCATATATATGAGTGGCTCAGCAGCCATGACCCATTATCATGATGACTTCTTTATGGTTTGTGAGCCTAAGACTTCGAAATGCAAATGTTTGCTAGACAGATTCCAGAATTTATTACAGCACATAGGAGTTCCAAAAGCCCCAGATAAAGCTTGTGGCTGGGTTGAGGTGTTGACTTTCTATTGAGTGGAACTCACCATGAAAAGGATGGAGGTGCAGTTGATTGAGAGTAAGAGAGTGGCTTTGTTGAGGTTGCTGAGTGAGATGTTAGGAAAAGAGAAGGCGAATTGGAAGACATACATGCATTGCTGAGACATCTCAACTTTGCGTGTAGAGTAGTAAAAGCAGGGCGCACTTTCTGTCGCAGGTTAGGTCTGTGCTAGAAATGGGGTCTTTGGGTGGCAGTCCGGTTACCTCCCCTTCAAGCAAGGACCCTCACTCTAGTCAGGGTAAAAAGAGAATCACCCTCATCTAACCCCTGCTTACCCCCTTGGTAGCATGGCACGAGCAGTAGGCTTAACTTCAGAGTGCTAGGTGTAAAGAATTTGTAACAACACACACAGAAACTTAACGAAAAACACTACAAAATTACACAACACAGGTTTAGAAAAATAGAGAATATTTATATCAACACAACAAGACCAAACTGTCAAAAATCCACACTACACAAGTCAAGTTATCAATTAAAAAGCAAAAAGAGTCTTCATGTAGTTTTAAACACACTCTAACACTGTTAGCGTGAAAATGTACTTTGGGTGCGTCAAAAATAACCCAGCACGGGCGAGTGTGCGTCAAAAAGTTGAGTGAAACCTTGCATTGTTTCTTCTTTCATCGGGTAGGGGCACATCGTTTCTTCTCTCTGCAGGACAGTGATGTGTCGATCCGGTCAGCACTCTCGGGTCCGGGCAGGCCTTGCGTTGTTTTTACACGCCCAGCGGTGTTTGCGTCAGAAATCCAGTCACACGATTATCCGAAAACTATGCAACATGGGTTGCGAGTTCACCAGCCTCCGTCAGTGATGCTGCACATCGTTTCTCCAGCTCCGTACATCGTTCTTCCGGTCAAGGTGCAGGCATGCATCAATTTTCAGCCATGAAGCGGGCGGTACGTCAATTTTTTAGCCGTAGATCAGAGTTGCATCGATCTTTTCCCTGCACGGCATTCTGTGCGTGAATTTCTTCCTCTTAAGCTGCCAGCTTCTCCTTTCAGGGTCCCAGGGATTGACTAGGAACCACAGGGCAGAGTAGGAGTCTTTCCAGAGACTCCAGGTGCTGGCAGAAAGAAGTCTTTGCAAGCTCTAAATCAAGCCCTTGGAGATCTTCACAAAATGGAAGGCACACAAAGTCCAGTCTTTGCCCTCCTATTCTGGCAGAAGCAGCAACTGCAGGATAGTTGCACAAAGCACAGTCACAGGCAGGGCAGCTCTTCTTCCTCAGCTCTTCAGCTCTTCTCCAGGCAGATGTTCCTCTTGGTTTCCAGAAGAGTTCTAAAGTCTGTGGTTTTGGGTTCCCTTATTATACCCAGTTTCTCCTTTGAAGTAGGCCTACTTCAAAACAAAGTCTCTCTTGAATGGGAAATTCTGCCTCGCCAAGGCCAGGCCCCAGACACTCACCAGAGGGTTGGAGACTGCATTGTGTGAGGGCAGGCACAGCCCTTTCAGGTGTGAGTGACCACTCCTCCTCTCCCTCCTAGCACAGAAGGTTCATCAGAAAATGGAGACTACACCCCAGCTCCCTTTGTGTCACTGTGTAGTGTGAGGTGCAATCAGCCCAACTGTCAAACTGACCCAGTCAGGGAATCCACAAACAGGTAGAGTCACAGAAATGGTATAAGCAAGAAAATGCTCACTTTCTAAAAGTGGCATTTTCAAACACACAATCTTAAAATCAACTTTACTAAAAGATTTATTTTTCAATTGTGAGCTCAGAGACCCCAGACTTGACATGTCCATCCGCTCCCAAAGGGAATCTACACTTTAATCAGACTTAAAGGTAGCTCCCATGTTAACCTATGAGAGGGACAGGCCTTGCAACATTGAAAAACAAATTTAGCAATATTTCACTGTTAGGACATATAAAACACATAACCATATGTCCTACCTTAACCATACACTGCACCCTGACTTTGGGGCTATGTAGGGTCTACCTTAGGGGTGTCTTACATGTGAGAAAAGGGAAGGATTAGGCCTGGCAAGTGCGTACACTTGCCAAGTCGAATTTACAGTTAAAAATGCACACAGACACTGCAGTGGCAGGTCTGAGACATGATTACAGAGCTACTTATGTGGGTGGCACAACCAGTGCGCAGGCCCGCTAGTAGCATTTGATTTATAGGCCCTGGGCACCCCTAGTGCACCCTGCTAGGGACTTACAAGTAAATCAAATATGCCAATCATGGATAAACCAATCAACAATACAATTTACACAGATAGCATATGCACTTTTGCACTGGTTAGCAGTGGTAAAGTGATCAGAGTTCAAAAGCCAGCAGCAACAGGTCAGAAAATATAGGAGGCAAAAAGATTGGGGATGACCATGCATAAACTCAAAAGTCTATCAGTCTGGCATTGTCTGGTGTTTCAATTCTACATCGGAATCAGGCTGAAAGCAGACATGAAAGAGGATTTGAGAGTGTGGAAAACGATTTTGCAGGATTTCAATTAAATATCCATGGAAGGTATGGATGAAGTAGTTGAATGGTCAATGGGATTGATTTCTGATGCAGCAGGTAGAGCAGGCCTTGGACTTTATTGGCAAGCATGGTGGTGTGTAGAGGAATAGCCATAAAACTGGACGGATGTAGGTGTAGCATTGCATTTCTAGATATTTTCCAATGGTGGTGGCAGTGTGTGAGTGGGATGGTGAGTTTTTTTATAAGAAAATACTGTTTTATGTAGGCAACTTGTCTGTTGTACACATTGTGAATAGACAGTTCGCAAGAGATCCTCAGGTCTTTAAGTTGTTAATAGTGTTTGTTCTGCAGTGCCTGCATTTGAACATGGTTTTCAGGGCCAGACATACTGCAGGAGTGGACAACAGCAGTGCCAACGCTATTTCTCATTCTCAGTGGCCGAAGTTTGTGGGCTTGGGGCTGGGCCAGAGGAAGATAAGATGGTGATGCTGGAGTATCTGTGGACCATCAGAGACAGAAGTTGATGCAGCTAATCAAGGGTTTTTTATTTGAGTCCACGTGGAGAGTATACAGCCAAGCATGGAATGAGTTCAGGGAGAGTCTAGCAGATGAAGAGCATCTGCATAGAGGTGATGTGGTGAAATGTATTTTTTCCATTATTGACAAGGGACTGTCGTCAGTGACAACTGAGTGAAAATTGGCAGGTTTGGCTTTTTTTTTGGAAGTTGAATTGGGGGTATGAGCCATTGGCAGGTGAGTTGGGGTACAGATTGTTGGAAGATTGGATGAAGTAGCGGGGTCTGATGGAGAGAGTGACGAGGGCGATAATATTACAGCTGTTGAAAAGAGTGGTTAGCATGTTACCACAAGTATGTTTGGACACACAGGAGATTGTGTTGATTTCGGCAGGGATGATATGGTTGTTTTTTGCAGCTTTCCAGGTGGGTGAAGTGATCGGGTCAAGAAAGCAAGGGGCTTAAGGAGAAAGGATGTGCAAGTTTTCCAGGATGAGATACACGTTTGGGTCCCAAAATAGAAGATAGATCAGGAGGGCAGAAGAAAATGTGTGACACTGCAACGTTACCCTAATAAGACAGTATGCCTGATTCAGTGGTGAAATACTCTCAAGACAGGTTTGGCATCGGAATATCTGGTTTATCATGCATCAGAAGAGAACGTTTTGTCAGAACAGGTACTTTGGGGTTTTGAGAAAAAATTGAGAAGTCTGGGTATGCCAGACAAGGATAGACATGGCAAATAAGGCTGAGATGTGGGGTTGGAAAGGGCAAGAAATTCAAATGGTGGTTTGTTGGAAATCGGTCTGCTACAAACAATACATGAGAGCGGTTCTGGCATGGGAAAGATCTTTTTTAATGTGATCTTTTATCTGTAATAGGTTGCATAGCGGGCCATAAAGTGAGTAGATAAAGGCCTGGATTTGCGGGCACATCTTTGTCAAATGGTGGTGAGGCAAGCTGAGACTGACACATTCAGCAGACATCTAGGTCTCAGTAGTTCGAGAGTGCATTTAATGAGGTTTGGAAAAGGTAGGATGCAATGGAAGGAGTTGCTGCCTAAGCTGGAGGAGTTACAAAAGAAGTTTCTTTACTTGTGCAACTTATGGGCCTGGTTCTTACACAGATGATTAAAGAAGACTTGATGGAGATTAAGAAGATGTGGTCTGGTACCACTGTGGTTTGGATGACATTCATACTCAGGAGGTTTTAAAGGGGTGCCAGGGAGCAGTCGACAGGGCCAGAAAAAAATCCAATCAGGACATCAGGAAGTTTTGCAAAGCTGAACGGGTCATGGTGCTGGACCACGGGGGTATCAGATTTAAAGAAAGGCAATTTTTCAGGGATGATGGTGTTCACTTGTTAGTACTAGGTATTGATTTGTATTTGTCACATTTGAGGACAATGTTGAATACTTCGTTGAAGGATGCATACTAAGGGGGAGGCAAAAAAACTCCAGGAGTTTTTCTGGGGGTGGGTAGTTTAGACAGTTGTGGAGAGTCATTACACAAAAGTTGGACAGGTTATCACAGTTAAAGAATGTAAAGGGGGAAGGGAAGGACAATTTCAAAGGCAACAGGAAGTCAAGATGGTTTATGATATTGAATACTTTCTGGAGTGAATTTGGATGTGAACAGAGAAAGAGAAGTGTGAGTGGTAAAGGAATGAAAGGGTGATTTATTTAGGGGTGGGGGATAAAGGAGGGATAGGTTTACCATTGTATTAGTGAGGCTAGTGGACAAGGTTGGAAAGAGTTAATGTTAATGTTGTACCTGCCTCATTAAAGTGGCCTTTCCCTCACTATGCATGTCTTAAGTGACTTTGTGAGCACTGTCCCATCCAATGAAAATTTTGCACACAACAGTTACTCACCGCAGGTGACCACAACCATGGGCATTATCATGATCTGCAGTCCTGATCAGCGATCAATAAGGAGAAGCTTGGAATGGTTAAGGGCTCTTTTACATGACACTGTACATAAGCCCTGCAAATGCATCTCCATTATCCAGAACAAAAGCTACATGTTGTGTCTCTGCATGACCCCCACCCTAAACCCCTTTACTGCCATGGACATAATGGTTACGCCCATGGCTGCGCCTGTGTGACGCCATGGACATAACCATTACGTCCATTTAGCAGTCCTCAGTGGATGCGCTAGCGCTCCCCCGAGGTCTGCCGCCCCACCCCCCCATGTCAGGGCTGGGAGAAGAATCACTTCCCCTTCCACCCCCGAAACCCCCCAGTGACGTCTAATGACATCAGCATGCAAAAGCTTGCTCACCTCATTAGAGCTCACCTCCCATCACGCTGGAAGCATGCTTCCAGCACGCTTCCAGCACGATTGCGGAAGAGAAATGCTTTGCATTTCTCTTCCGCTTGGAAGGAGGGGCCCAGCAGAGTCATAATAGGAAAGGAAAGGCCTTTCCATTCCTTTCATGTCTCTGCAAGCATTTCTGGTGCCTGATTGTGATGCGATCAGACAGCAGAAATGCCCACTAGACACCAGGGAATTTTATTTTGGCAAAAGAAACATGAGGGGTGCGGCCCCTTGGGCAAAGGCACATCCCAGGGGGGCAAATAAATGTTAGGCCATTTCTGCCCCCCCTGGGAGCAGAAAACCCCTAGATACCAGGGATCATTTTTCTTTTCTTTTTTCTTTTATGTGTAGGGAACGACCCCTTCATCAAGGGTCGCTCCCTGGGGGGGGGGGGCAGAAACCACTAGACACCAGGGATTGGTGTGTGTTTGTGTGTGTTATGTTTGGGGGGGCTGCCCCTTGGGCAAGGGTCACTCCCCATGGGGGCACATTACTGTTGGCCATATCTGCCCCCCTTAGGGAAGATCAGCCTATTTTTGGAAGGCCCATTTGCTCCCAAGGGGGCACAAAGCCCACCAGAGTCTAGGCAAGATTTCTTTTTCAAAATAAGAGGGTGGGGGTATGGCTATACCCCCACTCCAAATAAATGGGGCCACAGTTGTTCTGCCCACCAGTGGGCAGATGGGACAATTACCCCCCGATCCACAACACAGGGGGCAGAAAGTCTACTAGATGGTAAGGAATAAAAAAAAAAAAAAGAAATAGTGAGGTGGTGGCTACCAACCAGTATGGGCCTGGTTATGCCCCCACCCCAACTGAAGGGGTAACCGTCTTTCAGCTCTCCCCCCGCACAATAAAACATTTTATTGAACGGCAAGCAAGAAGACATTTGATTATTTTGGGTTTTGGTTTTACATTTGGGGCATGAGAGCTTGGTAACTCTCAAAATAGTCCAACTTGAAATGGTGAGGGCTGCACTATTTTGACCTTGGGGCGCTGCCATGTAGGAAAATCCACAAGACCCAGACACATCTGAAAACTAAACATCTGTGATGTACTTCACATGCACCGGCACCATTTTCTTACCCACAATGCCCTGCAAACCAAAAACTTTGCTAAAAATCACACATTTTCCCCACATTTTTGTGATGGAACCTTCCGGAATCTGCAGGAATCCACAAAATGCCTACCACCCAACATTGTCCCATCTATACCGATAAAACTTCTGCTGCACTTGTCAACCTTAAAATGTTTTTTTTTCAAACTGCCTTTTTGGACCCACTTTGGTTCCCCCTCAATTTTAACATGTTTTTGGCTCTTCCCTGTCACAGGCACTTGGCCCACCTACACAAGTGAGGTGTCATTTTTTCTGGGAGACTGAGGGGAACGTTGGGTGGTAGGAAATTTGTCCCGGTGCGGTGATCCCACACAGAAATGTGGGAAAAAAAAGTGATTTTTTAGCTAAATCTGAGGTTTGCTGAGGATTCTGGGTAAGAAATCATTGGGGGATCTACACAAGTCACACCTCCCTGGACTCCCTGGGGAGTCTAGTTTTCAGAAATGTCTTGGTTTGGTAGGTTTCCTTAGATTGCTGCTGAGCCCAGGACCAAAAACGCAGGTTGCCCCCCCCCCCAAAAAAAAACCAGGTAGTTTTGTATTTGATTTAGTTTTCAAAAATGCACAAGTTTTGTAGGTTTCCCCAGGTGCCGGCTGAGCTAGAGGCCAAAATCCACAGGTAGACACTTTGCAAAAAACACCAGTTTTTTTGGGAAAATGTGATGTGTCCACGTTGTGTTTTGGTGCATTTCCTGTCACAGGTGCTAGGCCTACCCACACAAGTGAGGTATAATTTTTATCGAGAGACTTGGGGCAACGCTGGGTGGAAGGAAATTTGTGGTTCCTTCCAGATTCCAGAACTTTCTCTCACCGAAATGTGAGGATAAAGGGGGTCATTCCGACCCTGGCGGTCCATGACCGCCAGGGCCGGGGACCGCGGAAGCACCGCCAACAGGCTGGCGGTGCTTCCAGGGCCATTCTGACCGCGGCGGTAAAGCCGCGGTCAGAAAAGGGCAACCAGCGGTTTCCCGCCGGTTTACCCCTGGCCCAAGGAATCCGCCATAGCGGCGCTGCTTGCAGCACCGCCATGGGGATTCCGACCCCCTTCCCGCCATCCATTTACCGCCAGGAACAGGATGGCGGGAACTGGTGTCGTGGGGCCCCTGGCATGGGCAGTGCAGGGGCCCCCTCACAGGGCCCCATAATGATTTTCAGTGTCTGCAAAGCAGACACTGAAAATCGCGACGGGTGCCACTGCACCCGTCGCACACCAGCAACTCCGCCGGCTCCATTCGGAGCCGGCTTCATCGTTGCTGGGGCTTTCCCGCTGGGCTGGCGGGCGTCCTTTTGGCGGTCGCCCGCCGGCCCAGCGGGAAAACCAGAATGGCCGCCGCGGTCTTTTGACCGCGGTGCAGTCATTCGGCGGTAACTGCATGGCGGGCGGCTACCGCCGCCCGCCGCAGTTGGAATGACCGCCAAAGTGTTTTTTTAGCCAAATTTTGAGGTTTGCAAAGGATTCTGTGTAACAAAACCTGGTGAGAGTCCCACAAGACACCCCATCTTGGATTCCCCTAGGTGTCTAGTTTTAAAAAATGTGCAGGTGTGCTAGTTTCCCCAGGTGCTGGCTGAGCTAGAGGCTAAAATCTACAGTGATGCACTTTGCAAAAAACACATCAGATTTCAATGTAAAAATGTGATGTGCCCATGTTGCATTTCCTGTTGCAAGCATCAGGCCTACCCATGCAAGTGAGGTACCATTTGTATTGGGAGACTTGGGAGAACACAGAATAGCAAAACAAGTGTTATTGCCCCTTGTCTTTCTCTTCATTTATTCCCTTCAAATGTAAGACAGTGTGTGAAAAAGATGTGTAATTGAGAAATGCCCTGTAATTCACATGCTAGTATGGGCACCCCGAAATTCAGAGATGTGCAAATAACCACAGCTTCTCAAACCTTATCTTGTGCCTGTTTCGGAAATACAAAGGTTTTCTTGATACCTATTTTTCACTCTTTATATCTCAGCAAATGTATTGCTGTATACCCGGTATAGAATGAAAACACACCGCAGGGTGCAGCTCATTTATTGGCTCTGGGTACCTAGGATTCTTGATGAACCTACAAGCCCTATATATCCCCACAACCAGAGGAGTCCAACAGACGTAACTGTATATTGCTTTCAAAAATCTGACATTGCAGGAAAAAGTTACAGAATAAAACGTAGAGAAAAATGGCTGTTTTTCTCACCTCAATTTCAATATTTTTTTATTTCAGTTGTTATTTTCTGTAGGAAACCCTTGTGGGATCTACACAAATTACCAATTGCTGAATTCAGAATTTTGTTGACTTTTCAGAAATATTTAGGTTTCTGGGATCCAGCATTGGTTTCACACCCATTTCTGTCACTGACCGGAAGGAGGCTGAAAGCACTAAAATTGTAAAAATGAAGGATGTCCCAGTAAAATGTCAAAATTGTGTTGAAAAATTGGGTTTTCTGATTCAAGTCTGCCTGTTCCTGAAAGCTGGTGATTTTAGCACTGCAAACTCTTTGTTGATGCCATTTTCAGGGAAAAAACCACAAGCCTTTTTCTGCAGCCCTTTTTTCCCATTGTTTACAAAAAAGAAAAATGTCACTGTATTTTGGCTAATTTCTTGTTCTCCTTGAGGGGAATCCACAAAGTCTGGGTACCTCTGGAATCCCGAGGATGTTGGGGAAAAAAGGACACAAATTTGGTGTGGGTAGCTTATGTGGATAAAACGTTATGAGGGCCTAAGCGCGAACTGCCCCAAATAGCCAAAAAAAGGCTTGGCACCTGAGGGGGAAAAGGCCTGGCAGCGAAGGGGTTAACAGCAGTGCTTTGGAAACACAGCACAGAGCTGCTCAGGACAGCCCACAAAAGCAGCACACTTTCATATTTGTTGCCTTTATTTTGAGTATGCACTTACACATTTTTTTTTCTAGATTTGGACTATCAGTACAATTATCCCACGTTTTTTGTCATCATAAGTCTGTGTGAAATATGATTGCGGCATCCAATGATATAGCGTCACAAACTGAAAACGGGTCTCAAAGTACGTGTATTATCTGTCAAACGCGGATAGTGCGTTTGCAACACATCGCCTGCCTGTGTGAATGATTATGAGGAAGTTGAGCTGATCATAACAAATGGTACCCATGCCAACGTCGTTAAATGACTCGTGCCGTAAGAGCTCAGTATGGCAGCTCCTTTTGTCGGACTCCCATGAAATTCAAACAATGTAAGATAGTAGACACACCACTGAAAGGCGCCCGAGTAAAACAACTGATGTTTGCTACTAATATCCCAGCTTCTTCTCTTGATGAGGGTTGAAAGAGTCATGGCATATTTGAGATCATAATATTAGATCCCAAGTTAGCACTTTATCCAGCTTGACAGTACCAGAATCCTTTCTTCAGGTGGTCACACAGTTGCAAAAATTCCAAGAATGAAAAAGGGGCAACAGATATACCAGTACGAGGACCCAAACAAATCAAGGTCACACGCCATGCATACCATTTAACCAATAACACAAAATCCACAATGTTTTATTCCAGCTGCAGCATGTGATTATATAGCTAATTATGCAATAGTTACATTTTACCATTCAGTCACTCAGATAACAACATTGGATTTCATACTGCACTTATATTACCGCAAGTTTTAGTACTTTGTTAGGAGTGGTCAGAGGACCAAACACTGGTGATATTTAATTGAAAGCATATAGCACCTGATATCATGCTCGGTAACAAATGTAGCCACAAGAATTGCTGGAATCATGAAAATGTTGTCTCATTTCATTCTAGTGAGGTTATTAAGCAGCTACCATCTGCTTTTAGCAGCTTGCATTTTTATGTGGAATTTTAAAGTGTTTGGAAGTTCTTTAAATATGCTCATTTATCCCATGCTGATTTTCTGCATGCCGCTTTTTCATGTGATATTTCTGCAGTTGTGTTTTTTAAACACTGAGTTGTGGTACAATTGCAAGGCAATACAAGTATTGTTAAGTTATAAAAACGCTGTGTCATTGCAATTGATGTCTTGAATGGCTTTTCACAGTACCAAGTGATGCTGTAAAATAACGATTTTCAACAAATAGTCAAATAAGCCACTACTTGCCTGTAGAAGTTGGTCCTTTCTTCAGTGTCATTTACAGACTTTTAGCCTTCTTCCTCCTATTTTTTCTGACTTCATTTTTTCTGGCCTTAGAACTTAGAACACTGTGCACTTTATCACTGCTAACCAGTGCTAAAGTGTTTGTGCTCTATCTTTAAACATTGTAACATTAGCTTGTACCCAATTGGCACATTTAATTTGCCTATACGTTCAAAGAGAAGTACACTACATGTGCCCAGGGCCTGTAAAGGAAGTGCCACTTGTGGGCCTGCAGCACTGATTGTGCCTCCCATTTAAGTATACCTGTAACATGTCTCAGGACTGCCATTGCAGAGTCTGTATGTGCAGTTTTACGCTGCACATCACCCTGGCAAAGTAACCCTTTGCCAGCCCCAAACATTCCCTTTTAATACATGTCACACCTAAGGTAGGCCCTGAACAACACAGAGGGCAGGGTGCAGCGTATTTAAAAGGCAGGAAATGTATGTTTAAGTTTTACATGTCCTGGAAGTAATAAACTCCCAAAGTCGTTTTTCACTACAGCAAGGCCTATCTCTCCCATTAAGATTTCCTTATCACATTTTATAAGTGTAATTCATAATCTGGAAGAGATAGGTGTTTCAAATCTGGTTTCTCTGGAATCACAATTTGAATTCACAACTTATGGTGAAGTCAGATTTTAAACTACAATTCTATAAATGACACTTTAAGAAAGTTGGCATGTTCTTACTTTAGCCATTTGGTGCCTGCTGCCTGTCTTCGATCATTTGTCTGGAGTGGGTGACAGATGGGCTTTGTGCATTCCTCTAGACAGCCACGCACAATGGAAGCTTAGGTGAGACTTCATGGCTCTTGATAGGACATTCTGGTAGGGTGGGAATGAGGAGTTGGCCACCAGCTCACGTACACCAGAATAGGCTGTGTCCTGTCCCTACACCAAGGGCTACATAACCCCCTGTAGTGAGCCTGGAGTCAGGGCAGGAAGAGTGTACTTCAAAGGGATGTCTTTGAAGTCTCCTCCACTTAAAAGGCCAAAGTGTGTATACTTACTGGACCTGTGATACCACCAGCCCAGTACACGTCTGCACCTGTCACTACTCTGCCAGGAGGAAGGACTTATGTGCGGCTGAAGGACTGCCACTCTTCTGGATTTCGGCTTTGCTAGAGTTGTGCTTGCTGTGCTGTTCCCATGCCTGGCTGAGAAGGACTGGACCTGCATCACTCGAACCTAGAATGACTCCAAGGGCCAGCCGAATAGTGCCCTGATCCAAAGTCTTCGGGACATAAAAGACTTCCAATCAACCTACTTCTGCACCTGGACTCTGCCATCTGTTAGTCTACCCTGCCAAGTGGTGGCACACCAGTCCTGGACCCTTGGAAGTGAAAGCTAAGATTCTTGCTACAGCAGAATCAATGCATCACCTGTCATTCTGGTGCATCACCTCTGCTGTGTTGATCAGAACCAGTGGACTGCTCCTGTTGTGGGGATGAGAACCGGTGTATCGCTCCTGTTGTAGGGATCAGAACCGCCACCCGCTCCTTTTGCATGGATGGAAACCTGTGCATCACTACTGTTGCAGGAACAGACCCGCTTCATCGCCTCTGGAACCACCTTATCAAGGAACCGATGCATTGTGACCACCATGTGGGGAAAATCAATGCATTTCCTCAACTGTATAATGAAAACTCATCTCCTCCGCTGTGGGGATCGACATGGCACATTGTTTTTGCTGTATCCCACATGTTCAACATTGACACAACCAGTATTAGGGTACTTTTGTTCAGCGGGTCTCACTGGGTCCCTGTATCCAGGCCACACTCCAGTGTGGTCTGCCTGAACTTTAGACTTTGTCCCAGTCCGGCCCGACCAGATATCCCTGAAAGACGCTTTTTGCTTTTAAGTGCTATTTTACAGTTTTATCTTTGAAAATGTATAACTCAAGCTATACGTATCAGCACTACGTATCTGATTTTTGTCATTTTGGTCTTGTTTTATTTATTAAATTAAGTTATAATTTTATTGGTGCAGAATCTATTTGTATGGTGTTTTCACTGTCTTACTGTTTGAAGTGTGCACAAACACTTTACACATTGCCTCTAAGTTAAGCCTGACTGCTCTGTGACAAGCTACCAGAGGGTGAGCACAGGTTAATTTAAGGTTTTGCAACACTTACCCTGACTAGGATTGTGTTTGCTGCTTGACTAAGTGTTCCACCCCAGACAACCAACGCCCCGAAAGTCAAATTGGTGTGACTTTTCTATTTACACAGAAACTTTGCGATTGTAGAAAATAGCAGTATTATCATAGCAGCCTTAACTCTAGCTAATACCTTTCATTGCCATTTTTAGAGACAATTGCAGCTGGAACAGACTATGAACCTGATTCACAAAGGTAAACTTACAATTTTCTGTAAGTTGACTGTTGTCTGCTATTCGCCAAGTGATTTATGAGTAGTCTCTTTATGAGTGAAGAGTCTCTGCACATAAAAATATAGGACTGCCTTATCTTTTCTATGCTTGAGGCTCTGCACTCGTAAAGATACTACTCATAAATCCCTTTGTGAATAGCAAACAATTGTAAACCTACAGATAAGTGTACGTTTACTTTTGTATATCAGGCCCTCTCTGTTTACATCTGAGTATGTGACAGGTAAGAGTGAGCACTAGCACTAAGAGGGAAAGGAGTCCATCGCTGGGCACCACCATCGTGGACCTTATATTGACCCTCTAATGCACTGAAGTATCTGGCCCAAGCAAGGAGGCTGGAGACAGCTGTGTAATCTCTACACAATGATGGTAACAGTAAAGCCATTTATGGTGCTTGGCAAGAAAGCCAAATCCAAGATGGTCACCAGTACCATTGTTTAAACACAGTGATCCACAATACTGCATAACCTAGTAAGGATCAGAGACTGCCCTGACATGTTACATGAACAAACAAATCACCCAGCTATTCTCCCCATGTAATCATCTGCTCTGGAGTGATAAAAGTCTCTTAGAGTAGATAACTAATACACAATGCTCTGTTTCTTAAGATACCCCCTGATTTACTGACTTACTGTACTACCAGCAATGCAGTTATAAGCCTCACCTCTGCTTCAGCCTGTACTGCCTTCAGTGACCTTGCAGCAAGATGTGGTGCTGTGTGCATTGTGATATAACAAGGCTCAATTCATCTCAGGACAACCAGCAAATATAATGGCCCACCCTGCTGTAAACACGAAAAGGTATATAGATAAAATAAAATAAAATAAAAGGTTGCAGCAGGAGGTGGGCATCATGAAGACCACACATGGTCTTAGTGCCTGCCAGCAATACATCAGTCTATGGAGTGTTTTGTGTACTGTATGTGACAAGCATTCTGTAAGACACTGCGCAAACTATTCACAACCTTGGGTCTGGGAAGTCCACAGCATGCTTAGGAGGAATGAACGGGGAAATGCATGATCATAGATTCATAGCAATGGCATATAAATGACCCTGCCAGAAGGCTGCCTGTTGAGCTGTAGAAATGGACCTTGGTGGACATGCACATGCTGATTTGAGGTGCGGCCAGAGAATCCCCTGTGTCACGCTGTTGGCTGATAACCTGGCCCTACACATGCTGTTGCTGGAGCCTGGATTCTGGGGCAGAAAGGGTTCCTTTTGACAATGGCAGAATACTGACACCTGCTTCTCACATATACAGCTGTCACTGCAGCAGGGACCTGTGGATTGATGTTATTGTCTGCATCTTCACCAGTACTGCTCTGTGTTGAAGTGGCTGAGATGTAACTGACACAAGCACCTCAGCTTCTGATGACTGCCACCAGTTGCGAAGCCCAGCGTGCACTGCCGCAGTGCACCCCTGTTCAGGAGCTTTGCCAGGCCACTAGGGTATTTTGCTGCTATTCATTAGGGGAAGGTGCTGGCTCCTGGGTAGAACTGGCATATCCAAACCAGCAGCACCAGACTCATCCTCCAGCACAGCCAAGATTGTGTAATTTGTATTGTCATTGAATACCTGAGTTCTATAGAGGGCTGTTTTAGGTCAGGGTTGTACCAATACTATCTGGGTTCACCTAGTGTGGGGAATCAGCACCCTGACTGACATTTGAGGAGGGTAGTCCAGGTCCTTGTATGCTGTGGTCTCCCATGCCTTTTGAGTTGAGTGCTTTATTATACTATACAGCATGCCTCAAGACTAACATAATATTGTGAACTCAGCTGAGCCAAGACGAATATTGGATGTCTCAGGATTTCAAAGCTCTGAGGCTTTGTTCCTTGGGCTATAGCTCATTTTCCATCACCCATAATTTGGTCAAATATGAGCTCATTCTGAAAGTATTTAAGGCCATGTTTTACAGAGAACATAGTTATACATTTGTTCATTTTAATTATTTAGCTATCAAATAAGTCACATCCAAACTTGCACATGCATTTTAGAAGATTCTGGTCATCTGGTTTTTATTTGGCTTCTTGGGTTCATAGTTTGGATGATTCTACTGCAAGGATAATACTTCTTTTCCCAAGTTGCAAAGTGCAAAAAATGTTTTAGGTTGTGCTAGAAGCACCAAAGGACCCCAGACACAAAATCTTCAATACACTTCTGGACCTGTGGATAGTCTGTCAGGAAGAAGGACTGCTGTGCCTCTAAAAGGACTGCCAATCTGCTGGAATTCTGCTCTGAAGGACTGCAGCTATGCTGTGCTGACCTGCTG
Source organism: Pleurodeles waltl (assembly GCF_031143425.1). Classification (NCBI taxonomy): domain Eukaryota; kingdom Metazoa; phylum Chordata; class Amphibia; order Caudata; family Salamandridae; genus Pleurodeles; species Pleurodeles waltl. The sequence goes on along the minus strand of NC_090439.1, from coordinate 946,910,219 downwards.
CCCTCTTGCCTTGGTGAGAAGGACTGGACCTACATTTGTTGAACCTAGGTCCCAGCCAACTAGCAGTCGCTAGTTGGCTGGCCTCCTGACTAGAACCTCAAGGACAGAAGGTCCCATCAACCTTGAGCCCAGCACCTGGACTCTGCTCTACCCTGCAGAGTGGTAGCACCCCAGTCCTAGACCCTTGAAAGTGGGCCTGAAAGTGCTCCGCCAGCCCATCTGTGGGTCCAGCAGAATTGACGCATCTCCTTTGCTGCAAGGCACAGCCTCAAGCATAACTAATGCATTGTCTTTGTTGTGTGGCCCTTTCTGATGCAAGGACTTTGCATCATAGCCTGCAGCTCCATTGGAACCACCCCTGCATGGCGCATCTCCAACGCAGGCCTTCACATCCCTGGTCTCTTATTCATGGGATCCTCAAAGACAATGCAGGACCTCAAATCACCCTGCAACTCCTTTGAACTGAAGCATCTCTTTGGCTGCATGATGCATCATTGATGCCAGACTTCACATTGCAAGTCCTTATGAACGGGATCCTTGACAATGCTGCAGGATCTCCCACCAAAGCTTTACATCTCCCCAGGACTGATGCATCACTTCAGCTGTGCAACACATCCTCAACGTGAGACTCCACAACTAGGATTGAAAGTATTCTGTTTAGCGGGCCCAACGTGGTCCCTGTTGCTGGCCCTAGGGACACTTTAGTCAATTTGAGTTTGTCACTTTGACCTGGTCTCGCAGGACCCGATATCCATAATTAGCACTTTGTGCTTTTTGGCGCTATTTGCTTCACTGGAATCTTTAAAATTGATATCACTGTGTGCCTGGCCGGCTATCGGAAAAACCAACCCAGCAGTCCCTCAGGGCCGTCTTTGTGGCTGGCGAGAATAACCCGGATAGAGAAATCCTCAGATTGAATCAGGATCTCGAGATGGAGGAAGGCAGGGCCTTAAAAGAGGAAGGAGAGGAGGTGTCAGGGTGGTGGCGGCTTCCCAGGACAGATGGAACAGACAGCGAGAAAGGAAAGGAGAAGACGCAGGACCTGAGGGGACAACAGGACCAGCTGAGCAACAGCGGACCGGAGAAACAACAGAGTGACCAGGAGGCGATTAATTTTCCTTGCAATTGATTGTGTTTCTAAAACTGAGTTTTAAAACATGTTCAGGGACTTTGTTTGGTTTAGTTTGATTTACATTAAGAACTAAGGGGACAGGCGATCAAAAGGCAAGATAAGAAGAAAAAAAATGAGAAAGAACAGTAATTTGTTTGGTTTTTCTGTGTTTATTATTATTCTAAAACAGCCTGAAAATGTAAAGGAAACATAAAACATGGAAACAGTACAGAAAAGGGAAAGATGGCAGGAACAGAAAACCCAGGAGAACAGAAAAGGAAAGAGAAAACAAAGATAGAAAAAGAAACCTAGGCGGATAAGAGGAAAGAAAAGGAAAACAAAGATAGAGAAGAGACTGAGACAGATAAAAGAAGAAGAAGGAAAAGAGAATGAAAGAAAGCAGTGTCCATACGTACCTGTTTTTACCAACACTCTCCTATTTTGTTTCTTTCTCTCCTGATGCGCCTCCCCTGCGAAAAGGAGAATGAATAGGATAAAGAACCCATGAGGAAACAGACAAGAAAGACAACAGAAGAACATTCCAAAGAGCAGGAAGAAAAACTATAGAATCGAAATTTGACAGACAACAAAAAGAGTCAATAAACTCCTATATAAAATATCAATTACTGCCTTTGCATCTCTATTACTGTGCGCCTGGGACACACTGGTTCTGCTGATTGGAATTTTGTCATTTTAATCTCAAATAACTTATTACATTTTACTTTACATCTATACATTGTTGTGGGATTTTTCTTGTGTATGTATCCTTTTATTAATGTTTGAATTGCTGCATCAATACTTTTCATGTTGCCTCTAAGTTAAGCCTTACTGCTTTTTGCCAAGCTACCAGAGGGATAAGCACAGGTTAATTTGGTGTTTGCTTGTGCCTCTCCCTGACAAGGATTGTGGTTGCTGTTTCACCCCTTAAGCCAAGAATCCCATTTCTTACAGGGCAGCTAGCAGGTTGTGCTGCTGTAGATAAAAGGAATTGGTCTCCAATTTTTCCCATATGATCCAAAGAAGCCAGAATAATTTCTGCAGTATCACCTTCATATGTTCCAACAATGCCAGTCCCATGTTTTCTCAAGAACATTTGGAGAAATATAGGCTGGGCTTGCAGCAGTGCTGTACATAATATAGCAGATGTATTTAAAGAGAACACATTGACACTCTAGTGTATGTCTTGGCACTATTGGCAGATCTCATATGTTTATTATTATCTGACTCATGTTCACTCATTGTATTAACCTCAGAAGCATGAACAGTTGAGTGGACCCACTGGAAATCTACCATCAACCAGCGGTTCCAGGATGGTCAATATAGCAATGGGCTACTTGTAGGTAAGCCACCACACTAATCATTACACAGACAACACACCAAACTTGTGAGACAAACAATGCCTACACCATATTAAACACAGATGGATGGGGGAACACAGATGTTCAGATAACAACACATATTTCACATGACACACTACACCACATTCAATTCACATCACACACACATACACCCATATGTACAAGTTCCTGCACCACCTTACTGACACACTACTTGAAGGACAGGTGGAGATATGCTCCCTTTGCATACAAAAGTTGGGCCAAAACCACTGCTAGTGTCCACAGGTTGACAACAAAATACAGATCCCTCACACATAACAACTAGCAAGGAATAGCTCAGTTATGTGAATTGCATTGCCCATGCCAGCGTAAAGCAATTCACATGTAGGCGCTGCCCCACACTTATCGAGGTATAGAAACCTCAGGAAGCACCTGCATCAAATGCTGTCTGAGTGTTGCCATCATCATTTACATATCACCAAAACATAACAGACATACCCATTGTGTTCACCTTTCTCTTGTCTGATGCATAGTGCAGCACACATAGAAATACCACATCTGAAAGATCTTGCGTAGGAATGGACAACTCAAAGTTCACCAACAATAATACCTGGTAATCCCACATCTCCCTACCATGATAAAAAGGTAACAACAGTGGGCTGTGGCAGCTGGACTCCTGGCAATGTACTGGGAGAGGTCAGAAATGCATGTGAATGAGGAGACATGGAACTTAGCAGGATTGGTCCCGTGATGCTGGGCATTGCAGAAAACCACATTGTGCCCTGTCCTGTCACACAGGTGTCTGAAAACTCTTGCATATATCACAAAACATACCATACAACTGTGCCACACTGAGCATATAAACCTCATGTACATACATATGCCGGACAGCTATTGGCAACAACACTTTGTGCGAGGGAGGTATTTCAAGGGCAAAGGCGTGGGATCTACATTAGGGGTGTGCAGCAGCTTTGCTCTGCTAATGAAGCTAATGGAGTTTCGGGAACTCCACATTCTAAAACTTCACTATCGCCGCCAGTGGAGCAAAGCAGAGCTCACCTGGTGCAGTCCAGGTATAGGCTGCACAGCGCAAGCGCAGACAGTCTGCGCTTGCGCTGTGCAGCACATAACTGGGCTGCAACACACCAGAGCCCGAGAGCAGAGACCAGAGGGAGGCGATACAACAACAAGGAGAGGAGGACCCCCTGGAAGACCTAGGTAAGTTCTAATTTCTTTCTTGGTTTTTGTCTTCGTTTGTGCACACTGGTGCAAATAAAAGGACTGAAACAGTCACGCCAGGGCTGTAGGCAGTGAAAGCTGCAGTTTCAGGCCTCTTGTGCACCGGCCTGTCCTGTGTGCATGCATACGGGGCAGGCCGGTGCACAATAGGCCTGCCAACTTTTGTTGCCTATGGCCCTGGCCTGAACTCAGGCCAGGATCGTGGGCAGCAAAAAAAAACTGCAGTTTCAGGCCTCTTGTGCACCGGCCTGTCCCATGAGCACTACACACAGGACAGGACAGTGCACAAGAGGCCTGAAATGACAGCTTTCACTGCCTACGGTCCGCCTGAATGCACATGATCTCGGAAGCTCTAAGCAGTGTTGGGACTGGCTAACCAGGCCTGATCCTGCTTAGCGCTTCTGAGATTGGGTGCATTCAGGACTCTGCAGGCCACAGAACTCTGCCTTCATGGAAGTCCACTGAATTTTTATTCAACTCCACAGAATTTCACGGAGTCCGACTCCATGAACTAAATCGAGGCCTAAACCACATGCAGCACACAGGGCCTAGCACCTGTTTCATGGCACACAACACACAAAATAGCTACAAATTCCCAGAACATCAGTCTGCTGCAGGTTCTAAAGTGAAGGGACTAAGGGCCACATGTCAGGAAAGTGGTGCAGCATCTACAGCAGTGCCACTGTAATTGTACCCTTTTGCAGTCCCCTACCGCCACATTGTGGGCGCTGTATAAAATATACAGTGCACCATGGCACAGAGAAGGTGCAATAGTGTTGGGATAATGGACGCCATTGATGGACTCTGCAGGAGTAGTTACAGCATTTCTGACCAAATCCTGCACAGTACTTAGGGGCCCATTTAAATCAATGGTGTTCCCCCAGCTCTGTGCAGGTGTGAAAAGTATCTGCTACAAATGATACATTGGAACCTTGGAGATTCCTCTGCACCATTTTTTCCAGTCCTCCTAATCTTGTGTACATGATGACTGTCACAGGCATAATCTGCCACAAAGGGTCACTAAGGCCCTTATTATGACATTGGCGGTAAATGCCAGTTACCGCCGTGGTGATGGCCGTCAACATACCACCGCAGTGGCGAATATCCGTTTGCTATATTATGACACATACACACCAAACTGACAGAATACTGCCACATACACAAATCCACCAGCCCAAAGTTCAGTGCTAAAGTGGCAGTACGAACACCCATACCGTTACGCCAACAAGACAACACTCACCACATTATGGCCCATAAATCACCACAGCGGACATTCAATGGAGGTAAACCATTGGCGGTAGACACTGGTGCGCTCAGAATGGCCACTCAAATCCAAAACAACACAACATTGGTCAATACCAGAAACACACACCTGACACTCATACACACACCACACCCACACACCAACAGAACTATAAAACAACCACCCACAGTACACACCACCCTTTACGAATACCAAAAAGCACCACAAGAATAACACGAGGATGACTGAGACAACTACACACACACACCACAAACACCCATCCATCTTTCACCCACCCCACATCCCACACCCCACCACAACACTTAACACCCTCTACACAGCACACACCACACAACACCCATGTCCCCACTAAGGTACCCCTGTTTCACTGATGAGGATTTGCAGGTCATGGTCGAGGAAATAGTCTGGGTAGAGCCACAGCTGTTTGGAGCACAGGCACAGCAAATATCCATTGCCAGGAAGATGGAGCTATGGCGGAGAATGGTGGACAGGGTGAACACCTTGGGACAGCATCCAAGAACAAGGGACGATATCAGGAAGAGGTGGAACATCCTATGGGGAAGGTACGTTCCGTGGCAGCAAGGCACCAGCTCGTCACCCAGAGGACTGGTGGTGGAACCCCATCTCCTCTTCCCCCCAGCTCACAGCATGGGAGGAGCAAGTCTTGGCAATACTGCATCCTTAGGGACTCATTGGAGTTGCCGGACAACTGGGCTGGGCAATGGTGAGTCAATATTTGCTACTTATCACCCCCCATACCTGCATGCATCTAACCCCCTCACCCTCAGTCCCATCACTCCACTCCATCCCACACACTGCACCTACACATCTGACTAACCCCAATGCCAAGCCCTGCATGCTATACCAATGCATGGACAGCTCTCCCAGCCCTGCATGGACACCCATCACCAAAGCATGCTCAGCATGGAGAACTAACAATCCCACAATACATCACCATACACAAACAAAGTTGACAGGGCAACAACAACGAGGGGAAACAAGGGATGCACAATATGTCACAGACATGAAGTATAATACCTCACTTACATCCCCACAGGTGCCCCAGCCAATCTCAGCAGTGAGGAGGTGCCACGACTAACCAGTCCCCAAACAGAAGATGCCCCCAGTGATAACAGTAACTCTGGACTTCAGGATCTGGTTGAACTACCTGGCCCATCAGAGACCACTGGTCAATCTGCCACCAAAGCCCACTCACAGTTCACCAGAGAGCCTCCCCCATCAGTATCCAACATTACAGCACCCACCCAACATCCCCACACCTCTGTCCCCAGGACACATCAATTAGCAGTGTGCCCACCTGTACAGGGACCCCAGTCAACACCTCACCCCCAAGACAATCAGGGAGCTGGGGTCAGTGGCAGTGGGCACACCATTCAGGGGACATAGGCACATGGGAACAGGGACACTAGGAGGACCGCTGTGCGCCGGGGAGGACAGGCCCAGGGAACCAACTCTCCAGGTGGCCATCACTAAAGTCCTGGGGGCTTACCAACAATCCCAGGACAAGATGGGCCAGATCCTTACTAACATTCAGGAGGACCAGCAGCTGCAGAAGGTACACCATCAGGAGGTCAGGGAGGATTTGCAGGCCCTCAACACCACCATGGTCTCCATAGCAGGGGTGGTGGCAGATATGGCCAACATCATGAGGGAATGAACAGCACACCAGCGAGCCCCTACCACTAGCCAGTCTTCTGACCAGCCCACCTCTTCCACTGCAGCTAGTGTGAAGGAGGCCGTGCCATAGGACCCACAAGCCAACAGCACCCCTCCTCCTGCTGGAGGTGAACCACCCCGCAAATGTTCCCTGTGACCCAGACAGAAGCCAGAGACACCTGCCAAGACCAAGACCACCGCCAGAAAATTAGAGCCTCCTGAATGTCTCCCTTGTGTTCCACTTTGTCACCTTGTCCACTTTGAACTGCCATTGCTCCCCTTCCTATGGCCCCTTGAACACTGGACCTGGTCTACAAAAAAGACTGTAACAATACCCTGGACTTTCCTCAACCATCACCCAATTCAATTGCACTTTTCCATCAATAATTTGCACTGCAATAAACACCCTTGAAAACAAACTAAGTGAAAGTGTTTTATGTGATGAAAATGTACGTACATGGAAACAGTCACATCATGTGCAAATGGTCTGAACACTGTGATAGCATACATTTTATGACCTGTATCTGTCTGTAGCCATCACATCAGTACACTGTTGTCACATCACCAATATCTGCAAAATGAGAATCCATAGGGGACAGTAAGTAGAGATGCAAAGGAAGTGAATGCCATCCTGCTACAGCCACACAGAAAACATAATTAATCAGAGGAATGGTCAGTTCCACAGTCTCACCTGTGTGTCATTGGAAGTATTGATGTATAACTGATATTCTGTTCACATCCTTATCCTCTATCACCTCATCCTCACTATCCTCACGGTCGACTGCTGCCACAGAGGCATTTCCAGTCTCCTCCTCCTGCAGATAAGGCACATGTCATCTGAGGACCAGGTTGTGCAACATGCAGCATGTCACTACTATCTTGCAGACCTTCTCTGGTGAGTAGCACAGGGATCCACCTGTCAGATGGAGGCATCTGAACCTGGCCTTCAGGAGCCCGAAGGTCCTTTCAATAATTCTCCTGGTTCACCCATGTGCATCATTATAACGATTCTCAGCCCCTGTCCTGGCATTCCTCACAGTGGTCAGGAGCCACAATAGGTTTGGGTAGCCAGCATCACCTGCAAATATTGAGGGACAAACATTAGCCTTACACAATGGTATAGGGTCAGCACCAGAAGGCATACACTGACACTGGGTGAGGAGTGAGGCTCATGAATTAGCCACACCCTGTGCCTCTGTTGTTTTGCCATCACATTTGGGATGCTGCTATTCCTCAGGACTAAGGTGTCATGCACCAACCCAGGATACTTGGCAGTGATGTTGAAGATGTACCTGTCAGCCAGGCACACCATTTGCACATTGAGTGAGTGTAAACTCTTCAGATTCCTGAAAGCTTGTTAATTTTTGCGGGGGGAGACAAACACACCATGTGTACCGTAGATCGCCTCAATAATGTTGGGTATACGTCCCATTGCATTGAATCCAGCCTTCACACTGACCAAATCTTCCACCTGGGGGAAAGCAATTAGCTGCACATGTGTTTCACCAGGGCAGACAAAACCCTTGCCAACACGATACAGATCACTGGTTGTGACATTGCTGCTGCCAAACCCACTGTCACTTGGAAAGAGCCAGTTGCCAGGAAATGGAGCACAGATACAACCCGCACAAGAGGGGGGATCCAAGAGGGATGACGAATAGCAGATATCAGATCAGGCTCCAATTGAGCACACAGCTCTGTGATTGTGGCCCTGTCCAGTCTATAGGTGAGTATTATGTGCCTGTCTTCCAGTGTAGCAAAGTCCACAAGGAGTCTGTACACGGGGTGTTGCCTCCTCCTCCGATAACTCCACAGTGGCAGGAATCTAAGGGACACAAGAGTGAGTAGGCTGTCACAATTTGAACAATGGAACCACCACCTCAGTGTACATAGAGCAGTAACGTGATGGGACTAAGGCGTCATGCACCAACCCAGGATACTTGGCAGTAATGTGAAAGATGTACCTGTCAGCCAGGCACACCATTTGCACATTGAGTGATTTTAAACTCTTCTGATTCCTGAAAGCTTGTTCATTTTTGCGGGGGTGGGACAAACACACCATGTGTACCGTCGATCGCCTCAATAATGTTGGGTATATGTCCCATTGCATAGAATCCAGCCTTCACACTGACCAAATCTTCCACCTGGGGGAAAGCAATTAGCTGCACATGTGTTTCACCAGGGGAGACAAAACCCTTGCCAACACGATACAGAACACTGGCTGTGACATTGCTGCTGCCAAGCCCACTGTCACTTGGAAAGAGCCAGTTGCCAGGAAATGGAGCACAGACACAACCTGCACAAGAGGGGGGATCCTAGAGGGATGACGAATAGCAGATATCATATCAGGCTCCAATTGAGCACACAGCTCTGTGATTGTGGCCCTGTCCAGTCTATAGGTGAGTATTATGTGCCTGTATTCCAGTGTTGCCAAGTCCACAAGGGGTCTGTACACGGGGTGTTGCCTCATCCTCCGATAACGCCACAGTGGCAGGAATCTAAGGGACACAAGAGTGAGTAGGCTGTCACAATTTGAACAATGGAACTACCACCTCAGTGTACATAGAGCAGTAATGTGATGGGACTATGGTAATGGCAATATATGTGCAAATTATAGATATGACGCAGTTCTCGATTATCTGAATATAGTCCTGCACCATAAAATGACAACTACCTGTCCTGTATGTAGGGACAGGTAGAAGTGAGCTAACTCAGCAGGCATTGTGTGTCATGGCAGAAGGTGGTCTTGCACCGCCAAGCTATTCCTCATTGTATAACATGGGGCTCTAAGGAGTACAGTGGCCAATGGGGATCACCAGCGGCGGTGACAGTGTACACCACCTTGTATGTGACTGCCATTTTCGGCCTATAACCTCAATTCTTTCCTGACTTTCCACAGGATAACACCTATACTGTGTGTGCTGCTGTGACCGGTGCCTGGATCCTGCCATGTCCCATGTGATCAGGGAAAGAGCCCCTGCCTTCACTTCGGAGGAGTTGGAGCACTTGGTGGATCGGCTGCTTTATGGGCCTCCAGACCAACAGGTGGGCACACCTTGGGCACAAGGCATGTGACAAGGTTGCATGGAGATGTGTGTGCAAGCATCGTGTCATTTGGTGTCGTCGTATGTCTGGTGGTGGTGTACATGATGGGCGCTGGGTGATGTGTGTGCCAATGGGGATGGAAGGGGATTTTTGAGCCATGTGTGACAGGCTGGATTGTCCGGTTAATGGTGTCCTCCTGTCTGTGTTTCCTCTCTAGGTCAGCTCCCATCAGAAGAAGGGATTGTGGTGTGCCATCGCCAAGGACATGCAGACCCTGGGGGTCTACAGCAGGTGAAGCACCCACTATAGGAAGATGTAGGAGGACCTGAGATGCTGGGCCCAGAAGACCACAGAGGCCCAGCTGGGTATGGCCTCCCAACAAGGGCAGGGTGCCCATCAGAACCTGATCCCCCTGATGGCCTGCATACTGGCGGTGGCCTACCCAGAGCTGGATAGATGCTTGAGGGCATTGCAGCAGCCACAAGGGGATGAGTACAGTGTGCGTTACAACTATAGTTGGTAGGTGGCATGGGAACCTGATGGTGGGTGTCAGTTAGTGGCTGCTCCATAAGTCCAGCTCAGAGAACGCAGCATGATCCAGCTCAAGGGTAATGGTTGAATTGCTAAATCTGGTAGGGTAGCTAGATTGCATTCCTTCGGGCATAGTGACTCCCAGGAGTTGGCGGTATTTTGCTCACGTCTTGCTGTGGTACCTGGCAAATGTATTGCCCTTGCGATGCATGGTGCTCAATCCGGATACCAATGTGTGGCAGTAATGTGTATGTCATCTATGGCGTTGGTGCTGTAATTGACCCAGTGCTCCCCTTCTCTCTCTCTCCCCCTTTTTTCTTCTGTCATCCTGTACATGTGTGCATTAGCATCATCTGGCGGAGGAGGAGGGGCACTGGCGACATAGAGAGCTGCATCCCACAGAGATCACCGATGGTGAGGGGACAGTGGGACGGAGGGCGAGGGGAGCAACACAGCAGAGACAGGAGGTGACAACCCTGACTCTCATATCTCTTCCGATGGAAGTTTCCTGCACTGCCCTCCCAGTAGCTCCTCACTGAGTTGCCCCCTCACCCAGGAGGGTGGGCATTTCCTTCACCTCAGGCACCTCAGCCCTGCTGCCCTGAGTGAGGAGGCTATTGACCTCCTGAGATCCATCTCTGTAGGGCAGTCAACCATTGTGAATGCCATCCAGGGGTTGGCATCCCAGATACAGCAATGCAATGCATTCCTGGAGGGCATTCACTGTGTATTGGCAGCCCAACAAAGATTGTTCCAGGCTCTGACCTCCTCTCTGATGGCAGCCATTGTCCCTGTTCCTACCATCCCCCCTCCAACTACCACTTCCCAGTCCCAATCTCCTCAACCCTAACCCATCCCATTCACACATAAAGACAAGTATGCACACTAAACATCACACAAGAGTGGCACAGACAAACACAGGCAGCACACTTCAGGGCACAAGCACTCACACAAACAACAGACAGTTGCACACACAACAACATCCACTGACTGCCTCCACTGTCTCCCCCTCCTCCTCCTCCTCTCTCACTGTCACATCCGAACTCACACATGCATGCACTGTATCATTAGCCACCACCACCATCACCACACCAAGCAGCACACACATCTCACTTGCAGATACCTCCACAACATCCATCCATGCGACCCCTGTGTCCTCTCTCACCCTGTCTGCCCCCAAGAGACACAAACGTATGCACTCAGACACCCAACAGCCATCCACCTCACATCAGCACACTGCCCATGCTCTCCCCTTCTACCCCTGTCCTGCCCGTAATAGCAGGGTAACAATGACCCATCCCAGCACCTCAGCCAAACAGTCCACGGGGACAGTAGAGGCACCTCCAAGTCATGGGGGCAGGAAAGGAAAGGATCCCACTCCACCACCCAAGAGAGGGAAGCATCCCACTCCACCACCCAAGAGAGGGAAGGATCCCACTACACCACTCAGGAAAGGGAATGTTCCCACTCCACCAACTAAGAGAGGCAAGAGGCAACCTCCAACAGCAGTGGCAAGGAGCCCTCACCTCCAGCTAGGACACAGCATCCATCACTACCAGCTGGAAAACAGTAGCTCTCACCTCCAGTCGGGACACAGCAGCCCTCACCTCCAGCTGGAAAACAGCAGCCCTTGCCTCCATTTAGGACACAGCAGCCCTCACCTCCAGTTGGGACACAGCAGCTCTCACCTCCAGCCTCCAGCTGGAAAACAGCAGCCCTCACCACCAGCAGAGGTGATGTAGGCCACCCTTCAGGGACTGTTGTACACTGAGCCCCCTTCAGAACCACAGGCAAGTCCCCCAACTCAGGGACTGTGACCTTTCACTCCCCAGCTAATTGTAATGGGCATGGAGCCCCCTCCAGAACCAGTGGGCAAGTCCCCACTTCAGCTGAGGTGCCCCCACCCTCCTTCCCCCTGAGGTGCCTGGCCATTCCCAACATGATGACCCTGCACAGTGTAGTGCGGATCACGTCAAGGAACGAGTTGGGCCTTAAATTGTGCCCTGTGGCCATGTGGGGCTTTTGTACTTTAGACTGGCCATTGGCCCTTTCGGAAAAGTGAATCAAGTATTGTTTGTCATATGGATAATATGGTGGCTGTTGGCATACAATTACAATATCAGTACTGCCTAACTGTTGTCCTTGCATTATTATGACGTGTGTCCTATGACATTGTTTTTCATCGGCAGCTGGTTGTGTGTATGGTGTGTGTGTGAATGGTGTGTGTTGTGCGAGTGTGTGCCACTCTCCTTTTCCTCCCTCCCTCCCTTGGGTGCTTAGTGGCTGTACTCACTTTCATCGTCTTCGTCCTCGTTGCTGTTCCAGGTGGAGCATGGCGTAGAAGAGCATTGGGAAGAATTGGAGCCTGGCTGTAGGTGGCTACCACCGTGGTCAGTGGTGTTAACACCCTAGCGGTTGGTGTGGTACATTGGCTGTCTATGGGAGTTATCACTGCCATGGTCATAATTTGGCGGTAAATACCACCAGCCTGTTGATGGTATTACTGCCACTTTAAGAGTCACCACCAATGTCATAATGACCACCTAAGTGTCTCACTGCATGCGTAGTGCCACATGCAAACATAGCTGTGTTGCTTTACTCTTCAGAATATCAAAACTATGCACTTCAGGATATTTTAAGGCACAATGTAAAGCAATCACTCTCAGACACCTTAGTGGGTAAAATAATCAAGTTTATTTAAGGGGCAAGTTCTCATATGACAAAACTAACCACACTAATATATATATATATACATATATATCAAGAGAATAACATGAGAATAATGGTGAGAATATAAGCACTCTGTGAATAACTGCAAGAGTCAGTGCATATAATACACGCACACACAATATACTTCAATGCTCAATAGCATGAAAATGACTGCAAGAATAAGTGCATATTACGCACGCACACACAATATACTTCAATGCTCAATAGCATGAAAATGACTGCAAGAATAAGTGCATATTACGCACGCACACACAATATACTTAATAAATTGAAAAGCTTCACCGAAAAGAGCGTCTGCATCCCTCCGCCGTACACAAAGCCGGGGAACCCAAATCGGCTGGCACAGGGAGCCTCTTTCGGGAAAATCAGTCCTCCTGGCGTTGCGTCCAACCCAGAAGAGAGTTCCTAAACCAGTCCATCCAGGCTCCTGACCTTTATAGTATTTACTAACGCCCAGGAGTCTTTTCTAGAAAAAGACCCCCTCCTTTACAAATTGTGCAATCGGCAGTACCTTGTTCACCCTTCGAGATGTCTCCTCAGAACGGGCCAAGTTCCCAGGAGAGTGCTCCAAGGTGAAGTTTGCATTCCTCCTTGAGTACAGGCGCATCCCCCTGTTGTTCTAACTGATAGCTCGTGGAATGTAAATAGCGCCCTTCGTATCAGGCAGATGGAGCAAAGTTGAGCAGAAAAACACCCCACCCTGTAGCTTGCCGAAGCTTGTGGAAAAACACAGAACAGTGCCCTACGCACAGAACCAGACTCGACAAAATGGAGTCGTGAACCAAAATGGAAGCGAAGGCCAATGGAAACAGAGGCCAATGGACCACACCCTGCACCACTGTTTACCTTGCACGTAGTGCTGCTACATGCACATAGTGCATGTAGCAATACAATAGCGCCCTAGGTTTGGCCTTCCAGGGCTACTATAGCGTCAATCTAAATGACGATAAAGTGATGTAAGGAGGTACAAAGTCCCACTAACATTCGGACGCAGCCTCAAATATGGAAAACACAACACATATTAATTAATAATCACAAGGTCCATGAGGCACAACCCATGATAGGAACGTGCACCACCACACACCAATGCAACCATTTATCTAAACAGGAACACACAAAATACAGATGCAAGTTTGAGTCACCACTCCACTTAAAACTAATGTGTGCCATGGCACATAAGAAATAACAAATATGTTCTCACATTCCCTTGCAGGAGACCAAGGTTACGACATCCAGCCATGGGTCATGAGCCCTTTTGGTAACCCCTCTACAGAGGCTGTGTGGACATACAAAGAAGGCCACATTTCTACTCCTAATATCAAGGTTTAGGTGGCTTTGATAGGAGGAAGCCTGTTATATGCACCATCCCTTGTCTTCAAGATCATCTTTGTGTGTGCCATATTACATAACAATTGTATATGCACCAATGTCCCCAGCATGAACTGTTAGATGTTTCCAAATAGGAGGACGATGACAATGGTGCACTACAGGAGGAGGGGAACAACAAAACACTGCTGCTGGAGTATGCAGGAGACAACAAATTATACTGAACTTCTCCACGTAGATACTGTACACCAAGATTCACCATGTAAATATCACCATTAAATCACTTTAAACCAGAATGTTCATGGCGTACTCATTATCACCATTATATACCCTTTGTAAGTTGCCTTTATTTCAGAGAGTGTGACAACACCACAGCAGTTGTGAATAATGTTGGAACATAGGTCCATATTTAAGAGGGTCTAGTGCCTCCATGCACAACATTAGCGTCACATTTCTCACAATCATGTGGCCCTCCAATGCCTAGATCCACGCACCAGAAATACAAAGTGGAAGAATGCATGCATATTACACCACTTTCTGCCCCTTGCACCACATCATGCCTGTGCCAGGCAAAATGTATGCAAAGGGGGTGTACACACAGTAGGGGGGGTGCCAAAATGAGGTAGTTTAAACTAAGGGACTAAACTGCATCACATCTCTTGTGAGTACCTGTAACGTCTGCACTGAGCAGGCGTGAAAAGGGGTACACTTCTGGTATCAATGGGCCACTATGTACTGGTTAGGGTTAGCGACGAAAAAGTGCCCCCCCCTGCATAGTATATCAATAGCTTGAAATACCTTGATCACTATTGGCCCCAACCCTGCAGCATGGTGTGTTGTCTCTCAAATACAGCACACACATGATGGTGATGGTGTGCGTTAAAGGCCACGAGACAAGTGAGTCAGCAATGGGTGCTGCTCCACTTTTCTCACATATGCCCCATAACCATGATTGATTAACAAATTGGGAGAATACACTACCACATGAATGTGTGGGTGAAATGTAGGCATAGTCTGTAGCACTTACAATTTATATCACACAAGTGTGTTGGAATGACATATGCCTGCAGCAAATCTGGAAATGCATGTGAAGACTGCTGTACCACTGTATGGCCTGGGTAAAAAAGGGGTAGCAATTATCTACAGTGGCTGGATTGCGGCTGTGAGGTTACCAAGCAAAGTCTGTATGACATTATCACATGTGACATCTGTAAACATACCTCTCAATGACACTCGCATGTCTGATCAAGAGAGTGAAATAAAGGGCCCAAAACACATAAATGTCTAGGTCTCCCACAGCCAATCCTGTTTTGAATGGTCATAGAACTTTAGCAATGCCCAAAAATGTCACAGACCCTTCCAAATGTGTATGTGTGAAGAAGGACACAGAAAGGTTGCATGTGGCATTTCCTCTACACATACCTGAGATGAGTCAACACACAAAGAAAATACACTCATGGTGAAAGCTACATAGATTGTGGAATGCATATGTGAGTGCATGCCCATGTACACTAAATGATGTGGAAGAACAGCTGAGAGACTCCCTTAGACACATGAGATCCAACATGTGGAGGTCACGCAGACACTACACAACTGCTGTGGGTGGTCTACTGTGAAGTGTGGGTGGCAGTCATGTGATCTAGCAAAGCCTGGAAATGGGAGGGATACTATCACTTAGCCTGTAGAAGAAGATGTGTCATCTACAAAATACACATGTGTGACTTGGCATCATGTGCATGTATGAAGGGATAATGTTGCTATCGAAGATGGGTACTAATGGTAAGCAGCAGAAAGAATGCCAGCAATGTAGGACCAGACCCATACCAGACAAGATATGCCATTAATGTGGATGAAGGAACACACATTGACCAATACTCATTGTACAAAAACAACAGTGTTACCATGTAACACCAGACACATTCACGGAGAATGTTTAGGTTAGTACATAACCCATTCAAGTTGGCAACAACAACTATGTGCTTCGTCAGCACATACTAGTGTGACAGACGCTAGTGACAAATGACAGAGCCTATACCCTGGGTCTGAAAACATGACCAAGTCACACAATATAAAAATGCCTTAACCAAGCATCAGATCAAACCTATGGATGCCAATTTGTGTTACACCATGCCAAATGAAGAGACATGTCCTATACAAACAAGCTACCAGTCCCCTGTATATGATAGGGCAGGCCTGGCATCAAGAACCCCTAATCAAATAAAATATACTAGGCCAGGGGATCACATTTGTTCAGGTGTATTTCTGTAATTGACTGTGCAATGCGCTGCTGAAGCACAATCATGAAGAAGGTAGATCCCCACCTAACACCCCCAAAATTCCCAGCAGAGGCTACATTGACTTTTGACACAGGCAGGGGTCTGCTGCTTTTGCACAGTGGGCTGAGCTGAGAGGAATACAGTCAACCTATGTCGAAACATGCAACAATGGGCTTGTGTGGGCATACAAGGTGTCACAGGAGCAATGGTGATTAGGGTGCCATCATGTGTAAATCTGGAAATTAAACATGCTTTGGGTCATTGTTCATTCCAAGTGTGTGTCTTTCATTCATTTAAAAAAAATCTTAGCACACATGTCCCACCTACGTGGCTTAGGCTTGGTACTGTGTATTGGAGTATGCACAAAACAGACATTTTCACTGATGAAAACATGTCTGTCTCACATAATCACATGTAGATTTATAGGACCTGTAAAAATGTTCCCACAATGAGAAACGTAGTTGGCACAGATATAAGTACACAGCCATGAACTAATGGCCTACATATATCCATGCTGGAATTTATATTTGGTAGTTGTCATATCCCCAAATACACCTCTGTGGTATGCATTATGTACCACACACACGTCACATACCTAGTTTCACATATGTCAGCGCACCATCTCCTGCATCATGTATGCATGTGGAACTATACATCACACAAGTAGCTTTGCATCATGAAGCCTGGACCATACAACACACCACAGTGTGGACAGACATGCACTCACATTACTATGGGTTACTGGAAATCAACCCAGCTTTAGTCAACAGCATCCTTTGTGTAAGATTTGTAAAGGGTAGCACATGCATGAAAATGTATTGGGCATAGCCCATCAATCGGACATGACAATGTGGTGGACCCACAAAAATGAGTACCATCACATATATACACTCACAGTTTACATGTAGTAACATGTATTTGGAAAAAAGTCTACATACGCATGCACATTTCCCAAATGTACCTGTACTCCCATGCATCACACACACATTGCAACATATGGGTTAAATAGTCTAATGTTACCGGTAGACAGTTAGGTACACATGCAAAGACATGTTGCCATACCAGATAAACAACAAAGATGCATAGCCCCTGTAACTAGGAATGTGAAGCTGGGTGCCCTGTCAGCGTCCCCTCAAAAATCCATGCATACTTGTCACGCCTCAAAGAATATGACGTATACGGTAGTATTCAAAACATCCCATATCACTAAAATGACGCATTGCACTATGCACATCAACTCTAAATCGTCATGCCTTTTCAGCCTTCTTAGGAAAACTGACGCATCGCCTTCAAGTTAAAAAAAATTGGCATAGAGTAGTTCTCCACACATTGCATATACAAAATTTGATGCATCACACCTACGTATCGAAACTAACTCGACAGGCCAAGTCAGTCTTCATTAGATAAACCGCACATGCCAGTCATGTATAGAACAAAATTACGCATATCAGGAAACGTGACTCATGCATCCAGGAAGTAATGTAATATGTTTTCCTTACTGCTGCACATTGAAAGGTGATGTTACTTTCACTTTTACTTCACAGTCTTTTAGTCTGTGCTTGTGAGAGGTTGTGTGGTACTTGTGCTGGTGTGAGGAGTGTTGAATTTTGAGTGTTTTGTGCTGTGTCCTGTCTGTGTTTTCTCACATATTGTCAATTGTGTAAGTTTTTAGTCCATAGTTATACTGTCATTGTGTTTGTATTTTTGGGTGTCTGTCTTGGGGTAGATAAGTTAATTGGGGTTAGGTGGGGTAATAATACATTTTTGGGGGGATTTATTATTTGCTGTGAAGGGAAACAGCAGGATGTCCGGAAAGGGAAGGGCACAGCATTTGAGTCCAGATGAACTCGGGGAGTTCATATGGTTAGTGTGCCACTACCTCCCCAACATGCTGAAAATGGGTGGCTGTGTCATCATGGGCTACCCTATGGAGTCCAGAAAGCTGCATTGGGGGAATGTGATGTTCCAGCTACGCTGGATCTTCAAGTTGAGTGCACGGACCACCAAATCAAGCACCGGTGGTCAGACCTCATTGCCCGGAAAAGGATCTGTTGGATCACCTGGTGGTTCGGGTTGGCAGACTGATTGATAAGTAAACCTGCAACATAGCAACATTTTCCTTTGCATGTGTATGACAGTAGGGCATAAGGATAACTGCAGCATGTTATGAGAAAGGTGGGGACATCAAGGGGCAGATTTAAGGAAAGTGCTGCAGCACTTAGTGCAGCGCCACTTTCCTTGCACCACTTACCACCCCCCTATTGCCACCATGTGTGTGCTTTATGTAAGATACTGTGCACCATGGCTCAGGCTAGGGGACAATAGTGTCATATTATTCGATTGATATACTGTTCAGGGTTATTGCCATAAATTTGGGACTAACTATGACCAGTACATAGTGGGCCATCAAAATATAATGGTGCATCCCCTTTTAATGCCTGCGTTGAGCAGGCGTTAAAATGTGCAGAAAATAACGCAAAATATTCTTTTCGATTTCCATGTGCCATTTTTTCGCCCCCCAACGGGAAAATTCCCACTTTGCATACATTATGGCTGGTGCAGGCAAAATGTAGGGGAAAGGGTGATATAGTGGTGCAATGCATGCATTGTGCCACTTTGGGATCCTATGGGCAATATTATTCCTATGCCATGCATGGTGTATGCAAAGGGGGCATTCCCCCATTAGCAGGGTCCAAAAAATGAAAAGTCACAAAGATAACAAAGAGATTTATTTGTGTAAATCCTTCTGGCATTTTCTACACCTGCTCAGACCAGACATCTAAAGGGGGCACACCATTATTTATAATGGGCCCCCGTGTACTGTTCAGAGTTGGGCCAAAATCTTGGTACTAACCCTGAACAACACATCAATAGCATCAAAAATTATGACGCCTTTTCCCCCTACCTGTGCCATGGTGTGCTGTATCTTAGATACAGTGAAAACATGGTAGAGGTAGGGAGGAGCAAAGGGGTGCTTCTGACAATGAACATAGTCCTGTCCCCCAGTACGTGTGACCTATGAATCTGAGACATGTATGTATGGGTGAGTCACAATGCTATATATGTTTTGGGGTGCTATCTATGTCTGTCTGACTGAAATGTTGCAGATGGCAGTGGGCCATTCCTAACCCTAAGCTGACTAGGTCACTCAGCTAAACGAGTGCAATGTGTAACAGTTGTCCATGCTAATCTTTGTTCACATATCACAAAGCTATGTTTTCCTGGCATGTATTGCAGGGGGGCCTCCACGCTACACCATCAGTGAGGTTTCCACTTTTGAAGACCTAGATTCAGCCAGTGAGTTTTATCTTTTATGTCACAGTTGTACATACAGGCGGTCATTCTGACCCTGGCGGTCAAAGACCGCCAGGGCGGAGGACCGCGGGAGCACCGCCGACAGGCCGGCGGTGCTCCAATGGGGATTCCGACCGCGGCGGTAAAGCCGCGGTCGGACCGGCAACACTGGCGGGCTCCCGCCAGTGTACCGCCGCCCCATTGAATCCTCCAAGGCGGCGCAGCTTGCTGCGCCGCCGAGGGGATTCCGACCCCCCCCTACCGCCATCCAGATCCCGGCGGTCCGACCGCCGGGATCCGGATGGCGGTAGGGGGGGTCGCGGGGCCCCTGGGGGCCCCTGCAGTGCCCATGCCACTGGCATGGGCATTGCAGGGGCCCCCGTAAGAGGGCCCCTAAATGTATTTCACTGTCTGCTGCGCAGACAGTGAAATACGCGACGGGTGCAACTGCACCCGTCGCACAGCTTCCACTCCGCCGGCTCGATTCCGAGCCGGCTTCATCGTGGAAGCCTCTTTCCCGCTGGGCTGGCGGGCGGCCTGAAGGCGACCGCCCGCCAGCCCAGCGGGAAAGTCAGAATTACCGCCGCGGTCTTTCGACCGCGGAACGGTAACCTGACGGCGGGACTTTGGCGGGCGGCTTCCGCCGCCCGCCAAGGTCAGAATGAGGGCCACAGTGTTGTGTCTGAGAGGGTTCATGATGTCTGATGGTATGCTAAAGATTTGGAATAATTGAATAATAAACAGGTGTCAACGTGTGCTGCTATGGATTAGTGTTATGTATGCCCACAAACACAGTGGTGTCAGTCAAGATATGTGTCAGAGGTGCTGGCTTTCTGCACTGCATGGATGTTTCCAACATATTTGTCACAGCACTTGTGCCACACGTTGCACAAATTTAGTCAGGACATATTACAATATATGTACCTGTGTAGAGTTCTCCAAGGGCCTTTCGCAAGGAGTGACTGGCAGTACCAGTGCTTGACTGCTCTTCAATAATGAAGTGAGGTACCAGGTGTGCAAGAAGCTTTTTGAGTAGAACAATAATTAGCTGAGTACACATAGAGATTAGCGCTCTTCTCCACATGGATGTGGGACAAGTCCCTGGATTGTAGCAAATAAGATATGTGCAGATAAAACAACAGGGTTTAGCCATCATGATAGTTGTGAGCAAGCATGATCACATCACATGTGTATGTAATGTGCATGGTGAGTGTTTTCAAGGTAGTAAGGAGGTGTATCAAGTTTGTGCACAGATAGGGGCAGATAGAAGAAAACAGGTGCTGCACTCAGTGCTGCGCCACTTTCTTGCTGTCCTTTGCTCCCCCCTACTGCCACCATGTGTGTGCCATATATGATATACAGCACACCATGGCGCAGGGTATGTGCCAATTTTGGTTAACTTCTTTAAAAAAATGATGTACTGTTTATGGCTAGTGCAAGGGAATCTTATGCTAACCCTGGACTGCACATATGGGCCCATTGTGATTAATGGTGTGCCCCTTTTAATGCCATCTTTAAACTGGCATTCAAAGTAGTCAAAACAAAATGATGAAGCTGAATCTCTTTGATCGCAGTGCACCATTTTGGGACGTACCCTACCGTGGGAACACCACCCTTGCATACATCATGCCTGGCACAGGTTAATGTGGCTCAAGGTGTGACAAAGTGGCAAAAGGCAGGGATTGAACCCTTTGTTGATATTCTGCTGTCCATTTGGCCTTGTTGTGCCTTATTAGCGTCATATTGATTATGACGCTAATGTGGTGCAAGGAGGTCCTAGACCCTCTCAAATCTTGGCCCTAGTGTGTAACTTTGGAGAGCCATTATCCCTGTTATATGTACAAAATACCGTAGATGCTTCCTAGGCAGATTTGTATTGACTTGGGTGTTGCCCTTGTTGTTGGCTTGATGGTTTACAACATGTGTCATCAGAAAATGCTGTTTACAATGCATGCCTGTTCTTCCTCTATCCAACGCATGTTCTCGTCATGCTTTAGCTGCCACAGTGACTCCAGCCCAGAAACACCAATTTAAGAAACGTGTTGATGGTTAGGCACACCTGCAAGGTCCAGATGGTTACGAGAAGATGTCGAGGAGGTACCGCACTGAGAAGTCATTGGGGTTGTGGAAGGGTTTCCCACATGGCGGACCAGCTAAACAGTTTGCAACCACTTAAAAAAGAGTGTCCTCTGGACCCAGAGTCCATGGTGCTGCACCTCAACATCCACTGTAAATCTGATGCCAGCAGCACTGCAACAACCACCGCCACCACCACCATCTGCCACTGGCTCCACTTTTGAGGTGGAAATGCAACAAGACCTGGCCGAGGTCAAAGCTAGGTTGGCCAGACTTGAGGCAGACAATGCAAGGAACTACAAACTCCTAAAGTTTATAAAGAGGAAGCTGACAAAGCTGTAGGTCTGGCCACTAATCACTTCCCAGGACTTTCCTCTTCCCAGTCTGTATTGTGTATAGTTTAAGTGGGTTATACGGGGTAGACATAGGCTGGGTAGCATAGAGTAGGTTAGTTGTAGGATATAGTTAGTGCAGTTTGGTTCATGGGATTTAGGATTTTTTAGTTTGGCGGGTTGAATGGGGGTTATGTATAGGGATATATGTTGAAAAAAGCATTTAAAATAATATATGTATATTTATTTTTTAGGACATAGGATTAATTAGTATACATGTAGCATTAGTTCAGGTTGTCCTACACGTCTATTGTCTTATAATGGGGGTAGAGGGGACAATGGTTATTGAGTGGAGTTATATGTATAAGATAAGTTTAGGTTAGGATAGATAGCTGCAGGGTTAAGTTAAGATAAGTTAGTATAGGTTAGCTTAGTGTAGGTTAGTGAGTAGTTTAGGTTTTTAATAGGTTGTGTTTTTAAGTACCAATAAATCCTGTTAGTTCTAGACAATTATGTGTCCTTGATGGTTGGCTGTCTAGGTGTTCTCATGTCTGCACTGCTAAGTTAGAAACATGCCTTATGGTATGCATTCAGTATTGATTTACATGTATGACTTTGTGTATCCCTTATGACCAAGGAGTTGTCTGATTGGCAGTGGTATGACAACAGCTACTCAAGACAGTTTTCAGTGTAGTTCCTGACAATCAGATTGTGTATCGATACAAATTCTGAGATAGGTAATAATGCAACATCAATTGTCATCACTAAGGTCAGTCGCAATTATTCTTAAGGTTTGTGACATTGAACTTCACCTTATGTGGGTTATGTATACTGGCACACTAACAGCTGCACGTCACTGTCTTAAATATGTCTCTTAAGTTCCCCACATATTTGTTTTACTGGTATAATCATCAGGGAAATTTTCAGACACTTGAGTTCTGAACTATACATGCCATATGTCAACTTACATAGAAATCTGTTCAATACGTGCTTGGAAGGCTCAGAAAGTTATAGTCCACAATACTATCGGTCACCTTTATCATGTTTGAGTCCTAGTGTGTGCCTTTATGTCTGACAGTAAGCCACAAATGTCATTTGTTTCGGTTCTCATTGACATAGCTTCACGCAATGCATACATTTGTATGAGTTGATTAAACATTGAAAAAAGAGCATGATACATGTGAATATGGTGATGTATTTACATGTGCAATTTTTTTTCCAATGCAGTACAATGTCCAGTTCACTGACCCCATTAGAGATACTGAGCCATTTGATGTTCATTCAGAGTCCAAGGGTGAGGGACATGTCATGAGACATGTGTAGGAGAAGTGTTCATTAGTTAAGAGGTGTCGAAATCGACAATAGGTAGCAAATGAGACAATGACAGTCCATAAAGATAAATCAACAGTGATCGAGTGAAGAGGGCACATTGCCAGCTGTCACAACACTGGCATGATCTTAAGCACAGAACTAAATGGATACTGTCCATGAGGCACAGACTGGAGTTACCAGGTGGTTTTACATGTGAATGTTGTTCCTTCCACATCTTCATCCTCGGATGTGTGTTGTGCCTCCTGCGCTATGGTTAGTGCTGTTGTTGAAGTTGAGGGGTCCACACACACATCAGCGGATAGATATATGGAATCAAAGGTCCCGGCAGCTGCCATTTGTGGGAATGCATAGGGCATCACTGCAGAAAGAAGAAACCTCTGATTTTGCAACATTGGGGCTACATCAGAGTGGTAGGCAGTCATGTTTTCCCTGAGGGAGGCCACTTCTCACTGTATGGCCTCCAGGGCATTTTTTATAGTCCCCAGCCTGTTTTCTATCATGCTGCTGCCACTTTGGGAGGGCAAATGGTCAAGCCTCTGCCTCATGACAGCAGCTATGTCAGCCAGGGACTGCTGGAGTTCACGTAGTGGGGAGTAGGTGCCTCTGCTGGCTTTACCTTATTTGGACTGAGTCCCTCTGCACTCTCGCTAGGCTGCCTGCCATGGTCTCCATCCCCACTCGTGTCAACTCCTGCTGGACTTCTACCACTGTCCTCTAAAAGGTAAAGTTTGGGTCCTCAGAGTCCAGGACAGTGGCAGGACTGGTTGATGCTGCGTGTTGGTAGTTGGGTGGTTCATATGGAGACCCCACAATGCTGTGTGCCCTCCCTGTGACTGGAGGTGGTGTCTGGAAATAACCCAGTACATCCTGGAGAGTATCTTCATTGATGGTCGGCAGCTGGTCATTCATATCATCTGCAAAATCTCGGACAGGCAGGTTCACGGGAGATAAGGCACCATCCTCTGCAATGGGATAGTAAAAGGTCAATTGACTGTAGTGGCTGTTGCATGGCTCATCAATTACTTGCTACTGGTGGCTCAGTGACATGTTGCAGACCCCCTCATCAAGAACACACATTTGTGGAATCCTAATGGCTCACTATGCCACCTGAACATCATTTGTGTGTAGCCACCATTTACACAATCTGCCAGTCCACAGTTCCCAGTGTGTTACATCCACTTTGATTTTTAATCATGGTCTTTGGCATATGTACCCCTTTCATTGACTTGATTGTGTAAACTTTGCAAGACATGGGCGTTGTTCCAGATTTGTGCTCACTCCACAAGTGGAGATGTTGAGATATACTTGGAATTTGTTCTTGCAGATATTTGAGTTATTAAGTGACTCATCTGCCACCCTATGTGTGTTGTTGGACTGACAGTAGGGAGTGAGCTGCCCACAAGCATTCTCTGAGACACTTTGAGTGATGTGTCCAGCATCCTGCACCACCCATTGTGAGATTCAACCACATAATGTGTATGTGAGCAAACAGGATTTTCTCCCTTCCTGCAAGACAACACCCATCAATGCCTCTCAGGTTACCCTGTTGCAGAGCTGCAAGGATGGCTTCATTGCTGGACTGAGTATTGTTTTGGTGGAAGGTAAACCTTCCTTTTGTACACATAAATACGAGATGGTTCATTGTTATGTTGTGTGGTGCAGGATGTAGAGTATATGACTCTGGGGGCCAGATTTACAAGACCCTATCACCACCGCAGCTTCACTTTTAGCAGTGCTCCAGTGGCACTTTTCAATGCCCTATTTTTACAAGGGGGTGTAAGGCCACTTTTTGTGGCATTTGCGCACCCCTATAAAAATGAGCCTCTCCAATGCAGTTTTCTGCATCGGATGGTTGTGCAATAGGTGTTGCAGTGTTCGTTCCACCACAACATCCATAATTTATCATTCTGCTCCAGATTTACAAGAAATCCCAATTTTTTGGCAGCGGCAATTACTGACGCCAACCCAGGGTTCGCTTTAACATGGCAAAATAAGGAGGTATGCTTTTATTCATCCTTGTTGTTTTCCATTTATCTATGTGTGCAGCATTCTGCAGCACACAGAAGAGAAGCACAATACCATGGATGTTTGTTAATGTACACAGAGGTGCCCCTTCCTGCACATAAGCAATCAGTCTCCTCCAAGCAGACACCCTTGCACTATGGTGCAAAGATGCCTGTGTTGGCGCATGCAGCTTAGTTCACTGCCAGCACAGGGGGAGCTGCAGGAGTGAGCCGTATTCTTGCAAATAAGGGGGATCCATGCATTTCGAAAGTGGCACAGCCCAGCACTGCTATTTTGTGGTGCAGCAGCCTGCTGCCCCACTTTGTCATGAATCTTGGCCTAAGTTGCTTGGAAGATGTACGTAGAAAGCACACTCACTTCCATCAATCTGTGAACTAAAGTGCGGTGGAAGGCTGGCCTTAAACATTTTGAGGCTTGTTGATGTGTAGATGCATTATGTTGGGACACCACATCATGGGTGGCATTGTAGTTGTGGTACTGAGAACAGACTCTGTAGTAATCCTATTGCGGACTACCTTCAATGTGTGTTGCAATTAGTGGCAAAACCTCTAAGTGGCAGACAGCATTTATGTTAGTAGATTTAGCAGGATGTGTTTCTTCCTGCAGATGTGCATTAGGACAGACAAGAGAGTCACCCCTACACCATGCAGGTTGTGTGGCAATGTTGGGAAGGTCCCTCATATGTTTGTGAATTACCAAGGTTAATAAAGGAATGAAATGACCATCTGTGAGATGCACACATCCCTGGACATTTGAATTGATGCTGACAGCGGAGCAAGCAGAGCTGTTGCAGTTAGTGTTTCTTCATCAATGGGTAAATATGTGCCAGTATATTCAGACACAGACATCATAGTGCTGTACCCAAGGATCTAAAATTTCTGACTTGTACGTTGAGTGGTGGATAGTTTTATGTCATACTTAACATGTTAAGGTGAAGCACCTTGCATTCCCTATCCTGCCATATTTTCATGTGCCCCTCTCACACCTGACACTGAATGGAATAGGCATTCTATGGGGGTCATTCTGACCCCGGCGGCCAGGGTCGGCGGGAGCACCGCCAACAGGCTGGCGGTGCCCCGCAGGGCATTCTGACCGCGACGGTTTGGCCGCGGTCAGAAGAGGAAAACCGGCGGTCTCCCGCCGGTTTTCCGCTGCCCACAAGAATCCACAAGGTTTGCCCGCCAGGAACAGGATGGCGGTATGGGGTGTCGTGGGGCCGCTGGGGGCCCCTGCAGTGCCCATGCCAATGGCATGGGCACTGCAGGGGCCCCCGTAAGAGGGCCCCACAAAGAATTTCAGTGTCTGCTTTGCAGACACTGAAATTTGCGACGGGTGCAACTGCACCCGTCGCACCGTCCCACTCCGCCGGCTCCATTCGGAGCCGGCTTCCTCGTGGGAAGGGTGTTTCCCACTGGGCTGGCGGGCGGCCTTTTGGCGGTCGCCCGCCAGCCCAGTGGGAAACCCAGAATAACCGCAGCGGTCTTCTGACCGCGGTGCGGTATTCTGGAGGGGCGAACTCTGGCGGGTGGCCTCCGCCGCCCGCCAGAGTTAGAATGACCCCCTAAGTGTATATACGTGATCCTCCCATGCAACACGTGTGTCCCACCCAGCTTCTGATGCCTTTGAAAAGGTCAGAAATCTGGATTAGGTTTAGTGTAGTCCAAAAACTCAGGGTGGTGTGGGAGTGACAGTTAGGCGTGTGACAAGTTTGTAATTCTACAGGTTGTAGTTGTTTATTATGTGTTGCATTGTGCATTACACATAGGGCAACCTTTCAAAGTATTTGATGCATTGATTCCACAACACCATTTTACTGCAGGCCCCAGCCACTGTCACCATGGAAGGGCGTCAGTTACATTACTGTTCACCATGGTGGACATTTCCACAGTAGTCGAATTAGTTTTGTCACTATTATGGTGCTCTACTTCATTGGCACCATGAATGGTGGCACTAGTGTTGCAAAGCACAGGGAGGTCCATTGCTTACAATACTTGTGTCATGTTGTCCTCTGCCTTTGGCAGGCCTCACACATGAGGTATTTTGATGGCACAGTGCAACATTTATGGATTGTCAGTCCCTCTTGTTCTTCCATCAATGCTTAAGAGATATTTCCTTGCATACAGCATATCTGCCACAGGCATATAGTGGTATAAGGATGTACAAAGTGGATCAATGCATGCATTGTGTGATTTTGTAAATGTGGCACAAGGAAATGGGCAGCTTGGATCCACATTGGCAACAATTTGTATGATACTAATGTTGCATTACAGGCTTGTAACATTGGGCCCCTAGTGCAACATTGATGCCACTTGTGGCTGTTCTACGCATGAAGGTGTCCCTCTGTGCATAACACCAACCATTCCCACAACACAGGCTACCTTGTTACATGGTGAAATGGGAGCTACTTTTACAGCATCACAAGGGATCATTACAGACATGCCCCATATGTTGTATGTGTTCACTTTTGTGTCCATTCCCAAATGGTGCATGGAGGTGTGTGACAGTAGTTCTGCCACCGTGTGCAACTAGAGTAGGACGTTGCACATTCAGTGTTACACAGGGGCAGGTGGATCAGTGGCAACACTGAAGCGATTGCTGGGATGGTAGAGAAATGTATGGTGCATGTAGGGGGAAGGTGTGGGTGCACCTAAAGTGTTGGGCCATTATTGCCCAGGTTTTAGGGGAAATGACGGAGTGCAACATTGCACCACATTTGGCAGTTCCATACTCCGTCATTTTTAATACTCTTGGATTCACCGTGTTAAAGCATATATGGCACAGTCCTGTATTGGCCCCTGCATAAGCGCAATATTTGCTGCCTAGTGCCAACACACTCAACCTTGCGCCATGGAGCAAGGATAGCTGTGCTGTGGGGAAGATTGTTTTTGGGCCAGAAGGGACACCTTCCTGCAGAAAATACAATCATCCCTAGGAATTTGCACTTTCTATGTGTACTGTAGGATGCAGCAGACATAGGAAGAGCAATAATACAAGAAGGAATGAAAGAATTTCTCCTTGTTGTGCCATTCTAACACCACCCCTGGGGTGATATTGGATTTAGTTGCAGCCTCAGGTTTGCATTAAGTCTTAAATCTGGGGCAACAACAATATGCAATGGGTGCTGTTGTCCAGGCAAAGTGCTGCATGTGAAGGGGCCATATTTAGAAAATGTTGTTAAGCTGCAAAAAGAGGCTTAACGCCGTCTTGTGAATATAGCAGAGTGCATAGCGCCACCAGAGTGTCACTAAAAGTGAGGCTTCGGTGGCGATAGGGCCTTTTGATTCTGGCACGTTGTGTCCCAATGCAGCCCTGTTGCATGAATTCATTGTGTCCTATGTGCCTCCTCCTTCTGCCATTTGTAAATTTCCAGATGGTCCCTGTCACGGGCCGACTGAAATGGCGTCGATCCCACAGTACCCCAGGGGCACCCTTGCATCTGGCCTACCTGACCCGGATGCATTCCTGACACCCTCCAATCCGCAACAACATCCGGGTGAATTGGAACTCCATACTCAACATGACCCGGGAGGAGGCGGCAGCACCAGGAGGAACACGGCGAGAGGCGGCAGCACCAGGAGGAACACGGCGAGCGGCAGCAGCACCAGGAGGAACATGGCAAGCGGCAGCAGCACCAGGAGGAACACCATGAGCGACTGCACCAGGAGGAGCACCTCAAGGAACGGCACGAGGAGGAACACCCGGAGAAGTTGGGCGAACCGTCCGAGTTCACCCCTGCACAGCAGACGCAGCACCCAGCAAGCAGTACCCGATGATGGCGGTTTTCTCTCTGCTTCAGAGTCCGGGGGATCAGGGGGCAGCAAAACCAGAGATCCGGTCACGCTCTGGGGAGAGCGTGGCCTTGGCAGGTACAGGACACGGGTCTAATCTATTCTTGCAGTACGAGTGGGAGGTGGGAGGGGGACAGGCCGGTTACATACTTTTTGCCAATATAGAATTAGTGATATTGGGATTTCATTTTGTTGTTTGTTGTTTTTCTTTCTTCCCTTCTTCATTTTATATGGGAAAAGAGGTTTGGTTTGCTACAGAAGCGGCATCACAGAACGTTATCGTAACAAAACGAACAAAAGGAAAAAAAAAAAAGACAGAAAAATGTCCAAGCTTTAGTTTATAACTTTGGTTTTATTTATTTGTTTTTCACTAAGGATAACTGATAAAAAATCCAAAAACAGGCCTAGTTTTTTTTGTTGTTGTTATGAATCCTGCAAACAACAGTGACTAGGAAAGAGAGATACCTCAGAGACAGGGAGAATGCGAGACAAAACAATCTCAGAAGAATAGAATACAGCCAAGATGAAAGTAAGAAAAGACAGACCCAGAGAAGGAGAGCAGAATCCGAAGGAAAGAACAGTAGGCAATAAAAGAGGTCAGAGAAAAGAGAAAAGAGTTTAGAGGAAAAAAAACAGAAAGAAACTTACCAGTCCACTCACAGTTGTCTTTATCTGCTTCTTTTCAACATGCGAGACCCCATCTGGAAGGAAGAAGCAGAAGAAGATGAACACCCTGTGATTCCAGAAGGCAGAACAAACAAACAAACAAAACCATAAACTATGCATTATTAGTACCAATTAATAAAGACAACTTTACAGTAAACCGCTGGCTGCCAGTCGTCCTTACGGTATCCCCTGTCACAGTCCCCCACTGCAACTTACCGTGCATTTGTGGTAGGTCTTTGTAGTCTGCGCTATCCTGTGATTCCGGTGACCAGCTCTTCCAGGATGACTGCTGAAACCATCTCCTCCAGATCATCCAGGTCCTCCTGGAGTGCGGGACTTCCACCTCCAGTCTGCAGAGCTGCCGTTCAGTTCCTTGCCAGCTTGTCTTTAGTTCTGTGCTTGCAATTGTGCCAGTGCTTCTTACCATCAGTGACAGTCCTCTTCACATCTGCCGCACTGTTGACTTTATCTTCTATATCCTTCCATATAGCCTCTCTCCTACCTGTTGGCGATTTGGAAGTGACGAAGAGCTGGTGTTGGTGCTCCGTCGCCTCTCTGACAAAGATGTCATTCTCCTTCTCACTAAAGCAACACTTCCACTTCCTTTTCTCCTTCTCCTGGGACTTTGCTGGTCCAGCCTGGCTCATACTGGACTCATTGGGATCTCTATGGGGTATATTCCAGAACCACAGAGGTACCATAGGTGTGCCAGCAGACGGTGGATTTCATTGAAACTACATGGACTACCCAAGCCTGTTGTTCTCCTCGATGGGGCCCATCTTTTAGTATATGGAGGGTTTCCACTAATTAGTGATCCCCTAATATGGGCCGTACATAACTTTAGGATTAGGTAGGTGTCATGGTCCTGATGAATCGCACTAGATCTATTTTTGACTAACTAGCGAGAAACATGTTGACCGACGTCTAAAAGTAGCACAGGGGATCTTGTGTCTACTCCCACTAGAACTCTAATTTGGGTGCTTTAGTGGTGTGTCTTTATAATAGTTATTGGGGAGTTTAAACATTGCTTTATTTTCTCTCCCCTTTTTTGTTGTTTTTAATCATGACAGAGATGAGGTATTCTAATAAACTGTGTTTCACCTCTAGTCATTTAAAAAAAAAAATTCATACCAATCCTACATTTGCTGTTCACACTGACTGGCTTCTCCTTATAAAAGATCTCCGGCAAAGAACCCCATCATGGGGCACGTCAGGCATTGCAGTGCCGGCCTGACGAGGAACTCAGCCCTATGATGAAGCATGTCACCGTAAGGTGAGTGAGGACTCTTGCTCTAAATATTTCATATTTTTGTTCCCTATTCTACAGAGACATTTTGCATATGGAACTGTGTGTAGTCCTTTTTGATTGAGACTTTGCTGGTCCAGCCTGGCTCATACTGGACTCATTGGGCTCTCTATGGGGTCTCTCCTGGCCTGCATTCTCCATCTTGTCTCCCTCTATCTTTTTTTGCTCACATGATTTTTTAATTCTAATGCTGCTAAGTATACTAACACGATTTGCGACTGTTGGAAAATGGGTTATTGGTAGGGCAGGTAGGTACCTACACCTAACAACAAGCCACTAACCTCCACATAGGTACAGTTAGGTCTCAGTAAATTAATCCCAGCTCAACCCTTGGTAGCTTGGCAACGAGCGTCAAGGCTTAACTTAGGAGACAAAGGCCCTCATTTTGACCCTGGCGGTGTTGCACCGCCAGGGCCAACGGGGGCGGGAGCACCGCCGACAGGCCGGCGGTGCTCCCTTGGGCATTCCGACCGTGGCGGTAACACCGCGGTCGGACCGGGAAAACTGGCGGTCTCCCGCCAGTTTCCCGCTGCCCAAACGAATCCTCCAAGGCGGCGCAGCATGCTGCGCCGCCTTGGGGATTCTGACACCCCCTACCGCCATCCTGTTCCTGGCGGTTCGCCCGCCAGGAACAGGATGGCGGTAGGGGGTGTCGCGGGGCCCCCGTAAGAGGGCCCCAAATAGTATTTCACTGTCTGCTTAGCAGACAGTGAAATACGCGACGGGTGCAACTGCACCCGTCGCACCTTCCCACTCCGCCGGCTCGATTCCGAGCCGGCGTCATTGTGGGAAGGGATTTTTCCCCTGGGCTGGCGGGAGGCCTTTTGGCGGCCGCCCGCCAGCCCAGGGGAAAAGTCAAAATACCCGCCGCGGTCTTGCGACCGCGGTACGGTATTTTGACGGCGGGACTTTAGGGCCAAAGTGTAAAGCATTCAAATATCACAAAACAGTAATTAAATAAAACACAGGAAACAGTTTAAAAATCCAAAACCAATTTATAAAAATAGTTTATATTTTTATCTTTAAAATGACACAAAAACGATTAAAATCGGTTCAGGGGAACCGGAGATATGAATTTTTAAAGAATTATTACTTTTCTAGCGCTTAGAAACAAAAAGCGCCAATCGGGTCATCTGGTTGCACCTCGACCGGGACAAAGTCAAATTTTCAGGCCGACCGCGATGGAGCCCTGCTCGGCTACAGGTCGCGGGAGGCCTCGGTTAAAAAGTTACCTTCTGACTTAGTCTTTATTTTGAAGTTTTTCTTCACCGGGACGAACCTGCCAGTTGAATCCAACCTCCTGGAGCCCTTGTCCGGATACGCGATGTGGGTTTCCTCGGTGGAGACTTTTACCTTCGGACTTAGTCGTTTTTTCGAGATGAAAATCCTTCGACCGGGGTAAACCTGGATCTTGATCCGACGTCCATGGAGCCCTTCTCGGATACGATGGCTGGGAGGTCCCGGTCAACTTTTTACGTTCGGACTTAGTCTCTTTTTTGGATGTTTTTCTTTACCGGGACGAACCACGAAGTCAGGCCGGGTCGCGGTTGAGGCAAGCCGGCTAGAATTTCCGCGGCGGGTCGGTCCCTCTCTGGAGCTTTTTTCCAAAAATTCTCAAATCTTTTCCAAACTTCTGGGGCTTCACCCAGATGTTCTTTTAAGGTTCTTTTGGGGTCCACAGCTCACCCCAAGGGTCCAGAAGTTCTGTGATGGTCCTTGGGGGGTGCGGACTTCAACTCCTAGAATGCACCTGGCGCAAACTCCTTTTTGGCCACTGGACAGTGGTCAGCTGGTCGCTTTCTTCAGGAGTTGGTGCAGGGGACTCTGGTTTAGCAATTTTTCACCTGCAGCAAACAGGGAGTCCCTCCTTGAACCAGTTGAAGCCAGGCAAAGTCCTTCTTGTGGTGAAGCCCAAGTGTGCAGCTGGTGCAGTCCTTCTGAGTGCAGGTTCCAGGTGCAGGCCAGGGGTCCAGCAGGGCAGTCCTTCTTCTCCTTAAGTTCTTTCTTCTTGAAATTTGGTGGGGATCTGAGGTGTGGGTGCAGGTCTGCCAGTTTTATCCTTGCTCCTGGGTGAAAAGCAGGGGGGCCCTGGTTCTCCAATCAGGGACAGGGTCGTCCCCCTGTGATGACCACTTCCTGGGAAGTGTGGCAAAAATCCATCCCAGAAGGCAACAGTCTCTAAAAATCCAACATGGATGAATCTGATTTTTGGAGGTTACATCTGGCTGAGCCCACCCACTGGTGTGGCTAAAAATCATAAACACACCCCTCTCCTGCCCTCTCCTAATCTAATCAAGGGGGCACCTAATTGTCTGGGGTTGCAGGATGTGGGGGTGTTGCTGGGTGCTGCAAAAGTCCTTCTCTGCCTTTGAAGACCAGTTTGGCAGCCCTCCCCCTTCCTGCCTCACCATCTGCTGAGGGGAGATTCTCTCCCCCAAGCACATTCCTTTGTGTGAAGCCTGGCCACTTCACACCTCATCAAGGCAGCCTGGCAGAAGCTGCTGCAGGCTGGCCAATCAGAGCACAGCAGCAAAAACAATGCAGAGCTGAAATTGGCAACTTTTTAGGTAAAGTCTAAACTTTTTACCTGAACAAGTTATATTAAATCCAACAACTGGAAGTTGTGGGATTTATTACAACAATTAATTTGATACCAAATTCTTGGTATGTAACATTTAAGGAGACTTTAAAATTTAAAATAAAGTCTGCCCATTCTAGCCTATGAAGGCCATTTACTTCAATGAGGGAAAAACGAATTTGGCTGTTTTTACCTCACCAGGGCTTATAAATCTATTTTTATAAAGTCCCTGCTTATAGTTACATGGCACCCAGCCCTAGGGGCACATAGGGCACACCTTAGGGGTGACTTATATGTAAAAATAAGGTAGTTTAAGACTTTGGAAGTACCTTTAATTCCAAAGTCGAATTTGCATATAACTTTAATTTAAAAGCAGCCAGCAAGGCAGGCTTGCTTTTAAAATGACACTGGGCACCTCAGCAGTGCACCTAGGTGTGCACCACCTATGCTGTGGTCCCTAAACCTACATGCCCTACCATATACTAGGGACTTATAGGTAGGTTAACTTAGCCAATTATAATTAGCCTAATTTGCATATCCATTTTACACAGAGCACAGGCCCTGGGACTGGTTAGCAGTACCCAGGGCACCATCAAAGTCAGGAAAACACCAGCAAAAAGAGGAAAATGGGGGCAAAAAGTTACGGGGCCTCTGCAATCAGCCCTGTTTTCTCACACAACCCCCCCCAGCCCACACGCCCAGGAGACTCAGCCCAACCCTGGGAGAGTCTTCCTGGCTTGTTAGGCGAGGAAGACAGTGAAGAAAACTGGCTGTCCCTTTGCAGGGCCTACTCTGCCTTATATCCTCCTGTCAGGGTCACTCCCTATGGGTAGTGAAGCCATCCCAACAGTAAAAGGACCCAACTCAAACTGAAACTTTCCTCTAGGGGGGTCTTCCTCCTTTCTCTCTGCCAACTTGGGTAGTGAGGTGCCCACCTCCCCTACTCCAAACTTTGCTAGGGCAACACTTAGCTTACCCAAAGAGGTCACCCAACACTTGAGCAACCCCACCATGACCAATAGGGTCAGGGGGCCTACTTTGCTATTGGCCCTGGGGTCTGCCTCCCAGGCCAAGTACAGTGCTGCCAGGAAGGCTAGCACTCAGCAGAGGCTACTGACAGCTGTCAGTACCCAGAACCACACCCTAAGCTCTCCACTGACAGGTGGCTGAGCTGCTTTAAGGGCAACTTTGGGGTCCTGGCACCCCTCTTGCTGTCTAGAGTGGGGGGCTACCACCTCCTGTGGCAGACACCCTCCTTCCACTCTCCCTTCTGTCAGTGCAGGGGCAACACCTTGCATCTGGACAGCTGCCTGACTACTCAGGACTTCCTTGGGGTCAGGTGAGGCCTCACCAGTGCCAACTCTGGGCTCCCCCCCTACTGGGGCAGAAGGCCTTTGGCTCCCTGGAACTCTCTTTAAGAGTGGCCTACCCTTCCTTTTCTTCTTTCCTTTTCTTGGGGACCCCTGTCTCCTAACTGTAGGGACTGACTCCCCAGGACTTTGGGTTGGGGGGGCGCCTTGGGCGACCACCCCATCTGTGACCAGACTCACCTCTGGGAGGTCATTGCCCAGGATACAATCTAGGGGAAGGTCAGCACTGACTACCACCCTAATCCAGTCAAGGATACCCTCCCTCTCTAGGGGCACTATGGCTATAGGTTTGGAGGTGACCTCCACTGTGGCTATCCTGACTTTCTTTGTCTTTCCTGGGACATACATGTCTGGGGTCCCTAACCGGTCACTCACTATAGTGTGACTGGCACAGGTGTCCCTCAGGCCAGTGGTAGGGATCCCATTCACTTGAATGTGGTGGAAGTGCCTACTCCCACCCTCAGGGATCACCAGCTTACCATCTGGTCCTGTCTCCCAGCACAATGCTAGGAGGACTTCATCATCTGAGGAATCCTCCTCTATGGCTACACTGGACAGCCCAGTGCTAACCACCTTCTTTGGACAGGCTGCATCTCCTCTGAAGTGACCTGTCTGCTGACAGTCAAAGCAAGCCCTACTGTCCAAGAGCTTTTTTAACCCTGGGTCTAACTGTCTCTGCTGGTCAGAGTGGGATTTACTCTCCTCCTTCTTAGGGTTCTGGGGTACAGAGGGAGTCTCTGTGGTGGGCTTACCACCTCCCTCCTTAGGTTTTTGGGGACCTGTCCCCCCCTTCTTGGAGTCTCCCCCCTGGGACTTGACAACCACCCTGGTTCTCAACCACTCATCAGCTGCCTCCCCTAGCTCTCTAGGGTTGGTCTGCTTAGAGTCCACTAGATGCTGGCGTAACCTTTCTTGGATACAATTGGTCAAGATGTGCTCTCTCATGATCAGATTGTATAACCCCTCATAAGTATCTACTTTGTTACCAATAATCCAGCCCTCTAGTGCCTTTAGTGAAATGTCCACAAAGTCAACCCAAGACTGGGTACTGACCTTCTGGGTGTCCCTGAACTTCATTCTATATTGCTCTGGGGTCAGACCAAACTTCTTGGCTAAGCACCTCTTCATACTAGGGTATGAATCTGCCTCCTCCTCCCTTAAGGTCAGAAGCCTATCCCTCCCTGAGTTGGGGACCAACTCCCACAAAAGGGAACCCCAGTATTGAGGCCTAACCCTTCTCATTTGGAGTGCCCTCTCAAAGGCCCCCAGCCACTTATCTATGTCATCCCCCTCTACATAAGCAGTAACCACCCCCTTGGGTAATCTGAGGCAAACTCCCCCACCCATGGACACCTCAGCTTCTTTATCGCTGCTTCCATCTCTTTTCTCTTTGTATGCCCACTTTTTCTTTTCTAGGGCCAGCTTCTCTGCTTCCAAAGCTATGTATGCTAGCTGGGCCTCCAGCTCTCTTTCTCTGATGGATGGGTTCTCTCCTCCTGAAAGGACCCCCTTCCCACCACTAGCTTTGGATCTGCCCCTAGTGACTGTGTTTACTGAGGACCGTTCTTCCTCATCCTCACTTAGGCTCAGATGCCTTCCCTCCCCTGAGTGGTTAGAGCTTGCATCCTCCCTTCTTTCTCCCTCCTCTGGAGCTTCTTCTGACTCTACCTCTTGGGCCTCAGCCCATGCTGTCAGGGATGTGATCAGGATTTGCTTCCTGAGATCAGTGGTTGCAGGCAACCCTCTTTCAATACACAACCCCCTAAGCTGGACTGTCAGTGTGGGTAGGCTAGCCAGATCAAGCTCCATGGTTCCCTAGTTTTGTGTCAACAAAAACTTTTTGCAAAAATTGGAAACAAGAATTTAGAAAAATTACAAAAATTCAAAAATTGAAATTAATCCAAATTAAAAATTAAAAACAATTTTTGCACTAGGACAATTTAAAGGATTTTTAATTTGTTTTACCTAAAACTGTAACGTGATATTGAACACAAGTATAGGATCCCGTCGCTGCTTCCAATTATGTTGGAAAATGGGTTATTGGTAGGGCAGGTAGGTACCTACACCTAACAACAAGCCACTAACCTCCACATAGGTACAGTTAGGTCTCAGTAAATTAATCCCAGCTCAACCCTTGGTAGCTTGGCAACGAGCGGCAAGGCTTAACTTAGGAGACAAAGTGTAAAGCATTCAAATATCACAAAACAGTAATTAAATAAAACACAGGAAACAGTTTAAAAATCCAAAACCAATTTATAAAAATAGTTTATATTTTTATCTTTAAAATGACACAAAAACGATTAAAATCGGTTCAGGGGAACCGGAGATATGAATTTTTAAAGAATTATTACTTTTCTAGTGCTTAGAAACAAAAAGCGCCAATCGGGTCATCTGGTTGCACCTCGACCGGGACAAAGTCAAACTTTCAGGTCGACCGCGATGGAGCCCTGCTCGGCTACAGGTCGCGGGAGGCCTCGGTTAAAAAGTTACCTTCTGACTTAGGGGGTCATTCTGACTCCCGCCGGGCGCGGTCACCGCGCGCCCGTCGGGAGCCGCCAAAATACCGTACCGCGGT
This sequence comes from Pleurodeles waltl, assembly GCF_031143425.1. Taxonomy (NCBI): domain Eukaryota; kingdom Metazoa; phylum Chordata; class Amphibia; order Caudata; family Salamandridae; genus Pleurodeles; species Pleurodeles waltl. The sequence goes on along the minus strand of NC_090439.1, from coordinate 946,872,341 downwards.
CGGAAGACCGCGGCGGGTATTTTGAGTTTTCCCCTGGGCTGGCGGGCGGCCTTCAAAAGGCCGTCCGCCAGCCCAGGGGAAAACGACCTTCCCACCATGAAGCCGGCTCGTAATCGAGCCGGCGGAGTGGGAAGGTGCGACGGGTGCTACTGCACCCGTCGCGTATTTCACTGTCTGCTATGCAGACAGTGAAATACAAGCAGGGCCCTCTTACGGGGGCCCCTGCAGTGCCCATGCCATTGGCATGGCACTGCAGGGGCCCCCAGGAGCCCCGCGACAACCCCTACCGCCATCCTGTTCCTGCCGGGCGAACCGCCAGGAACAGGATGGCGGCCGGGGGTGTCAGAATCCCCAAGGCGGCGCAGCATGCTGCGCCGCCTTGGAGGATTCTGACGGGCAGTGGAAAACCGGCGGGAGACCGCCGGTTTTCCTGCACTGACCGCGGCCAAAGCGCTGCGGTCAGAATGCCCTAAGGGGCACCGCCAGGCTGTTGGCGGTGCTCCCGTGGTCGGTGGCCCTGGCGGCCACCGGCCGCCAGGGTCAGAATGACCACCTTAGTCTTTATTTTGAAGTTTTTCTTCACCGGGACGAACCTGCCAGTTGAATCCGACCTCCTGGAGCCCTTGTCCGGATACGCGATGTGGGTTTCCTCGGTGGAGACTTTTACCTTCGGACTTAGTCGTTTTTTCGAGATGAAAATCCTTCGACCGGGGTAAACCTGGATCTTGATCCGACGTCCATGGAGCCCTTCTCGGATACGATGGCTGGGAGGTCCCGGTCAACTTTTTACGTTCGGACTTAGTCTCTTTTTTGGATGTTTTTCTTTACCGGGACGAACCACGAAGTCAGGCCGGGTCGCGGTTGAGGCAAGCCGGCTAGAATTTCCACGGCGGGTCGGTCCCTCTCTGGAGCTTTTTTCCAAAAATTCTCAAATCTTTTCCAAACTTCTGGTGCTTCACCCAGATGTTCTTTTAAGGTTCTTTTGGGGTCCACAGCTCACCCCAAGGGTCCAGAACTTCTGTGATGGTCCTTGGGGGGTGTGGACTTCAACTCCCAGAATGCACCTGGCGCAAACTCCTTTTTGGCCACTGGACAGTGGTCAGCTGGTCGCTTTCTTCAGGAGTTGGTGCAGGGGACTCTGGTTTAGCAATTTTTCACCTGCAGCAAACAGGGAGTCCCTCCTTGAACCAGTTGAAGCCAGGCAAAGTCCTTCTTGTGGTGAAGCCCAAGTGTGCAGCTGGTGCAGTCCTTCTGAGTGCAGGTTCCAGGTGCAGGCCAGGGGTCCAGCAGGGCAGTCCTTCTTCTCCTTAAGTTCTTTCTTCTTGAAATTTGGTGGGGATCTGAGGTGTGGGTGCAGGTCTGCCAGTTTTATCCTTGCTCCTGGGTGAAAAGCAGGGGGGCACTGGTTCTCCAATCAGGGACAGGGTCGTCCCCCTGTGATGACCACTTCCTGGGAAGTGTGGCAAAAATCCATCCCAGAAGGCAACAGTCTCTAAAAATCCAACATGGATGAATCTGATTTTTGGAGGTTACATCTGGCTGAGCCCACCCACTGGTGTGGCTAAAAATCATAAACACACCCCTCTCCTGCCCTCTCCTAATCTAATCAAGGGGGCACCTAATTGTCTGGGATTGCAGGATGTGGGGGTGTTGCTGGGTGCTGCAAATGTCCTTCTCTGCATTTGAAGACCAGTTTGGCAGCCCTCCCCCTTCCTGCCTCACCATCTGCTGAGGGGAGATTCTCTCCCCCAAGCACATTCCTTTGTGTGAAGCCTGGCCACTTCACACCTCATCAAGGCAGCCTGGCAGAAGCTGCTGCAGGCTGGCCAATCAGAGCACAGCAGCAAAAACAATGCAGAGCTGAAATTGGCAACTTTTTAGGTAAAGTCTAAACTTTTTACCTGAACAAGTTATATTAAATCCAACAACTGGAAGTTGTGGGATTTATTACAACAATTAATTTGATACCAAATTCTTGGTATGTAACATTTAAGGAGACTTTAAAATTTAAAATAAAGTCTGCCCATTCTAGCCTATGAAGGCCATTTACTTCAATGAGGGAAAAACGAATTTGGCTGTTTTTACCTCACCAGGGCTTATAAATCTATTTTTATAAAGTCCCTGCTTATAGGTACATGGCACCCAGCCCTAGGGGCACATAGGGCACACCTTAGGTGTGACTTATATGTAAAAATAAGGTAGTTTAAGACTTTGGAAGTACCTTTAATTCCAAAGTCGAATTTGCATATAACTTTAATTTAAAAGCAGCCAGCAAGGCAGGCTTGCTTTTAAAATGACACTGGGCACCTCAGCAGTGCACCTAGGTGTGCACCACCTATGCTGTGGTCCCTAAACCTACATGCCCTACCATATACTAGGGACTTATAGGTAGGTTAACTTAGCCAATTATAATTAGCCTAATTTGCATATCCATTTTACACAGAGCACAGGCCCTAGGACTGGTTAGCAGTACCCAGGGCACCATCAAAGTCAGGAAAACACCAGCAAAAACAGGAAAAAGGGGGCAAAAAGTTATGGGGCCTCTGCAATCAGCCCTGTTTTCTCACAGCGACAAAAAACGTGCTGCAAAACCTTCAAATGTCACTTTTGCACCATTAGCGTAATGTTCCCCTCCGGCATGTTGCAATGGTTAAAGTCATTTTTTTTTTTTCATGATAACCTTTCCTTAGTGCCATGGTGCATCATTTTTTTTAAACATGGCGCATGGATGATGCTAAGGAATGGTGTTGGTCGGCGGTAGACACACAACTACACTAGTTATTTATTTCATAAATATGGGCCAAGTATTTAAAAATTAAGATGAGGAGGATGGTGCTAAAACCACAGCGCAATGTAGATCAGGCAAATATGAACATTTGAGTCGCAGTGGTGATGGATGTCATGGCTGCACTGAAGGTGGTGGTGGCAGTGGTGATCAACAAGAAGTGTTCCTGCCACTGCACTTTTTTCCACTGGCAGTGGAGGCTCTATTTCACTCTGTTACATGTCAATTTCTGATGTCTTCCAAATATAAAAAAATAAATGCAATTTAATGGTAAGAAACAAAACAAACTCAAAGATAAGCTAGTGTTGACTCAAGAGGCAAACATTCACGTGAGAAAGTTGCTACAAAAGGGCTACTTGCAAAACAGAAGTGTGGGAAACAAATGTGGAAGAAAATCCTATGTAAGGGCAAAGAAATTAGAAGATGGGGAGAAAAGAGATGAAAGACGGTAGGAACAAGTACCACTGGAGGAACGTGTGACAGAAAATAGTGTGAGATTTGTGACTGGGAATCTGATGAGGAAGAGTTACAAAATGGACAACAATAGTGCTGTTGTTCTTCTGAAAATGCCTGTTATTACATTGACCTGCTTCTTCTCTCTGTTGATGATGCTGACTCTTGCTTCCCTTTCACCTAATGTCAATTTGCAAGAGAAAGTGGAAGAACAATTATGGCATTCTGAAGTAAAGAAGATAGTTGCTGCTTACTTCTTTTTAGTGATTGGGCTGAAACATTCCAGCACGGACAAATTCATAATGCCAGTCAAAGTTCCTAAACCACATGTTCATCAGTGGAACATTGGAATTGATAGCATTTCTATGTAGTCTCATCTCTGCTTTAAAGGAACCAATTCCATAGTAGAAGGTTTTTAAAGTATTCACATTTCACATCATGAGCAACAATGAAAGACCACAACTACCCAAGAACTTTGAAATAAATAGGACCAAATAATGAAGTAAATATTGCATTTGAAGAACTGTTTCAAATGGATTGGAACAAATTGGCATTGATTTTGCTGTCATTTCAAATAACCTGAAATTTTATATTTCTTCAAGATGTATCAATGACCTTCCATCTTTTTCCCTTTCATTTCCCTTGATTTTAGCCCTCTGCCTCTTCCACACTGCGTACTTGTCATAGAGCACAACTGAATAGGCTTATGATAGACGATATCAGGAAATGAAAATGTATGCGGGTTTCACAATATCGTGTTTAAAACAGCAGAGGGGTTTTAGGGGTAAATTTAAGAAAAGTGGCGCTGCATCCAATACAGCACCACTTTCCTAGCGCCCCTTAGCTCCCCCTGCCGCCACCATTTGTGTGCCTAATTCAACATACAGCACACAATGGCACATGGTAGGGGCAATAGCATAAAAAGTATTGCGTGCAAGCACTGCAAAGTACACCGAGGCCCATTTTAACAAAGGGTGTGCCTCCTTTTGACAATGCTCAGAGCAGGCATGAAAAAATGCCACTAAAAATGGCGCAAAGAAATCTTTCAGATTTCTTGGCACTATTTTTTCAACCCCCATAAAAGGGGAATGTCCCCTTACATACATTATTCCTGGCACAGGCAAAATGGGGGAAAGGGGTTACAAAGTGGTGCAATGCATGCATTGCACCACTTTGTAAATATGCACAGTGATTTTTGAAGTCGAACACCAAATTAACTTCAAAGAAATGACACTAATGTGGAGCTAGAGCTTCTTAAATCTGGGCCTTAATTTGTTAAAAAAGTAGCGCACAGCCCAAGGTATTTCTCAATAGGCAATTTTGCTCGAAGTCAATTTGGAGTATTTTTACTTTGCTTCACTTAAACTCTATATGATGATATCAAACACAAGTACTCGATCCCACCACTACGCACCAAAAATGTTGGAAAGTGAGTTATTGGTAAAGGCAGATAGGTACCTACACTGAGCGAAAGGCCATGAACCCCCATTAGGTCCAGTCAAGGTCTCACTAAATTAATCCTTGCTCAGCCCTTCGTAACTAGTCCCACAACAAGTTAGGCTTAATTTAGGAGACAGACGTGTAAAGCAGTTAATATCAACAAAACTGTAACTAAGTAAAACGCAACACACAGTATAACTCTGACGCATATTTATAACTAAAAAGGAAATATTTTTATCTTTACAATGACACCAAAAGAACAATAATCCAATGTAGGGATCCAGAGATATGAATTTTAAAGATTAAAAGTAACACTAGTGCTTAGAAGCAAATAGCGCTCATAGGGTTAAAAAAGGTAGCACTTGACAGGGACAAAGCCCGGAGTTCAGGCTTCCCACAATGTAACACTGTTATACTTTCTTTCAAATGTGTTTCTTGAATCAGGAATCAGGATCTTGGGGTCAGGGATTGCAACTCTCACAATGCAACTCTTCAACTTATCGAGCTTTTTACAACAGTTGCTCCAAACTTCTCCAAACCTCTGGATATTCTTCCAGAGGTCCTTTTTAGGTCCTTGAAGTGTCCAAAAACTTGATAAAAGGTTCCAGAACCTCTGAGTTGCTCCTTGGGGAGTTGGGACTAGAGTTCTCAGAAAATACCTGGTCAGAATCTTCAATTGGCCACTGGGCGCTGGTCAGCTGGGCTCCTCTTGCAGCACTTGATGCAGCGAACGCTGGTCAGCTCCTTGTACCTGTAGCTTACAGGAAGTCCATTCCTGGAGTTATAGAAAGAAGGCAAGTAATGTTTTGGGGTAGCTCAAAGTGAGCAGCTGGTGCAGTCCTTGTGAGTGCACTTCTTCAGGTACAGACCAGGGGTTCAGCAGGCAGTCCTTTTTCCCTAGTATCTTCTTCCAGCAGGGATATGAATTGTGGGGCAGCTCTGCCACATTTATCCTTGCTCCTTGGGTGGGAAGGATGGGGGTGCTAATGTCCAATGAGGTGCAGGCATCTACCCTCTGGAGTGATCATTTCCTGTGAAGTGTGACAAAAATCAGTCCCAGAAAGCAGTATTCTCCAGAAATCCAAGATGGCAAACATTCATCCCTGGAGGTTAGATCTTGCTGAGTTCACCCACTGGTGTGGCTAAGTTTCCCTTAACACATCCCTTCCAGACCGTCTCCTAACCTAATCAGTGGGGCTCCCATCTGTCTGGGGGAGCAGTAAATGGAAGAGGTCCAGTTTCTGTCCCAAGGGACGTTCTCTCCTTTAAAGAACAGTTTGGCTACTCGGCTCACATCCTGCTCTTCCATCTGCTGCAGCATTTCCCCGCTCACCAGAAGCTTCCTTTCTCTCAGCCGAGGCCACTTCATACCTCATAGTGTGGCACAGGCTGCCTGAAGATGACCAATCAAGAAATGGCACTACAGGGCTGAATTTGGTAACTTTCAGAAAGAGTTCTTAAACTCTTTCCCTGGACTAGATATATTAAATTCAACATTGGCAAGTTGATGGATGTATCATAACATTTAAGTTTGTACCAAACTTGCTATATTTAGCTCATCTCTATTGGAAATACAACTTTATTATTTCAAAATGAGGTCTCCCAATGTTAGACTATAGAGCCCATTAACTACAACGGTGACATTCATTTGGCAGTTTTTCGCTCACCAGGGCTTATAAAACATATTTTCTAAAGTCCTTCCTTATATATACACTGCCCCCCACCCTGGGGCACCTTGGGCAGACCATAGGGGTGACTTAAAAGTAACAATAAGGTAGATCAAGACTTTGGAAGTACTTGTAATTCCAAAGTCAAATTTTGGGTTAATTTAAGCTTAAAAGCATCCAGCGGGCAGTTCTACATTTACAATGACACTGGACAACCCAGCACTGCACCTATGGGTGCACTAACTGTAGTGGAGTCTCTAAACTTACAAGCCCTACCATGTACTAGGGACTTATACGTAGGTTGTCAGTGCCAATTCTAATTAGGCCTAATTTTCATATACCATTTTAAAGAGAGTACTGGCCTGAGACTGGTTAGCAGTTCCCAGGGCACAGTCAGAGTCAGAAAACATAAGTATCAGCTAAACATAGGAGCAAAATGTGTTACGGGCTTCTGCAATAAGCCCATTTTTCCCACTTATATTTAATTTAATAATGACATTGCTTTAATCAGGTTTATATTTATAAACTGTTCTAATATAAAGTCTTTTATTTATTAATTCTTTTCATTTTTAACACATTATTTATATTTTTTAGTAAGTGTAATTGTTTGTTGTTGGTATTTTTACATTCATTATTTTATATTGATCAAACACATTTATTTTAAGATTTTATATAAAACATTGAGGGATAAGAGTAGTATATTTAACCCCTTTAAAGTTTAAACCCTTCTCTACTTCTGATTAGATTGAAGCGGGAATAGAAAACCTGACCCTTCCAATGTCTAACACTTTGCCCTTTTTTGCTTGTGTTGGAGTGAGAACAGTAACTCTGACTCCTCCAAAGTCCAACACTTTCCCTACAATGATTTAGTTAAAATTAACATTTATCATAAGTGTATGTAGATTTTTAAAGATTTTTACATTAGTTATAAAATTAAATAATGATTTTTTTTTTCTTCTAATAATTTGGTATATGGTTTTCAATCATATTGTTATTATCAATATAAATTTTATTGTAATGTATGGTTACAACTGCTTACTTATTTTAATTGTGTTAAAATATAAATTTGCATTTCAAAAAATGTTCTTTATATTTTTAAAATATTCTTATTTATTTGCAATATTATTGTAAACTTTACTTTTTAAATTAAAATAAGTGTAATGCTGTATACAGCACATTCTGGTCCTCAATATTTTTCACAGATAATGAAAACATGATATTACTGTTCAGAATAATGATTTTGTGATTTTTGTGTATTGTAGTATCTCTGTTCTTGATATGATGTCATACACCGAAAGAGAACTCAGAAAAGCAACCAAAGTACCAACTTTTAGGATGACAATATAGTTCTGCAATTGCTGAAACTTAAAACTGAAAAAAACACCAGTGTGTAAATTTCAGCAGCATGTGATTGAAAAAGACAAAAATCTGTTAATTAGGATTTTGAACAATGAGAAAAAGAAAGCTGAGATGAAGCAAGCAGGAAAAGGGATAAAACACCTAAAGAGCAGCACACAAAAGAAGCTAATAGCACCATACAAGTTTTGACAAGGTAGTAGTCCTAACTCAAGAGATACAAGTAAGCTGTTCGATTTTAGGTCAAAGATGATGTAATCATTCAAGAAAACCATTCACTGTATTGTATTGATCTGTGAGAAATTGGGTTGTTGGTTAACTGGGGAGTGAGCCCTGGTCAAGCAACAACTACAATACCTGGCAAAGTGAACCACAAAAATTCACTACATTAACTGTGTTTAAATGCGGGTAGCTTGGCACAAAAAGCAGCCAGACGAACTAAAGCATTGTTAAAAGTATTTATACAGTATAGCACACCCACAGCAATAAAGTGAAAACACAACATAAGAAAAACTCTACACACATCTAACAAATAGAGTACATTTTAATAAATTATTTGACACCAAAATGACAAAAATCAAATAAGTGGAACGAGAGTTTTGATTTTTAAAAGTTTTAAAGAAAAAAACTAGCACTTAAAAAATCGAAGGGCCATCCGCAGACATCTAGTCACATGAGACTGGGTCAAAGTTGAAAAATATGGTTGACCACAATAGTGCACAGTTCAGAAATAAGAAGTCGATTGAGTCTGGTCAACACTTACCTTTGGACTTTTTACATTTTTTAAATTTTGAGAAAAATGCTCTGAGATGGTAAAGTTGAGCAGGGAAGGACAGGTGGTGCTCGAGGAGGGAGCATCTTCGTCAGGTAACCAGCTGCCGTGAGGATTTCTGCACTCAAATTTAGGGCCTGATTTGGATTTTGGTAGACAGATTACTCTGTTGCAATGGTTATGGATAGCCCATACACCAAAATCTAGATCCAATAGAATATAATGGGATTTATATTTTGGCAGACAGGCAATCCATCACTGTTATGATGGAGTAACCAGTCTGCGGAAATCTAAATCAGACCTGTAGTCTATTTTTTAGAAGTCGAAAATCTCCAGTGGGACAAGGCAGAGGGCTGTAGCCAAAGACAGTTCCAGGGGTTTGGATACCCATTTGCCGAAGGACCACAGACAGGAACTGCTGCTGCAAAGAATAGCACAGTGGCTGAAGCCGCAAAGTCAATCCAACAGATGATGCACTGCGGGAGGATAGGTGTGCAGGTTGACACCAATCTACTCCTGTTTCGCAAACCAGTTGTTAGCCAAACATTTTCCAAGCCCACAGTTTGGAGTTTTGGTCACCACAGCACCTTTACCACTACAACTGTTTAAAACTGGTAGGACACCACTTGGGGTTTCAGGACTCACACAGGCTGGGTGCAGCTATGAGTCTAAAATTAGAAGCTTTTAGAGTCCACGTGGCTCTGAACAGGAGGTCGCTTTTCAAGTTACTCTGGTACTCCTAGGTTCAGGTGAAGATGTAGGGATCAACAGTAGGGCTGGTCTCTAAGGGTTAAAGGCAGGCTCCAGGCAGCAAAGCAGTCCTTCCAGGTAGGTACAGCAAACCAGCCCTGCAGAGTGCACAGCAGGTCACAGAAGCAGGCAGTTCTCTAAGAGTCATTCTGAAGGTCCAGGCGTGAACTGAACAGTGGTTCTGAGTGTCCTATTTCTATACCTGGTGCTCTTCCATGTGGAAGGTGGGAGAATCTTCGAGAAAGTTTCTTTGAAGTGCATGAATTTTTTGATTCCCCTGCCCTTCTCAAAGCTGGATGCAGTCAAAATGTGAATGTGATGAGTCCATTGTGTCAAGGGAGAGCACAGCCTATTCAGTTGTAAGTAAGGCTGAGCTCTGCTCACACTCACCTTCCATCCTGCCAGCAGATAGCTCATTCAGGCTCACCTAACCCCTTTATTGTGTGATTGTCTGGGAGGAAGTCACAGTCTGTCACCTACACTGAGTTATGTAACCCAAGACAGACTGCATTAAATAAATGTTTCATTACAATTTCATAGACACTTAACAAGAACTGGCAACATGGTGCCAATCAAAAGGTAGCATTTATTAAATGTAATAAGCAACCCCATGTTATCCAATGAGACAGGTAGGCCTCATGGTAGAGAAAAATGAATGTAGGATTTTTTCACTAACAGAACATATACAACATAAATGTACATGTCCAACCTTTTAATTACAATGCATTCTGCCCTATGGGCTACCTAAGGTCAACCTTAGGGATGACATATGGAATAAAAGGCCAGTTTAAGCCCTGGCAAAGGGGTTATATTGCCAAGTAGAACTGGCAGCTTAAAACTGCATTCAGGATTCAATGACAGATCTGAGACAGGATTTAGGCCCTCATTACAACCCCGGCGGTAAATAATGCTTACCGCCGTGCAGAAGACCGCCAACATTCTGCTGCGGCTGCGGAATTTCGCTACAGGTATTACGACCCGCAGCCCGGAATCCGCCACAATACAGACACCCACACAAGTCCGCCACACCAAAGGTCAGTGATAAACTGGCGATAACAAAACCGACCCCATCACGCCAACACGAATACGCCCACACTATCACAACCCACGAATCAATGCGGCGGTCTTTCAACCACGGTAAACCATTGGCGGTACACACCGGAGCGCTCAAAATACACACACATCTACAAAACACAACCACATTGGACAATTCGAAATACACACGCCTGATACACATACACACACCACACCCACACACCCAATCCAATATAAAGCACCCACCCACATCACCCACAAACCCTTACTACCAGAATTTTAAAACCACACCAGAGAGATACACTACCAAAAATAACACCAGCATTCACAGACACACAAAACCATCACTTACACAACATCCACGCACCTCAAACAACACACACCAACACCCCCGACACATCACAACACACAGCACCACGCACATCACCCACACCACATCATGGCTCCTCAACGACACCCCAGATTCTTTGAGGAGGAGCTCAGGGTCATGGTGGGGGAAATCATCTGGGTAGAGCCACAGCTATTCGGATCACAGGTGCAGCAGACATCCATTGCAAGGAAGATGGAGCTATGGTGCAGAATCGTCAACAGGGTCAAGGCAGTGGGACAGCATCCAAGAACTAGGGATGACATACGAAAGAGGTGGAACGACCTACGGGGGAATGTGCGTTCCGTGGTCTCCAGACACCAGATTGCTGTACAGAGGACTGGCGGTGAACCCCCATCTCCTCCCCCACAACTAACAACATGGGAGGAGCAAGTCTTGGCTATACTGCATCCTGAGGGCCTCGCAGGAGTAGCAGGAGGACTGTACTCTGGTAAGGCAAATCTTTACTAGTATATTCCCCCCACCATACCTGCATGCCATCATATACTCCCACCCTTACCCTCACACCCATCACCCCAACAACCCACAGATATCCCACCAACACAACCCACACATCCCAAAACCAAGCGCTGCATGTAACACCAATGCTTGGACACCCATTACCCAAGCAGGTCCACTACAGAGACTCACTCATGCCCCAAAATCACCAATCACAGAAGGACCAAGCCAATAATGCAAGCACTGGAGTACAGGGTCACTCACCAATTGCACACAATGGCACACACAGATGCAATAATCATGCATTTACACCCTTGCAGGACCCCTACCCAACTTCACCGGAGAGGAGGTTCCAGACATGTCCACTCCCCCCACAGAAGAGGCCCACAGTGAGGACAGCAGCTCTGCACAACTGGATCAAGATGACCAGCCTGGCCTCGGGACAGTTGGTTCCCCTGACACTGGCACAAGCCACCACAGAGCCTCCCCCTCAGGAAACACCAACACAGCACCCACCCAGCGGGCCCATTCCTCTGTCCTCAGGACAAGTCGATCAGCAGTGTGTCCACCACTACAGGGAACCCAGGCAAACCCACCAACCCAAGAAAATCAGGGACCTGGGTGCAGTGGCAATGGGCACACAGTTCAGGGGACAGAGGCACAGGATAACAGGGAAACTGGGAGGACTGCGGTGTGACAGGGAGAGGTCAAGCCCTGGGAGCCCATTCTCCATGAGGCACTCTCCAACATCATGGGAGCTTACCATCAATCCCAGGAGACGCAGGCAACGGTACTGGCCAAGTTTCAGGAGAACCAGCGGCTGCAGGAGGAACACTACCTTAGGATCAGGGAGGACTTGAAGTTCATTAACACCACCCTGGTCACCATTGCAGGGGTGCTGGCAGACCTCGCCAACAACAGGAGGGACACAGTGGCACAACAAGGGGCCCCTGATATTAGCCTGGATGATGAACAGACCTCCACCTCCGCCGGCGCTAGCGGACAGGAGCCACCAACACAGGAACAACAGGACACCAGAACCCCACCCCCTACAGATGGAGAAAAACCCCGCAAATGGTTCCTGAGATCCAGGAACAAGACAGAGAACAATGCCAAGACCCCTGCCAGGAAATAAGACCCCCCTGAATGTCACCCTTCTGTCCCACTATGTCACCCTATCCATCCTTAAACTGCCATTTCTCCACTTCCTATGCCCCTTTGGACAATGCTCCTGTGAAACAAATAGACTGGACTCTGCCATGGACATTCCTAAACCATCCCCCCATCCCATTTTACAAACCCTTCCACTTATTTGCACAGGAATAAACACACTTCAATCACAAAACAATCTGGAGTCAGTCTGTGCTTTCACAAATTTGTAATTGCAACAACTATGGAATATAGCAATGTCAATTTACTTGTTTACATACCAATGTAACACAGCTGTAGGCCAGCAGTAAACATAGCAGAGGTCACAAAGTGGGACCCAAATCTGTGAAATGGAAAGTCAAAGTGTCAAGTCAGGGTCCATACACTAAAGGAAAATGACACACTTATGCTGGTTCCAACAACAGAATGAGATGTGGGAAGCAGTGGCATCATCTTACCTCTGTCTCACTGGAAGTATTGCCTGATGATGTTGTTTCGGTTGTCGATATCCTCTTCTTCTCCCTCCTCTTCTTCACTGTCGACGGGCTCCACAGCTGCCACAAGACCACCATCTGGCATATCCTCCTGCAGAAAAGGCACCTGCCGTCGCAAAGCCAGGTTGTGCAGCATACAGCAGGCCACGATTATCTGGCACACCTTCTTCGTGAGTAGTAGAGGGATCCACCTGTCAGATGGAGGCACCAGTGTCTGGCCTTCAGGAGGCCGAAGGTGCGCTCGATCACCCTCCTAGTTCACCCATGTCCCTCATTGTAGCGTTCCTCTGCCCTTGTCCTGGAATTCCTCACTGGGGTCAGTAGCCATGACAGGTTGGGGTAACCAGACTCACCTGCAAATGTTGAGGGACAACTGTTAGACATACACTAACCCTTAGGGACAACCCCATACCCAGACACCTATGTCAATGGTATTGGGACCTTGAGCTCACCTATTAGCCACCCACAGTGCCTCTGGAATTGGACCATCACATAAGAAATGCTGCTATTCCTCAAAATGTAAGCGTCATGCACAGAGCCAGGATAATTGGCATTGACACGGGAGATGTACTGGTCTGCCAAACACACAATCTGCACATTCATCGAATGGTAGCTCTTCCGGTTTCTGTACAACTGTTCATTTCTGCGGGGGGGGGGACAAACACCACATGTGTCCCATAAATGGCACCAATGATGTTGGGGAGATGTCCCAGGGCATAGAAGTCACCTTTCACTGTGGGCAAATCCTCCACCTGAGGAAAAACGATGTAGCTGCACATGTGTTTCAGCAGGGTAGATAACACTCTGGACAACACGTTTGAGAACATTGGCTGGGACATCTCTGATGCCATGGCCACTGTTGTTTGAAAAGACCCACTGGCCAGGAAACGGAGTACAGATAGGACCTGCACTAGAGGGGGGATTCCTGTGGGATAGCAGATAGCTGACATCAGGTCCGGCTCCAACTGGGCACACAGTTCCTGGATTGTTGCACGATCAAGTCTGGATGTGACCAGGATGTGTCTCTCTTCCATTGTCGACAGGTCCACCAGGGGTCTGTACACCGGAGGATGCCGCCATATCATCACCTGCCCCAGGGGACGTGCCCTATGGAGGAGAATAGCCAGCAGAGAGTCATCGAACACTGAGGTATCACAATGTTTTATTTTCAGAAACATAATTAATCCTCAATGTGCCGGTATCTGTCTATATTCTCGGCCTAGATAGGTGTGACGCAGTTAACATCCATGTGGCCTCCTGAACTGGCAGCTGCCTGACCTGTAAGGTGGGACAAGGTGATATGACGTAACTGTGCTGGCGTTGTACACCGTCACGGTGGGCAGTCAAAGACCGCGGTGCAATTCTGCATTGGTTAACGTTGGGCCCTATGGGACCCAGGAGCCAATAACGATGTACGACGGCGGTGACGGTACGCACCGCCGCGGACGTGACTGCCATTATCTGTCTGTTCACTCACTTGATACCTGACCTTCAACAGGTGAGGACCTACACTGCAAGTGCTGCTGTGACCTCAGTATGGAAGCGACGATGGCTCATGTGTCTGGGGAAAGGGCCCCTGCCTTCACTTCGGAAGAGTTGGAGAAACTAGTGGATGGCGTCCTCCCCCAGTACACGCAACTGTACGGTCCTCCAGACAAACAGGTGAGTACACTGTAAGCATGCTGCATGGGCAATGCCTGTTTTGAGTGGTGTGGATGGAAGATACTTGGGGGGGCCGAGGCCTGCATGTGCGGATGGGGAGTGTATGTGCATCAGGGCAAGGATGGGAACTGGGGGGCAATGAGTATGACGGTCCGGACGGGTAAGTAATTTCCATTTCCCCCGTACCATTCATCCAGGTCAGTGCCACCAGAAGAAGGGTATTTGGCGTTTCATCGCCAAGGACATCTGCACCCTAGGGGTCTACCACAGACAGAGCACTCACTGCCGTAAAAGATGGGAGGACCTGCGCCGCTGGAGCAAGAAGACGACGGAGGCCCAGCTGGGGATGGCCTCCCAACGTGGGAGGGGTGCCCATCGCACCATGACCCCCCTGATGTTCTGGAGCCTGGCGGTGGCATATCCGGAGTTAGATGTGCGCTTGAGGGCATCACAGCAGCCACAAGGGGGTGAGTACACTCTCATTTTGCTGACTCTGCGCGCATTACGAGGTGTCTGGGTGGGGGAGGTGGGTAGTGGGTTCCCCTAGGCCAGGGCAAAGTTTATAGACAAGGTCCCTTGTGAGGCAAGCTATGTGGCACCCCAACTCAACAGTGGTAAGAGCCATCTACATCTAGTCAGGCTCCTGTGACTGCCTGGTTTGCAGCAATTGGTGTTCGGCCTCGTACCCCCTGCTCAGGTGAAATTTCTAGGAACTGTTATTGCATGGCGTAGTGCAGAGGGCTGCTCCATGTGTGTTGTGTCCGCCAACGGTAGTGGTGTTGCATGCACTGAACAGGTCTCCCCCCCCTTTTTGTGGTCTCCCTGTTCTTGTGTGCAATAGCATCGTCAAGCGGAGGAGCATTGGCACCGGAGCAGGAGGGAGCTGCAACCCACTTGGCCCTGGAGGGAGAACCAACGGAGTCTGAATCCACCAGTGGGAAGGAGGGCAAGGGGAGCTCCACGGCGGGGACAGGCACAGACAGCTGTGACAGTGACTCCTCCTCTGATGGGAGCTCCCTTGTGGTGGCGGGTTCCTCTGTGCCCACCACATCAACAGGTACAGCCGCCACCCCCCCTACCAGCACCTCCCTCCCAGCAGCCCCTCAGCGTGTGTCCCGTGCCCGCTCACCCAGGAGGGTGGGCATCTCCTTTGCCCCAGGCACCTCAGGCCCTGCCCCAGTCAGCCCTACTGCCCTCAGTGAGGAGGCTATTGACCTCCTGAGATCCCTCACTGTTGGGCAATCTACCAGTGTGAATGCCTTCCAGGGTGTCGAGAGGCATTTGCAACAAACAAATGCATACCTGGATGGCATTCATTCTGGCCAGGCAGCCCAACAGAGAGCATTTCAGGCTCTGGCCTCGGCACTGATGGCAGCCATTGTCCCTGTGCCCAGCCTCCCCCCTCCAACTTCCTCCACCCAGACCCAATCCCATGTACCTAAGCCTATCCCAAGCACACCATCAGACCAGCATGCACACTCATCAACACACAAGAGTGGCTCAGGCAAACATAAGCACCACACATCCCACAGGCACTCACACAAGCACCATCCTCATGCAGACAAAGCAACATCCACAGCCTCCACTGTGTCCCCCTCCTCCACGTCCCCCTCCTCCCTCCATGTCTCGTCTCCACTCACACCTGCATGCACTACATCCTCAGTCACTGCCTCCATCACCAGCACGCCCATTACCACACACCGCTCATGTGCACTCACCACCCCCACTACCATGCACACACCCCCAGTGTCCTCTCCTAGTGTGTCTGTGAGCCCTCCTTCCAAAGTACACAAACGCAGGCACACACCCACCCAACAGCCATCCACCTCACAACAGCCTCCGACCCATACACCTTCACCCAAATTCAGCAGACGTACACCTCCTACAACCACTGCCTCTACCTCCACTCCCAAACCCCCTCCATCTTCCCGTCCCAGTGTGTCTAAGAAACTCTTCCTGGCTAACATTGACCTCTTCCCTACACCTCCACCCCATCCTTGGGCCAGGCTTTCCAGGTCCCAGCCCAGCACCTCAGCCACCAAATCCCCAGGCACAGTGGTGCCAGCAACTGCGGGGTCATGGAGTGTGCCACCCATCAGGGCTGCCAGTGTGCCACAGAGCGAGGGCAAGGACATTCTGCCACCTGCCAAGGTGAAAAAGGTTCCCACATCCCGGAGGGAGAAGCCGAAAGTACCAGCCACCAAGGGCTCAGCAAAAACCAAAGGGGATAGTGGCAAGACAAGTGCGGCACCATCAAAGCTGAAGAGCAGGTCAGGAGCAGGCATGGTGGCACCAACTGAGGGACCAGTGTCACACTTTCTGTCCATGACCACGCCAACATGTACAGCGGCGAACACGCTAGCTGCCCCGCTACCACAACCCCCACCACAATCGCAACCTGCACCATCACCTGCACCGCCACCGGCACGTCTACAGCCTTAGCGACAGTCCCCAGCATCTTCCCCAGTGGGCAGCCATCCGAGGCTGCAGGAAATGTCCTGCTGTGTCCCTCTGCAGGTGCTGACCCATGCACCCCCACCAGCACCGCCTCAAGCACAGCCGCAAGCACTGCCACCTGCACCGCCCCCGGAACGTCTACAGCCTCAGTGACAGTCCCCAGCATCTTTCCCAGTGGGCAGCCGTCCGAGGCTGCAGGAAACATCCTGCTGTGTCCCTCTGCAGATGCTGACCCATGCACCAGCACCGCCACAAGAATCACCGCAAGCACCGCCACCTACACCGCCCCCGGCACATCTACAGCCTCTGCGACAGTCCCCAGCATCTTCCCCAATGGGCAGCCATCCGAGGCTGCAGGAAACGTCCTGCTGTGTCCCTCTGCAGGTGTTAACCTCACAAATCTCATGGCACGCACACCCAGGTAAGGGAATTGTACCGGCCACACTGCACGTGGAGCACTCTGGGCACCGGGCCCCCTCCAGAACCAGTGGAGATTGACATCCACTACCTCTGTCCTTAGCAGGATGGAGCACTTTGCGCACCAGGTCCCCTCCAGAACCAGTGGAGATTGACATCCTCTACCTCTGTCCTTGCCAGGATGAAGCACTCTGGGCACCAGGCCCCCTCCAGAACCAGTGGAGAATGACATCCACTTGAGAGACTGTGGCTCTGCACTCCCCAGGATAAAGCAGTGGGCAAACCAACCACTGGAGAGACTTGAGAGACTGTGGCTTTGCACTCCCCAGGATAAAGCAGTTGGCAAACCACCCACTGGAGAGACTTGAGAGACTGTGGCTTTGCACTCCCCAGGATAAAGCAGTGGGCAAACCACCCACTGGAGAGACTTGAGAGACTGTGGCTTTGCACTCCCCAGGATACATCAATGGGCATGGAGCCCCCTCATGCAGCAGTGGCGTTGTGCGTTCATCAGGCTAAGGTGCCCCCCTCCCCCTCTCCCTGAGGTGCCTGTATATTTTCGATCTGATGCCCCTGCAACGTTCTCTCCGTTTTGAGTCTGGTATCATGTGTGTGCCTCGCACATGCATTTTGGGCCCAGTGGTCCACGGACAATGATTAGTACACTATCTGGACTTGTGTAATTGGTGTACATATTTGTATCTACTGAATTTTGACTTTTGAATACTGGATTTTTCTTGATTACAATGGTTACAATCATTTCCTTTTGTCCTTGCCTTCTTCCAGGGGGTGGGGGGTGTATATGTAATGTTGCTGCATGTATTTGTGTGTCTGTTGTTGTGTGTGGTGGTGAGGGTGGGGGTGTTGTGTGTGGGTGTGTCACTCTGTTTCCTCCTCCCCTCCCCTGTGATGTAGGTGCAGTACTCACCGTGGACGCCACCACCGCCATTCGTACTCCTCATAGAAGAGGAGGTAAACCAGCATGGGCAGTACGTAGAGTTCGGGCTCCATGGCCTCCTGGTTCCTCATTGAGTGTCGAGAGGTGAGTGTTTTCCCTTCTGTGTACTGTTTCCACCATGCTTTTGATAGCATTGGTTCCGCCCCGGAAAAGGTGGTGGATAGGCCTCTTGTAATAGGGTGGGCGGTATTTTGTCCCCAGTCTGTCTGTTGGCGGTGACCGCTGCGCTGTTTGTTTCTACCTCAGTGGCGGTCGGAGTGTTAAAGTGGCTGTCTATGTTGGCAGTTTCCGCCACGGTTGTAATCCCATTTTTCTTTTTCCGCCAGCCTGTTTGCAGTATTACCGCCGCTTTATCACCGACCGCCAGGGTTATAATGAGAGCCTTAACGTGCTACTTAAGCAGTGCCACAATTAGTATTACAAGTTCACAAATAGAATGTAATGTATAGGCCCTGGGTATATTGTGTGGTTATTTTCAATAGCTTTTATGGGTACCGTATTTTAGCCATAGTCTGCAGCTTATGCCCTTTAGCCTAATAACAATTCATTTTATTTTCTGAGCAGAAGCTTCATTCAGCAGTGATGTTTTATTTCCTTCATCTCATACACGTTTAGCCCAAGAACTGTTTTCATTCTTTTTAGTCCGACATTCTTGTTCTGTACCCTGCTTAAGGTTGTACTCAACAATGTTGTCAGTACAAAGGGGGACACCGCAATCTGTCATTTCACCAGAAACATACATGTTCTACATTAGGACAGTTTTCTCAGAACACGAGCTGTTTTATTATAAAGCATCCCTTTGACCCCTATATGTAAGAGGGAGAGTTTCAGCCAGGAAATTGCCACTGTATGCTGTTGTTTCATTGCAGCTGTCTGCTGAGACTTGACGTCTTTTCTGCCTACAACGGAGAGGATTCTCAGTAGAACGAAAGCCGTCTTCGCTACTACCATATTCAGATATGGGGGATGGTGTCTTCCTAGAGATCGTGAAAGGCGGATTAGGACTAACATTACTGTTCTCTAGTTGTAAGTTTGTGGTATAGGTAGGGATCCTGACTCTTAGCATTCTGAGACAATGGTGGGACTTTTCTTGTGTTTCACTTTCTTTGTCATTGCATTGCTATTATTACGTTTTATTACCCTAATCATTGCAGTACATGCCATCTTATCTAGAACACAGTTGATTCAATAAAGAATATTGAACCAATTCCTGCTTTTGTTTGTCTTTGCATATGTGAGACAAATGTAACAGAGAAAAGGATGAAATCTGTTACACCACAATTTCTGTGGAAAATCAGAATGTCATGTTCACAGCTGCCACAAATCACTGCCACTTTTAGGTGCTGGTGAAATACTGCTAGGTATCCGGAAGGGTTAGGCTGACAGTTGTCACATGGTGTGGGACTGGACTCAGTTCCTCACAACCTGGTGGTGCTGCCAAGCAAATCCAGCAGTCTCCTTTAGTATAATGAGACAAACATGACAAGTATATGGTATACCACGTTGCCAAGGTCTTATAAACAAATTAAATATCCTAATCAGGTGTTGTCCAATCAAACCATGTTTATGAGAGTGAGCACAAGTACTTTAGCACTGGTTTGCAGTGGTAAAGTGCACAGAGGGCCAACTAAATTGATTTCAGCAACAACAAATGGAGGTAAGCAGGGAAATAGTTTGGGAAAGATCATCCTAAGGCTGACAGGTTGAACACAATCTTTTTACAGTGAATAGAATATAGTGAGGCTCAAACAAGGCTAGATGAGGGATGATATCTCTGACAAGCAGTGACACAGAATACACTAGAAGAGATTCTTCCACATTTTTCCCTATTACCCATCCCCCTGCGAGGTCATAGTCTTGAGTACAAAGCAGAGAAACAGAGATGGTGCTTAAGACATGCAACCCACAGGGGCAATAGACTTCACATCGCTCTGTAGTTCTCCTGTACATTAGTCACTGACTTCTTGATTGTACAATACAACACACTTATCACTCTTATAAGGCAGATATGTTAAAGGCCACTGTTTTAGTTATTTGGTACTCTACATTTTTGACCAGTGCTGATGGGTGTTGAGGTGTAAGCATCTGTCTGGCCATCACCAGTAAAGAGATGTTCATTGTAGACTATCACCCTGGGCAGCTACAATCCCTGCTAGTAGTCCAATTCCCACTAGACTGATGGTCATTGGTAGACTGAGCTATAGCAGGGTGCAACAGAGAAAGGATCCTAGTGCTCTTACCAAATACTATCATGTAGCACCTAAAGGGCATTATTAATCTGCCAAAGTTTGAGGTGGGCACTTGGAGCATGGGCAGTGTGTCTGTCAGTAATCTGGTGGATCCATGCACAATTTGGGACCAGGTGTACTGAAACCCAATCACTGCACACCCTACCCTCTATAAAACTCATTAAACCCATCAAACGAAACCACTGCAATGGAAGCCCAACGTATATTAACTTAGGCTTGAAACATATCCCTAACATTACAACCAAATTTGGAAATAGTAACATTAGAGAGGATCAATATGTGTGACTTTTGTTGCAACCTGCAGTCTCGCAACAACTTTGTGAACATCTTTCATAAACTATTATGGCCATAGACTTAAATGTGAACAGTAATTTGAACATTTTAACATAGTTAGTTTTGTGTTGCACATGTAGGTGCAAAGAGGTTTAGCAGATGTTCTGGATTCAAATGTTTGGTTTGCCCCGACTCTTACAAGGGCATGCATATGAGGTCGCTGGTCTTTCTCGCATCTGCTCTTTGCTTCCTTGATTCTGAAATACTGTTTCCTCCCCATTTTCTGCCCAGTGTGCCAACAGTGAAACTGGTATTCTGTGGTTATGTAGAGTGCTCATCAAGTCAGCTCTGTTCACCCTGTGATGATCTTCTCCTCCCCCATTTAAATAATGGGTATTCATTATTTTTCCAATCATGCTGGTTGTTACCTTCTGACTTTACTCTGGTCAGCATCTTGTTTTGAGGGGTTTCCTCCACCTTTGCTTGCCAACTTCTCATCTTCTCACTCTGAGCTCACCCATGTTGTGGTGCTTTCAATTCCATAGTTGAGTTGTGATGCTGATGACACTGCTGAAAGTGAGAGATGTTCCATGTAATTTCCTTAACTCCTGCCCTAGCAGTCACTATTGTCCCTTTCCTTGCAGTTGCTCCGTGTGGACTGACATCATATCTGGTGCCTGCTTTCTATCATTATTGTTCCTTCACAAGGACCCATTTGCCCTGCTGATCACCTGTGGATTGAGCATGCCTCTTGGTGTTAGTGTACCTATTCATTTTTTCTCCTCCTCATCTCTCCACTGCACTTAAGAGTCAATCCTTGTCTTGAGCTCCCGGGAAAACATGAGGGTGGCTTTGACCCATGGTGCTGTGTGGCAAATTTTCATATGCCATACGTACTATGTTCAGAGTCTGTTGCATTGGTTGGTGCTCAGTTGCTGCTTGCTGTAAGATATTTTTTAGTGTCTATAATTTGCTTGTGACCATAGTGGAGTTGATTTCTGATGTTGTATAATCCAGGTGAGTGACAAAGTAAGCAATGTCATGTCCATTGAACGAAGGTCCCGTATTTTTCTTGATTACAATTGGAAGGCCACATTTTGCAAATATTTCATCCAGAACTGTGATTTCTGTCTTCACACTGGTGAACATAATCTCTTTGGCTATGGGAACTGTGGCTATTTATCTGTCAGAATTGATATGTATTTGCCTGATTGCATTGAGACAAAGAAGTTGATGGTAATGTTCTGCCTCCAGTAACAGCAACATTAGCAATGGTGCTGGCTTGGACCCATCGCTGACCAGCAGGCAATGATTCTAGTCCTATAGTGTCTCCTCACTATTTGATCTTGCCAAGGATACCATACTCATTCTTGGTTTTCTCTTGGTGGTGATGATCGCTTGTATTCTTCATGCGCTGGATCGACTATTTGCTTCCTGAGTACTGTTTGGATTACGTGTGTCTCAGTAGGATGTCTGTGGTGGCTGAGATCAGTTTAACATAAATCTGTGGAAGCACTATGAGTTCTTTCTTGTTTACTCCTTCAGGGAGTGTGGCATTTACACATGACACTATTGTCCTTGCTATGTTCCTCTTGTGGCTTCTGTCAGTTTTAAATAAGTCTTGATGGCTTCCTCAGTGGAGAGTAGTGACATATATGATGGCACTGATTGCTTCACAAGCAGGTTGAGATACACTTCCGCTGTTGAAGATGTTTGCCTCATTTTGATTATTCAATGTCTTGACATATAGTCAGCTAGATTCTTGTGTTTTCAAGGCTGTTGAGTGACTGTAAATGAGAATTATTCCATGCAAATTCTTCATCTTTTGATTTGCAGCTGTATTTTTGCTGATCAGTTACAATGTTGACATGTTTCCCATAAATGAAGATGTGATAGTGTTCACATGCTCAGACTGCAGCCACATACTCCTTTTCAGCTTTTCAGTATGATGTCTTGACATCAGACAGACAGCAACTAGAATAGGACAAATATTGCCTCTCAGGTTGATCCCCTAGAATGTTTGTTCACACAATGGGGCCACTTGTGGTGAATCCTAGTTTGTTTTTAATGGGATAACAGGCGTTAGCTCAGCCTTTTGCTTGCAGACTCGTGCCCCCGTCACCTCGTGACTTTTAACCTACTTAGCTTGCTCTGTCTTAGCACATTTAATTATTTAATTCTTCTAAGATGGCTGCCTTGTTTATAGTAAGGCCACTTGTTATGAGTTACATTATCAGTGTCACCGCGCTAAGGCATCAAGATCAAGCAACAAAGACAAACAAACAGTAGGTGTTCCCATTTTCCCTCTCTATACCTTTGAGGGATTGTTTATATTAATTGCCATCCCAAGCATGTCTGTTATCTATTGTTTGGGAACACACCTACGTCTGGGGTCCTTGTAGATCTGTATAAATATATATCACTTTAGACAGATAATCAGAGGGATTCCGACCAGAGGGCATCACCACCGTCACTGATATTGATGCTGCATATCGTCTTGACGCTGACCCAGTATTCGTGTCCCTGTGGAGTCTGAGATGGAGACCTCATTCCAAGGCAAGGAGGGTTGGGAGCTCCTCTCATGGACATGGCATTGGCAGATTAGGTTTAGCAAACCCAGCTCTCCTCTAGGTAGGAGGTTAGGCCTTTCACATTAAAGTATTAGGGCATATTACATCTCATATGTCTTTTCTATGCATTGCAAGATAGTGGGGGTCTTTGTAATAATGACTCTTGTCTTCACAATTCTGTTTCTTGCATTATTTATTATCCTAATCATTGCAGCCCATGCAACTTATCGCAAATTGCAGTTATGTTAAATAAAAACTATTGAAACTTTACTGTATCTTTGTCATTGCCTGTGTTTGTATGAGACATGATATATCTGTGAGAAAGGGGTAATCTCTGTTTAACCACGACACTCCCTGAGATGTCTTATTCTCGAGTCCATGCGTAAAGGCTGCCACAAATCACCTTTTACTATTGTGTTTCTGGTGAGGTGCTGCTAGTGAGCCAGTAAGGTTGGGACAACAGTTGCGACTTGTTGAAGGAAAGGCGTAGTCGCATACAAACAAAAGTACTGTCATCCTTTAACCAGCAGTCTTGCCCAGAGCAAGAGTCCAAACTATGACATGGCACCACCAACGATGGTGTTTAGGCACTAATACCCCGACTATCACTGTCTCACAGACTACAGGTACCCTAAGTACCATTATACGGAGACGTCCGTGGTCTTTGGGAAAATCCTCCTCAGCTGAAAAGGTAACACCTGATTAAGCTGTAGGTTGTTCAAGCTTGAACTCATAAAAGGACTTTACTCCCCATTTTTGGTGTTCCGTTTTTCTAAACAAATATGGCTAATGCCATTGACATTCTTGAAAATGCTAGACAAGCACTAACACAACATTTATTAATGCCTGGCCTTACAGATGAGGGTGGGAATGTTACTCTTATAATAGAAGCTAATGAAGCATACCAAACAGAAACATTTTACTGTTGGGTCACCTTTCCTGAGGCGGACCAGAGAACACATACATTCCACACATATGAAATTACAAACGTACCTCCACGGTACCGAGCATACCAGTAGCATGAAATATCGCTCACATACCAAGAGCATCTGAACTGGTTCGAAGGCGCCCTACCACATGTACTACAAAGAGTGAGGTTAGGTCCATTAAGTAATGATGGACCAACATGGCCTATGTTTGCCACCTACACACCCAGGCATACAAAATATGCAAATAGCAGATCTGGGAGATTTATATAATGAATTGGGGACATTATATAGATGATTAGTTCAGTTCGTAATGCAAACATTGAACACAACACCAGCGGGTCCAGCACCGCCAGCACCTGGTGGTTATCAATTGGCTACTGGGATTAATCCACAAACAGTGCATACTATTATGGGTAAAGTGCCTGCGGAATGGGAAAAAATACCATTCTGGATTGCCCAGAAAACGAATCAGCTGGAAGCTGTTTTTCCCCATACGGGACCACAGGAAAAACATAGACTGCTCACTATGTGCTTGCCTTTTGGGATGGTTCCCTCAGTGGATGACTGTGCCACATGGGGTACAGTCTTCGCTGCCATATATACTACCACACATGGTACCTCGACACTTGCCAATTTACCGGTAGTGTTAAAACAAATACAAAATGAGCATGGGGCTGCACCAGCCCTGGATTTGGGGATGAAATTAATGCGTAACTTTGACGCCGTATCCTCAATAATACTCAGTAATATTAAAGGGGAATGGGTAGCACTGGCAATTCGCCATCGTCTCTGGGAAACTCGACACCAGGAACAAGAGAGACAGCTACCGAAAATAATTTCCTATACCTATACTAGTATAGGACGAGATAGTTTGGAAGTCAAACCAAAGAAATTGGAGTTACAAGGTACCGCCCATACGGAGGGTACACAGCAGGTACAAGAGGGCTCTAAGAAGTGCTGGGACAAACAAAAAGATTTCAAAGAAAGAAGAAATAAGAGAGCTGATTCTCCACACCCGGAGAACTCCGAAAGGAGATATAATCTCAGAAATAAGGAGAACCTTAAAGCTCCAGACAGATATACTGATTCACGTCCCTGTCATTCCTTTCAGGGCGCACCGGATAGACGTAGCGAGAGAGGGGGCCGTCAAGATCGACGTCCTGAATACATGAAAGAAAAGAAAGGCTCGCCGCAGTCTACCATTAAAAAAGAAGAAAAGACTCCGCAGCAAAAGCCACAGTTTAAAAAGAAGAAGGTGGCAGCACTGACAGCTAAAAATGCCAGTATACTTGAGAACACTGTTGAGGAACAAGACGTGGGCAGTGACTCTGTTATACAGCGTGGCAGAGGTCACAATAAGTCGCCAGAGTCTGAAAGATCATCTGGATGTGACAGCGGATGGCTGTGTTCTTCCCCCCAATAGGGTTTATGATTTAAAAATTAAGATAGAGGGAGACGTGGCGCGCACTATTAGTGTGCTATTTTGGGATGAACTTACTAGTGATATCCTATTGGCCAAAAGAGACTGGCCACCTGACCACGTCCGCAAGCTCCCACACGGGGAAGGTGTCATTTTGCCTTCTTTCTCCAATCTTGTTCCAGAAGCAGACAAAAAAGCTTATGCTTCTGAATGGACTTTATCGCAGGCACCTGCGTTATATCGCAATCATGTAGGTTGGAACAAGGAGTCTCCTTGTCATGTTATTCCCGTTAGGTGTAAACCTAACGGGAATAACATGACATGGAGACTCCTTGTCCCAACCTACATGATCTACACCCCAACCGCAGCCACAATATCCTGTTAAACATGAAGCAAACGCTCCGGTGAGGGAGATCCTCACCCAACTTGAGTACCAGGGAGTGATTGAGCCGTGTACATCTGCAATGAATAATCCGTTATTCCCCGTTGCAAAGCCGGACCATTCATATAGAATAGTCATTGATTATAGATACTTAAATAGTCTTACACGCACATATGCTATACAAAATTCACACAGCACAGCACTAATAAACAATATAGTGCGTAAAAAATATAAAACGACATTAGACATATCTAGTGGATTTTTCAGCCAGAATTTAGCACATGAAAGTCGGGACCTGAGTGCATTCTCATTTGGCTCTCAGAAACGCTTTTGTCGTTTACCTCAAAGCTATAAAAATATTACATGATATTGATTCCGAGGCGTTATCCTACGTGGATGACATATATCTCACAGGCGACGTCCTTGACATTCATCTTACAAGGGTCGATCGAATAATTCTGGGATTTGCAGACCTCGGTTACAAATTCAATTTTAAGAAAAGCAAAATAGCCTTTCTCCATGTATTATTCCTGGGATATGAGCTATCAAATGAGGGAAAGAGCCTGGCCCGCACTTTCTAGAAAAATGTGCTCAACTGCACCCTCCTAACACACTTAAGAAACTACAGTCATTACTAGGTTTCTTTAATTTTGACAGGACATACATTCCATATTATGCACAACGCATCAAGCCACTTTATGACTTAGTTCAGCCCAATTTTTGTAGCAGACACTGGACAATTGAACACACACGCATCCTTAGGGAAATGCAACAGTGCATGCTAGAAGTTAAACACTTGCACACACATGACAATAAAACAAATGTGGTCAATGAGAATGACACAGTACCCATAGCGTATAAATCACATTTATACTCTAATGCTGAACAGCATTTTGCACCTACAGAAAAGATTCTGACGGCAGTTCAGATGGCCGTCATAAAAGAGAGGCCACTTGACCATGGGAAACGTATTGTTGTTGTCTCCCCAGTGCCGGCCTTAGAGGCTGTCACCAAAGCAAGCTTTCCTAATGCTAAAGCATTACATCCACATTGGATTCAATGGGCAACGTCTCTGACTGCCACTGATGTTGATTATATATTCGATCCAAAACTTCAGACAAAAGAGTTTCTCCAGTACGAACAAGAATACCCACCTCCTCTAAATATCTTGCCACTAGACAACTATCATACTGTCATATATACTGATGGTTCAGCACAACCGGCTGTAGGTACTAAACATCCACACACAGCAGCTTGTGCAGCCGTGAGCGGAGTGATGGAAGATGGAGTTTTCCACCCTCACAATACCTACACGCAGACCTTAGGGGACTGCACATCACAGTTGGCTGAGCTTAAAGCTCTTATTCTAGCGCTCAAACATACTGAGCCAGGATGCCAGACTTTAATAGTCTGTGATACTTATTACTGCGTTCAGTCATACAATGACTATCTCAACCATTGGAAACTGAACAGGTTTAGAGATTCTAAAGGGAACACCATTAAACACAAAATACTGTGGGGGAGAGTGGCTGATCTTAAGGATAAGCTGCCGTGTGTCCTTGTAGTCCATACATTGGGACACCAACGTGTAGGAGTACACGTTACCGGTAATACATTGGCTGATGATGGCGGCCAAAGCAGCAGTAGCTACAGCTTCTGTGGCGGCAGTGACTCGTTCTCAGACGAGATTGGGTAATGAAATATGGATTGCTGTTAAAGCTTCGGCTGCAGGCAAGCCCCTTCCGAAAGGATACCCTACAAACTATACTTACCGTGCAGAATGTTGCTTACACAACAATTCCTGGGGTTGGAGATCGAGTGATCCCCAATGAAGACCAGAGATTAGATCTAATTAAAGCAGCGCATGAGGGTGTTGCTTCTGCACATGCTGGTATATCGGCCTCGATAACGCTCCTATAGAAACGCTTCTGGTGGCCTGGTCTATGCAGACGAACAAAGCAGAATGTCCTTTGCTGTGAAATTTGCCAGGAGATCAAGGGCTCTAATATCAAACGCCCACTGCAGACTTCTCTCTTAGTGTCCAACAGGCCACTACAGTGTGTGTACCTGGACCATTGTGGTCCCTTACAGCCGGATGGTGCATACAAATACATTTTAGTCGCAGTAGATTTTTGTTCTAGATTCCTGTGGGTATGGCCACAGCGGTCGGCTGATGCCCGGACTGTTATAAAAGACTTGCTGATCTTTATCGGTGCATATGCGGTTGCAGCATTCCATTCGGACCAGGACCCGGCATTTGCCTCTAAGGCATTCAGGGACACCATGGGGACATCCAGAGGGAAATTCGGTCGTGGATAGGTGGAATTGTGATCTAAAGCAGTCCTTAACAGCTTGAGTATTAGGTTCAGGCCACAGTTGGTTACATCACCTATATGGGGTCCAGAGAGCACTGAATAATATGCCAAGATGGTCCTTGGGGGGACCCACTCCATATGAGGTTCTCTTTGGGATACCTATGTATGCCCCAGATCTTGATACCCCTGGTATGGTGGCAGCAGAAACACCATTTTACATAAATGAACGTCTCACTGTTTTACAGGAGCTTCAGCAATTTTGTGATGATAAATCATCTGCAAGTGCAGCCACTTTAGGAATAAGGGATTTAGCGAAAACTTCGACTGGCTGGATTCCTAAAGTTGGGGATCTGGTCCGGAGAAGATCGCAGTGAAGAAGGAGTTTGGCCCATCATACAGAGCACCTGTACCAGCCTTGGGAATTCAAGGCACCAGGACTGTCATCTTACCACCACTGTCTGGTTCTAATCTCCATTGATGACATCAAACTACACTATGTGGCCGATTCTTCACAGTAGACCAAGAGGTCCCTTGGGTGGTTCCCGATCCCCTCTCACTACCCAACAGGACATACATCTACATAGTAGGATGAACATCACTACTACAGACTACGCAACAATGTCAACTGCTGTTCCAGACACCTCCTTGACCATGGGGAGGGCGGAAAATGAACTCTTGCTAGTTCCTGTCACTACTTCAGTGTCCACCCCGGTTCAAGATCTAGCTGTTTTTTACACAAACACATCACAGACTAACGATACTGTCTACCAAGAGCCCCCAGGTGAAGTGGACCAAAGTACAGATGGCGCATTACCTCCCGTGTTTGCAGAGACTGCCTCTGGCTATTTCATTGACATTGATGATTTTTCTTCAGATTCATCCACTACAATGTTTCAAAAAGAAGTCAGCTGTATCAATGGCTTAAAAAGAACTATTTGAAATACCCATGGAACTATTTATGGTTCTGTTTGACATTTTTTGCATTATTTTGATGGATTGGTTTTGTGACTGTTTTCTTTTTGCTTATAAATGGTCACTATATTTCTGATCGCTCCTCTGTGGAGCCTGTTGATGAAGTTTTAACTCCATAGAATTCTTCACATAAGGTCCAAAGAGATTTGTCCCCTGTAAATGTTACAGCAATACCGATTTCTGATGGGATTGTGGGAGACAAAGTTCCATTGGATATAAATACGGGCCTACTGAAATTATTCAAATATCATACGTGTTTAAAATTTCAATGACTGATGTAATTACACCTGATGTTGTCTCTGATGATTGGGATGTCCAAGCAGTTGATTCCATGCTAACTGAAATGAAGGACTATTCCGCTTTTGAAAGTGATGATGTATATGAATATACAATGAATTATGGGGAAATGTTCTGCTATAACAATTGGGGACATTACTACCTACACTGTGCTACTAGATACAGGCCAGTATTAAACTATACACATTGGGAATTCTGTTCTACACCACCGGTGGGGAGCCCAAAGTACTATAGTGATAAATGTACATACTTTTCTGGGCATGACACAAGAAAAGCAGAGTTGTATTATTTTAAAATATCTCCGGCATGAATTAGGAAAATTTTGCTAATTGATACAAAGCTGATTTATTCAGATCCCTTTGTTTCCTGGCTTGCAGTGGAAGGTTACGAATACTGGAAGAACACTATTGATTTGAAAAGTGTATGGGGAACACAAGATTGGCAAATACAGGTTAGGGAGGCTTTATTTCAAGCATGCCTGATTCCTGTGGAAATTATTTTCTTAAATGACATTATTCAGCAGACATCCTGTCTGAGGTTAGCAAAAATTAAAGACTTGAACACGCCCAGTATCCCCACTCTAGCAAGGTTCAAAGATTGGCAATACTTCCTTAATATCACCAAGGATAAGCTAGATGCAATGGTCAAGGCTGGTACCTACAATTCATCACTTTCTAGTCCCGGCGGGTGGTTTAATGAGTGTCAAGCGCGGTTTTTGAACTCTTCAGGGTTTTTTTCAATTAACAGGCCAGACCCTCACTATATATCGGGTCAACATACAGGTATAGTTATGACATACAGTGTGGGTAAGCTGTGCCAGCAATGGGTACAGACCAACACGTTAGCCGCAGTTAAGAAACACCTGAACACTCTTTCTGAAGATGTAGACTTGCAGGATTTTCTGCTGCGTCCTAGGAAACAGCGCTCGAAAAGGTTTTCATATGCTATGTACAATGACATTTGGAAACTTTCCCAGATTGAGGCTGATGCGCGTTTAAGGCAATTGGATAAACAAAATTTAGAAAAGGCAATAACACAGCTACGTTCCATCATGCAGCTGGGTTGGACATTACAGAAACTGAAAAGTGGCCGCATTCCAAGGAAGTATATTAATGGGAGTGAATTCTTCCCTGCTTTTAATTTATCCAAGGAACAACAGACAATGGCTAAAAGGGAGGCTAGTTTCACCATGCTTCGCGTAGGAAAGTTAAATAAGTTGCCCTTCATGGTGGCAGAGTCCTACAACTATCTGGCTCTTACATGGCATAATTAATTTACGGATTTCGACCTTTCATTTCTCAAGCTGCCTGATACATCTTGCAGTGGGAAGGTACGAGCAACTAGGAGATAGCTATGTTAAGGAAGAGTGGGAGTTGTCCTTTGACTATAGATGTCTGAACTGCGAAACAGAGGTCTTTCCTAGCGGAAGCGAATGTGAGACTGCTGTTCATCATTCCATGATATGCAAGCAGGTGTCTCTCCATGGTCTTTGCAATGCAGGGGTCGCAAATTTGGCCTGTTTGCTGAAGGATACTCCTGTCCCTTTGATTCGCCCGGTATTTCATGTACTTTCCAATGGAAGTTACTGAACAATGAAAGATGTTGCGGCATGCGACCAGGAATTGCCTACGCAATCTCTTCTCGAAGGTCGTTACATGTTGTGGACATGTTTTGTTTCCACCCACACAAGAGATAAAAGTATCTAACATGTGGCCCCACATAGATATTATTAATGTGAACTATGACAAGCTGAGCAGGCTAAAGGCGCTATTGTTTCAAAAGCAGGTTGCCTTGACATCTGCAAAGGAGACGTATGCTCTCCAGATCGCGAGATCATCAGCCGAGATACAATCCCTATTTAAAAACAACTTCCCCAAGCACTTTGGAGAACTGGTATCAAGAATATTCAATGCTTCGAGCACCACTGGGATTGTTCATTTCTTTAAGGCTGTCGGGTCTTTCTTTGGAGTCATCCTGTCAGCCATCCATTTACTCTTTTCAAGTGTGTTTGGTGGCTTTCCAATTATTTTGGCTATGATTGGCGGACTACTAATGCTATTTCTTTTGATTCGCAGTGGTTGTTTTTTTCCAGCTACGCAGAGCAATGGAGCTGCTCCCACCAACTCCACTGTGCCATGAGCGCATGGTTCGGATCTTCGGTGCACCCTTGCTGGTGGAACTGGAGCATGACTGGTCATTGTCATTTCGGCCCCTTCTCTGGTGCGTACAACCAGTCTTCTGCTGCATATGGTGCCGGGAAACGCCCTCAACGCTGACTCCTAAACAACGAAGTCCTGGTTAACGAAAGCGGAACAACGCTTTCCTTAACCACGACTTCGCTGTTTTGTGCCTTAACCGCACATGTGCTTAACAACGCACATGCGTGGTTAAGGCACAAACAAGGGAGTCGGCTGAGGAGGATGACGCGACGACTCAGGTAAGTAGGGCGGGGTAGGGGATTGGGGTTTTAGATTTTGCGACGGGTGGGGGGTCGGGGTATTTTCTGGTAAGTGGGTGGGGGTGGGGGGTTGGGTTTTAAGGTTTAGGGCCGGGGTGGGGGGTCGGGGTATTTTCTGGTAAGTGGGGCAGGGGTGGGAGTCGGGTTTAGGGTTTAGGGCCGAGGGTGGGGGGTCGGGGTATTTTCTGGTAAGTGGGGTGGGGTGGGGGGGTCAGGGTTTAAGGTTTATGGCCAGGGGCGGGGGGACGGGGTATTATCTGGTAAGTGTGGTGGGGGTGCGGGGTCGGGGTTTAAGGTTTAGGGCCGGGGCTGGAGGGTCGGGGTATTTTCTGGTTTGGGGGTGGGGTGGGGGGTCGGGGTTTAAGGTTTAGGGCCGGGGTTGGGGTATTTTCTGGTTTGGGGTGGGGTGGGGGGTCGGGGTTTAAGGTTTAGGGCCAGGGGTGGGGGGTCGGGGTATTTTCTGGTAAGTAGGGCGGGTGGGGGGGTCGGGGTTTAAGGTTTAGGGCCGGGGTATTTTCTGGTAAGTGGGGCGGGGGTGGGGGTCGGGTTTAAGGTTTAGGTCCGGGGATGGGGGTCGGGGTATTTTCTGGTAAGTGGGGTGGGGCTGGGGGGTCGGGGTTTAAGGTTTAGGGCCAGGGGTGGGGGGTAGGGGTATTTTCTGGTAAGTGGAGCAGGGGTGGGGGGTCGGGGTTTAAGGTTTAGGGCTGGGGCTGGAGGGTCGGGGTATTTTCTGGTTTGGGGGCGGGGTGGGGGGGTCGGGGTTTAAGGTTTAGGGCCGGGGTTGGGGTATTTTCTGGTGTGGGGTGGGGTCGGGGGTCGGGGTTTAAGGTTTAGGGCCAGGGGTGGGGGGTCAGGGTATTTTCTGGAAAGTGGGGCGGGGTGGGGGGTCGGGGTTTAAGGTTTAGGGCCGGGGTGGGGGGTCGGGGTATTTTCTGGTTTGGGGGCAGGGGTGGGGGGGCCGGGGTTTAAGGCTCAGGGCCGGGGATGGTGGTCCAGGGGGGACGCTTGCAGGAACAATGGATGCCTATCACTAATGCCTTTACCAGGAATGCCTTTACAAGAAAAAATCATTGTTAAGGCATTCTTGGTAAAGGCATTAGTGGTAACAATGAGGTTGTTGTTCCAACCTCATTGTTTAGGCACTCGTTGTTCCGGCAGGCGTTGTTCCGACATACATTCTATGGTGCCTCTTTGATCATCTGCCTATGGTCTGTCTTGCTGTTGCACCAACATCTCCTGTGGACCACGAACTGCTGATGTCCCCGATGAGGGTTCATACACGGTCATGCCTCTTGAGACTGAGATTGCTCCGCGAGGCCACCTATGAGCCTTCCGTTTTGAGATCTACTATGGATGAGGACACTGCAACGGATAACATTACACCAGGAAATACTGCTCACTACTGCTCTGTGGATCCGTTTGTCCGGCCCAGCTCTCGACCTGACATCAGATGATGTTGACTCATTTTTTAGGTCCTTGGTTGGTGACTTCGATGACACTCTTCAAGATCATGCGTACAGTAAATAATTTGTCTTGCCATTCCCGATTCAAAATTATGCGTTTAAATGTACATTGCTTTGGCACACTGTGCTTGTCATGGTTGACATTAACATCTCTGTATGTGTTTTAGCGGAATTGTTTTTATTATCTTTTTTAACACTTTTTAAAGTTTATTAGTTTTTTAGCTGATTTTCATGCTTTTAGCTTTTTAGTTCAGAGCAATTTTAGCGTTTGGGTTCCTGTACCTTCGTCATACCTGTTACGGCAATGGGGAGTGTGTGGTGAATCCTAGTTCATTTTTAATGGGATAACAGAAGTTAGCTCAGCCTTTGGCTTGCAGACTCGTGCCCCCGGCACCTAGTGACTTTTACCCTACTTAGCTTGCTCTGTCTTAGCACATTTAATTATTTAATTCTTCTAAGATGGCTGCCTTGTTTATAGTTAGGCCACTTGTTATGAGTTACATTATCAGTGTCACCGTGCTAAGGCGTCAAAATCAAGCAACAAAGACAAACAAACAGTAGGTGTTCGCACTAAGGGATTTTCCCTCTCTATACTTTCGAGGGATTATTTATATTAATTGCCGTCCCAAGCATGTCTGTTATCTATTGTTTGGGGACACACCTACATCAGGGGTCCTTGTAGATCTGTATAAATATATCGCACTTTAGAAAGATAATCAGAGGGATTCCGACCGGAGGGCATCGCCACCATCGCTGATGTTGATGCTGCATGTCTTCTTGACGCTGACCCAGTCTTCGTGTCACTGCGGAGTCTGAGATAGAGACCTCATTCCAAGGTAACGAGGGTTGGGGGCTCCTCTCATGAACATGGCATTGGCAGAT
This sequence comes from Pleurodeles waltl, assembly GCF_031143425.1. Lineage (NCBI taxonomy): Eukaryota > Metazoa > Chordata > Amphibia > Caudata > Salamandridae > Pleurodeles > Pleurodeles waltl. The sequence goes on along the minus strand of NC_090439.1, from coordinate 946,837,910 downwards.
TAGGTTTAGCAAACCCAGCTCTCCTTTAGGTAGGAGGTTAAGCCTTTCACATTAGGGTATTAGGGCATATTACATCTTGTATGTCTTTTCTATGCATTGCAAGATGCTGGGGGTCTTTGTAATAATGACTCTCGTCTTCACAATTCTGTTTCTTGCATTATTCATTATCCTAATCATTGCAGCCCATGCAACTTATCACAAATTGCAGTTTACTGCATCTTTGTCATTGCCTGTGTTTGTATGAGACATGATATATCTGTGAGAAAGGGGTAATCTCCGATTAATCACGACACTCCCTGAGATGTCTTATTCTCGAGTCCATGCATAAAGACTGCCACAAATCACCTTTTACTATTGTGTTTCTGGTGAGGTGCTGCTAGTGAGCCAGTAAGGTTGGGACAACAGTTGCGACTTGTTGGAGGAAAGGCGTAGTCGCCTACAAACAAAAGTACTGTCATCCTTTAACCAGCAGTCTTGCCCAGAGCAAGAGTCCAAACTACGACACACTCAAATCTGCAACCTTGTTTGGTGAGATATCATAGAGCATTGCTAAAGGGTACATGGTCCTTAATATACAAGATGCAGGAGCTGGCCATTCTTCTGATGTGGTTCCAAATACCAGAGATTTTTTCTATACTTTTGTGCATTTACTTTAGATGGCTTCTTTGAATATTTCCGTATCCGATGTCTCCCCAAAGCTTAGGCATTTGAAGTGAAATAGTCCCATGTGAGAGATTAAATTTGTAATGTATCAAGAGACTTCATGAATTTCCAGTTGGTGGCAACCCTTGTTAAGGTCCAGCTTGGAGAATATTTGCTCCCAAATTCTTGCAGTTTTTTTTTCTGAAAGTGTAAAGGTGTTTCTCGTGGTGCTGTGGAACTGGTTTGAAGTGTTCATTTATGCATAGTTGTATGGTGAAGTCTATAATATTTCTCAGTTTGATGAAGAACTTTAGATATTTACACATGATGGGTGGTGTGTCCTCCAACGTGTATGAGGATGGCTATCAGCTGCAATTGCTCTACTGTCAGCAAACTGAGAAGGCATTCAGACAGAATTGGCAGATACATTACATGGATTTCGGAGTCAACAGTGCAATCTTTGTAGATGAGTTTTGTTGTGCACTTTCTGTGAAACGTCATTGGTTCTTTACCATCCAGATGTAGACCTAGATGTTAGTCTGTAATATTGTGTGCTTGGGTTTCATCTTGTTTCTTTATGTGATATGTATTTAATTTACTGATGCATCACTGTCTAGTACAAAGTAGAGAGGGTGCTTCTCCATCATGAGTCTTAATTGTGGGTAAATCCTTCTTGCACCCTTGTTGTGGCCACAATGAGCAGGTAACCATCAAGTCTTTGTGTATAGGAGACCTTGAGCTACTGGATGACCTTCTGGATGATGATCTCCTTAGACTTGTCCCGGGTATGAGGTACCTCAGGACCACAATGAGCTGCTACTTTTATTCCCAAAGGGTCTTCTTTGAGTGTTCTTTTTGTTTCACTGGGGTTCATGCTGTGTTCCTTGGCACACCCATCAGAAATAGTCAGCTTTGCCACATTTGTAACATGCTTGCCCTGAGGTGGGGCATGCACTCTCATATCAGAATGTTATCCACATCAATAGCATTCTTTCTTCTTGTGCAGGCTGTGTATTTGTTGTTGCATGTGTGCCAGTCCTTTGACTTGATCTACATTAGTGATTCTTGTGTGTATAGTTCTGTAGCCGGTAGGGTAGTTTCAGCTTTTTTGCCTTTCTTGATGCAATCTTTTGTGCTTAAATGTTTGCTTGATAATTTGTGTGTGTTAAATCAGTGTTATCCTCTAGGTCGCATCTCTTTCTCAATAAGCATTGTGAGAGTGATTCGGACTGGGAGCCCTCATGATTTGCAAACAGATAGCCCATTCACTTGAAAATTTGTTGAATTCACAGAGTTTGCGTAGACAGAGTAGACTTGGGACAAACTTACCCATTGGTTCTCCTTTTTCCTGGGCTAAGTTGAATGTGTATCATTTGTACTCTACGTTATTTTTGGAAGGAATTTGGTGTTGAGGACTTTTGCGTACTTTTTGATACATGGCTATTTGAGCCAGCTTCAGTTCGTTTATGAATTTGAATGTTTCTTTTCCAAGTAGATTCTTCATTTTTTATAGAATTTGTTTTTCATCTTTTTCTTCCAATGCTTCAGGTAAGTTTTTGAAATCCACCTTTGCCCCTAGCAGCTTCTGGGGTCAGGATCAGCTTGTCAGGGGATCCAGATATAACGCTAGTCCTCTTCCTGTTTTTTTTTCTCTGTGGTCATGATGACTTCTGCCATTTGGCTCTCTCTGGTGCTTGTTGTCTGCTATCCTTTGTGTGAGTCCTATGTGTGTTCTGTTCTTGCATTGGTAGTGCTTGGCTTTCTTTAGTTTGTTGTCTGATTCTCAAATGGCTCCTCCCAAGCCATGCAATGGGAGTGCCAGGTCTTCAAATGACATTGCTGTAGGGAGTAACTTACATACTCAGGAGATAATGGCCTGAAACAATGGATTTATTGCTAAGCATTAAGCACAATGATCCACCCTTGCAGTACACTCAGTCAAGCGCAGCAGCCTCATTTCAAATGACGGTTCTCAGCCCAGTCTAAATCAGGATAGTAAACACTGCAAGCCTGATTCACAAAGGGACTTACGACTCTTAAATTTACAAGTGCGGAGTCTCTGCCCTTTGGCTGGAGGACCCACACTCGGAGCAGAATCTTGGCACTCGGGGTGGAATCTCCACATGGTGCACTGTGCAGAAATTCTGCATCAACTGTGAACATTCTGCGATGAGTGAGAAGCCTCCGTCCCAAGTGTGGAGGTACACACTCGTAACTTTACGAGTCGTAAGTCTCTTTGTGAATCTGGCTATTCCATGGTAGCAAAACAGCATGATGTGAGAATCAGCTCTAGCCATAAAACTCACATTATAAAGAACGCTAGATGACATTTTCCTTTAACAACAACAGAAAGAAATACAAAACATAACAAACACATACATAGGAATCAAAGCTTTTATAAAACTAACATACAAATAAATGTCAGAAAACCCTAAAGCAAGGATCACACAAAATGGAAAACGTGATGCATAAGACACATCAGTAGTGAACAAAACAACCTAAACAAAAAGATAAAGCAACATGAAAACTATCAGAACCTCACAGGTCAGCATCTGACACGAGAACGCCAGCGAACAGAACAGAACTACACTTTAATACATTTCCCATTGTGTATGTATGCTGTAAAGTGCAGCACAAATGCAAAGTTTGCAAAGTTTTGAGAAAATAAAGGGGCATATTTATACTCCGTCTGCGCCAAATGTGCGTCAAACATTTTGACGCACATTCAGGGCAAACCTTGCCCCGTATTTAAACTTTGACGCCCGAGCCCGCAGATGCCAAAAATCCACTGTGTGCGTCATTTTTTGGATGCAGCAACCCGCCTTGAGTTAATCATATGCAAGGTAGGCGTTCCCGTCCAAAAAATGACTTAAAAGGCCGTGCGTCATACTTATGCTTTCGGGCAAAAATGACGCACGACCAGGAGGCGGAGCCGGAAAATGACGCACAGCCAGATTTGCGTAAAATATGAACGCCTGGGTCAGGGCAGGCGTTAAAATGGGGCAAACACACCTGTATTTAATCAGAACACATAGAAGCAACAGTAGAGCAGCAAAAGGGAGACATGGAGGTGCTTCTCATCCAGCGTGCACGCAGATGCAGAGCCAAGCAACAACAACAGCAGCTACCACAACACCAGCAGGGATCCCAAAGGCAGCGCAGAAGGCAGGAGAGGATATTCCGCCCCAGAACAACCCTGAATGGCCTCAGGGAACATGACATCATCCAGAGGTACAGGTTGAACTGCCAGGCCATTCAGCATCTGCTGCGAAACATAGAGCCACAGTTGGCACCCACCTTGCTAACACCCCGCACCGTCCCAACAGAAACAGAGCTGCTTGCCGTACTTCACATGCTGGCAAGTGGCTCTTTTCAAACAACTGGTGCCCTGGTTGCCGGAATATCACAGCCATCATTCTCTGCCTTTTTGCCCAAAGTACTGGATGCCATCATTAGACTCACACCCGCCACATCTGCTTCCCTAACACACTGCAGAAACAGCAGGAAACAGAACAGGGGTTCTACCTCATAAATGGCTTCCCACATGTCCTTGGTTCAATCGACTGCACACATGTACGCCTTGTGCCACCTGCTGCAACTGAACACCTCTACCGCAACAGGAAGCACACATATTCCATCAATGTGCAGGCCATTGTCGATCACCAAGGATTGATCACCAACATCGTGGCAAAATATCCTGGGAGTGTCCATGACTCATTCATCTTCCATCACAGCATCATAAATCAGCACTTCCAGGATGGATGGTATGGCAATGGACTACTTGTTGGTACGTTCAAAAACCTACTTATATACACACTGCACAGCAACCCTCTAGGACACAAAATACATACACCACAACAGCAACATGTCGACAGGAACACACTGAGCTCGTCACATCTCTAGCCATGTTTCATAGGTCACCATTGAACCTGTCACACATCTGAAATAACTGTACAGCCTAATGTTAAGATGTCAATGATCGTTTGGAGTGTGTTGCCTAAATGGCACGTTGCAAATTGTAAGCGTCTCAATTATGTTTACATTAATCCATTGCATAAGTCTAAAGATATGTGATGTCCAGGGTACATTGATATGAACGTGTTAACAACACTGTCAAATTTAACCTGTGCCTGGAACTATCATCTCACCCCCAGTGAAGACACAGGGACACCTGTATCACAAGTCACAATGCTAGGGAGGGCACACTGTACTGCAAATCCCAAAACATACTGCTGACAACCGGTCAGTACCCAAACACTTGTTTAGCCAAGGAAACAACACAATGCAGATGGTACATCCTACAACCCTAGGATGCAACACACTAACACAAAAGAATCACAGACAACACAAGACAACTACTGTCATGCAAGCTGATATCAATGGTGCAAGCTACATCAACATGATCCCATTCATTTTCTCTTTCAGCTGATCAGGGGTATGGCATCCAGCCATGGATAATGACACCTATTGGCAACCTGAGTACTGCAGGAGAGCCTGCCTACAATGACGCACATAGGAGGACACGTACCATAGCCTAGAGGACCTTCGGCATCCTCAAGTCGAGATTCCGGTGCCTCGACATCACTGGTGGTAGCCTCCTGTATTCCCCTGAAATGGTCTGTAAGAGCATTCTAACATGTGCCATCCTGCACAACATTTGCATAAGAAGGAACATTCCCCTTCTGGAACCAGAGCCACACATGCCTGAAGAGGAGGAAGAGGAGGATGGTGGCCTGCAACAAGAGGGGGAACAACAAAACACGGCCACCGGTTTGTGTAGGCAGCAACATATCGTGAACAATTTCTTTTAAATATAATCACCATCACCACTTTATGAACCAATTTAAATAAACACCGATAATAATCACTATATCATGGTCTGGCTAATCATTTTTGCACACCTTTATCTCTAACTATCAGAATAAGAGTGTTCCCGGAGCAATTGTGATGCCTATCATACAACGGTCACATACACACACACTGTAAATTACATACATCCTGTACATTTCACCTTTGAAGGCCAATAGCAGAGGACCACACCTATTTCACACACACATGTTGGAAACATGTTTCATCGCAGCATATGGCACACATCTGAGACACCATCACTCAATAAGGGGAAAACAAGCCTCATACATGAGGCAGTTGATGTGCTTTTGCATCAGTAACAGGAATGTATGACCAGACCCTTGACAGCAGTAAGTCCAACTGCATCCAATCTTTGCAAGGACTATCTGTGACTAGAGGTCCCTAGAATCAGAACATAGACAGCACAAGTGCCACACATATGACAAGCATTGTGCACATGACATTCCATGTACATGTCAGCCCATTTCCTAACTTCTGACAAACCCATGCACCTGGTCACAACCCACCTGTCTGAAGAGGTCCCTGGAATAGTAATATGTGTACCCCGATGTTCCCTCTTCTACACACACGGACTAACAATAGTAATCCAGTGTGCTACACCCTTTCCTATGGTATACCATTGTCATAGTACATCTGACTGCATGGACGTCAGGTCAATTAATACACCGGCTTGTAGTTTCTAAGCCCTGTTAGCACCTGTAGATTTCTTCCCGTGTGAAAACTTCTGTTGGCCATTAGAATGCAAATCTCACCTACAGGACTTGTGAGAAACTGATGCAGCCCACACCTGTGATCACCTCCATGCACACCACCCATTTCAACATGCACTGCCCCTGCTGATGCCTGGAACAGCATAGGAGTTGCCATGTTGTCAAATACACCGTTAAGTATTGCTAGTGAGTAAGCCATGTAACACAGCCCTTGGGTTCATGTGTCACCTTCAAAAACACAGGACATACACAGTTTTACATGTCAGCTGTCTAGTTCGTCCTCCAAACAGTCTTAGTCAGATCACTGATTATGTAACTTGTGAAATTGCTGGATCCAGATTGACCCTGCATCCTGTCAGCCTGATTGGCATCTGTCTGTGCGTCACCCTAATGTTTCCCTGTGGCTACATATGTACCACACTTGCTTTACCAAACCTCTCATTCCTCAGAGGGTATTTGGTCATGTGCTTCATAAATGCATACCCAAATACATTGTATAGCGTCATCTGCCTTTTAATTGTACCATATTAGTTAAATCCTCTTTGAATACCAAAATCATGGCCCATCCCTTGTCTGTGTCTCATTTATGCATGAACGACAAAGTGTGACAGTGTACCTTGGCCGTATGCTGGAATTGGGTATGGTGGCTCCAGCAGAACCAGCTACCTCTGATAATGTCCATGAAAAGTCCACACATGTTAGGACCCTGACAGTTCACACGCAGAATTACATTGCTCACAACATATTGATGGGCCGTGTGTGGTGAATAGCTGTGAAAATAATCAGCACAGAGGCTTGATGTTCCCAGATGCAGTGGGAATTGCCGAGGCCAACCTGTGTACAAATGTTGTAATGACACCTGCCGGAACATGACACATGAGACATGATCTCACTCCAAGGTTGCCCTGTTGACAGTCTCATTACACGTCTTCAGTGACAGGGTGGGACCATCCCCATGTAGGTTCTCATGTCCTCATCTACTTTTCTCACATTGATCAACAAAGGATACTCAGTAGATACAGGAATAGCTGCCACTGACTCATGATGAGACCTGGACGTAACTGTGACAACATACACCCCTAAAAACATACAGGATCAACATTGGACCACACACATGAACAAGACACCTCTGTGCAATTGATCACTGGAAATATGTGGACACGTGCTGCCTCGTCTGCTGGTCCACAACAGCCACTGGAGAGTTGTGGCTCAGTTATATGACCTCAACTGTGGCATCATCATACATTTGTGGTTCACCTTTGCCTGTCTGGGCCAATTACATGGTACCAACTTCGTCAATGCATGTGCCTGACTCACTGTGGGACTCACCAGGTGCCTAGGAAGCAGTTACCAAAAATCTAGCACATAGGATGGTGAAATTGTGGACCATTGACATGAACAACCGTCTGCCATCTATCTGGTGCATGCTTTGTCATTTGTGGTGTCTACGTTACCCAAAATCTTGGAAGTGCACACAACGGAGGTTGCTACATGTATGACTAACACATGTCCTCTCTCATTTCCACAATGACTTGCATCTAAGGTATGGACACATTGACTTCACATTCATACACGCATATGTTCAATAATGCATCTTGTGATGCACACACACTCGGTCAACAACTACATTAGTTGCCACTGCACACACATTGAGCCATAGGCATTGAGGTATTGTACTTATGTGCGTCACATTGCTATCCTCTCCTGATGCCAAACATGCCCAAATTGTGCAACACATATATGTAGGCCTCACATATGGCCATCTAGTGCATCAGTCAACCATCAAAATCCTGTTAAGGAAGTAGCGGGTCATGGTCCGCTGCAGTATGATGTCTCATATGTGAACATACACCATCAACACCATAGTGGGTGCAAACAGACTATCTCTGATGTGTCCCAAATGTACCATAACATAAAAACAAAAAAAATGCCCAAAACCAGTTCATGCATTGAAATTTTGACGTTGCTAGCGTTATGTGTCATTTTTTCCCCCACCAATACAGATTGTGCGTCGACGCACAGGAGTGAAAATTAGGCTGCATCCAAATAATTGTACAGACTATTTACTATTATTTGGATGCGGCCTAATTTTCACTCATGTGTGTCGAAAAATATGATGCAAAAACTGTATGCGTGGAAAAGAAAATGACGCATAACGAGAAAAACGGCGGACATTTTATGCAGGAAGTGATGTAATAGGATATCCTGTTTACAGATTATGTACAGTGGGTGTACTTTCACTTTCACTTTGCAGTCTGTGAATCTTCTAGAATGTGTGGCTGTGTTCAGAGTGTTGTCCAGTGATTTTGTGCTTTTGTGTCCTGTGTGCTATCTTAATTGTTATTTTGTGAAATAAATATTTTTGTTGTATAGTGTCCTAGTGTGTTTTGTTTACATTTCTCCAGTATTCTAGTGTTTCTGTTGCTTGTGGGAGTCTGTTGTGGGTAGTGCTAGTTTGGGGATAGTTGGGCTCTTTTAGTGGTTAAGTTTATTTTTCTTTTTTTCGTACCCCTACTTTCCCCCTTTTCTCCTTTCTACTTCTTTAGCCCCTATTCCCCTTGCCAAGATGTCTGGTAGGCCACGTCTTGGCAGGATGGGTGAGCAGGAGTTGGAGGGCTTTATATGGCTTGTGTGCCATTTCCTACCACTTATGATCGAGGCAGGGGGAAGTGTGATACAGGGGTGTCACACTTAGGCGCCCAGAATCCGGTGGGGAAAGGTGCTGCATCACCTGCAGAGCGTGTATGTGAGCCAGAGGAGTGACCACCAGCTGAAGCACCGGTGGGCTGACCTCATCACCAGGGAGCAAGATCTGCTGGACCACCTGGGAATAGTGATTGGTGGCCCTGTTGGTGAGTACAAATCTTGTAAATGTGCACAATTAAATGCTCTGTAGTGACATCAGATGATTTGTACAATATCTGCCAGCTACGTTGCTGACTGTGTGTAATGCTGGGTACACACAGTCAGCATCTTTTTGGATACATGTCAGATATGGATTTGAAAACATCGGGAAAAGGTGTAAGGTGCCCTCAGCTAACATCTTAGAATGATATTTGGAGTTTGTTGTGCCACATTCCAATTAGGGATGGCAGTCCAAAGGTATGCACATGGGTTCACATCTCCATGTTTGGTGCAAATCACCAGTGCTGGGCCACATCAAATGAAGAAACTGTAACAACATGAGGGCTTACAAAAGTCCCTGCCCCTCTGTACATTGTGCCTATGTGTAATAAATGTGTCATGGCCACATAGGCTGTTTAACTGGTAATGCAGTCCTCAAGTAACCAGGCTTTGGATGTCTCTCTTGGATGCACATGATGAGACGATTACACACCATTATTATTTCTGATCACTAATAACGGAACATGTTTGCCACCACATGATAGTTAGGGCCACTTCATGTGTGCAGATATGTGTGTAACTGTCACAGGAGACCCATGCTATGTACATGTTGGCCGTGATATATCAGATGCAGTATCATCATGTCTGAATGGCTTTCATTACTTTAGTCATCTTACACATTGTATATGTCTTTGAAATTGTTGGTCAGTGCACAGATTCTGAGCACATTTCTTCCTTCCATGCCTTACAGGTGGACCGGCACCCTACACTGTGGGAGAGGTGGCTACATTTGAGGACCCTGACCACTCCAGTAAGTGTTGATATGTCTGTTATGTGTTGTGTTTGCTGGTGATGTGTGATGGACTCCTGTGTGTTGAACACATAGCAAGGTGTGATGCGCTGGCCAATCATTTGTCTTGTTCCATGAGTGGGATTTCAGTTTCTCAAAATGTTTGATTTGGCCAATGGTTATCCGATTGGATTATCTAGGGATTGTAGGTCATTCCTGTAGGCTCCACAATGAGTACTGGGGTGAGTCATGTGGATAACACTTGTATCAACAAGAGTCGCACTGGAACTCATCTCAGATTTAGGGGGTGATTCTGACCCTGGCGGTCGGTGATAAAGCGGCGGCCAACCCGCCAACAGGCTGGCGGTCCGAAAAATGGAATTCTGACCCTGGCGGGAACCGCCAACAGAGACCGCCAACTTAACACTCCGACCGCCACGGCGGGACAAACAAACAGCGCGGCGGTCACCGCCAACAGGCAGGCGGCAGACAATGTACCGCCCACCCTATCACAACTCACCAATCCGCCACCTTTTCCGGGGCGGGAGCACCGCCGATAAAAACACGGCGGAAACAGACTACGAACGGGAAAACGTTCACCTCTACGCACTCCATGAGGACGGAGGACAGCATGGAACCCGAATTGAACATCATACCTGCTCCGTCTACCTGCTCATCTACCATGAGTACGAACTCCGCCGCAGACGTCAACGGTGAGTATTGCACCTACGACACACGGGAGGGGGGGAGGAGGAAAGGTTACGGGACACACATATGTGACCCCCACCCCCCCAAGATGTACACACCAATGCAGAGCAACAAGTCACAGTGACACCACCCAAACACCCGTAAAAAATACAATCACATAACCAAATTGAGAATAAATATTTATGAACAAAATAGTCTCAGAAAAGTATTATCAACCATCAAAACTTTCTTCTGATAAACAAATGATTTACACAGCAGTGGATAACTGAAGCAAGTAGTCCTGCACATCTTACGAATCCATCATGTCCGTGGGCCAAAGTGTAGCGAAACAAGGGCAAAGCCCACACAGGAGACCTGAGTCCTTTGGAGAGAACACTGCAGGGGCATCTGGTGACAAAACTACAGGCACCTCAGGGGGAAGGGAAGGGGGGGCACCACAGCCACATGAGTCCACGACGCCAGATCCACGATGGGCCCACCATGCCCACTGTGCCATCCTAGGGAGTGCAAAGCCACAGTCTCTCAAGTCTCTACAGTGGGTGGGTTGCCCACTGTGCCATCCTGGGGAGTGCAAAGCCACAGTCTCTCAGGTCTCTACAGTGGGTGGGTTGCCCACTGTGCCATCCTGGGGAGTGCAAAGCCACAGTCTCTCAAGTCTCTACAGTGGGTGGGTTGCCCACTGTGCCATCCTGGGGAGTGCAAAGCCACAGTCCCTCAAGTCTCTACAGTGGGCGGCTTGCCCACTGTGCCATCCTGGGGTGTGCAAAGCCACAGTCCATCAGGTGGATAAATGTCCCCACTGGACAAGGAGGATGCATGGTGGGCACAGTGAACCCTGAACAGTGCCTGACAGGAAGGGCCCAGCGGAGCGGTGCTTGAGACGGCGGGGCCCAGCGGAGCGGTGCTTGTGATGAAGGGCCCAGCGGAGCGTTGCTTGACAGGAAGGGCCCAGCGGAGCGGTGCTTGAGACGGCGGGGCCCAGCGGAGCGGTGCTTGACAGGAAGGGCCCAGCGGAGCGGTGCTTGAGACGGCGGGGCCCAGCAGAGCGGTGCTTGACAGGAAGGGCCCAGCGGAGCGGTGCTTGAGACGACGGGGCCCAGCGGAGCGGTGCTTGTGATGAAGGGCCCAGCGGAGCAGTGCTTGACAGGAAGGGCCCAGCGGAGCGGTGCTTGAGACGGCGGGGCCCAGCGGAGCGGTGCTTGAGACGGCGGGGCCCAGCGGAGCGGTGCTTGACAGGAAGGGCCCAGCGGAGCGGTGCTTGAGACGGCGGGGCCCAGCGGAGCGGTGCCTGACAGGAAGGGCCCAGCGGAGCGGTGCTTGACAGGAAGGGCCCAGCGGAGCGGTGCTTGAGACGGCGGGGCCCAGCGGAGCGGTGCTTGACAGGAAGGGCCCAGCGGAGCGGTGCTTCAGACGGTGGGGCCCAGCGGAGAGGTGCTTGACAGGAAGGGCCCAGCGGAGCGGTGCTTGAGATGGCGGGGCCCAGCGGAGCGGTGCCTGACAGGAAAGGCCCAGCGGAGCGGTGCTTGACAGGAAGGGCCCAGCGGAGCGGTGCTTGAGACGGCGGGGCCCAGCGGAGCGGTGCTTGTGATGAAGGGCCCAGCGGAGCGGTGCTTGAGACGGCGGGGCCCAGCGGAGCGGTGCTTGACAGGAAGGGCCCAGCGGAGCGGTGCTTGAGACGGCGGGGCCCTGTTCAGCGGTGCTTGTCTTCACGGCGGGGCCCTCTTCAGCGGTGCTTGTCTTCACGGCGGGGCCCTGTTCAGCGGTGCTCTTCTGCACGGCGGGGCCCTGTTCAGCGGTGCTTGTCTTCACGGCGGGGCCCTGTTCAGCGGTGCTCTTCTGCACGGCGGGGCCCTGTTCAGCGGTGCTTGTCTTCACGGCGGGGCACTGTTCAGCGGTGCTCTTCTGCACGGCGGGGCCCTGTTCAGCAGTGCTTGTCTTCACGGCGGGGCCCTCTTCAGCGGTGCTCTTCTGCACGGCGGGGCCCTGTTCAGCGGTGCTTGTCTTCACGGCGGGGCCCTCTTCAGCGGTGCTCTTCTGCACGGCGGGGCCCTGTTCAGCGGTGCTTGTCTTCACGGCGGGGCCCTCGTCACCGGTGCTCTTCTGCACGGCGGGGCCCTGTTCAGCGGTGCTTGTCTTCACGGCGGGGCCCTGTTCAGCGGTGCTCTTCTGCACGGCGGGGCCCTGTTCAGCGGTGCTCTTCCAGTCAGTGTAGGGAGTCAGACCTGGCCTGGACAACCTGCTCACTCGCCCTCCGAACGTGCAGTGTCAGGCCCCTTCGGACCTGGCCTGGACAACCTGCTCACTCGCCCTCCGAACGTGCAGTGTCAGGCCCCTTTGGTGTCGTCCCTTGCAGCCGGGATGGGGCGTGTGGGGCCCTCCTGCTCCGCGCTCCTGCTGGCTGGCCTCTCGGCCCTGCTGCCCTTCCGCTCCTTAGATGGGGCTCTCGGGCCCTTGCCTCCCCTGGCTGTTGTGGCAGGTGAAGTGGCCTGAGTCACCTCCTTGGGGGCAGCCGTCTCAGTCCGCTCACGGCGGCCCTTCACTTTCCGGGTCCTCTTGCCTGGGGGGGGGCTGCCAGTCCCCTTGCTGCTCAGTGAAGTGTCACTGCCGCCAAAGTGTGGACTCCATATTCCATGCACCACTTGTACCTTGGAAGCTGGGCTGTTGGTGGCTGAGGTGCCTTTGGGACTTTTCCCAGATGGAGGGGGTGGGTCAGGGGAGGGAAAGAGGTCAACATTTGAGAGGTAATATTTCTTTGGACCAGGGTAAAGGGTAGGAGTAGTGGAGATAGAAGTGGAGGAAGAGGATGTGGTTGTAGGAGAGTCAGGTGTGCTGTCCTTGGGTGCAGGTGACTGAGACGTAGGCTGTCGTGAGGTGGTTGGCTGTTGTTTGGGTGTCTGCCTGCGTTTATGTGTCTTGGAAGAGGGGGTGACAGACACAGTGGGAGAGCACACAGGGGACGTGTACATGGCAGTGGGGGTGGTGACTGCACGTGTGAGGACTGTAGTGGAGGGTGTGCTGGTGATGGAAGAACTGGCTGATGTTGGTGTGCATGCAGGTGTGAGTGTAGACGTCACAGGGAGGGAGGAGGGAGACGAGGAGGAGGGGGACACAGAGGTGGTAGTGACTGTTGGTATGTCTGCAACTGGGTGTTGCTTGGGTGAATGCTTGTGTGTTCTGTGGTGCTTATGTTTGGATGAGCTGGCCTTGGGGGTTGAGGTGTGTGCAGGCTGGTCAGATGGTGTGGATGGGATAGGCTGAGGAACAGGAGACAGAGAAAGGCTGGAGGCAGTTAGAAGAGGGAGACTGGAGACAGGGACAATGGCTGCCGTCAGTGCTGAGGCCAGAGAAGTGAAAGCTCGTTGATGGGCAGCCTGACCCGAATGAATGCCCTCCAGGTAGGCATCGCTCTGTTGCACCTCCCTTTGCACCCTCTGGATGGCATTCAAAAGGGTAGTCTGCCCAACAATGAGCGTCCTCACGAGGTCAATGAGCTCCGCACTGAGGGCAGCAGGGGTAACAGAGGCAGGGGCTGAGGTGCCTGGGGCGAAGGAGACGCGCGCCTTCCTGGGCGAACGGGCACGGAGCGAAGACTGAGGGGCTGCTGAGAGGGCGGTGCTGGTGTGCTGGGTGGCGGCTGTACCTGTTGTTGCTGGGGGCACAGATGTTGCCGCCCCCGCTAGGGAGCTCCCAAACGAGGACGTGTCCGTGTCGCTGGTGTCTCCACCGGCCCCCGTTGTGGTGCTCCTCTCGCCCTCCGGATCACTGGTGCCCTCGGTGTCTGTGTCAGTGCCCACCGGGGCCAGGTGACCTGCAGCTCCCTCGTGCTCCGACGCCAATTCTCCTCCGCCTGATGATGCTAATGCACAAGAAACAAAGAATAAGGGTGGGGGGAGAAAGAAAACAAAGTTGAGTTCATGCCTTGTCAATAGCCTTGGCGGAGAGGACAGACACAGGTGCCTCATGCACTAAGCCGCGAACTTGGGGTACACTACTCTGTACTTCTGACTAGGCCAACAGGTCGAGGGACAACAGACGCGCTCATGGGTGATGTTGGACCATGGATAGCTGCACTTGGCACCCTACAGAGGTGGTGGGCGGGGGCACAGGGCCACGTCTAAGGGAGGGGACTACACTACAGAAAGCGCCCTGGCCTACTGTCACCCACAGCCCTCCTCCCCCACCCAGACGCCTCCACTGCGCGTAGAGATAGGAGAATGTGCTGATACTCACCCCCTTGTGTCTGCTGTGATGTCCTCAAGCGCCCATCCAAATCAGGGTAGGCCACCGCCAGGATCCGGGACATCAGGGGGGTCAGGGTACGACTGGCACCCCTCCTAGGTCTGGAGGCCATCCCCAGCAGTGACTCGGCTGTCTTTCGGGTTCCGCGGCGGATGTCCTCCCACCTCTTCCGACAGTGGGTGCCCCGTCTGGTGTAGACCCCCAGGGCCCGGACTTCCTTGGCGATGGCACGCCAAATATCGATTTTCTGATGGGCGCTCACCTGTTTGACATGTACAGGGTGGGAAAGAGAAAACGTCACATTTCTGCATGTTTGGAGTACATTCCCCCCCTCCCCACCCTTGCCATGTGGCCCATACTCTCATCAGTCGTGCGTTGCATTCCTCATTTTCTCCCCACCCCACCAACTGACAGCCACCCCACTCCACACAGGCATTACCCATTCAATGTGCACTCAGTGTACTCACCTGTTGGTCTGGAGGACCGTAGAGTAGCGCATACTGGGGGAGGACCCCGTCCACGAGTTTCTCCAACTCTTCAGACGTGAAGGCAGGGGCCCTTTCCCCAGTCGCAGCAGCCATTGTCACTTCCAGACCGAGTTCACAGCAGCACTTGCAGTATAGGTCCTCTCCTGTGGATGATCAGGTCTCGAGTGATTAAGCAGATAGAAAATGGCGGTCACGCCCGCGGCGGTGCGTACCGCGGCGGTGCGTACCACGACCGCCAGCGCACATCGTCATTGGCTCCTGAATCCCATAGGGTTCAATGTTAACCAATGCGACTTCGTACAGCGGTCTTCGACCGCCTACCGCCACGGTGTGCCACGCCAGCGCATTGACCTCACATCCCATTGTCCCAGTTTCGAGGTCAAACAGCCGCCATTTCAAGGGCCCACATGGCTTAAATTCTACTGCGTCACACAGGCCTAGGCCTTGCATTTGCACACATACAAACATAGCAGTCAAAACATTTTCGTGTACTGTGCAAGCTGTGTTGTACGTACCTGTGAGTTGATTGACTCAGTGCTCCATGTTGTCCTTCCTAGGCACCGTCCGCAGGGACTTGCGAGGAGAAGGAGGAATCCTCCCGTGTACCGGCCGCTGGTTGACCTGTCGACAATGGAAGAACGCCATATAATACTCCGATACCGACTTGACCGAGCCACTATACATGAACTGTCTGCCCAGCTGGAGCCAGACCTGATGTCACCCATCCGCCAACCCACAGGAATTCCCCCTCTAGTGCAGGTTCTATCAGTCCTCCATTTCTTTGCAAGTGGCTCATTCCAGACAACAGTGGCCATGTCATCTGGAATGTCTCAGCCTATGTTTTCAAAGATTCTGTCCAGAGTGTTGTCTGCCCTGATGAAACTCATGAGGAGCTACATCATATTCCCAGAAGAGGGTGATTTGGCCACAGTGAAGGGTGATTTCTATGCCCTTGGACATATCCCCAACATCATTGGTGCCATTGATGGGACCCATGTGGCATTAGTACCCCCAAATGACGATGAACAAGTGTACAGAAATAGGAAAAATTACCATTCTATGAATGTGCAGGTTGTCTGTTTGGCAGACTAGTACATCTCCCATGTAAATGCCAAGTTCCCTGGGTCAGTGCATGACGCGTATGTTATGCGTAATAGCAGCGTCCCCTATGTGATGGAACAGCTACAGAGACAGCGTGTGTGGCTAATCGGTGACTCTGGTTACCCCAACCTGCCGTGGCTATTGACCCCAGTGAGGAATCCCAGGACCAGGGCAGAGGAACGGTACAATGAGGCCCATGTGCGTACTAGGAGGGTCATTGAAAGGACCTTCGGCCTCCTGAAGGCCAGGTTTAGGTTCCTGCATATGACAGGTGGATCCCTAATGTACTCACCAAAGAAGGTGTGCCACATCATCGTGGCCTGCTGTATGCTTCACAACCTGGCTTTGCGACGCCAGGTGCCTTTCCTGCAGGAGGATGGTCCAGATGGTGGTGTCGTAGAAGCCGTGGAGCCTGTGGAGAGTGAAGAGGAGGAAGACGACGGTGAGGAAACAGACAACAGGGAAGATGTCATACAACAGTATTTTCAGTAGCACACAGGTAAGATTCAGCCACGCCATTTCCCAGTTACTTAGAGCCTCATGCATCTCAACTTTATGTATTTCCCCCCAGCTCTTTTAAATAACATATTCTTTTTCCCTTTCCTTCTCAGTGCTTAATGACTCATAGCCCGACTTCTGCTTGGTTTGGCCATGTACTACAGCGTATTGACATTGGTATGTTGTCATCACTAACTGACATCACATATTGTGAACTGTTATGTGTTGTACGATTTTTTGAGAATACAGCATGACTCCAAACGGTTTTCTGTGCAATAATTGTTTTATTTTGTGTGCTTAGATAATGGTACATTATATGATGACGGTGATGGGTGGGGGTGGAGTGATGTCCATGGCAGAGTCCAGTTCTCAGTCTGACAGGTCTATTGTCCATATGCCTGTGGAAGGATGGAGCAGGGGCTGTTTGAGTTTGGACAGGGTGGCAATGTGGGACAGTGGGATGACTTCTGGGGGTATCTCATGCTGGCGGTGGTCTTGGCATGCTACTCTGTTTTTTTTTTGGGTCTTAGGCTCCTCTTGCGGTGTGGTTGTTCTTCAGCAGGAGGTGGGGTTCTTGTGGCCTGTCGTTGTGTGTGGGCCTCCTGTCCACTAGCGCCGGCGGAGGTGGTAGGCTGTTCCTGGCTAGTGACAGTGGCCCTGTGTGGTGCCACATGGTCCCGCAACGTGTCTTCTATCCTGTTGAGGGCCTGGACCATGCTCCCCATGGCGGTAGCAATGGTGGTGAGTTGGTTGCTGAACCCCATGTAGCGTTCTTCCTGCTGTGCCTGTATCTCGGTGAACCTGGCCAGTACCGTCGCCATCGTCTCTTGGGAGTGGTGGTATGCTCCCATGATGGTAGTGAGGGCCTCTTGGAGAGTGGGTTCCCTGGGCCTCTCCTCCCCCCCCTGTCGCACGGCAGCCCTCCGAGTTGCCCTGTTTGCCTGGGCCTCTGTCCCCTGGACGGTGTGCCCACTACCACTGCCCCCAGGTCCCTGTTGTTGTTGGGGTGTTGGGTTAGCCTGGGTGCCCTGTAGTGGCAGACACACCGCTGCTTGACCTGTCCTAGAGACAGAGGCATGGGCCCGCTGGGTGGGAGCTGTGCTGTTGTTCCCAGGGGGGTTTGGGTCTGCTGTGGCCTGTGTCTGTGTTTGGGGAACCCACTGCCCAGAGGTCCCCGATGGTCCGGGCTGGTCATCAGGTTCCAGGTCGCCAGAGCTGCTGTCCTCACTGGGGGCCTGTTCCGGGGGTGGGATGGACATTTGAGGACCCTCCTGACCGGTGTGTTGGCATTCGGGTCCTGCATGGGGTGAGAGAGTATGGTTATTGTTTCTGTGTGTGAAAAAGCGTGCGAATTATGGGTGCCCTTGTCCCCCAGTGCAGGCATTCCCTTGTGGGTGGTGTTGTGAGGGTGGTTTGTGGGGGGGATGGGTATGTGCAGTGGTCATGCTTAGGTAATGGGTGTCCAATGTTTGTGGTGGCATGCAAGGGTTGGTGAGGGGTTGGGTGGGTTGTGCTAGGGATACATTCTCAGGGATGATGTGTGATGGTGGGTTGGGGGTGAGGGTGGGGGTGTGGGTTGGCATGCTGGTGGGGTGGGGGGGATGAAGTATATGAGATAGGACTTACCAGAGTCCATTCCTCCGGGTACTCCAGCGAGGCCCTCAGGATGCAGGATGTTTAATACTTCTTGCTCCCATGCTGTGAATTCTGGTGGGGGTCCTCCGCCAGTCTTCTGCACCACGATGTTGTGTCGCAACACCATCGAGCGCACCTTCCCCCGTAGGTCGTTCCATCGTTTGCGGATGTCGTTTCTATTTCTGGGATGCTGTCCCACCGCGTTGACCCTGTCCACGATCCGCTGCCATAGCTCCGCCTTCCTTGCTATGGTGGTGTGCTGCACCTGTGAGCCGAAGAGCTGGGGTTCCACTCTTAGGATTTCCTCCACCATCACCCTGAGTTCTTGGTCCGTAAAGCGTGGGTGTCTTTGTGGTGCCATGGGGTGGTGTGGATGAGGTGTGGGGTGGTGTATGTGGTGATGAGTGTGTTGGTGTGTGGTGCTTTGTGCTACTATGTGGTGTGTGTGATGTTGTAGTGTGCCTCTGTGTGTCTGGCTCTCTATTCTCTGATGTGTCTCTCTCTCCTTCGTCTCTGATTTTTGGTAGTAGGGGTTTGTGGGTGATGTGGGTGTGTGTTTTATATTGTATTGGATGTGTGGGAGTGTTGTTTGTATGTGTATCAGGTGTGTGTATTTCAAATTGTCCAATGTGGTAGTGTTTTGTAAAGGTGTGGGTATTTTGACCGTGGCGGTGTGTACCTCCAATAGACTACCGTGTTTGAAAGACCGCCGCGTGGATTTGTGGATCGTAATGGCATGGGCGTATTTCTGTTGCCGTGGCGGTGGAGGTTTGGTCATCTCCAGTTTATCGCGGGCCGCTGATGTGGCGGACTGCAATGGAGGTCGGATTTTTGGAGGTTTGGCAGTTGTGGGTCAGAATGACCGTGGCGGCTGACCGCGGCCGCGGCGGTATTGTGGCGGTCTTCTGACCGGCGGTAAGCGGCTTTTACCGCCGAGGTCAGAATGACCCCCTTAGTCAGCCTGTCAGACCCACATTCTCCCAGATTGGTACTGCAAATCGCTTTCCAACAGACTTCTGCTTCCCTATTCACCAAAGTACTTATGAAACTGTAGGTAGAACTTCCTAGCAGCATGTACTTCCACACGTAGTGCTACAGGTATGTGGAACTTGAGTGCAATGGCCTAGGTGTGCATGCTAATCATGATCATGGGGTGTTCCTGCAACTCTGTGTCTGGTGTAAGTCATGCCTTACTGGAAGCATATGATGTGCACCAAGCTCTGCATTTCCTGAAATGTGTGGCGCTATGATTCCTCAAGGGTTTGCAGACTCCTAATTGTTGATAGACCTTACCTGTGGTGTGTGTGTAGAGCCAAACACATGTGGAGTTTTCTATACGCTCCTGGGTGTCCATGTTGTTTGGAATTGTTCGTTGTTTCTCCACCCTCCCTCAAACACAGGCATGGGTTTGTGAATAGGGTACCTAGGACTGATGCTACCAGTATGTTACACATACATGTGAATAAGTGACTGTTTGGTCGGAACCTAGTATACACACTCAGGTATGGCACATGAGTACTAAACTAGCAAGTCCAGTTACAACTTGCAGACCATGTGGCTTTAGTTCTTCATTCCGTACACTGACATCTGTAGCCCAGGCATTGGTGGAGGATGTGCAGCATGATTGTTAGCTGATAACTGGCAGAACTCAGATGGCGAGTCAATGCCAGTTGTTACCCATCTTGTAGGTTTTGGATGTGCTATGTGTGATGTGACCTTTGTAGGCTGGCCTGCCATGTACTTCCTCAGGGACATTCAATGACCTGTATGGTGATACAGTAGATGTATTGTCTGATTTACTTCTTGTGCCATTTCAGACAATGCAGTTAATAATGTAAATTATTTGCCTTTGTCTTCACAGCTGCAAACATGACACCCTTCCAGGTCCATGAGTTCCAGAGGCGGGCCATGAGATATCAACATATCCTGCTGGTCGAGTCGGGGTTCAGGAGGATGTCCCGTAAATACCGCAATGCGGGCCTCCGGAGTATGGAGGGCTTTCCCACAGGGTGGCCCTACTTTGCCCACCACCAGCACAACTACCAGTTCCACCCAGGTGGCACCACCCACAGCTGGGACTGTTGTTCCAACGTCTGCTGTAGTTCCAGACCCAGCAGTGCAACACCTTCAGGGCAGCCCACAGGCCTTGGCTCTACACGCCCACAAACCTAATCCGCCGGTACCCAGACTGCCCCAGCTCCAACAGTTGACCCTGCAGCTTTCCAGGCAACGGAACGTAAGATGGACCGTGTGTTGAGGAAAATAAGTAATCTGGGCCGGGATGTTTGCCATATGAATAGGCGTGTGCGGTCCATAAAGCGGACCCTCTGGAGGGCCAACCTCTAGACTTTGATGATGATAGACATGATATCCTCCCCTCACTCCTCTTTCCTTGTTCTCATACTTAGTGGGCTTAGGGGGCTTAGTGTTAGGTTAGTATAGGCTGTTAGTTTAGTTAGTGTGTGGTTGGCTGGGTGGGGGGCTATGTTGGCGTTCTTGTGTGTTTAAAAAAAAATGATAATATATATTTATTTTTTTTATCCAAAAATACAAATGATGCAATATTTGTTTAGGATAGTATAGTATGTGTTTAGGTTAGTATCTGTTGTCCTCCATGTGTCCCGTCTCATAAGGGGGGTGGGGGTTTGATGTTTAGAACGTTTCGTTACATGTGATAAGTAAGTTTAGGTTAGGTTAGTTAAGGACAGTTGTGGGTAATGAGTAGTCAGGGTAGATTAGGGTAGGTAAGACTTTTCCCTCAGATTCCTCTTCTGTGATTACCATTTAATAAATATATAGTGAACCCCTTACAGTATGTGTTAAATGCTTCTTCATCATGGCCCTGGCATTAGTGTACATGAATTTTGTACTATTACATTTGTGTCCTATGCTACGAACAATTCCCAACTGACCTGTAAGATTGGCAGCTACCTCAGAGCTACCTTGCAAAGATTCCACCATCCGTTGCAACCACCAATCACAGTTAATATGGATCCCAACATGTTTTTGTCGATAAGTAGGTTTTCAAAGTCACAAACAGAGGTTACAGACTTGGTATTGGGGGAACAGTTTTAGGTCTGACTGCAGTGTGATGTTCAAAGACACCCTTATGAGATGAGTTGTCTTAAGCACTCTTGTAGTATCGTCTTCATGACTCACATAGATCATTTGTGACACTGTTCAGCATGATTACCTATTTGGATATAAACTCAGACACCTTCATTCATGCAGTTTTTGGAGTGTTTGCTTAGATTTGTGTGCACTGTTATATGTGTTAGTATTGCATGGTGACAACATTTTGCTGCCACTATTTGATGACTTAGATATCCCTTGAGGAAGCATTATTCTGTCCAAAACAGCATGATGGTGTATGGTTTCTCACTTCATCAGATATTACCCTCAGGAAGGGCAGAGTATGATGCAATCCTGGCCAACATGCAGATTTATCTGACTACATAATGTCAGCACAGTTGTTTTGACAAGCTACGTTATTTGACATTTCAGTTATCTACTGCACAGTTGATGTGTCACATTACACAGAGACAGATTTGTTGTGTAAGTGCTATTTATTGAAAAGTGCTGAAGTGCCATATGTATATTGTCCATGATTGTGAGTCCATTATAGTGACATCTTCCATTGTGATCCTACACAAGTGATAAAGGAAAATGCATTTGACATGCTGGGGTGATGTTTCAGACAGTGCAGCGGGACAGGATTTGCCAATGAGTAAGAGGGAGACAAGCATTGGGCAGGCAGACAAGATATACAGTGGTTAGCAGAACAGTCATTGAGTAGAGTTGTTGTAAGACTGGCATGTTTCAAAACGCAGGACCTTGGTAATATTTGGCCATGTGGCACAGACTAGTGCTTCGGGTACTTTTACGTGTGAATGTGATCTGTTCCATGTCTTCTTCTTCTGATGTGTGTTTTGCCTCCTCTGTACTTGGTGGTGGTGGTTGTGAAGGGGCAACACACACCTCAGTGTTAGAAGACGTGGAGTCAGACATCCTGGTCGCTGCTACCTGTGAAGGTCCCAAGGGCAGTACTGCAGCAAGGAGGATTTGCTGATTCTTAAGAATAGCAGCCACATCACGATGGTAGGCAGCCAGGTCAGCCCTGAGGGGTTCAATGTTGCATTCGTGCACGCGTTGACAGGATTGCTGTTGTAGGTGTTGGGTCAACTGTATTACAGCTGTGCTGATTTCCTTCAACCTTTTTTCAACTTCCTGCAAGATAGTTGTTCGCCTTTGCATAGCTGCTGCCTGTTCCTCAGTTGACATCATGCACGAAAGCACCCCCACTAGGCTGGCTGCCATGGTTTGCATCCCCACCCGCACCTCATTGGCCAGCTCCCGCTGCACCCCAACTACAGTTCTCTCAAAGCTGGTGCCTGTGTTGTCTGAGTCCTCAGCTGTATTGGAGCTGGCAGGTCTTACAATTGGGGTGGTGGGTGGGTCCTCTGTGATGGCTGCTTGTTCTGTGCTCCTCCTTGTGACTGAAGGTGGGGTCTGGAGGGTTCCAAGGACCTCTTGGATGGTCTGCTGGGGAATGTTTGTCAGCTCGTCATCCATGTCATCACGGTATTCTGGGACAGGCATATCTGCAGGAGATCCATCGTCCTCTGCAATGAAATGGGGTACAATTAGTGGGTATGTGTTGTGGCATTGGTGATGTGACATGCCTGCCTTGTGATGAATTCACATTGTGATCTTGTTTCGTGTTTATTGCTCCAGTCTTTCAGATGGGCATTCTCCCAGGCCTATGACCCACCTGCATGTCACTTGTATTGTGGTAAGTTATTAGACTTGTCGGCATCATCTCCTCTAGGTTTTGTTCTGGCCAAATAGTGATTTGCCACCTTCTTGTCCTACTCAACCCTCCGTCTACATCCATTCTCATGGTGAGGCCTTTCACTAGCTGTGGGTGCTGTCATGGCACTGGCAGAACACTTAACAATCTGGACCTGCCCCAGTCTCTGATCTTTCACATCCACTTATATGTAGTTGACATGTAGCGTATCCTATGCGTAGCATTGTTATGGCACGATATGGATGTTGGCATTGGTAATGTGTACACCTGATGTTGGGAATGTGTGGTACATTGGATTGTGCTGATAGTCTCCTCCTCTGACTGTGCAGGTGTATGTCAGTGTCCAGTTACATGTGTCCTCACCCTCAATGCTGTTGTCTGAGCAGTATGACATTTGAGATGTTACATTGTGACCCAGTCACAGGATGGATCCTGACATATGCAGCATGGGTGTGTCCTTAGTACTGTGTAGCTCCAACTGTTGATGACATTGGCTGATGTTTGCGACAACTATGGGCATTGACATTTGACAGGACTGGGGCCTTTGTCTTGTTTCAGGGGATTATTGGAGTTGTCATCCTAAACCCTCTAATTTTGCTGTGTATGATCCATGGGAAAGTTACTGCCATTGGCTACTTGAGCTGCACACACTGCGGAAGTGGTAGTGACAACTGTCAATGTTACATTCCAGTTGTCGGTATGGCTAGAGGTTGTTAATTGGGCCCAAGTTAATGTAGGGGGTATAGTGGCTGATGTGTGACAGGATGTCAGTTTGACGTTGTGCCCTTCCCTCCTGGGGTGGCTTTACCTTTGCTCCATCGTTGGCATGGCATCATGCCCCCATGGGACTGTTGTTGGTTTAGTGTAATGGTGGGCCCCAGCTTCTGTCTGTGCAGGCCATGCCCCCATGCCATACCCCTTTACCCATGCCACTCCATGTATATGATGACTTCCATGCATTTTGTGGTTGGTATCCCCCCCTGCTTACAGTTGACATTAGTGCATTTTAATTCCCCATGCGACTTACCCTGCATGTGCGTTGTCTCCTGGTAGTCTGCGCTGTCCTGTCCTTGAATCCCTGTGACGATCTCCTCAGGGTTGACGGCTGCGACCATCTCCTCCATGCGGTCCAGGGCCTCCAGGTGTGCTGGACTCCCACCTCCAGTCTGCAGTTCTGCCTTCCGTTTCCTGGCCATCTTTTCCTTGGTCTTGCGCTTGCAGTCATGCCAGTGTTTCTTGCACTCGATGACTGTTCTGCGTACTTCTGACACACTGTTAATCTTGTCAACAATTTGTTGCCATATAGCCTCTCTCTGACTGATTGGCAACTTTGAGGTGACAAACAGCTGGTGCTGGTGTTCCGTCACCTCTTTAACCAGAATTTCCTGTTCCTCTGCACTGAAGCAACACTTTCTTTTCTTCTTAAAAGTGTCCTGGTTCTTGTGTGGGACCGCCTGGCTGGTTCTTGGTCTGTTGTCATCTTCCTGGGGTCTGTAGACGCATCTGGGATCCATTTTGGCTCTCCTCTGCTGAAATGGCTGTGTTTGTGGGGAATTTTGGCGCTATTGTGTCAAAAAACACTGCATATCCGGTTTGTAGTACCGTAAATCGACCCACAGTCATTTCCGCCGCGTTAAAGTAGTTTTGCTTAACGACTTGACGCTGCAGTGTGCGTCAAAATAATGACTCACACATGAGGTTTGCGCCGCTGTGCGTAAAAGTATAAATTTGACACCTGCACGGTGCACCAAAATGGTGTTAACCGGAGGTATTATTTTTGACGCAAAACTGCGCTGGCGCAGTTTTGCATCAAAAAGTATAAACATGGCCCAAAGATTTCTCAAACCAGTGTTAATAGATGAGTATTTTGCGCCAAAATCCATTGTTGTTTGCGTGGGAGGTCCATGTACCACCCATTGAATAACCCCGATGCAAAGTAGTACAAGGGAACGCAAACTCAGTGCAAAGGTCTGATAAATTCATTCCAAAGGGGTGAAACAGGCACTCACATTTAATTAATTAAGCCACAGTAATTCAATTCCATCTCCTGTCATTCCCTGATATTAACTGGCTTTGAAAACTGGATTACAACTGGAAACTATATGCATTTTTGTACAAAACAATTAATGTGAGAGCACATCTCAGGGAGATTTGTCTATTCCAGCCCTGGGGTTAAAAAACAATTTCAAATGGTTAACTTAGAAACCTATCAAACCTCCTGCGAGAAGTTAGACGACGCAGAAGTCTTTGCTAAGCAAAGAAGAGGGCTGTTAATTGAGTTTTATGCGATTCATCTCTTTTCTCTTACAGAGTAGAGGCGGGCCTTCCCAGCGTTCTGACTGAAAATCCTTCGTGTCCCTCGAATTGGCATGGTATCACACAGATCAAATAAAAATGCATTTGCTGTAAATTCGATTACATTTGACACCTTACTTTGATTATTACGTAACTGCCTTAGAAGTCACGACATGGCTTTCAACAAAAATAATATTTTAGAAGATCACACTGTGAAAAGAACAGAGAGAAATCTAGAAACCTTACTATTCCTTTTATGCCAATGTTGCCTATGCATTGCTGCAAATAAACGCACAATGTTTCAAGTTATTTTGGCTGTGTCTTCTGTATTCTGTAAAAGGGTGTGGGTATGTTTGTGTGCACGCACACGTGCACATTTAATGATATATATTTCTGACTTTTATAGCTCACTAAAATGAAGGATTTTGAGAAACCCTGCATCTCTGTTTTACTTAATAAACTAGTATTGTGTGTATGTGTTGTATGTGGGAAGACGTGTATGATCTCCTAAAGACATGGGTGTACAGTGGTGCAGTGAGAACCATAATCTATTTATTCAAACTACAATGAGGTGTGAGTTTGTCTGGCCATTTAAATTGAACACAATTCCCGTTACAATTATATTTGCAACCTGGTTCATAGGAAACGTCCACTTCAAACCCTCAGGGGAGCCTTACAAAAGGCCAGGTCTTAATTGTTTGACTACTAACCATGGCTGATTTGAATCTTCTGAATTCACAATGTTTAACAGGGCCCGCACGTGGTAGAAATATGTAGCTCAAAAAACACATATAACCATCACTTCTATATTGTGCACTGTTAGAACCGCGCTTGTTACTGGGATGAAAATATCCCTCACATAATGATGGACATGCACCCTGCCCTGAATGTTCCAGCTTTAATGATGTCTAGATCCGTGATGCTGATTTTGTTGTCATGGGCAAACATGGATCACGAGATAGGCCTGTCTCATGGATTGCTGTCTTTTCAGACTGATGGGGTCACACAAACATCTGCCCTCATAGTGGTGAAAAGGTACTGCCTTTGTCAGTAGTTACACAGCACAAGTGCTGTGGTGGCAACATATGATGTTGTGATCAGTAGGAGTGAACATACTTTTTTACGTGTAACTGGGGTAAGGCCTACCAGTTTACTCACCTATAATTCCACTGCTGTGTGCTTAACTCACCCTTGGCTACACTGGATCGTGCATAGTGATGCACAGTGCTTGTGTGTTACACTGTGCTAGGCATTCTGCCTGTGCCAGTCTGCCAATCTCCCAGATAAGTAAGGGGAAATCACCCAGGGAACCCAAGACCACTTGCCCCTGGAGTCTGGAGCGCCAGTGCCTTTCCCCCCTGCTTGCAGGACTAGTATGTGCCGTGAGGAATATGGCTGGAGGGAGTGAATCCCCGTGGGGGACCCTGGCTATTGGTTCTCTGTAACAAGGTGTGAATAGACGGCTACTGCACTGATCGGTCATTGCCCATGTGCAGGGAAAAGTTACGGACCCCCCTGATGCCAGAAGAGGGCCATTATGAAGTAAACCATGAACTTTGCTGCACCATTCGGGTAGCTAACCATGTGTAGGTCTGAGCACCACAGCCCCATGTGCCAGGTAGTGCCACCACAAAGATTACTGTTGTACCGTTCGGGCTGTTGCTGTAGTGTGGAGTGAAGTCGGTGATGTCCTATGCCATGTGGGGCTGCTGGGAAGAATTCTGCTGTGCTGATCAGGCTACAGCTCATGTGCAGATTGAGGATGATGACCCCATATTCCAAGAAGCCACGAAGACAAGTCAAGGAATGTGGTCTGGTCAAGACTGTCGTCGTGAGGGGGAGGCCACCATAGTTAACCAGAGTGGCGAAAGCCTCATCTGAGGACCAGGAGCATGACACCTCCACCTGTGGGGAGGATCCCAGGAAACATACCAGCATCTGAGGAGCATCAAAAACCTCTGGGCCGCTGCCTCCATGGGACTTCAGGTGAGGAACTCAAGGACACTTGGCCGCATGTGATGACCTTCCTCTAGGAAGCTGCTGCCATTCCAGCACCCACGAAGGGAGTATTTTTGGGAGACTCCAGTCATTCAGATGCAACCGGTGTTGGTTAGACTGATTTTCAGGCCAGATGACCCCAGCAGAACTTGCCTGTCACATAGAGCTTAGGTGCTGGAACACTTTGACTTTAATAGAGAGTAGGAGTGGGACTCCTGAGACTCAGAATTGTAGTGGGGCTCAACCTGAATGCCGTCTATAGTGAATGGGAAATAACCACTACCACTAGCGAGATGGGACGCAGGAAACGCCCATAAAACATTAGAGCCCTGACTTCTGGGGACTGTGTGCTTTGGCTCTGAGTGTCATATTTTATATCTATGAATACTCCCTGTTTGTAAAAGCAAGTAGTTGACAGGACAATCATTTATTGCTGCTGCAGAATGTATTATGAGTTGTGAGCCTGAGTTCACCTCCCTGTGTCCATCTCCCCCTGAGACGCCTTGGACTGCTTGACCCGTGCTAGCACTCAGAGTCAAGTGCTGAAGGTGTACTTTGTCCAGTTGCTTATGATTCATAGTAGGTCGGGTCAGTGGGAATGTCAGGAATAAAATCTCTCAACCCCCACAGTTGTACCCAGTAGCTCCTGCATGTCCCGTAGCCCTTCAAATAAGGTTCTGACAGTTGACCTAGAGAAACATGTACATGAAAGTTCTGTAATGTCTCAATCTAAAACAGCAAGAAACAGTTGATGTAACATGCATCACAAATACAATCACTTCCACATGAAATAATGAACTAGAGGCTTACAGGGTTCTCATTTACAAACATGAGTAATGTTGCCAGTAAAAATTAATGTAATAAAAAAATCTGTGATCCAAGTACAAACAAGCAATAGCAAAGCCAGTAGGTCTGGCTTTGGCCACCAGCCTTCTGGCAATTCTCAGTTTGATGTGTCATGGTTTTTGCAAAATGTTATTGTTTAAGAATATGCCAGTTGCTCATCAATCTAAACAAAATGTGAATGACACCAGCTACAGACTAATGGCTGGAGTCTGGCTAAACCCTCTATAAGTAACTATGTTATGCACATTATTTTAGTGAAACCAAAACGTCTTGGCTAACACAGATCTAAAAAGGTCAATCAATCTGGCAATGGCATTAAGCCTCTTTCTTTGAGAAAGAAAGAAAGAAAGAAAGAAAGAAAGAAAGAAAGAAAGAAAGAAAGAAAGAAAGAAAGAAGGAAAAAGAGAAAGAAAGGAAGAAAGAATGAAATAAAGAAAGAAAGAAAAGAAAGAAAGGAAGACAGAATGAAAGAAAGAAAGATTAAGGCAAGAAAGAAAGAAAAAAGGACATGAAAGAAAGAAGACAAAAGAGGAAAGAAAGAAAGAAAGAAAGAAAGAAAGAAAGAAAGAAAGAAAGAAAGAAAGAAAGAGAGAAAGAGAGAAAGAAAGAAAGAAAGAAAGAAAGAAAGAAAGAAAGAAAGAAAGAAAGAAAGAAAGAAAGAAAGAAAGAAAGAAAGAAAGAATAGGATAACGGCAAAATACTTTCAAATAGATACCAATCTGGTATGCTGAGAAATAGTTGGCAGTCAGAAAAGCAAAACCCTTCAAAAGGAATTTACAGCAGGATTGGCAGGAGATAGGATCTGATAAAGATGTGCCCTCTGTTAGACTTTTCATCCTTGGCGTGGTCTCCCATAAATTTTTGCCTCTGTTCCCCAGGTTGTTGATGTGTACTGGACTCTGATTTTGCTGTTTTTGTTACTCTGGCACTTTACCACTGCTAACCAGCTAAAGTGCAAGTGCACCTTTACAAAATGTGTATGTAATTGGTTTATCCATGACTGGCATATTTGGTTTACTAGTAAGTCCCTAGTAAAGTGCACTAGAGGCACCAGGGCCTGTAAATCAAATGCTACTAGTGGGCCTGCAGCACTGGTTGTGCCACCCACATAGGTAGCTCTGTAATCATCTCTCAGACCTGCCACTGCAGTGTCTGTGTGTGCAGTGTTAACTGTAAATTCGACTTAGCAAGTGTACCCACTTGCCAGGCCTAAACCTTCCCTTTTCTTACATGTCAGACACCCCTAAGGTAGGCCCTAGGTAGCCCCAAGGGAAGGGTGCAGTGTACGGTTCATGTAGGACATATAGGGGGTCATTCCGACCCTGGCGGTCCATGACCGCCAGGGCCGGGGACCGCGGAAGCACTGCCAACAGGCTGGCGGTGCTTCCTGGGCCATTCTGACCGCGGCGGTAAAGCCTCGGTCAGAAAAGGGCAACCGGCGGTTTCCCGCCGGTTTACCCCTGGCCCAGGGAATCCTCCATGGCGGCGCTGCTTGCAGCGCCGCCATGGGGATTCCGACCCCCTTCCCGCCATCCTGTTCCTGGTGGTTTTTACTGCCAGGAACAGAATGGCGGGAACGGGTGTCGTGGGGCCCCTGGGGGCCCCCTGCACTGCCCATGCCACTGGCCACTGGCATGGGCATGGGCAGTGCAGGGGCCCCCTAACAGGGCCCCATAAAGATTTTCAGTGTCTGCTTTGCAGACACTGAAAATCACGACGGGTGCCACTGCACCCGTCGCACCCCTACAACTCCGCCGGCTCCATTCGGAGCCGGCTTCATTGTTAAGGGGGGTTTCCCGCTGGGCCGGCGGGCGGCCTTCTGGCGGTCGCCCGCCGGCCCAGCGGGAAAGCCAGAATGGCCGCCGCGGTCTTTTGACCGCGGTGTGGTCATTCGGCGGTTCCCTCCAGGCAGGCAGCTCCCGCCGCCCGCCGGGGTCAGAATGACCCCCATAGTAATGTGTTTTATGTGTCTTCACAGTGAAATATTGCTAAATTCGTTTTTCACTGATGCAAAGGCCAGTTCCTCTCATAGGTTAACATGGGGACTACCTTTAAATCTGATTAAAGTGTAGATTCCCTTTGGGAGCGGATGGACATATAGAGGTTGGGGTCTCTGATCTCACAATTTAAAAATACATCTTTTAGTAAAGTTGATTTTAAGATTGTGTGTTTGAAAATGCCACTTTTTAGCAAGTGAGCATTTTCTTGCTTATACCATTTCTTTGACTCTGCCTGTTTGTGGATTCCCTGTCTGGGTCAGTTTGACAGTTGGGCTGGTTGCACCTCACACTAGACAGTGACACAAAGGGAGCTGGGGTGTAGCACCTCACACTAGACAGTGACACAAAGGGAGCTGGGGTGTAGCGTGATGAGCTATCTGTGCTAGGAGGGAGAGGAGGAGTGGTCACTCACACCTGAAAGGGTTGTGCCTGCTCTCACACAATGCAGTATCCTACCCCCTGGTAAGTGTCTGGGGCCTGGCCTGGGCAAGGCAGGATTTCACATTCAAAAGAGACTTTACTTTGAAGCAGGCCTACTTCAAAGGAGAAATTAGGTATAAGAGGGGAACCCAAAACCACAGACTTTGGAAACCCTTCTGGAAACAAGAGGAACCTCTGCCTGGAGAAGAGCTGAAGAACTGAGGAAAAAGAGCTGCCCTGCCTGTGACTATGCTTTGTGGAGCTATCCTGCAGTTACTGCTTCTGCCAGAGTAAGAGGGGAAAGATTGGACTTTGTGTGCCTTCCATCTTGAGAAGAAATCTCCAAGGGCTTGATTTAGAGCTTGCCTCCTGTTATTTGAAGTCTCAGGGACAACAAAGACTTCTCTCTGCCAGCACCTGGAGTCTCTGGAGAGACTCCTACTCTGCCCTGTGGTGCCCATCCAATTCTCAAGACCCTGAAAGGACAAGCTGGCAGCCTAAAGAAAGGAAATCCATGCACAGAGTGCCAGTGGGGAAAAGATCGACGCAACTCCGATCTGCGGCTGAAGAAATGACGTGCGGTCAGCCCCGCGGCTGAAAATAGACGCTCGCCAGGAACTTGACCGAAGAATTGATAAACGGAGCAGGAGAAACAACGCGCAGCATCGCTGACAGAGACTCGGAGATCGAAACCCACGCTGCGTGGTTTTTTAATCATAGTGAGGCTGGATTTCAGACGCAAGAACCGCTTGGCGTGTAAAAACAATGCAAGGCCTGTCCAGACCTGAGAGTGCTGACCGGATAGAGTGAGGGCCCTTGCTTGAACAGGGGGTAACCTGACGGTCAAACAAAGATCCCATTTCTAACACCCTCTTTTCCGTCAGAAGTGTCTTCTTATCACGTCAGGATCTAAACACACAGATAATTACTAAAGTAATTATAAAGTAAAAACAAAAACACAGGCACTGAAAGGAACTAGCTTGTGTGAAGATTTGCTCCTTGTGAGAGAGAAAAATGTAGTTACTCTTCGTGAAGTTAACCAGTGACCTAAGTAGGCTGACTGTTGTATTCTGCCTTGTGAGAGATTCTTTACAAGACGCTTTATGCAGTGTTCCAACGTTTATGTTTTTGAAGTACTTCAAGGAATAAGAGCAACACGCATGGCTGTTATGAGTGGGGCACATTGGACAATTCACTGAAAAATATATTTCTACAGTTGACTCAAGGGATCAATTGCACAGTTGAGGAATTTTGTGTACAAAAGTGAATTTTGCACTTGCTAGACATAAGAATTTACATTGAACTTATTTTGCTGCACATGGTTATAAACTACATATAGAATTTATGAGGCAAGTGAAATTCTCTTTGTACAAATATCATGTATAATTGTATTGTTCTTGGTGTCATTTTATTTATATTTAAAATTAGAATGTATTTTTCAAGTATAACTTACAATGGAAGGACAGCACCACTTTTTAATTTACAGAGAGAGAAAAATGTTGGGTGGGATGATTGAGAGGAAGCATTCCAAGCCTATGTAGAAGCTGTGGGAGGTGATGAAATCATTACGTCTTGGAAACTGGCCATGCTAAAGTGCTGTCTGGGAGCAGAAGGAAGGGCAATTTTAAATCACTTACCCTCAATACCAGAGTAAGAAGAAGAGGATGCAGAAGATGATGTTTTTGAAATAGCACTGATGAAGTTGGATCAGAATTTGGGGAAGAAGAAAAATGAAGTAGTTGAGCGGTATACGTTTTTAAAAGGAACGCAGCTTCCTGGAGAGTCAGGCTTGAAGCAGCACTCAGGATGTTAGCTTATACAGGTAATTATAAAGGAATCCTGTATGAAATGTTACAAGATCAATTAGAACAGATATTGAAAGATAAAATAGTTAAAGAAAGTTTGTTAAACATGGAGAGTTTAACTGTGCAAGAAGCAATTGAGAAAGCTAAGAGCTGAAAGTACGGAAGAAGAAATTAAGGAAATGTCTTCAGAAGATGTCAAAAGAGTGGACGTCATGCAAGTATTAATATATAAAACTTTTAAGGAAACTAAGAAGAAGCAGCAGAACCAACAAGAAAAAACAATTTAGTGTGTTATAAAGGTGGATTGAAGGGGCATGCAGCAACTGATTTCAATTGCCCTGCAATGGAACACATATGTAGAAAATGTCAAATGAGAGGTCACTTTGTGAGAGTGTGTAAAGGCAAAGGGTCATTGCAAGCTAATACCTCTCAAGAAAAAAGAGTGTACTCGATGATGAGAGTTTTTGTTTGAAGTATGTAAGGTTGGGGGGGGGTCAAGAGAGAAAGAGAGACCATCCATTCTATAGATAGAATACAAGTCCATATCGTGGCAGATTCTGGGGCCTGTTACACATTAGTGGGAGAAGAATATTTAATAAAGTTTCTGTAAAATAAATCATGTGCTCCAGACATAAGATTAGTGGCTTATGGGAACAAACTCATTGAATTGGTGGGCTACTGGATGGGTACGCTTGAATTTCAAGGGGTAAAAACACAATCTAAAGTGTACACAGCCAAATACGATTCAAATTTACTAAGTTGGCCACAACAGAGAGAATAAACATTAGGTTGGATCCCAATTATCCTGATCAAGTATTGGGGAGAACAAACCAAGATAAATGTGAATAATGAGACAATGTGGGAAAAGGAAATTTCTAAAGCTTTTCAGGAAAAAAAACTAGGCCCACTGAAAGGGTTTACTCACAAAATCATTTTGAAAGATAATTTGTGTCCTAAGGCACATAAGCCTCAAGGAGTACCATCGGTATTGAGGGTGCATTGAGGAAGGAGTTGCGAAGGTTATGTCAAGTAGATATCATTGAGGAGATTCAAGCCTCTGAGTGGTTAGCTCCAGTGGTTTTGGAAAAGAAAAGTAATGGAGACTTACACATGTATGTAGATTTACATGATCTCAATAAGTACATCTTGGTAGATCGACACCCTCTGCCCACATAAGTGATATACTCATGACAATAAAGGGGGCTACATTTTTCCTTACTCTGAATTTGCCATCAGCATATCTTCAAGTTTTACTGCATCCAGTTTCAAGACCACTCACATTGTTTATCACTGCTGAGGGGGCCTACCAGTTCAAGAGTATGCCTAGCATCAGCTGCAGCAGTATTTCAGAGAACCATACATCCATTGTCTAAAGAGGAAAATAATGTGACCTATTTTCATGATTACATGACAGAGGGTTCTGGAAAGTGTTAAAAGTTTTTACTATAGTATGGTTTGACCATTATAGGTGATAAGTGAAAAATTGTTGTTAAGGGAGTAGATTATTTGGGCCATTGGTTAAGAGAACAAGGAGTATCACCCAAACTAAAGCTGGTAAGGGCCATAGAAGGAGCACCTTCACCACAAAACAAAGACCACTTGAAATCGTTCCTAGCGCATGTGGAGTATTACTCTTGTTTTTTGTGCATGTGTTTGAGTACATAACTGAATGCATGAGAAATTGTTTTGCAAAGAATTCTAATTTTGAATGGAATGAGGATTGCCATTTTTATTGGTAAAAAAATGTATTGCATTTGCCCAGCTCTGAAACCTTTTGACAATAAAGATAATTTCTTAACTTGCACAGATGCAAGTAGTATGAGTGTAGGAGTGGTGTTAATGCAGGGTAAAGATGTGTTGACTGGTTACGCTTCAAGACCTTTGAGAGGTACGTAGTTGTCTTATTCCACTATTAAATGAGAAGGGTTGGCGTGTTGGTGGAGTGTGTTTCATTTCTGGAAATTTTTATGGGGATTGGATTTTGTGATTCGTACAGACCACCGACCATTAGTATATGTCTTTGCTAGAACAGGTATGGGTCAAGTTTCAACAATAATTACAAAGTGGGTGTTAAAATTAATGGAGTACAAATAGAATAAATATGTACCGGGTAAGAAAAATGT
Organism: Pleurodeles waltl; assembly: GCF_031143425.1. Lineage (NCBI taxonomy): Eukaryota > Metazoa > Chordata > Amphibia > Caudata > Salamandridae > Pleurodeles > Pleurodeles waltl. The sequence continues at coordinate 946,803,089 of NC_090439.1, read as the reverse complement.
AATTGCTTATTTTTTATCGAGGTTACCAGTGGAGAGTGAGGATTAAGTATGGGAAGAGGATGAGAAAGAGTGTCTGGTGGCAAATGTTAATATACTGACTTAAGGCTGTATATCTCATGAGAACAGGGTCCAAGCTGTTAGGGAGGATGTTGCATTACAAGAAGTCAGGGACAATTTGACAAAAGTTGGCCAACCAAAGGTAAAGCATCCCAGAAAGCAGAGTCGTCCAGGAATGTTAACACAGAGGTTAACATCTTTGGTGATGTGTTTTTCAGGGGTGAGGTATTGGTTGTATCAGAGATATTGAGAAACAGTATTGTGAAATTAGCACATGAAGGGCATTCTGGCATGAGTGCTACCAAGGGCAGACAATTAATATCTGATGGAGTGGAACAAAAAGATTGGAAAATAGTGTGAAAGGATGGAAGGATGGGTTTAATGTTAGTGAGTAGGTGTGTGGGAAATAGGTATAAAAAAGACATCCCTTGCAGATAAAGAAAGTCTACCCTTACATGGTATTATTGAGTGATAGAAATGTGTGGAACTACGAAAAAAGTAGTGAAAATTTCAAACCGTGTTGAGTGAAGAAACAGGAGATGGTATTGAAACTGACAAACTGTGTGCAAAATGAGAAAATACAAAACAAACAATGAGAAGACATGTCTGGTAGATGTGTTCCAATTTATCAAGTGAAGAAGAGCATAGCAGACAAGTGAGAACCAGACAAAAGCCAGTCTGGCATGAAGATTATTTGATGGATTGATTCAATACATATACATAAAGGTGTTCTTATTTACAATTAGACATTTCTTTTACTGTTGAGCTTTATTACTTAAAGGACCTGTTGAGATGTTTTATTCCATTTTACAGACATACTTATTTATTTTTTGTAATTGTAGAACATGATAATTTGATAAATGTGTTAGACATGTTTATTCTATATGGTTTTGAGATTGTGTATTACCTTGTTGTTTTATTCTTATATTTAGCTGTTTTGTTAAATATTAGGGAGGGGGATGTGATGTAGCCTAGCTCATGAGAGTTTCCTCATGAGATGTTTTATGTAGTATTCTACCTCACGTCGAACACTGCAAAGGTTTGTTGAAAAACATCGTGCGAAGGAGGGACATTTTGAAGTGCTGGCTTGTGGCTCCCTCCTGATATTGCTGCTCCCGCCTGATATCGCCTATACTTATTACTTTAACAAACAAACATCACTGCAGTTCAGATTTTATTTCATTGTCCCATGCTATGCTGTAGTCGGCGGAAGCAAAATGTGAATGACACACCAATGGATTAACAGAGGCAGCTGAAAGCCCCAATACCCTACATTGGGATAAAGTCCGGCACCTACGAAGGTACACCATTGCAACAGCCTGGGACACAATACTCAGCCAAATTAAGGAGGTGGTTAGAGAAGAGTCCCTCTTCCCCAGCACCCTTAGATACTGTTACGTCACCGTTGCCCGTGACCCCTACCTCCATCAGCTCCATGAGCCCCTCTGTACTGGATTGATGAACTCCTTCCCTCCAGTGATGGCAAAGGGTAGTAACCAGGCCACCCATGCGGCCACCACTTCCTTCAACCTTTATCTCTTATGACTCCCAGACCATGCCTACCTCCTCTCTCTTGTATACCCCCTTATGATAATGTTTTGGGGGGATTTCATTCAGCATTCTCTAATTTTGGAGTTTTGAAGAACGGAAAACTGATGTTTTTAGGTTTGGCCTTTGAGATAGCTTTTAGTTTTCTTGCCAGACTGTCATTTTTTTTCTTTTTAAATCGTCCATTCTTTACATTAAAAGAGCGGCTTTTAGTCATCAGACTTCAATCATTGTTCTGATAAGATGTCATTCACATTTTGCTTCCTCTCAGCACAGAGTGCAGTATGGGGCCTACATTAGCTATTGGTTCCCTTCACTTTGAGTTATTTTTAAAAGCCTGTGCACTTTGTTCACATCCACCTAAAATAGTTCCTTTCTCTTCACTGACATACTTGGTTCCAACTGTGTTTTTTAATATACTTATCTTCATGTAGCACATTAACATTGGCTATTTATTCTGGTGCCCAATTAGATGGAGATTTATTTTCTCCTCTTCTTTAAAGTCTTAAAGTGTTTAGGTGACGTTGTAACACTGTGGCTCTGATTTGAGTGTTTGGTTAGCTGGTAATGCATTCTTATCTCTTTCTCAAAATATAATAATAAATGTATCACACAACTGAAAGACTGTTAGGGATATCACTAGTAAAAAAAGGCCACATCAGTGAATGTGGTTTAAAATAAAATGTTGAAATGCGAGCATATGTCAGAAATCTTCTAGATGGTCAGCTGTCGTCTTTTTGAGGTGCATTCTTTCAACAACAAAAAATAGAAAATAAATTATCAATTTTACCAAACTGCCAAGCCTAGACCTACTGGCATTGTCAATACTTGTTGTACTTGCACTTGAACTTGTTGGCAACATGCATTTATCGCACAGACCTGTGCAACAATACCCCTCAAATTATTGAGTCAACATCATGGCCTCAGATTGACAAGTCAAAGAATCTGGTCTCAGACTATTGTGTTGATTTTCTCTGTGTAGGCTAAGATGCAATGCCTAGTCTCGGTGCACTGATAATATGATATGGTATTGTTTTTGTTTTCTAAAATAATATAGATTTAGTGTCAGTGACTACCTTCAGATCTAATCTTGATAATATACGTAATCATACCTAAAGACCTGGATTTCCTCAGAGTTGTGTTTAAAATAACATCAAAAGTCACCAAGAAGTTTATTTTTCATAATATATTCACACAGACATCTCCTCGTGCACATATGTATTCCCACTCAGAACTGTTTAAAAAGCCTAGACCTACTCAGTTTGCTCACACAAACTGAAAAACTCAGAAGGAGTGCAACCTGTAATAAAAAGATGTTTCATTACATGGAGTCTCTCATAAAACTGTCATTGATTAGACGTGAGACTTGTAAACTGACATGCATCTCTCAGAGCTGTTTCACTGACAACGTTACTCGGGCGTCCTCTTGTGAGACCCAGATTCACTCTAAAGCCAAATTTTAAATAAAAAAAGACTCTCAGACATCGGCTACCCAAAACAATGCTCGCTAACATAGTGCACTCAGCAATGCAAACTTACTGAGTGAGAGCTGTGTATTGTTTACAGAAGTATTTAAACTATCAAGAACTGCAAGTCTTCATCACGTTTTGCTATGTTTTATTAAAAAGAAATACTATAGCGTTAAAAGGAGAGGTGACTGCCGGTATTTTCTGGTATTTTATATATCAAATAGCCTCGCCGAAGGGCACTTTAGCACTTTAATTAGATTACTTTAAACGCGGCGGAACCGTATCCAGCCAAGGCAGTAAGTAGAAAAGTGTGTTAATTGGTCCGCACGAGGCCAATTTACAAAGTACGGGATTGGCGTCTCGGTGGGCTGAAAGCTTGTAGTCGGTAAGTGCAAGACGGAATAATAGAAACTGTATATTTCACAATATGAAAATATAGCCGAATTCGCACGTTTAAGTGAAAGTCCACTCAGAACAATGATATGAAATGCTCAAAAGATACAACTGAGCCACGTCCACAGACGTGTTTTGTTTATTTGAGTTTTTTAGTGTGAAGTGTTATGGTTGTGCTGTGTGCTGTTGTTTTTCACATTTGTTTATGTTGTAATGTGCTCTTCTGTTGTACTCTTTCGTAGTTGGTAGTGCGTTGTGTTGCCTTGTTTTGGTGTTACTTTTTTTGTGTCAGTGGCATGTGGTCTTGTTTGATCTTTTGACACTACGCTGCCAAAAAGTGCCAGTGCATGGGGAAAACACAGGAATGCACCATATTGCATGAACGCGGTGCATCGCTGCCCTTTTATTTTGACGTAGGGCAGCGGGGCAAGGTGACTTGCTGTTACCCTACGCCTAATCCCCGTAAATATGGCCCATGGAATTTAATAGTTAAAGTCAATTTCTCAGATTAAATGAAATAATCTATTAGGGGGAAAGTACCTTAAAATGCATCCATGCAACTAGGCAGTAGTACTTGAAAAGTACCTCCAGATAGAGGATATGTGAAGCTCATAGACCAGAATTAAAACGTCCCATGGTGTCTGCAAACTGAATGAAATTCACATTGATTCGGCAATGGTAGGCATTCCAAAGGATATACATTCTTAGGTTTTGTGATTTCGTGTAAGCCAACACTATTTGTTTTTGGTATTTTTTTTTAAATAAAAAGATACTTACCAAGGAGGGCTTTCAGCAACTTCTCTTCATCCATTGTTCTGTTCAATTGACATTAACATTTTGCTTCCACCTGCCAAGCTTACAACATGCCCAATGGGTCATCCCACTTGAGCCATTGATCCTAATGTCTGTGAGTACAAGTAGTTCCTTTCCGTGCCTGGACTTGTGGGCGAGAGCGGGATTGAAAAAAATAAACATTTTCATTTATTTATTTGAAGGAAGCTTTCCAGACACTAAAACCACACCTTCACAGACCATTACAGTGTATTGCATCACATGTGTATTCCCTGCGGTGGTCATGTTTTAAAATCAACTTTTTACTAATTACAAAATGACCACCCCTAAGTGCCTGATTATATTTAACCATCTTTCATTAGGTTTTCAATCCATTCCAAAATGGGTGCCACCGTGTGTGCATGAGAGCACATGTAATGATGGTACTCCTTAAACAATTTTGTTGAATTTTATTAAAATACATCAAAGAAACCATAATTTGCTTCAGTACACACACGCACACTGGGGTGGCCATTTTTTAAATGTTTTAGTAAACCTTTATCTCTAAAACATCAGATGACAACAGTCTGTATAAGTTTGCGTGCACTGGGTACAGTTTTTTTCATGTGTTTCTGAAAAAAGTAATACAATTCATTTAAAACAATTGGCATTGGTAAAGCCAATGAGCCATCTGTCCTCACCAGACTTTTTATCTTGGCCAATGCTCATTGAATGTGCACTTACATTTCCACTTCATTGATGTGATCCTCTTTCCACAAATATGTCACAAACACAAGCCACCAACAGAAGCAGAGCACTTTTCATGACAATTACTGCATAATCCCCTCTGCCAGACCCACATATTCCTTGCTCCACAGAAAAGTGCAAGAATCCACCTTTTCTTCAATGAAAAAATACAAAAGATCAGACAACCTGCTCCATCTCTTACACCTGCCCATTCCAGTAGAATCTACAATAGTCAGGCTTCAAAGCCCTATTTTTTAGGTCTTGCTGAAATACTCAACTCCATCAATCACTACTTATAAAGAATATGTCTTGCCCTTTTTTTCCATCACAGCTCTCGCTAGTGAAACTTACTTTGTAACCCTATTTTCCATTGTCAGTGCCTCCCTCACTTAAGATATCCTCCCATAAGCTCTCCTGACAGAGAATATCCTCCCTCTATTAAAGAAACCTACACTAGACAATGATGACCTTGACAGTTACTGGTCCATCACTCACCTACAATTCATTGGTAAGATAACTGAAAAAAAGTCTGCGTTGATATTGCTGGACCTCTCAGATGCCTTTGGCACAGTTGACTAGCCTGCCCTAATACGTAGCCTGTAATCTTGGATTGAATTTAAGGCAATGTCCTTCACTTAGTCTCCTCATACAATCCAACCAACACAAATGTGTTCACATGGGTGCCTCCAGGTCACAAAAGATCTCATCCACCTGTGGTGTCTCCCAGAATACCATGCTGTTTGCTGTCATCTTAAACATTAACATGGTGGGGGTTGGTGCTCTACTCATAGATTACAGCATCAGGATTCATCAAGATTCTGGCAACACACAATTCTACTTGGAACTCTCATCTACTTCAGACATCCAACAACTCAAATAGTGCCTCCATTTCATCTAGACTTAGAAGGGCAGCTTACATAATGCACAAGTCAACCGACACAGAATTCCAAATTAACAAAAATGAAACAGTACAAGCTTTGCTCAAATACATGATTCTGACTTTGAGCACTAAATTTCACTAAATGCCAAGTCACATGGATTCCCCTTGGAAATCAACCTCAACATCAAAGATCACATTACCAAAACAAAAAAAGATGGAATAGTATCATTTCTGTCTTCTAAAGTAAAAACCTTTTTTGCAGAAAGTGACTTCAGAACTGTGGTGAAATCCAAATATTCTCATATCAGGATAGTGAGAACACCCTACCCTTTGGCCTGCCGCACTCCACTCTGGCACCTCTTAAGGGAATACATCTCACCCAGGGCTTGAAGTAACCATATTCTGATAGAGTTCCATGGGCTCTCGTTGCCAGCCCAGACCATCATCAAAAACAGAGGCATCATTTGAAAAGCCATCACAACTGGCACACAAGCTTACCGTCTCTGGTGGTTGTCAGCACACCCACAACCAGGATGCCACCAGATTGAACTCTACGAAGTGTGAAAACAAAAAACAAGGCATGAACACTACATCAGAATTCATTAGCTGTCCACAACTCACTACCTCTCATATTAATTATTGACTTTATGCTTATCTTTAACACTGTATTTTACTCCGCTGCCTTTTGGGACGGCTTGTGCTACGGAAATACCAAATACATTAATTGCATCATCAGGAAACATGCTTGATGTGGACAGGAAGAGGGGGCCCATAAACTGCAGGAAGATATACAGGATGTTGTGTGGACGGTAAACAGATTTTAAGGGCAACATTAGTGATTAGCATTTAACTGAACAGAGACAGGTATGAATTTCCAAAGACTAGAAGGTAGCTCCGTAAAGATGTGACCATCCTTACACTGTCTTCTATTGTAAGGAACCACTGCCAGAAAGACTGAGTAGCTGAACATAAAGTGCAACTACGAACAGGCAATTAGGGCCCATATCCCATAAAGTGAGCACTTAAAGTGCCAAAGTAAGACACAGCCACAGCCACATTTTTGGTGTGATTGATGTTTTAAAACGTTGAATTAGCAGGGCCAGAGATTAACTCAAGTGTTCCATCCATCTTTTTTTATTCTTCACTGTGACACCCTAAGCATCCCAACACTTGGGCCCTGTGGTCCCTGTGCCAGTGGAACCAAGCAGAAGCAGACTGAAGAAGATCACACATACTGAATCGGTCTTAAGTTGGTTGTTCTCTGTCTAGTAAGGGAATGGCTTGACAGTTCAGGCCTGACTGTTCCTATCGGAGCAGGACCATAGCTGATTTGAATATAGCTAGTCTAATGTGAAGTGGGATGGTGGGCAAATAACAATGGACTGGAATGCAGCCCCTAGTAATTACCAGTGACTACAATTAATTCAATCATTCCATCCCTTACTTGTTTTGTAATTCCTAAATAGGTGAAGAGCAGGAGCAGCACTGTTTTACCACTTTAGGTAGTGAGAAAAGATTGCTTGTCATTTAACCTTTATAAATGTACTGATTTTGCCTCAAAATTTTATAACAGAACGCATCGCCACCACATCAAAATGCCAAATTAAATATACACAAACGGTTAGGTCTGACAGCCTTAGGGTGGTCACCCCTAACTTTTTGCCAGCCTCCCTCCACTTTTTAGATACTGTTTTTGCTGGTTTTAAGACTCCGCACACTTTACCACTGCTAACCAGTGCTAAAGTGCATATGCTCTCTCCCTTAAACATGGTAACATTGGATCATACCCAATTGGATTATTTAATTTACTTATAAGTCCCTAGTAAAGTGCACTATATGTGCCCAAGGTCCTGTACATTAAATGCTACTAGTGGGCCTGCAGCACTGGTTGTGCCACCCACTAAAGTAGCTCCTTAGCCTTGTCTCAGGCCTGCCATTGCACTTGGAATTTAAAAGTACTTACCAAGCCTAAAACTCCCCTTTTTCTACATATAAGTCACCCCTAAGGTATGCCCTAGGTAAATCATAGGGCAGAGTGCTATGTAGGCAAAAGGCAGGACATGCACCTGTGTAGTTTTCATATCCTGGTAGTTTAATACTCCTAAATTCATTTTTACACTGCTGTGAGGCCCGCTCCCTTCATAGGCTAGCATTGGGGCTATCCTCACATATTGTTTGAGTGGTAGCTGCTGATCTGAAAGGAGTAGGAAGGTCATATTTAGTATGGCCAGAATTGTGATACAAAATCCTGCTGACTGGTGAAGTTGTATTTAATATTACAATTTTTTAAATGCCACTTTTAGAAAGTGAGCATTTCTTTGCACTTAAGTCTTTCTGTGCCTTACAATCCACGTCTGGCTGGGTTTAGTTGACAGCTCCTTTGTGCATTCACTCGGACACACCCCAAAGATAGGATAATCAGCCTCACTCACATACATCTGCATTTTGAATGGGTCTTCCTGGGCTGGGAGGGTGGAGGGCCTGACACTTACATGTCAAAGGACTGTAGCCTGGCCTCACACAAAGGACTGCCACACCCCCTACTGGGACCCTGGCAGACATGATTAAACTAAAAGGGGAGCTGGTGCACTTCTTTGAAGTCTCCCCCACTTCAATGCACATTTGGGTACTTCAACAGGGTCTCTGCCCCTACCAACTCAGACACTTCCTGGAGAAGAGAACGTGAACCAGAACTTGCATCCTGCCAAGAAGAACTGTCTGGCTGCCCAAAGGACTCACCTGTCTGCCTTCTGTGAAGGACTGCTGCCTTGCTATTGCCCTGCTGCCTTGCTGTTCTTTGGCTGTGGTGAGAAGTGCTCTCCAAGGGCTTGGCTAGAGCTTACCTCCTGTTCCCTGAAGTCTCAGGACCAAAAAGACTTTGGGGCATATTTATACTCTGTTTGCGCCGAATGTTCATCCACATTTTTGACGCACAATCGGCGCAAACCCTGCCCCATATTTATACTTTGATGTCCGACCCCGCGGGCGTCAAAATTCCACCATGTGCGTCATTTTTTGGAAGGGGGAACCAGCCTTGTGTTAATTATATGCAAGGTAGGAGTTCCCTTCCAAAAAATGACTTTAAGTCCTGTGCCCCTTATTTATACTCTGGTTCATTTTGACGCACAGGAGGGGGTGGGTCTTAAAAAACGGCGCACAGCCTGATGTGTGTCGTTTTTTAACGCCTGGGTCTTTGCAGGCGTTAAGGGACCTGTGGGCTCGGAAGGAGCCCAGAGGTGCCCTCCCCTGCCCCCAGGGACACCCCCTGCCACCCTTGCCCACCAAAGGAGGACACCCAAGGATAGAGGGACCCACCCCAGGGAAGTAAAGGTAAGTTCGGGTAAGTATTTTTTTTCCGATTTTTTTTTGGGGCATAGGGGGGCCTGATTTGGGCCCCCCTACATGCCACTATGCCCAATGATCATGCCCAGGGGACATAAGTCCCCTGGGCATGGCCATTGGGCAAGGGGGCATGACTCCTGTCTTTGCTAAGACAGGAGTCATGTCAATGGAGGTTGGACATCAAAACAAATGGCGCAAATCCGGTTTGAGGCCTGAATTTTGCCTCAGACCTGACGTGCACCATTTTTTGACGCACAACCCCCATTTTCCCATACGCCGGCGCTGCCTGGTGTGAGTCATTTTTTTTTATGCACACCAGTCCGCAGCGCCGGCTAACGTCATTCCATTAATAAGGCGCCCGCATGGCGCATTAGCCGGCGGTAAAATTTTTGACGCACAACTGCGTTGGCACAGTTGTGTGTCAATAAGTATAAATATGGGCCTTCATCTCTACAAGAAGGACTTCTTGTGTGGCAAAAATCGGCACACAGCCTGCTAGAAACGGTGCACAGCCTGCTAGAAACGGTGCACAGCCTGCACAGCGGTGAAAATTTCACCACACGCCGAACTGGAACGACGCAGCCCGACTTTGCATTGAGAAGATTGATGTAGCACCAGCGAAGCGACCAGAAATTTGACGCACTGCATCGACACACAGCCAAGCCAGAATGATTCAGCCTGACTTCCAGAGAGGAATTGACGCAGCGCCTGCCATGTGGTAGAAATTTCTACTCAAATCCCATCAGAATCGACGCAGCTCCTGTGACTTCGTCCTGCCAGTACACGAAATCCACACATGTCTGGGGTGTCCGAAAACCCAGCAACCCGAAGAGGATCCACGACCAAGCACTGGAAATTGATGCACAGCCGTCCGTGCGTGAAAACTAAACAGCGCATCGCCGTGTGTGGCCTGAGAAATTGAAGCACACCCCTTTGTTTCCACACATCTCCTCATCTGCGGTTCTTTGCAGAGATTTTGCATGCAAACCAGGTACTTTGTGCTCAAAAGATAGATTTATTGCTTTTTAAAGACTAAAGACACATTATATCACTTTTACAGTAATATCTCAACATATACTTATTGCATTTTCGTAGTTTTGACCTATCAGATAAATATTACATATTTTTCTAAACACTGTGTGGTGTAGGTTAGTGGTGCTATACTGTGTTATTACATGATTTATTGCACAAATACCTTACACATTGCCTTCTAAGTTAAGCCTGACTGCTCAGTGCCAAGCTACCAGAGGGGGGCTCAGGATAATTTGGATTGTGTGTGACTTACCCTGACTAGAGTGAGGGTCCTTGCTTGGACAGGGGGTAACCTGACTGCCAACAAAGATACCCATTTCTAACACAAATATTCCTGTAACACACTAAAACATGCAGAAATATGGTTTCATAATACGGTTATAAAAGGTGTTGTCATCAGGCACTATCATACCTTAATACCAATTGTATGAAATAGTGCCAATGAATTATGTTTCGTTACCTCGCTTTTTATCATGTTCCCCAAACACTGAGGGTTAAGGCCAAAAAGAGCTTGAAGGAGCATGAACATTGTCTTGAAAGTAATTCTAGCAGTCATAGGGAGAATTTCAGTTTTAGAGGCAGAGTTGAGCAAAGTCAAACTTTGTGTCAATATACATCCGGTGTTCTGTCGCTTTTTGGTTTAAATTGATGTAGTGGAGAAAGTATTGGCACTTTAAAAAAAATTCAATAATCTAGTCAGGATCACACTATAGTGGTGATGGTATGGACAGAACTTAAAATTATAAGGTGGGGAGGATCCTTCTAAGAAGGCTCTGTGATAGAAGTAAACTTGAGTCACCAATGCAATCTGGTGTATTGAGGGCAGAAAAGAGACGAATATGGTCTCCAAGTTCTTCACTACCTTCACCAGTGAAGCACAGACTTCTAGATCAGATGATCACGACATAGAACTCAAGGCATCCACATTGATAGCAACAGTCATGAACTCTGTTTATAATGAGTCAGTTATACCCATTAAGTCCATGAACCCCACCATACGTTAAAATCGATGTGCTATTGTGACATCCAAGTCATCTTTCAAACAAGATGGAACTAGGGATCTTCAACATAGATATAAAAGTGGAAACCATCAGAACATTTAACTTAGGCAAGGGGCACAATATAGACTTTGAACAGCATTGGTGAATGTGAAGAAAACAAGAGACTATAGCATGCCGGAATCAGAAGCTCATTGATGAAGACCAAATCAAAACAGCAGTGACCCATTCCAACAGGAAGTATGCCAAGTATAACACCACTAATACTTAGAAGTGCCCTGATGATCTTGCTATATAGCTGGCAGCTAAACATCAGATACTCAACTGAGTTCATTCAGGCTTACAAAACAACAAAATTTGTCCCAGGGCTGTAAAACCTACTTGAAAACCATTGATGAATTACGTAAGCTTCTGAACTGGACAATAACGCATAATTCCTGAAAATTTTATTGATTTGCTTTGATGATACTGGGTAGGAAGGATATTTATTGAAATTGAAGAGGTCGGAAGGATCAAGAATAGACATTTTCAGAAGATGGATAACAGCTGCATATTTGAAAACATCTGGAATTTGGCCTGCCTTTCTAGCATTTTAAAACATTTTTTTGGACTGGAGTGCAATTCTTTAAAATCACACATTGGAAACATAATAAAACCTAAACCTAGAGCTATGTTATTGAGATATCACAAACTCCTTATACATCATCTCATTGTGCCTTGACAAATCCTTCAAAATACATAGTGCAATTTTGCTGCTCTATGGTATTTTAGTTTTTTCACATTTGATTCGAACAGGCAGGCTGAACTTCAGAGACCAGGTGTAAGGTAGTTGTACGAACACACACAGTAATATAGTAAAAACACCACACAATGACTCAACACAGGTTTAGAACAATAGCCAATATTTATCTAAACCAAACAAGACCAAAACAACAAAAATCTGACATACACAAATCAAATTATGAATTTTTTACGATTAAAATCAAAAACAGCGCTTTGAAACACAAAATGCTTTGATGAGGTGATAACAAGGCGTCATGACGGAGGCCTTCCCACCAATCAGGTGCCAATGGCACCGGGTACAGAGTAACTGAGACCCCCAGGAATAGTACCTTAGAAATTGTGAGAACAAGACGGTGCTCGAAGTCGGGGATTGTGGTGTTGCTAGATCTGAGGCGTGGCAGTTCCGGTGCTGTGGGGCAAAGGAGCCGAGGTGTCATGCAGAGGCGTTTGGTCCTTGCTGCAGAGCAGTGGAGGTGAGGTGGTGTCGGTGTGAAGCACTGAATCTGCGCACTTCAGGCGGCATTGGTCACGACGTGGTGCAGAGGCTTTCACGGAGTCATGGACTATGGCGGGGCTGCAGCGGTGTCAGGCCTGCGAGAGCCATCGCACTCCAGTGAGGACCACGGAGTCGGTTGCAGGTGGCGTCACAGGATTCAGCAGCTGCTTCGGTCCGGAGTCCTCCAAAGTTATTTTTCTTGGTTTTTCACCAGCTTCTTCTTTCAAGGGCCCAGGGACTGGATAGGGCACCACTTGTCAGGTACTGGTAGAAGTCTTTGATGGCACTTAGACTTCATAACAGGGGGCAAGCTCAGTCCAAGCCCTTGGAGATTCTTCTCAAGCAGGAATATACCACAAAGTCCAGTCTGTGTCCCTTTTCACAGGCAGAAGCAGCAACTGCAGGATAGCTCCACCAAGCACAGTCAGAGGCAGGGCAACACACCTCCTCAGCTCTTCAGCTCTTCTACTTTGCAGAGGTTCCTCTTGATTCCAGAAGTGATCTGATTTTCAGAGAGTGTATTCCAAAGGAAAGTCTCTCTTGTCAGAAAGATCCTGCCTTGCCCAGGCCAGGCCCCAGATACACACCAGGAGGTCGGAGACTGCACTGTGTGAGGGCAGGCACAACCCTTTCAGGTATAAGTGCTCCTCCCCATCCTCCTAGCACAGATGGCTCATCAGGATATGCAGGCTCCTCTTGATTCCAGAAGTGATCTGATTTTCAGAGAGTGTACTCCTAAGGAAAGTCTCTCTTGTTAGAAAGATCCTGCCTTGCCCAGGCCAGGCCCCTGATACACACCAGGAGGTCGGAGACTGCACTGTGTGAGGGAAGGCACAACCCTTTCAGCTATAAGTGCTCTTCCCCATCCTCCTAGCACAGATGGCTCATCAGGATATGCAGGCTACAACCCAGCTCCCTTTGTGTCACTGTCTAGAGAGAGGTGCAAACACCCCAACTGTCATAATGACCCAGACAGGGAATCCAGAAACAGGCAGAGTCACAGAATGGTTTAAGCAAGAAAATGCCTACTTTCTACACGTGGCATTTTCAAACACACAATCTAAAAACCAACTTCACTAAAAGATGCATTTGTTTGATTGTGAGCTCAGAGACCCCAAATTCCATATTTCTATCTGCTCCCTAAGGGAATCTACACTTTAATAATATTTAAAGGCAGCCCCCATGTTAACCTATGAGAGAGATAGGCCTTGCAACAATGAAAAACAAATTTGGCAGTATTTCATTGTTGGGACATGCAAAACACATAAGTACATGTCCCACCTTTAACATGCACGGCACCCTGCCCATGGGGCTACCGAGGGCCTAACTTAGGGGTGCCTTACATGTATAAAAAGGGAAGGCTTAGGCCTGGCAAGTGGGTACACTTGCCAAGTAGAATTGGCAGTTTAAAACTGCACTCACAGACACTGCAGTGGCCGGTCTGAGCCATGTTTACAGGGCTACTAATGTGGGTGGCACAACCAGTGCTTCAGACCCACTAGTAGCATTTGATTTACAGGCCCTAGGCACCTCTAGTGCACTGTACTAGGGGCTTTCTAGCAAATCAAATATACCTATCAAAGAAAGTCAATTACACATATATTTTACATAGGAGCCCTTGCACTTTAGCACTAGATCGCAGGGGTAACATGCCCAGAGTAACAAAAACCTGAAAAAACAGAGTCCTGCACACATCAAGAACCTGGGAAACAGAGGCAAACAATTAGGGGAATTTGCGGGAAAATTTCCGACACAACCTCTGAGAAGAAACTATGCCCCGCCGGCTTCGCGGCTGAAATCGACACTCCGCCTGCAGTGTGGCTGGAAGATCGAGGCACGCGACTGGAGAAACGATGCTCCACACCGCTAACGGAGGCTGGTAACATTGCAACCCACATAGCGCGGCTTTGCTGACACTATGCGGCAAGATTTTCGATGCAAACCTTGCTGGGTGCGGAAAGACGACGCAACACCTGCCCGGACCTGAGTGCTTGCCCGGATCAACTCATCGCTCTCCTGCGGAGAGGAAAAATGACACACGCCGACCCGACCGGAGAAGGAGAAATGATGCACGGTCTTGCTTGCCTGTGAGAAATCGACACATTGCTAACCTTTTTCAATGCACACTCGCCAGTGCGTGTTATTCTGACGCTACCCTGGTACTTAGCAACGCTAACAGTGTTTTTACTGTTTACTAAAGGATTTAAGACTCTTTTGCTTTTAAAATTAATAACTTGACTTGTGTATGTTAGATTTTTGTCATTTTGGTCTTGATTTGTTTAGATAAATATTTCCAATGTTTCTAAACCTGTTTTCTGTCATTTTGTAGTGTTTTCGCTGAGTTACTGTGTGTGTTGGTACAAATACTTTACAACTTGACTCTGAAGTTAAGCCTGCCTGCTCGTGCCAAGCTACCAAGGGGGTGAGCGGGGGTTAGCTGATGGTGATTCTCCTTTACCCTGACTAGAGTGAGGTTCCTTGATTAGAAAGGGGGTAACCTGACTGCCAACCAAAGACCCCATTTCTAACACCCATGAACTGCTTCAAAACACTGCTGCTGCAAAACACAGACCCGATTCAGCATTAAATGGCACCTTGAGCCCCCATTCCTCACACCCTCAAAATATTAATGGGTGGGCGCTTACAGAGCTAAATGGTTTCCTTAATTTTCACACAAACCAAAAAGTGTTTTAAAGGAGAAATGCGACTATGGAATGTCAGTGTGGCACAGGGCTACTTGATAGCCTCTCAATGATTGAACTTTGTAAGTCTAATTCTTTATCTATCTTTAATGCTCCCTTCATTAAGAAGTAATGATTCTTCAATACAGACATATTATTTCCCCCTTCAAATAAACCTGAATGTTACATGACTGACAAAGTGAAGGAACACTCACTAATAATGCACACCTTCTTCACATTAGTTATGGTCTGAGTGATTAAAAGAGCTGATAATGTAGATCTTCATTCCAAAGTATGGCTGTAAAATTATGAATGAATATTTCCTTGTTTGATGCTCTTAAGATATTAAACATTTTTAATGAACAGAAGCACCTTGGAGCGCAAATGTGTTTTCCGGGAATATCTTTAGTCTACGTCGCATAACACAAATATTATGAAACCTCACGACTATCAACCTGACTATTTTCAGCTACAGTAATTTTCACCATGCTATTACAGGCATCATTTCATCCACTTTTCAAAATCATTATTATGCCTCTGATTTTAAGTCATATTCCAATTCACTTCTAAGGAAAATACGTCATTTTTCTGATTTAGACTTTACTAAAAAGAACACCACCATAAATCATAGGCCATTCTTTTCATCAATTACTACTAAACTTTGGCTAATGCATAAAGACAAGGCCCTGGTTTCAAAAATAATCTGAGAAATGTTGTAGACGTAGGTATTATGAAGGGTATGAAGAAGACTTCAGAATTGCTATTTTTTCACTGACTGTTGCAAACATTTTAGAACCCTGGTTTTGAGATCTATTTGTGCTGAATATTCTAGATTATAACATGAATGAGAAAAAAATATCTGAAGGACAGAGACCATTGTCTGGATGTGGACCGACACTAAGCTTCCAGCCAACCCAAAATGTGACTACTGAAAGGCAAACTGATTTCGGCCAAGAAATTCTGACGGACTCCTTGTAGGTTTGCAGAAGCAACAACACTTTACTAAGAAAAATGCATATGGCATAGGTGCTACAAAACCATCATTGTATCACACCATTGTTTTTGTTAAAATCACATAAAACCATACAAATGTGTTAGGAGTTTTTTACACAATAATGCTAAACATACATATAGCACAAAATAATGTACACTCCCTACTATCATATTAATAATTTCTGTTACACACATTCTCGTCATTTATATAATCAATTCTAATTAAATAATTTTCAAAAGTCTAATAATGTGCAGATTAAAATTAACTAAGTACCCTTAGTTGTCTATTATGATCGTGCCAAGCAGGTAGAAAATATTTGGACAATGAAAATATCATGGGAAATGATATATCTTTTTTACATATACGTAAGGTACATTGATGTCTTTTGATGTAGTAGTTTCTTTGCTATGATTCATGTTGAGCCTTTTAATTCAATAAGCAATGAACAACGATAAACATCTGCTGATGTAATTTGAAAGTGTAAACCAACATCACACCGTAAAGGGAATCACAAATAGAGGATACCCAACTCCACACATCATACCTAATACAGTAATTCTTAAGCAAAGAAACAGAGCACTGCCTAGGATACATTGTAGTGAAGGACTGTAGGAAAGCTCCCTTTTTGGTTGGTCACCCCCACACCTTTTTCTCTAGATGCAGTTAATTATAACTTCAGAAGTGCAGTGGATCCTGCTAACAAGGCCCCAGTGCCAGTGCTCTCTCCCTAAATTGGTATCCCCAATAGTATATGGCTCTTGTGATACTCAGTCGATGGGTATTAAAGGGACCACCAGGGAATGAAACACTGTTTTTGCCACCCTGAGTGATCCAAGTAAACTACTGACAGCAGGATTGCCATAGCAAACTGCAGGAACAGTGCATACTGCTTGAACTCAGCTATGCCCTCACCATGTGTTGCACAGCCCCAACACTGTCTTTAATATATAAGCCAGTAACCCCTAAGGAAGACCTCTTAAGCCAAGAAGGCAGGGTGTAATATTTTGAAGATGTAGACATGTAAGTGTAAGCTTATATCTCCCAATAGTGTCCCTTTCCATTAAAGGCTACTATAAGTGAACAACGGTCCCTAGGAGATAACATGGGCTGGCACCCAAGCACACCAGAAGTCACCAACTCCATTCTGGTACCTCTGAAGTGGGTCATGTTTGTATCAAGCAATGTGCCTTTTCACCCCTGACATGAATCTTGTGTCAAGGGTGACGTGGCGTGGACCCAGAAAGCACCCTTAGAGGATGCATATTTAGTTATCCCCATTTTCCAGTGCTCTGGCTCCCAGCCCGCAGATGCTGCCACCAAGAGAGGATTCTGTCTAACTGGTGCAAACTCTCCCAGGAGTCAGGACAATGGCTTGGATGGGAAGGAGAGATTAAAGGCACAGATGGTCTCCATCGGAGAAGTGTAGCAATTGACGTCCACGGCAATAGTTTTCTAAAATGAATCCTTCTCACAATTAGGGAATATTTATACATTAATGCATATTTATTATAACCCAAGCAATCTCAAAATTCAAGTAATAACTACTATTTCATACAGGTACTTCTTTTTAGTGATGTTGCAGTGCAAAAGTGACAAGGTGAATAAATAGTGCACTGTTGCTGTATAGAATATTATGTTCATGTGACTGAAAGCAATAGAATGATGTTTGTAGAGACACTTGTTTCTCAACTATCACAAAATTCACATTCAAATAAAAAATAATCCACATCTGAAAATTGTTGACGTTTCGACCAACAATGCCAAATTAATCAGAAACGGGTGATCACCAGGGCAGCAGCCTTAAAATAAACTAAGAGATCATGTATAAGAATCCTGAGATGATATGTCTTGTATGGTAAATGACTGACTCATAGATGTATGACATACCAGAGGATATCATGGCAGTAGTCTCACATCATAAGGTGTAATCCACTCAGAGCTTGCATCAATCCTCCCTTTAATACTGAATGGTTAGTAAAAAAGAGAACGCTCCACTACATTGTCTCAGAACAAATTCTAATATCCAAAGGTACCCGTCTCCGGTTGCACTTACCAGAGGGAAAAGTGTCCGAGATGACTACGTCAAGAATCCATCAAAACGTTCATACAGTTATTCACAGTAGAGGTGTCTGTAAATTTCCAAGACAATCTTCAAATGGAGAGGAATGGTGGTACTCTAAGTCTGCCCTATTATATAATGACTAAAATAAAAACCGTAGTACACATACAACCCCTACTGTGTAGGGTCAGGTGGGCAGTGAATGCTATGATGAAGATAGCACCTTTTCTTCCAGGCAAACAACAATAAAATAAGCTGGCCTATGGTACCTATATCTTTTTAAGTATTGGTGCTCCACACAGAGACTACAGTATATTATGAGTATACGCAACATTGTATTGATTAAAAATGCCCCAAATTAATAACAAGACAGTCACTAATTAACTCCTTCTGTGCTGGGACGTAATGGTTACGTCCACCGGCACAGTGCTCGTGTGTCGCGGATATAACCATTACGTCCTTGGCACTGAGCTCAGAGGGAGCACTAGCACTCCCTCTGTGGGCTTCCCTCCCACCCCACTAAGGCAGGGATGGAAGGGGAAGTCCTTCCCTTTCCACCCTAACCCCCGTTACCCCCTTAGTGACGTCTGATGACGTCAGGGCGCATTTGCGCGCTGACCTCATTAGAGGCCACTTCCCCATCGCGGTGGAAGCTCAGCTTCCAGCGCGATCGGAAGAGAAATGCTTTGCATTTCTCCTCTGATCATGTGATGGGGGCCTGAGAGGCTTCAAAGGGAAGACAAGGGATTTATTTTTCCTCAGAAACTGGCATAAGGGGAGTGACCCCTTGGGCAAGGGTCGCTTCCCAGGGGGGCAATTATTTCATGTCCTTTTCTGCCCCCCCCAGGGGCAGATCTGCCTATTGATATTAGGCCGATCTGCCCCCAGGGAGGGCAGAAACCACTAGGCGCCAGGGATCTTTATTTGTTTTAGTTTTTTTTGTTTTTTTGAGTTGGGGAGTGAGCCCTTAAGCAAGGGTCACTCCCCTAGGGGGCACATTATACTTAGGCCATTTCTGCCCCCCATGGGGGTAGATCAGCCTATTTTTATGAGGCCAGTCTGCCCCGAAGGGGGGCAGAAACCACTAGACACCGGGGATTTTTTTTTTTTATGGCGTATCCAAGGAAGGGGTGCGACCCAGTAGGCAAGGGTCGCTCCCGGGGGGGGGGGAATTTATTTTAGGCCATTTCTGCTCCCCCTGGGGTCAGATCGGCCTATTGTTATTAGGCCGATCTGCCCCCGGGGGGGCATAAACCTCTAGGCGCCAGGAATCATTTCTTATTTTTTGTTTGTTTCTTTAGAGGTGGGGAGTGACCCCCTAGTCAAGGGTCGCTCCCCTGGGGGGCAAGTTGTATTTAGACCATTTCTGCCCCCTTGGGGTAGATCGGCCAATTTTTGTTAGGCCACTCTGCCCCCAAGGGGGGCAGAAACCACTAGGCACCGGGGATTTGTTTTTTTGCACCAATTTCCAGCAAGGGGAGCGACCCCTAAGGCAAGGGTCGCTCCGTGGGGGGGAACAAAGTTATTTTAGGCAATTTCTGCCCCCACCCAGGGGCAGATCAGCCTATTGTTATTAGGCCGATATGCCCCCAGGGGGGCCAGAAACGTCCAGGCACCAGGGATCATTTTTTTTAGTTTTTTTGTTTTGTTTTTTAGAGGTGGTGAGTGACTCCTTAGGCAAGGGTCGCTCCCCTGGTGGGCAAGTTGTATTTAGACCATTTCTGGCGCTCTTGGGGGCAGATTGGCCGATTTCTATTAGGCCAATCTACCCCCGGGGGCAGAAACCTCTAGGCACCACATAATTTTTTTTTTTTTTTTTTTTTGAGGTGGGGAGTGACCCCTTAGGCAATGGTCACTCCCCTGGGGTGGCAAATTTATTTTTGGCGATTTCTGCTCCCCTTAGGGCCAGCTCGGCATATTTCTCTTTCGCTGATCTGCCCCCGGAGGGGGGCAGAAACCACTTAGGCACCAGGGATTGGTGTGTGTATGTGTGTGTTTTCTTTACGGGGGCAGCCCCTTGGGTATATAAATTAATTGTCACGTACATCAACATCAATTAGTTCAATATTAACAGGATATATAGATTTTATTTAACATGTTCATCACAGTATTCCAACCCCAAAACACAAAATTAGACACTTAGGCCCGCTTAACCTGCTGAGATCTGCGTTGATGGCCGACAGACGACCACCAGCGTGAAGGACCCCCCACCGGCCACATAATGATCTTCCCGCTGGCCCCAATGTGGCAGGTGGGCGGGAAACGTGTGACGGGACTATGCATGGAGGCCCCTAGTCACTCATTCCTTCAGTCTTTCCCTGGCAGTGTAAACCACCAGGGAAAGGCTGGCGGAATGCGACTCATTAGCTGGAGCCCTGGTGGATCTGAAATGCCGCCACCACCACCAGGCTGCCTGGTGGCGGGAGCCTGGTGGTGGTGGCGTTTCCAACGTGGCGTTTCAGCCATGTTCTGAATATGACAGTCTGGACTGGCATGCCTTTGGCGGTAATGGCCACCACCGCCGGCGTGGCAGTCCAGACCACCATGTTCTAAATGAGGGCCAAAATACCACTTCACTCTCTGGCCTCGCCCTATACCACAAATTATTTCCAACAGATATATTTACTTGACAGTAAGGACAGGAAACTTAACTTACTCTATTGCAGGGTAAGTTAGAAGGATTAGGCTGGGTAGATAGAGTTTTTTTCTACAGAATAGTGGTGAGTCACTGATTATCATCATGTATATAAGCTGTGGCTCGATCATTCACTGTAGTTGCTGTTTACTAAATGGGAAAAATTTGAACAGGCTTAAATCTGTAATGGAAGCCAAGGGTAGGTCGCTTCCCCTGCCGCTGCAGCTCCTCCAGGTTCCTGAGTTCCTGAGACCCACCTCACAGTAAGTACCCCCCCTCCCAGCCCCTCGCTCTGCCCCGCGCTACTCACCCTCTCTCCTGCTCCTGCTTCTTTTCTTCTTTTCTTCTTCTCTGTTCTTCTGTTCTTCCTCCTCGCTCCTTGTCTGTAATCTTCTTCTGTATTCTTCTTTCCCCCGTCTTCACTCTTCTTCTCTTCTTCCTCATCTTCTTCTGTGGTCTTCTGCCCTCTGTTCTTCGTTTTTCTGTATCTTCTTCTGTGTTCTTCTGTGTTCTTCTGTGTTCTTCTATGTTCTTCTGTGTTCTTCCGGTCTTCCTTTCTTCTCTCCTTCCGGTCTTCTGATCTTCCTTTCTTCTCTCCTTCCGGTCTTCTGTTCTTCTGTTCTTCTGTTCTTCTTGTCTTCTGTTCTTCTTGTCTTCGGCTCTTCTGCCTCCTCCGTCCTCTTCTCCCCGCGCCTGCCCTCCTGCTCCTGCCTCATCCCCCTCCCCCACTCGCATCCCCCTCTCTATCTCTCCTATCTAACCCGTTCACTATCTACCTCCCTCACTCCTCCTATCTACCTATCTCTCTATCTTTCTATCCCACTATCTAACTCCCTCACTCTCCACCTCCTCCTATCTTCCTATCTCTCTATCTATTTCCCTATCTATCGATTTCCCTATCTATTTTCTCTATCTATTTCTCAATCTATCCCCCCCTCCCTCACCCCCTCTATTACCTATCTTCCTATCCTCTCACTCTACCTCTCACCCTCACCCACCTCTACAACCCCCCTCCCATATCTTCTCAACCCTACTCCTATCTTTCTCCCTTATCTCCTAAACTTCCTAATACTCACCCCCCTCCACCCTTAAACCCCCCTCCACCAGCTCTTCTCACTCTACCTGTCCCCCCCTCCCTCGCGCTTTCCCGCCGTGACCTCCTGCACGACCCCGCCCCCCAGCTCCCATTCGCCCGACCTGACCCCTCCCCCCCCTCCTACCTCATATGGCGCCCGCTGCGCGACAGTGGTAGCGACCCTTGACCCAAGGGTAGGTCGCTCCCCCTGCCGCTGCAGCTCCTCCAGGTTCCTGAGTTCCTGAGACCCACCTCACAGTAAGTACCCCCCCCTCCCAGCCCCTCGCTCTGCCCCGCGCTACTCACCCTCTCTCCTGCTTCTTTTCTTCTTCTCTGTTCTTCTGTTCTTCCTCCTCGCTCCTCGTCTGTAATCTTCTTCTGTACTCTTCTTTCCCCCGTCTTCACTCTTCTTCTCTTCTTCCTCATCTTCTTCTGTGGTCTTCTGCCCTCTGTTCTTCGTTTTTCTGTATCTTCTTCTGTGTTCTTCTGTGTTCTTCTATGTTCTTCTGTGTTCTTCCGGTCTTCCTTTCTTCTCTCCTTCCGGTCTTCTGATCTTCCTTTCTTCTCTCCTTCCGGTCTTCTGTTCTTCTGTTCTTCTGTTCTTCTTGTCTTCTGTTCTTCTTGTCTTCGGCTCTTCTGCCTCCTCCGTCCTCTTCTCCCCGCGCCTGCCCTCCTGCTCCTGCCTCATCCCCCTCCCCCACTCGCATCCCCCTCTCTATCTCTCCTATCTAACCCGTTCACTATCTACCTCCCTCCCTCACTCCTCCTATCTACCTATCTCTCTATCTCTCTATCCCACTATCTAACTCCCTCACTCTCCACCTCCTCCTGTCTTCCTATCTCTCTATCTATTTCCCTATCGATTTCCCTATCTATTTTCTCTATCTATTTCTCAATCTCTCCCCCCTCCCTCACCCCCTTTATTACCTATCTTCCTATCCTCTCACTCTACCTCTCACCCTCACCCACCTCAACAACCTCCCCTCCCCTATCTTCTCAACCCTACTCCTATCTTTCTCCCTTATCTCCTAAACCTCCTAACACTCACCCCCCTCCACCCTTAAACCCTCCTACCCCAGCTCTTCTCACTCTACCTGTCCCCCCTCCCTCGCGCTTTCCCGCCGCGACCTCCTGCACGCCCCCGCCCCCAGCTCCCATTCGCCCCCACCTGACCCCTCCCCCCCCTCCTACCTCATATGGCGGCCGCTGCGCGACAGTGGTAGCGACCCTTGACCCAAGGGTAGGTCGCTCCCCCTGCCGCTGCAGCTCCTCCAGGTTCCTGAGTTCCTGAGACCCACCTCACAGTAAGTACCCCCCTCCCAGCCCCTCGCTCTGCCCCGCGCTACTCACCCTCTCTCCTGCTCCTGCTTCTTTTCTTCTTCTCTGTTCTTCTGTTCTTCCTCCTCGTCTGTAATCTTCTTCTGTACTCTTCTTTCCCCCGTCTTCACTCTTCTTCTCTTCTTCCTCATCTTCTTCTGTGGTCTTCTGCCCTCTGTTCTTCGTTTTTCTGTATTTTCTTCTGTGTTCTTCTGTGTTCTTCCGGTCTTCCTTTCTTCTCTCCTTCCGGTCTTATGATCTTCCTTTCTTCTCTCCTTCTGGTCTTCTGTTCTTCTGTTCTTCTGTTCTTCTGTTCTTCTTGTCTTCGGCTCTTCTGCCTCCTCCATCCTCTTCTCCCCGCGCCTGCCCTCCTGCCTCATCCCCCTCCCCCACTCGCATCCCCCTCTCTATCTCTCCTATCTAACCCGTTCACTATCTACCTCCCTCACTCCTCCTATCTACCTATCTCTCTATCTCTCTATCCCACTATCTAACTCCCTCCCTCTCCACCTCCTCCTATCTTCCTATCTCTCTATTTTCCTATCTATCGATTTCCCTATCTATTTTCTCTATCTATTTCTCAATCTCTCCCCCCCTCCCTCACCCCTTCTATTACCTATCTTCCTATCCTCTCACTCTACCTCTCACCCTCACCCACCTCTACAACCCCCCCTCCCCTATCTTCTCAACCCTACTCCTATCTTTCTCCCTTATCTCCTAAACCTCCTAACACTCCCCTCCCTCCACCCTTAAACCCCCCTCCCCCAGCTCTTCTCACTCTACCTGTCCCCCCTCCCTCGCGCTTTCCCGCCGCAACCTCCTGCACGCCCCCGCCCCCCAGCTCCCATTCGCCCCCACCTGACCCCTCCCCCCCTCCTACCTCATATGGCGCCGCTGCGCGACAGTGGTAGCGACCCTTGACCCAAGGGTAGGTCGCTCCCCCTGCCGCTGCAGCTCCTCCAGGTTCCTGAGTTCCTGAGTTCCTGAGACCCACCTCACAGTAAGTACCCCCCCCTCCCAGCCCCTCACTCTGCCCCGCGCTACTCACCCTCTCTCCTGCTCCTGCTTCTTTTCTTCTTTTCTTCTTCTCTGTTCTTCTGTTCTTCCTCCTCGCTCCTCGTCTGTAATCTTCTTCTGTACTCTTCTTTCCCCCGTCTTCACTCTTCTTCTCTTCTTCCTCATCTTCTTCTGTGGTCTTCTGCCCTCTGTTCTTCGTTTTTCTGTATCTTCTTCTGTGTTCTTCTGTGTTCTTCTGTGTTCTTCTATGTTCTTCTGTGTTCTTCCGGTCTTCCTTTCTTCTCTCCTTCCGGTCTTCTGATCTTCCTTTCTTCTCTCCTTCCGGTCTTCTGTTCTTCTGTTCTTCTGTTCTTCTGTTCTTCTGTTCTTCTTGTCTTCGGCTCTTCTGCCTCCTCCGTCCTCTTCTCCCCGCGCCTGCCCTCCTGCTCCTGCCTCATCCCCCTTCCCCACTCGCATCCCCCTCTCTATCTCTCCTATTTAACCCGTTCACTATCTACCTCCCTCACTCCTCCTATCTACCTATCTCTCTATCTCTCTATCCCACTATCTAACTCCCTCACTCTCCACCTCCTCCTATCTTCCTATCTCTCTATTTCCCTATCTATTTTCTCTATCTATTTCTCAATCTCTCCCCCCCTCCCTCACTCCCTCTATTACCAATCTTCCTATCCTCTCACTCTACCTCTCACCCTCACCCACCTCTACAACCCCCCCTCCCCTATCTTCTCAACCCTACTCCTATCTTTCTCCCTTATCTCCTAAACCTCCTAACACTCACCCCCCTCCACCCTTAAACCCCCCTCCCCCAGCTCTTCTCACTCTACCTGTCCCCCCTCCCTCGCGCTTTCCCGCGCGGACCTCCTGCACGCCCCGCCCCCCAGCTCCCATTCGCCCCCACCTGACCCCCTCCCCCCCTCCTACCTCATATAGCGGCCGCTGCGCGACAGTGGTAGCGACCCTTGACCCAAGGGTAGGTCGCTCCCCCTGCCGCTGCAGCTCCTCCAGGTTCCTGAGTTCCTGAGACCCACCTCACAGTAAGTACCCCCCCCTCCCAGCCCCTCGCTCTGCCCCGCGCTACTCACCCTCTCTCCTGCTTCTTTTCTTCTTCTCTGTTCTTCTGTTCTTCCTCCTCGCTCCTCGTCTGTAATCTTCTTCTGTACTCTTCTTTCCCCCGTCTTCACTCTTCTTCTCTTCTTCCTCATCTTCTTCTGTGGTCTTCTGCCCTCTGTTCTTCGTTTTTCTGTATCTTCTTCTGTGTTCTTCTGTGTTCTTCTATGTTCTTCTGTGTTCTTCCGGTCTTCCTTTCTTCTCTCCTTCCGGTCTTCTGATCTTCCTTTCTTCTCTCCTTCCGGTCTTCTGTTCTTCTGTTCTTCTGTTCTTCTTGTCTTCTGTTCTTCTTGTCTTCGGCTCTTCTGCCTCCTCCGTCCTCTTCTCCCCGCGCCTGCCCTCCTGCTCCTGCCTCATCCCCCTCCCCCACTCGCATCCCCCTCTCTATCTCTCCTATCTAACCCGTTCACTATCTACCTCCCTCACTCCTCCTATCTACCTATCTCTCTATCTCTCTATCCCACTATCTAACTCCCTCACTCTCCACCTCCTCCTATCTTCCTATCTCTCTATCTATTTCCCTATCTATCGATTTCCCTATCTATTTTCTCTATCTATTTCTCAATCTCTCCCCCCCTCCCTCACCCCCTCTATTACCTATCTTCCTATCCTCTCACTCTACCTCTCACCCTCACCCACATCTACAACCCCCCCTCCCCTATCTTCTCAACCCTACTCCTATCTTTCTCCCTTATCTCCTAAACCTCCTAACACTCACCCCCCTCCACCCTTAAAATCCCCTCCCCCAGCTCTTCTCACTCTACCTGTCCCCCCCTCCGTCGCGCTTTCCCGCCGCGACCTCCTGCACGCCCCGCCCCCCAGCTCCCATTCGCCCCCATCCGACCCCTCCCCCCCTCCTACCTCATATGGCGGCCGCTGCGCGACAGTGGTAGCGACCCTTGACCCAAGGGTAGGTCGCTCCCCCTGCCGCTGCAGCTCCTCCAAGTTCCTGAGTTCCTGGGTTCCTGAGACCCACCTCACAGTAAGTACCCCCCCCTCCCAGCCTCTCGCTCTGCCCCGCGCTACTCACTCTCTCTCCTGCTCCTGCTTCTTTTCTTCTTTTCTTCTTCTCTGTTCTTCTGTTCTTCCTCCTCGCTCCTCGTCTGTAATCTTCTTCTGTACTCTTCTTTCCCCGGTCTTCACTCTTCTTCTCTTCTTCCTCATCTTCTTCTGTGGTCTTCTGCCCTCCGTTCTTCGTTTTTCTGTATCTTCTTCTGTGTTCTTCTTTGTTCTTCTGTGTTCTTCTATGTTCTTCTGTGTTCTTCCGGTCTTCCTTTCTTCTCTCCTTCCGGTCTTCTGATCTTCCTTTCTTCTCTCCTTCCGGTCTTCTGTTCTTCTGTTCTTCTGTTCTTCTGTTCTTCTTGTCTTCTGTTCTTCTTGTCTTCGGCTCTTCTGCCTCCTCCGTCCTCTTCTCCCCGCGCCTGCCCTCCTGCTCCTGCCTCATCCCCCTCCCCCACTCGCATCCCCCTCTCTATCTCTCCTATCTAACCCGTTCACTATCTACCTCCCTCACTCCTCCTATCTACCTATCTCTCTATCTCTCTATCCCACTATCTAACTCCCTCACTTTCCACCTCCTCCTATCTTCCTATCTCTCTATCTATTTCCCTATCTATCGATTTCCCTATCTATTTTCTCTATCTATTTCTCAATCTCTCCTCCCCCTCACCCTCTCTATTAATTATCTTCCTATCCTCTCACTCTACCTCTCTCCCTCACCCACCTCTACAACCCCACCTCCCCTATCTTCTCAACCCTACTCCTATCTTTCTCCCTTATCTCCTAAACCTCCTAACACTCACCCCCCTCCACCCTTAAACCCCCCTCCCCCAGCTCTTCTCACTCTACCTGTCCCCCCCTCCCTCGCGCTTTCCCGCCACGACCTCCTGCACGCCCCCGCCCCCCATCTCCCATTCGCCCCCACCTGACCCCTCCCCCCCTCCTACCTCATATGGCGGCCACTGCGCGCCCGCGAGAGGCAAGCCCGTCTGCGCCCGTCCGCGCCTGGCCCGCGCCCAGCGCCACGACCCCTGGTCCCCAGCTCTCCCAAGCCCCGCTGACCCGCTACGACCCCACCACCCTCCACGCCCTCAACCCAGGACGCTCCAACACCTGCTTCCAAGCTCACCCCAAACGCACCCATGGACCCTTCGCCTGCAACTCCTGCAAACGCACCTTCCACCACGCAACAACCACGACCACAAGCCCACGCGCCATCAACCACCTCAAGTGCATCCTAGTCAACGCTCGCTCCGTCCACAAACACGCCATTGAACTCTGGGACCTCCTGGACTCCATAGCACCGGACGTCGCCTTCATCACGGAGACCTGGATGAACGCCTCCTCGGCCCCTGACATCGCCACTGCCATCCCCGAAGGCTACAAGATCTCCAGAAAAGACTGCACCAACCAGGAGGAGGTATCGCCATCGTCTTCAAAGACTCCATCAGCGTCACCACCTCCACCGAAGACACCCCTCTCGCCGCTGAACACCTGCATTTTCAGATTCGCACCGATCCGAGGACCACCCTCAGAGGATCCCTCGTCTACCGTCCTCCCGGCCCACGCGCCCCTTTCAGCGACGCCATCGCCGACTTCATCTCCCCGCACGTCCTCGCCTCGCCGGACTACATCCTCCTAGGTGACCTTAACTTCCATCTGGAACAAAACAACGACCCCAACACCACCACCCTGCTCGACAACCTCGCCAACCTCGGCCTCAAACAACTGGTGAACACCGCCACCCACATCGCCGGACACACGCTTGACCCCATCTTCTCCACCAGCAAACACGTCTTCTTCAGCCACGCCTCCGCCCTACACTGGACCGACCACAGCTGCGTCCACTTCACATTCCGACGCGAGACCCGCCACCTCCGCACCCAACCCATCCCTCGTCGACAGTGGAACAAGATCCCCGAAGAGCAACTCTTCTCCGCACTCGCCGCCAACCAACCCACCCTCACCACTGACCCCAACGACGCAGCCCTCAACCTCACAAACTGGATCTCCAACTGCGCAGACATCCTTGCTCCCCTCAAACGCACGCATCGACAGACCAACACCAAAAAACCTCTCTGGTTCTCTGACACCCTCAAAGAATCAAAGAAAACTTGTCGCACCCTTGAGAAAGCCTGGCGCAAGGACCGCACCGCTGACAACATGACCACCCTCAAGAACGCTACCCGCGAACACCACCACCTGATCCGCGCTGCCAAAAGGAACTTTTTCACCGACAGACTGGACAAAAACAGACACAACAGCAGAGAACTCTTCAGCATCGTCAAGGAGTTCTCCAACCCCAGCGCCAACGCCTTCACGCCCTCACAGGATCTGTGCGAATCCCTCGCCACTTTCTTCCATCGCAAGATTAGCGACCTCCACGACAGCTTCGGACACCAGACCCAACCATACACCACCTAACCGGCACCCACGGCCATCACCCTCAACAACTGGTCCCACATCAACACGGAAGAAACCAAATCCATCATTAACTCTATCCACTCCGGCGCCCCTTCGGACCCCTGCCCGCACTTCATCTTTAACAAAGCCGACGACATCATCGCCCCGCACCTCCAGACCGTCATCAACTCTTCTTTTTCTTCTGCTACCTTCCCCGAATGCTGGAAACACGCCGAAGTCAACGCCCTACTAAAGAAACCTACGGCTGACCCGAGCGACCTAAAAAACTTCCACCCCATCTCTCTTCTGCCTTTCCCAGCCAAAGTAATAGAGAAGACCGTCAACAAACAGCTGACCACCTTCCTGGAAGACAACAACCTGCTCGACCCCTCACAAACCGGATTCCGAACCAACCACAGCACTGAAACCACCCTCATCTCAGTCACTGACGACATCAGAACCCTGATGGACAACGGTGAAACAGTCGACCTCTTGGCTGCCTTTGACACCGTCTGTCACCGCACCCTAATCACCCGCCTCCGCTCCACCGGGATCCAAGGCCAGGCCCTGGACTGGATCGCCTCCTTCCTCTCAAACCGTTCCCAAAGAGTTTACCTCCCTCCGTTTCGCTCAGAACCCACCGAGATCATCTGCGGCGTACCCCAAGGCTCATCACTCAGCCCGACACTCTTCAATGTCTACATGAGCCCCCTCGCCAACATCGTACGCAAGCACGACATCATCATCACCTCCTACGCCGACGACACCCAACTTATACTCTCCCTCACCAAGGACCCCGCCAGCGCCAAGACCAACCTACAAGAGGGTATGAAGGACGTCGCAGATTGGATGAGGCTCAGCCGCCTAAAGCTGAACTCTGAAAAAACGGAAATCCTCATCCTCGGCAACTCCCCGTCCGCCTGGGACGACTCCTGGTGGCCCACGGCCCTCGGCACCGCGCCGACCCCCACAGACCACGCCCGCAACCTCGGCTTCATCTTGGACCCTCTTCTCACCATGACCAAGCAAGTCAACGCTGTGTCCTCCGCCTGCTTCCTCACCCTCCGCATGCTCCGCAAGATCTTCCGCTGGATCCCCGCCGACACCAGAAAAAACGTGACCCACGCCCTATTCACGAGCCACCTGGACTACGGCAACACCCTCTACGCCGGGACCACAGCCAAACTCCAAAATCGCCTGCAACGCACTCAAAACGCCTCGGCCCGCCTCATCCTCGACATACCCCGCAGCAGCCACATCTCCGCACACCTGAGACACCTGCATTGGCTCCCTGTCAGCAAAAGGATCACCTTCCGACTTCTCACCCACGCACACAAAGCCCTCTACGACAAGGGACCGTAATACCTCAACAGACGCCTCAGCTTCTACGTCCCCACCCGCCTCCTCCGCTCCTCTGGCCTCGCACTCGCTGCTGTCCCTCGCATCCGCCGCTCCACGGCGGGTGGGAGATATTTCTCCTTCCTGGCGGCCAAGACCTGGAACTACCTCTCCACCAGCCTCAGGACCACCCAGGACCACTTCGCTTTCCGGAGACTCCTAAAGACCTGGCTGTTCGAACAGCGATATCCCCCCCCTTTTTCCCCTAGCGCCTTGAGACCCGCACGGGTGAGTAGCGCGCTTTATAAATGTTAATGATTTGTGGAGAAGTGTGGCTCAATGGTTAGAGCAGCAGACCCTGAAGCAGAGATCTGGCTCAAGACCAGGGTTCAAGTCCCGCTTTGGCAGGTCTTGGGCTCAATTCCCCTTGACCAGATAATTCTCACCTCGGTGCCTAATCTAATTCATGGGTCCCACTCTGCAACTCTGGGCAATAGCTTGCTTAATCTCCACAACGGCCCCAACAGCGCTTGGATGCCTGGCTTCACCCTGGGGTTGCTCTTGAGTGGGCGCCTCTCAGGGAAAAGCCAGGAGGGGTTCCATAGCGGTATGAGTACAGCGCCTTGAGACCCTAACGGGTGAGTAGTGCGCTATACAAGTGCTAATTTACATTTTTAATTTTACATTTGATTTGATTTAAATATATACATTACATGGTCAGAAAGATATAGCACATGCCATTAATGGATTTTTGAATTGTTTTGTTGGGACAGCACATAAGAAAGAATAGAGGAGTGAAGTACTAGGTGGTGACTGAGTAAGCACTGGGAGGGAAGGGAAACACACCTTTTTTTTGGTTTGCAATGCAGGGAAAACTTTATAAATGCTGCATTAACTGAAGCAGATGCTCACTGCATAGCCAACACTGCAGTGCTGATTTAAACCATACTGCCATTAGGCCATGGGGTGTGAAATGCCATTGGCAGGGATGCGATGAATGATGAGGAGAGGGATACATATTGGCCTCGCTGAACAAATAGAGTGAGTATACTAGTCCCCGGGGGCAGAAACCACTTAGGAACCAGGGATTGGTGTGTGTGCATTTGTCTGTTTTGTTTAGGGGGCAGCCCCTTGGCCAAGGGTTACTCCCCATGGGGACACATTACTGTTGGCCATAGTAGAGTGGCCTATTTTTGGAAGGCCCATCTGCCCCCAAGGGGGAGGGGGGGGAGAAAGGCCCACCAGAGACCAGGGAGGTTTTTTTTCTTCCAAAATAAGAGGTTGGGGGTATGGCCATACCCCAGGGGGCAAAAAGTCTACTAGGTGCCAGGGAGCTAAAAAAAAAAGAATAGTGCGGTGGTGGCTATCAACCAGTATGTGTCTGGTTATGCCCCCACCCCAACTGAAGGGAGTAACAGTCTTTCAGCTCTCCCCTGCACTCTAAAACATCTTATCCCACAGCAAGCAAGAAGACATTTGATTATTTTGGGTTTTGGTTTACATTTGGGCCTTGAGAGGTTGGCTGACTCTCAAAATCATCCCACTTGGAATGATGAGGACTGCACTTTATGGACTTCGGGACGCTGCCATGTAGAAAAATCCACAAGACCTAGACACATCTGAAAAACTAAACATCTGGGTGGTGTGTTTCACATGCACCCCACACCATTTTCTTATCCACAATGCCCTGCAAACCTCCAAATTTGCTGAAAATCACACATTTTCCCCACATTTTTGTGATGGAACCTTCCGGAATCTGCAGGAATCCATAAAATTCCTACCATCCAGCATTGTCTCATCTATATCGATAAAAATTCTGCAGCACTAAAAATGTTTTTTTCAAACTGCCCTTTTGGATGCGCTTTGGTTCCCCCTCAACTTCAACATGTTTTTGGCTCTTCCCAGTTACAAGCATTTGGCCCACCTACACAAATGAGGTATCATTTTTACAGGGAGACTGAGGGGAACATTGGGTGGTATGAAATTTGTCCCGGTGCAGTGATCCCACACAGAAATGTGGGAAAAATGTGATTGTTTAGCTAAATTTGAGGTTTGCTGAGGATTCCTGGTAAGAAAACATTGGAGGATCCACGCAAGTCACACTTCCATGTACTCCCTCGGGTGTCTAGTTTTCTGAATTGTCTGGGTTTCGTAGGTTTCCGTAGATGGCTGCTGAGCCCACGACCAAAAACGCAGGTGCCCCCCGCAAAAACAGTTCGTTTTGAATTTGATAATTTTGATGTGTCCAGATTGTGTTTCAGGGCATTTCCTTTTGCTGGCAGTAAGCCTACCCACAAAAGTGAGGTACCATTTTTATCGGAAGACATGGGGGAGCACTGGGTGGCTCGAAATTTGTGGCTCCTCTCTGATTCCAGAACTTTCTGTCAACGAAATGAGAGAAAAAGGTGTTATTTGGGAGAAATGTTGAGGTTTGCAAAGGATTCTGGGTAACAGAACCTGGTCAGAGCCCCACAAGTCACCCCATCTTGGATTCCACTAGGTGTCTATTTTTTAAAACTTTGCAGGTTTGCTAGGTTTCCCTAGGTGCCGGCTGAGCTAGAGCCCAAAATCCACAGCTAGGCACTTTGCAAAACACAGCTCTGTTTTCTTTGTGAAAATGTGATGTGTCCACATTGTGTTTTGGGGCATTTCCTGTCGCGGGCGCTAGGCCTACCCACACAAGTGAGGTACCATTTTTATGAGGAGACTTGGGGGAACACAAAATAGCAATGTGTTATTCCCTCTTGTCTTTCTCTACATTTTTTCCTTCCAAATGTAAGACAGTGTGTAAAAAAGACATCTATTTGAGAAATGCCCTGCAATTCACATGATAGTATGGGCATCCCGGAATTCAGAGATGTGCAAATAACCACTGCTTTTCAACACCTTCTTTTGTAGCCATTTTGGAAATACAAAGGTTTTCTTGATATCTATTTTTCACTGTTTATATTTCAGCAAATGAATTGCTGTATACTCGGTATGGAATGAAAACCCATTGTATGGTGCAGCTAATTTATTGGCTCTGGGTACCTAGGGTTCTTGATGAACCTACAAGTTCTATACATCCCCGCAACCAGAAGAGTCAAGCTGACGTAACGGTATATTGCTTTAAAAAATCTGACATTGCAGGAAAAAGTTACAGAGTAAAACGTGGAGAAAAATGGCTGTTGTTTTTACCTCAATTTCAATATTCTTTCATTTCAGCTGTTATGTCCTGTAGGAAACACTTATAGGATCAACACTAGTGACCCGTTGCTGAATTCAGAATGTTGTCTACTTTTCAGAAATGTTTAGCTTTCTGGGATCCAGCATTGGTTTCTTAGCCATTTCTGTCACTAACTGGAAGGAGGCTGAAAGCACAAAAATTTTTAAAAAATAGGAGATGTCCCAGTAAAATGTCAAAATTGTTTTGAAAAGTGGGGTTTTCTAATTCAATATATAATCACTAAAGGTGTGTGAGACCACCTAGTCCGTAAGGGAGACTCCCCCTTCCCCTGTGGGACTACACAGCACCCCCCCGTCTGGATATTCTCCAACAATGATTCCCCCGCGTTAGGATCCAAAGCCACCTAACCAACACCGATTTAAGACTGACCCAGTCTTACTTTCGGTTCCCTACTACCCCACACCTTTAGTGATTATATAGATTTCTTTAGGGAGGCGGTGTGGGCTAGCAACACTCCCAGTGCTCTCCTTTTGTGTATTTGTTTTCTAATTCAAGTCTGCCTTTTCCTGAAAGCTGGGAAGATGGTGATTTTACCACCGCTAACCCTTTGTTGATGCCATTTTCAGGGAAAAAGCCACTAGCTTTTGTCTGCAGCCCTTTTTCCCAGTTTTAAAAAAAAAACTGCATTTTTACTATATTTTAGCTAATTTCTTGGTCTCTTTCAGGGGAACCCACAAAGTCTGGGTACCTCTAGAATCCCAAGGATGTTGGAAAAAAGGAAGCAAATTTGGCATGGGTAGCTTATGTCAAGAAAAAGTTATGAGGGCCTAAGCACGAACTGCCCCAAATAGCCAAAAAAAGGCTCGGCACAGGAGGGGGAAAAGCCCTGGCAGTGAAGGGGTTAATATAAAAAAGATGTTGCTATTACCCCCATTACTCGCGTAAAACGACAAAAGGGCTCCCAATGTGAGAGTGGCCTATAAACACCACAGGGCAATCACTGCATAATAAACAGGCAGGTTGAACAGCTAGACAACCTCACCACAGATCTCAATGGGCTGCTGACTATGGCTAAATTCCTTGCCTTGTCGGAGCTAAGCCGAAGCTGGTGGCGCGAAGCTGGAACCAGCTCAATACATCACCTGCGGCATGAGTAACATGCATGAGGGGATGCCTGGATGACATCAGTACAACCCAATTTCATTAAAGGGATAAAGTTCTATGTAAAGCAATCACTAAAACATAGTCCACAATAAAACAAGCCTTGTCTATACTCCTAATGAAAATAACTTGGCGGCATATTTATACTCTGCTTGAGCCGGATCTGCATCATTTTGTTTACGCAAATTCAGAGCAAACCTAACACCATATTTATACTTTGACGTTAGACACCGCTAACGTCAACATTTATCAGTGTGCGTCATTTTCGGGATGCGTGAAAACCCCATGCATAATGACATGCAAAGTAGGCGTTCCCGTCCAAAAAATGACTTAAACACTCGTTCGCTGTATTTATCCAACCAGGCAAAAATGGCGCACGGCTGGGAGGCGGAGCCAGAAAATGACGTAAACCCCGATTTGCGTCAAAAATTAACACCTGGGTCAGGGCAGGCGTTAAGGGACCTGTGGGCTCTTTTCCATGGTGTGAGACCATGGAAGCAGTCCACAGGTGCCCTCCCCTGCACCCAGGGACACCCCTGCCACCCTAGCCCACCACTGGAGGACATCCATGGTGAGTGCAGGTAAGTGCTGGTAAGAATATTTATTTATTTTTTTAAAGTGGCATGGGGGGGCTAACTTGGGCCCCTGGGCATGGCCATTGGGAAAGGGGGCATGACTCCTGTCTTCACTAAGACAGGAGTCACATCCATGGGGGTTGTGCATAAAAAAATGGGGCAGGTCAGGTCGAAGCCCATATTTTTGACTCTAACCTGATTTGCGCCATTCTTTGACGCACAACCCCCATTCTTCCCTACGCCTCTGCTGCCCGGTTTGAGTAATTTATTTTGATGCAAACCAGGCCACAGCGCCGGCTAATGTCATTCCATAAATATGGCCCCTGGCTGGCGAGTTGGAATGGTGTTAGCCGGCGGTAAACTTTTTGACACAAATCTGCCCTGGCACTGATTTGCGTCAAAAAGTATAAATATGGGCCTTGGTTCTGACACTGAAAAATTACTCTCACTGGGCTGCCATTTGCAGTGAAGTTCAGAAAACATTTTAGTGATGATCGCTTCAAAACTGCAAAAGGTGAAGTGTAAACTCATTAACTGTGTATATGCTGCAAGTTAAGAAATTACAATGGCAAGCATTATGGGGTCTTGATTACAAAATAGAGGAAACCATATGCTCCAATTGTCTCAAATTCCTATTTTTGTACATACTGGCGTAATTAATCAAACTTAAGAAACAAGTCAAGTATAAATGCAAAAAAAATAGTAAGCTTTCACAGAGCTTTGGTGAAGTCCAGAAAACATTATAATTATGAACACTTTAAAACAGCACAAAGTGATTAAATGTGTGCATGCTGAAAGTTAACTTGTGGTGATGGCAAGCATTATGAGCGTGTGGTTTTCAAAATAGAGGAAACTCTTGAACCACTTATCTCTGATTACAATTTCTGTGCAAAACTGAATCAAGCAGAAAAAATTAAGAAACATATCCATATCAATACAGGCTGGTGCCACTTATATGGGGTATTCAAGCCATGGGTCACTGTATCGCACTTGTTATTCCAAAATAGTTCCCTTTCTAAAGAGAAGACTTGCTTTATCTCCCCCCATGGTTCCAGGTAAATTTGCTCAATCACTTGCCATTTTAAATCCTCACTGTTATGTTTTTATGTAGAGGCTTCAGCTGTGCTACATTTTATTCTGCTTCTGTGTTGCAGAATACTGCACTTCACCTTCTGAGTTGTCTGTCCTATGTAGATAAGTAGATATGGACACCAGATCGCATAGATGACATGTTGAGTATTGCAGTTACTAAAACCAGTAAGAGTGATATCTACATTTTTATAGGTGAAATTGTTAGTGTTTTGACAAAACTTACATGCCACACATTGGCCACATTTGAACTGTCCCACTATTGCCGGGAGTCCCCACAGTGTGTTAAGTCTTTTTAGGTATACTTCCATTTTCTCTCTGACACTGGGCCTGCGGTGCACTGCAGACACATTTAGCATAATTCTTTTTTTTTAAATGGTTATTCCATGTCCCCCTGGATCACATTATCTGCCATAAGCGCACACTAACATTAATGTTTTTTTAAAGATTATTCCATTTACCCATGCACTTCCCTACCTGCCTCAGGTGTCTCCTTTAGAATACATGGACATAAAGCAAATGGCTATATCTGTAAGTTGTGTGTTATGTTTTCCTTATTGGAAATTGTATTTTATTGTATGGTGGTGTGGTTTGAAATGGTAGTTTTATAATTACCTTAGTATCCAACCTGACTAATATTGCCTTTATGTGTATGAATTCAAAGTACAACAATTCCACATTTCACTAAATGTTTTTCTTTCTTGTTTGCTTTTAGGTGCACAAGAGAAGAAGAGACGTCACCCACTGTACTGCCAAATAGAAGGCCTCTACAGTGATGTCAGTCCTCCAATCTCTTCCACGTGTGCAGCTGAGTGCCAAGGCCAACTGAGAGCTTTAAGATGGCCTCAACGAAAGTTGTTCCCAAGAAAGAGGTAAGTGAGAAGAAGCAGCTTTTCACCAGTGGCTTGCTGACCACAACCTTTTAGATGAGATGGGTGCCTGCCACACCGGCCTCCTGTGAGGAACTTGGGAGCAGCACTCCACATCAACAGCACCACCCCAACCTTAGCCCACGACCATGTCTGTCAGTGTGGGGTAATGGTGAGGCAGATGAGCAGTGATGTTGAAATTGATTTAACCTTTTGCAAAGTAGGAGCAGGAAACAGAGCAAAATGGACAGCGGCCAGCAATAGTAGATCTTCCTGAAGTTTTAGTAGAACAGGAGGCTGAGCCTCCTGCCAAGCAAGAACCTCCTTGTTAGACTTGGCATCCTTAGCGTGGTCTCCCCTAACATTTTACCTCTGCTTTCCAGGTTGTTGCTATGTGCTGGACTCTGTTTTTGCAGTTTCTGATACTCTGGGCACTTTACCACTGCTAACCAGTGCTAACGTACAAGTGATCCTATTTAAAATGTATGGGTTATTGGCTTATCCATGTTTGGCATATTTGATTTACTTGTAAGACCCTAGTAAAGTGCATTAGAGGTGTCCAGGGCCTATAAATCAAATGCTACTAGTGGGCCCGAGGCACTGATTGTGACACCCACATGAGTAGCCCTGTAAGAATGTCTCAGAACTGCTACTGCAGAGTCTGTGTGGGCACTTTGGAACTGTCAGTTCGAACCTGGCAAGTGTACCCATTGGCCAGGCCAAAACCTTCTCACCTCTAAGGCAGCCCCATGGGAATGGTGCAGTATAAAATGTAGGACACATACCGGTGTGGATTACCTGTCCTGATACTGAAACACTGCTGCATTCTGTTTTCACTAGTGCAAGGCTTATCTCTCCCATAGGTTAACATGGGGGTTAACTTGAAATATCTTTTAAGTGTAATTTCCCAGCTTGAGCAGATAGCACTATGGAGTTTGTGGTCTCTGAACTCACAACATAAAAATATGATGTTCGGTGAAGTTGGTTATTAAATTGTAAGTTAAAAAATGTAACTTTTAGAAAGTCAGCACTTTCTTGCTAGGCCATTTTGGCCTATATTTATACTTTTTTTTAGCGTCGCGTTATTTTTTTACGCGAAAGCGGCGCAAACTTACAAAACAATCAAATTTTGTAAGTTTGCGCCGCTTTTGCGTCAACAAATGATGCAAATTCGGTGCTAGAAAAGTATAAATATGGGTCTTTGTGCCTCTGCCTGGCTGTGGAACACATGTCTGGGTCAGGATGACAGTTGGTCTGTTTGTGAATTCATTCTAGAGAGTCATACAAAGAAAGCTGAGGTGTGCCCTGCATGTTCTGCTGGGTCTTCCTGGGCTAGAGTGGAGGGAGGATCTGACATTTGCACATGAATCAAGCTGTGTCTGTCCTTATACAAACCAGTCTCCAATCCCCTAGAGTGTGTCTGAGGCCAGGAGAGGGAGAGGCGGGGCCTTGTGCACTACAAAGACTTTCCTTGAAGTTTGCCTGTTTCAAAGGCAGAAAGGAGTATAAGTGTTGGGCCTCTGAGACCACAACTTCAGAATACTTCATGACTAAGGACGTTCTGCCAGGGGGAAGATCTGGATGCTGTAGGAGGAACTGCCACTCTGCCTGTTGCTTTGCTGTGCTGGCCTGCCGCTTGTTGCTTCTGCCCTCGGAGTGAAAGGACTAGACTGGGCTTTCTACATTCTGCTTTCCAAGTTTCTCCAATTGCTTGAGCTGAGCTTGCCTCCTGTTAAGAAGTCTCAAGAATAACACAAACTTCCTCTACCTGTCCCTGGGCTATTGTGCTGGGAGTCCTGACTTGCTAAGTGGTGTTAAATCCAGTCTCTAGGCTTTTGGACCTGAAGAAAAATCTGCACACTGGGTCATTGGGGCTGAAAAATTGGCACAGCATCTGTACCACGGCTGAAAATCAGCGCATCTCCTGGTTCATAGCAGATTTGCATCTGGATTTTCCACACATTACACCTGGGTGTCATTTTCTTCATCCATGCTGCACGCAGTAAGGATTCCATGCATCGCTTTTCCTGCTAGGAAAAGAATCGATGCATCACTGTTAGAAATGGGGTCTTTAGTTGACAGTCAGGTTACCTCCTGTTCAAGCAAGGACCCTCACTCTAGTCAGGGTAAAATAGAATTACCCTCAGCTAACCCCTGCTTACCCCCCTTGTAGCTTGGCAGAGCAGTAGGCTTAACGTCAGAGTGCTAGGTGTAAAGTATTTGTACCAACACACACAGTAACTTAATGAAAACACTACAAAATGACACAACAACAGATTAGAAAAATAGGAAATAATTATCTAAACAAAACAAGACCAAAACGACAAACATCCGACATACACAAGTCAAGTTATGAATTTGTAAAGATTAAACTCAAAAATAGCGCTTAGAAACACAAAATGCTTTGATGAGGTGTTAACATGCTTTCGTGATGGAGTCGTTCCCAACAAGCCGACACCAGCGGCGTCGGACACGTAGTCACGTAGACCCCCAAGTCCAGTATCTTTGGCGAAGAGTGAAAACAAGTCAATGCGCCAAGTCGGGGATTGCAATGTATGTGCGAAACGTTGAATCCGCGCACTTCAAGTGGCGTTGGTCACGACGTGGTGCAGCGATTTTCACGGAGTCGTGGACTTCACTGGAGCTGCAGCGGCGTCGGGCCTGCGAAGAGCGTCGTGTTCCAGTGAAGGTCACGGCATCGGGTGCAGGCGGCGTCACCAGATTCAGCAGCGACTTCGGTCCGAAGTCGTCCGAAGTCGATTTCCTTGGATTTCCACCAGCTTTCCTTTCAAGGGCCCAGGGACTGGATAGGGCACCACTTGTCAGAGCAGGAGTCTCTCCAGAAACTCCAGGTGCTGGCAGAAAGAAGTCTTTGCTGTCCCTGAGACTTCAAAAAACAGTGGAGAAGTGTGGCTCAATGGTTATAGGGGCAGACCCTGATGCAGAAATCTGGCCCCGGACCAGGGTTCAATTCCCACCTCGGTGGGTCTTGGGCTCAATTTCCTTGGATCTGATAATTCTCGCATTGGTGCCTAATCTAGTTCATGGGTCCCACTCTATAACTCTGGGTAATAACTTGCTTAATCTCCACAACAGCCCCAACAGTGCTGGGGTGCCTGGCTTCACCTTGGAGGTTGCCCAGGAGTGGGCACCTCACAGGGAAAAGTCTGGAGGGGTTCCACAGTGGTATGTGTACAGTGCCTTGAGACCCTAATGGGTGAGTAGTGCGCTATACAACTACACAGTTTACAGGTGGCAAGCTCTAAATCAAGCCCTTGGAGATTTCTTCACAAGATGGAAGGCACACAAAGTCCAGTCTTTGCCCTCTTACTCTGGCAGAATTAGCAACTGCAGGATAGCTCCACAAAGTACAGTCACAGGCAGGGCAGCACTTCTCCTCAGCTCTTCTCCAGGCAGAGATTCCTCTTGTTTCCAGAAGTGTTCTAAAGTCTGTGGATTTGGGTGCCCTTCTTATACCCAATTTCTCCTTTGAAGTAGGCCTACTTCAAAGTAAAGTCTCTTTTGAATGTGTAATCCTGCCCTTCCCAGGCCAGGCCCCAGACACTCACCAGGGGGTCAGAGACGGCATTGTGTGAGGACAGGCACAGCCCTTTCAGGTGTAAGTGACCACTCCTCTCCTCCCTCCTAGAACAGATGGCTCATCAGGAAATGCAGACTACACCCCAGCTCCTTTTGTGTCACTGTCTATTGTGAGGTGCAACCAGCCCAACTGTCAAACTGACCCAGACAGGGAATCCAGAAACAGGCAGAGTCACAGAAATGGTATTAGCAAGAAAATGCTCACTTTCTAAAAGTGGCATTTTCAAAAGCACAATCTTTAAATCAACTTTACTAAAAGATGTATTTTTAAATTGTGAGCTCAGAGACCCCAAACTCCACATGTCCATCCGCTCCCAAAGGGAATCTACACTTTAATCAGATTTAAAGGTAGGCCCCATGTTAACCTATGAGAGGGACAGGCCTTGCAACACTGAAAAATGAATTTAGCAATATTTCACTGTCAGGACATATAAAACACATTACTATATTTCCTACCTTAACCAGACACTGCACCCTGCCCTTGGGGCTACCTAGGGCCAACCTCAGGGGTGCCTTACATGTAAGAAAAGGGAAAGTTTATGCCTGGCAAGTCGAATTTACATTTAAAACTGCATACACAGACACTGCAATGGCAGGTCTGAGACATGATTACAGAGCTACTTATGTGGGTGGCACAAACAGTGCTGCAGGCCCACTAGTAGCATTTGAATTACAGGCCCTGGCACCTCTAGTGCACTTTACTAGGGACTTACTAGTAAATCAAAAATGCCAATCATGGATAAACCAATTACATACAATTTACACACAGAGCATTTGCACTTTAGCACTGGTTACCAGTGGTAAAGTGCTCAGAGTTCAAAAGCCAACAGCAACAGGTCAGAAGAAATAGGAGGCAGGAGGCAAAATGATTGGGGATGACCCTGCATAAGCAAAAACGTCCCACAATCACCCTGTACGGAAAGAACAGAATGGATGCATCACTTTCTTTTTCAATGCATTACCTCCTTTGTGGCTCACATTGCCTTTGTTTTTTTAAGCATCCAAGGTACAGTGTGTTAAAAGAATACAACCATCTCTATCTCTACTTGTGTATGTTGGATGTTTGCTGTTGTGGTCATCTTTAACTCAAATATTGAATATTTTTCTAAACTGATGTTTTCACTGTATTACTGTGTGTGTGTGCAAATACTTTACACATTGCCTCTGATACAAGTCTGACTCCTTGAGCAAAGCTATCAAATGGGTGTGCAGGGGATATTTTAGGTGTGTGAATCCTTACCCTTTCTAGAGTGAGGGTCCCTTCATGGACAGGGTGTAAACTGACTTTCAACTAGAGACATTTGGTGGCATGCAACAGCAGCCAAGTTTGCCATGGAAAATTCATACACAGCTGCAAACATCTTGGACAAATTTAACAGCAAGGTGTCTGAATGGTTGTGACCCAGAAGTTTCACAGTTGTATTTGTTGCCATGGAATATGGCATTAACATAGTCAATGCCACGTAGACAGTGGATACTTCAAGGTCCTGTGTTTAGCACACTGCATCAACCTGGTTGTGCAGGACTTTCTAAAAAAAGAACATATAGTCAGCAACATAATGACCACCTGCAGACAAAACTGCACTCAGCTGACCCATTTTTTAAAGCCTGAAAGCAGTGTGGATTATTCTGTGTTCCTAAAGAATACCAGTTAATGCCGGGCAGTACAGACCGATCAATGACTATGTTATTCAAAGAGGAGGCAATGCAATTGGTAAACTATGACCATGGATGTGGATAAATGGGGCCCAGTAAAATGTCTGACACTTAAGCTACTCCCTTTTGAGGTTGTCACACAGGAAATTAGCAAGGAGGATTGTACGATGGGCCAAGCTGTCCCATTTTTGTATCAGCTAAAGTAACAGCTAAAGAAGGTGTCTGGAAGGTTCTCACTCGCAGGTGTGAACAAAAACTCAGAAGCACATGCCCTGGTTGAGAGCTTAATCCTTTGCTTGGCGTGTAATACAAGGCTGCAAAATGGCATAAACTCATCCAAAGAGTACATCTGTGCCACTCTACTTGATCCACAGTGCAAAAATATTGTGCCTACTTTCATTCTTTTTTCTGAAGTGGATGTTTCAGAATACAAGAGGTAAATTGTTGAGCAAGCTGGACACCAGGAAGAAGAATGGCTGGATCCTAGAGTTCCACGCTACAGTTCTGGGGTGTTGCCTTCAACTTCCAGAGATGGCAGTCTTGTCTCATCAGAGCAGCCAATTCAAGCAAGAAGAACACCAGCAACAACAGCAACAGACTAATTGGACCCAACTTCTGCATTGGCTTGGTTTCAGTATCAGGCCTTAAGTCCAGTGCAGAGGCGGAGGCAAAAGAGATAGTGAAAGTAACAGCACCAGTGACCATTCAGAGGATGTTCCAGGAGTGTCTGGATGACCTAAAAGAGATGCATGTGGATCAAAACCCAGTGCTGTATTGGTATGAGAAGATCTGCCAATTGTTAGAGCTCAGCAGGCTGGCAATAAAGTATCTGGTATGTCCAGTAGCCAATGTATCTGCTGAGCATGTGTTCAGTTCAGCTGGCACAGTTGTTAGAGTGAGAAAGACCAGTCTCTCATCTCAAATCAAGGAGAGATTGA
The DNA here is from genome assembly GCF_031143425.1 of Pleurodeles waltl. Classification (NCBI taxonomy): domain Eukaryota; kingdom Metazoa; phylum Chordata; class Amphibia; order Caudata; family Salamandridae; genus Pleurodeles; species Pleurodeles waltl. The sequence goes on along the minus strand of NC_090439.1, from coordinate 946,759,894 downwards.
CCATGATAAAAATAAACAAACATTCATGCCACCTGATTACACCATTCCTGAAGCAACACAGAAGGAGGAGGGGGATGAGTGGTCAGAATCAAGTTTTTAAGCTGATCAACTTCTGGGTGAAACACCTGGGTTTGAGAATAAACTCTACTTCCCAGATTGAGGATACCAGTGCCACCATAGAACTTTGTAATTATTTCTGGTTAAACTTCTTTCTTTACAAAAAAAAGTAGCTAGTTGTATTTACATATATGTCCGGACTAGAGTTGGACCAGTGTGCAGTGAAGAAGCCTCCACATTCCCTTCAGAATATTGGAGATAATACCTGCCTCTTTCACATGCCATTGCCTGTCCTTTTTTTAATCACCTAGCAGGGCTGTCCCAGAAGATCATTGATTAAAAGATTGCCAGTGCCAAATTCAATGTGTTGGTAGAATCAAAAAGGAGGAACAATTTTGTATCTACCACTGCGCTTTGACTGGAAGAGGTGACTACTAACTATTGTACCACTGAGTGATAATAGATTGTTGAGTGACTGATTATTGATGATGTATGTGGTAACAGACAGTGAGGTAGGGTTCAACACATTTTTTAACTTGATTTCTATGATTTGCAATGTTTGGGGGCTAATGGGTGGTCATTTTTCCTAAAGGTGATTGCCCTTTCAAATTAAGGAAACTTCACCAGCAGGGTCTACTCCTTTTACTGGTTCTTCAGAGATCAGACCAGCCACTTTAGTTAGGAAACAAAAATATACACAAACTACTCCAATTCTGTTTTTCTGTTTGTTTTCAACATCAGTGCTCTACACAGGTCTATCTCACTCAAGTTTGGAGATGACAATCAGGAGGCAGATGGAAGGACTCAGGGTTGGACTAACTCAACAGCTAAAAGAAGAAAGTTGTTGACTTCAAAGAGAAACCATGATTATAATGAATATTTTAAGGCTTAGCACTCACTTCGCTCTGTGAACTGGAGAGAGGTGTGCTGATTTGGGGAATGCTGCTGGGTGTGTGTTTGCTGCACTGCTGGCACTAATTTAAAACTCCTCTTTATGGTCTTGCTCTGTCTCTAAGTCTTCTTGGTACACTCCTGACTCCTCATGAAGCTCACCTTGCTTCCTTCTGTCCTTCTCCTTTACTCTATAATACAGTTTCTGTTTTTCAATACGCAGGCCTTCTCCTCTCTTGCACAAATGAAGTGTTGGTGAAAGCTCAACACTCCAGTCCAGCCTACCTATTGGATGGGTTCAGCCAGGCACCCAAGAGTGAATGCAGATGCAAAACCCACTTTGGCAATACAGTATCAATTTTCTTTAACAATCATAATTTATAGAGTTGGATGGATCAACCTCACTCCTCCATAGTTTGTATATTTCAAACCTAGAACACTCAACATTTAGAAGTATACTATCTTGGTTCTCTCTGGGGCTGAAGGACTCTTTGCAATGCATTTAAATCAACTGTGTCATACTCATTCCTTCACTTCCTTCCATAACAGATTGATGATGGTGTGCTAATCAGCACCACAATGACTATTGTTGCTGCTTCTTTTGTGTAGTGGTTGTCTTTGTCGCACCTTTCCCCAAATCCCCTTTCCCATCTATTCATCAAACCCCTAACCCTTTTCCGCTGGGCTGTGTGATTTTTATTGAAATTTGACTTCATTTAACATCATAAATGGATCACACACTTTCTCGGCTGATATTGTGAAAGCAACACCAACTCACTGCATGATCTTCTGTTACCTGAACAATAGCCCACACGGGCCCCATTTACTAATCCATGCATCATTTGTCAACATCATATTTCAGGCCTTGTGTTGTGTATTGCTCAATTGCTTAGTCTTGTCCTTCCCCACCACTACTGACTCTGAGCCCATTTCTCCTGACTCAAGGATTTAGGCCCATATTTATACTTGTTGACGCTAAACTGCGCTAACGCAGTTTAGCGTCAAAAAATTTAGCGCCGTCTAATGCCATTCTGAAGCGCCATGCGGGCGTCGTATTTATGGAATGGCGTTAGCCGGCGCAAGCAGACCGGCGCTGCCTGGTGTGCGTGGAAAAAAACCACGTAGACCAGGCAGCGCCGGCGTTGGGAAAAAATGACGTTAGGGCGTCTTAAAATGGGGCAAGTCAGGTTGAGGCAAAAAAATCGCCTCAACCCGATTTGCGCCATTTTTTTACGACGCCCAGACGCCATTTCATGACTCCTGTCTTAGTAAAGACAGGAGTCATGCCCCCTTGCCCAGTGGCCATGCCCAGGGGACTTCTGTCCCCTGGGCATGGTCATTGGGCATAGCGGCATGTAGGGGGGCACATATAAGGCCCCCCTATGCCACCCAAAAGAAATTAAAAAAAAAAAAATTATACTTACCTGAACTTACCTGAATGTCCCTGGGATGGGTCCCTCCATCCTTGGGGGTCCTCCTGGGGTGGACAAGGGTGGCAGGGGGGGTCCCTGGGGGCAGGGGAGGGCACCTGTGGGCTAATTTTGAGCCCACAGGCCCCTTAACGCCTACCCTGACCCAGGCGTTAAAAAGTGGCGCAAATGCGGGGTTTTTGGCCACGCCCACTCCCGGGCGTGATTTTTGCCCGGGAGTATAAATACGACGCTTATGCGTCGCCGTCATTTTTTTAGACGGGTACGCCTTCCTTGCATCTCATTAACGCAAGGAAGGCGTTCACGCAAAAAAAATGACACTATTTGCCCATACTTTGGCGCTAGATGCGTCTAACGCCAAAGTATAAATATGGCGTTAGTTTTGCGCCGAATTTGCGTCTAAAAAAACGACGCAAATTCGGCGCAAACGAAGTATAAATACGGGCCTAAATCTCTTAAGCTTAGTTTCCAATAAATATTAGTTCCCCCATTTCTCAGAAGTAGTTTATATTGCTAGTTTTTATTATCATATCAGGCATTCTTTGTTGTGTGTCATCAATCATACTGTCATTGTGGTAGTCTGGTGTCAGTCCTTCTAACATTTTGATATCATATAATAACCTACTAGCTCTGTTTTATTTCAGTGTAGTTGACAGTGATGGATAACCCTTTGATTAATCCTACAGTTGGACTTTGCATAGATAGGAGTGGTACCTTGCTTGTGATGTCTTCCCTGCTAGTGCGCTATCCCGCTACTACTACTGCCACCGTAAGATGGTACCTCTGGAAAACCCTGCAGTGAGAACACTGAGGTAGCAGCCCTCGTTTAATCTATTCATATAAGAGAACTGTGGAGTGAAGTGAACTCCATGTGTTTAGCTCATAATTAACTTCTACTGAATATGTTGTTCGTGTGTATCAAGGTTTTTGTAGGCAAAATAGCCAATGGCAGTCACCCCCTAGAGGTCAATATAGTTACAGAGGGCAGTAGAGCAAGGGTATAACTAACTGGCATACACTTTTTAAAACTTATTTAAAAAGCAGACTCTGTTAAAATACAACAATTCAGAACTAAAACACCAAAATAAATGTTTCAGATATAAATAAAGTAAAGTAAAATATTCCTCTTTTATTATTTGCAATCATAAAAACCCACCCTCTCCACTCATCACAGGCCCATCCCTCTCCCAAAACAAATTACCCTATCACCAGCCACAGCCCAACAAAATTAAGTTCAAAGTCCAATGAAAGTCCAAATAAAATGTCCAAAGAGGTAAAACCCAGTTCCAACTCCATTTCCCACCCTCTCCACCCACAACAAGTGTACCTCCCAGCAAAACAAAATATTAAGAAAGTATTAGAAGAGGGCATTCTCTATGTGGGTCTAGAGACCATTGAGGGTTGCCTCAATCTGTGTCACCGAGAGGTTTAGGCACACAAGGTGTTCTAAGATGCCCCACTGGAATATGTGGTCCTGTCGTATAGGCTCTCATTATTCTAATGAGACTATAGGATTTTGAGCAGCAAGATCATTTACGGTGGGGAAGACTGAGTCTGACCCACTGTGGGTGACACCTGTCGCTCTAAATCCGGGTTTTGCTCCAGCTAACTACCAGTGCCTCATTTCTACCCGAGGATAGGGGTGATTGGGCAGCAGAGCGCATGACATATTAGGCTTCTCAGGGAAGTCGTGTTCACTCAGGTCACATCCGGTTCACTCATTCACAATCCAGTTTCATATATAAATGACAAACAGAAGCAGTATAAGTTTCATTGACTTGTTTAATAAAACGACTGCGTCTTAGATAGAAAAGCGTGAGCTGCAATAACCAGGACGACACAACATGACAGTATTAAAATGGTGACGATGAGAGTGAAGCATGAGAATAACGCTATCATATTGTCACTAGGATTGATGGATTATTTTCTATCTAAATCATAATCCGAGCACAGCATGTTAAGCTCTAATTCTGCCTTTCAGGTTCCCCTGGGAAGACATCGACCCTCATACCTGAGCAAAGGCCTGTAGTGTGCGTTAGCACCTGCAGCGAAGCATTCAGCAATCAGCATACAGTCGCGGTTCCCTGGCTGGAATCTCCCTCTTAACATGTAATGGGACTAGGAAGTGTTTTTATAATAGCACAGCTGATTTTCTGAGAAAATGTCCCTATGGAAGGATGTGTATTTTCTACGAATGTTGGAGACTAAACTTCTACCACGTTCACCGGCAATGTACCAAACTGTAGCTTCGAATGAAGCACAGAGTGATCAAGAATGTTTTGTTTGAGAACACAGTGCTAGGCTTAGCAAAAACAGTTAGATAGATAAAGTAAAACAAGACCATAAAACTGGTTATTGTAAAAATAACAATGCAAAGCCGAATAAAATATATCTGGGTTAAAGTGCACAGCGGCCTAGTGTATTAAACTAACGTGCATGGTGCTATAACTAAAATGGCTACACAACAGTCCGAGCATGAGGGTGGCAGCAGTGGAGAGATGTGGATGGGCTACTGCCAGCTGGTGGTAGCGCTGATGGTGTTGTTGCAGCTGGGAGGCTGGAGGTGCTAGTGGCTGGTTGGCGGTGCTCGGACCCATAGGCAATATTGACAGCTTCCTGAATCTCGTCCTCCTGCTCCTGAAGAACTACCAGCATCTGGTATTCTACGTGGGTTGCCTCTTGTCTCTGCCACCACAGGTGGACTGCTATCTCCTGGCATTTAGGAGTATGTGTACCAGGAGTAGCTATAGCAAGAAAGGAAAATAACAAATTGTATACAGTGCTCTGTCCAAACAATTGTTTAAAAAGTAGAGTGGCACAGTAGCAGAACATTGCTGGACCTCTAGGGCCATTAGAATTTAATATGGCTGATTACGAGTCATAGGGCCATTTTTTTACTCACACATGCCTCACTGTAGTTACTGAATGTCGATATGGTAACATTTGAATTGGCATTAATATTTAGGAAGCTATGAAATATAAATCAATTGAACATAAATGTGACAAAGGTGAAAATGGGGTGTCTGGGACAGAACTTAGGAAAGAATAAAGGACTGAAGTACTGGGAGGTGACAGAGTGGGCACTTGGAGTGAAGGGAAACACACCTTGTCTTACCCACCATTTAATCCTTGCATTCTGTCTAATCCAGTCTTTCACCAATCCAATCCATCCATCCATATAGCAACATGTCACTTCATACACTCGCCTATATGGTATCTACCCTTTCATCCATCCTTTCACCTATCCATACATTTACCCACACATCGTTCCTTACCATCCACGCATCTTTCAACTCACTTGAGCATCCCTTTACTCATCCACCTTCACCTATCGAGGCATCCTTTCACCTATATACCCTTTCATCTATCCTTTCACCCACCCATGCATCTTCACCCTCTCATGGATCCTATCAGTCACCCACACATCCTATCACTTATGTACCATTTCACCCATCCTTTCTCTTAACCGTTCATTCTGCGTTCCCTTTTCCATCAACCCATCAATTGTAATGCCTGTTCATTAGGAGTTTTTGTCTGCTGAGTTGCAGATAGAAGAGGCCATTAAGAATTCAACCCCCACTGTAGGTGCTAAAGCTGGGAGTTCACAAGCAATGCCCTTGCAGTCAGTATACTAATAATTATCAATTAACAAGCAATATGACTTATGAACACCCATCCCTGCTGTTCCAGTTCTCCCCCTCAGACTTCACCAGAGTATTGGTGTTGCTGCTGGCCTCTGCACAGGTGGTCAGTGTTACACATTTCAGATGTCACGTACGCCTCCCCTTGTTAATTTATAAGACTTAACTCAACAAACTATAACTGCAATAGATCACTACAGTTCTATCTTCTTCTATCATTCACTTTAGGAATTTTGTTGATTAACTATGTTGGATTAGCCAGGTAGTCAAGTCAACCACTAGCGTTTTGCATTGGAGGGACAGAGCTAAGTCACTGAAGGGTGAAGAAGACCTATGGGAATTTGGTCAGGTCTTGGTTGGCAAACACAATGGAACTGCTAACGCGTCCCTTTATGATAATTTATTTCACATCAGGACTCGTTTTAGGCAAATGAATCTTTTGACCCAGTTGAGAGAAACCATAGGCCAAGATAGCTAATCAATATATCAATCAATACATCAATAACGTCATCAATATTTATCACAACAATACATTTCACCTTAGTCAAAGTCATTAATCAATTCAAGACACTACCATGAACTTTCAGCCATGAATAACCACACCAGTTTAGTATAATTTTATGAATTTGATTCCCTATTAGTTACAATCTAAGATTAAGGGGGTCATTACGACCTTGGCGGCGGGAAACCGCCGGCCCCGGCGGTGCGACCGTGGCGCTTCCGCCGCGGTCATAATAGGGCTGGAAGCACCGCCAGCCTGTTGGCGGTGCTTCCGTCCTTTTAGCCTTGGCTGTCTCGGACCGCCAGGGTCAAAATGACCCCCTAAGTGCGTTAACCTCAAAACAAAGAAACATAACAGCATAGTCACAATATGGCAGCTTTGATAAGATTTCATTAAATCAAGAATCACAAAAATTAGAATATAACACGGCGTGAACATAGATCAAAGCTTAGCAGAGTGTCAATGTCGCGTCAGTTCAACAAAGCATAGTCTCGGTCGTTTGTCTATTTGCGTCAATTTGGTGAACACCTGTCCTAACCACTGATTAGCATTCGCATTTTGGGCTTCATGCAAAACAATTTAGAACACCAATTTGGAAAACATCTAGCTCTGGTCTCTGTCAAAAGCAAGCAGTTGGTACCTAGAAAGGAAAAGCAAACAGACACATTACAAATGCATTGTCATAATTACCCTCCAAGGTTTAGGTCAGCGCACAGGTTCAGTCTTTGTCTTCAGGACATCAGTCAGATCACCATTAGTCAGGACTCAGTTAAAGGGCAAAAGGACACTTCCCTCACAAGGAGGAAAAGTGTAAATGGACAAACTAAGGGCAAGGATGGTGACAGAGTTTCTGGATAAAATCAATAGCATTCCCTAACCCGCCTCCAGAACTTTTTGTGACATGGGTTTTTATCCCTTTCTCGTAGCACATTCCCCCAAAATTCTATTGGACATCTTCTATACCCCACTATTTTTAACCTATCAAATTTGACATTAGGTAATCCTAATCTTCACCTCATATTGGTTTACAAGTCTTTGATTGGGCCTCGTTATTGACGTCTTCAGAGGGGACACGTCCGGTATGACTTCATTTCTTGATAATTCTTTGCACATCTTTTAGTCAGCAGTTCCATTGTATTCACCGGTTTGAATGACCTTGTAAATTACATTAATCTACACTGTTTCACTTCATTTATAACATTTATTCCAGGGCGTAGAAAAGGCACCTGAGAACGGATTTAACAAGGTTACATTCATCTTCCAATCTTGAAGAAAAGAACATTGCGGGGTCATGGCCCCTTGTGAGTCAGCACACTGAAAAATAGAAAAATGCATTTATTACGAGAGCCAGGCAGCTAAACTCCAGCTCATGCTAACTTAAGGCCTATGAATATTTCAGCACAGTTTCAATAACGCAAATGCTAGTATAAGTGTAACATAAACATTTTAATCATCATTATTATTTCGCGTATACATTGGTGGCCACTCTTCGTGGTCACAATTCAGGTGCACGTTTAAGCAAAATCGCTATGATTATAGTTTCTGTGCGGCATCATCACACATTAGTTCATAAACATTTCATGTTAATATAGATTATATAAGATACGCTCTCTCAGTCCCTCCTCTGATGACATTCGTCATCACCCAAACCTTTCCCTTTGACCTTTCACTTTAATTTTTCACTTTACTCATAATGCGCATTTCAACATCTTGTCCCTTGTGTGAACTTTCCCAAATTTCGTTGAACATTTTCTCCCTTTCACTTTCTTCATTCCTCCTGGTTCTTTTTGTCCAATTTCTTTTAATTTTATCATTAATTTTGCATGCTCCCCATAATCCTAATAGACAGGCCAGAACAATTAATAGACCCCCTAATATTTTTGCAAGTACCCCATTCCAAATGTTGCTAAACCAGCTTCCCACTCTGGCAATTCCTTTTCCAAATTTCTCCCACACTCCAGGTTCCTTTAAATCTTTCAAATCTGTTCTATCTTTGGTTAGGTTAGTAAGCATCCCTCTAATCTTTTTACCATTATCAGGTATAAATGAGTAACAATGACGCTCGTTGAGCATCTTGCATACCCCTCCACTCTTTGCTAAAGGAATGTCTAAAGCAAATCGATTTTGAAGAGTCATAGCTCTTTCCGCAGCAAGTTCAGTATCCATCAGGAGTATAGCCACTGTAAAATTTGTCAGCATGTTATCCACAATAGTAGACAACCTTTGAATCTTCATGGAGTTTAAGATAACCCCTATCGAAGGAATTATGGCTCCAAATATATCTCCAATGACAGCAGCCACTGTCTCTCATTTTTGTCTAGCATGTTGTAATTCAGACGTTTTAGGTATTTGCTTTAAGTCATCAATCTGGTAAATCTTTGGGAAAACTATTCCCAAATAACATGTCCCTTACCATCCCTTAGGGAGACGGTAATAAGCATTAAGTCCGCAGATGTAATAGATCCCAGGGATCGCTGGATCCTGTCCATTTAACATAAATGTCCATTTACTCTGAAACAAAAACACATGCCTGCATTCACTCGTTCCCACAAATAAAGTGTCTTGATCAGATTTTGTCCTATATATACAAAGCCTACCTACATGTAATGCATCTATAGCTAATTTGCCTTGTGTTTTAATTGCGGTGGAAGCATAATCATTTGCATATGTGCGTTTTTCTAGCTCTTTTTCTAATCTTTCCTTCAATGCTTTGCGTCTATCATCAGTATGATCTAAGAAGCTTTTCTCTACAGGTGTCAATAAACAGATCAGATTGTTGCGGTGTGCATAAGCTGTCCCAAATGGAAGCGTCGGTTCAAAGAAGCCTCTAACTATTTTTATATTATGCTCTTTAGCTAACTTGTTCAGAAACTCAATCACAGGTACAAAAGAAAACACAACATCCAGATTTGAAGAAAAGTATTGCACATGCTCTTCATTATAGAATCTTGTTAATAGCAAGCTACAACTTATCCCGTAAGTTAGCGGTAAGCTATGGTAGGTGACCCCTTCTTGCACTGACGAGGGAATCTTTGTACACACATAACACTTTTTTGCATCCATAGTCTCAACATACTCATTCAGCAAGTGATAGAAGACATTAGTAGAAAGTTCCCCCTTTTAATTAGTTCCCTCATGCAAGTGTCTTGCATCTGCTCAAACTTTTCTCACGGTGTTAATGTTGTAGTCTCAGGTTTTGGAGCATTGTTAGTAACTTTCTTATCCAACCACGGCATTCCTACAATCACTCCTACAATTATTATTGCGCACATAATACCTATTATAAGACTCAACCAACCACACCCCTTACCCTTCTTGTCACTACCTATATTATAAGCCATGTCTGTATAGAATCAGATAGCAAAACAACAACCAACTTGAGGACGATATAAGACTTTTTCTCCTCTCTCTCTTTGCGTGTATTTACAGCATTTTCATTCACTCCAGGACCCCTTTGTCAAATCAGGTTAGCAGATTGTCATAATCAGGTTTCTCAGAGTCAAATCAGGTTATCAATGTCTCATCCGGTAATTTATAAGTCTCTTTCTTTCGTTTTTCAGTTTTCAATTTTTTACAAAGTCTTTCCTTTGAGTTATTTCAGGTACCGTAGTATTGGCCTGGTACTTCTCGATCAAAACAGAACGCTAAGAATTCTTGTTGCCATTCAGATGTTGTTGCATCTGCCCACTCAGGACCTGCGTACCTTCTGTTTGCAGTTCTTTTTCTTTTCAATCTGCGTTCACCTTGTAATTCCCCTTCACTCAGATCCTCTGCTCGGGATGTATCAGTCTCTTCTGTTATTGTTTCACCTGGTACGCTCCTTACTTTTGCAGCCTGTTTATCTGGCCAATTATCTCCCCTATGCGTCTTCTTTTGGTTTGTCTTTTCAGGACGCTGAACAGCACCCTCCTCTTGTACTATGGTATTTTCTCTTGATGGACCTGCAACTGGCTCAGGGGATGTCGGTGTACTTTGATCTCTTTCTACTATTTCGCCTTCTTCTTCCTCTTCTTCTTGATCTGTAACGGGTTCAAGTTCTAACCCGTATCCGTCTATTTCTGGGAGAACCTCTCCTTGATTTAGCTATCCTGCGGCCTCTACTGAGATAGGCACACTGTCACCTCTCTCGAACTCATTCACTGTTAGAGGGACTAGGCTGTTCTCAGTGGGCTCTCCTGCAGTCTCAGTTCCCTCTTGGCTGTTTTCTAGCCCTGAGACTTCTCTCCCTGGATTTGTTGTGCTGGAAACTTCAGGTTCCTCATCACTTGGACACGTTACCTTCTTTGTGTGACTGGCATGTATCCAGTTTGGAACGCCTGCACATTTCACAGCAGTGGTTGTTGTCAAGATTACTTGATTTGGCCCCTTCCAGCGTGGCTCCAAACACGACTTTCTCACGTGCTTCTTGACAACCACCCAGTCACCGGCTTGCAGGGTGTGACCTGGATCTCCGATCGGTGGTAATGTGTTAGCTTCTACCTGGTGAGAGAAAGAGCAAATCACATCAGTCAAGCCTTTGCAGTAGTCCAACACCATATCATCCGTGATATTCACTAGAACATTTGCAGGTACTGCAGGTAACCTCATAGCTCTACCCATCAAGATCTCGTGTGGTGATAGTCCTGTCTTCTTATCAGGGGTGTTCCTCATGGACATCAGCACTAAGGGCAATACATCTGGCCATTTCATATTGGTAGCTGCGCACATCTTTGCCATTCTTGATTTCAAGGTACCATTCATTTGCTCTACTAATCCTGATGCTTCAGGGCGGTAACTACAGTGCAGCTTCTGTTCGATGTCTAATGCGGCACAAAAGAGTTTAATCACCTCATTGTCGAAGTGTCTGCCCCTATCTGATTCTATAGAGACCGGAAACCCAAACCTGGGTATTAATTCCCTAAGCAGCAGCTTTGCAACTGTGAGACTGTCATTTCTACGTGTGGGGTAAGCTTCAATCCAGTGACTGAAAACACACACAATCACCAACACGTACTTCAATCCTCCGCAAACAGGCATTTCAATGAAATCCATTTGCAGCTTGCTAAATGGACCGCCAGCTCTCCCTATGTGGCTCCAAGTTACCACAGTTCCTTTTCCGGCATTCATCTGTTGACAGATGATGCACCTCTGACAGGTAACCTCTGCAGCATGTCTGAACTTTGGATTAAACCAATCGATTTTGAATGACCTGATCATGGTAGAGCCTAGCGAATTGTGACAGAAGACTGTTTGGCAAAACTAATTTCCCCTCCTCTGAGACCCACAAGTCGTCAGCCCTTTGTGCACATTGCATTCTTTGCCAGGAGCATTTCTCCTCTTTGCTAGCACGACCTTGTAGTGTCTTTAGCTCATCTAGGGTATCAACCACCCTTAATGCAAGGTTCAAGCATGTGTCATTTTCAGTTTGCGGTAACAATTCCCACTGATCCTTGAATGATATACAGTTCAATGCGCAAAACCTTGCGACTTGATCTGCATAGCCGTTTCCCATAGACACAAAGGGGGTGATTCTGACCTCGGCGGTAAAATGCCCTTACCGCCGGTCAGAAGACCGCCATAACACCGCCGCGGCCACGGTCAACCGCCACGGTCATTCTGACCCATAACGGCCAAACCTCCAAAAATCCGTCCTCCACTGCATCCCGCCACATCGGCGGGCAGCGATAAACTGGAGATGACCAAACCTCCACCGTCACGCCAACAGAAATACGCCCATGCCATTACGACCCACGAATCCACATGGCGGTCATTCAAACGCGGTATTCCATTGGCGCTACACACCGCCGCGGTCAGAATACACACACATCACCAAAACACAGCCACATTGGCCAATTTGAAAAACACACACCTGATACACATACACACACCACTCCCACACAATCAACCAACTATAAAACACATACCCACATCACCCACAAACCCCTGCGACCCCAAATACTGAGAGAAGGAGAGAGAGACACAGCAGACAATTCAAAGCAAGACACACTGAGGCACACTACACCATCACACACACCACATAGTAGCACAAAGCACCACTCACCAACACACTCCTCATCACATACACCACCCCACACCTCACCCACACCACCCCATGGCACCCCAAAGGCATCCACGCTTTTCGGACCAAGAACTCCGGGTCATGGTGGAGGAAATCCTAAGAGTGGAACCCCAGCTCTTCGGCTCGCAGGTGCAGCACACCAGTATAGCCAGGAAGGCGGAGCTATGGCAGCGGATCGTGGACAGGGTCAACGCGGTGGGACAGCATCCCAGGAATAGGGACGACATCCGCAAAAGATGGAACGACCTACGGGGGAAGGTCCGGTCGATGGTCTTGAGGCACAACATCGCGGTCCAGAAGACTGGCGGCGGACCCCCACCCACCCCTCCCGAATTTACATCGTGGGAACAAGAGGTCTTGACCATCCTGCATCCTCAGGGCCTCGCAGGAGTAGCCGGAGGAATGGACTCTGGTAAGTCCCATCTCAACTACTATATCCCCCACACCCAACCAGCATGCCAACCCACACCCCCACCCTCACCCCCAACCCCCCAGCACACATCCTTCCTGACAATGTCTCACCAGCACAACCCACCCATCCCAACACCAACTCCTGCATGCCAACACAAACCATGGGCACCCATCACCTCAGCATGACCACTGCACTAACCCCTCCCCCCCACTAAATACCCTCACAACACCTCCCTCCAGGGAATGCCTGCACTGGGGGACAAGGGCACCCACAACACGCATGCTATTGCACACACAGAAACAATAACCAAACTCTCTTACCCCATGCAGGACCCGAACGACAACACACCAGCCAGGAGGGTCCAGAAGTGTCCATCCCACCACCGGAACAGGCCCACACTGAGGATAGCAGCTCTGTCGACAGTGAACCTGATGACCAGCCCGGACCATCGGGGACCTCTGGGCAGTCGGTTCCCCTCACCCAGACACAGGCCACACCAGACCCGACCCCCTCTGCCGACACCAGCACAGCTCCCACCCAGCGGGCCCATGCCTCTGTCTCTAGGACAGCTCAATCAGCGGTGTGTCCGCCACTACAGGGCACCCAGGCTAACCCGACACCCCAACAACAACAGGGACCTGGGGGCAGTGGGAGCGGGCACACCGGCCAGGGGACAGAGGCCGGGGGAAACCGGGCAGCTCGGAGGGCTGCTGTGCGACAGGGGGGGGAGGAGAGGCCCAGGGAACCCACTCTCCAAGAGGCCCTCACCACCCTCATGGGGGCCTACCACCACTCCCAAGAAACGATGGCGACGGTACTGGCCAGGTTCACTGAGATCCAGGCACAGCAGGAGGAACGCTACATGGGCTTCAGGGAGGAGCTGAGAATCATCGGGACCGCAATGGGGACCATCGTCCTGGCCCTCCACAGGATAGAGGATGCGTTGTGGGACCATGGTGCACCACACAGGGCCCCTGTCACTAGGCCGGACCAGGAACAGCCTACCACCTCCGCCGGCGCTAGTGGACAGGAGGTCCCAACACCTCGACAGCCCCCCAGAACCCCACCTCCTGCTGAAGAACAACCACCCCGTAAGAGGAGCCTGAGACCAAAGAAAAAGACAGAGTAGGATGTCAAGACCCCCGCCAGCAGGACATACCCCCTCAAGTCTTCCCACTGTCCCACATTGCCACCCTGTCCAACCATGAACTGCCTATGCTCCATCCTTCCACAGGCAAAAGAACAATGCACCTGTGAGACTGAGAACTGGACTCTGCCATGGATATTCCTCCACCCCCACCCATCACCCTTAGAATCACATGTACCGGTATCTAGCACTGTAAATAAATCACATTTTGCACACAAACCTGTTTTGAGTCATGCTGTATTATTAACAAAGGGATAACATATTACTGTTCCATTTCTGTTCTGTCAATTAGTCATGACAACATACCAATGTCAATACGCTGTATTTCATGGGCGAACCAAGCAGAAGTCAGGTACTGAGTCAGACAGCACTGAGAAGGGAAGGGAAAGGCATAAATTAATAAAAAACCTCTGTGGGGAACTACAGAAATTATAGATGCAGGAGGCTAGAAGCAATTGTGAAATGGCGTGGGTGATTCTTACCTGGGTGTTACTGGAAATACTGTTGTATCACTCTGTCCCTATTGTCTGTGTCGTCCTCAGAGTCTTCCTCCTCTTCACTCTCCACAGGCTCCACGGCTTCTACAACACCACCATCTGGACCATCCTCCTGCAGGAAAGGCACCTGGCATCGCAAAGCCAGGTTGTGAAGCATACAGCACGCCACGATGATATGGCACACCTTCTTTGGTGAGTACATTAGGGATCCACCAGTCATATGCAGGCACCTAAACCTGGCCTTCAGGAGGCCAAAGGTTCGCTCAATCACCCTCCTTGTACGCCCATGGGCCTCATTGTAGCGTTCCTCTGCCCTTGTCCGGGGATTCCTTACTGGGGTCAGTAGCCACGGCAGGTTGGGGTAACCAGAGTCACCTATTAGCCACACACGTTGTCTCTGTAGCTGCTCCATCACATAGGGGATGCTGCTATTTCGCATCACATACGCGTCATGCACTGACCCTGGGAACTTGGCATTTACATGGGAGATGTACTGGTCAGCCAAACAGACCACCTGGACATTCATCGAATGATAATTCTTTCTGTTTCGGTACACCTGCTCATCGTCTTTTGGGGGTACCAAAGCCACATGGGTCCCATCAATGGCACCAATGATGTTGGGGATATGTCCAAGGGCATAGAAATCACCCTTCACTGTGGGCAAGTCACCCTCCTCGGGGAAAATGATGTAGCTCCGCATGAGTTTCATCAGGGCAGACAACACTCTGCTCAAAATCTTTGAAAACATAGGCTGAGACATTCCAGATGACATGGCCACTGTGGTCTGGAATGACCCACTGGCCAAAAAATGGAGGACTGACAAAACCTGCACCAGAGGGGGAATCCCTGTGGGTTGGCGGATGGGGGACATCAGGGCTGGCTCCAGCTGGGCACACAGTTCATGGATAGTGGCACGGTCAAGTCGGTATCGAAGGATTATATGGCGTTCTTCCATTGTCGACAGGTCCACCAGCGGTCGGTACACGCGAGGATTCCTCCTTCTCATCCCAAGTCCCAGCGGACGGTGCCTAGGAAGGACAACATGGAGCACAGAGTCAGCAAAACCACAGGTACGTACAGACAGCTTGCACAGTTAAAGAATGGCAATGAGTTGAAAGGCGTGTATGTGTGGCAATGCAAGGCCTAGGCCTGTGTGTCGCAGTCAAAATTAAGCCATGTGGGCCCTTGAAATGGCGGCTGCCTGACCTGTGAAGTGGGACAATGGGATGTGAGGTCACTGCGCTGGCGGGGCACACCGTGGCGGTAGGCGGTCGAAGACCGCGGCGCAAAGCCGCATTGGTTAACATTGAAGCCTATGGGTTTCAGGAGCCAATAACGAAGTGCGCCGGCGGTCGCGGTACGCACCGCCGCGGTACGCACCGCCGCGGACGTGACCGCCATTTTCTATCTGCTTAATCACTCGAGACCTGATCATCCACAGGAGAGGACCTATACTGCAAGTGCTGCTGTGACCTCGGTCTGGAAGATACAATGGCTGCTGTGACTGGGGAAAGGGCCCCTGCCTTCACGTCTGAAGAATTGGACAGGCTCGTGGATGGGGTCCTCCCCCAGTATGCGCTACTCTACGGTCCTCCAGACCAACAAGTGAGTACCCCGGGTGCTAATGGAATGGGCTATGCCTGTGTGGATTGGGGTGGATGTAAGTTGGTGGGGTGGGGTGGGGGGCGAATGAGGAGTACAACGCCCGACAGATGAGAGCATGTGCCATATGGCAAAGTGGGTGGGGGGGGGCCAATTACATCTAACATGCAGGCCATTGATGATTTCCTCCTTTCCACCCTGTACATGTCTAATAGGTCAGCGCCCATCAGAAGATCGATATTTGGCGTGCCATCGCCAAGGAAGTCCGGACCTTGGGGGTCCACAACAGACGGGGCACCCACTGCCGCAAGAGGTGGGAGGACATCCGCCGCGGAACAAGGAAGACCGCTGAAACACTGCTGGGGATGGCCTCCCAACCTAGGAGGGGTGCCAGTCGCACCATGACCCCCCTGATGTCCCGGATCCTGGCGGTGGCCTACCCTGAATTGGATGGGCGCTTGAAGACATCACAGCAGACACAAGGGGGTGAGTATCAGCACATTCTCCTATCTTTCTGCGCAGTGGAGGCGTCTGGGTGGGGGAGGAGGGCTGTGGGTGACATTAGGCCAGGGCGCTTTCTGTAGTGTAGTCCTCTCCCTTAGGCATGGCCCTGTGCCCCCGGCACCCACCTCTATAGGGTGACAAGTACAGCCATTGAAGGTCCAGCATCTCCCATGTGCGCGTTTGACGTCTCTTGGCCTGTTGTCTTAGTCAGTAGTACTGAGTAGTGTACCCCGAATGCGCGGCTTAGTGCATTAGGCACCTGTGTCTGTCCTCTCCGCCAACGGTGTTGACATTGCATGCACTCAACCTGGTCTTCTTTTTTCTCCCCCCACCCTTTCTCTTCATCTTCTTGTGCATGTGTGCATTAGCATCATCAGGCGGAGGAGATATGGCATCGGAGCACGAGGGAGCTGCAGGACACAAGGCCCCGGTGGGCCCAGGAACAGACACCGAGGGCACCAGTGATCCGGAGGGCGAGGGGAGCACCACGACGGGGACAGCTGGTGAGAGCAGCGAAAGCAACACGTCCTCGGATGGGAGCTCCCTAGGGGTGGCGGCAACATCCGTGCCCCCCGCCTCTACAGGTACAGCCGCCACCCAGCGCACCAGCCCCGCCCTCCCAGCAGCCCCTCAGTCTTCGCTCCGTGCCGCTTCGCCCAGGAAGGCGCGCGTCTCCTTCGCCCCAGGCACCTCAGCCCCTGCCCCTGTTGCCCCTGCTGCCCTCAGTGCGGAGCTCATTGATCTGGTAAGGACGCTCATTGTTGGGCAGACGACCCTTCTGAATGCCATCCAGGGTGTGCAAAGGGAGGTGCAACAGAGCAATGCGTACCTGGAGGGCATTCATTCGGGTCAGGCTGCCCATCAACGAGCGTTCACTGCTCTGGCCTCAGCACTGACGGCAGCCATTGTCCCTGTTTCCAGCCTCCCTCTTCTGACTGCCTCCAGCCTGTCTCTGTCTCCTGTTCCTCAGCCTATCCCATCCACACCATCAGACCAGCCTGCACACACCTCAAGACCCAAGAGCAGCTCATCCAAACACAAGCACCACAGATCCCGCAAACACTCACCCGAGCAACACCCAGATGCAGACATTCCAACAGCCACTGCCACCCCTGTGTCCCCCTCCTCCTCGTCTCCCTCCTCCCTCCCTGTGACGTCTACACTCACACCTGCATGCACCCCCACATCAGCCAGTGCTTCCATCACCACCTCACCCTCCAGTACAGTCCACACTCGTGCAGTCACCACCCCCACTGCCATGTACACGTCCCCTGTGTCCTCTCCCACTGTGTCTGTCACCCCCTCATCCAAGACACACAAACGCAGGCAGCCACCCACCCAACAGCCATCCACCTCACGACAGCCTACAGCACCAGCACCTTCACCCAATGACAGCACACCTGACTCTCCTACAACCACCTCCTCTACCTCCACTTCCATCTCCACTACTCCTACCCTTTACCTTGGCCCTAAAAAACTTTTCCTGGCTAACCTTAACCTCTTTCCCCCCGATGACCTCCCCCATCCATCTTCAAAGAGTCCCAAGAGCACCGCAGCCACCACCAGCCCAGCTTCGGGTGTCACTGTTGTGCCTGGGTTCTGGAGCCCACCCTTTGCCAGCAGTGACACATCGAGCTGCAGCAAGGACACGTCCAGCCCCCCCCCCCCGGCAAGAGGACCCGCAAAACCAAGGACCGCCGTGCGAGGACCGACAGGGCTGCCCCCAAGGAGCAATGTGCGGCCACTTCACCACCCACACCATCTGGGGGAGGCAAGGGCCCGAGAGCCCCATCAAAGGAGCGGAAGGGCAGCAGGAGCGCAGAGAAGGTGGACCCCACATGCCACATCCCAGCTGCGAAGGAGGACACTAAGGAGGCCAGGAGTCCGTCCCCGAAGGGTCCAGATACGTCACGGTCCGAGGGCGACTGAACAGGGAGTCCAGGCCAGGTCTGGCTCCCTTGACCTGCTGGATAGGCACCGCTGAACAGGGCCCGCGGTGCAGAAGAGTACCGCTGAACAGGGCCCCGCCGTGGAGATAGGCACCGCTGAACAGGGCCCCGCCGTGGAGATAGGCACCGCTGAACAGGGCCCGCGGTGCAGAAGAGTACCGCTGAACAGGGCCCCGCCGTGGAGATAGGCACCGCTGAACAGGGCCCGCGGTGCAGAAGAGTACCGCTGAACAGGGCCCCGCCGTGGAGATAGGCACCGCTGAACAGGGCCCGCGGTGCAGAAGAGTACCGCTGAACAGGGCCCCGCCGTGGAGATAGGCACCGCTGAACAGGGCCCGCAGTGCAGAAGAGTACCGCTGAACAGGGCCCCGCCGTGGAGATAGGCACCGCTGAACAGGGCCCGCGGTGCAGAAGAGCACAGCTGAACAGGGCCCCGCCGTCTCAAGCACCGATCCACTGGGCCCCGCCGTCTCAAGCACCGCTCCGCTGGGCCCTTCCTCTCAAGCACCGCTCCGCTGGGCCCTTCCTCTCAAGCACCGCTCCGCTGGGCCCCGCCGTCTCAAGCACTGCTCCGCTGGGCCCCGCCGTCTCAAGCACCGCTCCGCTGGGCCCTTCCTCTCAAGCACCGCTCCGCTGGGCCCTTCCTCTCAAGCACCGCTCCGCTGGGCCCCGGCGTCTCAAGCACCGCTCCGCTGGGCCCCGCCGTCTCAAGCACCGTTGATGGTTCATTGTGCCCACCATGCCTCCTCCTTGACCAGTGGAGACTGTCATCCACATGATGGACTGTGGCTTTGCACTCCCCAGGATGGTCCAGTGGGCAATCCACCCACTGCAGAGACTTGAGAGACTGTGGCTTTGCACTCCCCAGGATGGCACAGTGGGCAGCCCACCCACTGTAGAGACATTGAGAGACTGTGGCTTTGCACTCCCCAGGTTGGTCCAGTGGGCAGCCCACCCACTGTAGAGACATTGAGAGACTGTGGCTTTGCGCTCCCCAGGTTGGTCCAGTGGCCAGCCCACCCACTGTAGAGACATTGAGAGACTGTGGCTTTGCACTCCCCAGGTTGGTCCAGTGGGCAGCCCACCCACTGTAGAGACATTGAGAGACTGTGGCTTTGCACTCCCCAGGTTGGTCCAGTGGGCAGCCCACCCACTGTAGAGACATTGAGAGACTGTGGCTTGGCACTCCCCAGGATTGAACAGTGGGCATGGTGGCTCCTCGTGGATCTGGCGTCGTGGACTCATGTGGCTGTGGTGCCCCCCTTCCCTTCCCCCTGAGGTGCCTGTAGTTTTTACATCTGATGCCCCTGCAGTGTTCTCTCCAAAGGACTCAGGTCTCCTGTGTGGGCTTTGCCCTTGTTTCTCAAGACTTTGGCCCACGGACATGCTGAATTCGTAGGATGTGCAGGACTTGGTACTTCAGTTATACACTGATGTGTATGTCATTTGTTTTGTTGTGGATATCTTTCATGGTTGTACGATAATTTTCTAGAGCTTTTTGGTACATAAATATTTATTCCAAATATGATTATGTCCTAGCATTTTTCAGGGGTGTTTGGGTGGTGTCACTGTGACTTGGTGCTCTGCATTGGTGAGTACATGATTGGGGGGGGGGGTCGCATATGTGTGTGCCCGTAACCTTTCGTCCTCCCCCTCCCGTGTGTCGTAGGTGCAGTACTCACCGTTGTCGTCTGCGCCGGACTTCGTACTCGTGGTAGATGAGAAGGTAGACGAGAGCAGGTATGATGTTCAATTCGGGTTCCATGCTGTCCTCCGTCTTCGTGGAGTGCGTAGAGGTGAGCGTTTTCCCGTTCGTAGTCTGTTTCCGCCGTGTTTTTATCGGCGGTGCTCCCGTCCCGGAAAAGGTGGCGGATTGGTGAGTTATGATAGTGTGGGCGGTACATTGTCTGCCGCCTGCCTGTTGGCGGTGACCGCCGCGCTGTTTGTCTGTACCGCCGCGGCGGTCGGAGTGTTAAGTTGGCGGGCTGTGTTGGCGGTTCCCGCCAGGGTCAGAATTCCATTTTTTGGACCGCCAGCCTGTTGGCGGGTTGGCCGCCACTTTAACACCGACCGCCAGGGTTAGAATCAGGCCCAAAGTCTTGTGACTTAACATGAGCATTGCATTTCACCACGGCAATTTCAAGAGGTAACTGAATCGCATGTAACAAGTCCTTAATTTGTTCACCATTTTTCACAGGAGAACCAGAAGATGTCATGAATCCTCTCTGCAACCACAATTGGCCAAAATCATGTACAATTCCAAATCCGTACCTACTGTCAGTATAGATAGTGACTCTCAGATTTTCAGCTGCGTGGCATGCCTTAGTAAGGGCAACTAGCTCTGCCACTTGTGCGGAGTACACTCTCTCAAGCCAGGAAGCTTCGATGATACCAGCTATGGTACATACAGTGTAACCAGCTCTCAGTGTTCCAACTGAATCTCTCAAACAGGACCCATCAACAAACATAATGCAGTCATTTTCTTTTAACTGTGTATCTTGAATATCAGGTCGTGGCTTGGTACATAGATCTGTTACCTCAAGACAGTCGTGCTCAACTTTCTCTTCATTATTAACTTCAGTATTCTCAGCAGGAAGTAGAGTTGCCGGGTTCAACACAGTACATCATTTCAGTGAAAGATTAGGTGACCCCAGTATAATTGTCTCATATTTGGTAAGACGGGCATTTGTCATGTGCTGAGTTTTGGTTCGAGTCAACAAAATTTCAACTGAATGTGGAACCATTACTGTTAGGGGGTATCCCATTACTATGCCTTCACACTGCGTAAGGCTCTGACCAACTGCTGCAACTGCACACAAACAACCCGGTAAGGCTGCTGCGACGGGGTCCAAGGTAGCTGAAAAATATGCTACAGGGCGATTTGCACCTCCATGGACCTGTGTCAAGACAGACAAAGAACAAGCATCACGTTCTTGACAAAACAGTAGAAAAGGCTTCGTGTAATCAGGCATACCCAAAGCTGGTGCCCTGCACATGCACTCTCTCAATTCCAAGTATGACTCAAGCTCTTCCTTAGACAAAGCTATGGTATACGGCTCATCCTTGATCTCTTTACCTGTCAGTCTTATCAAAGGCTTTGAGATTATTGAGAAGTTGGGTTTCCACTGGCGGCAGTAGCCCACCATTCCCAAAAACATCCTGACATCTCTCTTTGTCGTTGGGGGGGTTCATTTGCAAAATGGCTGTTATTCTTTCTTTCGATATTCTCCTGGATCCTCTTTCAATTTAGTGTCCTAAGTATTTCACTTCTTTCTGGCAGTACTGCAGCTTCTTGGGTGACACTTTATGTCCATTCTTTTCCAAATGATTCAGTAAGGCAATTGTGTCGTACTTACAGTTATCCCTTGTCTTGGATGCAATCAGCAGATCGTCAATGTACTGCACTCGAGTCGAGTTAAAAGGCAGTACTAAGGATTCTAAGTCCTTTTTCAATATCTGATTGAAGATGGACGGTGACTCAGAAAACCCTTGAGGAATTCTGCACCAACTGTACACCTTATCCAGGAATTTGAAACTGAATAAAAACTGGCTATCCTCATGAAGAGGTATCAAAAAGAAGGCTTGTGACAGGTTTACAACGGTGAAACATTTAGCATCGCATGGAACCTGAAACATGATCACTGCTGGATTAGGTACTATGGGGCAACATTTTACCACAATCTCATTGATTTTCCTGAAATCCTGCACAATTCGAACCTTCCCACAAGGCTTTGTCAGACCCATTATAGGTGAATTTCATGGGCTGCTCAACACTTCCTTCAAGACTCCCTGTTTCAAAAAGTCTGCAATTATTTGTGACACTTGAATAAGAACATCTTGTGCCATATGATATTGTGGCACCTGGGGAAACACTGCATTTGGCTTCACTTGTACTTTGACTGGTTCTACTCCTTTTATTAGTCCCACTTCCTTTCCTGTCAAATCCCACACTTTCTCTGTCACCGTTCCCTGTAATTCGGCAGGTAAGTCGATCACTGTAAGCAACGGGAACAATGTAATCAAAGGGTAATCTTCATTTGTAGTTCCTGTCTCTAACTCTGAGAACTGACCATCATCCCCTTCATCATAACTGTTTGTCTGCACTTCGATGCCGTCATTGGAACAGGTAATCGAGCATTTTGTCTTGCACAGTAAGTCTCTTCCCAGTAGGGATACCGGACTTGAATCGCAGACTACAAACTTATGCAGTTCCTGGAAGTTGCTGATCTCAACCTGCACTGGATCTGTAATCGGATTTGTCAGGTACTGGTTTGCTACTCCGACTACCCTCATGGTACGCCCCGAAAGTGGCAATTTCGGTACCGCTGCACTTCTGACTGTAGAGCGTGTAGCTCCGGTATCAACCAAGAATGAAACCTTGTGACCCATTACCTTTCCCTCTACATAGGGTCCCCTCTGATCTACCTCTAAGGACGCTGCAAGCCTGCACTCTTCGCTATCTGAGCTGTCATCCGACCACTCCTCATTCATTCCATTCTCACCACGCAATGGGAATTGCTGTACTGTATTATTTTGACTCATCATCTGACCTGTGACCTGTTGAGGAAGCATCACCTGTTGCTATCCCATCAGGGCCATTGGTAATTGCATTTGCTGTCTAGGTACCATGGGAACCTGCTGTTGTACTTGCTGCATTTGTGCTGGCTGAACACGTGGCATTTGCATTTGCTGCACGGGCTGTAACCCCTGCATCTGTACCATATTATTTTGGAAGTTCGGGTTTTGATTTCTCAATTTTGGACCTCTTACATTTTGCAATGCACCAACATTAGTGCTTTGTTGAACGACACCATCCTGCACCACATTCGGGCATTCCTGCTTCCAATGCCTCACACCCCTGCACGCGTGACATGGTGACATCTTTTTCATCCCCTGCACGTCATTTTGAACCACAACAGTATTCAAGTCTGGACCGCGATTCACGAAACCTCGACCTCTTGGTTGCGCCTGAAACACACCATTTACTTGCGGTTGCTGCTGTATCATCTGTTGAACTCCATTTCCCTGTATTCCTGCCTGTGCAGCCATTATCTGCATCACCATCACTTTCTCCTTTAACTTTTTCTGTTTCAGCTCAATTTCGTCACTACAGTATTTCGCATACTGCAACACAGCATCAATCGGCTTTGCTTGCCAACAAATCAAATGATTCTTAATCATCTGGCTGACCTCTGGTCTCAGCCATTCAACAAATCTGAACACGAGATGGTTCTTGTCTTTCGGCTCAATAGTCTCAGTACCACTGTAATGTCTGAATGCCTTTAACAATCTCTCATAATAAGCATGTATTGATTCCTTAACCTCCTGTGAGGTCCTGCCGAATTTCTGCCAATCAGTCACCTACGGCGACACTTTCTGCTTCAAAAACTCAATCACTTTATGATAGTACTTCATCACTTCCTCAGAGGGAGCTCCGGTCACCTTATCCCTTGCCGGCTCCTTCGTCGGCCAGTCTACGCCTCTCTTGCACTCAGGCCACAAATCAGGCGGAACAATGATCTTAAACAAGGTATTCAAGTCTTCCCAGAGACACTTTGCAAGTTTCACAAACCTATCTGTTTGTTGATACCACTCGATCGGTTTCTCCCTTTATCTGGGATAATCATTTGTAAAAGATAGGATGGCTCCTCTGGACCACGGCACATGAATTAAAACTCCGCCAGCTATTTCTCTCATGGGTAGTATTTTTACCGATTCCGTGTTGGGCGAAGCTTTAGCCTGACTCGACCCCGGACTGTCACCTTTCTCCTTCTCTCTTTTCTTTGCCCATCTGCCTTCCCATTTTTCGAATGCACCCCCAATTTGCGCACTTTGCAATATTTCTTTTAGATGCGCTTTCATTCCGGCAGACCTCATGTGCTCAAAGTCTTTTGCGTCAAAGTCTAACCTGTAACTTCTTTTCAAGTGTTTAGTGTTCTCAATGTCAATGTTGTACTTGTCTGCTAGGTTCGCTAATCTCTGATGTACCTTGCCTACCTCTTTAGTAATCTTAGGGCACAGATATCTCAGCTCTGCTTCTGTGTATGACTCTAATCTGTTTACCCCCATTGTTCCGTCTACTAGTTCAGCAGCTTCCACCCCCGATCTTACAAAGTTCAGGTACTCATCTTTCCCTATCTTTTCCGGTTCTACTGCAGTCACTGTAGTCTTCTGTGAAGCATAGGTCTTCTCTAACCACTCATTCAACTGTTGTACTGTAAAACCTTGCAATGAAATGTTCCCTGCATGCATCATTGGCGATTGTGAAGCATTCATACTTATTGTCTGTAGGGTTAGCAGACCTAGCCCTGCCTGTCGCATTGCCTCCAATGGCATTTCAACTGGGCTAAGGTTTATCAAGGACCTCGGTTTCTCAATCGCCTGTTCTCCTGGGGCCATTAACTGGGGAGTTCCTATGCACCCTTCTCTTATTGCATCTTGGGTCATTACTCCCTGATCACATATGCCAGATTTACCTTGTGCATACAATGGCGCCGGTGGACCAACAGTAATCAGTAACGATATTGCAGCAGGTGTCTGACCTGGTCCTAAACTTCGTGGAGAAGCGACTCCAAAGGTCTGATTCTCTGAAGCCAGAACAGGTATTAATGGAGGACCTGCTACTGGGTTGTATCCTGGTATCAGTTGTGGCTGCGGCTGGGGCAGCAATTGCGGAGTTGACTCAATCTGTACTAACCTCGATTTTGTATATATCAGGTATGGCGGCACTATCAGATTTGTAGTAGTCTTGAGTACCGGGACGTCTGGATAGATCCTCTGTATCTGCTGTGGAGGTTGCAACTGTATCTGCATGTCTGACGCAGTGGGTACACTGACACCATTCTGTATCGAAACCGTATCACTAGTCTGTACCGTATCAGTAACTCCCTTCTCCTGCGTCTGGTTCCCAGGACCCACACTAGTGCTTGGCACACTGTCGCTCACCGCATAAGGTGGCAGGCGATCATGTAATATTCGGTCCATGAATTCTTCATCATCTGAACCATCTTCCTCTTCCCAAGGTCTCTTAGTTTCCTTAAGCTTGCTAGAGTCTTTGTCCGTTTTACAAGTGGCTTTCTTTCCCTGCGTCTCTTCTCCCTGTGTAATTGCTGGTAACAGTTTCAATCCATCAACTATTCCCCATCTCCACATTTTGTTCTCATTATCCCACCTAGCTTCTGCATAAGACTTTTCTGCCCTTTTTAGTCTTCTTTGGAATCTTTTGTGTCTATGTTTAAGGCCCATTAAATCCCAAATCGCTAAAGCCTCATACTGAGCTGTCCTCTGAGGTGGTTTTTGTGTACTTAAAACCACCTTAAATTTTCTAACACCTTCGGATTGAATGTCCCATGTTCTGGGAACGCTAAACTTCCCTTCTTCTCTGTTAATTTTGCGCCACTGTTTCATCCATAAACAAGGCGCAACACCTTTTAACTCCATAACTATGTAGCTGGAGTACCCTTAGGCGGTGTAGGCTCCCCTTCAGTCGCCATAATGTATGCATCTCCTTTCAGAGCACTCTTAAATGCCTTGACAAAACGAGCTGCACTTAAAAAAAAATCCGAAACCTTTTGTTTCGCTATTTTTTCAGGGCAGCTAGTGGTCCCTTAGACCACTACCTGCCCTGAAAAAATATTTTGTGGTCCATTCACAAAGGGGAAGGGGTCCCATGGGGACCCCTTCCAATTTGCAAGTGGGTTACCATCCACTTCAAGTGGATGGTAACTGCGACTCCATTTGCGACCGCATACGAAGTCGCAAATGGAATTGCATACCACTGCGAGTCGCAAATAGGAAGGGAACACCCCTTCCTATTTGCGAGTCGGAAATGCATTTTGCGAGTCGGTCCCGACTCGCAAAATGCATTTCTGCATAGGAAACTCCGATTTGCGTCGCAAACGGCAATTTTTGCCGTTTGCGAGTCGCAAATTGTTTCCGAAATCTGGCCCTTAATTCCCAGGACACTCTTCACCCACCTTTCTCTACCTATTGCCCCTCACGGACGGCAGCCAATCCGTGCACGACCCCTCTCGAGAACTGACCTATCTCAGCGCGGCACACACTGCAGCTGACAAAGTCTTGTGGCTTGTCCGCCCCTCACTGGATTCACACAAAACTAATGCAAAATTACTGCGAGCACCTTTCAACAACAACACAAATCTGTCGGTTGACTACAGGAAGGGTAACACATTTGCTTCAGAATTTTACAGAGATTTCACTTGAAGACTCGGCCGCTACTCTCTCCTTCTCAATTCCCGCATACACAAGCAGAATTCGACCCGCAAATCCTACTCTCGACTTGTCAATGGTTCGTTCTAGTGCACTTTAGAACTTGCCGAATCTCCATCAAAGGTTTCACACATACATTTTGACTCAAACTCGACTTGTCAACCACGCCCGATTGACCTATTAAACTGCACAGATTACAACATAAACCCAAGTGTCTCCTACACTTGTCAATATACTCCGGAGTCTTAGACCATGACGGGTCCATACAAAACAACCAACCACATGGATAATTTTGAGCACAAAGCGCCACACTCATATGAAGTACGCCGACTTCCTACTCTCATACTGTGGAGTACGCCCTCTCCTTCCACAACAACATTTACCTGGCCTAAATACATACAAACTTCACAAGTCACCTGCAAAAAAGGCATAAGCTGAGCAAGCGCAAAACCCTATAGCACACACGCTATGACGCCGAGAACATTCCCAACTCACTTAGGCAGGCTCCGAGATCCCGGGAAAGTCATGGTGAATTTAGAAACGTATCATACCTCCAATTTGCATTATCACAGAAAAACAATTTAAACAATGATTCTCCGTCCTAGGGCCCCAAAGGGCCAAACCATCCTCTGCTACCAGAACTGCTAACGCGTCCCTTTATGATAATTTATTTCACATCAGAACTCGTTTTAGGCCAATTAATCTTTTGACCCAGTTGAGAGACACCGTAGGACAAGATAGCTAATCAATATATCAATCAATACATCAATAACGTCATCAATATTTATCACAACAATACATTTCACCTTAGTCAAAGTCATTAATCAATTCAAGACACTACCATGACCTTTCAGCCATGAACAACCACACCAGTTTAGTAGAATTTTATGAATTTTATTCCCTATTAGTTACAATCTAAGATTAAGGCCCTCATTCCGACCCTGGCGGTCAAAGACCGCCAGGGCCGCGGGCAACGGAAGCACCGCCAACAGGCTGGCGGTGCTTCAGTGCCCATTCTGACCGCGGCTGTAAAGCTGCGGTCGGAAAACCGGGTCTGGCAGTTTCCCACCGGATTAGCCCCGGCTGGGCTAATCCTCCATGGCAGAGCTGCAAGCAGCGCCGCCATGGGGATTCCGACCCCCTTCCCGCCAGCCTGTTTCTGGTGGTTTTCACCGCCAGAAACAGGATGGCGGGAATGGGTGTCCTGGGGCATGGGCAGTGGCAGTGCAGGGGCCCCCTAACAGGGCCCCAGTATGCTTTTCACTGTCTGCTTAGCAGACAGTGAAAAGCGCGACGGGTGCAACTGCACCCGTCGCACACCTGCAACACCGCCGGCTCCATTCGGAGCTGGCTTCTGTGTTGCAGGCCCTTTCTCGCTGGGCTGGCGGGCGCTCCCTTGGCGGGCGCCCGCCGGGCCAGCGGGAAAGTCAGAATGGCCCCTGCGGTCTTTTGACCGCAGAGCGGGCAATTGGCAGTTCCCGCTTGGCGGGCGGCAACCGCCGCCCGCCAAACTTGGAATGAGGGACTTAGTGTGTTAACTTCAAAACCAAGAAACATAAAAGCATAGTCACAATATGGCAACTTTGATAAGATTTCATTAAAGCAAGAATCACAAGCATTAGAATATAACACAGCGTGAACATAGATCAAAGCTTAGCAGAGTGTCAATGTCGCGTCAGTTCAACAAAGCATAGTCTCGGTCGTTTGTCTATTTGCGTCAATTTGGTGAACACCTGTCCTAACCACTGATTAGCATTCGCATGTTGGGCTTCATGCACAACAATTTAGAACACCAATTTTTAAAACATCTAGCTATGGTCTCTGTCAAAAGCAGGCAGTTGGTACCTAGAAAGGAAAAGCAAACAGACAATTACAAATGCATTGTCATAATTACCCTCCAAGGTTTAGGTCAGCGCACAGGTTCAGTCTTCGTCTTCAGGACATCAGTCAGATCACCATTAGTCAGGACTCAGTTAAAGGGCAAAAGGGCACTTCCCTCATAAGGAGGACAAGTGTAAATGGACAAACAAAGGGCAAGGATGGTTTTTCAATAATCTCAAGTCACCAAACAGAGTGACAGAGTTTCTGGATAAAATCAATAGCATTCCCTAACCCGCCTCCAGACCTTTCTGTGACATGGGTTTTTATCCCTTTTTCGTAGCACATTCCCCCAAAATGCTATTGGACATCTTCTATACCCCACTATCTTTAGCCTATCAAATTGGACATTAGGTAATCCTAATCTTCACCCCATATTGGTTTACAAGTCTTTGATTGGGCCTCGTTATTGACGCCTTCAGAGGTGACACGTCTGGTATGACTTCATTTCTTGATAATTCTTTGCACATCTTTTGGTCAGCAGTTCCATTGTATTCACCTGTTTGAATGACCTTGTACATTACATTAATCTACACTGTTTCACTTCATTTATAACATTTATTCCAGGGCCTAGAAAAGGCGCCTGAGAACGGATTTAACAAGGTTACATTCATCTTCCAAGCTTGAAGAAAAGAACATTGCGGGGTCATGGCCCCTTGTGAGTCAGCACACTGAAAAATAGAAAAATGCATTTAATACGAGAGCCAGGCAGCTAAACTCCGGCTCATGCTAACTTAAGGCCTATGAATATTTCAGCACAGTTTCAATAACGCAAATGCTAGTATAAGCGTAACATAAACATTTTAATCATCATTATTATTTCTCGTATACATTGGTGGCCACTCTTTGTGGTCACAATTCAGGTGCACGTTTAAGCAAAATCGCTATGATTATAGTTTCTATGCGGCATCATCACACATTAGTTCATAAACATTTCATGTTAATATAGATCATATAAGCTACGCTCTCTCAGTACCATCCTCATACTACTTTACAGCCATGCTGTACTTTTTTTTTTTTAAATAACAGCAAAATTTGTCAATAGTCGCAATTTTTGAGGCAATTTAAAAACAAAAAAAATGCTTTTTAGCAATGGGGTTCCATCCTTCCCCCTTTTTCCTCTAAGTCAGTATGTTCAGAACATAGCTGGTTGTAATATGTTGTCAACTACTCATGTGTTTTATTCCAGTAAACGTTTTCTATTTCAAACGTTTTGAAAAATGCAGTCCCGCTTCAGCCTCCTGTAATTGTTACTCAGATCAATATTTTTAAAGTTTAGGTATTCCAATGTCCTTATCAGCGGTCCACTGTGAGTTAGTCAAATTCAAGAACAAAACTAAGGATTTGAGATCTCTCTTAACATGCTTTTAAACAGCCATGCCCATGACTAAATGCCACTTCTCACCGTTACAATTATATAACATAGCGACATTTGCCTTTTCTCATTGTCTATGAATAGGATGACTCCCAGAGGGTACATCTTTTCCATGCCCCTAAGCCATGGCTTAATGTCAGACTTACTATTTGACAAGACACACCATAAGAACAGTATTGAGCTATAGACTAAAACTTGGCAGTACCCCACAATTCATCTTCTTCTGCCAGAGCATCTTCCTAATCTGCAAATGGTTTAGACCATTTATAAATACCATATATCCCTTTTAGATATGCAGCTTCGAATCCATTAAACAGTAGGTGGTGTTTCTAAATTAACCAGTTCTGTGCCCAGGACGTAATGGTTACGTCCTGAGGCACAGTGCTGCTGTGCCCAGGATGTAACCATTATGTCCTGGTCACAGAGCCCAGAAGGAGCGCTAGCGCTCCCTCTGTGGGGTTCCCCTACAATCCCCCAAGTCAGGGATGGAAGGGGAAGCCCTTCCCCTTCCACCCGACCCCCCCAGGCCCCCCTGTGACGTCAGCGGGCGAGTGCACCCTGATTTGTCACAGGGTCTCCCTCATCGCTCTGGAAGCTCTGCTTCCAGCAAGATTGAAAGAGAAATGCTCAGCATTTCTCTTCAATTGCGTGGGGGAGGCCCGGAGAGGCTTCAAAGGGAAGGAAATGTATTTCCTTCCCTTTGAAACCCCACTAGACACCAGGGATTTTTTTCTTTTTTTTAAATGGACATAAGGGAGCGACCCCTTGGGCAAGGGTCGCTCCCAGGGGGGGCATTTGTTCGGGAAGGCCTTTTCTGCCCCCAGGGGGGGCAGAAACCTCTAGGCACTAGGGATAAAAAAAAATTATTTTTGTTTTGTTTTCGTTCTTTTTTAGGCAAGGGTCGCTCCCCTAGGGGGCAAATTATATTTAGGCCATTTCTGCCCCCCTTGGGGGGGCAGAAGCCACTAGACACCAGGGAGTTTTTTTTTTTACGTGAATTTCACGCAAGGGGAGCGACCCCTTAGGCAAGGGTCGCTCCCTGGGGGGAGGGGGTGAATTATTTTAGACCATTTCTGCCCCCCTGGGGGGTAGAACAGCCTATTTTGATTAGGCTGATCTGCCCCCAAGGGGGGCAGAAACCACTAGGCACCAGGGATTTTTTGTTTTTTTTTGTTTTACAGATGGGGAGCGACCCCTTGGACAAGGGTCGCTCCTCTGGAAGGGCAAATTGTATTTAAGCCATTTCTGCCCGCTTTGGGGGCAGATCGGACGATTTTAGGTCCATCTGGCACCAGGGATTTATTTTTGCGCCGTTACGCAAAGGGAGCGACCTTGTAGGCAAGGGTCGCTTCCCGGGGGAGAGGTGGGGGGGCAAATTTATTTTAGGCCATTTCTGCCCCCCCGGGGGCAGATCGGCCTATTGTTATTAGGCCGATCTGCCCCTAGGGGGGGCATTAACCTCTAGGCCCCAGGGCAAAAAAAAATTATGTTTGTTTGTTTGTTTTTTTAGAGATGGGGAGCGACCCATTAGGCAAGGGTCGCTCCCCTGGGGGGCAAATTGTATTTAGACCATTTCTGCCCCCCTGGGGGCAGATTGGCCAATTGTAGGTCAATCTTCCTCCAAGGGGGCAGAAACCACTATGCACCGGGGATTTTGTTTTGGGTGCCAATGTCACGAAGGGGGAGCGACCCCAGAGGCAAGGGTCGCTCCCAGGGGGGGTGTTGGGGGGGAGGGGGTGCAAATTTATTTTAGGCCATTCCTGCCCCCTGGGGGGGCAGAAACCTCTAGACGCCAGGGCAAATTGTTTTCTTGTGTTTGTGTTTTTGTTTTTGTTTGTTTGTTTTTTTAGAGATGGGGAGCGACCCATTAGGCAAGGGTCGCTCGCCTGGGGAGCAAATTGTATTTAGAACATTTCTGCCCCCCTTGTGGGCAGATTGGCCGATTTTAGGTCAATCTACCCCCAAGGGGGCAGAAACCACTAGGCACCAGGGATTTTTTTTTGGGCGCCAATGTCACGCAGGGGGAGCGACCCCGTAGGCAAGGGTCGCTCCCAGGGGGGGTTGGAGGGGTGGGGGGTCAAATGTATTTTAGTCCATTTCTGCCCCCCTGGGGGCAGAAACCTCTAGGCGCCAGGGCAAATTGTTTTTTGGTGTTTTTGTTTGTTTGTTTTTTAGAGATGGGGAGCGACCCATTAGACAAGGGTCGCTCCCCTGGGGGGCAAATTGTATTTAGACCACTTCTGCCCCCCTTGGGGACAGATTGGCCGATTTTAGGTCAATCAGCCCCCAAGGGGGCAGAAACCCCTAGGCACAGGGTTTTTTTTGGGGGCGCCACTGTCACGCAGGGGGAGCGACCCCGTAGGCAAGGGTCGCTCCCAGGGGGGGTTGGGGGGGAGGGGGTGCAAATTTATTTTAGGCCATTTCTGCCCCCTGGGGGGGCAGAAACCTCTAGACGCCAGGGCAAATTGTTTTCTTGTGTTTGTGTTTGTGTTTTTGTTTTTGTTTGTTTGTTTTTTTAGAGATGGGGAGCGACCCATTAGGCAAGGGTCGCTCGCCTGGGGAGCAAATTGTATTTAGAACATTTCTGCCCCCCTTGTGGGCAGATTGGCCGATTTTAGGTCAATCTACCCCCAAGGGGGCAGAAACCACTAGGCACCAGGGATTTTTTTTTGGGCGCCAATGTCACGCAGGGGGAGCGACCCCGTAGGCAAGGGTCGCTCCCAGGGGGGGTTGGGGGGGTGGGGGGTCAAATGTATTTTAGTCCATTTCTGCCCCCCTGGGGGCAGAAACCTCTAGGCGCCAGGGCAAATTGTTTTTTTGTGTTTTTGTTTGTTTGTTTTTTAGAGATGGGGAGCGACCCATTAGACAAGGGTCGCTCCCCTGGGGGGCAAATTGTATTTAGACCACTTCTGCCCCCCTTGGGGACAGATTGGCCGATTTTAGGTCAATCAGCCCCCAAGGGGGCAGAAACCCCTAGGCACAGGGTTTTTTTTGGGGGCGCCACTGTCACGCAGGGGGAGCGACCCCGTAGGCAAGGGTCGCTCACGGGTGGGGGTGGGGGACAAATTTATTTTAGGCCATTTCTGCCCCCCTGGGGCTGGCTGAGCTAGAGGCCAAAATCCACAGGTAGGCACTGTTTTCTATGAAAAAATGTGATGTGTCCACGTTGTGTTTTGGGCCATTTCCTGTCGCGGGCGCTAGGCCTACCTACACAAGTGAGGTATCATTTTTAACCGGAGACTTGGGGTGGAAGGAAATGTGTGGCTCCTCTCTGATTCCAGAACTTTCTGTCACCGAAATTTGAGAAAAATGTGTTTTTTTAGCCAAATGTTGAGGTTTGCAAAGGATTCTGGGTAACAGAACCTGGTCAGAGCCCCACAAGTCACCCCATCTTGGATTCCCCTAGGTCTCTAGTTTTCAAAAATACACAGGTTTGGTATGTTTCCCTCGGTGCCGGCTGAGCTAGAGGCCAAAATCTACAGGTAGGCACTTTGCAAAAAACACCTCTGTTTTCTTTCAAAAAATGTGATGTGTCCACGTTGTGTTTTGGGGCATTTCCTGTCACGGGCGCTAGGCGTACCCACACAAGTTAGGTATGATTTTTATCGGGAGACTTGCGGGAACGCTGGGTGGAAGGAAATTTGTGGCTCCTCTCAGATTCCAGAACTTTCTTTCACCAAAATGTCAGGAAAACGTGTTTTTTTAGCCACATTTTGAGGTTTGCAAAGGATTCTGGGTAACAGAACCTGGTCAGAGCCCCACAAGTCACCCCATCTTGGATTCCCCTAGGTCTCTAGTTTTCAAAACTGCACAGGTTTGGTAGGTTTCCCTAGGTGCCGGCTGAGCTAGAGGCCAAAATCTACAGGTAGGCACTTTGCAAAAAACACCTCTGTTTTCTTTCAAAAAATGTGATGTGTCCACGTTGCGTTTTGGGACATTTCCTGTCGCGGGCGCTAGGCCTACCACACAAGTGAGGTATCATTTTTATCGGGAGACTTGGGGGAACACTGGGTAGAAGGAAATTTGTGGCTCCTCTCTGATTCCAGAACTTTCTGTCACCAAAATTTGAGGAAAATGTGTTTTTTTAGCCAAAGTTTGAGGTTTGCAAAGGATTCTGGGTAACAGAACCTGGTCAGAGCCACACAAGTCACCGCATCTTGGATTCCCCTACGTCTCTAGTTTTCAAAAATGCACAGGTTTGCTAGGTTTCCCTAGGTGCCGGCTGAGCTAGAGGCCACAATCTACAGGTAGGCACTTTGCAAAAAACACCTCTGTTTTCTTTCAAAAAATGTGATGTGTCCACGTTGCGTTTTGGGGTATTTCCTCTCGCGGACGCTAGGCCTACTCACACAAGTGAGGTATCATTTTTATCGGGAGACTTGGGGGAACGCTTGGTGGAAGGAAATTTGTGGCTCCTCTCTGATTCCAGAACTTTCTGTCACCAAAATGTGAGGAAAATGTGTTTTTTTAGTCCAATGTTTGAGGTTTGCAAAGGATTCTGGGTAACAGAACCTGGTCAGAGCCCCACAAGTCACCCCATCTTGGATTCCCCTAGGTCTCTAGTTTTCAAAAATGCACAGGTTTGGTAGGTTTCCCTAGGTGACGGCTGAGCTAGAGGCCAAAATCACAGGTAGGCACTTTGCAAAAAACACCTCTGTTTTCTTTAAAAAAATGTGATGTGTCCACGTTGCGTTTTGGGGCGTTTCCTGAAGCGGGCACTAGGCCTACCCACACAAGTGAGGTATCATTTTTATCGGGAGACTTGGGGGAACATAGATTAGCAAAACAAGTGTTATTGCCCCTTGTCTTTCTCTACATTTTTTCCTTCCAAATATAAGAGAGTGTGTAAAAAAGACATCTATTTGAGAAATGCCCTGTAATTCACATGCTATTATTGTCACCTCGGAATTCAGAGATGTGCAAATAACCACTGCTCTTCAACACCTTATCTTGTGCCCTTTTTGGAAATACAAAGGTTTTCTTGATAGCTATTTTTCACTCTTTATATTTCAGCAAATGAATTGCTGTATACCCGGTATACAATGAAAACGCACTGCAGGGTGCAGCTCATTTATTGGCTCTGGGTACCTAGGGTTCTTGATGAACCTACAAGCCCTATATATCCCCGCAACCAGAGGAGTCCAGCAGACGTAACGGTATATTGCTTTTGAAAATCTGACATTGCAGGAAAAAGTTACAGAGTAAAACATAGAGAAAAATTTATGTTTTTTCACCTCAATTTCAATATTTTTCTTTTTCAGTTGTTATTTTCTGTAGGAAACCCTTGTAGGATCTACACAAATTACCCCTTGCTGAATTCAGAATGTTGTCTACTTTTCAGAAATGTTGCGGTTTCTGGGATCCAGCATTGGTTTCATGCCCATTTCTGTCACTGACTGGAAGGAGGCTGAAAGCACAAAAAATCGTAAAAATGGGGTGTGTCGCAGTAAAATGCCAAAATTGTGTTGAAAAATTGGGTTTTCTGATTCAAGTCTGCCTGTTCCTGAAAGCTGGGAAGCTGGTGATTTTAGCACTGCAAACCCTTTGTTGCTGCCATTTTCAGGGTAAAAAAACCACAAAATGCCTTCTGCAGCCGCTTTTTCCCATTTTTTTGAAAAAAACGAAATTTTCACTGTATTTTGGCTAATTTCTTGGCCTCCTTCTGGGGAACCCACAAAGTCTGGGTACCTCTAGAATCTCTAGGATGTTGGAAAAAAGGACGCAAATTTGGCGTGGGTAGCTCATGTGAAAAAAATGTTATGAGGGCCTAAGCGCGAACTGCCCCAAATAGCCAAAAAAAGGCTCGGCACAGGAGGGGGAAAAGGCCGGCAGCGAAGGGGTTAAGACATACTCTTGTCATATACATCAAAAAGAAAAAGCTTTCAATAAACATATCTTTCATAAAAATAATATGAAAATTAAACACATATTAGGATGAGGTAACATGGAACCCAAACACTATTTCAGCTGACTCGCAATAGATTGCAGCCAGTAAAAGTGGATGCTTAAATTATTTTGGTAAGGAAATGTTTAAATCTGAAAGAAATGAGTAGGAAGGAATGAATCAAGGGACAAAATATCGACAATTCGAAAGCAATAATGAACGGGGAAATACAATTACATCAACCAGCCTGGATGGAGCTTTTATGATTCAAAAAATGTTAATCTTGATGTATGCATATACTGCGAAGTAACACCCTTGGTGACGTAAACAGGAGTACATTGTGAATTCTGTTTGATCCACTGGCCGGTTTCAGGCCAAGAAGAGCAGAAACATATTTATTATGAGTGAGGGTTAGAAATCGTCCACAGATCTATTTTAAATGCCAGTGGATGGTGTGAAAAAAGTTCGAATTACTCAACAGTGTACATTTGTAATCTTTATTCCTGGAAATGTGTGTTGGATGCTGTTTTTTCCAATAAACATGCAAAGGGAGAGGGGAGGAATGCTTGAAAGTCTTGGAAATCGCTCGAGGTAGCCTTTCAAACCATGGTTCGTTTGCCCACCATGCCAAAGCAGTTGTATGCCATTTCTCATTTTTCCTTCGTGCTAGCAACAACCATGTGAAACCTTATCCACCCAGGTAGATGGCACGGCATCTTAGAAATCCACACCGCTGGCATTTTATCATGGTCAGGTTCTCTGTGATATCAGAGTCCAATTAATGTATGTAAAGAGATGGCTTCTCCGATAAAACACGTGTCAGGTTATGTTTCTCTGCTGAGGTACTCGTCAATTAATCAATAGGGATTACAAACACTTGTAAGTATAGCAAGCACACATTGGACCTTCCTGTTTACTCGGCATGCCATCACAGTCACTGACACATGCCCCTCTTTTCTACAAAACCCACTCACGATACTTCGAAAGCATGATTGAAATATGAATAAATATGAATTAAGTGTAGCAGTGATCAATTTATCCATGTGCACGACATGCGCCTCAACAGAAATACAGCCAGGCAAGTACACAGACTTGAAGTATAATACAGCACATATTTAACATACTCAAATTATACCTTAGGTAGTACAATTGTACTGGGGAGGTGCTACTGTACTCCCATGACACAGCATGCAAGATCATGTTTGCCTGGTATGTTTTGCAAAGATCACCTTGTAACAATCACTAACACACAGCACGCTGCTCAAATCCAGACCGCCTTCCCGGCCCCCGAAGGTGTAAAACCATACAAACAACCTGGGTCTTCCCACTTCACAAGATTTGCATTGCTGGTTGTCTTACTAGAATTAGACACAGTTCTGAGTCAGTGAATTATCATTTTCTTACCTAAAAGGCAGTCGTGGGCATGTGAAGTTTCAACAAGAAGGACAATATAGTCCACTCTCAGTACCACTTTCCGTTTCCATTGTGGGTCACCATTGTGATGACTGTGCAATATCCTCCTTTTCCCATTTAGTGAAGGCAGAATATGATAATGTGCTTATAGATTATATATTACATCTAATATGCTACCTGCTACATGCGTTAATTTATGGATGTGGCAGATGCATACGTGCAGGTTCAGACGTGTGTGGATGTTCTAGTGACTTCTTAATGCATTGAGACCTGTTGCATATCTTCCATTCCATCCGTCACCTGTTTTGGTTGTTTCCATAGACTGTGCACCATTTACTTAAAACTTGCTCTTCGACATTTCCTAGTGTACTACATGTTGTAAGCGGTATGTTGGAGCATTAAGGAAAGAGAGGCCATCTAGTATAGTGTAAACGATCACACAGAAAAGCCAGTCAGCACCACTAGTATTGTGTCCCACTCCCACTCTGTAACATGTGAATTTAAATCGGTATTTTTCATTTATAAAGCGCATGAAACCAGGAGGCATCAAACCTCTAACATGTGTGGCCTGTTCGGCTCTGTATGGGAGTGGTCGAATCACATCAACTCCAAGGGTCACATTTCCAGACAGGCTTTGGTTTGGACAGAAGTCGCCTTCGAGTTCGTTTCTACACCTTGTTTTGCTAGTGCGAGAGCGAAATCAATAAACTAACACCTAGCCCTTTTCGTCTTGAGGCAGGGCATAAGGACCAAAAAGCATGTGGGTGTTACCATGGCGCCAGCCCTTTATGTGCATAAGATAAGCACAGACTTCATTTCAGAAGGGCTGCAATGCGGCACATAGCAATATTATATGGTACAAGTAGGCATGATCTGAGTAACACCTGGGACATTTATGTGAGGCAGTGCCAAGCATCCTTTGTAGCCACATTGGAGTCACTCATGTATGATGGATTCAATACAATTGTAGCAGTTTCAGGCGTGTGCTTCTTCAAAACCTTAGGAACTCGGCCCACGATATTAAACCAAACCTTATCCAACAGATCGATCTATAAGTCTTGACTCCATCAGAACTGGAGGACAGGAAACACTGACCCCATTCCCTTCCCTAGCGCCTCATACACGATTGTGATCCTATGTTTCTTGGAGCCCTCTGGCAAAGTGTATACAATGCAGGGTCATGTCAAGTTCGACCTCTGGGTTCAAACCACTACATGTGTCAGGAACTGTCCCGATGGAA
Organism: Pleurodeles waltl; assembly: GCF_031143425.1. Taxonomy (NCBI): domain Eukaryota; kingdom Metazoa; phylum Chordata; class Amphibia; order Caudata; family Salamandridae; genus Pleurodeles; species Pleurodeles waltl. The sequence continues at coordinate 946,721,185 of NC_090439.1, read as the reverse complement.
GTACATAGGGGCATATTTATACTCTGCTTGCGCCAGATTTGCATCATTTTTTTTAGGTAAATTCGGCGCAAAACTTACACCATATTTATACTTTGATGCCCGAGCCCGCGAACGCCCAAATTCCGCCATGTGCGTCAATATTTGGATGCGTGAAACTGCTTTGCTTTATTGACATACAAGGTAGGCGGTCCAGGCCAAAAATTGACTTAAACACCTGGGTGCCATATTTATCTTCCTGCGCAAAAATCCTGCACGGCTGGGAAGCGGAGTCGGAAAATTATGCACAGCCCGATTTGCGTAAATAATTAATTCCTGGGTCAGGGCAGGTGTTATAATGTGGCAAACACACCAGTACTTAAGAAAAACACACAGAAGCAACAGCAGAGCTCAAAAAGGAAGACATGGAGGGGCTCTTTATCCAGCATGCATGAAGACGCAGAGCACAAGACCAACAGCAGCAGCTTCCACCACACCAGCAGGGACCCCAAAGGCAACGCAGAAGGCAGGAGAGGACATTCCGGACAAAGGACAACCCTTCAGGGACTCAGGGAACATGACATCATCCAGAGGTACAGACTAAACTGGCAAGCCATTCAGCAGCTGCTGTGCCACATTGAGCCACAGTTGGCACCCAGCTTGCAGACACCCCACATCATTCAACCAGAGACCAAGCTGATAGCTGTCCTCCACATGTTGGCAAGTGGCTCTTTTCAAACTACTGGTGCCCTGGTTGCAGGGATCTCACAGCCCTCATTCTCTGCCTTCCTACACAAGATACCGAATGCCATCATCTCCCTCACACCCCACCACATCAGCTTCCCCAACACACAGCTGTAGCAACAGGAGACCAAGCAAGGCTTCTACCAAATCAACAGCTTCCCACACATGCTTGGTGCCATTGACTGCACACATGTACGGATTGTGCCACCTGCTGCAACTGAGCATCTATACCACAACAGGAAGCACACACACTCCATCAATGTGCATGCCATTGTGGATCACCGGGATTTGATCACCAACATCGTGGCAAAGTATCCTGGGAGTGTACATAATTCATTCATCTTCTGCCAATGCACCATCAATCAACACTTCCAGGATGGACGATATGGAAATGGCCTACTTGTTGGTAAGTACAGAAACCCAGTTATATACACACTGCACAGCAACCCTGTAGGACATACAGCACATACACCACAACATTGACACGTGGCCAGGAAGACACTGAGGTTGTGACACTGCTAGTCATGTTTGATATCCTGACCCACTGGGATACACACCTATGAACCAAATGACAGATGCAAATAACAACAGATGCCACTCCAGAGACACAAGGGAACAATTTAAAACCACACAGTGACAATGACATGGCCTTAACTGGCAGTACAACTTTGAATAATAATCTTCTAACATCACATCAATAACACTCAATCACACACCCTTCCAAACAATATGTACTGTGTAAGGGGTATGCAATGTGTTTCGCTGCAGGTCTAACACAATGACACACATAGCATGATGATGATGACTCCAATGAATGGAACATGGAATCATTGAGGCTGTACCAACATCTCACATCACTCCGGGTGTGGCATTGCCCACTACCAATAAGCAAGTGGACTGTACTAAGAACACATATTGATGTGACAATATTGCAAAGTGCACATTGCTACACATACGGATTGAGACAATTTCACACATACACAACAGATGTACAGGCATATGGACTTTCTGATACTTAAACCTTCACCCCCACAATCAAGTTAGCCAGCTTACCTGGAGCAGGTTCAGTAGTGTAGGTACATGGTTGAACATGAGCCAACTTGGTGAGGACAGAAAAATAGGTTTGCATAGAACTTGTCACACATGGGATACTTGTGCATTGTCAATTGTCAACACTCCAGTGCTGCCAACTTATGGAGATATGTTGTACATTTTCACCTAGCCAAATCAAAGGGCCTCACTGATGTTTAATAAATTCCATTGCATATGTTAAATTGGATGGGATGTCTGGCCATATAGATGCAACCGTGTTACCACTACTGTGGAATTGATTCTGTGTATGGAAGTATCATGTCACCCCCAGTTAAGACACATGGACACCTCTTTCACATGACCTGATGTATGGGAATACACAATGTACTGCAAGTCTACAAAAATACTGCTGACATCCGGTCAATCAGGCAAACACCAGTTCAGATAATGAAACATCCCAATGCTGATGGTACATCCTAGAAGCCTAGGACTCCACACAATAACACAAACACAAATGAGTCACAGACAACTCGAGATAACAACTGCCATGCAAAGTGATAATCATGGTGCAAGCTCCATCAAAATTTTCTCTCATTTTCTCTTTCAGCTGATCAGGGGTACGGTATCCAGACATGGATCATGACCCCATTTGCAAACCCAAGCACTGCAACAGAGCATGCCTATAATGAGGCACATCACAGGACCCGAACCATAGTAGAGAGGACCTTTGGCATCCTGAAGTCAAGATTCAGGTGCCTCAACATCACCGGAGGCAGCCTCTTATATTCCCCAGAAATGGTCTGCAAGATAATTCTGACCTGTGCCATCCTTCACAATATATGTGTAAGGAGGAACATTCCCCTCTATGAACCAGACCCACAAATGTCTGAAGAGAAGGAAGAGGAGGATGCTGTCCATCAACATGAGGGGGACCATCCAAACACTGCTGCAGGATTGCGTCGGAGACAACACATTGTGCAAAACCTCTTTACCATAGTCACCATCACCACTTTCTTACCATATCTCATTAAACACCTAATCTAATCACTCAATCATGGTCTGGGTAATTATTTATGCATCACATGATCCCTAGGAATCACAATCTGAGTTTCGCCTCATGGAGAAGTGCAGTAATACAGATTAGGATACTGAAAAAGCCATATCACATTTGTTGGGTATGAATGTACACCCAACTTCACACACAGTGTAAATGACATATATAGGGGGTTATTCTAACTTTGGAGGAGTGTTAATCCATCCCAAAAGTGACGGTAAAGTGACGGATATACCACCAGCCGTATTCTGAGTTCCATAGGATATAATGGACTCGTAATACGGCTGGTGGTAAATCCGTCACTTTTCCGTCACTTTTGGGACGGATTAACACCTCCTCCAAAGTTAGAATAACCCCCATAGTGTTCATTTCACATTTGAAGGGCAATGTCAAAGTAGCACAACTATGGGACACATCCATGTTGGCAACATGGTTCATTGCAGCATATGGCACACAACTAAGACACCATCAATCACCAGTACAAAACCCACTTCATACATGAGCCAGTGGATTTGCAATTGCATTAGTAACAGGAATGTGTGACCACACCCTTGACAGCAGTAATTGTGACATCAGCTATCTCTGCAAGGAGCATGTGTGACAAGAAGTCCATGTAAGCTGCAAATGGATAGCCCAAGTGCCCCAAGTATGACAAGCATTGCTCGCAAGACATGCCCTGTGCATGCCATCCCAGGTTATAATTTCTGTCACAGCCATTTATTCAGTCTCTCCCCACCCTTCTCTAGGTGGCCCTGTAACAGGAGTATATGTACCCTGATAATCCATCATCTACACACACCCAGACTCACATTCTGACTCTGGTGTGCTTCCCTCTTTAGTATGGCATGCCATAGTCCTAGTTCTTATGACTGCATGGACTGCAGGACCCAAAATGCACTGCCTGGTAGTCTGTAGGACCTGTAATCACCTGTCCATTGCTGCCCATGTGAAAGGTATTGTTGGCACTTTGAACTTGATTCTCACCTACAGGACTTGTGAGAGACTGAAGCTGCACACACCTGTGAGCACTTCCATGCACACCACCCATTTGAATCTGCACTGCCATTACTGCTGCCTGGAACTGCTTAGAAGCTGCCTTTTTATGTATATCCTTGTTGGGCATTGCTGTATTGTAAACCACTTGTGTAACACAGCCCTTGGGTTATTGTGTAACGCTCCAGCCAACAGCACAAATCCAGTTTTAATTATGCACTGTGTTGTTGAGGCTTTTCCCAGTCTTATTCGGCTCACTGTGCCTTTGCCTTGTTCATGTTAGTTCCTGATAGAACGTGCATCCTGTTAGCCTGATTGTCACCTATTTTTGTGTAACCATAGAAGTTCCCTGTGGCTACATTTCTCTCATAGTTGCTTTCCATGCCCTCACTTTCCTGCTGGGGTATTGCGTCTGGTAGGTCTACAATGAATCCACAAATATATTGTATAGTTTAATCATTTTACATATGGTATTAAGGTCTGGGACATATATTCAAATAGCCTAATCTTGGCACTATCCCTTGCCTGTGTTTCATGTATGCGTGAGTGACAAACAGTGACAGTGTACTATGGCTGTATGCATGGATTGGGAATGGTGCCTCCAGCACAAAAAACAAAGTTTGCTAAAGTACATGAAAGGACAAAACATGTTTGTGCCCTGACGGTCCACATACAGATTCACATTGGCTGCAAACCAATGATGGTGCTTGCGTGGTGACTAGCTGTGAGATTAATCAGCACAGAGACACTGATGTTCCCTGTTGCAGTGGGAATTTTAGAGTCCACCCTGTGTACAAATGTTGTGATGAAAGCTGCTGTGTTCTATTTACTGATCCATTACGTTTGTGAGGACACCAAGGTTACCCTGTTGTCAGCCTCATAAAACGTCTGTAGTGCCATAGTTCACATATCCCCATGTGTGTTGTCAATTCCCCTTTGGCTTTTGGTCAATTCTGCTTTGAAGGATACTCTGTTAATGCAGGGAATGGATCCACAGACTCATGAGTAGACCTGCTCTCAACAGTGACAACATGGAGGACAGTAATGACACCAGGTACACATGGCCACACACTTGAACTGGACACCTTTGTGGTATTACCCACTGAAAATATGTGAACACATGCAGCTTGGTCTGCTGATCCTCCACTGCTACACGAGTAACATAGGTCATATATAGTATATATAGGACTCAAACAGTGAAGTGACATTACATTTTTAGATTGTTTTGCAACTCTGTGCCACAAACACTGTACCTACAAAGCATTTTCAAATGACTGACTCATGGCTGGTATACAAACAGGTTACCAGGATGTGGTATGTAACATTCCTGTACATGTGATAGCTTACTCATTGCCATTATCAACCATCCTCGATCTATCCTGTGCATAGTATGTCATGGGAGATGTATTGTCCCAAAAGTCAGTGCAGTTCACACAGCATTAGATGCTACGTGTATGACAAAAACATATCCTGACTCATATCTACACTGAAAAGTTTGTGAAGGTTATCCACATTAACAACAACACATGCATGCAAGCACATTAATGAAAGCTCGTCTTGTGATGTTCACACAGAGGCCCAACAAAAATTGAAATAGCCAATTCGCAGACATTGACACACAGGCAATGAGTTAATGTATTAGGTTGCGTAGCCTTGCTATCCTTCATTGATGCACAACCTGCTCAAACTGGGTAATACTAATTTGTATTCAAAAAGTTTGGGTATCTATTGCGTCAGTAAAGAGTGCTCATCCGGTACAACAACTGGAGTATCATGGTCCACAGTAGTGTGATCTGCCACATGTGCCCAAACACTGAAATACACAATGCAGGTGCAAACAGCCTATCTTTGTACAGTTACAGCTGTAATTTACTTAAAAAATGTGAGAAATGACACAAACACAGTAAAAGACATAAATGTTGACGCAAACGCATAAAAAAAGATGCATATGCGTCACAAATCGGCGCATATGCGTAGAAAAATGACGCTCACAGCCATTCTACATCCATTGGCCCCAAGCGGTAATTCCTACACTGTACCCCATGAAATTGGTTACCAATGCTAAATATTTTGAACTATTGATGCGGGGTAATTTTAAAATTTTGACGCATCATAATAAAAATGCACCGCATTTCAGGCAGGAAGTGATGTAATAGGAAATCCTGTTTACAGAAATGATACAGTGGGTGTACTTTCACTTTCACTTTGCAGTCTGTGATTTTTCTAGACTGTGTGGCTGTGCTTAGAGTTTTGTCTGTCCCAACTGTGCTTTTGTCTCCTGTGTGCCATCCTATTTGTCATCTGTTTTATTTAGGGACAGTTGTGGTTAATGTGTGGTTAGGATAGGTTAGGTTAGTTGAGGTGTTTCCCTTACTTTCCGCATCCTATTTTTACAGTTGAACAAATACGTAGATACTCCTTTACAGTATGTCTCACATGCCTGGGGATCAGGGCCTTGACATGGGTGAACAGTGTCAATTGAGTATTTGCATTTGTGTTCCATCCTGCATCCAAATCCCAATTGAGCTGTCACATTAGCAGCTACACCAAAGCTTCTTCGCTAGGAATCTGCCATCCATTGCACACACACCACTCAATGTTACTATGTTTCACAATGTGTTGTTAAGTTTGGATGTATGTTCTCAATGTATGTTCTCAAACTGTCATACTTTGAGACCAGATTTGGTATTCAGGACACTGTGTTATGTCTGCCTGCAGCCTGATGTTCATGTGAACCCTGATAAGGTGAGTGATGGTATAATCTCATGTAGTATAGCATACGTAACTCACACCTATCATTTGTTACATTGTACAGCCACGTTACTTATTTGTACGAACACTCGTACACATCCATTCCTGCTGTATGGTGTGTATGATACATACCTAAAGATCGTCTGGAAGAAAAATTTTAAGATAATGATTTTCTGCTTAGATATCCCTTGAAGAAGACTTATTCTGTCCAACACAACTTTATACTGTAATTTGTCTTTTACTTCAGAATTAACCCTCAGGAAGGGCAGATGATGGTACAATCCAGACCACAGTGTATAGTTATCAGCCCACAATCTTTTAGGGCAGTTGTACTGACATTCTACGGGCATTGATATGAGGCAAAAAACAATAATCTCCCTCATGGTTGATGTGTCACATTACACAGAACCAAAGTGGTTGTGTAAGTGCTATTTATTTTAAAGTGCTCTAGTGCTATATCTACAGAGTCCAGGATTGTGAGTCCATTAGTGTGGAACCTTCCATTGTGATCCTACACAAGTGCAAAAGGACATGTCATTGGACATGCTGGGATGAAATGTCATACAGTGCAGAGGGACATGAATTGCCAATGAGGTAGTGAGAGACAATCACAGGGCATAGTGACAAGGTAAACAGTGGGCTGGAGAACAGTGCTTGTGAGCAGCTGTTGGAAGACTGGCATGTTACAAATCACAGGACCTTGGTTATAAGTGGCCATGTGTCAGGGACTTGTGCTACCGGGTACTCTTACGGGTGAAGGTGATCTGTTCCACGTCTTCATCTTCTGATGTGTGTGTCGCCTCCTCTGCCCTTGGTGGTGGTGGGTTTGAAGGGGCAACACATACTTAAGTGTTTGAAGACGTGGAGTCAAAAATCCTGGTAACTGCCAACTGTGGGGCTATTAAGGGCAGTACTGCAGCAAGGAGGAGCTGTTGGTTCTTAAGGATGGCAGCTACATCACTGTGGTAGGCAGCCAGGTCGGCCCTGAGGGGGTCAATATTGCATTTGTGCACACGTTGAAAGGTTTGTTGTTGGAGGTGTTGTGTCAACTCCCTTACTGCTGTACTGACTTCCTTCACACTTTGTTGAAGTTCATGCAAGATTGATCTTCGCCCTTGCATGGCTGCTGCCTTTTCTGCAGTTGACATCATGCACGAACGCACCCCCTCTAGGCTGGCTGCCATATTTTCCATCGCCACCCGCACCTCCTTGGCCAGCTCCCGCTGTACTCCAACTACAGTTCTCTCAAAGCTGGTGTCAGTGTCGTCAGAGTCCTCAGCTGAGTTGGAGCTGGCAGGTCGTACAACTGGGGGGTGGATGGGTCCTCTCTGATGGCTTCTGTATCTGTGCTCCTCCTTGCGACTGAAGGTGGGGTCTGGAGGGTTCCAAGGACATCTTGGAGGGTCTGCTGGTTGATGTTTGTCAGCTCATCATCCATGTCATCAGGGAAGTCCAGGACAGGCATATCCCCAGGAGAGCCATCGTTCTCTGCAATGAGATATTGTACAATTAGTGTGTCTGTGTTGTGGCATTTGTAATGTGACGTGCCTGACGTCCTATTAGTTGCAAATTGTGATCTGGGTTCCTGTTCATTGTTCCTGTCTTTAATATTAGCATTCTCCCAGGCCTATGCCCCACCTGCATGTCACATGTAGTGTGGGCAGTTTGGGGAATTGTCAGCGTCATATCCTCGAGGTGTAGGTTCTGCCCAAATTGTATGTTGCCACCTTATTGACCTACTCAACCCTCCGTCTACTTCCATTCTCATTTTGTGGCCTTGCACTGGCTGTGGGTGTTCTGATGGCACTTGCACCACATTTAACAATCTGGAACTGCCTCAGTCTCTGATATTTCACATCCAACTATATGTTGCTGAGACCTAGTATGTACTATGTATAGCACTGGCATGTCACACTACAGATGTTAGCATTGGTAGTGTGTAATGTTGATGTTGGGGAATGTGTGCTACGTAGGATTGCACTGAGAGGTGACAAAAAGTTGGTGCTGGTGTTCTGTCGCCTCTTTCACCAGTATTTCGTGCTCCTCTGCACTGAACCAACACTTCCTTTTTCTTCTTCTCTCTCTCCTGGGTCTTGTATGGGTCCTCCTGGCTGGTTCCTGGTCTGTTGTCATCTTCCTGGGGTCTCTCAAAGCTTCTGGGATCCATTTTGGCTCTCCTTTGCACATTTTGCTGTTTTTGTGCCGCTTTGTGATGCAATTGCATCAAAAAAAGGTGCGTATCCGGTTTGCGACGTCGTAAACCTGATCAAAGTCATTTTCGCCACGTTAACGCCATTTTTCTTGATGACGTGATGCATTGGTTTGAGTAAAAAAAAAATGACTCACACCAGTGGTTTGCACCGCCGAGCGCCAAAGTATAAATTTGACGCCCGAGGGTCGCAAAGAAATGGTGTTAGCCGGCGTTAAATTTTTTTATGCAAGACTGCATCAGTGCAGTTTTGCGTCAAAAAGTATAAATATCGGCCATAGAGCTCCAGCCCCAGGGACACAATTGATGCCCTCTCCACTGAGGTCTATTAGCCACCAAACCCTAGTGAAGCAGAACAGGCACCAGAAAGAAAGATCCAGGGACTACACAGCCATGCAGTGCCTTGGGTGAAGATATCATAACCAGCAGTGCCGAACTACCAGGAGCAGAAGTGGCGACCGTTCTGCTTTACAATCAAGCAAGTCACCTGAGGCCAAAAATACCTCACCTCAATCGTCACTTCAGGGCAATCCAAGTCATGAGCCACTATAATTGTGCCACTAAATATTATGCTATATATTCTGCTGCATCCAAGCCTGTGGCATCCAAGAGGGGAAAACAGTTTATCCAGGGCCACTCGACACCTGTATATCTCCAACATCAAATGAGAGAGTCAGCTATTAAGATTCCAAAACAATGAATTGTGCAACAGCAATGGGACATTAGTGAAACGACACAGTAGAGTGACCATTGTGGCCCATTGGTAAGAGCGGGAGCCTCCGTCAGAAATTCAATGAGGAGGTACCCATTACCTTACTGAGGTTGTATTTACAGCCATCATCTAGATCCCTGCAGGTGTGGACACGTAAATATTTAAACCTTTGTGAGGCAAACAGAATTGCAAAGTACCCGGCCTAGTCAGAAAGGATGCTCATGAATCAGACAGTGAGAAAATGCAGGACATATTCTTGTTGACAGTAGACCTGAAACTGCACCGGAGGTTTGCAATGCTCTCATAACCGGTGTGAGGCCATATGAGAAATTAGAATGTCATCTCCATATAAAGAAATTGAATGATTTTGGCCTGTATTTTGCAGATTGTGCCCAACACCCAGTAGGCAGACCTTGCTCACTAGTGGCTCCATTGCAAAAGCAAAGAGCAAGCATGATAATGGGACTCCTGTCTAATGCCTCCATGCATCTTTGAATTTGCCACAAATCTAATTCTTGCCCATCCTGAGCTCATGTGACAAATCTGTGTAGAGCAACTGAATCCAGGCCAACAACTCCTCACGAAACCCCATTCATTATAGCATTGCAAAGAAGTACTAACAGTGTAGGCTATCAAATGTCTTACCCATATCGATATTGGCTGATGCCACTATCTGATACCCCGCCAGTAACCCAGAAAATAAAAGAGGTGCCTGAGGTTAGAGAATGTGCTCTTGTCTGGGACAAAACTTCACTGGTCTGGGGCACTAAGAATGGCATGTACGATTGAACGTGGTTTGCTATTTTCTTCCTCGTGATTTTACAATCTAAGGATAGACAGTTGACGGTATGAACTCATATCTAGTGGGTCACCCCCATGTTTAGGGATCATGATCACAAAGGCAACCTGCAAGGACAGTTGCAATTATCCTACTTCGCAGGCCACTTCATATACCACTGTTAATTGTTTTAAAAGATGTTCCAGTAATCTTTTAAAAAACTCTATTGGGGGGCCATTGTTCCCAGACATCTTACCTTTTGCAAGTTGTTTGAATGCAAGGGCTAGCTCCTGTTCCATGATGATACCTTCCAAATCAAGTCTCTCTGGGATCAGTGTCATCTGGTTAGTGTTATTAAGAAGTAGTTTGGCTGGTCCTCATTCACATCTGTTGGAGGACCATAAAAAGTCTGATAATAGTAAAATAAAACCTGCACTGCCTGCCTAGACACACAGTGTCCCTCTGCATGACAGGTAGTGGTTATGATAGAATGAGGGTGTTTTGCTCTCACAAGACCTTCAACGACTGTTCCTGCAGCATGCCCCTCCACATGCCTCTGCATTGTGTATTCCCTTAAGCAGTGTGTTTCTATCACTTCTGATCCAGAAGACAATTTATTCACGGCTAAAATTGCCCGTTGGTCCAACAGAGGTAAACCCCACTCTGCCTAGTCCAATTGAGCCTGCAAGTCTAAACTGACTACAGAAGAGGTTTTAATGCATCCCCTGGATGTACAATTTAAAGGCACCACATTCAAACAATGATTAAATGTTGAGCCTGCATTTGTTTCAAAATAATACCTAATCCCCTTCACTGATAATACCACAATATGCAGCATCCTCCTTCGCTGAACACTGCAAGCCCTACATGGGTATACACTCCCTCAATATGCCCCACTGCAATGACAGGAGGAGTCGGCAATGGTCTGAATGAGTCATTGCTAAGTACTCTATGTTGTGCGCAGCCTCAGAGATCAGCTAGGAGGGGAGAAACACGTCTATTCTTGTGTGTAAGGGATGAATGTTAGATAAGTGGGAATATTCTGCCTTCATACTGTGGTGGTAATGTCAAAACCATAATAAATATGGTTAAAAAAAGTGGGACTATTCTCTGGTTAGGAGGTGTGCCTGTCTTCACACGTATATCAAGTGCTAATTATGGACCCAGATACCTCTCTGAGCTTGGGCACCCAACAGGGGGTAGGGGTGGGATAAGTTTCCAGCTATGCCGAGTACACAATTAAAGGCTCAGCCCACCAGCAAGGGCTCGACCAAGGTCCTTTCCATCAGATCATCCCAGGTATACGCTCCTTCCTTATTTGAGGTGGTAAAGTCAGAGGATATGAACAGGACACCTGCCCAGCCGTCAAGTTACAAACTCATATTGATCAACAGGATCAACCCCCTGCCATTCCATTTGAAAGGGCATGATGGCCTAACCCAGATCAGGACCCCTTTGGAATATACTGAGGATGTTGTGTAGAAAAGTTGGTCTCTCCAACAGGAGTGTAGTCTCTGCCCTTTGCAAGGTGCTTTCATCCAGTATGGCAATATGGACATTCTGCAAGTAGGTATATGTGGTGACACTTGATTGGCTGACCCACCCCTCTGATATAGGAAACAGATACCATACTGTCACATACACGGATGGTTCAGCACAACCAGCTGTTGGTACTACTCATCAATATTCATCTGCTTGCGCAGCCGTGAGCGGAGTGATGAAGGATGGAGTCTTCTATCCTCACAATACCTACATGCAGACCTTAGGGGACTGTGCAGCTCAGCTGGCTGAACTTAAAGTCCTTATTCTAGCGCTAGATTAGACAGAGCCAGGTTTGCTGATTTTAATTGTCTGTGACTCATACTACTGCGTCAAGACCCACAATGATTATCTTAATCATTGGCAAATGAACGGGTTCAGAGACTCTAAAGGGAACACCATAAAACACAGAACTCTGTAGGGGAGAGTGGCTGACCTTAAGGATAAGCTACCTTATGTCCATGTAGTACATACATTGGGCCATCAACGTTTAGGAGTACACATTACCAGCAATACTTTGGCTGATAAAGCGGCGAAATCTGCAGTAGCTATGGCTGCAGATTCTGACAGCTGTGAATACTTCAGATGACGGCAAGTCTCTCCCAAAAACATACCCTACAAAATATTCTTACCACATCAGTGCACATAATGTTGCCTATGCAACAATTCCTGAGGTTGGAGATCGAGCGATCCCCAACCAAGACCAGAGTTTAGATCTCATCAAAGCAGCACATGAGGTTGTTGCTTCTTCATGCTGGTATGTAACACTCTTACAGAAACGCTTCTGGTGGCCAGGTCTATAGAAATAGTACATCCTTTGTTGTGACATTTGTCAGAAAATTAAGGGTCCAACATCAAACGCCCACCGCAGACATCCCTCTTAGTGTTCAATAAGCCACTACAATGTGTGTACCTGGACCATTGCGGTCCACTTCTGCCCGATGGTGCATACAAATACATCTTATTCGTTGTAGATTCTTGTTCTAGATTCCTGTCGGTTTGGCCTCAGTGGTCTGCTGATGCTTGAATTGTTGATCTTTATCAGTACATATGCGGTTGCAGCATTCCATTTGAACCAGGGACCTGCCTTTGCCTCTAAGGCATTTAGGGACACCATGGGGACGATGGGTATTGAACTCCATTACTCCTCATCATACCATCCAGAGGGAAATTCGGTTGTGGAAAGGAGGAATCCCAATCTAAAGCAGTCCTTTACAGTTAGAGTATTAGGTTTCGGCCGCATTTGGCTTCATCATCTATATGGGGTCCAGAGAGCACTGAATAATCTGGCAAGACAGTCCTGGGGGGGGGGTGCACTCCCTATGAGGTTCTCTTTGGGATACCTCTGTATGTCCCAGATCTTGATGGCCCTGCTTTGGTGCCAGCAGATACACCTTTTGACATAAATGAACATCTCACTGTTTTACAGGAGCTTCAGCAATTTTGTGATGATAAATCATCCGCCAGTTCTGCCACCTTAGGAATAAGGGATTTACCAACAGCTTCCACTTGCTGGATTCCTAAGGTAGGGGATCTGGTTCGTAAGAAGAACACTGTGAAGAAGGAATTTGGTCCATCTTAAAGAGCACCGGTCCCAGTCCTGGGACTACAAGATACCAGAAGTGTTATCTTGTTATCTGTCTGGTTCCAAAGCAAACAGATTCATTTCCATTGATGACGTCAAACTTCACCATGTGGCCGATCCTGCATAGTAGACGCAGAGGTCCCTTGGGTAGTTCCCGGTCCCCTCTCACTACCCAACAGGACATACCTCTTCAAAATAGAAATAACAACACTACTTCAGACTACACAATAATGTCCAACACTGCTACAAATACCTCCTCGAGTGTGGGGAGGACAGAAAATGAGCTCTTGATGATTCCAGTTACTACATCAACAACAGCACCTGTCCAAGATTTGGCTGTTTTCTACGCCAACACGACACAGACTGACAATACCGTCTACTATGAGCCTCCACACAAAGTGGATCCATCCACCCGTAATGCTATGGCGTTTTGCACTGCCTGCTTCTGGTTACTTCATTGACATTGATGACTTTTCTTCAGACTCATCCACTCCTGCGATTGAAAATGTTTGAAAGACACGTAAGCTATACCTATGGCTTAAAAATAACTATTTAATTCACCCATGGAACTATTTATGTTTCTGCTTGATATTTTTTGAATAATTTCTATGGATTGGTTTTGTGACTGTTTTGTTTTTACTTATAAAAGGTCATTATCTCTGTGAACTCGCCTGTGGATGAAGTCTTAACTCCATATCATTCCTCACATAAGGTCTGAAGAGACTTGTCCCTTGTGAACATTTCATCTGTATCTATTCCAGATGACATTTTGTGGGACAACAATCCCTTTGATATATACATCCCTAATGAGTTCATTCAAATTCCATATGTCTTCAAAATTTCTATGACTGATGTAATTACACCTGGTGTTGTATCTGATGATTGGGATGTCCAGACAGTTGATTCCATGTTAACTGAAAGGAAGGACTATCCAGTATTTGAAAGTGATGATGTACATCCAAATATAATGAATTTTGGGGAAATGTTCTGCTCTAACAATTGGGGACATTACTAACGGCACCGTGCTAACGAATATAGACCAGTACTTAACTACACACAGTGGGTACATTGTTCAACACCACCTGCGGGGAGCCCAAAACGTTATTCAGATAAATTTTCATTTTTTTTTTCTGGGCATGACACAAAACATCCAGAGTCATATTATTTCAAATTACCTCGTTCAAAAATTAGGAAAAGTTTGCTAACTGATACAAAGCTGATTTATTCAGGTTCCTTTGTTTCCCCTCTTGCAGTTAAAGGTTAGGGATAATGGAGGAATACTGTTGATTTAAAGAGTGTATGGAAAACACAATATTGGCAAAAACAGGGCAGGGAAGCATTATTTAGAGCATCCTCTGAAAATGATCTTTTGAAATTACAGCATTCAACAGACATCCTGTCTGGGGTTAGCACAAATTAAAGAAATGAACACGCCCAGTATCCCCTCTCGGGCAAAGTTTGATAATTGGCAATCCTTCCTGAATGCTACAGAAGAAGATCTAGATACAAAGGTTCAGGCTGGTGCCTATAATTCTTCACTTTCCAGTTCCGCCAGGTAGTTATTATGGCCAATAGACACACATGGGTGTCAGGTATGTTTTGGGAATTCCTCAGGGGGGTTCAAGATGAGCCGGCCAGACCCTTGGTTTGTCTCGGGACAACACATGGGTATAGTTACAACATACAGTCTGGGTAAACTGTGCCAACAATGGGTACAGTCTAACACGTTAGCCACAGTCAAAGAACATTTTAACACTCTTTCTGAAAATGTAGACTTGTAGGACTTTTAGTTCAGTCCTAGAAAGCCGCGCTCTAAAAGATTAATCTATGCTATGTATAATGAGATCTCAAAGCTTTCTCAGATAGAAGCTGCTGTGCGTTTAAGGCAGATAGATAAGGAAATCTTAGAAAAGGCTTTAGCTGTCGTCGACAACGGCACGAACACTCTGTCCAACAGGATTTATTCCCTGACAAACATAGTATTGTCTGCAATAGATATGTTTCAGACAGACATGTCCCTTTTATATCATGGGCAAAGTCAGCTGCGTTCCATCATACAGTTAAGTTGGACATTACAAACTTTGAAAAATGGCTAAGTTCCTTGGCAGTACATTAACGGTAGTAAACAGTTCACTACTTTTAACTTATCCAAGGAACAACAGACAATGGCTAAAAGGGAAGTGAGTTTCACCATATTTCACAGAGAAAAATTAGAGAAGTTGCCTTCCACAGTTGCAGAAAGTCCATCAACAGTATGGCTCCTACATGGCGTTATTAATCTGCCCATTTCCACTTTTCATTTTTCGAAATGCCTGAAACATCTTGCTGTGGGCAGGTAAGAGCAACTAGACGATAGCTATATTAAAGAAGAGTGGGAATTGCCCTTTGAATTCAAATGTCTGAACTGTGAAACAGAGGTCTTTCTCAGGGCCTTTGCAATGCGGGGATTGTGAACTTGGCCTGTTTTCTGAAGGGTACTACCGTCCCTTTGATTCAACCAGCATTTCATGTACTTTCGAATGGAAGTTATGTGGTGCTGAGCGACCAAAGCTGTTGCGTTATTCATCCAGGAATTGCCTACGCAATTTCAGTCTCTAATGTCGTTCTGTGTTGTGTACAAGAAATGTGGTCTCACACTGATACTGCTAATGTACATTGTGACAAGCTAAGCAGACTAAAGGCGCTACTGTTCCAAAAACACGTAGCATTGACATCAGCTAGAGAGATGTATGCTCTCCAGATTGCGAGATAATCAGCTAAGGTACAATCCCTAATAAGTACCAACTTCCCCAAGCACTTTGGATCCAGATTGTTCAACGCTTTGAGCACTTCTGGGATTGTCCACTTCTTTATTTCTGTTGGGTCTGGATTTGTGTCCATCTTCAAGACTGTCTTCGGAGTCATTCTATTGGCCATCCATTCACTCTCTTCAAGTGTGTTTGGCCGCTTTCCTATAATTTTGGCATTGATTGGTGGAATACTGCTGCTATTTCTTCTGATTTGCAGTGGTTGTGTCTTTCCAGGTACACGAAGCAATGGAGCCACTGCCACCAGTTCAACTGTGCCTCGAATGCATGGTTCAGGTCATTAATGATCCGTTGCTAGAGGAATTGGAGCTTGATTGGTCATTGTCATTCCGACCACTCCTATGGTGTGTGCAACCAGTCTTTCGATGCAGATAGTACCTCTTCGAACACTTCCCTACAGTGTGTCTTTCTGTTACGCCAGTGCCTCCTGGGGACGAAGTACTGCTGAGGTCCCCGATGAGGGTTCATTCACGCTTGTGCCCCTTGAGACTAAAGCCACCTATGAGCCGCCCTTGATTAATGTTCTGGCTTTTTTTGGCATTGTAGAGTGTCACTTCTTCAGGTGGATCTGCACAAGAGACTACTATGCACTACTGCTCCGTGGATCCTTCTGCCTATCCTTTCATCGATCTAACATCTGATGATGTGGCCTCTTTCCTGAGGTCCTTTCCACTTGATGGCTTCAAAGATGCTCTTCAAGATCATGACTATTGTTAGAAAGATTTGATGATTAGCTTATAATACCAAATTAGAAGTTTGCATTTATTGCCCTTAGTTTGGCCTGCTCTGCTTTCCATGGTCTACCTTATAGTTCTTTGTATGTTTTTTAGCTATTTGCTTTTCAACACGTTTTTAAATGTGATTTTTAGCTAGTTTTATGTTTTTAGCTTTTAGTCCAGAGCAATTTTTAGCACTGGATTCATTCACCTTTGGAGGCATCAAATGATGGCATCATACTTGTTATGGCAATGGGGAGGGTGTAGTGAATACTAGTTTGTTTTAACAAGAAACAGGAGTTAGCTTAGCCTTTGGTATGCAGACTTGTGTCCCTGTCACCTAGTGACTTTTATCCTACTTTGCTTGCTCTGTTTTAGCACATTTATTCAATTATATCTTTTAAGATGGCTGCCTTATTTCTAGTTAGCCCAATGTTTTAGTTTCATGTTATCAGTGACACTGTGTTACGGCGCCAATATCAAGCAGCAAAGATAAACAAACTGTAGGTGTTCACATTAGGTTCATTCCCTCTTCACGCCTTCGAGGGAATTGTTTACATAAATTGCCATCCCAAGCAGTCTTGTTTTCTATTGTTAGGGAACAGACCTTTGTCAGGGGTCAGAGCAGATCTGTATAAATACATCTCACTTAGACAGATAGTCAGAGGGATTCTGACCAGATGCCATCGCTGCTATTGATGCCGCATGTCGCCTTGAGGCTGACCCAGTCTTCATGTTCCTATGGAGTCTGAGCTAGAGACCTCATTCCAAGGTAACAAGGGTTGGGGGCTCTTCTCATGGACATGGCATTGGCAGCTTAGGTTTAACACACCTAGCTCTCTTTTAATTTAGAGATTAGGTACATCATGCTAGGGTATTAGGATACATTTCACATCTTATATGATTTGATGTCATTGCAAGATGGTGGGGGTCTTTGTATTAATGACTCTTGTCTTTACCATTCTGTTTCTTGCATTATCCTAATCATTGCAGCCCATGCAACTTATCGTAGATTGCAGTTTTGTTAAATAAATCCTATTGAATCCTTACTGCATCTTCTTCATTGCCTTTGTTTGATTGAGACATGTTGTTAACATGAGAAAGGGGTAATCTCCGTTCAACCACAACACTCCCTGAGATGTCACACTCTTGAGTCCATGCGTATAGCCTGCCAGAAATCACCTTTTACTGTTTGGGTTTTTGGTGAGGTGCTGCTTGTGAGCCGGGAGGGTTGGGATGATAGTTGCGACTTGTTGTATGATAGGCATAGTCACCTACAAACATAAGTACTGTCATCCTTAAACCAGCAGTCTTGCCTAGAGCAAGATTCAAACTATGACAGGGCGTGTACCCACCAAGTCCAATTAGCAGCTGAGATAATTAAAACCTAAGATCCACAAAATCATCTGCCAATGTCTCAAGGAGGCTGGCACACAGAAAGGAAAGGACACCATCACATGCTAGGAGAACAGTGAGGAACGTGGTCTTGCTTGCTAGGAAGATCTTATGGTATTTAGGACTCAAGCTACTCCAAAAATATAGCCTGAGTCCACTTCTCTCATCCGTCTTCCTCCAACAAGCAGTGCCCACCCAACTGAATGCCTTCAACTGATGGTACATTTGACCCTAGACTTCACTGAACCCCCGAGTGTCCATTTAGCCTGATTGCACACTTGAGGTCACATTCACTCGAAATAGCACTTGCAGAAACATTGTAGAGCCATGTCTACTAAGTTATGGAACTGCCTCTATCTTACCCTGCAGCACACATTCAATGTGCGAAAAGTTAGGAAATATAAAAAATTTCTCTAACTTACTGACCGCCTCAGAGAGATGTTTTTCTTGGTGCAAAGCACTGTCTAACAACTTTAGTAGATAGGAGTTTACTTCATAAACCATGGGTGGTAAGGTAGGAATGCCCAAATACCATCCATAAGAGACACCCTTCACACAAAGTAGAGAATAGCAACACTAAGGGACTTATTTACAAGCTTCTTGTGCCACAGGTGAGTCACTTTTCCCCTAAAAAAGTGATGCACCAGTGGCACAGGGGGTTTGTAAATAGGCCCCTTAGTGCTACTAGCACTACTTTAAGGCTACTTTCCACTGCAAAAATATCTTTGTGCAGGAAATTAATAGTTTGTCAACAGCTCAGTGCCAGTTTGCATCACTTTCCCCTGCAGAAAGACTTGATTAACCTAACACTTTGTATCGAGAGAGCCAGTGGGAAAGATGCTGAGGCTGTTGGAGCTTAGGAAGAAAACCACCCTGCAGGCAGTAGAGATTAATGTTAGTGTTGCAGAATGTAAAGACTCCCTAGCACAGGGAGCTCATACTCTTACTATCCTTAGTCCTTCAGGTCCACACTCATCATCTTTCCCTGCCTCTCAGTGTCATAACCAATAGAAGGTGTCAGTCCCACTTTTTCCTATCTATACAACTTTGCAGGAGGAAGTGTTGTTGGTCACCATCCCATAGAACCATGAAGAGCTTTAACAGGAATTCATCCAGGACTGTACACATCGGGGATCAGGAGTAATTTTGTTTTAGTTAGGCCTTGAATTTCTTTGGAAATGTATTTTTGGTTTTGAGTTTTGTTTCCACATTTGATTTCTGGTTTGGATATTTTCCCTTATGAATTGTACTGTATAATTGTGTAATGTACATATTTGAAATACCTTTTGTTAAATATAAGATATGGCTTTCTTAAATACAATAACAATCTGATCTCATTTTTAAGGTTCTCAAGATATGTGAATAAAATATGGATTCAACATTTGTTTTATTGCTTAATTGAAATGGGTTGTAGTACGTAATACAACAATACATTTATGGATACTTTCAGCAGAGAGACCAGAACACTACACCCATGAGGATATCCCTGACAATCATTTAACAGAACCGAAACAGTGACTCCTTTTCATTGACTGGACTTTTTTTAATAACAACATTTTCTGTAGCATACTCATTTTTTATGGGGTATGCTTGAAAACGAATTATGACTTTTATATGTGTTTGGGCTTATAATGTGTTGATATGTTGTCGATTTGCTGTTGTAACAGCAGCCCGCCTCCACTTGCTATGTGAATGAAAAAATAGATGTATATATACTTATATTGACTGACTGCCTCAATGGTGATTAATTGTATGTGCTCTAGTGGTTTGAATGTAAGGAATCTTTTTTTGGATTCCAATGATTCCTTCCGAAGTAATTTCTACAGTTGGTGAACAAATATGAGTGTCATACGTTTGACAATTTTACAAAAATTAGATCCAGTTAAAATATTGAACCTCTGCAACTACTTTTCACTCAGTTGACCCCCCTCTCCAATCTAGACATGGTCATAACCTTGCTAAACTCAAAAACGTTTCTGATAAAGTTTGGTAACTTTTTCACAGGGTTGCAGTTCACAATAAACATTGATTATCAACTGATACTGAGTACCTTTCAATACGCCTCATCTCATGCTGTCAGTTGTCTGACTCACTGCCTGGCTGCACGAGAATATGCAGCACAACAGATACAAAGCTCACTTTCACAAGTGTATCCCAAGGTCGTCGGATGATGATAGATAATACATTCTAGTAAGCACTATGACAGAATCATTCAGGCACGGGGTGATGGATGAAATAATAGCACATATTTTGGGCAACATCATGCATCTCCTTGAAAGGTTTACAGTTGATCACAGAATGGATAGTGCAAGGAGGAAAACATGGGAAATCAAGTTACCTGCCGTACTTTTCCTAGCCGTTGGTGCAGCTATAAAATTGGATACTCAGGGCATATTTACAAGAGCCTTGTGCTGCCAGAGCGTCATTTTTTTTGGTTCTACAGTGATGCAAGCCTCTCAACTACTGTATATCTGTGAGGCTGTGCACAGCCACTTTGCATGGGTTTTCATGGCCTCATAGATATGGAGTAAGACAAAGCAGCGCAAGTCGCTGGATTTCCTTACTCTGCACCAAGGAGGTGTTTCATAGGTGTTGTGGGGGCTTTCTCATTCAACACTCATGGTTTTTGATGCTGCCCCAGATTTACCTATTAGCGTAAGCCTGGGGCAGTGCCCAAACTTTAAGCCGCCCCAGAACAGGTGTAACATGGAGAAATATTTTCATTTCTCATGTAAGCACTCACAGACCCACTGAGGCACTCATACACACACTCACAGACCCACTAAGAGAATCATGTACGCACTCACAGACTCACTGAGGTACTTGAGGTACTCATGCATGCACTCACAGTTGCACTCAGAGACTTATGCACATACTCATAGACTCAGAGACTCATGCACCCACTCACAGATCCACTGAGGTACTCATGCATGCACTCAGAGACCTAGGTAGAGAGTCATGTACGCACTTACAGACCCACTGAAGTACTCATGCAACCACTCACAGATCCAGTGAAGTGCTCATGTATGCACTTAGACACCCAGTCAGAGACTCATGCACCCACTTCCTCCTCCACTGAGGTACTCATGCACACACTCACAGATGCACTCAGAGACACATGCATGCACTCGTACCTTCAGACACTCATGCACCCACTCACAGACCCACTGAGGTACTCATACACACACTCATAGACCCACTCAGAGACTCAAGTACACACTCATAGACTCACTGAGGTAGTCATGCACACACTCATAGACCCTCTGACAGACTAATGGATGCACTCAAAGTCTCAGAGACTCATGCAACCACTCACAGACCCAGTAAGGGTCATACACTTAGAGACCCACTCAGAGACTCATGCACCCACTCACTCATCCCCTGACATACTCATGCACAATTGTACAGACCCACTGAGGTACTCATGCATGCCCTCAAAGACCCAGTCAGAGGCTCATGCACACATTTACTCATCTACTAAGGTACAATGCACTCAATCACAGACCCATTCAGAGACTCATGCATGCACTTTGTAGTCTCAGAGACTCATGCATCCACTCACAAGCCCAATGAGGCACTCATGCACACACTCACTGTCCCACTCAGAGTCTCATGTATGCACTCACAGACCCACTGAGTTAATTGTGCATACACTCACAGTCCCACTCAGAGACTCATGTACACACTCACAGCCCCACTGAGGTAGCCTTGCACACACTCATAGCCCTACTGAGAGACTCATGGATGCACTTAAAGACTCAGAGACTCATTAACCCACTCACTCATCCACTGACATACTCATGCACACACTCACAGACCCACTGCAGTACTCATGCACACACTCAGAGAGCCACTCAGAGACTCATGCACCTACTTACAGACCACTCAGAGAGTCATGTATGCACTCAGACCCACTGAGGTACCCACGCACACACATTTTAAGATACAACCATTTAAGCACTTGTGAGTTTTTAATGTGGTGGTGTGCATTGAGTGTCTGCTTTTTTTGAGTATTCGCAATGTAGAAGCAAATTTTTATGATTTGTTTAAAAAAAGAAGTCTGAAAATAAAATAAATTAGTTCTTGTGAAATAAGATTTCTCTGAGAAGAGCCTTTGTGTTTATTATACTATTAATGATAACTACACATAATAGAGGATTCAGGCCCTCATTCTGACCTTGGCGGGCGGCGGAGGCCGCCCGCCAAAGTCCCGCCGTCAGGTTACCGTTCCGCGGTCGAAAGACCGCGGCGGTAATTCTGACTTTCCCGCTGGGCTGGCGGGCGGTCGCCTTCAGACCGCCAGCCAGCCCAGCGGGAAAGAGGCTTCCACGATGAAGCCGGCTCAGAATCGAGCCGGCGGAGTGGAAGCCGTGCGACGGGTGCAGTTGCACCCGTCGCGTATTTCACTGTCTGCGCAGCAGACAGTGAAATACATGTAGGGGCCCTCTTACGGGGGCCCCTGCAATGCCCATGCCAGTGGCATGGGCACTGCAGGGGCCCCCAGGGGCCCCGCGACCCCCCCTACCGCCATCCGGATCTCGGCGGTCCGACCGCCGGGATCTGGATGGCGGTAGGGGGGGTCGGAATCCCCGCGGCGGTGCAGCAAGCTGCGCCGCCGCGGAGGATTCAATGGGGCCGCGGTACACTGGCGGGACCCCGCCAGTGGTGGCGGTCCGACCGCGGCTTTACCGCCGCGGTCGGAATCCCCATTGGAGCACCGCCGGCCTGTCGGCGGTGCTCCCGCGGTCCTCCGCCCTGGCGGTCAAAGACCGCCAGGGTCAGAATGACCCCCTCAGTGTTTCAAGTCAGAAACACCCTGTTGGCTTTGCCTGTGAAGTGAACTTCATCACATCTTTAGATTACATCCATGTCAAAGTGCAAGTTGTTGTAAATAGAGTCCATTTTGATAGCCTCTTAGAAATGCAGAAACAGTTTTATGAATATGTTTCCTGGCTTTGTCTATCGGTGGACAGAATTCTGTTGACCACTTCCATTTATGCCTTTGGCATGTATTGGAGAATACCAAGGCAGGCTGAGGGAAAAGTAATTAATTGAGAGAAGGTAACTTTCATTAGGATTTCTAGTCCCATCCCAGTAAGGGGGCCCAGGTCATTGCCACCACAGTGCACAATCATGAGGTCAGGGGTTTGGCAATCTCTAAAGCTTTCTATCAAAGGCAGAAATAGATGCCGATTTTACCCTCTCTGGCCAATCCAATGAATGTCCACATTTGGCAAACCCAGGTCCCAGTCAATGACAATCTTTCTAGCATACTCTCTGGTCCACAACACAAAGCTGTGACTCACAATCCACACTCTAAGCATTTTGAAGGCAAGCAGAGATAGCTTGCAAGAGAAGGCTGGAAGAGAATGAGGTGGTTTAAAAATGAGAGACAGTTAAAATGGAGGGCAAGAGGTGTTTAAAAAAAGCATATATTTCATTGGATGATTAACATGAAGATAGGTGAAATTAGGTTGTGATATTTAACAGTATGTTAGTAGTCTGTGATTCGGTGTGCTTACGATAAATTTTTTTAAATGTAGTCTTGGATATGGTTACTTTTCGAAAGAGTCAAGCACACCTACTGCGTGTGAGTCAGACAGTGATATGCAGTTAGTAAAATATATGACTAAGTGGTTCTAGTGGGTAGTTTTGAGGGAAGGATATTAAAGAGATAGGGCCTGATTCTAACTTTGGAGGACGGTGTTAAACCGTCCCAAAAGTTGCGGATATACCACCTACCGTATTACGAGTTCCATAGGATATAATGGACTCGTAATACGGTCGGTGGTATATCCGCCACTTTTGGGACGGTTTAACACCGTCCTCCAAAGTTAGAATCAGGCCCATAGTTTTCTTTTTAACCTAAGAGAATGGTCTTTAGCTTTAATTTACAATAATGAGGAAGTGTTTTCCTAGTGTTGAGTTCTTATTGAAGTGTAATGTATTAGTAAAGTATAATAAATATTTAATTAAGTATGTTTTGCACTCCCATATATATTTGCACATTTTCAGCGAAGTTACATGGGGGACTCGCTGAAGAACACAAAGAATTTGTGAATAACCACAAATAGCCTACTATCTTGGGCTTCTTCATAGAAGTGAAGAAAGCATTAACAAACAATAGCCATTCGGATGTGAAGTAAGAAAATAAAACAAATGGAAGGTATGTTTTGATTTGCTGCCTTCATCAGTATCAGAGAATGTAAAGCTGAAAAGGTTACCTTTAATGGTTGCTTTGTTTGAGAATGGTGTGCTGTTCTTAGGCTCAGTTTTAACATTTTCTGAGAGATTTGAATCTATCTAATGAGAGCAGAAAACAATGAATTTGACCAACAAACTCAAATTTTCAGGTATTTGAATTAACCGGTTCTGTGCTGCGGACGTAACGGTCAGTGCTGCTGTGCCGAGGACGTAACCATTATGTCCTTGGCACACAGCTCAGAGGGAGCGCTCTCGCTCCCTCTGTGTGCTTCCCCCCACCCCCCAAAGGCAGGGATGGAAGGGGAAGCCCTTCCCCTTCCACCCCCGCCCACCCCACCCCCCCCATAATGACAAGAGTCGCCCCCCCCCTTCGGGGGCACATGTACCAAGGCCATTTCTGCACCCCTTGGGGACAGATCAGCCTATTATTTTTAGGCTGATCTGCCCCCAAGGGGGGCAGAAACCACTAGAACGCCAGGGATTATTTTAATGTTTATTTTGTGGGGGGCATTGACCTGTTGGCCATTTCAGGGCCTATTGTTTTAAGCCCAGAAACCACTTAGGCACCAGGGATAGTGTGTGTGTGTTTTTTTGTTTTTTTTTTGTTTGGGGGCTGTCCCCTTGGGCAAGGGTCGCTCCCCATGGGGGCACACTACTAAAGGTATTTTCTGCCCTCCTTGGGGCAGATAGGCCTATGTTGTTAGTAGGCCCATCTGCCCCTATGGCAGAATCCACTTAGGCACCAATTTCTAAATGTTTGATGGTGGGGTGTTTGTCAACTGATGAAGTATTTGCATTTGTGATAAAAAATGTTCTCCTCCTTTTTGTTCTAGCTCAAAGCTTTTGATTTATTTGCTGTGGCTCCTTGCGGTTTTGGCGGTGGTTGACCTGCAGTTTGCATAGTTGCACGTTTTAGGTAAGTAAAAACAATCTACTCCAAAGGAGTATTGTTGCCATGCATGAATGACATGTTTGTAGGGGGTGTACTAAATGCAGGATTGTGTGTGAAATTGTCCTTAGATTTGTGCACAATGATATTTGTTTTGCCTTATTTCCAATTTGCTTTTCTTTCTTTCTTTTTAGTGGGATACCATTGGTGATTGCTGTGTCTGTGCAGAGTAGTTGCTGGTGATTCAAGCTTTTTCAGGCAAGTGAGCAGTATAGTTTTGGAGTTTATAACTCTTACTAATAAAGCTACACTTTATTACTTATCTTACACAGTGCTGGTTGTTGGTGGTGAATTTGTCCAGTTAATTTTAGTAGGAAAGATCATGGCTAGCCGCAGGATGACCGCTCAGCAGGTGGTTGGTATGCTTTTTGAGTCATTGTCTGATCATGATTATGAGACGGACTCTGCATTTGAGGCAGAGGAGGAAGTGAGAGATTCTGGCAGTGATGTTTCTGTTGGAGAGGAATCTTCTGATGAGGAAGCCACACAGCAGATGAAGGGCCTGTTTTAGAGGAGGATACTGATGTGCCATTAGTGCAGCAACCTGGGGCTGAAAGGTTTCCCGTTATAAGACCTGATCTCTGGGTTGCCCCAAACATGGAGCAGCCAGAGTTGCCTGCCTTTACTTGTCTCCTGGGGTGTAGCGCCAATACAGAGAACTTTTTGCCAGTCAATTTCTTTGAGTTATTCATGGATGATGTGTTTTTGGAAGAGATTGTTGAGCAGACTAATTTGTATGCGGAGCAGCATTTGAGGGACAACGCTGCTAGACTTAGGACACACTCTAGAGCTGCCCAGTGGATTCCCACAAATTTGGAGGAGATAAAAAAGTTTTGGGTTTGACTTTTTTGATGGGGTTAATAAGGAAGCCGTCACTGGCTTCTTATTGGTCTACTAGTCCCTTGATGGCAACAGCTATATTTCCTGCGACCATGAGTCGAAATCGGTATTTGCTTCTTCTTAGGATGCTGCATTTTGTTGACAATGCATTAGCCTTGCCACAAGATCACCTTGATTCTGACCGTCTTTTTGAGATTAGGCCTGTCCTTGATCATTTTGTAGATCGGTTTTCGGAGGTCTATGTTCCAGGCAAAGAGATAAGTGTGGATGAGTCTTTGGTCATCTTCAAGGGTCGTTTGGTTTTTAGGCAGTACATTCCTAGCAAAAGGGCACGATATGGAATTAAAATGTATATGCTGTCTGAAAGTAGTACAGGATATGTGTATAGATTCCGTGTCTACACTGGTAGGGATTCCAATATTGACCCCCCTGGTTGTCCTCCCACTTTTGGAGCCACTGAGAAAATTGTGTGGGATCTTGGTAGACGACTGTGCAACAAAGGTCACCATCTGTGTGTAGATAACTTCCACACTGGAGTGCAGTTGTTCTAGGAATTTTTTAAAGTGGACACTTTTGCTTGTGGCACAATTCGTTGTAACTGGAAAGGCTATTCAAGGGAGCTTGTTTGTAAAAAACTTGAGAGGGGACAGTGCTGTGCCTTGCGAAATGATGAGCTGCTAGCTTTGAAATTTTCAGACAAGCGGGATGTCTACATGCTAAGTACCATCCATGATGAGAGTACTTCCCCTGTGACTGTTTGGGGCCAGGTTGCTGAAGTGCGCAAACCTGTGTGCATTTTAGATTATAATAAGCACATGGGAGGTGTAGATAGAGTTGATCAGAGGTTGGAACCTTATACTGCTATTCGTAAGTCTTACGTTTGGTATAAGAAGTTAGCAATTCACCTCTTCCATTTAGCAACCTTTAATGCTTTTATTGGGGGTTATTCCAACTTTGGAGGAGGTGTTAATCCGTCCCAAAAGTGACGGAAAAGTGACGTATTTACCACCAGCCGTATTACGAGTCCATTATATCCTATGGAACTCGTAATACGGCTGGTGGTATATCCGTCACTTTACCATCACTTTTGGGACGGATTAACACCTCCTCCAAAGTTGGAATAACCCCCATTGTGTTTAAGGATAGATCTCCAGAGTCAAAGATGACATTTGTGAAATTTCAGGAGTCAGTGATAGAGAGCCTTACTGTGGTGGAACAGGCCAGAGTTCCTAGAGAAGCAGTGGTGGAGGATGTGGCTAGATTGAAAGATCGCCACTTTGCTGAGCACATTCCTCCCACACCCAAAAAAGACTTTCCAGCTAAGAAATGTAGAGTGTGTTTTCGAAGAGGTATCCGGAGGGAGACTCGAATGTACTGCCCGGATTGTCTTTCAAATCCTGGGCTGTGTGTGGGTGGTTGTTTTAAGAATTACCACACCCAGAAGAATTACTGGGAACAACCATGAGTGTAAACTCATGTCTGTTTTGTAGTTTCATGTGTTCAGTTTCATGGTTGGCATTTCTGGCATGTACTTCGTTAGAGCTTTTGTGTTTGTAGTTTTGTAATAATTTCTACTTAGTTAGGGGTTCCTCTGTTTAAAAAAAAAAAGTGGAGTGGGGCTTGGCTGAGGGTGTACATAGTGTACATATTGACTTGCTGTTGGCTACTGCAACACACTGCCAGCCAAACACCAGTCCACACACTCCCATCAGCTGGTTTGATTGTCGTATCAGGCATGTGGGCGTATGTAAGTGATGGGCCCTTGAGTGGCGCTGTCTGTCGATGTGAGTGTTGTAATGTGCTGGGCCTATGGCTGGCGGTGTGAATGGTCTTGTGCGTGTCATGTATGAAAGATGTGTGAATGGACAGTAAAGCGGTTGGTGCCTTGACGCAGCTTTACAGCTCACAAGCTGTGAGTCATTGGTTCAGTTTTTTGCCTTTCAGTTATTAACAGTGCATTTCATTTTTGTGAAATCTCTTGTTAATAAAATTTGATCCACTGAACCATCACTCACCCTCGCGCCAAATCCAACCAGTATGTGTGGTAAAAATGACAAAACCTGCTCCACTGTAATCAGGCTTCGCAGCACACCTGTGACACGCTAGGTGCCTCGGGTGGGACCCCGATGATGAAGCATGCTACCAACTTGGTTGGTGGGTGAGGGGTCTTTTTCACATAACCTAAGTGTGTTTCTTTTCACAATTTTAGTGTTTGGCACATCAAAGACGTATGTGGACACATCAAAATGATATATTACAAAACTACCTGTGTTTGGGGGCGAGGGGGCACCTATGTTTTTGGTCCTGGGTGCGGCCTTCATCTAGGGAAACCTACCAAACCCAGTTTTTTTTAAAAACTACACACCCCAAGGAGTCCAGGGAGGTGTGGCTTGCATGGATCCCCCAACATTTTCTTACCCAGACTCCTCTGTAAACCTCAAAATTTGCTTAAAAAAGCATATTCTCCTGACTTTCGTTTGTACGATCACCGCTCCAGCACAAAATTCCTACTCCCCAGTGTTCCCCTCAGTCTCCCAAGTAAAATGACACCTCACTTATGTGGGTCCCCAAAGCAGAGTCAGCCTAAAGATGTATAAAAGAAGAATATGTCCTTATAAACTCGCTGTGCTATCCCCTCTATCTCTACAAGTTTTGGGCCTTCATCTGTTGCAGGCACCTGGCCCACCCACACAAGTGAGGTATCATTTTTACCGGGAGACTTGGGGGAACGCTGAGTGGAAGGAAATTTGTGGCTCCTCTCAGATTCCAGAACTTTCTGTCACCGAAATGTGAGGAAAATGTGTTTTCTTAGCCAAATTTTGAGGTTTGCAAAGGATTCTGGGTAACAGAACCTGGTCAGAGCCCCACAAGTCACCCCATCTTGGATTCCCCTAGGTCTCTAGTTTTCAAAAATGCACAGGTTTGGTAGGTTTCCCTAGTTGCCGGCTGAGCTAGAGGCCAAAATCTACAGGTAGGCACTTTGCAAAAAACAGCTGTTTTTTCTGTGAAAAAATGGGATGTGTCCACGTTGTGTTTTGGGGCATTTCCTGTCACGGGCCCTAGGCCTACCCACACAAGTGAGGTATCATTTTTATTGGGAGACTTGGGGGAACACTGAGCAGAAGGAAATTTGTAGCTCCACTCAGATTCCAGAACTTTCTGTCACCGAAATGTGAGGAAAATGTGTTTTGTTAGCCAAATTTTGAGGTTTGCAAAGGATTCAGGATTCTGGGTAACAGAACCTGGTCAGAGCCCCACCAGTCACCCCATCTTGGATTCCCCTAGGTCTCTAGTTTTCAAAAATGCACAGGTTTGGTAGGTTTCCCTATTTGCCGACTGAGCTAGAGGCCAAAATCTACAGGTAGGCACTTTGCAAAAAACAGCTCTGTTTTCTGTGAAAAATGGGATGTGTCCACGTTGTGTTTTGGGGCATTTCCTGTCGCGGGCGCTAGGCCTACCCACACAAGTGAGGTATCATTTTTATCGGGAGACTTGGGGGAGCACTGAGTGGAAGGAAATTTGTGGCTCCTCTCAGATTCCAGAACTTTTCGTCACCGAAATGACAGGAAAAAGTGTTTTTTTAGCCAAATTTTGAGGTTTGCAACGGATTCTGGGTAACAGAACCTGGTCAGAGCCCCACAAGTCACCCCATCTTGGATTCCCCTAGGTCTCTAGTTTTCAAAAATGCAAAGGTTTGGTAGGTTTCCCTAGGTGCCGGCTGAGCTAGAGGCCAAAATCTACAGGTAGGCACTTTGCAAAAAACAGCTGTGTTTTCTGTGAAAAAATTGGATGTGTCCACGTTGTGTTTTGGGGCATATCCTGTCGCGGGCGCTAGGCCTACCCACACAAGTGTGGTACCATTTTTATCGGGAGACTTGGGGGAACGCTAGGTGGAAGGACATTTGTGGCTCCTCTCAGATTCCAGAACTTTCTGTCACCGAAATGACAGGAAAAAGTGTTTTTTTAGCCAAATTTTGAGGTTTGCAAAGGATTCTGGGTAACAGAACCTGGTCAGAGCCCCACCAGTCACCCCATCTTGGATTCCCCTAGGTCTCTAGTTTTCAAAAATGCACAGGTTTGGTAGGTTTCCCTAGGTGCCGGCTGAGCTAGAGGCCAAAATCTACAGGTAGGCACTTTGCAAAAAACAGCTCTGTTTTCTGTGAAAAAATGGGATGTGTCCACGTTGTGTTTTCGGGCATTTCCTGTCGCGGGCGCTAGGCCTACCCACACAAGTGAGGTATCATTTTTATCGGGAGACTTGGGGGAACACTGAGCAGAAGGATATTTGTGGCTCCTCTCAAATTCCAGAACTTTTTGTCAGCAAAATGACAGAAAAAGTGTTTTTTTAGCCAAATTGTGAGGTTTGCAAAGGAATCTGGGTAACAGAACCTGGTCAGAGCCCCACAAGTCACCCCATCCTGGATTCCCCTAGGTCTCTAGTTTTCAAAAATGCACAGGTTTGCTAGGTTTCCCCAGGTGCCGGCTGAGCTAGAGGGCAAAATCCACAGCTAGGCACTTTGTAAAAAAACAGCTCTTCTTTGAAATGTGATGTGTCCATGTTGTGTTTTGGGGCATATCGTGTCGTGGGCACTAGGCCTACCCACACAAGTGAGGTACCATTTGTATCGGGAGACATGGGGGAACACAGGATCGCAAAACAAGTTTTATTGTCCCTTGTCTTTCTCTACATTTTTTCCTTCCAAATGTAAGACAGTGTGTAAAAAAGACGTCTATTTGAGAAATGCTCTTTAGTTCACATGCTAGTATGGGGACCCCAGAATTCAGAGATGTGCAAATAACCACTGCTTCTCAACACCTTATCTTGTGGCCATTTTGGAAATACAAAAGTTTTCTTGATACCTATTTTTCACTTTTTATATTTCAGCAAATGAATTGCTGTATACCCGGTATAGAATGAAAACCCATTGCAAGGTGCAGCTGATTTATTGGCTCTGGGTACCTAGGGTTCTTGATGAACCTACAAGCCCTGTATATCCCCGCAACCAGAGGAGTCCAGCTGACGTAACGGTATATTGCTTTTAAAAATCTGACATCAAAGGAAAAAGTTACAGGGTAAACCGTGGAGAAAAATGGCAGTTTTTTTTACCTCAATTTCAATATTTTTTTATTTCAGCTGTTATTTTCTGTAGGAAACCCTTGTAGGATCTACACAAATGACCCCTTGCCGAATTCAGAATTTTGTCTAATTTTCAGAAATGTTTAGCTTTCTGGGATCCAGCATTAGTTTCATGCCCATATCTGTCACAAACTGGAAGGAGGCTGAAAGCGCAAAAAATAGTAAAAATTGGGTATGTCCCTGTAAAATGCCAAAATTGTGTTGAAAAATTGGGTTTTCTGATTCAAGTCTGCCTGTTCCTGAAAGCTGGGAAGATGGTGGTTTTAGCAGCGCAAACCCTTTGTTGATGCCCTTTTCAGGGAAAAAACCACAAGCCTTCATCTGCAGCCCTTTTTTCTTTATCAAACCAAAATTTTTGCTGTATTTTGGCTAATTTCTTGGTCTCCTTCAGGGGAACTCAGAAAGTCTGGGTACCTCTAGAATCCCTAGGATGTTGGAAAAAAAGGACACAACTTTGGGGTGGGTAGCTTATGTGGAGAAAAAGTTATGAGGGCCTAATTGCGAACTGCCCCATATAGCCAAAAAAAGGCTTGGCACAGGAGGGGGAAAAGTCCTGGCAGCGAAGGGGTTAAATCAAATTATAAAACAAATGCAATTGAAAATTTATACTGTTTTTATATATTCTTATACAATTATTAATGCGTGAGTAACTCTCTTGCTGATGTGTGAGTATGTGACTGTGGGGGTCATTCTAAGTCTGGTGGGCGGCGGAGGCCGCCCGCCAGACTTCCCCCTCCGAAATACCGCTCCGCGGTCCAAAGACCGCGGAGGGTATTCTAAGTTTTTCCCTGGGCTGGCGGGCGGTCGCCAAAAGACCGCCCGCCAGCCCAGGGAAAAACTCCCTTCCCACAAGGATGCCGGCTCGTAATCGAGCCGGCGGAGTGGGAAGGTGCGACGGGTGCTGTTGCACCCGTCGCGTATTTCACTGTCTGCCAAGCAGACAGTGAAATACTTGTAGGGGCCCTCTTACGGGGGCCCCGCGACCCTCCCTACCGCCATCCGGTTCCCGGCGGGCGGACCGCTGGGAACTGGATGGCGGTAGGGGGGGTCGGAATCCCCTCGGCGGCGCAGCTAGCTGCGCCGCCTTGGAGGATTCAATAGGGCGGCGGTACACTGGCGGGAGACCGCCAGTGTTGCCGGTCTGACCGCGGCTTTACCGCCGCGGTCAGAATGCCCTGCGGGGCACCGCCGGCCTGTCGGCGGTGCTCCCGCCGACCCTGGCCCCGGCGGTCTAAGACCGCCGGGGTCAGAATCACCCCCTGTGTGTCTAAGGGTGAAAATACTTGAGTAACAAATTGCTTAACAATGTGTTGTCCTGGAAGTTTACAGTATAAATGTATTGTTTTACTGCATCGTGTACATGTCATAAAAAACTGGTACCTAAACTTTAAACTTCAATTTAAATATATAATAGCAGCCCTGGAAACATTCACAGGTCTATGTGTGATGTGATTATCTAGACTAAAGTAGAAAACGATTCTTATTCACCCAGCCTGTGAGAGACAGCGATATCTATGTAGATATTCAGTGACATGACTATACAGGTGGTATGTATGCAGCACTCAGATATATAGCCAACTAGACACTTGCGGACACCTATGGTAAGAACTACATACTGTATAACACCATTAATGCAACTCACATACATTTTCAAAAGTATGAATCTTCTCTCTCACCCAGTCAAACAGTGACAGAGGCACTTATGCATTTAATTACATACACCGAAACTAGTTATGTATCCAGCTGTATGAAAGGCAGTTACAGACACACTTATATACCCTGTACTCACCAGCACAGCATACTTACTTAAACATCTGATGACACTCCTATAGAGGGACTTCCACACTCACTTGGATATGTAGCCAAGTACTGACCTACGCACCCACACAGACAAGTAGTCCTTTAAACATTGGCCAGGCCTAGTGCTGCAGGGTCTGAGTCTTTAGTTTTAAAGACAACTCGACTTGGCATTGGATAACCTGTTTGACAACTCTTACTACAGAAAACTCACCCCTCAAGTAGACGGTAAACAGGCAACGGAGCAGGGTGCTTTGTGAATAAAAGGTAAACTATGTCCTTCTGAGTTTTACTGTGTTACATGTGCATTTGTAGATTCTATGCCTTGTTATATATGCAGTGTCCCACCCATACTAAAATCTATATACCTGTTTTACATACCAGTTTATAAAAGATTAGAATCACCAGCACACCCAGTCAGACACTGAGAGAGCCACTTATACATTCACGCACACATGAAGACAGCAGGTATGCATACTGCAGTATCACAGCCAGTTGGCAACTGATACAGTCACTCAGATATATAGTCACATACTTACATAACCTAGTCGCTCATTCAGACAAGTAGTCCTCTAAACATGGGTCGGGCCTACTACTGGAGAGCCTGAATGTGCAGTTTTACTGTCAGCTTGAGTTGGCATTAGAAAACATGCTTGACAAGTCGTAAACTGTCCATTTACTACAGGAACCTCAACCCTCAGCTAGGCTGTACATAGGCCATAGAGCAGGGTACTTTGTGATTAAAAGGTGAAACTTCCTTCTAACTTTTATTGAGTTAGATGTGCACTTGTAGATCCCTATGCCCAATTCCATGTGCATGCTCCCAACCATACTGCAACTCACATATCTATTTATAAAAGGACAGAAGCGCTCACATACCCAGTCAGACACTGAAAGTGCCACTTCTAAATTCAAGCACACATGCAGACTGCAGGTGTGTACATTGCAGTATCAGAGCCAGTTTGCAACTAATACAGTCACTAAGATATGTAGTTAAGTACTTAATTTACCTAGTTGCTCATCCAGACAAGTAGTTCTCTAAACATTGGTCAGGTGTATTACTGCAGACCCTGAGTGTTCACTCTTATTGTCAGTTCGACTTGACATTAGAAAACCTACTTGAAAAGTATTAAAGTCTTCTTTTACTACAAATAAAATTCACCCCTTAGCTTGGCTGTCAGTAAACCACAGAAAAAGGTGCCTTGTGATATACTTGCATTTGTACTTAAACATGTGGTAGCACACTCATAGGGGGACTCATACACTCACTCACATTGGTAGGCAAGCACTGACACAGCCTAGTCTTCCATCCAGGGATGTAGTCCTTTAAACATGGGTCGGGCCTACTACTGCTGATCCTGAGTGTATATTTTTAACATCAGCTTGGTTTGGCTTTAGAAAATCTGCTTGACAAGTCTTAAATTGTCCATCTACTACAGAAAACTCACCCTCAGCTAGGTTGTAGGTAAGCCATAGAGCAGGGTCCTTTTTGATTTAAAGGTTCAATCATGTCCGTCTCAGTTTTACTGAGTTAGATGTGCACTATTAGACCCCTATGCCAAGCTATTTATATAGTATCCCACCCATACTGCAACTCATATCTCTATTAATAAAAGGATAGAAGCACTCAGTCATGTAGTCAGACACTGAAAGAGGCACTTATACATTCTTTATACATACAAACAGCAGGTGTGTATACTGCAGTATCACAGCAAGTTAGAAACAGATGCAGTCACTCAGATATGTAAAAAACTTGCATAACCTAGTCACTGATTCAGGCAAGTAATCCTTTAAACATGTCTTAGGCCTACTAATGCAGAAGCTGTCTGTGCAGCTGTGCAGCAACTCAACTTGGCATTGTTGGAAAGTGGATTATTGGTAAAGGCAGGTAAGTACCCACAATAAGCCACAGTCCACTAACCCCCACTAGGTCCAGTCAGGTCTCATGAAAATAATCTCCATTCAACCCTGGGTAGCTTGGCAACGAGCGTCAATGCTTAGCTTAGGAGAAAGATGTGTAAAGCATTTAAAAATATCAAAACAGTAAATAAGTAAAACACAATAAAATCCACCACCAATTTATAAAGATAGAGTATATTTCTATCTTTTAATTACACTAAAATGGCACAAATCCAATAAAAGGAACCCGAGATATGATTTTTTAAAGAGTAAAGTATTTCTAGCCCTTAGAAGCAAATAGCGCTCTAAGGGTTCAAGTTCAGGCCACCCACAATGCAATAATGTTACACTTACTTTCAGCAGTGTTTTTTGACCTTTTGCCAGAGGTCCTTTTTGGGTCCTTGAAGTTTCCACAACTTGATCCAAGGTTTTTAGAAGCTCTGAGGGACTTCTTGGGAGTTGGGACTATAATTCTCAGAATGCACCTGGTCAGGATCCTCAAATGGCCACTGGACATTCGTCAGCTGGGCTCTTTTAGCAGGACTTGATGCCGGTGACTCTGGGCAGCTCCTTTGTCACTGCAGCTTACAGGGAGTCCACTCCTGGAGTTGTAGAAGCAAGGCAAATTCCTTTTCTTGTTGAAGCCCAAAGTGTGCAGCTGGTGCAGTCCGTGTGAGTGCAGTATCCAGGTGCAGGCTAGTGGTCCAGCAGGGCAGTGCTTCTTCTCCAGGATCTTCTTCCAACAGGGATTTGAGGTGCAGGTGCACCTCTGCCATATCTATCCTTGCTCCTGGGGTGGAAAGCAGGGGGAGCAACTGTCCAATCACAGACAGGACACTACCCCCTGGGATGACCACTTCCAGGGTAGTGTGGCAAAAATCTATCCCAGGGAGCTACATTCCTTAAAAATCCAAAATGGCAAAAACTGAATTTTAAAGGTTAGGTCTGTCTGTGTCTGCATCCAGCCACTGGTATGGCTAAAAATCCTTCACATACCCCTCTCCTGCCCTCTCCTAATCTAATCAAGAGGGCACCTGGCTGTTGGGGTTTGCAAGAAATGGACGAGGTCCTCAGCTGCTACAAATGTCCTTCCCTCCTTCGAAAACCAGTTTAGCTGTTCTCCCCCATCCTGTTTACCATCTGCTGAGGCAGATCAGCTCCCCCATAAACTTTGTGTTCAGCCCACGCCACTTCACACCTCATCAAGGCAGCCTGGCCAGGCTGCCATAGGCTGGCCAATCAGAGAAGGGCACTACAGAGCTGAAACTGGGAATTGAAAACTTTTTCCTTGAACTAGTTATATTAAATACAATAATGGCAAGTTGTTGCATTTATTATAAAAATCTATTTCAGACCACACTTGCCAGGTGTAGCTCCTTTAGGGACTTCATTGATTAACCCCTTCGCTGCCAGGCCTTTTCCCCTCCTGTGCTGAGCCTTTTTTTGGCTATTTGGGGCAGTTCGCGCTTAGGCCCTCATAACTTTTTGTTCAAATAAGCTACCCACGCCAAATGTGCGTTCCAACATCCTAGGGATTCTAGAGGTACCCAGGCTTTGTGGGTTCCCCTGAAGGAGACAAAGAAATTAGCCAAAATACAGCAAAAAGTTTTTTTTTCTAAACAAAATAGGAAAAAAGGGCTGCAGGAGAAGGCTAGTGTTTTTTCCCTGAAAATGGCATCAATAAAGGGTTTGTGGTGGTAAAATCACCATCCTCCCAGCTTTCAGGAACAGGCAAACTTGAATTAGAAAACCCAATTTTTCAACACAGTTTTGACATTTTATTGGGACATACCCCATTTTTACAATTGTTTGTGCTTTTAGCCTCCTTCCAGTTAGTGACCGAAATGGGTGAGAAACCAATGCTGGATCCCAGAAAGCTAAACATTTCTGAAAAGTAGACAAAATTCTGAATTCAGCAAGGGATCTTTTGTGTAGATTCTACAAGTGTTTCCTACAGAAAATAAAATCTAAATTAAAAGAATATTGAAATTGAGGTAAAAAAACAGACATTTTCACTCTGTAACTTTTTCCTTCGATGTCAGATTTTCGAAAGCAGTATACTGTCACGTCAGCTGGACTCTTCTGGTTGCGACAATAGGCTTGTAGGTTCATCAAGAATCCTAGGTACGCAGAGCCAATAAATGAGCTGCACCTTGCAATAGGTTTTCATTCTATACCGGGTATACAGCAATTCATTTGCCAAAATATAAAAAGTGAAAAATAGGTATCAAGAAAACCTTTGTATTTCCAAAATGGCCACAAGATAAGGTGTTGAGAAGCAGTGGTTATTTGCACAACTCTGAATTCCGGGGTGCCCATACTAGCATGTGAATTACAGGGCATTTATCAAATAGACATCTTTTTTACACACTGTCTTACATTTGGAAGGTAAAATATGTAGAGAAAGACAAGGGGAAATAACACTTGTTTTGCTATTCTGTGTTCCCCCATGTCTCCCGATACAAATGGTACCTCACTTGTGTGGTAGGCCTAGCGCCCGCGACAGGAAGAGCCCCAAAACACAACTTGGACATATCACATTTTCACAAAGAAAACAGAGCTGTTTTTTGCAAAGTGCCTAGCTGTGGATTTTAGCCTCTAGCTCAGCCGGCACCTAGGGAAACCTAGCAAACCTGCGCAGTTTTGAAAATTAGACACCTAGGGAAATCCAAGATGGGGTGACTTGTGGGGCTCTGACCAGGTTCTGTTACTCAGAATCCTTTGCAAACCTAAAAATTTGGCCAAAAAAACACTTTTACCTCTCATTTCAGTGACAGAAAGTTCTGGAATCAGAGAGGAGCCACAAATGTCCTTCCACCCAGTGTCCCCCAAGTCTCCCGATAAAAATGGTTCCTCACTTGTGGGGGTAGGCCTAGCGCCCGCGAAAGGAAAAGCCCCAAAACACAACGTGGGCACATCAAATTTTCACAAAGAAAACAGAGCTGTTTTTTTCAAAGTGCCTAGCTGTGGATTTTAGCCTCTAGCTCAGCCGGCACCTAGGGAAACCTAGCAAACCTGCACAGTTTTGAAAACTAGACACCCAGGGAAATCCAGGATAGGGTGACTTAAGGGGCTCTGACCAGGTTCTGTTACCCAGAATCCTTTGCAAACCTCAAAATTTGGCAAAAAAACTAGTTTTCCCCTCATTTTGGTGACAGAAAGTTCTGGAATCAGAGAGGAGCCACAAATTTCCTTCCACCCAGCGTTCCCCCAAGTCTCCCGATAAAAATGGAACCTCACTTTTGTGGTTGGGTCTACTGCCCACGAAAGGAAATGCCCCAAAACACTATCTGGATACATCAAAATTATCAAATACAAAACTACCTGTTTTTGCGGGAGAGCGTACCTGCGTTTTTGGTCCTGGGCTCAGAAGCCTTCTAGGGAAACCTACCAAACCCAGACATTTCTGAAAACTGGACACCCGAGGGAGTCCAGTGAGGTGTGACTTGCATGGATCCCCCAATGTTTTCTTACCCAGAATCCTCAGCAAACCTCACATTTAGCTACAAAATCACATTTTTACCACATTTCTGTGTGGGATCACCGCACTGGGACACATTTCATACCACCCAATGTTCCCCTCAGTCTCCCGGTAAAAATTATACCTCATTTGTGTAGGTGGGCCAAGTGCTTGTGAAAGGGAAGAGCCAAAAACATGTTGATATTGAGGGGGAACCGAAGGGGGTCCAAAAGGGCAGTTTGCAAAAAATATATTTAGGCTGACAAGTGCAGCAGAATTTTTATCGGTATAGATGAGACAATGCTGGGTGGTAGGAATTTTGTGGATTCCTGCAGATTCCGGAAGGTTCCATGACAAAAACATGGGAAAAATGTGTGATTGCCAGCAAAGATGGAGGTTTGCAGGGCATTGTGGGTACAAAAATGGTGCGGGATGCATGTGAAACACAGCACCCTGGAATCACCCAGATGTTTAGTTTTCAGATGTGTCTAGGTCTTGTGGATTTTTCTACATGGCAGCGTCCCAAAGTCCATAAAGTGCAGCCCTCACCATTCCAAGTGGGACGATTTTGAGAGTCCACCAAGCTCTCATGGCCCAAATGTGAAACCAAAACCCAAAATAATAAAATGTCTTCTTGCTTGCTGTGGGATAAGATGTTTTAGAGTGCGGGGGAGAGCTGAAAGACTGTTACCCCTTCAGTTGGGGTGGGGGCATAACCAGGCCCATACTGGTTGGTAGCCACCACCCCAATATTTTTTTTGCATCTAGTAGACTTTCTGCCCCCCCGGGTTGTGAATCAGGGGTAATTGCCCCATCTGCCCAGAGTTGGGAAGAACAACTTTGGTCCCATTTATTTGGGGTGAGGGTATACCCCACCCTCTTATTTTTGAAAAAAAAACTTCCCTGGTCTCTGGTGGGCTTTCTGCCCACCCCCCCTTGTGGGCAGATGGGCCTTCCAAAAATAGGCCCATCTGCCCCCAAGGGGGGCAGATATGGCCAACAGTAATGTGCCCCCATGGGAAGCGACCTTCACCCAAGGGGCTGCCCCCCTAAAGAAAACAAATGCACACACACCAATCCCTGGTGCCTAAGTGGTTTCTGCCCACCTTGGGGGCAGA
Organism: Pleurodeles waltl; assembly: GCF_031143425.1. NCBI lineage: Eukaryota > Metazoa > Chordata > Amphibia > Caudata > Salamandridae > Pleurodeles > Pleurodeles waltl. Next base: position 946,681,490 of record NC_090439.1, on the reverse strand, counting down.
TTGGCCTAACAAAAATCGGCCGATCAGCCCCCAACGGGGGCAGAAATGGTCTACATACAATTTGCCCCCAGGGGAGCTCCCCACCTCTAAAAAAAAACAAAAAAACATTTTTGTTCATCTCCAGCGCCCAGAGGTTTCCGCCACCCATGGGGGCAGATTGGCCTAATAACAATAGGCCAATCTGCCCCTGGGGGGGCAGAAATGGCCTAAAATATATTCCCCCCCCCGGGAGCGACCCGTGCCTAAGGGGTCGCTCCCCTTGCGTGAAATTGGCACCAAAAAAAAAGAGCCCCGGTGCCTAGTGGTTTCTGGCCCCCTAGGGGGCAGATTGACCTAACAAAAATCGGCCGAAATGGTCTAAATACAATTTGCCCCCCCAGTGGAGTGACCCTTGCCTAATGGGTCATTCCCCATCTCTAAAAAAACAAACCAAAAAAAAGAAATTATCCCTGGCGCCTAGAGGTTTCTGCCCCAGGGTGGGCAGAAATGGCCTAAAATAAATTTGCCCCCCTTGTGCCAGTTTCATTATTTTTTTTAAATATCCCTGGTGTCTAGTGGGCATTTCAAAAGCTGGATCGCTTTACGATCCGGCTTTTGAAATGCTCTGAGAGACTTCAAAGGGAAGTAAAGGAATTTCCTTCTCTTTGAAGCCTCTCAGGGCCCCCATCACATGATCGGAAGAGAAATGCTTTGCGCGCTGATGTCATCAGATGTCACTGAGTGTGCCAGGGGGGGTCGGGGTGTAAGGGGAAGGGCTTCCCCTTCCATCCCTGCCTTGGACAGAGACTCAGAGACATAAACATGAACACTAGAAGAGTAAGTGTAGTTATATTATAATAATACAACTGTTTATGTTGGCAGTTAAATACTTAAAATATGTAATCTAATAAAACGTAATGAAAACCTGAATATACTTATTTGTTTTTTTCTTTTCAGACATCAACTTCTACTTAAATACAGGCAGTTACAATGCCATCAAAAACTGAAAAAAGAAAGAAACAGAAGCAAAGATACTAAGGGGCATATTTACAAAGAAGTGGCGCATCAATCCCAATGTTTCGTTATTCCTATGTTGCCCCTGCCCCACCTAAGGACAACATGGCTGTTGTTAGGACAATAGCGTCAACATTTTTTGCACTATTGTGGCGCTTTGCTGCACTAGCGTCAAAACGTTTGACACTAGTGCTGCAAAGCACAGGGAGGCCCATTGATTAGAATGGGTGTGTCAGTTTAACTCCTGCTCTGAGCATGCATTAAAAATGATGGAAAAAATGGCGCAGTGAAAAGTTGTAAATTTCACTGTACCATTTTTTCAGGCCTCCCTGTGTCGGAATGCTACCCTTGCATACATAATATCCGATGCAGGCATAATGTGGTGCAAAGAGTTGTAAAGTCCTGCATGGGGAAAAAGCCACCTAAGCGTGACAAAAATGATGCTATGATGGTGCAATGTGGTGAAAGGAGCTTGTAAATATTCCCCTATGTTTTCACAAGTCAGAAACAAAAGGAGCAAAATGCAGAGAATGTGTTGAAAGAGCTGTTGGTAAGAAAACAAAGAAACATATTAAAATACTATGCTGAATTCCACAAAGTGAGCAAATGAAGTAAATAAAAAACAAAGATTCAAATCAACTAAGAAATGTGAAAAAGTACATAAAATGCATGCAAAGTTCAACCAGAAGACAGAGGCAGTTTAAGGAAATAAGAGTTACAATGTTTAGTAGTAGGGTAATTCAGAACCTCATAAGAACTATAAAGAAGTATGAAAGGAAAAGAGAAGCAGTAATAAAAAAGGAACGTGTTGAGGCTGTAGTGGAAAAGGCTTTTTTTCTCAAGAGGAATATATTTATTTTGATACTAAACAGAATGATAAAGCTGGATAACATAATGCTATTCTTGAGGAAAAGCAGTAAAAAAAAAAGAGTTGGAAATAGAAATAACTTCTGGATGAAGTTATTCCAAAAGAGGAGATGGTACCTAAACATGTAGAGAAGTGATGGCTGAAGAGGGACAGTGAAGGCGTAGACAGGCTCCTGTATACAAATGGAACAGTGGGAGTATTTCTAGTATACGGCAGGAATCAAATGATATTCACTAACATGTCTATTAAAGAAAGTGTTCCAAAGCACCTTTCATCACTTCAGAATTTTAGCTGTACACCACTCAAAAATATGTACTTTAGTTAGGAGGCTTTATATGTGAAAGCTCCAGCCCTATGTTTAGAAAAATGAATAGATCTCTCCTTCATGCTGCAGTAGCAGAGGTGGAAAGAGTTTGTGAAGATGTTCAGTTTTGTTTCTTTGGTCCTGAACAGAAATGTAGGGAAAATGAGGACTTGGCATCTGCAGAAGTAGAGGATCAGGGCTCGGGTATTGGTGTTGATAACTTTGAAGAAGAGATTACGAAGTTTAACACAGTTTCATCAGAGTAGCCAAACTGTGTTTGTATATGTTGCTAACAAACTCATTACAAAAGTCAAACTCATAATGTTGTTCAATGCTCAAAAAATTATGAAGGGAACAGAGATAAGTGGCAAGAATTTGCTGCTTATATTTTTGTAGAGGAACGATTTGCTTGTTCCACACTAACATATTTGAATGAGTTCCTGTTCCACAAAAACCTGAAGATCTAAATGTTTATGAATCAATTCTTATACAACCTATATATCCTTTTGGAGCTACAGTTCACATGGAACCAAAAACAGGAAAATTACCTCCAACACAGCTACAGAAAGATCTTAAAGGTAGAGTTGTGTACTTGCCTTAGATTTCGAACAGAATATTGAAACTATAGGTGTGCAGAGAGATTTTGATGAACCACTTATTATGCTAGTGAATGGTGTACCTACCAAGAACAAAATCATATGTTAAGAGTTAGTGGATGTTAGTAAAGTAAAATAAGCAACATTATCTCTGGAAAAAAAATATTTATAATAAAAATGTCTTTCATCTTCAAAAAAACTAAGCCTCCTCTTGGTGACGTAACTGATTTCTTTTGGTGTAAAGAGTACCAAGCAAGAAGCGCTCCTCATCTTCACATGCTATTATGGATAGAAAGTACACCAAAATTTAGGACAGACATGAGTCTGTCTTGTCTTTCATACTGTTCATATAACAGCATGTGATATGTGCCACTCCAAAAGACAACGGCAAGAAAGGCCTAAGACATCAAGTTCTACAGTTTCATACTCATAGACATGACAAGTACTGTCTTTGAAAATACAGATGCAAAGGAACATTTTACGTAATATGACATTTTTGATTCCCTCGACCTGTCATTTCACAAGGACTAGTAAATAGCTTTTTATCTACAGTCAGACATTCACTGACACAAAAAAAAAAAGATATACCCTGAGAAGAACAGGGGCCTTGAAGTTTATTACTGACTACAATCCAGTGATTCTGAAAATGTGGAATGAGAACATGGATAAGCAGTTGTTCCAGACAACTCCATTGCTTTTGCTCATTCAGGGGGTCATTACGACCTCAGCGGTCTTTTTGCAAGACCGCCGAGGGACCGCCGTGCGGAAGACCGCCTGTGCAGGCGGTTTGCCACTCGGCGTACTATGACTGTTGGCTGCTCTCCGTCGTTATTCTGACGGAGAGCCGCCAACAGCCATAGTGACGGGTGGCGGGGAAGTGGAGGTTGCTCCACCTCCACCACGCCAACAGAACACCACCCAGCGAATCACGTCCTGTGATTCGGCACGGCGGTGTTCTGTTGGCGGTGTGGTGTCGGCGGAGCTGCCCCCATGGCTTCCGACCCCTCCCGGAGGATCGACGGACCAGGTAAGTCGATCGTCCGTTAGGGGAGGTGGGTGGGGGGGTGTTGGGTGTTGTGTGCGTGCATGGGGGTGTGCGTGTGTGTATGTAGAGGGGGGTGTGAGTGCATGTATGCTTGCTGGGTTGTTGTGTGTATGGGAATGAGTGCGTATATGGCTGTGGGTATGTCTGTATGGATGTGTGCGTGTATGTTTGAATGTGGGTGTGCGTGTCTGACTGTGTGTGTGGATGTAGGCATGTATGTCGGGTGTGTGCGTGTGTGTGTTGGTGGTGCCTGCACGCGTGTCGGGTGTGTGTGAGTAATGTTATATTCAGGTCGGGGTGAGGCTGGGGGCCCTGCCACCTTTGGGGGGTGGCAGGGGTGGTGGGGGGTGTAGGAGAGGGAGTTGGGTGGGGACGGGGGTGGGGGAGACCCCTATCAGTGCCAGGGAAGGAATTCCCTGGCACTGATAGTGCTTACTGCCATGGATTTCATGGTGGTTGAAACCGCTGGAAATCCACAGAGGTAAGCCGGGTCCAAATACCGCCGGTGGTATACTGACGGCCGCCGGGTCTCCAGCCTGGCGCTTGTCTCCGCCCTGGCGGGTGGGACGGAGAACCGACGGATGACCATGGCAGTAACTGCCATGGTCATAATACACCAAGGTAAGACCGCAAGCCTGTTGGCGGTCTTACCGCCGGTTCTCCACCATCCGCCAGGGTTGTAATGACCCCCTAAGTGAATTCATATATTACACAATCAAAGAAGACAGAGATAAAGGAGATGTGGGAAGAGATTTCTGCAGAAAGAAGTCTTGCCAAATAATTGCACAGCATCAGTTTGAGAATGCTTTCCCACAGAGAAATTGGATCCTACGAGTGCTTGGATCCGATGAGTCCATCTAGTTTTTTTCTCAAAGTGAAGGGGAATTGTAAGGATAAGTCTAGGACTTGCAAGCACTCGAAACAGAGTGTTAAAGCCTTTCCCGGAAATTCAGTATCTAGCAGAATTTGATCCAGAAAGTATAGACATTGTGAAATCAAAGATGTCGGACACAAATGAATCTACTTCTAGAAAACATGCATCTCTATGAAGTAATTCAAAACTACTGATATAGAACAAATGTAACAGACAATATAGAAGAAGGGAGCTATTCAGTACGTGGATGTGACAGTTGTTTGGTGAGACACAGCAAACGTAGGCCCATATTGAAGAAAAAGTGGTGAATCAGCTATGGTGTGCCACTTATTTTGTGCCCACCTACTGGCACCTAACAACACCATGGTTGCACCATATTTATATTCCTTAACACAATAGCGTCAACATTTTTGCCACTATTGTGGTGCTTTGCTACACTAGCATCAAATATTATTACTCTAGCGCAGCAAAGTGCAATGAGGACCCTAGGTCAGTATTACACTATGGCGGCGCTAAGGTAATACTTAGGGATCTTAAATATGCCCCTTAGTTGACAAACTGTAGAGAAAAGAGAGTTCTTACTTGAAGACTATGGCCCTCATTACAACCCTGGCGGTCGGTGTTAAAGCGACGGTAATACCACCAACAGGCCGGCGGAAAAAAAAATGGGATTACGATCATGGCGGAAACAGCCAACATAGACAGCCACTTTAACACTCCGACTGCCATGGCGGTACAAACAAACACCGCGGCGGACACCGCCAATAGACTGGCGGGAGACAATGTACTGCCCACCCTATCACAACACAGCTATCCGCCACCTTTTCCGGGGCAGAACCAATGTGAATAAAAACGCTGCCGAAACAGTACACAGAAGGGAAAACACTCACCTCTCCACACCCCACGAGGAACCAGGACCATGGAGCCCGAATAGCAGATCCTGCCGGCGATAGTCTTCCTGCTCCTCTATCAGGAGCTCCAACGACGGTGGCGACGACCACGGTGAGTACTGCACCTACAATACAGGGGAGTGGGGAGGGAAAAGAGAGAGACACACACATGCAGCACGCAACACCCCCATCCCCACCCTCACCCACAACACCATACACACAAATACATGCTGCAACATTACATATGGACCCCCGACCCCCCACTTGAATAACGCAAGGACAAAAGGAAATGATTGTCACGATTGTAATCAATAAAAAGCCATTAGTCAAAAGTCAAAATCCAGTATATACAAATATGTACACCAACTACACAAGTCCGGATAGTTCACCAATCATTGTCCGTGGACCACTGGGCCCAAAATGCATGGGCGAGGCCCTCACATGGTACCTGACTCCAAACGGAGAGAACACTGGAGGGGCATCACATAGAAGATATACAGGCACCTCAGGGGGAGGGGGGGCCCCTTAGCCTGATGAACGCACGACGCCACTGCTCCACGAGGGGGATCCATGCCCATTGATGTATCCTGGGGAGTGCAAAGCCACCGTCTCTCAAGTCTTTTCAGTGGGTGGTTTGCCCGCTGCTTTATCCTGGGGAGGGCAAAGCCACAGTCTCTCAAGCCTTTTTAGTGGGTGGTTTGCCCACTGCTTTATCCTGGGGAGTGCAAAGCCACAGTCTCTCAAGTCTTTTCAGTGGGTGGTTTGCCCACTGCTTTATCCTGAGGAGTGCAAAGCCACAGTCTCTCAAGTGGACAACAGTCTCCACTGGTTCTAGAGGGGGCTTTGTGCCCAGAAATGCTTCATCCTGCCAAGGACTGAGGTAGTGGATGTCTTTATCCACTGGTTCTGGAGGGGGGCTTTGTGCCCAGAGAGCTTCATCCTGCCAAGGACTGAGGTAATGGATGAGATACTCCACTGGTTCTGGAGGGGGCTTTGTGCCCAGAGTGCTTCATCCTGCCAAGTACTGAGGTAGTGGATGCCTTTCTCCACTGGTTCTGGAGGGGGCTTTGTGCCCAGAGTGCTTCATCCTGCCAAGGACTGAGGTAGTGGATGAGATACTCTACTGGTTCTGGAGGGGGCCTGGTGCCCAGAGTGCTCCACGTGCAGTGTGGCCGGTACAATTCCCTCACCTGGGTGTGTGTGCCATGAGATTGCTGAGGTACAGGTAGCATGATACGCCATGGAGGCAGTGACATACCCCACACTGCTGCGGCTTTGCATTCCATATGCAGGTGACAACTGTGATGACAATGATGCTTCATGGAAGCTGCCCACAGTCCTGGAACTCACCACCAGCCTCAGACGACTGACCACTGGGGATGGTAGCCATGTCTGCGGTGGTGCCACTGGCTGAGGATGTTGCGGGGCCGCTGGTGGTGCTTGCGGCAGTGCTTGCGGCGGTGTCAGTCGCGGTGGTGCTTGTGGCGGTGCTTGCGGCAGTGGCAGTCACGGCGGTGCTGACTGTGGAGTCCGTGGCGGCGGTGCTGGCTGTCGGGTCTGTGGCGGCGGTGCTGGCTGTGGGGTCTGTTGCGGCGGTGCTGGGGGCAGGGTCTGTGGCGGTGCAGGTAGCGGTGCAGGTGCTGGTACAGGTGGTGTTGTTGTCCGCCGTACAGGTTGGCAACGACGTGGACAGAAGGTGTGACACTGGTCCATCAGTCGGTGCCACCATGCCCTCTCCTGACCTGCCCTTCAGTTTTTTGCCCTTCCCCACCTTTGATGGTGGCGCAGCTGTCTTGCCACTATCCCCTTTCATTTTCCCTGACCCCTTGGTGCCAGGTGTGTTTGGCTTCTCCCTCCGGGATGTGGGCACCTTTTTCACCTTGGCAGGTGGGGGAATGTCCTTGACCTCACTCCGTGGCACACTGGCAACCCTGATAGTTGGCACACTCCATGACCCCGCAGTTGCTGGCACCACTGTGCCTGGGGATGTGGTGGCTGAGATGCTGGGCTGGGACCTGGAAAGCCTGGCCCTAGGGGAAGGATGGGGGAGGAGGTGTAGGGAAGAGGTCAATATTAGCCAGGAAAGGTTTTTTAGACACACTGGGACGGGTAGATGGAGGGGGTTTGGGAGTGGAGGTAGAGGTAGTGGTTGTAGTAGGTGTATGTCTGCTGAATTTGGGTGAAGGTGCATGGGCTGGAGGCTGTTGTGAGGTGGATGGCTGTGTAAGTGATGGTGTTGTGTGTCTGTGAATGCTGGTGTTGTTTTTGGTAGTGTATCTCTCTGGTGTGATTTTAAAATTCTCCTGCGAGGCCCTCAGGATGCAGTATTGCCAAGATTTGCTCCTCTCATGTTGTTAGTTGTGGGGGAGGAGGTGGCGGTCCAACACAAGTCCTCTGTACAGCAATCTGGTGTGTGGAGACCACGGAATGCACCTTCCCCCGTAGGTTGTTCCACCTCTTCCTGAAGTCATCCCTTGTTCTTGGATGCTGTCCCACTGCGTTGACCCTGTTGACAATTCTGTGCCATTGCTCCATCTTCCTTGCAATGGAGGTTTGCTGCACCTGTGATCCGAATAGCTGTGGTTCTACCCGGACAATTTCCTCCACCATGACCCTGAGCTGCTCCTCAGAGAACCTGGGGTGTCGTTGAGGTGCCATGATGTGGTGTGGGTGATGTGTGAGGTGGTGTGTGAAGTGGTGTGTGTTGTTTGAGGTGCGTGGATGTTGCGTAAGTGATGGTGTTGTGTGTCTGTGGATGCTGAAGTTGTTTATTGTGGTGACCCACACCGAGAACACCGCCACAATACAGACACCCACACAAGTCCGCCACACCAAAGGTCAGTGATAAACTGGTGATAGCAAAACCCACACCGTCACGCCAACAGGAATACGCCCACAGTATCACGACCCACGAATCACCGTGGCGGTCTTTCAACAGCGGTAATCCATTGGTGGTACACATGGCCGTGCTCAAAATACACACACACTTACAAAACACAACCACATTGGACAATTCAAAATACACACACCTGACACACATACACACACCACACCCAAACCACTATAAAATACACACCCACATTACCCACAACCCTTTCAACGAACAAATTAGAACAAGCCGAGAGAGAAAAGCAAAGAGCACACCTTCACTCAGAGGCACAGAATACCATCACTCATACACCATCCACCGTTATCACTCCACACATCACCTCACGCATATCACTCACACCACATCAGGGAACCTCCAAGACACCATAGGTATTCTGAGGAGGAGGAGTTAATGGTCATGGTGGAGAAAACCACCAGGGTAGAGCCACAGCTATTCGGATCACAGATGCAGCAGATGTCCATTGCAAGGAAGATGGAGCTATGGCGGAGAATCGTCGACAGGGACAACGCCGTGCGACAGCACCACAGAACAAGGGATGACATCAGGAAGAGGTGGAAAGACCTCAGAGGAGTAGTAAGAGGACTGGACTCTGATAAGTCAAATCTTTACTACTATATCCCCCACCCTTCCTGCATGCCCTCACTAACTCGTACCCCTGCCCTCAGCCCCATCACTCCAACACATCACATATACCCCAGTAGCACAACCCACCCATCCCAATACCAAGCCCTGCATGCAACACCTATGCATGGACACCCATCACAGACCTGCATATACACCCATCATCACAGCATGCACACTAGAGAGACTCACCCATCCCACACAATCAGCAATTACACAAGGCCAAGCCAACAGGGAAAGCACAATTCCATAAGGGAAACACACCCATTGCACAAGATGGCACACACAGATACAATAACAATGCATTTGCATCCCAACAGGACCCCTACCCAACGTCTCCGGAGAGGAGGTTCCAGCTACATCCAGTCCCCCCACAGAAGAGGCCCAGAGTGATGACAGCAGCTTTGCACGCCTGGATCACGATGACCAGCCTGGCCCATCTGGGACCTCTGGACAGTCGGTTCCCCTGCCACAGACCCAAACCACCACAGAGCCTCGCCCCTCAGGAAACACCAGCACAGCACCCATCCAGTGGGCCCATGCCACTGTCTCCAGGACATTTCAATCAGCAGTATGTCCACCACTACAGGGACCCCAGGCAGCCCCACAAACACAGGACGATCAGGGACCTAGGGTCAGTGTCAGTGGGCACACGGTCCAGGGGACAGAGGCACAGGACAACAGGGAAGCTGAGAGGACTGCTGTGCGACAGGGGGAGGACAGGCCCAGGGAACCGACCCTCCACAAGGCACTCTCAAACATCATGGGAGCATATCACCATTCCCAAGAAACAATGGGCACAGTACTGGCTAAGTTTCAGGAGACCCAGCGGCTGCAGGAGGGACTGTACATGGGGATCAGGGATGACCTTACCAAAATCTACACCATTCTTGTCACCATAGCAGGGGTGTTGGCTGATATGGGCAAGACAATAAGGGAGGCAGTGGCTCAACAAAGGGCCCCTGAACTAGCCAAACTGAGGACCAGCCTTCCACCTCTGCCAGCACTAGTAGACTGTAGGCCCCGTCACAGGAACAAGAGGCCACCAGCACCCCACTCCCTGCAGAAGGAGAACCACCCCGCAAACGGTCCCTGCGATCCAGGCAGAAGACAGAGAACATTGCCAAGACCCGCCAGAAAATGAGACTCTCCTGATTGTCACCCTTCGGTCCCACTCTGTCACCCTGTCCACCTTAAACTGCCATTACTCCCCTTCCTATGCCCCATTGGACAATGCACCTGTGATAACAAGATACTTGACTCTACCATGGACCTTCCTTCACCATCACCCCAGCCCCTTGCACATACCCCTATACTCATTAGCAGCTAAATAAACACCCTTCAATCAAATACCAATCTGGAGTCAGTGTGATGATTCACAAATGTATTACTACGACATTAGCAAAGCATTGCAAGGTATATATTAATTTACTCATACCACTGTATGACAGCAGTACACATAGAAGAAGGCAGAATGGGGTACACAGATCTGAAAAAAGGAAATCCAAAGGCAACAGTCATTGTCCATAAACAGAGGTGAAGAGGCTTCCATGTATAATGGCCTAAAGTAAACTGATATCTGAAGAGGAGTTACAGTGTCTTACCTGTGTGTCACTGGAAGTACTGCAGGATGATGTTTGTGCTGTTGTCAATATCTTCTTCCTCTGCCTCCTCTTCCTCACTGTCCACAGGCTCCACCGCTGCCACAAGACCATCACTAGGTGCATCCTCCAGCAGAAAAGGCACCTGGCGTCTCAATGCCAGGTTGTGCAACATACAGCATGCCACAATGATCTGGCACACCTTCTTCGGTGAGTAGTACAGGGATCTCCTTGTCAGATGGAGGCACAGGAATCTGGCCTTCAGGAGGCCGAATGTCCTCTCAATAATACGCCTAGTTCGCCCATGTGCCTCATTGTAGCGTTCCTCTGCCCTTGTTCTGGCATTCCTCACTGGGGCCAGTAGCCATGAGAGGTTGGGGTAACCAGAGTCACCTGCAAATATTGAGGGGAGCCTGTTAGAAACGCACTAACCATTAGGGACTACCCCATACCCAGACACCTACTCATACTGTGTGGGGACCTTGGGCTCACCTATTAGCCACACTCGGTGCCTCTGGAGTTGACCCATCACATATGGGATACTGCTATTCCTCAAGATCTATATCTATATCGTCATACACAGAGCCAGGATACTTGGCATTCTCATGAGAGATGTACTGGTCCGCCAAACACACCATTTGCACATTCATCGAATGGTAGCTTTTTCTATTTCTGAACACTTGTTCATTTCTGCGGGTGGGACAAATGCCACATGTGTCCCATCAATGGCACCAATGATGTTAGGGATATGTCCCATGGCATAGAAGTCAGCTTTCACTGTGGCCAAATCCTCCACCTGGGTGAACACGATGTAGCTGCACATATGTTTCAGCAGGGCTGACAACACTCTGGTCAACACATTTGAGAACGTTGGCTTAGACATCCCTGATGCCATGGCCACTGTAGTTTGGAAGGAGCCACTTGAAAGGAAATGGAGCACTGACAGGACCTGCACAAGAGGGGCTGGCGGATAGCTTACATCAGGTCTGGCTCCAATTGGGCACACAGCTCTTGGATTGTGGCCCGATCAAGTCTGTATGTGATTATGATGTGTCTGTCTTCCATTGTTGACAGGTCCACCAGGGGTCTGTACACCGGAGGATGCCACCACCTCATATGCTGCCTCAGCGGTCGTAGCCTATGGAGGAGAACGGTGAGCAGAAGGTTATTTACCACATAGATAGCACAACTGTGTCTTAACTAATGTTACAGAATCCATGTGTGAAATCGTGAGACAGTATATGTGCCAAAATGTGCTGTGATGCTGTTAGATGCCATGCCATGTGCTCCCCTGAAATGGCGGCTGCCTGACCTGTGAGGAGGGACAAGGGGAAATGAGGTAACTGCGCTGACGTTGTGCTGCGTCGCGGTAGGCGGTGGAAGACCGCCGCACAACTCTGCATTGGTTATCATTGGGTTATTATTGGGTCCGAGGAGCCAATGGCGATGAACGCCGGCGGTGACAGTATGCACCACCACGGACATGACCGCCATTTTCTACCTGTTCACTCACTTGATACCTGACCATCAACAGGAGAGGACCTACACTGCAAGTGCTGCTGTGACCTGAGTCTGGAAGCGACAATGGCTACAGTGTCTGGGGAAAGGGCCCCTGCCTTCACTGCGGAGGAGTTGGACACCCTGGTGGATGGGGTCCTCCCCAGTACACGCTACTCTACGGTCCTCCAGACAAACAGGTGAGTAAACTGTGAGCATGATGCGTGGGCAATGCCTGTTTGGAGTGGTGTGGATGTAAGCCACATGTTGGGGGGTGGCCTGAGTGCTACATGTGAGATGGTCAGTGAATGTGCGTCAGGGCATGGGTGGGACCTGGTTATCAATGGGTATGATGGTCCGGACAGGTGAGTAATTAAATATGTTCACTCTGTTTACTCTCTAGGTCAGCTCCCACCAGAAGAAGGGTATTTGGCGTGATATCGCCAAGGAGGGGCGGAGCCTGGGGGTCTATCACAGACAGAGCACCCACTGCCGCAAGGGATCAGTGGACCTGCGCCGCTGGACCAAGAGGACGGCGGAGGTCCAGCCGGGGATGGCCTCTCAACGTGGAAGGGGTGCCCATTGCACCATGACCCCCCCCGATGTTCCGCATCCTGGCAGTGGCCTATCCGAAGTTGGAAGGGCACTTGAGGGCATCACAGCTGCCACAAGGGGGAGAATACAGTTTCAGAAAGCAGACTATGTGCAGTTTCGGAACTAGATGGGTGGGTGGGGTGGGTAGTGGGTGCCCTTAGGCCAGGGCGATCATGCCAGGGTAGGTCCCTTGTTTGCAGGCTCTGAAGCACCCCTACCACAATGGGGCAGATACTAGTGTGCAGGGTCCTGTGGGTGTCAGGTGTGCATGTGCTGGTGTTAGGCATTGTACCCCATGGGCTAGTGACTACCATAATGACAGGTTGGGCAAGACATAGTGCATAGGGCAGCTCAGTGTGTGTTGTGTCTGCCAACGGTGCTGGTGTTGCTGGCATTGACCATGTGTGCCCGCTGTCTTCCCCCCCTTTTTGTTTTGTCACCCTATTCTTGTGTGCATTAGCATCATCTGGTGGAGGATCTGAGGCACCGGCGACCGAGGGAGCTGCATCCCACATGGCTCAGGAGGGTGAATCCATGGAGGGTGAAGGCACCAGTGGGATGGAGGGCGAAGGGAGCTCCACGACAGGGACAGGAGGGGATACCAGTGACAGCGACTCCTCCACTGATGGTAGCTCCCTGGCAGTGGCAGACACCTCTGTGCCCACCCCAACAATAGGTACAGCTGCCACCCCCCTACCAGCACCGCCCTCCCAGTAGCCACTCAGCGTGTTTCCCTTGCCCCCTCACCCAGGAGGGTGGGCATCTCTTCACCCCAGGCACCTGAGGCCCTGCCCCAGTCAGCCCTGCTGCCCTCAGTGAGGAGGCTATTGACCTCCTAAGATCCCTCATTGTTGGGCAGTCAACCATTCTGAATGCCATCCAGGGTGTCAAGAGGCATTTGCAGCAGACAAATGCATACCTGGTGGGCATTCATTCTGGTGTGGCGGCCCAACAGAGAGCATTTCAGGCTCTGGCCTCAGCACTGATGGCAGCCATTGTCCCTGTGTCCAGCCTCCCCCCTCAAACTTCCACTACCCCAACCCAATCCCCTCTACCCCAGCCTATCCCAAGCACACCTTCAGACCAGCAGGCACACGCATCAACACACAAAAGTGGCACAAGAAAACATAAGCACCATACATCATCACACAGGTAGTCACACAAGCACCATCCAGATGCACACAAACCAACATCCAATTCCTCCACTGTGTCCCCCTCCTCCATGTCCTCCACCTCCCTCCCAATTTCTTCTCCACTCACACCTGCATGCACTACATCATCAGCCACTGCCTCCATCACCAGCACGCCCATCACAACACACCGCTCACAAGTAATCACAACCCCCAGTACTATTCACACGTCCCCTGTGTCCTCTCCCAGTGTTTCTGTGAGCCCTCCTCCCAAAGTACACAAACACAGGCACACACCCACTCAACAGCCATCCACCTCACAACAGCCTCCAGCCCATAGACCTTCACCCAAACTCAGCAGACGTACACCTCCTACAACCACTACCTCTTCCTCCACTCCCACACCTCCTCCATCTTCCCGTCCCAGTGTGTCTAAAAAACTTTTCCTAGCTAACATTAACCTCTTCCCTAAACCTCCCTCCCATCCTTCCCCTAGGGCCAGGATGTCTAGATCCCAGCCCAGTACCTCAGCCACCAAATCTGCATCTACTGTGATCCCTGCAAGTCCAGGTGGATCGAAGGGGGCACCCATCAGAGCTTCCAGTGTGCCACCTACAGATGGGAAGGACCACCCGATTCCGCCACCTGCCAAGGTCAAGAAGGGGCCAGCATCCATTAGGGGAAAGTCGCACCACCAACCCAGCAAGGCCTCATTGAAACACAAAGAGGACAGTGCCAAGGGCCCAGCAGCAACTGACAAGGTGGGCAAAGGACACAAGACAAAGGACAAGTCACCTCAGGGCACGATGCCTCCTGGTGAGGGGCTGGTGACTACCATTTCCTCAGAGATGCCAGCAACTTGTACCACGGTCACCACCGCCGCAACGACTGCCGCCTGCACCACCGCCTGCACCGCTACCTGCACCGCCGCTGCCACAGCATCAGTCTGCAGCATCCTCCCCAAGGACAAGCCATCCGAGGCTGCCGGAGAGGGTCTGGTGTCTCCCTCTACCACTACAGACACCTGCACCACAGGCAGCATCGGCAGCATCTCCGCCGCACCCACCGCCACAGCCAGCACCACCTGCACCACCATCTGCACTGCCACGTGCCCAGCTGGTGCCACTATATTGGACGTCAACAGCATCCCCAGTGGGCAGCCGTCCGAGCCTGCAGGTGATGCCCTGGACCCTGGACAAGCCACTTGAGGCACCACCACCAGCACTGGCACTGCCAGCAGTTTGCAGCCTTAGTCGCTGCAGGATGCAGTGTAGCTCTGCCTCCATGGATTATCATGCTACCTGTTCCATGTACATCTTGTGGCTCAGACACCCAGGTGAGAAGATGTTTACTGCCACACAACAGGTGCAGCATCAGCGGGCACAAAGCCCCCCCAGAACCAGTAGAGAAATGCATCCACTCACCCTATCCTTGGCAGGACGAAGCACACTGGGCACAAAGCCCCCTCCAGAACCAGTGGAGAAATGCATCCACTCACCCTATCCTTGGCAGGATGAGGCACACTGGGCACAAAGCCCCCTCTGGAACCAGTGGAGAAACCACCCACTTGAGAGACTGTGGCTTTGCACTCCCTAGGACCAAGCAGTGGGCAAACCACCCACTAGAGAGAATTTGGCCTTGTACTCTTCAGGACCAAGCAGTGGCCAAACAATCCACATGAGAGACTGTGGCTTTGCACTCCCCAGGACCAAGCAGTGGACAAACCACCCACTTGAGAGACTTGAGAGACTATGGCTTTGAACTCCCTAGGACCAAGCAGTGGGCAAACCACCCACTTGAGAGACTGTGGCCTTGTACTCCCCAGGACCACGCAGTGGGCAAACCACCCACTTGAGAGACTGTGGCCTTGCACTCCCCAGGGCCAAGCATTGGGCATGGAGCCCCCTCGAGGAGCAGTGACGTCGTACCATCTTCCAGCTGAGGTGCCCCCTCCCCTTTCCCCTGAGGTGCCTGTGTTTTTTCAACCTGATGCTCCTTCAGTGTTCTCTCCGTTTTGAGGCAGGTGTCATGTGTGGGCTTCGCCCATGCTTTTTGGGACCACTGGTCCATGGACATTTACAAGGGACAGTATACGGCCTTGTGTATATAATGTAAAAGTTTGTATATACTGCTTATTTAAAAATCTATTGCTATATCTGAATGTTCCAATATAACACTGGCTAGACTCATTTCCTTTTGTCCTTGTATTCTTCCACGGGGTGACGGGGTGTATCAATAATGTTTTTGGATGTGTTAGTGTATATAGTGTTGGGAGTGTTGCGTGCTGCGTGTTACGTGTGTGTGTCACACTCTTTTCCTCCCCCCTCCCCTGTATGCTACGTGTAGTACTCACCATCGCCGCCGCCTTCGCCGCCGCCGCCTTCTTTCTACTTTGTGGTGTATGAGAAGATACACCATCATGGGGAGGATCTGCAAATCGGGCTCCATGGCGTCCTGGCTCTTCGTGGAGTGTCGAAAGGTGAGTGGTTCCCCTTCGATAAACTGTTTCTGACGTGCTTTTGATGTCGTTGGTACCGCCCCAGAAAAGCTGGTGGATTGGCCTCTCATAATAGGGAGGGAGGTTCATTGTCTTCCGCCTTTCTGTTGGCGGTGACCGCCGCGGTGTTTGATGGTACCGCCGTGGCGGTCAGAGTGTTAAAGTGACTGTCTATGTTGGCATTTTTTTTTTCCTCCGGCCTGTTGGCGGTATTACCACCGCTTTAACACCAACCGCCAGGGTTGTATTGAGGGCCTATGTTTTTGGAGGAAACACTTAATTGTGCTGGATGACCTATTGCAATTAACCCCTGTAAAAGGGCAACCTTTTTTCAAAACACTTCCCTACAATGAAACATTAAATTATTTGGGGACTATTGGCAATGTAAATATTTGGCTAAACTTTGAATATAAGGAACTAGTAAAAAAATGTGTCAAGTATCTGATGAAGAATATGGAAATATTCTCAAAGAATAGAGTAGGAGTAGAGTAGGAGTTCTGACAAAGGCAGGAAAATCTGATTTAAAAAATCGAATGGTCAAGAAACTATTTCCATCTAACATCACAGCAGCAGAACTAATGTACAATGACATTAAAGAAGAGAAATCAATGGTCTGTTTAAGGGCAACTCTTGAAGAGTGCTCCAACTTCAATGAACAACTACTAAAATTGGAAAAAAAAATGGGCAAATTTATAAAAAGTGGTGCATCATTTCATGATGCAGCACTTTCTTTCTCCCAAATGTGCTCCCGTACTGCCATCATGTGTGAGCTTTATTTATCATGCACCATGGCAAATGTTAGGGAACTAGCGTCAAAAATGTTGATGCTAGTTTGGTGCTCTGCAGGATTAGCGCCAAAAATATTGATACTAATCCTGCAAAGTGAAAGGCGGCTTCATTTTGATACCTGCCTTAAACATTACGCTAGAGATGATGCAGTGGAATTTTAGAGATTACACTGCACCATTTTGCAGGGCCTCCTAATGCCAGAACAACCCCCTTGAATACATTATGCCTGGCACAGGCATAGTGTGGTGCAAGGGTTTACAAAGTGGCTCAATGCGTGCGTTGCAACACTTTGTAAATATGGCGCAGCGTTTTTTGAGGTAATTCTTTTCTTCGTTCCTGTACCAGCTGACACCAGGCATTCCTCGAGCACTCAGGAAAAGACTGCAGCTCAGTGACTAGTATTCTCCAGGGAGTTTGTTCTTTGAGCGCCGCGCTTTCCTAGAACAGCTGGTGTATTTCAGACCTCGTATTTTGGCACTTATCTTGAAGAGAAAAATGCATTTCTGAACATTCTACATTATTATTGTAGTTACTTGCCTAAATGTGCTTCAGGAAATCTGCTTGAGCTCAAGTACTACAAAAAGTGACAGTGCAATTTTAAAAGAGCATTTACGTGACATTTCTTTCTCTAATAGCATAACTCTTGGATTAAAATTGTGTCATTCATGCCTGTGTGTCAGGTTTGAGGAATTTGCTTTTTGAAGGGTTTTTCACACACAGAGTGAAACCAAACCAAACTGTGCCACCCTAACTCTTTGAACCCAGAGTGGACATTTGCATTTCTTGGATTGTTTTTGTTCCTTTTAGTTTAACCGTCTGCATGCAGGAAAGTTAAATGTGATATAATTAATGCCCTTGTTTGTCTTTCTTGTGTATGAGAAGTGCAACCATCGTTCTAATTGTAGTGGGCAACATTGACTCTGTGTGAAGCCAGCCCTACTGTCGCAGTACTTATTGTTATGGTACTCAGTTTGGATTTTTGGTAATGCAGTGTTAGTAATTGTGGCAACGGTTATTATTATCCAAGAAAAGTGCTGGAGCATCCCAGTGTTCTTCTACTGCTCCCGTGCTCATATCAGAAAGAGAGATTCAGTTTCAAGGAAGTTGAGTGCACTAACTCTACGATCACTTTGTGAACAACAACCTGCCCCCCCCCCCGAAGATACAGGGTGCCTGGCTGGACTGGCAAGACGTGTCAGTGTTTTGTCTCTTTCTCTTCCGCTCCCCCTTTCTGTTTGGGACACCTGCAGGGGTTTCTCTGTCCACCAGGAAGTGCCGGGAGGTGTTCCAGGAGGTCGGGTGCATACCATCGCCCCTGCAGACATCCTGCTTTTCCGATGAGTGGCCCCATCTCGACAGCAATTTGCGACTCCATTGGGAATGGCCGCCCTCACAGGGATGGTGGCCTGCTGGAGACATCAGACCACCATCTGTGTGACTGATTTTAAATAAAGCACTTTTTTTTATGCAGCCCGTTTTCCTTAAAGGAAAACGAGATGCTTTTTTTAAAATCAAAAATGAAAAGTTTTCTTTTCATTATATCAGAGCAGGCAGTGGTCCGTGAGACCACTGCCTACTCTGAAAAAATATTTTCACTGCCATTCACAAAGGGGAAGGGGTCCTATGGGGACCCCTTCCCATTTGCGAATGGGTTAGCACCAGTTTGGAACTGGTGCTAACCGCGATTGTTTTGCGACCCCATTCGAGGTCGCAAAACATTCATACATACCATCTGGATTTGGTATTAGGAAGGCACGCCCTTGTCACGCCCCTTCCTAATACCGAATTGCAAAACCCAAACTGCGATTCGGTAACAAGTTACCGAATCTCAGTTTTGGCTTTGTATATCCCAAAAAGCATTTTTCAAGTTGCAAACAGGCCAATTCTGTGAATCGCCCCATTTGAGACTTGAAAAATACTTCTTACATCTGGCCCTTGATTCTTTACAGAAATCTGTTTTCAAGACTGCAGGATTAGAAAACCGTTTACATGTCTACAAAAACTGTCAAGTGATTTTGGGGGTTTAATTTAAATGTTGAAGAAAGGTTAGTAAATGGTGCAATGGGTAAAGCTATTGATTTAATTAATTTTCCAAATAGAGATGAGGTAGGATATTTGGCTATAAAATTTGATCAGATTAATAATGTGAAGCAGATTGGCCAATGTATTGTATGTTTTTTGCTTTTAAAAGATTTATATATCCGACAGCACAGTTTCAACTTCCTTTAGCATATGCTGTAACTGTTCATAGATCTCAAGGATTAAGTGCCAGATGTAGGTAGAAATGGGTTTGTGACTCGCAAATTGCGAGTCAGAGTGACTCGCAATTTATGAGTCGCAATCCCATACGCAAGATGGTGTCCCTGACACCATCTCCGAATCGCAAGGTGGTCGCAAAGACCCACCTCATTAATATTAATGAGGTGGGTCGCGATTTGCGACCCCCCTGTGATTCCCTGCACTCACAGGGATGGTGGCCTGCTGGAGACAGCAGTCCACCATGTCTGTGACTGTTTTTTCAATAAAGCAGTGTTTTTTTTTGGTATTGCAGCCCGTTTTCCTTAAAGGAAAACGAGTTACAATACACTTGTGAAAATGAAACCATTTGGTTTCATTTTTTCAGAGTAGGCAGTGGTCCATAGGACCACTGCCTGCTCTGAAAATATATTTTTAGACCCATTCACAAAGGGGAAGAGGTCCCTTTTACGAATGGGTTAGCACCCACTTCACATGGGTGCTAACTGCGAATTGCTCTTCGACCGTGTTCGCAGTCACAAAGCAATTCTCCATAGCGATGCGAATCTCAAAAAGGAAGGGGAACACCCCTTCCTATTTGCGAGTCTGGAATGTGCATCGCAATGCGCGTTTTGCATGGCGCAAACTGCGAATTTCGCAGTTTGCGCCATGCAAAACTTTTCCTACATCTGGCCCTAAGTGTGGACAACAGCATTTAATAATATTGGTAGAGCGGAATTTGAAGGTATGTCACATGTAGCATTATCTCACTCTTGAACATTGTCTGGTTTGTTTTTGGTTGCTTTTGGTGATAGGAAAGTTAGTGGTGATCTAAGCTGTTTAGGAGAGTACAATCGGTTAAGAAGTCTATTCGCTCCTCATTTAGGTCAATTTATTTATGAGAAATGGTAATCTGTCCAAAGTGGAAGCTTAAAAAAGAGTGAAAAGATGTTCAAGAGAAATAGAAAAACAGGGACAAGCTAGAAGGGGTTAAGATGAAAAACGTGGAAAATGAAAGAGATATTGTTGGTTACCAGTTGGAAAACAGTTCAGGTGTCAACTGCCATGCAAATGTTACTATCAGCGTACTCTTTCATTTAACACATGCTATGAATGGAATTCAAGAAAAAACAGATGAGATGTTGTATTCTACACTTTACCATTTATTCCAATGTTTACTGAGTGATAGGACTGTAATCCATTTTGCTTTAAGTATTAGAGACCTTGTAGATACATGTAGTGGATCTGTAGTGTTTGCTCTCAACAGACAAATAAATGCACAATAATTTACAACGGTCATCCTTGGAGTATTGGAAAAAGAAGAAGTAAATATTGATGACTTATATGGATTAACTTACAAATTAAACCATGATTGTGAAGATTGCTCATTAACATTCTGTATCATAGGGATTTCTGTATTTAACACTACTGGATTCCAAAACTGTGCCTTTTTGACAGAATGATTAAAAATGCAAACCAAAATATGACCTGCCAATATTGTAGATCAGATGTTGTGTCTATGCTGCATCTATCACGAAGTGGAAAATACTTTATACTAATGTTACAACAATGCAAAGCAGATGAATATAAATTGGAAACCAAAACTACAAACTTCAAATCTGGACAATTTTAATTTCTGAAAAAACATATACTACTATAAGCTATTATTTTTCACAAAGAGGTCAATATAACATTGGCACACTGGACTGTCTATTCAAAAAGTGAAACTGGATGGGCAGAATGCAATAACAGTGATCCTATATTTAAACCAAAACTGCCTTTTAAACTATGGAATTCTTACCTTTCGTTCTTCAAACACATTTCTAAAAAGTAAATCTGAGAGACAAAAAATGTGAAGTTTTATTGTACATGTATCGTCAGTGTTATAGACATCATTCGGCATTCAGGGGTGATGTCTTTAGAAAGTTCTCCAAAATTGAACGATATTTTCATGTTCAATGAAGGAGTTCATATAACATCTAGACACAAAACTGTCTGATTAAAGAGTGGTACTGGAGGGATACAATGAAAATATTTCAATCTAAACCTGATGCAAAAACAGCCATTCAAAGTAGAAACATGTCAGTTTTTGTTTCACCAAACCAACTTCTATGCAATATTTCTGGAAAACATGTAATATGTGGCATTTCATCTACAAGGATCATCGGTGTTTTAGACGTCATTCGGCATATCAGGGCTGATGTTTTCAAAAACAACTCCAAAACAGAAATCTCGTGTGTATGTATTACTATTGCACAAGGTATAATAATTAGGGAATTAATTTTTTAACACATCTGAATAGATTAGTTTAGAATGTGTACGTAAAACCATTGATTAAGTGATTGGAGTAGGTGCAATGCATAATATCACTTATTTATAGTGATATACTGTGCAGTTTTTTTGTTTTTTTCTACACTCCATGTGATTGTTTTTTCCCCACTGTTCAATAATGAATCTTTATATAAAGCAATATTTAAGTTTTATAAGTATGATAGCTTACAACAGGAGATAAAGGAAAAAAAATGTTTATTATAATGTGATATACTGTTACTTCATAAGCCATGTGCATGGTTCTCTTTCTGAAATTGTATAAATGTAATACTATTTATATCCTTTTTCTTTTTCTATAGTGGTTGGACTGATATCTCTTCAGATGTGTCAATATACCTGTAGTATTACATAAGTATTTGTTGGAGTACTCCTGGAGAGGGTCTTCACACATAAAGAGTAATTCACATAGTTTGCCACTATTTACTATTCCTTATAGGACCTGCTCAAAATATCCCATGCAATTTATTTTCACTTTGCTAAAGTTCAATCCTCAAGATATCTATGTTCAACAGGATGTGGCAAATGATTCTCACTGACATAAGTTATGAATACAAGTTTAAGTTTCAAGTTTTTATTTATTTCATCAATTGGAACTCCTAAGAGGTCCACATGTTAAACCAATTCCTAAGAGACATAAAACAACCTAAAAACATTCATACAAAAATCGCACAGAAGATTTAAAAAAAAGAGCTAAAAAATGTTATAAGTACATTGCTCATATACAATATCGTAGTAGCGGGTCTTAAAAGTTATTCTAATTATTCAAATTAGCTTCTGGGGTATAAGCATTAAATATTCGGAGGAGGAAAAAGCCATAGAGTACCTCAGACAGTACGACATGAAACCATAGGGAGACTTCTCGTAGAGAACCCTATTTTCTACAATCAAACAGTTGTGAAACATATACTTCCAAAATGAAGTAATAGAAAAGTTCAGGACGAACAACCTTTAACGGTAAATGTGAGATGAAAAACACCAGTAGATCTTATTAAAGTTCGCTAATCTTCCTTGTAAAGTAAATTTTCAAACGTCGTATTTATCAACCATAAAGGACACTCAGTACAGATTTAAAAAAGACTGAAATAATTTTAAAATCCTAAAACAAAAGAGTTCATTGCGAGGATTACAGAGGGCTTCCAAAGCTTCTCCCACTGAGTGAATATTAAAGTGCAGGTAAAGGGGTTTTAGCCATTTTTTCCTGGCTGGAGCTCAAGCCGATCAAATAAATAGAACATGTTCACAATTCTGCACGCTCATTCGACATAGATTGCAATTATTATCAGAACCATCCGGAGGTAAGATCTCTAAAGGACAATCTATCTAGTCTCAGCAAAAGAGACAAGCGCCTTATCCTACGGGGAAGATTCCAAGAGAGGTAGGGCTCAGATTGTTTAAGAATTACTGATTCGGTTAACCTGGTCAGTCTCCTTTTATTACTGCAGAACTGTAAATCAGAGGAGAAGCTTTTCAACCAGTACGTTTCTTTTAAAAGAGTTTTAAGAGTAGTGGGTAGGGAGGATTGAATCGAATCATGGTTTAGCTCAAGCAATTGTAAAACTAGATTATAATTTTTAAAAAACATAGATTTTTCTTTCAATCCATTAAAGATTTCTAAACTATAAGCTCTCCTAACCATAGCCACAAAACCCAACATTCTTAATACCAAATTCGAGCCTTAATGCTGCCACTGAGGCTGAGTTATTACACAAGGCTAGTCGTCTTAACATCTGCCCTTCCATCCTATCTAAAAAATTCCATTTAGAGAGCTCTGGGCCCTCAAGAGCATACAATAGAGTGGCCGGGATCTTCGTTTGATATAACCTTAATAAATGGTGGAAATGAGGCCGGCCAACTGCTGTGAAAAATGCAGCTAAACCTTGTGCTTGAGATAAATCCTTTGAGACATTGTTACACATGTGATCTTTGTCTGTGAGAGAGGAGGAACAGGTTTTCCCCAGAAAACAGTAGGATTTTACCCGCTCTAGCTTGTGTTGTCCCAAAGGCCAGGAAAAGTTAGTTTCCTTACCCAGTTTTTTCCCAAGGAAGCATATAACTTGAGATTTGGATTGATTAATCTGTGTAGAATATAGATGTAACGCCACCAATTGCTGATTTAAACCTTTTGGGGTAAGGTCAATCACAACTATATTATCTGCATATAGGAGGCAGGACAAAGGATATTCTCCAATTTTTGGTGAAAAACCATCCGCATTTTGCAAAAAACTGGGCAGATCATGAATATATAAGAAAACTAACAATGATGCCAACAAGCAGCCTTGCTTCAGTAAATGTTTGGTAAGGAATTTATTAGACAAGCCCTGTTCTCCTCTTAACATAATTTTACACCAGGTAGAGGAGTGCAAAGCTATAATCAAGCGTAGCAGGTTTGGGGAAACACCCAGCTCATATAGTTTTTTCCACAGTATTTTCCTGTCCACCCTATCGAAGGCTGTAGAGAAATCAATAATCACTGCATGAACTAGACCCCCCCTTATCTGAACATATTTCTCATTTATCGTATGTAACAATAGAATATTATCCAAAGTACTATGTTCCTTTCTAAAACCTGCTTGTTCCAGAGGAAGTATTTAGCTGTCATTGACCCAGGAAGTAAAAAGTACTAAAATACTTTTTGCAAATATCTTGCCAGTTGCATCCAGTAGTGCAATTCGGCGATAATTTACGGGCAAGGATTTTTCATCCTTTTTATGTAATGGGACAATAACACTCCCTGTCCAGGAGTCTGGGGGCTCCACTTTTTAAGTAGCTGGCACGGAAGACCGGATGGAGGATTTTTGCCCCAAGAAGAGATTCATGTTTGATTAAAGCCATTGGGACCTCATCTGGGCCCTTAGCTCCAGAATTCCTTATTGTCCTAATGAACCCCTCAATTTCAGACACAGAGGGGGACCCCATCAATTCTCATCAGAGCTATTATTTTTACTACAATCCATTTCCCATGGCTCTCTCACCTTTTCTGCATATAGAGCCAATATATAATTCTTCCACTCCACCTCGGCTATAGGGGGGGCACTGGATGATTTATGCCTTCCACAGCCTTTAGCAATGGCATTCCAAAATTTACGTGAATTTTTTGTCACCGCTGCTTCCTTCACTGCTATCCACATCTGTTCCTCCTTTTCCCTCTTTATGCCTAACTTTACTCATGCTCTTCTTTTTTTTAATAAATATATTCTTTTGCTCCTATCTATAGACTCCCATTCATGCTGACTCCTTACCAATTTATTGATTTCTCTATTTAATAGCAAAATGGATTGGCTTACTTTCTTTTGTTGCAGCTTTGGATGATGATATTTAACACTCCGGGTTATATATTTAATAAATTTAGAAAAATGATTTAGGGGATAGACATTCCATTCCACTCCATCTCTCACTACAGATTCAACAGCTTTTTTTACAGAGGACATTTTAGCGGGAGTCCAAAAAATTCTACCTGTTTTCCCACAAAAGCTAATAGTTTTGTCCAAGGGATTCCAAGAGTCTATAGGGGAAAACTGCATTTTTAGTGAAATAATGAGAATTTTGTCATCACTAAAGGATGCATTCATGACTCTCATATCCTCTAATGATTGAGCAATATTATAAGAAGCTAACATATAATCAATTATTGAGCTATTCTGCTGGGATTTATGTGTAAAGACTGCTGGATGGTCAGAATTTAAACGCCCATTTAGAATAATACAGCATAATTCTCGCAAGCCTTTCAATAGAATATATCCCCTTTTATCAGTCCTTATTCTCAGGGGAAATGGAGTCGGCAGAATAATTAAAGCATTTTCCCTTTCTAAGTCCCCAAAACTGGAAAGGAATAAGTTGGAGATTTTATCATTTAAATCTACCATTATTAGTAACTCATCTACATTGTCATGGGGATTAGAGCAGATTACTAATATTTTATTAAGCATGGACAATAAAACACTATTGAATCCCTTATCTGTGGGGATACAATCATTAACTATTAACAGGGAGGTTTTCCAACCATTTTCTGAAATCGGATACACTCTCAGAATCTCAAAAAGGTTTGAGGAGATGGACAAGCTAACATATTCCCTTTTAAATTTATTATTCAATAACATGGCAATTCCTCCTTTTGCTCGCCCTTTCTTAGATGGCTGCGCCTTTATACTTAAAACCAGATACCCGGGATAGGTGAAGTCTGCTACTCTCCAGGTCTCCTGAATGCAGATTGCATACACTTGAATTAAACATATAAGATTTAATTTCTCTGTAGTGTTCCCTAAGCCTTCCGCATTCCAGGAGACCAAGGAGAAACTCTGGTTAGTAACAGGGATGTAAAGAAATACCCTTCACCCAGGTGCAGTTTAGAGTGCTATTTAAAGCTCCCGCTAGCTAGTTCCAGTTTTCCTTTTTGGTGCCTGTCCAATACGGTGAGGCATCCTCCAAAATCTGCACCACTCTTCACCATGAACAAAAGAAATTTTAACTTTTTCCCGGGGAGGAGCAATATAAGCTGACTTTGGAGCAGATTGGTACCCTTTGCGTGATGGATAATATGGGTCTGTATCTGGATACGGGAAGCTTCCTTACCCCATATTGGTACCACGTCTAAACCTCTGCGATGTAACTGCTCACAATGGACTAAAATTACATTTAAAACAGTTTTAGAGAAGAACCAGGCTTTTGTCATTACCATTCCTATACTATGCTCAAGGTAAACGTGGGAAATATCACAACTGTCAATAAACTTTAACTCAGTAATATCTGAGAGGCAAGAAATTAAAGTAGAGAGATTTAAGATCACATTTGAATCAAATAAAGCAGAAAACTCTAAACATTCTGGAGTCTCTATACTATTGAGAGATACTTCCTCCATTGTATATTCATCCCCTCCTTTAAAGGGATGAGACATACAATTTGCTGCCGTTATATATGCATTTACATTGCAGGTCGAGCTATCTCGTAATTTTGAAATGGGAAACAGACTCCTACAGTCAGAAGAGGGAGACTGTTGCACCTCCACGGGAGTTGTAGAGTTTTGTTCAACCCATGGAGTTAGGGGGCTAGCCGATCTCACCACTTTGGGACTCTCCATCCTTAGAAACAATTCCCTTTCTTTTTGCTGGGATGAGGACCCATTTCGGCCTGTAACCTCGAACTTAACCCTTCTTGGGTTCTTTTTAGAAACTCTCCTTTCCCTCCATTTTCCCCCTTTACTGTTATTTTCTTTCCTTATTTTTCACTGGGAACTTCTTGCTTGAGGCTTTTTCCGCCAGGATCCCCTCATGTTCCACCGACGGCAAGTCAGGGTTTATTTTAGGTAAAAAGATGGGATAGGGGGCCACTGGGGGAATATCATCATCTTTTTTCCGAGCAGGTTCATAGTCATTGGGGACTATGTTATTCACAGGAAAAGGAATAGAAAAGAGATCTTCCAAGGAATAGACGAGGCACTCTTGGATTGAAGGATCCTGAGTGTTTGAAGGATTCTAATGAATTTGCGGCTTTCCCACCTGTGTACCCTGCTCAGAGAAAGAAAGCCGAGTAGGAAAAGTCATGGGCACACATGGGGCTGGGGAACACAAAAATGGTTGTAGAATGTGACGCCCCGACAATTGCGGATCAGCCTGAACGGCCCTACCTGATTTCTCAAATTGACCTGGGTTTAGGACCTTTTGATCTAACAAGGTTTTCAATATGGATAATAATATGTCTTGTAGATGATGAGAATTAGTAACTGCTTTTCTAGGAGAACCAAGATTGACAATATTCTTTCAAGACATTTGAAGGACTCTGAGAATATTAAATTTTGCTTTGGGGGACCACTCGGCAGATGTAGGGATCACCTAAGGTCTGGCATCAGAGAAGATATTTGGGGGGAAAGAGAAAGGTCAGAGGGAGTGCTACTAAATAGCCTTAGACCTGGTGTTATGGGTCCAAGGTTACTATCCAGGTGAGTCTTTAGGTGAATATCGGGAGGGATTATTTTCCCTCAGGTGTAATCTAAGTCAATGTCTGGGAGAGTCAAATCCTCTGTTCCCGCTCTAATTCCCCCCTCACTCGTCACATTCGCTGTCGAGGACTTTTGATTTTCCTGGGGAGGTATTTGAGTCTCCTACTAATACACTCTGTCACTCTACTATGTGACTACTGATACACCCAATCATTGACACATACAGCTATAAAACATAAAATCCTTCATCTAAGCAGTCAGGTATACACTTGCCTACTTACCTATACACCTACATTATTACACTAACTAGTAAGACACACTGATACAGTCACTCACCCATATCTCTGCACACTCAACCACTTACTCGATCGTAGAGGCACTCACACACCCACTCACTCATCCACATACATACCAACACACCCATTCACCCAACTATACAACCACCCACACAACCAGTCACTCACCAATAAAGACAGTCACACACCAGCTCAGTTACTCATAGAAACATTACTCAGCCGTACATGACCATAAAAGTACAGATAATAAAAACATTCCATAATATAGAACCTAAGTTTCCTAGAACTTAGAAAGATGAGGCTCACAACTATGTATCAAATTAGATGAGTAATAAGCGCAGCTTACAGAAAGTTTATCACATGCCACCTGGTGGCCTCTGCCTTGCCTATACTGAAAAGTCTCCTTTATTCTGGTAATGGGCCTGTAATCAATAATTGCCCTATTTTAAACATAATTCTGCAGGCTCAGCTCTCTACATTCTTTCTTTCCAGGGTATGTTAAGGACATTGTCCAGAGAAAGGCAGCCTTCCAATATATTCTTTGAGAGTTCGGCATCAGGATTCCCCCAAATCCCTAACCATTAGAGCAGTGATGCCAACCTAGTCTTGTCCCTTACATTTGTTAAGCCAAGCTGTAAGAAACACACAAAAGTTGGGCATGATTAGGGAATGGCCAGCAACCTACGAGCAAACTTATTTTCTACTTGCTAGATTGGCCCGGGACCTTTATAGCCCCATACCACTGTGCCATAAGTCACCACAGAAATACAGTTACTCTGATAAATTTCCCTTAGTTCTTTAATCGGTTTGTGACCCAACCTCCTCACAAATGAGAACACCAACTCCACAGCTCTTTGAGTGCAAGCAGACCTAATTTGATGTAAACTCTGCCAGTTTAGACTTTGGTCAAAAGAAACCCCAGAAAGTTGAAACACTTGACCCTATGCACCTTTTCTGCCCCCCCCCCCCCCCAAAAAAAAGAAAGCCCTAGTTTTCTAGGGCCTAAACTCATTTTAAAGGATTTTTGTAGATTTGTTTTGAGATCAAGACCCCCCCAGGAAATTGTATAGGCCCTCTAAAAGTAGCTGGAGACCATTAGCTGTCCTCGCATTAGTAAGGCGTTGTGTGCATACCGTAGCATGGGCAGGGTTCTTGTCTTACATCTAATAATATCCTTCCCTATGCTAGTCAAATGGGGTTCCAAATCATTGATATAAATGAGGAACAGAGGAAGGGCCAAGACACACTCTTTGTCACCCCTAGATATGACCTTATATTTTCTGTATGTTCCCCATCTCCACTATATTTAAGTCTGATATTGGTATCCCAATACCTTATTTGAAGAAGCCCAATTATGCCTGATTCAATCCCCATCCTTGCCATTCAGTCCCACAACTTCCTCCTATTGACAAAGTCAAAGGCAGAGGAGAGGTCCATGAACGCAAGGTGGATGGAACTTCTCCTCGTCTTGACATATTTCCTATGGTCAGTTGCAGATTTAGACCCTACCCCACAGTGCCAACCCCTGAACAGAATCCATACTGAGCACTGGAGGGAGACTGATTCAGTCACTTATAAAACAGCTCACACAGCCACTATCTAACACATGCAGCAGTTCATGCTGCCACTTGCTCACCTATACAGCCACTCACCCAACCAGTTACTCACTCCTATGTTTACCCAAATAGCCACTCAATCACTGATACAGCTACCCACACATCCAGAGGCTCACCCACACAACCCATCTTACAAGAACTCACTCAATCACATAGGCACTCACACACCCACTATCTCATCCATATAGACACTCACCACCTACCCACTCACTCATATAGCCATTCACATACCCATTCACTCACCCATACAGACCATCACACACCCAGTCACTCGCTCATACAGCAACTCACACACCACCATCACATTCATAGAAAATCGCACCCCCACTCATTCACACATACAGCTATTCACATAGCCAGTCACTCACTCATACAGCAACTTACACAGTCAGTCAATCAATGATACAGCTACTCACACAGCTGATCACTAACTTATACAGACTGTCATCCACTCATTCACTCACTCATCCAGACACAAACACACACGGTCGCTCACCTATACAGCCACTCGTACCCTAAGGTAACTATAACTTGCGCCCTCACCATGCACAGTTTTCTCATCAAAAATGTTACTCCAAATGTTAGTGATATTATCAACGATGTTATGAAAGAAGTCCTGAGTGTTGTAATATCTGGGGTAATTAGGGCACAAGTTATCGTTACCTTAGAGCATGAGTAATAGTTACTAGAAATAACTCTACCTATAACAGTTGAATTTCAATGGGCTTTTACACTTAAAATGTGAGCCTAACTATAATGTCCCTGTAACCTTTGTTTTTTTCAATGAATTTATATGCTTTTTTAATTCTATTCCAACCACCTCACCCTAAGGGAACTATAATGCATACCCTTGCCATGCACTTTTAATTACCCCACATATTACTCCCTTATGACATCTTTGATAACATCATTCATAATATCAATGTAACATTTGCAGTAAAATTGTTGAGGACAAAACTGTGTGTGGCGGGTCGCAAGTCATAGTTACCTTAGGTCATGAGGTATAGTTACTTCAGCCAACCATAACTGTAGCTGCTAAATTTTTATGGTTTTGTGTGAGTAAATTTAGAACGGAACTATAATGTCCCTGTAAGCTTTGTGTTTTTTTTAATTGAATTATTATTCATAGTTACATCATAGTCTCAAAGAGGGGCATAGAAAAAGCCCAAAAGACACAAAACCAAGAGGCAAGACTATGGGGGTCATTACGAGCTTGGTGGTTCCAGGACCGCCATGTCGGCTGTAGTGGTCGTACCGCCAATGGGCTGGTGGAGAAGACAGAACACAGCCAAACTACCGCCAGTACCACCAGTACCACCAGTGCGGTCATGCCGCCACTGACAGAGGTAGCCACCGTCAAGCCGGCGGGGACCATGTTTCTGCCAGACACATTACGAGGCTGCAGACTGCCAAGGTCTCTTCTGCAGTCACACCACCATGAAAACCCTGATGGAAAACAACTCTATAAAAGGAAACACCCACCTTCTGGAACACATAGCACTCTGAAGCCACCATGGAACCCAAAGTGGAAGTCCTCCCACTGCTCCTGCTCACACAACGACTCTGGAACCAGTGACAGCAACAAAGACAACAACCGGAGTACACAAACCTACCTAACACTGGAAGGGAAAAACTTAAAGTACACACGCACACACAGCATACACATCTGTGGTGGCAGGTGACGGTGACACACACCCATCCACACATACCTACATATACACATGCATGCTCATACTATACACACGGACACCCATACTACACACACCATGGCCAGCACACATGTGCAAAACACACAGCTACTCACAGATACACAGCACCGGCACAGTCGAACACAGGAATACACAACAGCACCACTTCACACAACAACACCACAACCATACCTACACAAGTGCTTTGTCAAGCGATTTCAGTACACACCTCCACATTACACCACATTCATACCACAACACGTAACAACACCTGACAACCAAGATACATAGTCACACAGCCATACAACAAAACATACGTCATACCATGTTAACACAACAGATCTGACATATTCGTCACAGCACACACACAAGCATACACAACAACCACACAAGGGCACACAACACCATTACATATCTCAACATAAACAATACACAATTAATCCACATGCATGCATGTACCAAACACATACATATTCTACATACAATACACAGGCATCACAGCAGGACAAAAGCCAGAGCCACACACACTCATGCAGACCAGACATTGCAGCTAGCACAACCCCACCACACACACACGTCACACACAAACAAACCAAAGGTGCCAAATACAATACAGCCATGTGGAAAGAAAAGCAAGACAAGTATCCAACAATAGGTTGGGCCAGATGTATTCAAATCCTTGAGAAGGCAAGATAATAAATAACTATATATAATAATCAGCCCATTGGCCAGTCCAATGTCCAAAGTGCCAATGGCACAAATGGCACCTCTGTATGCACCTACTTGAATTCTGACTGCCAAATGACCTCCGCAGGGTAGGGGCATCAGGTGGGCAGGCAGGCACCTCAGGGATTGGTGGACAGAAGGGGGAGATTGGGCTTGAGTTTGGGAGGTGGGACTTTGGGCTTGGACTTTGGAGGGGGGTCCTTGGGCGTAGGGAGGAGTCAACGTCTTGGCAGGGGGAGGGGCACAGGTACTAGCAGGGAGTGCAGGGGAGGAATTAGAGGTGGAAGGGCTGGACTTGAGGAGGGACACAGACCATTTGGGGGTATCACAGAGTAGGAGAGAAGTAGGGAACAGGGAAAACTCTGGGAGGAAATGCTTTTTAGACACACATGGGGGATTATGGCAGGAAGGTTGGGAGTGGAGGTGGACGGAATAGTTGTAGGAGGTGTTAGTGTGGATGTCTTGGGTGCAAGTGCGTGTGATGAATGCTTGTGGATGGTGAGTATCTGTTGCGTGGGTGAGTGTGGGCATTTATGTGTCTTGGGAAGGAGGAGGAAGTGGTGGGAGATGCCATGATGGATGGGTAACTGTTGGGGTGGTGTCTGCAGGTAATGTATGTGTGCTGCATGTGGGTGTGTTGGTGGTTGTGGTGGCTACAGATGTGGTGACTGGGATGGATGTCTGTGGGTCTGCTATTGTGCTAACTGTGGGTAGGATATGAGTTGTGGCTGGATCTGTCAATATTGGTGTGGTAGCTGCAGGTGTGTCTGGTGCAGTGTCTGTGAGGCTGGGTGTATTGGGGGAGGCAGTGCAGATAGTGGATGTTGGTGTGTCTGCAGGTTGGTGTTGTTTGTGTGCATGCTGGTGGTGGGTCCTATGGTGCTTGTGTTTGACAGTGGTACATTTTGCAGTTGAGGTGGATGCATGCTTGTGTGTTTGTGTGCTTTGGCTGGGTTTGGGAAGAGGGTTCGGGTTTGGGTAGAGGTAGGTGGAGGGGGATGGTTGACAAAGGGTGGCTGGATGCTGTCAGTATAGAGAACAGAGCCTGAAAGGATCTCTGTAGGCTAGCTAGTGCACCGTGAATGCCCTCCAGAAATGCATTGCAGTGCTGGACCTGAGCTGCCAGTCCCTGGATGGCATTCAGATTGGTCGACTGACCCACAGAGATGGACCTCCTCACTGAGGACAGCAGGGCTTACTGGGGCAGGCATAGAGGTGTTTTCAGAAAAGGAGACACCCACCCTCCTAGGTGAGTGGGCACAGGCAACTGAGTGTGGAGTTACAGGGCAGGTGGTGGTATTAAGGGGGGTGGTGGACAATGATAGTGCTGCGGTGGTCCCAAAAGGGTTCGTCACCACCAGGGAGTGCCCACTGGAGGAGGACTCTGAAGATGAAATGGATGATCCTGACTCCCATGTGGCACTCGCCTCACCCTCTGTGGCACTGGCTGCCTCGCTGTCACTGGTAGCAGCACTCCAGGTCCCATGGCCTGCAGCATCCCCACTTGCCTGTGCCCCTTCTCCTTTGCCTGCTGATGCGGATGCACACAAATACAGAGAGAGAAGGAGGGAGGGAGAGAGATAAGGAAAGAGAGGGTTAACACATACTTCACATACATAGTGGTAAACATGAACATCTGTGACACTACATATCCTGCCAAGGCTATCTCAGGTGCCAATACGCATGTCGTACATCATGTCACAACATGTCTCCTCTACCCACCTCTGTATGCTAAACCTCATACCTACATCAACATCCAAGTAAGTCTGCATGACTGGAGTCATCCACATGATCTCCACCATAGCCGTGTGTGCATGAACATCATGCCCTGGATGAAGTATAATGTCTCCCTGAATCCACATAAGACCTCTCAAAACTCCTATCACCTATTGGAAGTGCAGCTGACTGAACAAAACACATCAGGCCTGTACAGTCACAACAGCTGATCACTCCATGTCCTTTGTGAGATATCCATGATACTACCACACTCACACACCACACAACATCTGCCTGTCACATTACATGGCTGAGATAACACTCTGTACAATAATGGCAATGTGTTAGTAATAACTGATGAAGCCGCAACAAGTTACATAGCATTACAGGTGACATCTGATGTGTACAATACAAGTAATGGGTACAGGCATGTGGTTAGTTAAACCAATCACAGAGGAAGATCTGCAGAAACCAAACACATAAGAATCACCACTAACCACACACCTAAGTGCATCTACAATGGCCCATATTGCACATATTACACATCTATATGCGATCACTGAGTGCAGTGTCACAACTGATGAACACCAGGAACACACATATTACTTCTTGGTCCACATGCAAAACCACCATACATGCATTTTCACCATTAGGAGTTCACAACCTCATAACACCGCCCTCAATCACACCATTCCAGATTTGATAGTACCTGTACCTAAGTCCTGACAACACACATCTCTGATGATCGATACATGTATGCAAAATGCATACTTGGCCCAACACCACCACCTTTGCACTGACAACACATCACACTACTACATAGGGCTGCCTCATTATAGGAAAAACAACAGTCATTTCACATCAACATATCATTAGTCATACAATACCCAATCCTGTCCTAATCACCCACTTCAGCTAGGCCAAGGGTAACTCACATGTTCACACTTCATCTGATGTGCTCCCAAGTAAAAATTGGACATGATGTAGGCAGCCAATAAGCTATGTAACACTGTAATTGCTGTGAATGAGGAGGTCTGTCCAGGCACTTACTACCTCTAGTACTATGCCATTGTGTTCAAGCTTTCATCTCTACAAGTCTAGCACTTAGAAATACATGATGTTTGCAATCAGACCATTTCAAAGCTACTTTTCCAATGAGCCTACTTGACCAACCAATAGATAGCAGATTACCAACATATGGTGTTATAACTGTCAAGCCATTAGTCCAGTCATACACAAGCCATATCTGTGGTGGTGTTGTAGTTTGACACTTACTCTATGCAAGACTACTGGTTTAAGGATGACAGCACTTTTGTTTGTAGGTGACTAGGCCAATCCTACAACAAGTTGCAACTGCCGTCCCAACCCTCCCAGCTCACAAGCAGTACCTCATCAAAAACCCGAGCAGTAAAAGGTGATTTGTGGCAGCCTTTACGCATGGATTCAAAAGTGCGACATCTCAGGGAGGTTGTGGTTAAACAGAGATTACCCCTTTCTCACATTAACAACATGTCTCAGTCATACACAGGCAATGAAAGTGATACAGTCGAGTTTTCAATAGGTTTTTAATAACAAGACTGCAATCTACCATAAATTGCATGGG
Organism: Pleurodeles waltl; assembly: GCF_031143425.1. Lineage (NCBI taxonomy): Eukaryota > Metazoa > Chordata > Amphibia > Caudata > Salamandridae > Pleurodeles > Pleurodeles waltl. The sequence goes on along the minus strand of NC_090439.1, from coordinate 946,646,158 downwards.
CTGAAATGATTAGAATAATGAATAATGCAATGAACAGAATAGTAAAAACAAGAGTCATGAATACAAAGACCCCCACCATCTTGCAATTACATAACAAGTAAAGCAGGTGTGGTATAGACCCTAAAACCCTAGCATGATGAACCAAATCTCTAACCTAAAGAGAGCTAAGTGTGTTAAACTTAATCTGCCAGTACCATGTCCATAAGGAGAGAGCCCCCCAACCCTTGTTACCTTGAAATGAGGTCTCTAGATCTGACTCCGTGGGGACACAAAGACTGGGTCAGCATCAAGGCAATGTGTAGCATAGATAGCGTTGATGGCATCTGGTAGGAATCCCTCTAACTGTCTGTGTAAGGTGTATTCATGAAGATCTGATCAGATCCCTTGCGTAGGTCTGTTCCCAAACAATAAATAACAAGACATGTGTGGTGCGGCAATTACATAAACAATTCCCTGGAAAGCATAAAGTGGGAAAGTACCTAGGGGCATATTTATACTCTGTCTGTGCCGAATGAGCGTCAAACAATTTGACGCACATTCAGGGCAAACCTTGACCCATATTTAAACTTTGACGGCCGAGCCCGCGGACGTCAAAATCCCGCTGTGTGCGTCATTTTATGGATGCGGGAAAACGCCTTGTGTTAATCATATGCAAGGTAGGCGTTCCCGTCCCAAAAATGTCTTAAACGGCTGTGCGTCGTATTTATGCTTCTGGGCAAAAATGCGCACGGCCGGGAGGCGGAGCCGGAAAATGACGCACAGCCAATTTGCATTAAAAATGTATGCCTGGGTCAGGGCAGGTGTTAAAATGGGGCAAACACACCTGTATTTAATCAGAACACACAGAAGCAACAGCAGAGAAGCAAAAGGGAGACATGGAGGTGCTTCTCATGCAGCATGGACGCAGACGCTGAGCCCAGCAACAACAACAGCAGCTACCACAACACCAGCAGGGACCCCAAAGGCAGCGCAGAAGGCAGGAGAGGATATTCCGCCCCAGAACAACCCTTCATGGCCTCAGGGAACATGACAGCATCCAGAGGTACTGGTTGAACTGGCAGGCCATTCAGCAGCTGCTGCGAAACATAGAGCCACAGTTGGCACCCTCCTTGCTGAAAACCCGGGACCATCCCAACATAAACCAAGCTGCTAGCTGTACTTCATATGTTGGCAAGTGGCTCTTTTCAAACAACTGGTGCCCTGGTTGCTGGAATATCACAGCCATCATTCTCTGCCTTCTTGCCCAAAGTACTGGATGCCATCATTTGACTCACACACCGCCACATCCGCTTCCCAAACACACTGCAGAAGCAGCAGAAGACAAAACAGGGGTTTTACCTCATTAGTGGCTTCCCACACATCCTTGGTGCCATCGACTGCACACATATACGCCTTGTGCCACCTGCTGCTACTGAACACCTCTACCGCAACTGGAAGCACACACATTCCATCAATGTGCAGGCCATTGTCGATCACCAAGGATTGATCACCAACATTGTGGCAAAATATCCTGGGAGTGTCCATGACTCATTCATCTTCCGTCACTCTACCATCAATCAGCACTTCCAGAATGGATGGTATTGCAATGGACTACTTGTTGGTAAGTTCCAAAACCTACTTATATACACACTGCACAGCAACCCTCTAGGACACACAACACATACACCACGACAGCAACACGTGGACAGGAACACACTGAGGTCGTCACATCTGAAATTAGTGTACAGTTTAATGTAAAGACGTCAATGATCACAATGTTTGGAGAGGTTTGCCTATTTGTCACCTTGCAAGATGTAAGCGTCTCACTGATGTTTAAATTAATACATTGCATAAGTCTAAAGGATTGGGATGTCCAGGGTACATTGATGCTAACGTGTTAACAACACTGTCAAAATGAATCTGTGTATGGAAATATCATCTCACCCCCAGTAAAGACACAGGGACACCTGTATCACAAGTCACAATGCTAGAGAGTGCACACTGTACTGCAAATCCAAAAACATACTGCCGACAACCGGTCAGCAGCCAAACACTCGTTCAGCCAAGGAAACAACCCAATGCAGATGGTACATCCTACAAGCCTAGGAAGGAACACAATAATACAAAAGAGTCACAGACAACACAAGACAACTACTGCCATGCAAGGTGATTTCAATCCCATTCATTTTCTTTTTCAGCTGATCAGGGGTATGGGATCCAGCCATGGATAATGACACCATTTGACAACCCAAGCACTGCAGCAGAGCGTGCTTACAATGACGCACATAGGAGGACACGCAGCATAGTCGAGAGGACCTTCGGCATCCTCAAGTCAAGATTCAGGTGCCTCAACATCACTGGTGGCAGCCTCCTATATTCCCCAGAAATGGTCTGTAAGATCATTCTAACATGTGCCATCCTACACACATTTGCATATGAAGGAACATGCCCCTCTTAGAACCAGAGCCACACATGCCTGAAGAGGAGGAAGAGGAGGATGCTGGTCTGCAACATGAGGGGGAACAACAAAACACGGCTGCTGGATTGCGTAGGCCCCAACATATAGTGAACAATTTCTTTTAAAACTAATCACCATCACCACTGTATTAACTAATGTAAATAAACACTGATAATAATCACCATATCATGGTCTGGCTAATCATTTTTGCTCACCTTTATTTCTAACTATCAGACTAAGAGTGTAGCCTCATGGAGCATTGCTGATATACCGATCAGGACACAGAAATATCCTAAGCAATTGTGATGCGTATCATACAACAGTCACATACAAACACATTGTAAATGACATATATCGTGTACATTTCACCTTTGTAGGGCAATAGCAGAGGACCGCACCTATTTCACACATACATGTTGGCAACATGGTTCATCACAGCATATGGCACACAACTAAGACACCATCACTCAATAAGGGGAAAACAAGTCCAACTCCACCGATCTTTGCAAGGACTATCTGTAGCTAGAGTTCCATTTTAGCAGAGCATGATTACTTATTTGGATGTAAACTAAGACACCTTCATTCATGCAGTTTTTTGAGTGTTTGCTTAGATTTGTGGGCACTGTTATATGTGTTAGTATTGCATGGTGACAACATTTTGCTGCCACTATTTGATGGTTTAGATATCCCTTGGGGAAGCATTATTCTGTCCAACACAGCATGATGGTGTATGGTTTCTCTTTTCATCAGATATTACACTCAGGAAGGGCAGAGTATGATGCAATCCAGGCCACTGTGCAAAGTTATCAGACTACATAATCTCAGGACAGTTGTATTGACAAGCTACGTAATTTGACAGGAGGCGCATTTCAGTTATCTACTGCACAGTTGATGTGTCACATTACACAGAGACAAAGTGGTTGTGTAAGTGCTATTTATTCGAAAGTTCAGTAGTGGTATATGTACATTGTCCATGATTGTGAGTCCATTATAGTGACATCTTCCATTGTGATCCTACACAAGTGGTAAAGGAAAATGCATTTGACATGCTGGGGTGATGTGTCAGACAGTGCAGAGGGACAGGATTTGCCAATGAGTAAGTGAGAGACAATCACTGGGCAGGATGACAAGATAAACTGTGGTTTGCAGAGCAGTCATTGAGTACAGTTGTTGTAAGACTGGCATGTTACAAAGCACTGGACCTTGGTAATAGTTGGCCATGCGGCATGGACTAGTGCTTTCGGGTACTTTTCCGAGAGAAGGTGATCTGTTCCATGTCTTCTTCTTCTGATGTGTGTTTCGCCTCCTCTGTCCTTGGTGGTGGTGGTTGTGAAGGGGCAACACACAACTCAGTATTAGAAGACGTGGAGTCAGACATCCTGGTCACTGCTACCTGTGAAGGTCTTAAAGGCAGTACTGCTGCAAGGAGGATCTGCTGATTCTTAAGAATAGCAGCCACATCACGATGGTAGGCAGCCAGGTCGGCACTGAGGGGGTCATGATTACATTCGTGCATGCAGTGGAAGATTTGGAGTGCGAGGTGTTGAGGCAACTCCCTTACTGCAGTGGTGAATTCTTTGACAGTTTGTTGTAGTCCTTGCAGGATGGATGTTAAGGCTTGCTTGGCTGCTGCCTGATCTGCAGATGACATCATGCACGAACGCACCCCCTCTAGGCTGTCTGCCATAGTTTTCATCCCCAACCGCACCTCCTTGGCCAGCTCCCGCTGTACTCCGACTACAGTTCTCCCCAAGCTGGTGCCTGTGTTGTCTGAGCCCTCAGCTGTATTGGAGCTGGCAGGTCTTACAATTGGTGTTGTGGGTGGGTCCTCTGTGATGGCTGCTTGTTCTGAGTTCCTCCTTGTGACAGAAGGTGGGGTCTGGAGGGTTCCAAGTACATCTTGGAGGGTCTGGTGGCTGATGTTTGTCAGCTCGTCATCCATGTCATCAGGGTAGTCATGGACAGGCATATCCGCAGGAGATCCATGGTCCTCTGCAATGAAATAGGGTACAATTAGTGTATCTGTGTTGTGGCACTGGTGATGTGACATGCCTGCCTTGTGATGATTTCACATTGTGATCTTGTTTCCTGTTCATTGCTCCAGTCGTTCAGATGGGCATTCTCCCAGGCCTATGCCCCACCTGCACGTCACATGTATTGTGGTAAGTTATTAGACTTGTCAGCATCATCTCCTCTAGGTATTGGTTTAGGCCAAGTAGTGATTTGCCACCTTCTTGTCCTACTCAACCCTCTGTCTACATCCATTCTCATGGTGAGATCTTTCACTGGCTGTGGGTGCTCTGATGGCACTAGCAGCACACTTAACAATCTGGACCTGTCCCAGTCTCTGATCTTTCACATCCACTTATATGTAGTTGACATGTAGCGTATCCTATGCATAGCATTGTTATGGCACGATATGGATGTTAGCATTAGTAATGTGTACAGCTGATGTTGGGGAATGTGTGGTGCATTGGATTGCCCTTATAGTCGTAGCAGTGTCCTATTTCCTCATCTGACTGTGCAGGTGTATGTCAGTGACCAGTTACATGTGTCCTCCCCCTCAATGCTGTTGTCTGAGCAGTATGACATTTGGGATGTTGCATTGTGACCCAGGCACAGGATGGACCCTGGCATATGCAGCATGGGTGTGTCCTTAGTGCTGTGTAGCTCCTACTGTTGATGACATTGGCTGATGTTTGCGGCAACTATGGGCATTCGCCTTTGACAGGACCGGAGCCTTTGTCTTGTTTCAGGGGATTGTTAAAGTAGTCATCCTCAACCCACTAATTTAGGTGTGTATGATCCATGGGGATGTTACTATCATTGGCAACTTGAGCTGCACACAGAGCGGAGGTGGTAGTGGCAACTGTTGTCACTGTTACATTCCAGTTGTTGGTATGGCTAGAGGTTGTTAATAGGACCCTAGTTAATGTAGGGGGTATAGTGGCTGATGTGTGCCAGGATGTCAGTTTGACGTTGTGCCCTTCCCTCCTGGCGTGCCTTTACCTTTGCTTCACCGTTGGCATAGCAGCATGCCCCCATGGGACTGTTGTTGGTGTAGTGTAATGGTCTGCCCCAGCTTCTCTCTGTGCAGGCCATGCCCCAATGCCATACCCCTTTACCCATGCCACTCCATGTATATGATGACTTCCATGCATTTTGTGGTCAGTATCCCCCCCTGTTTACAGTTGACATGTGCATTATAATTCCCCATGCGACTTACTCTGCATGTGCGTTGTCTCCTGGTAGTCTGCGCTGTCCTGTCCTTGAATCCCTGTGATGATCTCCTCAGGGATGACGGCTGCGACCATCTCCTCCATGTGGTCCAGGGCCTCATAGTGTGCTGGACTCCCACCTCCAGTCTGCAGTGCTGCCTTCCTGTTCCTGGCCATCTTTTCCTTTGTCCTGCGCTTGCAGTCATGCCAGCGTTTCTTGCACTCGATGACTGTTCTGCGTACTTCTGCCACTCTGTTAATCTTGTCAACAATTTGTTGCCATATTGCCTCTTTCCTACTGATTTTCAACTTTGAGGTGACAAACAGTTGGTGCTGGTGTTCCGTCACCTCTTTAACCAGAATTTCCTGTCCCTCTGCACTGAAGCAACACTTTCTTTTGTTCTTAAAACTGTCCTGGGTCTTGTGTGGGTCCTCCTGACTGGTTCCTGGTCTGTTGTCATCTTCATGGGGTCTGTACAGGCATCTGGGATCCATTTTGGCTCTACTCTGCTAAAATGGCTGTGTTTGCGGGGAATTTTGACGCTATTGTGTTAAAAAACGCTGCATATCCGGTGTGCGGGGTCGTAAATCGACCCACAGTCATTTCTGCCACGTTAACGTTGTTTTGCTTTACGGCTTGACGCTGTGGTGTGCGTAAAAAAAAATTACTTACACCTGTGGTTTGCGCCGCCGGGCGTCAAAGTATAAATTTGATGCCCGCACAGTGCACTGAAATGGCGTTAGCCGGCGGTAATATTTTTGACGCAAAACTGCGTCAGCGCAGTTTTGCGTCAAAAGTAGAAATATGGGCCCTAATGTGAATATCTACATCTATCTTTGGGACTGATAGTGACGCCTTAGCAGAGTGGCACTGATAATGTGAAACTAAAACATTGTCCTAACTAAAAACAATGCAGCCATCTTGGAAAGATATAATTAAATAATTGTGCTAAAACAGAGCAAGCTAAGTAGGATAAAAATCACTGGGTGACGAGGGCACAATTCTGCCAGCCAGAAGGCTAAGCCAACTCCTGCTTCCCATTAAAACAAGATAGGATTCACTTCAGTGGCAATGTAATAGCTGACTCACATGGAGTCAACACCATTACTAGTACCTGAATTCTATTGTCCCAATGATAAAGCAGAGTCACTCAGTTGCATATACAAGTGTGCCATACAGATGGGAGCCACAAATGTCCAAATACAGAGGGATAGAGCAGGTTATACTCTATGGGTAGGGTGGTACTCAATGTCACATCCATACTAAAGGCAGGATGGAGTCACACATGTACCAATCTGATTAGATCATATCCATAATGTAGACATGTAGAATACTGGATATGGGAGATATACATCCACTGACAGAAAATATCAAGAGACATCTACAACTAATGATCAGGCCGGATGGTTAATACCCATTGCCCCCAAGTCTACATACATGTTGCACTACATTTTCACGTATGCTTCATTGAGGCAGCTAATCCCATACAACCTAAGCCAAGTTCCAGGATACAGTCAGTACTCACCCCATTGTGGCTGCTGTGCTCCCCTCAAACACCCATCCACTTCAGGGTAGGCCACTGCCAAAATTAGGGGGACATGGTCCGACGGGCACCCCACCTTCCTTGGGAGGACATTCCCAGCTGGGCCTTTGCGGTCTTCCAGACCCAGCATCTCAGGTCCTCCCACCGCTTGCGACAATGGGTGTCCTGCCAGCTATGGACCCCCAGGGTCTGCATTTCCTTGTTGATGGCATGCAATTTCCCTTTCTTCTGATGGGTGTTCACCTGCATGGATAACATGAACAAAAGGAGAAAGTCATGCACACTGGTACCATACTAACAGGATAGGCCTATACACATCAGACTCACCGAGTGCCCACACTTACCCACACGCCTTCACTTCATGCCCTCGACATGCATCTATCTATACTCCCTCACTGGTACACTTACCCCATTCACCATCACACACACCACTATCACACATGACTATGGGATTGGGCTTACCTGTTCCGATGGTGCCCCATATAGCTGTTCTTACAGGGCTATGACCCCGCCCACAACCTCCAGCTCTTCTGGTGTAAAGGCTGGGGCCCTATCACCTGCAGGACATGGCATGATGGCTCCCAGAGATGCTATATAGCAGCTCAGGTCATGGAGTTCTTGCTGGCCACAGTGTAAGGAGTCAAGTGAGCAAGGCTGCAGAAAATGGCGGTCACAGCCACCACAAGCAGGACCGTCACTGCTGGCTGTCATCACCATTGACTCCAATCCCCCATAGGCAGCAATGTTAACCAATGACAGTCTGCATGGCGGTAGCAACCTCCTACCTCCATGATATCTGGTGGTGGACTTAGGTCACTCCCATTTGTCCAGTGCTGCAGGACAGGAGGTTGCCTTTTTGTGCACATCTCATGCCTTATTATGCCAATTTAAGTGTGCCATACACATATTAGGACAGAATGGGAAGTAACCCCATGTTATGCCATCATGGTGGTGCTGACATGTTACATGTGTCCTAAACGACTTACAGTTTCAGCACTGTGCTGCAAGGTTGGTGTCCAAAGCATGCCCATTTTTGCATATGTCAACAGTACTATGTATGTCCAACAGTTTTAAGTGTGTGTTATTTCGAAATGTTCAGCTTACATGTGTCAAGTGCATTTCTCAATATACATTCTCTCCTCTCTACCTAGATATCCTGCCATGACGAGATTAAGACAGCCACCAGTGTACTGTCTACTAGTTGACCTTGCAACCCCGGAGGACAGGCATATCATACAAACCTATCGTCTGAATCATCAGACCATCATGGATCTATGAACATAGTTGTAGCCAGATCTGTTAACAGCCATACGCAGTCCTTACTCCATCCATCCCACAGTACAAGTCCTGTCAGTGCTACACTTTCTTGCCACAGGCTCCTTTCAGGATACAGTGGGCTTGACAGCAGAGATGAAACAGCCAATATTCAGTCTAGTGTTGAAGGATGTACTTTGTGCATTGTTGAAACACCTGGACAGCTACATCAGGTTCCACCAATGTGCGGATTTGGCCCATGTGAAGGCAGACTTCTATGACATGGGACACATCCCTCATGTGATAGGGGCCATTGAGTGCACCGATGTGGCTCTGGTTCCTCCCAGTGCCAATGAACAGGTGTATAGGAACAGTAAGAACTACCACTCCATTAATGATCAGCTGGTGTGTCTGGCAGACCAGTTCATCCACAGGTCACAGCCAAGTTTCCTGGATCTGTGTATGACTCCTTCATTTTGAGGAACATCAATGTCCCACATGTGATGTCATGACTACACACAAGGTGTGCCTGGCTCCTTGGTATGTATGCATTTAATTTTGGCTCACTGTTATTCCATCTGTCATCAAAATATTCCCTGTCACTGTAGTCTGCAGACCGGTAATGTGCAATGTGTGCTGCACACTTGTGTACTCATGTCAGTCCACCTAATGACTGTGGTAAGAAAATATGTGCCTCTGCTACCTATTACTTAAGGCTTTTATAGTCACTAGCCATTGTAGAATAATTTGAGAAGTGAGAGTTGTAAATGACAAATGGCAGCTACAGTGCTTAATGATGATTATTCTGTGACTGGTGTTGTACAGCTAATCTCCAGGGGACCCTGGTTAGGTGGTAATCTACACTGGGGACGACCTCTTAGTGCCGCATATGTGCTTTATGTGGCTCCATGCCTTCCATCCTGATGGTGCTCTGTGTTATTGTTTTTTTGTTGAAGATTTACATGCTGAATATACTCTTCTGTAGGTCAGGATTTTAGACTGTCTGACATGTGTCCTGGAACATATCTGTTGTACTGTGTCTCCTACTGAGGATGCCTCCCTCTCCTGTTCATTACACCACCTGTTGGCTGTAGGTGTGCATAGCCATCTCACATACAGCAATCATTACTTTTTTGATGTTGTAATTAAGACACATATACACTGTAGCTTTGTTCTATTGGTGTTTATTGTGCATATATTGAAGTTATATCAAACGTATATGGTGCAAACATTGTCGAAGAGGTGATGAAGGGGGTCATGGCAGATGGAATCATCAGAGTGGGTGGTACAGCTGTTGGTTGCAAAGGTCCAGTGTCCAATTGGCTAGGGGCAGATAGAGTTATGTCATTGTACAGTCAACAGGGTGTCTCAGTGGTACACAAGAGAGACAAATCAGGTGAGGGTCACTTCCTGGCAATGGGTGTGGTTTTGTCATCTGCTCCATCTGGCTGTCTGGATGGATGTCCACGTATGCAGGGGGTTATTAAGCTACAGAGGGAGGGGTGTCTGAGGGCTGTGGTTCCCCTGGCAGGGCCTCCATTCTGCTGGCTAATGCTGATGTGGATGGGTCTGATGTTATGTGGCAAGCGGGAGGGGCCTGCTGATGGGTGGAGGAAGCACACAGGGTGGTGTTGATAACCCTCAGCACCCCTGCAATGGAGCCACGGTGGCCTGCTGCATGACCTCATGATGGTATTCCCTCTGCAGCCTTTGTTTTTCCCCCAACATGGTTATGATCTGGCTTATCCTTTCTGCGATTGTTGGTATGCTCCCAGGACTGATGGTAACCTCGTTAGTAGAGTCCCTTGGGGGCCCCATCCTCTGGCCCACAACTTCCCTTCAATGCTCCCTGCCCCCATGTTCCAGTGCCCCTGGCACAGTGTGCCCACTTCCAGTGTTCACAGGACCTTCATTATCTGGTGTGTGAGGGGTGGACTCAGGTCCCTGTACTATACGAGTTACAGTGTCTTGAGATAAATATAACTGTTGAAATTCTATTGTTTTCTGCATGTAAAATCTGCACAAAGCTCTCTAACCTCTTACTGTGTGGTCAAAATGCGTAGGTGGTGGTGTTTGGTGTAGTGCGCTATTAGATTAAAGTGAATAAACTCTCCTGGAGTGCAACGTTACAATTGTTTCCAATTGTTTGTTTTGAATATATATACATATATATATATATTTATTTATTTATATATATATATATATATATATATATATATATATATATACATACACATATATATAGACATACAGTAAATATATATGTATATATATATATATATATATATATATATAGTTATATATAGGGAAAGCATTTTTTTGTATCTTTCGTGCCGTTTGATGAATTTTCATGTAGCTTTTGAAAAAAAAGTCACATCCACCTAAGATCCATCCTATAAAGTTTCTGAAGTTTTCCAAGATTGATCAATGGGGGTCAAGCATGTTTCCCTCATTGATTTTTCTATAGGAATATTCAACAGTGATATCACCAAAGCTGCTAAACAGAATTACACAAAACTGTCAGAAAGTTAATTCTTGGTCCCGAAAGGATGCTTTTTGTGGTTGTAAATCCATTCAGTAGTTTCAGAGAAATTAAGGTAAAAAATTGTGTATATTTCACATCACGGAGGATCCATTGTAGATCTGCAAAAGATCTGCAGAGCCTTTCATTCAATCACACATTGTGGTTGGCTGGCCACAACCCAAAGGAAAAGTTGTGGCAGACATCTTTGGACTTGCGGATCTCCAAGTCCAAAAAAGTAAAATAAAATAATATATAAGGGGCACAGTAGGGGCACCTTGACCTCATGGACCCTGTGAGAGCGGGGTAAAAAAAATGTTTTCTGGGGTTCAGTGGATCTGCTGATTCATTCTATGCCCCTGGGGCTTTGTGTTGGATTATGGATCTAGTATGAACAACGAGTGGTGCCGCTGTGGGAGTTACGGTGGATCCACAGAACCCCAATAATTAAAAAAATGAGGCTGTGCACCTGGATCAGTGGCAGTCTTTCTCCAGACCCCAATTGAGCATCCTGCTTGCCCTTTTTGCTTCAGCACTCTCCATATGGCTTTGCATGGAATCTGAGAGGTACAGAACTCTCTGCCCTTTTTCTTATTTCAATGACTTTGTGAGACTTGGAATTTTTCTCTGACCCAAGAAAAATACAATTGAGTGAGCTTCTGAATTGCCGATGCATTCCCTTTTTACCTACTTTTTCGACCCAGATGTTGTTTTTCCAAATTCTTTTTGCCCTTTTCCTTATTACTTTTTTCCACATGTGTTTCAGCCCAGTACATGTCAACTTGACTTGCTAATCCACAGGGATTTCACTTGCCTAACTATCTAAACTTAGATGACTTTTAACTTGCCTTCATGCTTAAAAGAACCGAACAGCACTTGTTTTCTACTCATCAGATTATTCTTTTGATGTTTTGAATTGCCATCATTGAATGTTTAGTTCTTTTGATGTTAGTCTGCTTGGATCTTTTTTCTGTCACCTTGATCAACCCATGGTGATTCTGTATCTTTATAACCTTCTTTTGGGACTCATTGACATACATCTGATCCTGAAACTGTAATAAAATGCTTACCCTTATTTCAAACTGTGTAAATTGTGTTGTTTAAAGATGTTGATTGCCTTATTTTTCTTCCCCTTCATGCTGGGTGAAAAGATTTATTGATCTCATTTACAGAAACATGAAAAATGCTTTGTCAGACCTTGGTAGCAGAGGTCTGGCCTCTCACAAAAGGGGGTAAATAATTAGGCATAGTGTTAGGGAAATAGGGATTTTGTTTGCATGTGAATTGCCCACTCCAAAGATTTTGTCCCATGGTTTATTCTGAAGATTGATGAAGTTCCAACTTTGTCCCTTCACAGCAGATGTTTGAGTGTTAATAGGGTTTGTGCTTGCTAGGATTGCAGTAAAGAGTGATGTTGTGAAATGTTTTGCAGAGTTTTAAGTTTCAAAGTTGTGTGATCAGGGTCCTTTCTGCTAAGAAGTTCCAGTTGTTGTTGAACAGGTCCAGCGTGGCCTAAGACCCCAGGATAAGCCACAAGTGTAGAAGGCCCATGGTTAATTTATTGTCTGCACTGTAAGGTTCTTGTTGTGAGACACCATCAACAGTGTGGATATTTGTACTTGTGTAAGTGTGTGTGGTTGGCATTAAGTGAACCCTGAATGCACATGGAGCAACTGTGTCAACCGGAGTGAGATTTGCAGGTCAAGACCCATTCAAGGTGTAACTGCTTTTAAGTGTTTGGTTGCCCTTTCCTGTAGTGAGCAGACAGGTTGTTGGTTTTATGCTCCCAGTATTTTGCATTAGGTTTATGTTCCTTTAGGATAGGTCTATTGAAGTGAAGCCGCGCTGGTATGGGTTGTTAACATCAAAAAGAGAATTGTGGGAACAAAGTTACTATTGATTTAAACAAAAAGTAAAATGTGAAATCTTGCATTATTAATTGAAAATTAAGTTCTTTAAAGCATTGAAAAGTCTGATGAAAGGAGATGTATTTATCCCAGTTGGAGAAGGAACAGAGACACCACCTGAAGTTTCCTTTAATTTATTTAAGTGATGATGTGCCTTCACAAAGCAGAGAGAAAATGTCTGTTGTGCCCCTGCTTGGGAATGCCTAGTTATATTAAACATTATATGGTGTACTGGTGTGAGGGGGGGTAGTGCTCTGTATGTCTTAACTCAAATGCATGTAAATGCTGTAGCTTCTGCTCTGCCTGGTTGCCTTAAAGCTCTTACTGCAGCCAGCCTTAGCATTAAACAGTGCAAAAGCATTGTTGTGGGTAATCCTTTGAATATTTTTGTCCCCCACTCTGTGGAGATTTTGTTAACTCACATCAGCACTCAGCATTTAACTAGTGTACATTTTACCCGCAATAAGCAAGTCATTTTGGCTGCTCAGCACTAGACTTGTATGTGGAGCTCTACTCTGCTGGTGGAGATAATGGAGTTTTTGGACATTAACCAAAAAACTCCGCCAGCCCCACAAGTGGAGCGGAGCTCACCTGGTGTGCACTGCAGCCCAGTATGGGATGCACAGTGTAAGCGCAGTCTGAGCTTGCGCTGTGCAGCACAAACTGAGCTGCAGCACACACTGGAGCACAGAGGGAAGCAGCTGCTGTGGAGAAAGGCTCGTCACCGTCGGAGGACAAGGAGAGGAGGACCCCTGGGAAGACCCAGCTATGTCCTCGTCTCTTACTCTCTTTTTCATTGTTTGAGCACACTGGTGCACAAGAAGCCTGAAACAGCAGCTTTTACTTCCTACAGCCCTCCTGAATGTGCCCGATCTTGGAAGAGCTAAGCAGGGTCGGGCCTAGCTGACCAGCCCAATGCTCCCTAGTGCTTCCAAGATGGGTATGCATTCAGGAGGACTCTGCAGGTCATGGAACTGAGCCTCCGTGGAATCCCACCGAGATTTTTTTTAACTCTGTGGAATTGCACAGAGCCGGACTCTATTTACTCTGCCCAGGCCTACTCAGCACATCTCATTTAAGTGTTGTAATACCTTGAATCCAGCTAATCTTTTGCCAGTTCCTGTGCATGATAAAAATCTTAATGATAATTTTTCTGGTGAAATTGAGCATGACTGTCTAGATGTCCCTGAACTATGCACCAAGCCAAGACCAGATATTTAAGATATTCGCCTGCTTGAATCTGATTATGTTGGTTGAAGGCTCCTGTTTAAGAGACAATGGTGGGACCCTGACAGCTGGTAATGCAGTTTCTACAGTCTCAGATGTAGCTGAAGCCTATTGCCTTCAAGGAGTCTTTTTTGCCCAGGTAGTTGAAGTTGTTGCTCTTATAAGAGCATGCTGTGTTTCTGAACAGCTGAAGGTGCCAATTTTCGCCAATAGTTAGAAGGGATTTGATGTCATTCACTACTTTGGACAATTATGGTCCCAGAGGGGTTTAATGACCTCTTCTGAATCACCTGTCTGAAACGTGGACAAAGTGTATAATATTTTTAATGCATTACAGTTGCCTGTCCAAATTGTGGTTTTGAAGTGCTTTGCACACTGCAAAGCAATGATTATGTAACTCTCGGCAACAACTACGCCGATGAGGTGGCAAGATACTGTGCCCTGAATTGTTCTGTATTTAGTGGTGAGTACTCCAATGAGTCAAATGATGAGTCATGTCAGAATCTTCTGTTAACTGCCACAGGTACCAGTGAGGAAGTAAAGAGGGAGCAGAAAGAAGTATCAGAGGAAGAACAGTAGAGCTGGGTTAGAGTAGGTTGTGTCAAAACAGATGAAGACAATGTTTCGGTTTCAAGTGATGGAAGAGTTGTGATGCCTAATAGTTTATTACCACAGCTCAACATTACCATGGGCTAGCTCATTTTGGTCTTGATGCTATAACTGGAACATTCAAACAAACTTGGTTTAGCCCCAGATTTAGATTGATGGCAGAAGACCTATTTCATATGTGTCACATGTCAGCAGATGAATGTAGGTCCACGTACAGCAGTTACACTGAGTCACACTGACAGATCAGAAGGACTGTTCAACTGGATGCAGCTTGGCTTTTTTGAGCTTCCTGCATGCAATGGACTGAGATATATCTTGGTCATTGTTTGCAATTTCTCTTCTTAGGTTGAGGTTCATCTGACCAGGAGAAATGGCAGCCCTACAGTAGCCAAACTGTTGCTTAAGAATTTGATTCTTAGGTTTGCATTCGAGACTTCACAAGAGTTAGACCAAGGGGCACACAACAGTGAGGTCCTGAAATTATTATGTGCAGCATTACAAGTTGAGCAAAGACTACATTTTAATTACAGGCCTGAGGCTTCTGGATTGGTAGACAAAGTTAATAGAACTTCGAAGTCCAGAGTAGCAAAAGTGTGAGCCTCCACCTGTCTGAATTAGCCTGATGCATTGCCTCTTGTTTTGATGAGCTTGCACAGTACTCCAGACAAAAACACTGGCCTCCCTTCACATGAAATTATCATGGGGCACACTATGAGATTGCCAATTGCAACCTGCAAATAGGTTTGTGAACATTACAGTTGGCTTGGTTATGGATTATTGCAAAGGACTAGGCGACGTGGTTCATTCTCTGTCTCATCAGTTTGGAAAAGCTACTGTCCAGCCACGGCAGGAACTCTGCCATCACTTATTTCCTGATTACTATGTTATGGTGAAGAGACACACATGGAAGTCCTGCCACACCAGGTCGTGTTGGTGAAATGGTTTCCGTAATTTGGTACATGCAAGTCATACTGCAATGTTACAGGTCCCTTTGATGACACAGCATCTATCTCTGAAGGGTTGGTTACAGTGAGGCAAAGGGAACAACTTAGTCAAGCTGTTGGTGATGCACAAGTAACAATTGCAGCCTGACGGGGGTCTGAGTGAGTCAACAGCAGTGGATGGTACAGAAGGGTCGAGACTGAAACTATTGGCTCTGAAGAGCTTAGATTCTGATGAAGGACCTAGGGCCTGAATTAGAACTCAGCGGATGGATTACTGTGTCACAACAGTGCCAGATATCCCATCCACCAAAATCTAAATCCCATTATATGCAATAGGATTTAGAATTTAGAATTTAGCTGACTGGATATCAGTCACTGTTGTGATGGAGTAACCCATCCTCTGAGTTTTAAATCAGATGCATATTGCTGTAGCGAAAAAAGAGTTGCACCCGGAAACATCTGGCTGAATGAATAAACTATGCCTGTAGTGCAAGTGCCCCCTACCGATTCCAGAAGAAACTGATGAATTTGTCAGGGTGACAGTGATACTGAAAGCCTATGTTAAAGTGCATTCACTGAAGAACAGAGATTTGGGGAAATGTGGTATAGCCCTTAAACCTAATGTATAACCAATTAATTTGTATTCATGTGACTTTTTATGATGTTAAGTAATAGTTTGCATTAAAATGATAAGGATCTTCTGTAAATAAATATTTTAAATGTTACATGCCACTGTTGAAAATGTAGTTCTGCATTACATATAATGGAAAGTATTAACAGAGTTATTTCATTTAAAGCTACTGTAACATGAACAATGACAAAGATTATGATTATTTCAAATTTTAAATGTTACATGTGCATTTTGTACCATAAATTTATGTGCCGTTTAATTCACTTTAGTTGGCCTACGTGATGCATACAAAGCCCTGTTTCATGACTGGTCAGAATTTTTTGTAGTCATTCTTGATAAAGTCATGTTTTTTTCAGACTCTGTTCCCATGGAATGCTAGCTTGGAAATAGATGTCCTATTGTTTTACGCATATTGAGCCTGAGAAAGTACCCTTGCGCACAGTGCATTGAGGAACTGTGGTAATAGACTGTATACCTTGGTTTCAACCTGCAAAGATGACCTAAGATGGATGTCCTTCACATGATGAACTTAGGAATATGTCCCTATGTTACAGTTCCATGTCATACGATGAACTGTTGAGACGGTGCCACTCTCCTGAAAAGCAGGATGTCTGTAGGGGCGATGGTATGCCGCCGACCTCATGGAACACCTCTAGGCACTTCCTGGTGGACACAGAAACCCCAGCAGGTGTCCCAAAAGGAAAGGGGTAGTGGACTAGGAAGAGACAAAACACTGCCACGCCTTGCCGGTCCAGCCAGGCACCCTGCATCTTCGGTGAGAAGGTCGTTGTTGACAGAGTGATAGTAGAGTTAGTGCACTCAACTTCCTTGAAACTGAATCTCTCTTTCTGATATGGGCACAGGAGTGGTAGGAGAACAGCGGGATGCTCCAGCACTTTTCTTGGATAATAATAACTGTTGGCACAATTACTTACACTGCATTACCAAAAACCCAAACTGAGTACTATACCAATAAGTACTCCAACACTAGTACTGGCTTCACAGAGATTCACTGTTGCACACTACAATTAGAATTGTGGTTGCACTTATCATGCACAAGAAAGACAAACAAGGGCATTAATTATATCAATTTAACATTCCTGCATGCAGAGGGTTAAACTAAAAGTAACAAAAACAATCCAAGAAATACAAATGTCCACTCTGGGTTTAAAGAGTTAGGGTGGCACAGTTTGGTGTGGTTTCATTGTGTGTGTGAAAAACCCTTCAAAAGCAAATTCCTCAAACCTGAACCACAGGCATGAATGACACAATTTAAATCCAAGAGTTATGCTATTAGAGAAAAAAAGTAACTCAAAGGCTCTTTTAAAATTGCACTGTCACTTTTTGTAGTACTTGAACTCAAGCAGATTACCTGAAGCACATTTAGGCAAGTAACTATAGTAATAATGTAGAATGTCCAGAAATGCATTTGTCTCTTCAAGATAATCACTCTGCCAAAATACAAGGTCTGAAATACACCAGCTGTTCTAGGAAAGTGCGGCGCTGAAAGAACAAACTCCTTGGAGAATACTAGTCACTTAGCTGCAGTCTTTTCAGGAGTGCTGGAGGAATGCCTGGTGTCAGCTGGTACAGGAACGAAGAAAATAATTGCCTCAAAAGTCCTGAATATGACAATGACAGCAGAGGCTGGACTGCCAAATCAGATGCTGAGATCAGGAAGGAAAACAAAGCCAAGCAGGGAGGCATGCTTCACTCTGCTATTTATAGCCAACCAGGAAAGCAAGCAGTTGAGTTTCCACATGTGGATGAGTCACTGTAGGAGGCTGGACTGGCTTTTGGTGGGTACCAATGGTACTTACACCTTGTGCCAGGTCCAGTTATCCCTTATTAGTAGAGAGTAGTAGTGTTCTAGCAGCTTAGGCTGATAGAGATAGCTATAGCAGAGCAGCCAAGGCTGAACTAGGAGATAAGCAAAGCTCATGCAATACCACTTTTATCATATAGATACTATATCATAAGGAAGACAATACTCATAGTTACTAGAAATAAAGGTACTTTATTTTAGTGACAATAAGCCATAAATATCTCAGAGGATATACTCCCTTAGGAGGTAAGTAACATACACAAAATATACACAACTAACCAAATCAGGTAAGTAAAACAGTCAGAAAGTAGTGCAAACACTGTAGAACACAATAGGATGCAATAGGCCAAGGGGCAACACAAACCATATACTAAGAAAGTGGTATGCGAACCACAAATGTACCCCTAGGCTAGTGTAGTGTGTAGAGGGTCGCTGGGAATGTAAGAAAACACTAAGGCCCTCTTTACAACCCTGGCGGTCGGTGTTAAAGCGGCGGTAATACCACAAACAGGCCGACTGAGAAAAAAATGGGATTACGACCATGGCGGAAACCTCCAACATAGACAGCCACTTTAACACTCCGACCGCCACGGCGGTACAAAGAAACAGCGCGGCGGACACCGCCAACAGACAGGTGGAAGACAATGTACCACCCACCCTATCACAACAGGACTATCCGCCACCTTTTCAGGGGCGGAACCAATGCGAACAAAAACACGGCAGAAACAGTACACAGAAGGGAAAACACTCACCTCTCCTTCTCTTCTATCAGGAGCTCCAACGACGGCGGCGATGACCACAGTGAGTACTGCGCCCACAACACAGGGGAGGGGGGAGGGAAAAGAGAGTGACACACACACGCAACATGCAACACCTACACCCCCACCCTCACCCACAACAACATACACACAACTGCATGCAGCAACATTACATATACACCCCCTCCCCGGAAGAACGCAAGGACAAAAGGAATTGATTTGAACAAATGTAATCATGTGAAATCTCATTATCAAAATTCAAAATCCAGTAAACCCAATTATGTACACCAACTACACAAGTCCGGATAGTGCACCAATCATTGTCTGTGGACCACTGGGCCCAAAATGCATGGGCAAACCCACACTAGATACCTGACTCTAAACGGAGAGAACACTGCTGGGGCATCAGACCGAAAATATACAGGCACCTCAGGGTGGGAGGGGGCACTTCAGGCAGATGAACGCACAATGTCACTGCTGCACGAGGGGGCTGTATCCTGGGGAGTGCAAAGCCACAGTGTCTCAAGTCTCTCCAGTGGGTGGTTTGCCCACTGCTTTATCCTGGGGAGTGCAAAGCCACAGTCTCTCCAATGGGTGGTTTGCCCACTGCTTTATCCTGGGGAGTGCAACGCCACAGTCTTTCAAGTCTCTCCAGTGGGTGGTTTGCCCACTGCTTTATCCTGGGGAGTGGAAAGCCACAGTCTCTCAAGTGGATAACAGTCTCCACTGGTTCTGGAGGGGGCTTTGTGCCCAGAGTGCTTCATCCTGCCAAAGACTAAGGAAGTGGATGTCATTCTCCACTGGTTCTGGAGGGGGCTTTGTGCCCAGAGTGCTCCACGTGCAGTGTGGACGGTACAATACACTCGCCTGGGTGTGTGTGCCACGAGATTGCCGAGGTACAGGTAGCATGATATGCCATAGAGGCAGAGACATACCCCACACTGCTGCGGCTTCGTATTCCATATGCAGGTGATAACTGTGATGACAGTGATGCTTAATGGAAGCTGACCAGTGTCCTAGCACTCATCACCAGCCCCGGACGACTGAACACTGGGGATGGTAGGGATGTCTGCGGTGGTGCCACTGTCTGAGGACGTCGCGGGGCCGCTGGCGGTGCTTGTGGTGGTGTCAGTCGTGGCGGTGTTTGTAGTGGTGTCAGTCGTGGCGGTGCTGGCTGCAGTGTCTGTGGCGGCGATGCTGGCTGCAGGGTCTGTGGCGGCGGTGCTGGCTGCGGGGTCTGTGGCGGCAGAGCATGTGTCAACACCTGCTGAGTGAGAAAGCAGGATGTCTCCTGCATCCTCGGAAGGCTGCCCACCGGGGAAGGAGCTGGGGACTGTCGCAGCGGCTGTAGACGTGCCGGAGGCGGAGCAGGTGGCGGTGCAGGTGGCGGTGTTGGCCGCCGTACAGGTTGGCGTGGACGTGGACAGAAGGTGTGACACACTGCCCTCTCCTGACCTGCCCTTCAGTTTTTTGCCCTTCCCCACTTTGATGGTGGCACAGTTGTCTTGCCACTATCCCCTTTTGTTTTCGCTGACCCCTTGGTGGTGTTTTCGGCTTCTCCCTCCGGGATGTGGGCACCTTTTTAACCTTGGCAGGTGGTGGAATGTCCTTGCCCTCGCTCCATGGCACACTGTCAGCCCTGATGGTTGGCGCACTCTATGACCCCGCAGTTGCTGGCACCACTGTGCCTGGGGATGTGGTGGCTGAGGTGCTGGGCTGGGACCTGGAAAGCCTGGCCCTAGGGGAAGGACGGGGGGAGGTGAAGGGAAGAGGTCAAGGTTTGACAGGAAAAGTTTTTTAGACACACTGGGATGGGTAGATGGAGGGGGTTTGGGAGTGGAGGTAGAGGTAGTGGTTGTAGGAGGTGTACATCTGCTGAATTTGGGTGAGGGTGCATGGGCTGGAGGCTGTTGTGAGGTGGATGGCTGTTGAGTGGGTGGGTGCCTGCGTTTGTGTATTTTGGGAGGAGGGCTCACTGACACACTGGGAGAGGACACTGGGGATGTGTGAATGGTAGTGGGGGTGGTGAGTGCACATGAGCGGTGTGTGGTGATGGGCGTGCTGGTGATGAAGGTAGTGGCTGAGGATGTAGTGCATGCAGGTGTGAGTGGAGACGAGACTGGGAGGGAGGAGGGAGATGTGGCGGAGGGGGACACAGTGGAGGAAGCGGATGTTGGTATGTGTGCATGGGTATGATGCTTGTGTGAGTGCCTGTGGGATGTGTGGTGCTTATTTTTGTCATGTGCACTCTTGTGTGTTGTGTGTACATGCCGGTCTGATGGTGTGCTTGGGATAGGCTGAGGTATAGGGGATTGCGTCTGGGTGGAGGAGGTTGGAGGGGAGAGGCTGGACACAGGGACAATGGCTGCCATCAGTGCCATCAGTGCTGAGGCCAGAGCCTGAAATGCTCTCTGTTGGGCTACCTGGCCAGAATGAATACCCTCCAGGTATGCATTTGTTTGTTGGAAATGCCTCTCAACACCCTGGACGGCATTCAGAATGGCAGAATGCCCAACAGTGAAGATTCTCAGGAGATCAATGGCCTACTCACTGAGGGCAGCCGGGCTGACTGGGCAAGGCCTGAGGTGCCTGGGGCGAAGGAGATGCTCGCCCTCCTGAGTGAGCGGGCACGTGACACACGCTGAGGGGCTGCTGGGAGGGCGGTGCTGGTAGGGGGCTTTGCGGCTGTACCTGTTGATGCGGTGGGCACAGAGGGGCCGTTCTACCGCAAGGGAGCTCCCATCAGAGGAGGAGTCGCTGTTGCTGGTACCAGGGCCAAGTGGGATGCAGCTCCGGTGCCACTGCTCCTCTGCCTGATGATGCTATTGCACACAAGAACAGGGAAACAACAAAAATGGTGGGGGGGAAAGACAGGATTAAGACATGTTCAGTGCATGCAACACCACTACTGTTGGTGGACACAACAGACACAGCAGCCCTCTGCACTACGCTATGCACTTATAGTTCCAAGATTAATGACATGCCCATGGGGTGTAAGGCCTCAGCCCGATTGCTGCACACCTGGAAGTCACAGGAGCCTGACTAGGTGTAGATGGCTCTAACCACTAGTGGGGTTGGGGTGCCACATAGCCTGCCTCACAGGGGACCTTGCCTACCAAGCTCGCCCTGGCCTAGGGGAACCCACTGCCCACCTCCCCCACCCCGACACCTCGTAATGCGCGCAGAGTCAGCCAAATGAGAGTGTACTCACCCCCTTGTGGCTGCTGTGATGCCCTCAAGCTCCCATCCAACCCCGGATACGCCATTGCCAGGATCTGGAACATCAGGGGGGTCATGGTGCGACGGGTACCCCTCCCACGTTGGGAGGCCATCCCCAGCTGGGCCTCCACCGTCTTCTTGCTCCAGCGGCGCAGGTCCTCCCATCTTTTACGGCAGTGGGTGCTCATTCTGTGGTGGACCCCCAGGGTCAGGACATCCTTGGCGATGGCACGCCAAATAGCCTTCTTCTGGTGGGCGCTGACCTGGAGGAATAGTACAGGGGGAAAGGAAATTCTTTACCCGTCCGGACCATCATACTCATTGGCCCCTGTTCCCACCCTTTCCCTGACGCACATATACTCACCGTCCGCACATGCAGGCCTCAGCCCGCCCCATGTATCTCCCATCCACACCACTCCCATGCAGCATGCTCACAGTGTACTCCCCTGTTTGTCTGGAGGACCGTAAAGTTGGGTGTACTGGGGGAGGACCCCATCCACTAGTTTCTCCAACTCCTCCCAAGTGAAGGCAGGGGCCCTTTACCCAGACACCGTAGCCATCGTCGCTTCCAGACACAGGTCACAGCAGCCTCTCCTGTGTAGGTCCTCTCCTGTTGAATGTCAGGTATCAAGTGAGTGAACAGACAGAAAATGTCGGTCACATCCGCAGCGGTGCATACCATCACCGCCGGCGTACATCGTCATTGGCTCCTTGGACCCATAGGGCCCAATGTTAACCAATGCAGAATTGCGCTGCGGTCTTCGACTGCCCACCGCAATGGTGTAGAACGCCAGTGCAGTTACCTCACATCCCCGTGTCCCACTTTATTGGTCATGCAGCCACCATTTCATGGGGCCACATGGCATTAATAATAACTGTGTCACACCAATGTATGCCTGAAATACACACAGTTACAGGCACATTGCAGATTAATAAATGTGTGCAAATGACATTTTGTGATACCTCATAGGGCACATCTGCTGGGTCTGGTGATGAGATGGCGGCATCCTCTGGTGTACAGACCGCTGGTGGACCTGTCGACAATGGAAGAGAGACACACATCATAGTCACATACAGACTTGATTGTGCAACAATCCAGGAACTGTGTGCCCAGTTGGAGCCAGACCTGATGTCAGCTATCCGCCATCCCACCTGGATAAACCCTCTAGTGCAGGTCCTGTCAGTACTCCATTTCCTGGCAAGTGGCTCCTTTCAAACAACAGTGGCCATTGCATCAGGGATGTCCCAGCCAATGTTCTCTAACGTGCTGTCCAGAGTGGTGTCTGCCCTGCTGAAACACATGCGCAGCTACATTGTGTTCCCTCAGGTGGAGGATTTACCCACAGTGAAAGGTGACTTCTATGCCCTGGGACATATCCCCAACATCATTGGTGCCATTGATGGGACACATGTGGCATTGGTACCCCCCGCAGGAGTGAACAGGTGTACAGAAACCAATGTGCAGATGGTGTGTTTGGCAGACCAGTACATCTCCCATGTCAATGCCAAGTTTCCTGGCTCAGTGGATGATGCTTACATTTTGAGGAATAGCAGCATCCCTTATGTGATGGGGCAACTCCAGAGGCACTGTGTGTAGCTAATAGGTGATGCCAAGGACCCTATACAGTGTGAATAGGTGTCTGGGTATCTGTAGGAGGCTGGACAGGCTTGTAGTGAGTACCAAGGGGTACTTGCACCTTGCACCAGGCCCAGTTATCCCTTATTAGTGTATAGGGTGTCTAGCAGCTTAGGCTGATAGATAATGGTAGCTTAGCAGAGCAGCTTAGGCTGAACTAGGAGACGTGTGAAGCTACTACAGTACCACCTAGTGTCATATGCACAATATCATAGGAAAACACAATACACAGTTATACTAAAAATAAAGGTACTTTATTTTTATGACAATATGCCAAAGTATCTTAGAGTGCACCCTCAGTGAGAGGATAGGAAATATACACAAGATATATATACACAATAGCAAAAATATGCAGTATAGTCTTAGAAAACAGTGCAAACAATGTATAGTTACAATAGGATGCAATGGGGAAACATAGGGATAGGGGCAACACAAACCATATACTCCAAAAGTGGAATGCGAACCACGAATGGACCCCAAACCTATGTGACCTTGTAGAGGGTCGCTGGGACTATTAGAAAATAGTGAGAGTTAGAAAAATAACCCTCCCCAAGACCCTGAAAAGTGAGTGCAAAATGCACTAAAGTTCCCCTAAGGACAAAGAAGTCGTGTTAGAGGAATAATGCAGGAAAGACACAAACCAGCAATGCAACAACTGTGGATTTCCAATCTAGGGTACCTGTGGAACAAGGGGACCAAGTCCAAAAGTCACAAGCAAGTCGGAGATGGGCAGATGCCCAGGAAATGCCAGCTGCGGGTGCAAAGAAGCTTCTACTGGACAGAAGAAGCTGAGGTTTCTGCAGGAACGAAAAGGGCTAGAGACTTCCCCTTTGGTGGACGGATTCCTCTTGCCGTGGAGAGTCGTGCAGAAGTGTTTTCCCACCGAAAGAACGCCAACAAGCCTTGCTAGCTGCAAATCATGCGGTTAGCATTTTTGGACGCTGCTGAGGCCCAGGAGGGACCAGGAGGTCGCAAATTGGACCAGCTGAGAGACGGGACGTCGAGCAAGAGAAGGAGCCCTCTCTGAAGCAGGTAGCACCCGGAGAAGTGCCAGAAACAGGCACTACAAGGATGCGTGAAATGGTGCTCGCCGAAGTTGCACAAAGGAGTCCCACATCGCCGGAGACCAACTTAGAAAGTCGTGCAATGCAGGTTAGAGTGCCGTGGACCCAGGCTTGGCTGTGCACAAAGGATTTCCGCCGGAAGTGCACAGGGGCCGGAGTAGCTGCAAAAGTCGCGGTTCCCAGCAATGCAGCCCAGCGAGGTGAGGCAAGGACTTACCTCCACCAAACTTGGACTGAAGAGTCACTGGACTGTGGGGGTCACTTGGACAGAGTCGCTGAATTCGAGGGACCTCGCTCGTCGTGCTGAGAGGAGACCCAAGGGACAGGTAATGCAGCTTTTTGGTGCCTGCGGTTGCAGGGGGAAGATTCCGTCGACCCACGGGAGATTTCTTCGGAGCTTCTGGTGCAGAGAGGAGGCAGACTACCCCCACAGCATGCACAAGCAGGAAAACAGTCGAGAAGGCGGCAGGATCAGCGTTACAGAGTTGCAGTAGTCGTCTTTGCTACTATGTTGCAGGTTTGCAGGCTTCCAGCGCGGTCAGCAGTCGATTCCTTATCAGAAGGTGAAGAGAGAGATGCAGAGGAACTCGGATGAGCTCTTGCATTCGTTATCTAAAGTTTCCCCAGAGTCAGAGACCCTAAATAGCCAGAAAAGAGGGTTTGGCTACCTAGGAGAGAGGATAGGCTAGCAACACCTGAAGGAGCCTATCACAAGGAGTCTCTGACGTCACCTGGTGGCACTGGCCACTCAGAGCAGTCCAGTGTGCCAGCAGCACCTCTGTTTCCAAGATGGCAGAGGTCTGGAGCACACTGGAGGAGCTCTGGACACCTCCCAGGGGAGGTGCAGGTCAGGGGAGTGGTCACTCCCCTTTCCTTTGTCCAGTTTCGCGCCAGAGCAGGGACTAAGGGGTCCCTGAACCGGTGTAGACTGGCTTATG
Source organism: Pleurodeles waltl (assembly GCF_031143425.1). Classification (NCBI taxonomy): domain Eukaryota; kingdom Metazoa; phylum Chordata; class Amphibia; order Caudata; family Salamandridae; genus Pleurodeles; species Pleurodeles waltl. Next base: position 946,620,426 of record NC_090439.1, on the reverse strand, counting down.
CAGAATTGGGCACATCTGTGCCCAACAAAGCATTTCCAGAGGCTGGGGGAGGCTACTCCTCCCCTGCCTTCACACCATTTTCCAAAGGGAGAGGGTGTCACACCCTCTCTCAGAGGAAGTTCTTTGTTCTGCCATCCTGGGCCAGGCCTGGCTGGACCCCAGGAGGGCAGATGCCTGTCTGAGGGGTTGGCAGCAGCAGCAGCTGCAGTGAAACCCCAGGAAGGGCAGTTTGGCAGTACCAGGGTCTGTGCTACAGACCACTGGGATCATGGAATTGTACCAACAATGCCAGGATGGCATAGAGGGGGCAATTCCATGATCATAGACATGTTACATGGCCATATTCGGAGTTACCATTGTGAAGCTACATATAGGTAGTGACCTATATGTAGTGCACGCGTGTAATGGTGTCCCCGTACTCACAAAGTTCAGGGAATTGGCTCTGAACAATGTGGGGGAACCTTGGCTAGTGCCAGGGTGCCATCACACTAAGTAACTTTGCACCTAACCTTTACCAGGTAAAGGTTAGACATATAGGTGACTTATAAGTTACTTAAGTGCAGTGTAAAATGGCTGTGAAATAACGTGGACGTTATTTCACTCAGGCTGCAGTGGCAGGCCTGTGTAAGAATTGTCAGAGCTCCCTATGGGTGGCAAAAGAAATGCTGCAGCCCATAGGGATCTCCTGGAACCCCAATACCCTGGGTACCTCAGTACCATATACTAGGGAATTATAAGGGTGTTCCAGTAAGCCAATGTAAATTGGTAAAAATGGTCACTAGCCTGTCAGTGACAATTTGGAAAGAAATGAGAGAGCATAACCACTGAGGTTCTGATTAGCAGAGCCTCAGTGAGACAGTTAGTCACTACACAGGTAACACATTCAGGCACACTTATGAGCACTGGGGCCCTGGGTTACCAGGGTCCCAGTGACACATACAACTAAAACAACATATATACAGTGAAAAATGGGGGTAACATGCCAGGCAAGATGGTACTTTCCTACAGTATCGGGTTATCCCTAAGGGTTAGTGTGTGTCTAACAGTTGCCCCTCGATATTTACAGGTGACTCCGGTTACTCCAACCTGTCATGGCTACTGACCCCAGTGAGGAATCCCAGGAAAAGGGCAGAGGAGCGCTACAATGAGGCATATGGGTGAACTAGGAGGGTGATTGAACGAACCTTCGGCCTCCTGAAGGCCAGATTCCAGTGCCTCCATATGACAGGTGGTTCTCTCTACTACTCACGAAGAAGGTGCGCCAGATCATCGTGGCCTGCTGTATGCTGCACAACCTGGCTTTGCAACGCCAGGTGCCTTTTCTGCAGGAGGACGGTCCAGCTGGTGGTCTTGTGGCAGCTGTGGAGCCTGTGGACAGTGAAGAAGAGGAGGCAGAAGAAGAGGATATCAACAACAGAAACAACATAATCATGCAATACTTCCAGTGAGACACAGATAAGAAGATGTCACGGCCTCCCATGTCTGATACTATTATTGGAGCTAGCATAAGTCTGTCATTTTCACTCAGTGTATGTACCCTGACTTGTCACTTTGCCTTTCCATTTCACAGATGTGGGTCCCACTTTGTGCCCTCTGCTATATTTCCTCCAGGCCAACAGCTGTGTTACATTGGTATGTGCACAAGTAATTTGACAATGCTATAATTAATAGATATTGCAATTACACATTTGTGAAAGCACAGACTGACTCCAGCTTGTTTTGTGATTGAAGTGTGTTTATTTCTGTGCAAATAAGTGGAGGGGGTTGTAAAATGGGATGGGGGGATGGTGGAGAAATGTCCATGGCGGATTCCAGTCTATTTGTTTCCCAGGTGCACTGTCGAAAGGGGCATAGGAAGTGGAGCAATGTCAGTTTAAGGATGGACAGGGTGACAAAGTGGGACAGAAGGGTGACATTTTGCAATGCAATGTGCTCTGTCTTGTTCCTGGATCTCAGGGACAGTTTGCCTGGTGGTTCTCCATCTGCAGGGGCTGGGGTGCTGGTGTTGTGTTCCTGTGGCGGTGCCTCCTGTCCACTAGCGCCGGCGGAGGTGGAGGGCTGCACATCATCCAGGCTAGTGTCAGGGGCCCCTTGTTGTGCCACTGTGTCCCTCCTGGTGTTGACAAGGTTAAGCAGCACCCCTGCAATGGTGACCAGGGTGTTGTTAATGGACCTCAGGTCCTCCCTGATCCCCAGATAGTGTTCCTCCTGCAGCCGTTGGGTCTCCTGAAACTTGGCCAGTACCATTGCCACTGTCTCCTGGGAATGATGGTAAGCTCCTATGATGTTAGAGAGTGCCTCGTGGAGAGTGGGTTCCCTGGGCCTGTGTTCCCCCTGTCGCACAGCAGTCCTCCAAGCTTCCCTGTTTTCCTGAGCCTCTGTCCCCTGAACCGTGTGCCCACTGCCACTGCCCCCAGGTCCCTGATCGTACTGTGTTATTGGGGTTGCCTGGGTTCCCTGTAATGGTGGACACACTGCTGATTGACGTGTCCTGGGGACAGAGGTATGGGCCCGCTGCGTGGGTGCTGTGCTGTTGTTTCCTGAGGGGGAGGCTCTGTGGTGGCTTGTGCCAGTGTCAGGGGAACCGACTGTCCCGAGGTCCCTGATGGGCCGGGCTGGTCATCTTGATCCAGTTGTGCAGAGCTGCTGTCATCACTGTTGAATTCTTCTGTGGGGGGACTGGATATGTCTGGTACCTCCTGTCCGGTGACGTTGGGTAGGGCTCCTGCAGGGGTGTAAAGGCATGATTATTGCATCTGTGTGTGCCATCGTGTGCAATGGGTGAGTGACCCTGTACTCCAGTGCTTGCATTCTTGGCTTGGTCTTTGTGTGACATTTGGTTTGGGGTCTGTGTGGGTATCTGAAGTGGACATGCTTTGGTGATGGGTGTCCATGCTTTGGTGTTGCATGCAGGGCTTGGTATTGGGATGGGTGGGTTGTGATAGTGGGGCACATGCGAGGTGTTGGAGTGATGGGGGTGAGGGTGAGTGTGTGGGTATGTGATGGCATGCAGGTGGGTTGGAGGATATGGTAATTAAGCTGTGACTTACCAGAGTCCAGTCCTCCTGCTACTCCTGCGAGGCCCTCAGGATGCAGTATTGCTAAGATTTGCTCCTCCCATGTTGTTAGTTGTGGGGAGGAGGTGGCGGTCCAACGCCAGTCCTCTGTACAGCAATCTGGTGTCTGGAGACCACGGAACACACCTTCCCCCGTAGGTCGTTCCACCTCTTCCAAAAGTCATCCCTTGTTCTTGGATGCTGTCCCACTGCATTGACCCTGTTGACAATTCTGTGCCATTGCTCCATCTTCCTTGCAATGGAGGTTTGCTGCACCTGTGATCCGAATAGCTGTGGCTCTACCCGGACGATTTCCTCCACCATGATCCTGAGCTCCTCCTCAGAGAACCTGGGGTGTCGTTGAGGTGCCATGACGTGGTGTGGGTGATGTGTGAGGTGGTGTGTGTTGTGATGTGTGAGGGGATGTGTTGGTGTATGTTGTTTGAGGTGCGTGGATGTTGTGTAAGTGATGGTGTTGTGTGTCTGTGGATGCTGGTGTTGTTTAAGGTAGTGTCTCTCTCTGGCATGGTTTCAGAATTCTGGTAGTAAGGGTTTGTGGGTGATGTGGGTGTGTGCTTTATATTGGATTGGGTGTGTGGGTGTGGTGTGTGTATGTGTATCAGGTGTGTGTATTTCCATTTGTCCAATGCAGTCGTGTTTTGTAAATGTGTGTATATTTTGAGTGCGGCGGTCTGTACTGCCAATGGAATACCGTGGTTGAAAGACTGCCGCGTTGATTCGTGGGTCGTGATACTGTGGGCGTATTCCTGTTGCCGTGATGGTGTAGATTTTGTTATTGCCAGTTTATCACTGACCTTTGGTGTGGCGGACTTGTGTGGGTGTCTTTATAATGGCGGATTCCGAGCTGTGGGTCGTAATACCTGTAGCGGTATTCCACAGCCGCAGCGGTATGTTGCCGGTCTTCTGCACGGCTGTAAGTGGCATTTACCGCCAGGGTTGTAATGGGGGCCTAAGGGTGTGAAGGAGACCCCACCCCAAGACCCTGGAAATTGGGAGTAAAGTACTACTATTTCCCCAGAAACACACTAAAGTTGTGATAAAGGATTTTGCAAGGACCATAACAGACTGCAAAGCTCTGAAGATGGATTCCTGGACCTGAAGACCTGCAAAGGAAGGGAACCAATGGAAGAGTCGCTAAAGTGTCCGGGAGGGGCAGAAGCCCACTAAACCCCTGATGAAGGTGCAAAATGGTTGCCTCAGGTTGGAAGAAGCTGCAGGTTTTGCAACAACAAAAAGAGGTAAGAAGTTCTTCTTCACGCAGAAGATGTCCCATGGTGTGCTGGAGGATGCAGAGTTGTTTCCTTGGCAAAATACCACAAACATGTTAACTTGTGACTTGCTAATAAGTAGGGATGCCCTTTGCCCTAGCTATCTAAACTTGGATGATTTTCAAATTACCTTCATGCTTTAAAAAACTGAACGCGTGTTTTCTACCCATCAGATTATCCTTTTAATGTTTGTATTGCCATTGTCGAATGTTTAGTTCTTTTGTTGTTAGTCCTCTTGAATCTTTCCTGTCGCCTTGGTCAACCCATAGGGATTCTATGTCTTTATACCCTTGCTTTGAGAATCATTTACATATATCTGAGCTTGAGTCTGTAATAAAACCCTTAACCTTATTTTACACTGGAGTTTTCCTTATGTGACCACATTGTTCATACTGTAATTTTAAACTGTGACTTGCATGCAGGGCTGGCTGTAGGGCAGTGTGACCAGTACCACCGCACCAGGCGCTGACTGACTTCCGGAGAGGGCACAATGTTTGGAAGTTTATTATGGTTTTAAAAGCACCTGCTGCTGGTTCCTTGTCTCCAGTAAATGTCCTGCAACAATTAAACTGTCAAGATAACTCCAGTGATTAATAGACGTGCTGGAAAGAGATCAAATTTTGTCTAGTGGAACTTTTATCTCATCATAAGATAGTGCACAGGGTTAATATGCCTACTATAAAGAACATGCACCATGCAGATCTTGAAGTGCATATAATGTAAATAAGTCATTTGGTTACTGCTTTTGTCAGAGAGTCACTCTATTTACCTGCAGTTTATAAGTTAAAACCCTAAGGTAGAACAGTGAGTTAAAACTGTCTTCAAACAGCTGCATGAAAACTGAAAGGTATAGGTTAGAGAGTTATGACTTTTCCCCCAGGCTTTTATCTCAAATTTACAAAAAGGGTTACTTTGGGTTGAAATCAATTCTTAGTAAAGACAACCCTAACCATGGTGGTACTTTTTTAATTCTGACTTCAAGCTTCTCCAGATCAAGCACTCAAACTATACTTTCTACTAGTATGGATTACGTGGCTCCTACGCCTTGTAGTCCTCTGTCTTAAATAACGTTTCCTGTACATTTACACACATATGATTGATTTGTCTCTATGTAGTGTGTTTTTGATTTAAAGTGCTCTGACACTCTAAACTGGTATACGTGGCGCCATACAACTAATTAAATGCATCTGAAAGAGAGGGCTTATGGAGACTTGAGGGCATTGTTTAAGTGTAGTAGTGAGGGTATCTGTGGCGAATGTGGTCACTGGGGCCCGCCAACAAACATTGTCTCACCGGGCGTCACTATCCTAAGCCGGTCCGCTTGCATGTACTTTAGCCATTTCAAGTGGAAGGTACCACATCTAGTTTTCCGAAGATGCTGCTCGTCTGACGCACGCCAACGAGATAAACTGTGTTTCCAAGGGCTGATGTGGCTGCAACTAAACAATTTATATTTACTGTATGTGTTGTCATTGATGCTAAGATGTTGCATATTTTAGATTCATTTAACACAGAACATTGTGGCGGATATAGTTTACCAATTATTCATATTTTAGTTTCATCATTGCAATTCATGACATACAAAGAGTGAGTGCAAACAACTAGGGTAAAGCGTTGCTAACGGTGAGGGTAATTTATGCGCAGGCATCAGGTGGCACTTTATACTAACTCCCTTATTCTTCCTCTAAATACAACGAATACATAGAGAAGAAATATGAAAAGTATTTTTCCGAACTACAATTAAATCAGATAAACATACACTTGTAAGAATAGAAAACGAGCAAGTGAAGCGATCACTTGAAAGTACAGCAATGTTCTTAGCTGTATATTACAGGGGAGTTTTAGTGATAATATGGGGTTGTCATGGTTACAGTTCTAAAATATGAAGAGTTGTTTTCAGTGTATGGGAGGATGGAACCTGCAATGGGCTCAGAACAGTTAGAGCTTATGGATGTTTCTAACGAAACCGGTTTCTACTAGGGGCATGAGGCTGGCAGGGATTTTTTTGTGTCATGTTACAGAGGTTTAAAACCAATGACATTTAGGGCCCTATTCACTATAGTAAGTTTACAGGTGGAGAACTCTGTATGTGGAGATCTCCATCTATAACTAGGTGGAGAGCTTCTCTTCAGTTTAATCCACCATTCTGTCTGGAGACCTCCACTTAGATTTAGATTTATGAGCATATACCTCCTCAAATGAAGGGTATGGAGACCACTGCAACAGAATTTAACAGTGTAAAGTTACTAAAAGTAACATTTTGGATGTTTGTGGAGATCACTACACCTCAATATATTATAAGACTGCCACATTAATAAGACATGGCACACCTGTTTAATAACATACATACTACTTATTGTGTTGCTCCATCAACAAAGTATATTTACCTATTTTTTGCAAATGTGAACTCAATGACTCTTGGGCTTAAAATTTGTAAAACAAATGCCCTGACATTAATAATCCCCATTTCCATCAAGCCTAATATTTTTACACAATCCCTTTACTGTGTGATCTGTAAAGATTTAAATATCTAGCGTGGTCTCAGTGGTCTCAGGATAGGGCCAAGACTATGGCAGAATAATTTGATACATTGTTAGCATGTGATCCAAAGTGAAGTACCTCGACATATATTCGAAATGTGTATGCTTAATGAATCTCTACTCATCTCCTACAGTGTCTTCACTGTACCATATTTCACATACATTCTTTCCATCCTGACAAGCAAGCTAACTGGATATGCCATTAGGTTTTCACACCCTGTAAACATAAAGGCCAGGGCACACCAAAAACAAATCTCAGTGTTGTTGATCCAAGTGGTCAATCAAGCAAAGTCGAAGTCCAAAGAACAGGTGAAACTGGATATTTATTGACAGATGAAAGGGTGTGGTCAGTATTCCGGTCAAAGATCACATAAAACACAAATACTCCAAACAGTCAACAGCCGACACGTGTTTCGTCTCCTAGACTTTATCAAGGCTGTGGAATAGACAATATGTACATATTGGTGAAATGGGACATTTACTTATTCAATATCCACATACAATATATATTTAGATTCAAAACTAAAACATCTAACCCGGTGTAACTATATATCTAACATGAACAAATAATATTCTTAAGTATGTGTTAAAACTAGTAAATTATAGCAGAGTTAAAGGGATGCGCACCGTACGTGATCATCAAAGCACAAAGTAAAAAGTGCAGCGTCGAAGAACAAGATAAGATGCAATATTAAAGAACCAAAACAAGGCCTGACTCCGTGAAATGAAAGTGCACTAATGTTCAAAATACAAGTGACCAATCACACAAGCAGTCCATGCAAACTAAAGTGGAAAGTGATTGTACAAACCAGGGAACCATCAAAAGTGAAGAAGTGTGAGAAGATCCGACTGAGCAAAAATCAAATACCTTCAGATATGCAAGAATGTGCAAGTACAAGTATAAGAAAGGAATTCCAAAAAAGGCATGTCTCAAATTCAATCTCCAGGTGGATCAATAATATCAGGTTTTCACACCCTTCTGGTGAACAAAAACTAATGACCTTGTCCCAGAATTACAGGACACATTTGGAATCTGAGTCCTTCGGTTTGTTGGCTGCTTCTCTTGAAATAAACTTCCTCTTAATGCCTGATTGATTTCTAAACAACTACTTACTTCCTGACTGTTATTTGTTTTAAATACGTACTTCTCAAGAGTGTTAAAGTATTGGAAACATATAAATTCTTTAGTATTACCCACATGAACATGTTTGATGGGGAGGCCACGTTGCTGTGGACAGCAATTACTGAGATTGTATAATACCCCCTCCGCTTGTCTGCAACATAAGCAACAAGTATGACCTTTGTTGGTTCATTTGAATGGGGTTCTAGGAATCAATAGGGGGATGATATGGGATGGGTATTAATAGTTTTTGGTTACGGAAAGTAGCCATAGAAGTGACCTGAGTAGTGGCTGGGTTGACTGTGTAGAGTTTGTGTGCTGAGGTAGATGGTGTAAAGCTGAATTGAGATGGGGGAGACCAGAGACAGCCTAAGGATTTTGGAGGCCCCAGCCAAGCACAATTTGAGACCCCCCCTGAAAACTATGGTCAACCCTCCTCTTGACCACCCTCCATCTGGGCCCATTCCTGGAACAGACAGTCCCTCTGTCTGGTCAGCAACAGAAAAGTAAAAAAACTAGATGTTAGGACTAGATACCTACATGTGGACTGGTGCTTCACTTTTGGGCCTGTGCATAGAGACAGTATGTTTTTATTTAAAATGTTGAGTGCACTCCCATCTCAGTTCTATGAGTAACAGTGACTTTAAGTCATGTGGTACTAGACTGTCATTGTACCAACCCAGCAGAGGCACCAGGTGGACAGTGTGGTCATGGAAAAAATATATAATGTCACACTTCACTGCACTTTGACACTTGCCATGCCATTGGGCCCTACCTTGGTGAAGCGGTCTCCAGCTGGACTGTGCTAGAAAAGCAGTCAGACTAGTGATTCGACCAAACCTTGGCCCATATGTATACTTTTTTGTGCCGCATTTGCGTCATTTTTTGACGCAAAAGCGGTGCAAACTTACAAAATACAATTGTAATTTGTAAGCTTGCGCTGAGTTTGCGTAAAAAAATTACGCAAATGCGGCGCTAAAAAAGTATAAATATGGGCCCTTGTGTTGTGTAGCTACTCTGTCAGCCAGAATTCAGGCATAAGTGCTGATCACTGCTTTCTGTTTGCTGCACTGTCTGAGCTGTATGGGACTGGTAATGGTATTCGGAGCCAGGCAGCACTAAGCTGTCAGCAGCTCTACAGGGTCAATGCAGTCACAGAGGGAACACAAAATGCCAGTTTCCAATGAACATTAAGGCCCTCTTTACAACCCTGGCGGTTGGTGAGAAAGTGGTGGTAATACTGCCAACAGGCTGGCGGTAACTACTACCAAATTTTGACCATGGTGGTGCGAACTCAGATAGACAGCCACTTTACCACACCGACCGCCAGGGTGAAAACAACAGCCACCACGGCGTTAGCCGCCTACAGCCAGGTGAACAGCAACATTTAGCCCACCATATTATGACAACCCAATCCACCACCTTTTTCAGGGCGGTACCAATGACATCAAAAGCCTGGCAGAAACACTGCACAGAAGAGAAAGGACTCACCTTGGGAGACACAGGGAACAACCACACCACCATGGAGTCTGAACTTCAGATCTTTCCCATGCTCTTCTATGTCCTGCTCCACCATGAACACCAGCGACGATGAAGACAACCACGGTGAGTACAGCCGCCTAGCACACGGGGGGGACGAAAAAGAGAGTAACACACACCCAACACACACATCCCCACCCCCAACACCATACATACAATCAAATGCAATAATAAAACATAATTACCCCGTACCCCCCAGGAATAATGCAAGGACCACAGGAATTGCTGAAAAGTGAGTGTAATAATATAAATACAGTAGAAATACAAGAAATCAATCTCATGGTATATACATATGTACAGTTCAAGGGACACTGCCCAGTCCATACTGTCTGTGAGCCACAGAGACACAGGCCAAAGTCCAAGGCCCCACTTGTCACCTTCAACAACATGGAGAGAACCCTGCAGGGGCATCATTTGGAAAATAGGCAGGCACCTAAGGGGGACCGGGGAGCACATCAGCCAGGAGATAGAACAATACCACTGGTCCTGGAGGTGGCAACATGCCCTGTGCTTGGTCCTGGGGAGTGCAAGGCCATAGTCTCTCAAGTGGGTGACATGCCCACAGGCTCTGGAGGGGGCAACATGCCCTGTGCTTGGTCCTGGGGAGTACTAGGCCACAGTTTCTCAAGTGGGTGACTTGCCCACATGCTCTGGAGGGGGCAACATGCCCTCTGCTTGGTCTTGGGGAGTGCAAGGCCACAGTCTCTCAACTGGGTGACTAGCCCGCTGGCTCTGGAGGGGACAACATGCCCTGTGCTTGGTCCTGGGGAGTACAAGGCCACAGTCTCTCGAGTGGGTGACTTAGCCACATGCCCTGGAGGGGGCAACATGCCCATTGCTCTTTGTCCTGGGGAGTGCAAGGCCACAGTCTCTCAAGTGCATAACTTACCCACTGGCTCAGGAGGGGGCAACATGCTCTGTGCTGGGTCCTAGGGAGTGCAAGGCCACAGTCTCTCAAGTGGGTGACTTGCCCACTGGCTCTGGAGGGGGCAACAAGCCCTGTGCTTTGTTCTGGGGAGTGCAAGGCCACAGTCTCTCAAGTGGGTGACTTGCCCAAATACCTTGGAGGGGGCAACATGCCCATTGCTCTTTGTCCTGGGGAGTGAAAGGCCACAGTCTCTCAAGTGGGTGACTTGCCCACTGGCTCTTGAGGGGGCAACATGCCCTGTGCTTGGTCCTGGGGAGTGCAAGGCCACAGTCTCTCAAGTGGGTGACTTGCCCACATGTCCTGGAGGGGGCAACATGCTCATTGCTCTTTGTTCTGGGGAGGGCAAGGCAACAGTCTCTCAAGAGGGTGTCTTCCCAACTGGTTTTGGAGGGGTCAGCGTGCCCTGTGCTTCTGACCCTGGAGAGGATGGGGTGAGTGGGTGTCTTCCCCACTGGTTCTGAAAGGGGCATTGTACCATGTGTTTCTGATCCTGGGGAGTGAAAGGTCACAGTCTCTCAGCTGGGTGTCATTCACACAGGATTTGCAGGGGGCAGGCTGCACAGAAGCCCGTGGAGGCAGAAATACAAACTGTCCGCCGCCAGTGACGGCTGCTCAGTGGTGGAGGTGCTGCTGCTGGTGGTGGTGGGGGAAGATCCAGCCCATCCCCTGCAGCCTCGGACGGCTGCCCACTGCTGGTGGTGGCTTTGCTGCTCCTGCTGATGGTGGTGGTGTGGGAAGCTCCAGTCCATCCCCTGCAGCCTCAGATGGCTGCACAACCATGGTTGGTTGTGGGGGCTCTGACTTAGTCCCTGCACCAGGTCCCTTGTCCTTCCTGACTGCTGGTGCAGGCCCTTTGCCCTTCCTGGCAGCAGCTAGGGATGGCTCCTTGCCCTTTCTTGCAGCACCTGGGGCAGACTCCTTGCCCTTCCAGGCAGTACTGGGCGCAGGCTCATTGCCCTTCTGGGCAGCAGCTAGGGCTGCACACTTACTTTGAGGCTGGCTGGTGTCCTGGATCCTTTCCCACCAGGAGTGGGTGTGGAGACTAGTGGTTCCATGGACTGGGTGGCAGAGGTACTTGCCTGGGTTTTTGGCACCCTAGCTAAACGTGAAGGATGGGGGGAGGGGTAGGGAAGAGGTCAATGGTGGAGAGGAAAAGCTTCTTATGGACATTGGGACGGGAAGAGGGAGAAGGTTTGGGAGTAGAGGAAGACGGGGATGTTGTAGGAGGTGTCTGTCTGCTGTGTTTGGGTAGAGGTGCATGGGCTGGATGCTGTTGTGAGGTGGAAGGCTGTTGGGTGTCTGAGTGCTTGTGTTTGTGTACCTTGGGAGGAGGGGACAGACACAGTTAGGAGAGGACACAGTGGACTTGCGCATGGCTGTTGTATTGGTGTCTGCAAGTGAGATGTGTGTTCTGCAAGGTGAGTGTAGACAGAACTGGGAGGAAGGTGGAGGAGGAGGAGGAGGGGGTCATAGTGGAGGCAGTGAATGATGGTATGTCTTCATCTGGATGGGGTTTGTGTGAGTGCCTGTGGGATGATGTGAGGTGCTTGTGTTTACCTGTGCCACTCTTGTGTGTTGTCTTGTGTGCATGCTCATCTGCCTGTGTGCTTGTGATAGGTTGGAGTTGAGGAGAATGGGGTTGGGAATAGGAAGTTGGAGGGGGGACGGGTGAAACAGGGACAATTGCTGCCATCAGATTGGAGGCCAGAGCCTGGATTGATCTCTGTTGGGCCATCAAGCCAGTGTGAATGCCCTCCAGAAATGCATTAGTCTGTTGCATTTGGGCTGCCAGCCCCTGGATGGCATTCACAATTGTTGATTGCCCCACAGAGATGGATCTCAGGAGGTCAATAGCCTCCTCACTCAGGGCAGAAGGGCTAACTGGGGCAGGCCCTGAGGTGCCTGGGGGGAAGAAGATGCCTACCCTCCTGGGTGAGCGGACAAGGGCAACTCAATGAGGATGCTGGGAGGGTGGTGCTGGCTGCTGTACCTGTAGCTGGGGTGGTCACAGAAGTGTCCACCACCACCAGGGAGCTTCCATCGGAGGAGGTATCTGTGTAAGAACTGTCCCCTCCTGTCTCCACCGTGGTGCTCCACTTGCCCTCTGTCCCACTGGTGCCCTCACTGTCGGTGGACTCTGCCTCCTGGGACCTGTGGGATGCATCTCCCTCCATCGCCGGTGCCTCTGCTCCTCCGCCAGATGATGTTTATGCACATAAGGACAGGGTGACAAAACAAAAAGTGGGGGGAAGAAACAAAGGATACACTTGGTCAATGGCTGCTCCAACAACACCAATGGCGTACACAGGGAACACATGGAACAGCCCTTCGCACAAAGCAATGCACTACCAGTGATAATGCTAGCCACCAGGGCATGGGGAGGGGCACATACCGCCAACTGCAGCACACCTGGGACCCACACAGCCCTGACCAGTAGTGTATGCCTACAAGATAGGTAGCTGGATTATCATTTCAGAACCCTAGCCACCAGGGGACCTACGCTGTAATGTCAGGCCTGGCCTAGGGGCACCCACTGACACACATCATCCACCCGGGTACCCCCCTATTATGCATAAGTTGTAATGATAGGAACTGTACTCGCCCCCTTGTGGCTGCTGTGATGCCCAGAAGCACCCATCCAGCTCCGGATAGGCCATCACCAATATGCGGGCCATCAAGGGGGTCAGGGTTCAACAGGCACCCCTTCCTCGTTGGGAGGCCAGCCCCAGCTGGGCCTTCGCCATCTTCCGTGACCAGCGTCTCAGGTCCTCCCACCATTTCCAACAGTGGGTGCTCTGTCTGCTGTAGACCCCCAGGGTCCGCACCTCCTTGGCAATGGCACACCATATACCCTTCATTTGATGGGCGCTGACCTGCAGAGGAAATACACACAGGAAAATACATTTAGACAAACAGTCCTGCCTGTTACACTTATGGCCCACCATACCCCTTCACATTGCCATTTGCACACACAAAGCCCAGTACACAAGCTTCACGCCGCCCAGGGGACATCCATCCATGCCCCCTACACAAGGAGTTCACACACACCACTCCATGCATTCATGTCCCATGCATCGTGCTCACAACGTACTCACCTGTTGGTCTGAAGGCCCATACAGCAGTCCGTACTGGGGTAGGACCCCATCCACCAGTCACTCCAACTCTTTTGAGGTGAAGGCAGGGGCCCTTTCCCCAGTCACACGAGCCATGGAAGGTTCCAGACACAGGTCACAGCAGCACATGCAGTGTAGGTCCTCTTATGTTGAAGTTCTTGGGGAAAAGTGAGGGATCAGATAGATAATGGTGGTCACATCCACGGCGGTGCATACCTTTACCACCGGCGTACATCACCAGTGGCCACTGCACACCACAAGCCCCAAAAATAACCGATGAGGAGTTGCACTGTGGTTCATGACCGCCTCCCGCAACGGCGCACAATGTCAGCGGAATTACCTCACGTCTACCTGTCCCTCCAGACAGGACAGGCAGACGCCATTTCATGGGGGGGGGGGCAGGCCCTGGAAAATAACTGTCATAGTTCAAATTTGGAAATACAGGACAAATGCCACTTATACATTGAAATTTAACATCATGCATTGTACTGTCGTGGCTACTATGTTCAGTCTGTGACCGGCTCCTCACTCTTTTGCCCCATAGATTGCTACCGCTGCAGATGAATAGGAGATGAAGAACATAATCCCATGTACAGACCCCTGATGGACTTGGCAACACTGGAGGACAGGCACATTATCCTCACCTATATACTTGACAGGGCCACAATCACAGAGCTGTGTGCCCAACTGGAGCCTGACGTGATATCCGTCACCCCACTGGGATCCCCCCTCTTGTGCAAATCCTATTTATGCTCCATTTCTTGGCAACTGGTTCCTTCCAAGTGACAGTGGGCATGGCAGCAGGAATGTCACAACCAAAGTTCTCAATTGTGCTGACAAGAGTGCTCTCTGCCCTGATTAAACACATGTGCAGCCACATTGTTTTTTCCCAGGTGGAGGATTTGGCCACAGTGAAAGCTGACTCTTATGCAATTGGACATATCCCCAACATCATTGGGGCAATTGATGGTACACATATTGCATTTGTCCCCCCCATCAAAATGAACAGGTATTCAGAAATCGAAAGGGTTTTCACTCAATGAATGTCCTGATGGTGTGCTTGGCGGACTAGTACATCTCCCATGTCAATGCTAAATATCCTGGGGCAGTGCATGATGCCTATATTCTGAGGAATAGCTGCATCCCAAATGTGATGGGCCAACTGTAGAGACACAGGGTGTGGCTAATTGGTGAGCCCTGGTTCCTGCCCAGTAGATGTTGGTCTATGGGTATGGTGTGGCCTGTATGTGATAGTGTGTGGCTAAATGTTGTCCCTCGATATTTGCAGGTGACTCTGGTTACCCAAACCTATCATGGCTACTGACCCCTGCGAGGAATCCCAGGACAAGGGTAGAAGAACGTTACAATGAGGCACATGGGCGAACAAGAAGGATTATCGAACGTACCTTTGTTCTCCTGAAGGCCAGGTTTCGGGGTCTCCATCTAACAGGTTGATCCCTGTGCTACTCACCGAAGAAGGTCTACAAGATAATCGTGGCATGCTGCATGTTGTACAACCTTGCCTTGAGACGCCATGTGCCTTTTCTGCAGTAGGAGGAGGCTGGAGATGGCCTTGTGGCAGCAGTGGACCCTGTGGACAGTGAGGATGAGGAGGCAGAGGATGAGGACAACAGAACTGCAGTGATTCGACAATACTTCCAATGACACACAAGTAAGACAGTATTACTTCATATTTCATTTTCAATTTATGGTTTATCTTTGTCACTGGCATGCTGTTATTTCCCACTTCCATGCCCAATCACTGTACCCTTTGGCAACTCATTTTGCAGATGTTGGTGCCCCACTATCGCTCCAGGTGTGATAACTCCAGCCAACTACAGGTCTTTTCTATTTGAACATTACTGTACAGTTGAATTGCAATGTTTGAGCCTGGTTAAACCAATACATACTAAAATAAGTTTAACATACTCCATACTTTTATTTTTTCAAAGTGTGTTAATCTAAGTGCTAAGAAGTAGAGGGGCAAGTGCAATGGGCTGGGGTGATGATGGAGGAAAGTCCAGGGTATTGTTCCAGCCTATTTTTTAGCACAGGTGCATTGTCCAAGGGGACATAGGAAGGGGAGCAATGACAGTTCAAGGTGGACAGGGTGACAGAGTGGGACACAAGAGTGACAATCAGGAGAGTCTCATTTCCTGGCGGGGGACTTGGCAATAGCCTCTGGCTTCTGCCTGGATCGCAAGGAACATTTGCGGGGTGGTTCTCCTTCTGCAGGGGGATTGGTGCTGGTGGCATTATGTTCCTGTGGCGGGGCCTCCTGTCCACTAGCGGCAGGGGAGGTGGAAGGCAGTTCAGATGTCTGGCTAGTGGCAGGGGCCCGCTGTTGTAAGACTGCCTTCCTCATGATGTTGGCCATGTCTGCCAGCACCCCTGCAATGGAGCCCAAGGTGGTGTTAATGGCCTGCAAGTCCTCCCTGATCCCCTGGTACTGTCCCTCCTGCAGCCACCTGTTCTCCTGCACGTTGGCCAGGATCTGGCCCAGCGTTTCCTGGGAATGTTGGTATGATCCCAGGATCTCAGTGAGTGCCTCCTGGAGAGTCGGTTCCCTGGGCCTGTCCTCCCCCTGGCACACAGCAGTCCTCCCAGTGTCCCTGATGGCCTGAGCCTCTGTCCCCTGAACCCTGTGCCCACTACCACTGACCCCAGGTCCTGGATTGTCTTGGGTGCAAGGTGTAGCTTGGGGTCCCTGTAGAGGTGGACACACTGCTGATTGACGTGTCTTGGGTACAGAGATATGGGTACGCTGGGTGGGTGTTGTGGTGGTGTTTCCTGGGGGGAGGCTCTATGGTGGTGTGTGACTGTGGCTGGGTAACCGACTGTCCAGAGGTCCCTGATGTGCCAGGTTGGTCATCCAGATCCAGGCGACCAGAGTTGCTGTCATCACTGTGGGCCACTTCTGTGGGGGGACTGGATAGTGCTGGCACCTCTTATTCGCTGACATTGGCCTGGGTACCTGTGGGGATGTAAATGCAGTGTTATTTTTTCTGTCTGTGACATATTGTGCATCAGTGGGTTGCCCTCTTTGGTTGTATTTGCCCTGGTGGCTTTAACTTGTATAAATTGGTATGTGGTGGGCTAGCTGATTCTCTCTAGTGTGCATGCTTTAGTGATAGGTGTCCATACTGGTCTGTGAATGGTTTCCATGCATTGGGATGGTATGAGGGCTTGGCATTGGGATGAGCGAGATGTGATGGTGGGGGGGTGAGGTGGTGGAGTGATGGTAGTGAGGGTGGGGGTCTGTGATGGCATGCAGTTAAGGGGGTAGTCGTAGTGTAGCCTCTTCTCAAGCAGCAACCACAGTTCTCTGGATGAAGTCAGAAGCTACCCTAAAATAAAAAGACACAATTGCAGGCTAACCATGATGGAGTGAGGGCCAACTATAGGTAGTCAGTTAGGTCTGCTGAACAGGGTACCTTAAATCCTGGTTTTCCCCGCATTGTGAGGAACCACATTGAAGACGTATCTTGCAGCTGAAGTCATGCATTGGTTGACAAGGCTGCAGTGCAATATTCTACTGTGTAGTCATCAAAGATCCCATCAACAAGGGCTTGCAATGTGAAGTCCGGAGTCTAAGATGTGTCACACAGTTGCTGCAATGTCTCAGTTCCGAGGAGCAGCGAGGTGACTATGCGGAGTCCAGTGTCATTCTGTAGGCTGCTGTTGAAGAAGGATGTGATGGCCTGCATTGAGGATGCATCATGCAGTGGCAGCTCAGATGCAGCAACAGGCTGTGATGTAATGAGGTTCCTTGTGGCAGTGACAGTCCACCTAGAATTGGTTTTCCACAATTTATGCTTGATGTTGTGCCTCTCAGTAGAGGAGATGCATCGGTTTAGCTGGACCCACAGAGACTGACAGACCCTTTAGATCCACCTCAAAGGGTCTAGGACTAGGGTGGCACCACTTGGCAGGGTAGACTCACATATGACAGAGTTTAAGAGCAGGACCATGGTTGTTGGAGCCTTCTGTCCAAGGTTGCCGGAGCCCTCTATCCCTGAAGGTCAAGTCAGGAGGTTAACCAAATAGCCCTTGGAGTCACTCTGGGGTTTTGGGTTCAAGAGATGCAGGTCTAGACCTTCTCAACCAGGCCAGAGAGCGGAAGGCACCAGATCAGAACAGCAGGACAGAAGTCCATCAAGGGAGTACTCCAGCGGGACAGCAGTCCATCAGAGTAACAGTTGTTCATCAGTGATCAGTACTTCTTCCTGGCAGAGTATCCACAGGTCCAGAAGTGTACTGAAATGGTGGTGTCTGAGGTACAGTATGTATGTCCAGAAGTGTACTGAAATGCTGGTGTCTGAGGTACAGTATGTATGCCCAGTTGTGCCTTGAAGTAGCGGAATAGCTTCTAGAGTTTTCCATTTGAGGTCCCCAGGCATCCTGCCTTCCCTGTCTTGGCTGCAGACTAACTACAGGGGGTATTAAGGCCTTTGTGTGGAGACAGGACACAGCCTATTCAGGCATATGTGGGGCTGAGTCCGGCTCCTCCTTCCCATCCTGCCAGTGATAGCCCATCTAGGCAAACCTAAGCTCCTTATTGTGTGTGACTATCTAGGAGAAATACACAAAACTTCACTGGCAGCTAATCCCAGTCATGTGAACCAGGTACAGGCTACATGCAATAAAGGGTTAAGGCAAGAAAATGCCATCTTTCTAAAAGTGGCATCTTTAAAATTGTAATTTAAAATCCGGTGTCATTATAAATTAAGATTTTTTATTAATATTCCAGTTACACCAAACATGATCTGGGTACCTATTCCTAATTGGGAATTACAGACTATTAAATGTAATAAGGTAACTCCATTGTTAGTCTATGGGAGAGGTAGGCCATGCAGTAGTGAAAAATGAATTTAAGACCCAGGACATGTCAAACTTAAAGTTACATGGCCTACATTTTATATATACTACACTCTGCCATCTCGGCTGTACAGGGTCTACCCTCGGGGTGACATATGTATTAAAAAGGAAGGTTTGGGCCTGACAAAAGATTTGCTTTGCCAGGTCACAATGGCAGCTAAAACTAGATGCACACATGTAGCTTCAGGTCTGGGATATGTTTAAAGGGCTATTTAAGTGGTTTGCACAATCAGTGCTGCAGGCTCACTAGTAGCATTTTATTTATAGGCCCTTGGCACATGTAATGCCACTTTCCTGAGGACTTACAGATAAAATAAATATGTCAATCAGGGGAAAGCTAATGCTACCATGCTTTGAGGAGTGGGCACATGCACCTTATCACTGGTTAGCTGTGCTGTGCCAATGTTGCCATTTAGAATAGGACTGGAAATGTGTGGCTTTGTAGGCAGACTCGAAACCTATGGTCCTTCCTGGTTGATCATGAGTTAAGTGGTGTTTCTAATGAATGTGATCACATTACTGTGCACCTAAAGTCTGCCCAACTTCGGATTTATCAAGTCTGGCAGACTCGAGCCTGTTCTCAAAGTTGTTGGAAGATGTATCTGCCATCAAAGTAACATCATCAATCAAGGAATGTGTTGGTCTGATAAATGTTCATAATGGACCCAAAATAGTACTGTCAAAACCAGTTCATTGCAGTGCAGAATCATCTGCACTGGGTACATAGACACTGTATCCTTCATATTGTTTTTTAAGACCTGGGAATCTACCTCATAAGGATCTTGTAGTGAAAACTAGATATCCAACTTTCTCACATGCATCTACGTTCTCCTCAGTGGGTAGGGCTTGGTTGTCACTGCAGCATGTTTTAAGTGGCAATCCATAACCATATGTTTGAATCTCTTGATTCCTTTTGAATTGCAGTAAAGGCTTGCCAGCGGATCGAAACTAGCACTAAACAGACCAAAGTGCTCTTCACCATCGTCAGAGAGTTTGCCTGCCTGACATCTGTCGAAAACTCTACTCCCCACAGGAACTCTGTGAGGCCTTTACGGACCAAATCCACATCAAGAAGAGACCATCAACAGAATCTTTGATCCCCATCCTCCGGAACTCCCAGCATCTCATCCACCACCACCGCCAACCACCTGCGCGTCGCACAGGAACAGCTTAGCATGCCAACCATGGCCAATCTCATGAGCTTCATCAACTCAGGGGCACCCACTGCCCCATGCCCCCACATAATTCTCAACATCGGAAGAGACGAGATCAGCCACCACCTCACCACCATCTTCAACACCTCACTCACCACAGCCACTTTCCCAGAAGCCTGGAAATACGGAGAGATCAGACCCCTCCTCAAAAAGGACATAAGAATTATGCCCGAAATGCACATAGTTAGTCCCAGTTTACTGCACCTTAATGACTTACATTTTTGAGTTCTCATTGTTACCTATAGTATTTTTTTTTTTTTTTAGCACAACAAACAAAAACCATTTTAATGTGATTTGGTTTCTTTTAAAATATTATGTTTCAAATTTTTAATTCATGTATTTTTTACTTTAGTTTGTTTTGCGTTTTTCACATGTAACATGTGAGGCACATATTCCTTGTATAACCCAGTTTGCCAAATAGGTATCATATTGATTTGTTGGAGTTCAGCACATTTCAAAACAGTGAACAATTTCAGGACCTAAATATCATTTAGAAAACTATTGCTGCATTGGCGTTGATTCTCTGCCACTAAAGTTTTGTACAGAATACATTAGTCATAATAAGTCATGATAGTTTGTCAGAGGATGTTTGAGCATCAATATTCTGCTCCATCAACAGATGTCTGATTTTGTAAAAGCCTTGTCCCCATGTTGGTAAGTCAGTCATTTAACAAATTGGAAGAGCTAATTACATCAAACAATGTTACGTCTGTCTTCTCTGTTCTGGTAACTGTTCATGGCCAAATCACACATGATCTTTGACAGCGTGTACCTTTTGGTGACACTAGGGAATTCTGAAATTAGTACCTGATTCTTTGTTATGACAATAGAAAAACCTGCAACTAATGCACTTAGATTTGCTTATTTATATTAAAAATGAATCAATTTTGAAATAGTATATTTAAAAAAAAAAGCTCTCTGCGATTGCCACAATATTTCTGTACATTATCAACAAATGCGATTCTCCTAAATACATAACTGCATGAATTTTGTGGACGACCCGTTGACGTAAACAATGCAGGCACAAGAAGCGTTTTCTTTTCAAAAAGAAAGTTGGCAGGTGAGGGAAGAGCTTTCCGCACATACAGAGTTTCTTCTTTAATTTGTTTGCTGTTAAGCGCAGCACTGCCTGCTTTAACTTTGATTAGCGCTCAGGGGTCATAGATTTGCCACTGAGCAAGAACCGGTGCCAGAGAGGTACCTAAGGAAATGCGACAATGTCCCCTTTACTGCTGAAAAGAGTATAACATTCCCTTTTTAGGAGTACCTCTCCCACATGGAGCTATGCTTGAGTAGAGCGGCAGGACTGCTATCTCCAGGCAAGAATGCAGATAGTGGGATACGAGGGATAACTTTTGCGGGAAGCAGCTTCCCCGGGAAGGTGCAAGTGCTTTGCCAAATATGCCACTACAGTATTTCTGCCCCTTGAAGCAGGTAGGTGATATTTACCCAAAATCCGACCCCCAGAGGCAGAAAATCCACAAGAAAAATACAAACTAAGGAGTGGGACAGTCCACAGTAGAATCTGGCCTTGCCCTCAAACCAGTCTTTCTGTGCCCTGGAAGAGGTAATTGGGTTGTTTACTCCCAATCTGTGAACCTAGGGTGGTAGAAAGCCCACCAAACACCAGGGATTTTGTTTGATGCAGAACATCTTCCTGTGGAAGATCAAAAGTTCTCCCCTCAAAACAACTATATTTATGCCACCTGGGGGTGGTAATTGAGATGTTTTTCTAGGACCGAGTAAAACAAAGCAACACAAGTCACTGTCTTGCAGTACTCTGTCCTGCCTTGCATTATTCTGTCCTAGAAAAGCATTTCATTGGTGGTGAGTGCGTGTCCCTAATGAACCAATCAATGGATTTTGGCACATTCCCAGATTTACAAAGACTGGTAAAACCTGGGAATGTGTCAAATGCTTTGCCTTCCAAGGGGAGTTGCAACAAGGAGAAATTCCTTGTTGTTTACTCTCTCTAAATATTGTGCATTCTGTAGCAGACTTTAAAAGAGGAAAAAGCCTCAAATGATTGTTTTGCTTTGTTTTACTCCAGAACTACAATTACAAGGCAACGTTGGGGCACACAGGGTGGCCTTTTTTGCTTGGTGTTAGCCCTGGCTCTCTCTGCAGGATCACCCCTAAACATTTTGCCTTTTTTCCCCTCCACTTTTTGCTGAATTTGTTTTTGTTGGCTTTAGGACCACTGCAAACCAGTTCTAAAGTGCTTGCACTCTCTCTCTAAAACATTCTCAAATTGGTTCACACTCATTTGGCATTTTAATTTTATTTATGAGTCTCTTGTAGAGTGGTATACCTAATAACAAGGGACTGAAAATGAAATGCTACTAATGGGCTTGTAGCATTTATTGTTCCACCCACTTAAACATTTTTCAGGCCTGGCAACTTAGCCTGAATGCAGTGTTACACTGCCCTATCCACTTGGCAATTAAGTTCCATCAGCAACAAAACCCATGGAGTTATTCAATCTAAATTGGGCAACGGTTGTCCCACAAATGATTCATGGCATTTTACCAATTGTAATGCATTAACTAAGGTTAAATACAAGTGACAAGTTGCCAATCGAGATGAAGAAACAAACCAAGGAACAACAGGACTAGCAGAACCAGCATTCCATGGTCTTTATCTAATTTGATTACTTAGGTCTGAAGAGAAACCGCATGACGCCTTACCGCGCCAAACAGTTACAGTGGAATTTATATAAGGATCACTTGCAGAAGCTGAAACCACTAAACCTGTGAAGAAGCCAGTGTCAGAAGCGTTTATCGAAGAAAACGAGCCGGAGGAGTAGGCGGACAAAAGAAAAACTAAAAAACGTCCGCCCTAAGTGGGTCGATTAAGTGATATGTAATGGCAAAAAGAATGTAAATTGTAATGGGTCCCTGCTGTGTCTGGCCATGCACAATCAGGTTTATAACATTTGAAAATGTTGCACTTGCCGTGCTGCGTACAATTCATGTTATGATGGCCAGATTAATTCGATATGATGGAAAAAAGAAACCAGCAGGACCAAAATGAACTTTCAAATTTCATTTTCATTTTTTTTTACACCAAAAAGAAGGGAGTTTTCTTTATAATGGCCTCGGTGTGTTCTTTCTTGTCAAAGAACATTGGCAACATTGTGTCGAACGATTAGAGATGAAGAATATTACATCAAAGCTGCGCTCCTTTCAAAAAACACACTGCGTACCCGGGCAGGGTAAACCTGAATTAAACCAGCTTGTTAAATGTTCTAATCCTTTAAAAAATAAAACATTTTTTCACAAGGGATCCTTTTTTTTCTCTTCCTCTTTATTTTGAAGAATCATAGGCAACACTTTTATGAAGGGAAACGAAGAAAACCGAAGTTTAGTTGCGTCCTGCTGGTCACAACGGGCAATAATCAAGTCATTTTGAATATATTGCCAGCTGCTTTAAGCACAATCCTGAAACCTTAGCTATGCCACGGGCATTTTCTGTAAGTGCTAAGTTAACTACAGCGTTTTAAACATGGTACATAAACAACATAACTAACTTTAACAAGCAGCTTCTGTTCGATCTGTTCAACTGTAAAGATCTTTTCTCCAACCTTACTGGACGAAAAAGAAGGAATACATACTAATCGAAAGAAAGGCAACTGTTTAATAAATAAGGAAAGACATAAAGTTGATCACTATCCTAGAGAAACTACAAGTCTTTTTTCCCTTTATTCTTTTTTAGTACAATGCATTCTATGTCCGAATGAGACCCTTAACTATGAGGTCAAACGTGTCGATCTAAATGTATTAGATAATTGTTGAACTTGGCAACTACATTAAGGGAACCCTGAAAGTCGAGGCAGGTGCCTGGTTTTGAAAAAAATAATTAGTTGTTACAACCCCTTTGGATGCCACAAACTTAGGAGTCTTGAAAATTAGGGTAAAACAGTTGACTCCCCCTGAGTAATGTAAGTATATATGTGTATATGAAAGTAGATTTTTGGTTTTGCCAATCCACAATAGCAGACTCACCCCTTGAAAACTTAGGAGGGGCATAAATGTATTTTTACTTGCTTTGTATATATTGTGTGTCAAAGTAGTAACTTGTTGATTTGATCTAATTAGGTAGGACTAAATGGCTCACACAAAGTTTGGCTTTGTTTTCCAAGGGTTATGATGTAAGAATGGTAATTTAATTCACACAATTGAATGTCTAAAGTCATTATGTTTATAATAAATGGGGTTAAGTTTATTAAATTTCTTGAACTGCACAGAATAAAGTGACAGAGTTAGTTAAAAAAATATCAGGTAAGGCATCATGACGTTATTACAGGTTTATGTGGTTTAATCTTGCTGGGATGAAAGACCCAACCCCTTAGTTTTTACAAAAAAGTTTAGAAAGTTGGCATTTTCCCACCCTTAGCTCTTTGTGCCTTCAGCCTGTCCTGGGATAGATGACTAGGTGGAGCTGACAGACTTTTTGAATTCCTCCCAAACAGTCACACAATAGAGGGATTAGGTATGCCTCAATAGGGCATCTGCTGGCAGGATGGGGGACGGCGAAGCTGAGCACAGACGCACTGACTCCTGAATAGCCTATGCTCTGCCTTTACACAAAGGGTTTAATAACCCTGTATCGTCACTGCAGGAAGCTTGGACTCAGGGCAGGGTGTCTGGGGATTCCATGCACTTCGAAAAACATTTCCATAAGCTTCTCCCACCCTCCGGAAGAAGGGCACCAGAGTATAAAAATAGGGCCTTTAGACCCACTTTTCAGTTCATTTCCGGACCTGCGGAAGGACTCTCAGATGACTGCCTACTGCTGTACTTGGAAGGATTTCTTTGATGACTGGAGCCCTGTAGGAGGCTGGCCTGGTTTGTAGTGAGTGCCTTGGGTACTTATACCTTACACTAGGTCCTGTTATCCCTTGTTAGTGAATGTAGTAGTGTTCTAGCAGCTTAGGCTGAAAGAGGTAGCTATAGGCTGAAGGCTGAACTACGAGACATGCAAAGCTCATGCAATACCACTTATAGTTACACAGTACTTATACACAAGTAAAGACAATACTCAGTGTTACCCAAAATAAAGGTATGGTATTTATTTGGGTGACACAGTGCCAAAAATATCTTAGAGACAATACTCCTTCTGTAGGTAAGTATTATACACAATATATACACTAGACACCAAAATTAGACAAGTAAATAGTCATAGAACAACCAAACAGTAGGAGATCATATAAAATGCAATGGGAGAAAATAGGTCTAGGGGCAACACAAACCATATACTAAAAAAGTGGAATGTGAATCACGAATACAGTAAAGATAAGTAAATTACCCCCCCCCCGCCAGATCCCAGAAAAGCAGGAGTAAAGTACTGCAAGTTTCCTTAGGACACACTCCATCTCATTTTTGGGATTTTGCAGCAGCCAACCAAGTCTGAAAAGAACAACTGCTGGATTATTGGACCTGAAGACCTGCATAGGAAGTGGGACCAAGTCCAGAAGTCGAAAGAAGTTCCAGGAAGAACAGGAGCCTCTGCCAACCCAGAAGAGGGTGCAAACAAAGAGTCCCCTGTTAGTAGAAGACTAAAGAAATGCACCCTAGGAAGATGCCAGTGGGTTCCTGCATGATGCAAAAGATGTCCAACGGTGTGAAGAGCATTGCAGATGAGATTTCGTGTTGGAAGGCACCAACAAGCCTTGGCTATGGCAAAAGTGCATTTTACATCAAAATGGCACTGGATGGACCCAGGAGGGACCTAGGGGCCTCAACTCTGTGTGAAGAGGAAGAGAGTGCTCTCAGCACTTTAAACAGCCCTAAGAATTCCAGCTAGCGCCCCCAGAAGCCACAGGATCTGGGTTCAATGGAGGTGTAAAATGTAGTTGATGCAGCACAACAAAAGAAGGGCCCACACCACCAGGGAACAACTCAGCGAGTTGAGCGTCACAGGGTGGAGTGCTGGGGACCTGGGCCAGGCTGTGTACAAAAGAATTCTGCAAAGAGTGCACAGAGGCCTCAGGAGGTAAAGAAAACGCAATACTCAGGGGTACTGTTGTTCTCAGGGAAGACAAGGTCTTACCTCCTCCAAATTGCATCAGCAGGACCTCAGGGCAGTTTATGTTGAAGACGTCCACCTTCTGTGTCCTTTGGAGCCTGCTCGTTCCCGTGAGAGGTGTCCCAGGGTACCGGTTGTCACCTTGGAAGGTGCCCGCTTGGAGCAGGGGAGTGACTCTGTCGCTACATGGGAGATTTCTGTCGTCCTTCTGGTGCAGGATGAAGACAGGGAGTCCCCAGAGCATGCACACCATGGAAACTGTTGCAGTTGCTGACTTGGAGCTGAGATTGCTGAAGAAAAGTGTCTCTTGTAGACACTTTATTGCAGTTACAGCATTTCTTGGTGCAGACTGCGGTTGATCCGAGGTCAGAAGAGTCTGAAGTTGTTGTTGAGGATTCCTGAAGGAAACTTGCAAGCAGAATCTGAAGAGAACCCACAGGAGAGACCCTAAATAGCCCTGAGAGGGGGATTGGCTACCTTATCAGGTATGGACCTATCAGGAGGGGTCTCTGACGTCACCTGCTGGCACTAGCCACTCAGAGCCCTCGAGAGTGCCCCCACACCTTGCAAAGCAAGATGGCTGAAGCCTGGGACACACTAGAGGTGCTCTGGGCACCACCCCTGGGGTGGTGATGGACAGGGGAGTGGTCACTCCCCTTTCCTTTGTCCAGTTTCCTGCCAGATCAGGGGAGGAGGGATCCCTGAACCGGTGTAGTCTGGTTTATGCAGGGAGGGCACCATCTGTGCCCTTAAAATCATTTCCAGAGGCTGGGAGAGGCTACCCCTCCCCAGCCTGTAACACCGATTTCCAAAGGGAGAGGGTGTAACACCCTGCTCTCAGAGGAAATGCTTTGTCCTGCCTTCCTGGGACTGGGCTGCCCAGACCGCAGGAGGGCGGAACCGTGCCTGTGAGGTGGCAGCAGCTGTAGCTGCAGTGCAAGCCTCAGAGAGCTGGTTTGGCAGTACTGGGGGTCCATGGTGGAGCTCCCAGGAGGCATGGAATTGGCTCCCCAATACCAGATTTGGAATGGGGGGACAATTCCATGATCTTAGACATGTTACTTGGCCATATTTGGAGTTATCATTGTGAAGCTCCATATAGGTATTTACCTATATGTAGTGCACGCGTGTAATGGCGTCCCCACACTCACAAAGTCCGGGGAAATGGCCCTTAACTATGTGGGGGCACCTTTGCTAGTGCAAGGGTGCCCTCACAATTAGTAACTTTGCACCTAACTTTCAGCAAGTGAAGGTTAGGCATATAGGTGGCTTATAAGTTACTTAAGTGCAGTGAAAATGGCTGTGAAATAGTGTGCGCACTATTTCACGGAGGCTGCAATGGCAGGACTGTGCAAGAGTTTGCCTGAGCTCCCTATGGGTGGCAAAAGAAATGCTGCAGCCCATGTGGATTTCCTGGAACCCCAATGCCCTGGGTGCCTAGGTACCATATACTAGGGACTTATAAGGAGGGTCCAGTATGCCAATTGAAATTGGTAAATGAAGTCACCGGCCTACATTGACAAATTTAAAAGAGGGAGCATAAGCACTGAGGTTCTGGTTAGCAGAGCCACGGTGACACAGTTAGGCACTACACAGGCATACACATTAGGCCACAAACTATGAGCTCTGGGGTCCAGGCTACCAGGATCCCAGTGAGACAGGCAAAACACACTGACATATAGGTTTTTATGTATGAGCAATGGGGACTTGGCTAGCGGAATCCCAGTGACACAGTAAAAACACACTGACACACACTCACTAACATGTCAAAAGTGAGGGTAACCATGCTTGAAAGAGGCTACTTTCTCACAAGCCTGCCTAGAACCTTCAGAGGCCAGGCCCTGCTGTTGAGCCCTGCATCTTCACCTGCACCCAGGACTACCAGAAGTTACTCCAAGGGCTAGTTTGCTGGCCTCCTGTTCAGACACAGAGAAACATAAAAGGCTCACACCATCCTGGACCCGCACCAGGTCCCACCCTGAATGAGTCCTGAACCCCCAAGAGGTGTACCACCAGCCATGGACCCTTGGTTGTGGTGCTAAAAGAGGCCCAGATGGCCAATTTCCAAAACTGAAGACAGACAACATTTTTCCAAAAAGTGCTTTCAGAACCAGGAGGAGACCGGGACGCGAGAGGCATCACTGGTCAGATTGACTTTGCAGCTTCTCCTGCTGCGTTCTTCTCTGCAACAGCAAATCTCTTTCAGCGGTCCTTCGTTACAGGGGCATCCAAACTGTCTTTGGCTACAGACTTTTGCTTCATCCTGCTGGAGTTTATCGACTTCCAATTTCTCACACTTGAGAAATCTGACTTAACTATTGTATTTCCTGTACAACTCCATGCATGATGCAAAGGCAATACAAAACAATGATACTTCTAGCCTCCAGAGTCATTTGGGTGTAGTTTTGACATTTGAACTGGAAGAAAGCTGACTTGACATGATGAATGAGAGCAATATTTAGGCTCTGGATTAGGTGGCTACCAGCAAAACCTGCAGATGAAGAGCGTTTCTGAGGCCTAGAAACCAAGACTCATCTAGGATGGTGTGGCTTGCATTGATCACTCTATGTTTTCTTACTCAGAATTGTATGCAAATGTCAAACATTGGCTAAAATCAGGCAAAATGTACTGTCTCCACTCTGCGTTTAGGGCCCATCATGTTGCAGAATATAGGCCTAGCCAATCTAAGGGCCAGATGTAGGTACAAAAAAATTAGCGACTCGCAATTTGCGAGCATGTGCGACTCGCAAATTGTGTGTCGCTAATAGGAATGCAGGTACAATGTCCGTGTACAATTTGCGACTCGCACCCGGAGTCGCAACGCAGATAGCGAGGTCGCTGTTTGCGACCGCGCAAAAAAAGGAGTAACAATTTGCGAGTGGGTGTCGCAAATTGCGAGTACCATGTAAATTGATTGCAGGTGCTGCAGAACACTCCAGAAACCACTCCAGAACACTCTGGAAAAACTTCCTGGCACATGATGATGTCATCACAGCCAGGAAGTTTACTAATACACCTGGGAGGAGGGAGGACCACACCCATTTTAAACTGCTGAACAGCCAACAGGAGGAACAGCAGCTACAATGGCAGAAACACCAAGAAAGAGAAAACTCAAATTTTCTGAGAAGGAGCTGGAGGTGCTGACAGAAGAATGCTGTCAGCACTATGATGATCTCTTTGGAAAGGCAGCCCTCAATGTGCCAGACTCAACCAAAAAACAACTCTGGCTGGAGAATCAAGAAAAAGTGAACTCCCTGGGGGTGAGCCACAGGAGTGTGGATGAGATCAAAAAGAGGTGGTATGACCTCCGCTCCCGGACCAAGGAGAGGGTGGCAGAAAGGCTCCGGGAGAGGAGAGGCACAGGAGGGGGACCGTCATCCGTACCACCACCCACACCCCTGGAGGAAAGGGTGGAGGAGACCCTGGAGCAGGAGGCAGTGACAGGATTTGGAGATCTGGACACCTCTGAGCCCACTACATCAACCGGTGAGTACCATGTGATATGCCTGTACCCCCATCAATGCCATACCCCCACCCACCATGTACACAGGGGCATGCACAACCAAGATAGCTCCATTTCAGGGTAGCAAACACCAGAATGATGCATTATGGGCAATGTAGTCAAGTAGGCAGTAAATAGGCAAATGTTTATTAGGAAGTGTGCAACAGATAGTAGACACTGACAGTCTGTTCCCCATGTCCCACAGGTCTCCCACAAGACACCACCACAAGCCACAGCAGCCAGCCCCATGAGGACAGCACAGGAGCTGCCACCACTCCCACCTGTACCACCAACACCATCCCCGTGATGTCAACACCTGCTGCAACAGTGGTTCAGGAGGCTGCGCCAGCAACAGCCAGGAGTGCCACAGTAGAGCACACAGGGCATCCACCGCTGTGCAGGCGACGCAGGTTCAGGAGAGCAGGGCTGCAGGCTGAGTCCGGCTGTCCATCTACCACCAACACCGAGGCACAGCTGCTCCGTGGTCAGCGCCTGCAGAACAATATGTTAGGGAGAATTAGTGGGGTGCTGCACCGCTTTGTGAGGAGCAATGAGGCCAGCATCCAGCAGCTCCATTCCCAATTGGACGTGATTGGCACAAACACTGGGGACCTAGCCCTGTCCATGAGGGAACTGGTGGCAGGACTACTGTCACAGAGCGAGGGTGGGCAGCCCAGGGACCGTCAGCTGCTTCAGAAGCTGGACAGGATGGCCACATCAATTGGCAGACTGGCAGTTAACACCACTGGCCTGTCGAGAAGGACAGTTGGCCTCCAAGTTGAAATGGGCCACTTTGCAGGGGATGTGGCTAGAGGCCTGGGCCGGATCACACATGTGATCGATTTAATGGAGGCACGGCATCTGTCCAGGGGCACAGGGGACACCCCCCAGGACAGCGAAGAGGGCTCTACAGTGAGCAGTGTCTCTGCCAGTGACACTAGGGTGCTGTCGAGTGGGAGTACCAGGCAGAGCAGTGCAGAACAACCTGGGACCAGCCAGGCTGGCAGAGGCCGCCGTAGGACACAGACTGAACCCTGTCCCTGATGTTGGGGCACATGACGGCAATGTGCCCCATGCATGGTTTGCTTTTTGATGTTCATGAACAGTTAGTCATTGTAAATAGTTCACTTTCTGCACATAGTAAATAATTTTTTTGTTCCACTTAACAAATGGAGTTTTTGGTCAATAGGTGAGTATGGTTGAAGTTGACACGTACCTTCCAAAGTATTGGGTTGCGATGTGTTCCCGTCTCAGTCTGCCTTGATTTGCTATACTCTGATCCCCATGATGGCGATGTGGTTGCTCCTGCTCTTCATCCTCAGAATCTGGGTCTGCAGGGGTGAGAGGTAGCCCACGTCGGGTGGCAATATTGTGCAGGATGGCGCATGCAACAACAATTTTGAATGCTGTAATGGGGGTATACTGGAGGGCACCTCCACTGCGGTGGAGGCATCTGAACCTTGCTTTCAGCAATCCGAAGGTGCGTTCTATTATGTTCCTGGTCCTCTTATGTGTGACTGTTGTATCGCCTCTCGGAATCATTGCTGGGTGTTAAGAACGGAGTCATTATCCATGGCCGTAGTGCATATGCACTGTCACCTGTTGGGCACAAACATTACACTGTTAGAAAGTCCTGGTTGGTGTGCACAGTGACCTGTGTGTATGTCTACGAGGTGTATGCAGCTCTACCTAGGAGGTATCCATCTCCAAACTCCCCACGTTCCAGGTGTTGGTGTATCCCACTGTGCCTAAAAATGTAGGAGTCATGGGTACTGCCTGGAAATTTTGCAACAATGTCGGTGATGACATAATGGGCGTCACAAACAACCTGAATATTGAGTGAGTGGGTACACTTTCTGTTGCGGAACAGATGTTCCAGGTTTGCAGGGGGGCATATTTGAATATGTGTCCCATCTACACACCCTATGACATGGGGAAAGTTGGCAATCCGGTAAAAGTCCAGCTTGGTGCTGTTAATTTCTGCCTCATTCCTGGGTAGGTATATGAAGTGAGACATGTGTGTGTGAGTATGGCATCTAGGAATGCCCTGAGGAACCTTGAAAGTGCACTTTGAGATACCCCACCTGCCACAGCAATGACCCCCTGATAGCACCCTGAGGCCAAGAGGTGCAGTGACTATAGCACTTGCACATGCGTAGGGATGGCGCAGCCGCGCAGAGTCTGGCGTTCTAGCTGTGGTTTTAGTAATTCAATTAATTCTAGTATGGCTGCGCTGCTACGGCGGTATTTGTCATATATCTCTTCCTCAGTTTGCTGAAAAAGAGTCTGCCTTGTTCTGTAAATCTTCTCCTGTCTCTGGCTCCTCCTCCTCCTCTGCTGGGCTGCGTGGACTCTCCTCCTCAATGCTATCAGGTATATCTCCGCCATCTTGAGTCACCCAGATGCCTTCTGGGTCTCCTTTTATACTTTGGGAATGGTTACCACCTGCTCTGAGTTAGTGGTAAATGGGACATGCAAACTGGGCTTTTTGCGACCAGTCGCAATTTGCGAGTTGCAATTGCATATGGTTTGCGGGTCGCAAAATGGGGTTGCAATTTTTGCGAGTCGCTAACGGCTCGCATCGCTTTTTGCGAGTCGGAAATGGGATTTTTGCATCCCATTTCCGATTTTGCACAGTCGCAAATAGCGATTCGGGCCATTTGCGACTCGCAAAACTTTGCTACATCTGGCCCTTAGTGAGGCATGACTTTTTGTGGGAAAAGTGTGGAACTACTGGGTGGCAGGCATTCTGTGGATCTCTACAGATTCTGGAATGTACCCTCACTGAAATAGGAGGAAAGTGTTTGTTTTTAGTCAAAGTTAAAGGTTTACATGGCATTCTGTGTATGAGAACAATGTGAAATCCAAGCATCTCACACCACCAAAAACATTCCTGGATATTTACTTTTAAAAAATATATAGGTTTAGTAGGTTTGTCCAGATGACTGCCAAGCTCAGACCCAAATAATTCACCTACCCACATTGCCAATGAATGAATTATCGCGGTGAAAATATGAGGTTTCCACATTGTGTTTTGAGTCCTTTCCTGTTGCAGTCGATATGCCCTCCCACATAAGTAGGGTACCATTTTTTTCAAGGGAAGTGTAAGATCATAAACTTGAATAACATTTGCTATAGCAAATTTAATTTATCTAAATTTTTTGCTCCCAAATGTAAGCCAGTGTGGAAGAAAGAATGTATTTTGCAAAATGTCCACTTAATCACAATAGCATGTATAACCCCCAAAATATAGTTCGACAAATAACCAATACTCCTAGACTCAGTACACATTTTAAACTGCATAGGTTTTCTTCATACTCATTTTTCATTCATTAGATTTTGCAATATGTATTGAAGAGTAGTCAGCACACAATTAAAAATCTGCAGCTCAGGTGTTGGCTGTGGATGTGACATGTTTTTGGACTATCACTCAGCATTACACCCTTCTGAGACAAAAAGGGCCTAACAGACATAAGAGTATATTATATACTGATTTTTTTTTTTTTTTTTCAATGAATAGTATTAGTTTCTTAGGGAAAATCATAAGCAAACTACACAACTGAACCCTTAATGAATTGGGAATTTTTCTTTCTAGGTTTCAGAAATGTTTTGATTTTCTTAGGTATCACACCTATCTCACCACAAATTTCCAGTAGGTATAAACAACAAAAAATAGGAAACATCAATGACCAAGGAGAAAAATTAAACAAAGTGCTGTAAAAGGTTATATCTCAGAACAATGAGTGCTTGAACCACCCATGCCTGAGCAAGGAGGTCAGAACAACAACCTTGTTGTTAACACTAATGCCTTTACCACGAATGTCTTAACAACGATTTTTCATTGTAAAGGCATTCTAGGTAAAGGCATTAGTGAACGGCATGCATGGTTCCAGCATGTGTCCCCCCTGGCCCTCCACCCCTAAAAACTACTGCGATCCCCCCACCCCCACAACCACCTCAACCCCAAAATGACCGCAACCCCAATCCCCCTCCCCTAAAACCTAAAGCACCCCAACCCCCCACCCCATTCCTAAAACCTAAACCCTGACCCCCCCCTCCCCGGCCCCTAAACCTTAATCACCCTGAGCCCGCCACCCCACCCCCAAAAACTAAAAATACCCTGACTCCCCGCCCCTAAAACCTAAAGCACCCCAACCCCCACCCCATGCCTAAAACCTAAACCCTGACCCCCTCCCCACCCCTAAACCTTAATCACCTCGAGCCCACACCCCACCCTCAAAAAAACAGCCCCAGTCCCAGCCCAACTTACCTCCTCCTTGATCGCATCGACTCCCTTCTTCTGTGCCTTAACCACGCATGTACATGGTTCAGCACATGCATGGTTAAGGCCCTGAACAAGGAAGTCGTGGAAGCGTTGTTCCGCATTCGTTTTCTGCGACTTCATTGTTCAGGACTCGTTGTTTGGGATGCTTTCCGATGTAAAAGTTTATTTTCCATAACTCTGCTTTTTCCTCAAAGCTTAGAAGATTGTGGTCTTAGCACAGAAAATGCTTCATTTATGTAATTTTTAGAAAACAAAATGCACACTTATGCACAGTGTTCTGTTTTCATTTTTCCCAAAACAAACAACAATCAAAAAGCCTAATGTAGAGTTTGGCATAGAGGGCACTCTATTAAAACTGTGATGGAGTATTTACTTTACCAAACCCTCAGTCCACCCGCCTGATTCACAGGTGAGCAGACCTTAAGTTTGTCAGTGATGAAGTCTACTGTGGCTCCGTCACTGACATGCTCCTCTAATAGCAAAACAGAGTATGAGGATTCACAGGTATACATATAATACAGTCCACCTGATTTGGAGTTGACAGTGTTATATGTTTTTTTGCTGTTTGTCACCAGGTGAAGCTTGGTGGAGAGGGACAGTAAAAAAATGATCTCAACGCTATAGGAGACAACTCATCAATTATGGTTTTTTTTAAAAGAAAATCCCACTTTGGATTTTATTTTATTTTTAAAGCAAAAACGTTTTTAAAAGTTTGACAAGTGGCTGCCATTTTTGAATGAGCCAGCGGTCAAACCTTTAACACATAGAGAGGAACCACAGTGACAGTGGTTCCTTCCAATTACTAGAGACCTCTTAATTGCCTAATTTAATTGCTGACTAATGTTGTTCCTTTGCTCTGCAGTGGTTAGTCCTAGGTTAGCATTGGGCAGGTAATCATGGTTACAAAGATAGCACTGCAAGATATGGGACACCAGCATGGCTTTGCCATGGTAGTTACACACCTCTAAACTCTGAGGCTGGCCAAAGACTGAGAAGGGTCTCAGAGGGTGAGGAACCGACACACCCTTCACCTTAAAGATGGCACATGCCAACAGAAAGATACATTCAAGACTTCACCTGAGAAGAATCCTTTCCATGGAAACTATGAAATAGTCTTTGACCCTGCTTTACAGCACCCCTAAGTGATTGTCTAAGATACATCCATTCAATGTAGCAGATTGCTTCAAATGGGAACTTCTCGCATAGGATATGGTGGAACCTGATTGCTTCAAATGGAAGCCTCTCTCATATGATATGGTGAAGCCTGATCGTACATGTGTCTGAAGACAAAGATGTGATCATGGAAGAGAGGAGATGGGCTCCTGAAAACTAAGTCATGCCTCCTAGACCTCATGCCCCATGCCCCATTCCACAAAAAAAAGATACACACAAGGGGAAACTGACTGACTGACAGACACGGCTGATATCACTCTGGTATAGGATGAAATTGAACAAATTTTAGATGCACATCAAAAACTTTGACTATGCTTCACAAAAGAAGATGGACCCTTAAGCAGGTTCATACATGAGCAATAGTCAATTAGATAAAAGACAGTGCTACAAGTCTTTGCTTCCAGGACACAGACACACAGCCTAATAATTGGTCAGACTGATGCAAGGCAGATGAGAGCTCACTGCACTGCACTGTTGAAATTACATTACTTATGACTTTCATTTTATCTATTGATCTTTTAAATATGACATTGGCATGTCAGACTTGCAAGATGTGACTCATATATCACTTTATTCCATACCAGACCTTGCTGCAACCCATTCCATTATCTGGAAAATGATGTTTGTTTTCTATTTTTGTTGATGGTGCAAAACATAACCTGGGAAGCATTTAGACAATTCCTCTGCGACTGGCCATATCCTCTGGAAACTCCTGAGTAAAGAAGTGAAAGCACTGAACATACTCAGTGGTAGGTATACCAGACCTCTCTGCCAGTGTAGAAGCCTGTTCATTACAACATCCTGCCAAAGTCACCTCCTGGCCAATCTCTTGGTATAGTCACCGGAAAGAATCCCTCACGGTCATTTGGACTTTTGATTGTCAACTAGAAGTGTGATAAAGTTGCTGATATCAGCAATAGAATGGAAACCACTGTGGCTCCACAAGAATGTCAGAGAGGGTGGTGTCCAAACACTAAGAGTTTTATTAAAGCCTTGAAGCCCGTAGTAGTGGGCTAGACTAGTCATTAAAGGCCTGCTCCAGCGTTAAAGGACTAAGCAGAAGGTGACAGCCTTTAACAAGGTAGCAGGCCTTAAATGGCTGGCATAGTCTGCTACGAAGGGCTGTAATGCTATTAGAACATTCCGCCCCTGGAGGGCAGAATGTTCTAATTAGTAAATCAAAGCCCTCACAGAGCCTGAGGGGATTGAAATCTGCTCCTGCCTGTGAGGCCTTTGTTCACAGCTGTTGCTGTCAACAAAGAGCATTGGAATGTTGAGGCTCTGGGCTTTGCCAGTCATTAGAATCCCAGAGAACGCCATTGTTTCTAAATGGAGCACTCAACATTCCAATAGTCTAATAACAATTTAATTCAAATTACACAATTATAATTTATATAGTATAAGAAAGAAAATGCAAAATATTATCACATACAGCAACCAAAATTTCACCAAGCAGCTTCCATAAAGAAACCTCCCTACTCTAATTAAAGATTCAAAAGAGTCAAGGGGAATTTCTATGTGGAAGGTGTCACCATCAAATTAACCAAGATTTAGGTTCAAGAGAAAAATATGAGTGCTCAAGCATATAGCTCAACATTCTGGGCAGAGGAATCAATGGAGTCGAGAATAGGTCTTCTCTCAGCAAAGTCAGGACAGAGCCTAATCTACTATCCTAAAGAGCAAACAATTAAAGCATGAAAGGAAATTATAGAAGCCTTTTCCATATACGTTTCTAGCAATTGAGCCAATTAAAAAAAACATATTTAGTTTTTCCAGCTGTCAACAAAGGAGCAATCATTTGGATGACTTTGGATGTAGCACTAGTCTGGTCTGCCTGGGAAAGGATGTTCTTCTCATGTCTCATCAGTCTCCATATCTGAGGTCAACCTCCAATTAAAAGTTCAATTGGCCCTAGTCTAACAAACTGAACTATAAGTCTATTCTACCTAACAAGCATGTTGATAAGTCAGCTGCAGAGGAGAGAAAAACAAGACACGTTCATGACATTTTATCAGAATGCCTACTTACAAGGGCCTAACTGCAAAATTTTATTCAGAACAGGTTCTGAACAAATACAGTTAACATAAGTGAACATATAGCAAATGTAATTTAAGAAAGGCATACATTTTCTTTCATTGTCAATACATTTATTCTGATTCAATGAAATATATTGGTGGCTTTCATCAAGGTGAATATACATCCACTTACTAAATCTGATTAATTAAATGCATGCAAAGTAATACAGTTAAACACACGTTGAATATGTAAATTACATATAAAGGGGTGGGGCACTAAGCCATGCTGCCCAACACCATTTTGTGAGTACGCTGTCAGTGCCTAATATTTTTTCAAGATGTCACAGGGATTTATCTGCAAAGGAACGTACAATCTTGGAACTAACAATCACATGTATCCAAGAGTTAGCATCATCTAGGATGCAACTATGTTCTAGCCCTGATTACATGTTTGCTGGAATACAGTAAGATATTTACCATATATGGTAATTATCATTACTCCAGTGTAAGTTGGTTAAATACGGCATCATAATGGAGTCATTTCCTACAATGCAGTGCCAATGGCGCTGTTCACGGAGTCGGTCAACCCCCATGTACAGTACCTTTAGAACAAGTAGGAAACAGGCCGGTGCGCTAAGTCGGGGAGAGCGGCTTCGCTGGGTCCGATGCGGCATCGGTTCCAGTGCCACGGGGCAGGAGGACTGCGGCAGCCGGTCCTTTCTACTGGGAGGTGGAGGTGAGGCAGCATTGGATGTAAAGTTGGTCCCTTGGTTCCAGCAGAAGCGAAGTCAGGTGGAGTTACAGTGCTTCGGGGCAACCTCATAGGGTCGCAATGGCGCCGCAGGAGCTGCAATGGCATTGGATCGTCATGGACGTTAGACTTACGACACTCTGTTGTCAGAGAAGTCAGGCAGGATCGGCAGTTGCAGGCATGCAAGCCCTACAGGGTCATCAGACTTCTTTGAGGTCCATGCCTTGGGGCAGGCGGTGTCACAGTTCTGGGGTAGCGGCATCAGCTTACAGGGTCATCGGATTCGCACTCAGCGAGGTTCACGGCCACGGGGCAAATGGCGTTGCGGTCCTGGGCAGCGGCATCCTTTACAAAGTCGCACTGCATTGTCAGGAGTCACTAGACTGGTTTCTCTCCAGGCATTTACTTCCAGGGGTCCAGGTACTGGAATGGCAACCTCTGGCAAGCTAAAGTCCACAGCAAGTAGAGTCAGGTCTGGTTGGGGAAGCCTTTGCTGTCCCTGAGGCTTCAAAACAGGAGGCATGCTCTATTCAAAGCCCTTGGAGTCACTTCTCAAGGAGGAATGATACAAAGTACAGTCTCTGTCCCCTTGCACAGGCAGAAGCAGCAACCTCAGGATAGCCCAACAGCACAGTCACAGGCCAGAGAATCACCTCTCCTCAGCTCTTCAGCTCTTCTCTAGACAGAGGTTCCTCTTTAATCCTTGAAGTAATCTGATTTTGCTGGGTTTTGGGTGCCCTTCTTATACCCCTTTTTGCCTTTGAATTAGGCCAACTTTAAAAAGAAGTCTCTGTTGTTTTCAAGATCCTGCCTTGCCCAGGCACGGCCCCAGACACAAACCAGGGGAGTAGGAGACTGCTTTGTGTGAGGGCAGGCACAGCCCTTTCAGGTGTAAGTGACCACTCCCCCCTCCCTCCCAGCACAGTTGGCTTATCAGGATATGCAGGCTACACCCCAGCTCCCTTTGTGTCACTGTCTAGAGAGAGTTGCAAACAGCCCAACTGTCAAACTGACCCAGACAGGAAATCCACAAGCAGGCAGGGTCACAGAATGGTTTAAGCAAGAAAATGTCTACTTTCTAAAAGTGGCATTTTCAAACACATAATCTAAAAAACAACTTCACTAAAAGATGTATTTTTAACTTATGAGTTCAGAGACCCCAATCTCCAATATCTATCTGCTCCCAAAGGGAATCTCACTTTAATCATATTTAAAGGCAGCCCCCATGTTAACCTATGAGAGAGATAGGCCTTGCCATACGAATTTGGCAATATTTAACTGTCAGCACATGTAAAACACATAAGTACATGTCCCAACTTTAACACACACTGCACCCATGGGGCTACCTAGTGCTTACCTTAGTTGTGCCTCACATGTATAAAAAGCAAAGTTTTACGCCTGGCAAGTAGGTACACTTGCCAAGTAGAATTGGCAGTTTAAAACTGCACTCACAGTCACTGCAGTGGCAGGTCTGAGCCATGTCTACAGAACTACTAATGTGGGTGGCACAACCAGTTCTGCAGGCCCACTAGTAGCATTGAATTTACAGTGCCTGGGTATCTCTTGTGCACGTTACTAGGGACTTACTATTAAATCAAATATGCCAATCATGGATAAGCCAATCAACAATACAGTTTACGCAGAGAGCATATGCCCTTTAGAACTGGTTAGCAGTGGTTAAGTGCTCAGAGTCCTAAAGCCAACAAAAACAGGTCAGAAAAATAGGAGGAAGGAGTCAAAAAGATTGGACACAACCCTGCAAAAGGGAAAAAGTCCAACACATGACTTGGACTAGAAAGAATAATACATTAACCAGAAAAATACTCCTGGCAATGTTAAAGAGTCTTTGTTAAAAATGCAAAGTAGTAATGATGAGAGCAGCAAGCACCAAACGCCTTCTGAAGGAACAGTACCAAAAAAGAGCCAGACCAAAGCCCAGAAGAATATCTAATAGAAGTTCCAGCTGTAGGGGAAAAAATCTTGAGGCAAGGCGATGAAGGACGCAATGAAAAATATGGCAACTAAATCCATTGCATTGCACCATTCATTCATGCTTCTTATATATAGTGGAACATGAGCTGATATCACCAGAAAAGCGTGATACTTCATCTTGGAATTAGATTCCCAGCCCACATCCTGACTACCATCTTGGAAAGGGCTTCAGGAAGTGCAGTGGAAGCCCAAGTTTGACTTCTGACACCCAACATAGTATACCATGAACTCCCTGATTCCTTTTCCATCCTAAGTACTGAATAGCTTGTGGGGGGCCCCTTCCAGACAGGTGCTGAGCACTGCATTTCAAGAGATGCCTCTTCTTAATGTGGAGAATAATTTATTTTTGTGGGTAATTAGAGGTAATGTTTTCTGTTTTACCTTGTGAGGTAATTTGCCAATTTAAACACAATGGTGGGGTCTTGGTGGATTTTATTGGATTGGTGGGATCAAGCAAATATTTTA
This sequence comes from Pleurodeles waltl, assembly GCF_031143425.1. Lineage (NCBI taxonomy): Eukaryota > Metazoa > Chordata > Amphibia > Caudata > Salamandridae > Pleurodeles > Pleurodeles waltl. The sequence continues at coordinate 946,580,539 of NC_090439.1, read as the reverse complement.
GGTGACTAAGATTCTAACTCCATTTGACATAAAGAATTCAAGTAATTATTGAATCATTACAACTTCATTGGAATGTCATATTGCCTATAGACTACAGATAATGAAATTGATAACAAAGATTAAAAAATATGAGAATTAAATAAATACATTCACATCTTTGCTGAGTCACTGACTAATTGTCTGATAAGTTTACAATCATAATAAATACAGGTTAAAAAGGAATAATCCTTTGCTTTACTAGTTTGTTATATTCCTCTGCTGTTTGTAGGTTGCAGAAAAATATTCCTCAGGCACAGATTAGTCTTGCTTTCAGATTGGCAAAACTAGAGCTTGCCAGACAAGGAGCTTCAAAATTTACATTCAGAAACCTCGTTTGGACAAAGATTGCCTTTCCTTAAGCATGCACTCTGTTGCAGGCATAGTCGATGACTGCTTTTGATAATTTGGAGCTTGTAAGTTTGTGGAATATGCCAGCTACCAAGGTTGCATTCAAAACTAATGCAAACAATGGTGTTAAGAAATACTGCTTCCAACAAGGCATGGCCAGTCATGGTCATCTTCGCAAAGATATCTCATGTCTGGTCAGTAATAATATCACATAAACATTTCAGGCATCAATAGTATTTGATAACAAAGTTCTATATGCATTTTAAAATGAAGGTTAACTCCTATAAAATGAACTATTTCCTGACTAAAGACCTAACCAGATACAAAGAAGCTTGGCATTCCACCTAAATATGAAAGTCACAATATTGATGGTACTAAATATTGTACAAGACAAAATATCAACAGTATCATTATATTGAGGTAAATAGTATCACTGGTTAGTATATAATGTTCCTATTTTATACAATAATATTGACATTTTAGATATCTCAAATGTAAATACCATTGTATATTAATATAATTTTAAGTGTTTTAAATGTGTATGTATATGTGCATTTTATATTGTTTCTTTGAAAGTAAATGTGAGTGTATGCTTTTTAAATGTTTATTATACTATATGGTCTGTTAAAGGCTACGGACGAAATGCGTTACGATGTTAATGGGCACCAAGCACTTTAAAATTTAATAAATGAAATAATGAGGATTTTGAATCTCATCCTGGTGGTGCTGTCTTATTTCTCCGTCTTGGATTGGAATTTTCAACCAGCCTTGGGCAAAAGAGGCTCCTGGAGGAGAGAAATGCATGGTAATCATATATTGATACAACTAAGAACTGGGCAATAACTTTAGAATCATCTTAAATGTATATCTTGACCTAATAAGAAATATTTCTGTTCAAAATAGACCTCCATTACAGACAAACAAACTTTATTTTGGGTTAAAAAAAATGACTATAACATGCCATTTTAGTGATATGTAATGATCATGGATTTTAATTGGTGGATGTTGAGTGATCACGTGACTTAAATACACTGACTTCTCAACTAACTCTACGGCCAGTCGAAGGTTCAGGCCGAAACACGTTGCCATATCTGTTTGAATAGCACAATGCACTTTGTACTCTACATGGAATAAGAAAATAAATTACCTTTCGAGTTGATGGATGGTGCCGGCTTCATTCCTGCCATGAGAAGCTGGTAAATATTGCCTCTCTGATGCTGTGTAATGATTTATAACCATATATATATATATATATATATATATATATATGGTATAGATATCCCTCACTCATGCATTCCAAGCATAAGGAATAAGGAATGACCACATCATTCCAGATACTGTTCCAAGTTTCGAATATCTTCAGGCCGAAGCATAAAACAACAGCATGTTTTGGTCGCTTTACACAACCTTGAGCACAACAAAAGAAGCTATAGCCATTCTGTCATTAAGGACTTTCAGTCAATGACAATATGGATGACTTAAAAAATGGTGTTCAACTAAGCCTGATTCTTGGAACATGCATTTTGTCAGCGTAAATCGGCTTATACATGCTCTTAATGCAAATCATAGTTATTTTGCCTAAGTATCTGAATAAAATATTGTATTATATGCTTCATTTTCAAGTGAATATTTTGTTCTAGAATTGCCATGGAGTCTTAAGTTACATCTTCCTCCAAAATTCAGTATCAGAATCATGATCTCCCTTCCCACCATGCTCATCATAAATAATTTAATCAACCTTTTTCAAAAATCTTGTAATTAAGAACAATGTACAAGAAACAAGCTCTTGATCATATTTCATTTCTAGTGCCTCATATTGAATAATTAATTGTCTTTGTATGATACAACCTTATTTTTCATATTGTTGTATCTTCTCACAATCTCATGGCGCCCAAGTGGCATGTTATTGTATCTTCTCATAATATCATTGCACTCAAGTGGACATCTTCTGATGCCACATTTCAATTTGGGAACTAAAGCCAAAATAGAATAAAGTAAAATAAACACATAATGGTTGGCTGTGTTGTACTAAACCCATTACATGTTTTGGCATCAAGTAGTTTACTAAAGTACTGTCCACTTCTTATCCCAAAATGGTATAGAGTTCATCATCTATATTCAATCTTTGTGGTTCTGTACTATCCATTTCTAAAATATATCTCATTACCAGTTGTCTCAGCTGTTTCTCCCTGTCTCCTCCTCTAATGTTGTTGGGGATCTGTGCTATACATCTGTATTGCATTAGAGTCTCATCGCTATTGTGGTATCTTTCAAAATGTCTTGGATTGGTATGGCCTCTGTCCTTAATAGCTCCTATGTGCTAAAAGGTGCCTTTGTGTACTGGTAGAATGGTTCTGCTAACATAGATCTTCGGACAGGGACACCTTAATAAGTACACAATGAATTAACTTTTACAGGTTGATCTGCCTCACACTTTGATAACTGTGTTGAACAGGGTGTTAATGCTACTTATGTTTTCCCCATGTTGGCATGCCTTACAACTGTTGCACTTTGTAAAACCAAACTTTGTTGTTAGCCATGTACTCAATTTCATCTGTGATCGAATGTTGCTTCTCACTATGTGATGCCTCATGGACATAGCTAGTCTAAAGCACATCAATGGCTGTTTTGGTACGTCCTGTCCTATGACAGGATCATTTTTCATTAAGTGTCAATGATCTTTTAGAACAAATCTTATTTTGTTGTGTGCTTCATTGTACATAGTGATGAAGCTGTGTGTATTATGGTTGCCTCAGATTGGCAAAACTAGAGCTTGCCAGACAAGGAGCTTCAAAATCTACATTCAGAAACCTCGTTTGGACACAGATTGCCTTTCTTAATCATGCACTCTGTTGCAGGCATAGTCGATGACTGCTTTTGATAATTTGGAGCTTGTAAGTTTGTGGAATATGCCAGCTATCAAGGTTGCATTAGAAACATATGCAAACAATGGTGTTAAGAAATACTGCTTCCAACAAGGCATGGCCAGTCATGGTCAACTTCGCAAAGATATCTCATGCCTGGTCAGTAATGATATCACATAAACATTTCAACCATCAATAGTATTTGATAACAAAGTTCTATATGCATTTTAAAATGAAGGTTAACTCCTATAAAATGATCTATTTTCTGACTAAAGACTTAACCTTTTTAATCCAAAGCAAACTTCTCCCTCTTATATTGCCTGGCTTTTAAAAAGCTGCTTCTAAGATTGTTTCTGAATATCCTCTGGCCAAATATCTAATCTTCTTCATCTACAAAATGAAGAACTTAACAGTAACACTTTGAATTTATCCTATATTATTAAAATAAGCAACAACGAGATTGAATTTCTAAATATATTATTGAAAGTGGAAGGAAACAAACTAATCCCAGGATTATATAGGAAACCCACAGCAGGGAACAGCATACTGCACTCACAAAGACATCAGGAGTATTCTACTTGTCAAATGTTTCAAAGCAAAAAAAGGTTCTAGTACAGAAGAGGAATACGGTGAGGTGTAAAAACAGTTGGGGTAGATGTCGCTTTTCTGTGACTAAGAAAGGCAATCTGTGTCCAAACGAGGTTTCTGAATGTAGATTTTGAAGCTCCTTGTCTGGCAAGCTCTAGTTTTGCCAATCTGAGGCAACCATAATACACACAGCTTCATCACTATGTACAATGAAGCACACAACAAAATAAGATTTGTTCTAAAAGATCATTGACACTTAATGAAAAATGATCCTGTCATAGGACAGGACGTACCAAAACAGCCATTGATGTGCTTTAGACTAGCTATGTCCATGAGGCATCACATAGTGAGAAGCAACATTCGATCACAGATGAAATTGAGTACATGGCTAACAACAAAGTTTGGTTTTACAAAGTGCAACAGTTGTAAGGCATGCCAACATGGGGAAAACATAAGTAGCATTAACACCCTGTTCAACACAGTTATCAAAGTGTGAGGCAGATCAACCTGTAAAAGTTAATTCATTGTGTACTTATTAAGGTGTCCCTGTCCGAAGATCTATGTTAGCAGAACCATTCTACCAGTACACAAAGGCACCTTTTAGCACATAGGAGCTATTAAGGACAGAGGCCATACCAATCCAAGACATTTTGAAAGATACCACAATAGCGATGAGACTCTAATGCAATACAGATGTATAGCACAGATCCCCAACAACATTAGAGGAGGAGACAGGGAGAAACAGCTGAGACAACTGGTAATGAGATATATTTTAGAAATGGATGAACATGAACATGTGGTGGGTACAGAAGGGTGAATATTGGATCTGAAAAGCTCTGTCATCACCCTCAAGGCTGGTATGGCCTGTTTGAACACATCATCTTGCACCCTTGGAAAATTACACGAATGACGCTGATAATGAAGCTTGGAAGAACAATTTATGTTTAGTGAGTTTCCCTGAGTGCTCTGACTGGACATTACCTGGGAAATTCCTGGTGCAATGGATCTTATTCTGGATCCCTGAGGGACAACTGTCACCTTGCTTCATCATAGAGAGAGCTCACAGATCAATGGTGGCAAAAACTCCTCATGGGGTGCCACCCATCCCATAGTCACCCTTTGCTACAAAGACAGGTTCAATATTCTCTGACCTGCCAGAGAGAAAGTCTCCACATACTTTCACTCCTCGCAGATCGCGGGATTAGAGGCCAGAAATGGTCCTGCACAGAAGTGCTCAGCTGCGAAAGAAACAGAATCTTGTTAGATGACACTTGACAAAGCTTTGCTTAGACAACTGTGCCAGATTGCATCCCAGAGAAGGGTATGTGGCTGGAGAGACAAATCAGGCAAATTATTATGCTGACTGGCGACCCATAGTTTGATAGACTGGGTGATCGCTAGTATTGTTGACCCTGAGCGGTGGAGGGTCTCAGAAGCCTAAGATATCACATCAACATTAGCAGAATACCATCACTTTTCATATGCTAAATGCAAGAGGCCACTGTGAGAGTTTTCTACTCCACTAATAGCAAACTTGCCACTTGTGACTATGTCTACATTCAATGTAAGGGATCTGGAATGGTCAATCATACTATCATAACATGGCCCCCGGTGGAAACTCCATAAACCACTATGCCCATTGTATAACAAAGCCATAACAAAGGCATATTTCTCTGTTGGAATCAATGTAGAGACTGTAGTAGTCTTACACAAGACAGGGCACCCCCCAAAGACTGTGCCTCCTACTGCCCAATCTCCCTCATCAACAGCAAACTCAAGGTGTATACCAAGATATTGGCCAATAGGCTCCTCAAGGTTGTACATAATATAGTCCATCCCGATCAGTGTAGTTCTATGCCCTGACAAAGTACGAGTCACTGCATCCGCCGGGTGCAAGCAGCCATGGCTTACCATAATCGGCTCACAGGAACTAATGCCTTTTTTCTTAAAGACTTAAAGAAAGCTTTTGATTCCCTTGACTTGGAATTCCAATGGGATGCACTCCTTCATGTGGGCTTCAGGACCCGCTTTGTCTTATATGTACAGGCACTGGTAAAAGTTAGGTTACTGGTTGCCTGGGACGTGAGCCCTGGTCAAGCAGCAATCCCAATCCTGGTTAGGGTAAGGCACAAGCAACCCCAAATTAACCTGTGCTCAACCCTCTGTTCGCTTGACACAGAGAAGTTTGGCTTAACTTAGAGGCAATGTGCAAAGTATTTGTGCAACACTTCAAACAGGAAAAAAGTGAAAACACCACACAAAAAATCCCAGAAAAATAGAACACAATTTATTAAATAAAACAAGACCAACACAATAAAAACCCAGTCAGTAGAACCTGAGCTATGAAGTTTTAAAGAAAAAACTGCAATATATTGCCTAAAAATATAAATTGCCAACTGCAGCTATCTAGTTGTGCTGGACTGAGTCAAAGTCAAACATTCAAGCTGACCATGATGGTGCGTGGGTTGAATACTGTTGCAGATTAGTCCTGCTGAAGTTTTACCTTCTCAAGGTTTGTGCCAAGATTCCAGTTCACGTGGAAAAAGTTTGCCAGGAGCAAGGATAACATCGATGGTGATAGCCGGCGTGCTGCAAGGAGCAGGCCAGGTGGGCTGGAGCTTCATGTTGGCAATCCACCTGGATGGACGATGCTTGCTGTGCGAGGAGATGGACTTTTGGTGCCCCTCACTGGTTTACTGTGAAAATGGTTGCAGTCCTAGTGAAAACGGGCCTATGCAAGGCCACGAAGAGCTCAAAAACTTGATTTTAAGAGCTCGAGAGCCACACCAAGAGCCCAGGAACTGAGAGGCAACTCTTGGGGTCAGGAACTCATTGAAGATGGGTCCAGGAGATGTGGGAAGCCTGTTATGTCTCTGAGATTCAAATCCGGAGGCCAACAGACTAGTGCATTGACTCACTCTGAGGTCTGGGTTCAACATGAAGATGCCGATCCATTTCTTCTTCCCCAGGCAAGAGTGCAGCAGGGAGCAGGTCAATACAGTAAGTCATCAGTTAGTTGTAGAGCAGCAACCTGGCAGAGTGGCAGTCTGTGTAGCAGCACAGGTGTCCTTCTTCCTAGTACAGTTTCCAGAGGTCCAGAAGCATACTGAAGTGATTGTGTCTGAGGTCCTTTTGTATACTGTTGCGCCTTTAAATTTAATGTGGGAAGAAGTTTCTGTGTGTCATTATTTTTGATGCGTAACAGGTACTGTGTTTTACAAAGAGATAGCTGTTTAATTCTAAGGGTTAAGACTCTTTTAAGACTCTTTTAAACCTTTTAAAAGAGATATTTAAATGTGTGATTATTGGATTGTTGTCATTTTGACCTTCTTTTATTGAGATAAATAATATCTATTTTTCTAAACTGGTGTGGTGTATTTTCGTAGTGTTTTCACTGTGTCACTCTATGATTTATAGTACAAATACTTTCCTCCTTGTCTTTTTAGTTGATCCCAACTCATCAGTGCCAAGCTACCAGAGTGTGGCCATAGAATCATTTGGAGTGTGTGTGACTTACTTTGACTAGGATTGTGGTCCCTACTTAGACAAGGGTGTATACCTCTGCCAACTCGAGACGCCATTTCTAACATTTGTTTCCTTGTATTTTTGTGTACATGTTGCTGTGTTATTTTTGTACACACTATTCCATAACCATGGCAAGAAACTGGGTTGTTAATTGACTGGAATGTGAGCCTTGGTCAAGAAGCAACCACAATCCTTGTCACAATAAAACACAAGCAAACCCCAGGCTTAACTTAGAGGCAATGTGTAAAGTATTTTTGCAACACTTCAGTAACACAGTGAAAACACACCACAAAGGATCCTACAACAGAGTTAGAAATATGGAGTAAAAGGCAGTGATGCAAGTCTTTTGTGACAGGTCCAATCCATGTAGCAGCAGAGGGATGTCAGTACTGCTTGAGGATGCACGCTCAACCAAAGAGATGCATTGGTGATTCTTGGAGATGCATTTCTCAGCACAGAGGATGTATCCGTTCCACTGGCAATCACTTTAGACTCACTACCAAGGGTCCAGGACTGGGGTGGCACCACTTGCCAGGGTAGACTCACAGCTGGCACAGTCCAGGTGAGGAAGCCGGATGGTTTGAAGTGTTTTATGTCCCTGAGCCTTCAGATCAGGGGGCCAGGCAACTAGCCTTTGAAGTCACTCTGGGTTCTGGGTTCAAGAGATGCAGGTTCAGTCCTTCTCCCCCAGGCAGGTGCACAGCAGGCAGCAGGTCAGCACAGCAAAGAAGGAGTCCAGCAAAATGCAATCCAGCAGATCAGCAATTCTTCAGCAGAACAGCAGTTCTTCTTCACTGCAGAATATCCACAGGTCCAGAAGTGTACTGAAGTAGTGCAATCTGAGGCCCAGTATCTATACTTTGGTGCCCTGGTTCTGGAAGGTGGAAGAAACTACTAGGCAGTGGCTTTGAAGTGCAAGGAATTCCCTGTCTCACCTGTTCTGGCTCAGTGCTGGCTGGAGTGAAAATACTGGGTTGATAAGCCCTTTGTGTATGGACAGGACACAGCCTAACCATGTGTAAGGCGGCTATGTCAGCTCCTCCCTCCCATCCTGCCCAGGATGGCCCATCAAGTCACACCAAAGCACCTATTGTGTGTGGTGGTCTTGGATGTCTAGGAGGAATACACAAAGCCCAACTTCCAAATACACCCAGTTATATGACGAGAGACAGACAGCAGGCACAAAATGGCAAAGGCAAAAAAATGCATCTTTCATAATTGTAGTTTAAAATCTTACTTCACCATAAATTAGAATTTTAAAATGTAATTCCAGAGACACAAACTGTCTACATGAATCCTCTCTTCTCATTTGTAAGTAAGATATATTTATAAAATGTAGTAAGGCTACTCCAATGTTCCGAAGGGCGACATAGGCCTTACAGTGGTAGAAAACCAATGTTAACCTTTTCAATGCGGGCGTCGGCCACTGGCCGACGCCCGCACTACCTCCCTGGTGCGGGTCATGACCAGTGGCCGACACCAGGGAGGGGGTTAATAAATCCTCGGGTGCGATTATTTTTATTTTATTCCCAGGGAGACACGGAAGCTCTTCCGTGTCTCCCCCCACCCGCCCCTTTGTGATGTCAGCGTGTCATGAGGCGCGCTGACTCCTGCTCCAATGGGGGAAAAGGCCACAAACGGCCTTCCCCACGTTCGGGAAGGCCTCGTAAGAAAGGGGAGAGTCTCCTGAAAGTGTTTCCTGGCCCCCGATCGCAGCACAGCTGGAAACCATACAACAATTAAATATATATATATATATATATATATATATATATATATATATATAGAGAGAGAGAGAGAGAGAGAGATATCTATGTAGATATATCTATCTACATGGATATATCTATAGATAGATATATGTATATATATATATATATATATAGATCTATCTATAGATATATCTATGTAGATAGATATATATATAGAGATAGATCGATAGATCTATATATATATATATATATATATATATATATATATATATATATATAGATAGATAGATAGATATATAGATAGATATATGGATATATATCACTTTTGTCAGTACGTGTGTGGTTTCCCTGGGGGCTGCGATCGGCCCCCAGGAAAACCAGACCCACATATAAAAGTGATATATATATATATATATATATATATGCAAAAAACAAGAGAGAACTCTGGGAAGTTCTCAAATTTAGGTGGAGAGCAGCTCTAGTAAAGAGCACCCTGCAACACCAGCGACACTCTAGATTTGCTCACCTCAAATGTCTGCTTATCTAGCAAAGTTTTTAAGCATAGGATCAGCACAGTGCTATCCTCGCCGAGCTAGATAGTGACAAAGTCTTTTGCCATTTGTACAGCAAATATATATATATATATCAAACGAAGGCCCTTTCAGGGTTATATATATAGATTTGCCACCAGTTGTCTTGCAGTTGCAGCTTGCGTCTTCAAAGCAATGCACATACTTCAACTGACGCTTTTCAACTGTAGCTTTTAGGCAGCAATAAAAAAGTCAAGTAAGTATTGTGATTATGTTTCTGCTACAAAAGGGTCAGACTTGTCTAGTGCCAGTTTTAGTGCCATAAAGAAGCGCAGAAGGTTTATATGCCTACTGCAAAGAGCAAATCTGTATTTTATGTAAATAGCTGAGTACATTAGTAAAGTCACCCATTACCTGCGCTATAATACAAATGAAATGTATGTGGAGGGTGGCTATGGAGAGATGAAGGGCACTTTTGCTGGGTGGTAATGAAGGAATCCAAGGAGGAGGGAGTGGGAGCCCCAATAATGATTGTTGGACTGGGCGCAGGAGGTGCTAAAGACTGTGACGAATGGTATGTGACAAGGTGTTTTATGAGTGTCTTGAAAGAACGTGCTGATTGAAGGAAGAAGCGCAGGTAAGATGGCCTCTACTGTTGCACGTATCTCACACACACCATTGATTTTGTGACTGTCTACGTAGGCTAGTGTTTTAGAGCAACAGTTTAGCCAATAGCAGAGATGGCATCTTGATGGATGACTGCTGCCGTCACTCGGGTTATAGAGGACAGCTCTGACATAGGATCAGAGACTGGGACATCAGATACTGAGACACCATCTGAGGGATAGGACAATGGCGCAGACTCTGGGAGTGATTTTTCAGTCAGAGGAGTCCCATTCGATAACTCCTCTTCCAGTACATTATGAGGGAGGTGATGAGGACAGTCCTGCTGTCCCTTCGCAAGCAGTCTGTGCAACTGGGTAATAGTGGGCTAGCCCAACCCAGAGAGCAGGTGAATGCGGCGGCAAGCAGAGAGAGAGAGAGAGTACTCTCTTGGGAGGTCCCCAATTTAGCTCAGCCCCAAATTCCACCGCCCAAATCGTATTTTGGAGACATCAAAATTATCTATCGCAAAACAAACTGGTTTTGTAAGGCAGGCACCTGTGTTTTTGGTCCTGGGTTCGGCGGCCATATAGAGAAACACACTAAACCCAAACATTTCTGGAAACTAGACATTCAGGGGAGTCCACAGAGGTGTGACTTGTGTGGATTCCACAAAGTTTTCTTACCCAGAATACCCTGCAAAGCTGAAATGTTGAATAAAAACTCGATTTTTCTCGCATTTCTGTCACACAAACTACAGGAATATGCTGGGATTCACAAAATTCCTACCACCCAGTGATTCCTCACCTGTCCTGATAAAAACACTACCCCACTTGAGTGCCTACACCTAGTGCCTGCATCAGGAATGGATCATCCCATGGTCAACAGCTGCCTCATGTAAGGACCAACATTGACCGCTGTGTGATCTATTCCTGTCTTCGAGAAGTTACTACAAAAGGTAGAAGAGATACAGTGCACTAATCCAGCATGGGACATCTTAGTAGCAGGCGACTTTAACAGCAACCTGATATATACTCCAGAACCGGATGAGCAATTGGCAGCAGAAAACGCAATTTGGTCAGTGCCACCACAGTTACCATCAATACAGATAAAACTGGATATAAGGGGCAAGCAATTGGTCGAGGCCTTAGAACATCTGAGTATGAGGGTGCTAAACGGCAGGGGGAAAGGTGATGTCCCGCCCAGCTTTACTCATCATAGTCCAAATCTGCAACTACAATTGACTATACTGCCGTCTCTCTTCCCCTGCTGGCACATGTTAAAAAATTCAAAATCATACCTACTCCTCACAGTGACCATTCGCTTCAGCACATAGAATTGGCTTGGAACGCTCTGTGTTTTCTTCCAGCCATAAATGAATTAGGAACAGTAACCTCTGTCAATCTAAACCGCTTGTTTTGGACGGAGTCCTCTTTACCACAGCTGTGCAAAAATATTAAAACCCTGCTTCAATCAACAGCATGCCAAGATCTCTCAGCTGGGGAAGTGTGGGCCAGCTTTCTACAGTTAGGACCATCACTTGGCTCGGCCAGGCATCAAGCTCCAAATCATAACCGGAGGCCACTAACTATGCCACCAAATATCTTAGAATTAAGAAAGGATCTGAGACGTAAACTCAGATCCACAAAAGATAGACCTCCTACAGAATCTTTATGTGCCCAAATAAAAACCCTTCGGAAAAAATATAAGAAACAGCTATGGCAAATACGAACCCAAAAGGAGGAGGATTTCTGGATCAAATTACTTTTCAACTTAAGAAAGGCTAATACTAGAGAATTCTGGATGTCAGTGAATGAAATAGACAGAAAAGCAAGAGTAACAAACTGTACTTCAATTTCAGAAGATAAATGGGTGGAGTACCTGTTAGACATCTTTTTTAAGCCAACCCCTCCTGTAGAAAATCAGCAACGGAAGGCTTCACTAAAACCTACAGACGTTCCTCAGAGTGATATGAAATTCAGTGTCAATAAAGTAGCCCAGGTGATCAGAAGGAGCCGTAGGGACGGGGCCCCCGGCCCAAATGGTCTCCCCCAAGCTATATGTAAGGCGGATCTCGATTATTGGTCAGCCACTCTGTCAATATTATATGCCGAAGTCGAACGTAACAGTACAATTCCTGATAGTTGGAAAGGATCCATCATTAATCCTATATACAAAGGAGGCAGCAGGGCAAACCCAGCTAGCTATAGGCTGATAGCTCTAATTGACAGTGAGGCCAAATACTTTGCCTCTTTAATTCTAGCAGACCTGCTCACCTGGTCCAATTTAAATAACTTGGTCCCTATGAATCAAACTGGTTTCCGGAAGGGCTACGGCACAGTGACTAACATTCTTGCGCTAGGAGATATAGCCAACTGAGCAAAGTGCTTAACGAAAAATTTACACACATGTTTTGTGGACTTCAAAAGTGCTTTTGATTGTGTGGACAGAGCAATTCTCTGGAACAAACTACGGAGTTGGGGTTTGCAAGATCGTATTTTGAGGTGTATAGAATTGCTGTATGACAGAACCTGGGTATGAATCAAGGTAGCAGACGGCTCAAAAGTTTCCAGGAGAATACCAACAAATATAGGATTAAAGCAAGGCTGAGTGTTGGCCCCGCACCTCTTTAACCTCTTCATGGCAGATCTCTCTGCAAAACTAGATGCAACCAACTCACATTCTCCAAGGATGGGAAGTCTGGCTATAACACATCTGTCATATGCTGATGACATTGTTCTGTTAAGCCACACAAAAATAGGGTTGCAACGACTGGTTACTGCCTTAGGCGAATTTGCAAAGACAAACAAACTAGAGGTTAACACTTCAAAGACAAAAACAATGTCAATAGGCTGCCCTTTGAATCCTGCAAATAAAATTAAATTAAACGGTTTCACTCTCGATACGATCTGCAGCTACAAATATCTTGGATTTACAGTAGACAATAAGATCAATTTTGTGCCGCAAAACCAGTATATTCTACAGAAGTCCAAAGCCCTGACGTTCGCTTTCTGCACTCTTGCTAAAAGATTAAAGGGCCCATCACATGAACCACCAATGTCGGTTATGTCGGGCAAATTCCTTCCAGCAATTACATATGGAAGCACAACCCAATACGGGAAAGATGCTAGCCTCCTGGAAAGGCAGCAAATAAAAATCTATGAGCAAGTCTTCAATCTTCCTCGCTCTGCTTCCCCTGCACAGATAAGGCTGGAATTTGGTCTAACACAACACAACAGCACCTCGACAGAAAGGCCCACACAATAAAGATCTGGTACAAAATAAGTAAAAACACTGTCAGCCCGCTAGTAGCGGCACTATGGAGGTCAGTAAACGGCAATCCTAATTCAGTATACAATAGATACCTGAACAACTCCTTGCAAGAGACGAAAACAAAGTACCTATGGGATTCCAACATGTCGTATTCCCTTTTGTGTTGAGCGATCAAAAAAGGAAATAAGTATCCAATCTTTTCTTGATGATAAAGCTAAACTTGTGCAATGCTCACACGCCTGGCTGGTAATGCACACTTATACCACCATAGCCTCGTTACAATACTTGGCCGAAACCTTCGCACTTCACATCAAGCATCGCTTCTTGACTCTGCGTTTGGGAGCATTTCCTGCTAGAGCGGATCAATCATCGTGGAAGAATAGAGGAGAGACTTCCTGCAGGCTATGCAAAGGCCCGAAAGAAGATATGGTTCACCTGATTTGTATTTGTCCAGCCTTAAAAGAAGCCCGCAGACAACTATTAAGACTGCTTTTTATGAGAAATGGGACTCGTTCCTGTCGGTCAGCGGTGATGTCAATGTTTGATCCAAATGATGCACAATCAATATGCAAATTTATCAAATTCTTGACTGCACACACCAAAGACATAAACCTGCCATCCGGGATGCGTACTTAATCACGCACTTTTTTGCATCTTAGAATTAAGAAACTGATTTTAGATCCTCGCATGGTTTCACGGCCAAGGAATTTACGGAATTTTATAGAATTTTATAGATGTTTTATCTTTAAACATGTTGTATTATGAGATGATTGTTATGGTTTTTATTAACTAAACAATAAAGATGATATATATATATTCCTGTCGCGGGCACCAGTCCTACCCACACAAGTGAGGTACCATTTTTATCGGGAGACTTGGGGGAACACTGGGTGGAAGGAAATTTGTGGCTCCTCTCATATTCCAGACCTTTCTGTCACCGAAATCAGAGGAAAAAGTGTTTTTTGATGTTTGCAAAGGATTCTGGGTAACATAAGCTGGTCAGAGCCCCACAAGTCACCCCATCTTGGATTCCCCTGGGTTTCTAGTTTTCAAAAATGTGCTGTTTTGCTAGGTTTCCCCAGGTGCCGGCTGAGCTAGAGGCCAAAATCCACAGGTAGGCACTGTTTTCTATGAAAAAATTTGATGTGTCCACGTTGTGTTTTGGGGCATTTCCTGTCGCGGGCGCTAGGCCTACCCACACAAGTGAGGTACAATTTTTATCGGGAGACTTGGGGGAACACTGGGTGGAAGAAAATTTGTGGCTTCTCTCAGATTCCAGAACTTTCTGTCACCAAAGTGTGAGGAAAATGTGTTTTTTTAGCCACATTTTGAGGTTTGCAAAGGATTCTGGGTAACAGAACCTGGTCAGAGCCCCACAAGTCACCCTATCTTAGATTCTCCTAGGTCTCTCTTTTTAAAAAATGCACAGGTTTGGTAGGTTTCCCTATGTGCCGGCTGAGCTAGAGGCCAAAATCTACAGGTAGGCACTTTGCAAAAAAACAGCTCTGTTTTCTGTCAAAAAATGGGATGTGTCCACGTTGTGTTTAGGGGCATTTCCTGTCGTGGGTGCTAGGCCTACCCACACAAGTGAGGTATCATTTTTATCGGGAGACTTGGGGGAACACTGGGTGGAAGGAAATTTGTGGCTCCTCTCAGATTCCAGAACTTTCTGTCACCGAAATGAGAAGGAAAACGTGTTTTTTTAGCCACATTTTTAGGTTTGCAAAGGATTCTGGGTAACAGAACCTGGTCAGAGCCCCACAAGTCATGCAATCTTGGATTCCCCTAGGTCTCTAGTTTTCAAAAATGCACAGGTTTGGTAGGTTTCCCTAGGTGCCAGCTGAGCTAGAGGCCAAAATTTACAGATAGGCACTTTGCAAAAAAACAGCTCTGTTTTCTGTCAAAAAATAGGATGTGTCCACGTTGTGTTTTGGGGCATTTCCTGTCGTGGGCGCTAGGCCTACCCACACAAGTGAGGTATCATTTTTATCAGGAGACTTGGGGGAACATAGAATAGCAAAACAAGTGTTATTGCCCCTTATCTTTCTCTACATTTTTTCCTTCCAAATATAAGAGAGTGTGTAAAAAAGATGTCTATTTGAGAAATGCCCTGCAATTCACATGCTAGTATGGGCACCCCGGAATTCAGAGATGTGCAAATAACCACTGCTCCTCAAAACCTTATCTTGAGCCCATTTTGGAAATGCAAAGGTTTTCTTGATACCTATTTTTCACTCTTCATATTTCAACAAATGAATTGCTGTATACCCAGCATAGAATGAAAACCAACTGCAGGGTGCAGCTCATTTATTGGCTGTGGGTACCGAGGGTTCTTGATGAACCTACAAGCCCTATATATCCCCGCAACCAGAAGGGTCCAGCAGACATAACAGTATATTGCTTTCAAAAATCTGACATCGCAGGAAAAAGTTACAGAGTAAAACATAAAGAAAAATGGCTGTTGTTTTCAGCTCAATTTCAATTTTTTATTTTTATTTCAGCTGTTATTTTCTGTAGGAAAACCTTGTAGGATCTACACAAATGACCCCTTGCTGAATTCAGAATTTTGTCTACTTTTGAGAAATGTTTAGCTTTCCGGGATCCAGCATTGGTTTCACACCCACTCCTGTCACTAACTGGAAAGAGGCTGAAAGCACGAAAAATAGTAAAAATGGGGTATGTCCCAGTAAAATGCCAAATTTGTGTTGAAAAATGTGGTTTTCTGATTCAAGTCTGCCCGTTCCTGAAAGGTGGGAAGATGGTGATTTTAGCACCAGAAACCTTTTGTTGATGTCATTTTCAGGGAAAAAAACACAAGCCTTCTTCGGCAGCCCTTTTTCCCATTTTTTTGAAAAAATGACATTTTCACTGTATTTTGGCTAATTTTTGGTCTCCTCCAAGGGAAACCACAAACTCTGGGTACCATTAGAATCCCTAGGATGTTGAAAAAAAAGGACGCAAATTTGGCGTGGTTAGCTTATGTGGACAAAAAGTTATAAAGGCCTAAGCGCGAACCACCCCAAATAGCCAAAAAAGGGTTCAGCACTGGGGGGGGAGGGAATAGGGGGGGGATAAGGCCCAGCAGCTAAGAGGTTAAGAGTTTTTCATTACCATTACATGAGAAAATAAAAAGTATGTGTTGTACTTTTTAAATACATTATCCCCTGCCTTCTGGGTTGTCCGGGCCCTACCCTATGGGTGACATATGTATTAAGAAGGAAGGTTTGGGTCTGGCAAAAGGTTTGTTTTGCCAGGTGGAAATGGCAGTCATCAAAGGTCCTGCACCCAGCCACAGAAGGCAGCCAACCCCGCTCCTCCATCGTGCACAGCCTTCAGCCATGTGTGTCACGTTGTTGGCCACAGGGCTTGTTGTGCATCCATACCCTGCTCCCCAACCCTCACAGAAGGAAATTTGGCAGTACACGCCCAATCCACAACACAGTACCTCTATCATACATCAAATCCCTGGTACTGCAAAAGCATGATAGTGTCGCTTTGAGAAGCTTGCATTGGGCCTTTGGTACCAGTCTCTTGCGGGAGTCACATGGTACCCCATGGGGCTGATCTGAGTCCCGTGGAGGTACTGCATTATTGTAGCATGACAATTTTTACATTTGAAGTGGTCCCTCTGGGTTCCACAAGATGTGCCAAGAGATCAGGTACCCCTACCTTGCCTTTTAGAGGTCATTTTTATTTTAACTTCTGGTAAATAGGACCTAGTCCCTGTGTCCTCTAATGTTAGGTACAACATTTCACTTCATGTTTCAGCAAAACAATAATACACCTTAGTCCCAAGGCACTGCTACCAAAGGGACTGACAGGGTCAAAGTTAAAAAAACAACTCTATCAGCAAATCAGAATGCTGTGTTTATTACATTTGTAGCACAGAGAGAGTACTTTCATGGAAGCAACCATGCACATATCACTATATTTTAACCTTAGTTTCTCAAATGGATTTATATCATTTCACAAAAAATATGCTTTCTGAGTAAAGATGTACTCCCAAATTTAGCATAATTATGTTCAGCTGTTTCTTTTTGGAGCTCTTCTCAAATTCTTCTCAATTCTATGGGAGTTTGTAGGGGAAAAACATGTTTTGGGACTCTACTTTTGCTTATTGACAGATTAATGGATCACCCCAACACTTTACAGGAAATAGCTAAGGTGGGTAAAAGTTTTGCTGGAAAGTTTTGTGAAGATTCATCAAACAGCACCAAAGTTACAAGCAAAATTAAAAAAACTGTCTTCCTTTGGAAATGCTGACATAATTATAACTCTATAACCACACAGCAGTGACAGACACAGTATAATATATGCAAATATTGGCTGAGCAAAAGGGAGCATTCAAAACACACACACACACAAATGTATAAAATTTACTGTGCTGCAAATAATGCCTCCTTAAAAGTAAAAAATCTAAAACATCACCTAACTAGCCACATCAAGGTCAATAATATCAGCTCAGCAATACATCTGCTGCTGTAGAGTGTTGGATACCCCAGTGTGATGGTGCCACAACTTGAGCTCCAACAGAATGTAACACTTGCTGGACCTGTCAAACCTGCCACTTACTTGCAAGGTGGCACTGCTCAACTAAATTTGACTTCCACCTCCACCTCACTAAAGATGTGGCGGGGTGTTAGACCTCTACGTTGTGGTCAATAGACCTGGGGACTACGGAAACATGAGATATATCTAGGCAATACCAGAGTGAAGTAAACAAAATGTCCAACATAATTTTTTTTAGCATGTGGCGCAGGAGATGCATCACAAGTAATTGCACATAATTGTGTTTTTGGAAATAACACAAATTTCAGACACTCTGTAGTATTCCATGGCACAGACGTACTGAGGATTGGTGTTGCCCTTGTGTGATGCAAATCCTTATATATGATTTACTAAGCATCTTTATGTGGCTTTGTGTGGTTTAGTAAATACAAAGTAATGCAGAGCAGTGCATAGTACTTCTTTGCATTGCTTTGCATCGGGGAGGCATTCCATGGGTAGAACATGCATCAGTAAACCTGGGATTGCACCAAGGAGGTGAGCCTCCCAGACCCAGATGGAAGCAGAAGAAATATCTTTATTCCTCCTTGTTACTTCCCTTTTCCAGGTATGATTCATTCCACATAACACATCGAGAAACGATAATGCCTTTCAGTATTGTTTTTGTACAGGAATGTGCCCCTTTTTGTGCAAAAACAATCCCACTCATAAAGCAGCCACGCTTGCAACAAGATGCAGGGGTGGCTGTGTTGGTGCTTGACAGCCGCAAGTGCTCCAGAGCAAGGAGAAACCAAAAGCATGTAATTTCTTGGTAGATATGGCACATGTCTGTTCTCTCCATTTCACACAATGCAGCACAGCAACTTTGCATGCTGGCCTGTGTTGTGTGACATGTTAGTAAATATGCCCCGTGTATGCATATAGTATTTCTTGCTATTTCATGTACATAATTTTAACTCTTTGTTAAACATCGCAGGGGCATGGTGGTAATAAAAGTTTTGGTCAACTATTTGGGACTATCAATGAATTTTTCAAGGTTTTCCCTATTGTTGCCCACAGGTCAGGACTGTCAAATTTGGCCATTCCTCCTGACATTAATTACTGTCACTTATTATGTGCACTGATCACAAGCAGCAACCTCTAGTTGGCACAATGAAAGGTGGGATATTATAATAGCCCCAAAGCATCCAATTAACCCATATCTACAGACGTCAATTCAGAGGGGAACATAGAAAAGCATTATCATGCCTATTTTCAGCAAAGAAACACATGAGAACCAACCTCATCATCTGAACATGTATATAAATGAAAGCTGGCCAAACTATTGGTGCTTGACCTCTTTTTCTATTCCATGGTTAAAGGGGGGAAGATTCTGAATTTTGGAGTCCTTTGGTCCAAAATGTAAGGTTACAAGCCAGATCTCTTTCTTTGCCACAGCTGCATCATTAATTTTTGAGATATGTTGCTTTTGCAATGAAGATGAGAGCTGTGCAGTAAAAACATCTCACTGCATAGACTGCATGTATATCACTAGAGACCATCAAGGGAGTTAAGAAAAGGCAACCAAATACTGCTACCTTTCAAGATGTTCGACACCATGTAAGTCTCTCACTATTCACCTTCGAGCAAATAGGAGCGAATACATTATTACATAGCAAAGTATCACTTTGCAAGCTTTATCCTAAACAAATAAACGTATAAAAGTAAACTACTGAACAGAATCAAAATTTGAAAAAATTGGGAAAATGAGTAGGAATGGATAGAAAGCTCTGAAGAATGGGACGAAAAGACTGGAAGGAAGATGAAAAAAGTGCAGAGTTGTAATGGAATGGTTGCCGCCAGAAGAAAAAAAATAAGAGAAAATTAAAGGCAACACACAATCAGATAGAAGATAATATGATAAGAAGAAAAATCAATAACATATAAAAGGAAACAAAAGGAAGTATGCTGTGTTTGCACCAAAATAGATAAAGGGGAAGTTAAAATACATACGAAGGGTAAGGGGACGACAAGAGCAAACATTCAAAGTGTTAAAAAGAGTGAGAATAAAAGAAAAAATTTAAGCCATAATACTGTAAAAGAAAGGTTTAAACAACATCAAGAAAAACACTAACATTTAAACAAATAGGGCCTCATTCTGACCCTGGCAGCCGGTGACCACCAGGGTCACCGGCCACGGGAGCACCGCCGACAGGCTGGCGGTGCTCCGAAGGGCATTCTGACCGCGGCGGTTCAGCCGCTGTCAGAAAGGGTAAACCGGCGGTCACCCGCCGGTTTACCGCTGCCCTTCTGAATCCTCCATGGCGGCGGAGCGCGCTCCGCCGCCATGGGGATTCAGACACCCCCTACCGCCATCCTGTTCATGGCGGAAAACCCGCCATGAACAGGATGGCGGTAGGGGGTGCCTCGGGGCCCCTGGGGGCCCCTGCAGTGCCCATGCCAATGGCATGGGCACTGCAGGGGCCCCCGTAAGAGGGCCCCGCAAAGTATTTCAGTGTCTGCTATGCAGACACTGAAATACGCGACGGGTGCCACTGCACCCGTCGCACCTTCCCACTACGCCGGCTCAATCCTGAGCCGGCGTCCTCGTGGGAAGGTTGATTTGCCCTGGGCTGGCGGGCGGCCGCCCGCCAGCCCAGGGCAAATCTCAGAATCACCGCAGCGGTCTTTCGACCGCGGTGCGGTGTACTGACGGGGTTACTTTGGCGGGCGGCAAAGTAAGAATGACCCCCATAGTTTGGTTCATTGAAATCTACTACTTCCCACCCTCAGTCACTATGAATGGTTCTAGCCATTCCAATGCTACAACTATTATTCCATCTCCACCAGATCATATTTTGCCACTATCACACTCAGGACTGCTGTCACCTAAGCCCCTGAAGGGCAGCAACAGTTTTGTTTTTTTTAGCTCCCTTTGATACTTGGGAATTTGATCAACTACGGAAAACTTTGGTGGCAATTTGAAAAATATTTCTGAACATGTGAAGATCTTAGATCTTAAAGTTAATTTACATGATTTACCAGCAGAATGCAATCCTGTAGTATTGGAGTTGTGAGTCAGTGCTGCCACTGCCCTGGCTTTGGGCTGAGATGATTCTGGAAGAAGAGAAGAACAAGCATTTGCAATGCAATAGGTCTCGCGTTTGCTCGAGTTAGAACTATTACCATTGTAAATTCCTAACTGGACTTTTCTTGCCACAGAACTTGAAAATAAAAAAGAAAACAGTTGATGTAAATGAGCCGATTCAAAGTGCCACAGCCGCCATTAACATGAGCGCGAAGGAGACACATAAATGAAAAAAGAAGTTCGCACACAGTCAAACTATCGGCAAACGTGCGATTATCCATGTAACAGGGTAGATGGTCAAAGCAGTAACAAAACTGCCTCAAGGAGAGACATACGTAAAGCATTTACCAATTAACAAAGGATTTTTGAAAGGCAAGCCCACAAACACATGAAGGTGATGGGCGTGGTGTGGACGAGGTTAAAAGCCCACATAGATACCAACATGTCAGAAAAGCAGTCTTGTGCGCTCCAGGAGCAATGGAAAGTCGGTATTTTAGGTCAGTTTCAATGATCAAATTTCTCTAATTGGCCACATACTGGACCAAAGTGCCTTATGCAAGACAGATTTGTACACTGCATTCTGGTACTTTTTGTCCTGGATTCATAGTGACAAAAGCAAAACTAAAATAACATGAACTCCTTAAAGGGAAGGACTAGAATTACTACCCCTCGTGATTTGGGGGATTCTCTAAATGAGGCAGAAATTGAATGAGGAGCATCATTTTTATATAGGCCCATTCCTTCCGCTGCCTTTGAGGAAGGATGAGTAAAGCAAAAAATAGATTTGTGCTTTTCCCTTTGTATGTGAATACAGAAGGGATGTACTCTAGAATGAAATAACCCAGATAAAATTACTAAAGTGACAGAGAGAAAAGTCATTTTATAGCGCCGACTGCAAATCATGCAGCCTCTAGGAGCTGCACAGTCCTGTTACAGGGCCCTTACAGCTTCTGGCACAATTATCTTTCCGCTTCCAGACCTCTCTCCTGCATTAAATGAAGGGTAATCTGCACCCATAGGTGGCTGTCTTACCTCTTTATAGAACGTCACTTCACTGTGTGAAGCTGTTTTGCACTGAGATGCACGAGTAGTTAGTTTGCCTTCTTCACAAAGCTATAAATTGGCAAATGACATGTAGAACGTGCTGTTATTATTATTTATAAATTATGTAGACATTTGTTTGCTTTTTTCATGTTAGAATATGGAGCCCTAGGGATATAATTTCCAAACGTGGTGGAAGGAAAATAAATGTGTAACAGTTACAGGCTTAATTGTCTTTGAAATCATGTTTCATAGAATAAAAAAGTACAGCACGTCCATCCCCATCCTGTTCTCCATAGTGAAAACAAGCATTTTTAATGCAATGGGTGTCATGCTTGTTCGAGTTAGAGCTGTTAGGGTTGTAAATTACTAACTGGACTTTTCTTGCCACAAAACTGAAAATAAAAAGTAAAACAGGTGACATAAGCAAGCCGATTCAAAGCACCGCTGTGAGCACGAAGGAGAGAGACAAAAGGAAAAAGAAGTTCGCTCACAGTCAAAGATATCGGCAAAAGTGCAATTAGCCATGTAACAGGGTCAATGGCCAAGGCAGTAACAAAATCCCAAGGAGGGAAAAACGTAAAGAATTTACCAACAGAAAAAAAGGATCTTTGAAAGGCAAGCCTACGAACGAGTGATAGCGATGGGCGTGCGTGCTGCTATTCTTGACCTAAAAAGCATATACAGATATGTTGTAATGACCACTGTAAGCACAAGTAAAAATTAACAGTCACACAAATCTACTGCTTCAGGAGATGAACGTGTCCACCTCCCTCCATGTAGCCTATTCCTTTTCATAGAAGTACCTATAAATGATATTCCTCCTACTCTGTCTACATTCATTTTCACTATCATCAAATAATGCTACCTGCTATTGAACTTGAAGAATTTGCACCCCTAGAAGATGAAGACTTTATATAGGGGCAAGAATTTAATGAGAACCATACAACTACCACAGCTGGGTTCTTTTCAATTTCCTTCTGACTTTTGTTGTGAACCTTTGCCACTAAACCTCCCAAAATAAATTGTCCCCACTAAAATATTTTACAAAAAACATGTTTCTAGCCACGCAGCCTTTCACACTTGGTGACTCATTCACTATCCTGTTAATTTATTTTTTCATTTACAAAACCTAGCATGTTATGGCACCCAGTCCTGCTAACCACCTTGATGGCTCCCTAATCTAGACCAATCCTCTCAATCAGGCTACTGTATTCAACAGTTTCAACCACATGCATGCCTGCAATCAATGATGTCAGCCTTGGATAAAAAAAATAAAAAAACACAAATTACAAACACGCCACTAACAGAAACCTTAAAGCACAGTTCACAATTATTTTTTAAAGTTAAAGCTGATAATATTTTGAATGTTTTGCAATATTTAGGCCCAGATTGAAGAAGCACTAGTGCCACACAATTTTTTTGACTCTAATGTGGTGATAGGCTTCAAAAATCACCATGCCATATTTACAAAGTGGCACAATGCATGTATTGCGCCACTTTCTAACCCTTTGATCCACATTATGCGTGCGCAATGCATAATTTATGCAAAAGGAGCATTCCACCATTAGGCGGCACGCATAAATGGTGCAGTGGAAACTAAGAGATTCCACTGTGTCATTTTTTGCGGCTACTTTTAACGTCCGCTCAGAGCAGGCATTAAAAGGGGACACACCATTGGTTACAATGGGCCCCTGTGTACTGTTCAGGGTTAGTTCCAAAATGTTGGAGGTAATCCTGAACAGTACATCAATAGCGTCAAAAATGTTGACGCTACTGCCCCCTAACCTGTGCCATGTTGTGCTGTGTTTTAAATATGGTGCACTCACGGTGGCGGTGTGGGGGGACGCTAAGGGATGCACGAAAAGTGGTATTGTGCTGGGTGCAGTGCCACTTTGCTTAAATCTGCCCCTTAATCAAAGGGTAGAGGATGTGGTAATGGCCAGAGCTGCCGACTTTAAAACTGGGGATCAAGTTTTCAGCCTCGGCTTCAGCTCAATATCCTTTGATTTTGGGCAAATCACTTGCAAAAAGTGAATATGTTCTTGTTTAATGTAATTGGTGCCGAGGTAAAGCCTCTGGATCGAGTCCGCGCTGTAGAAAACTGCAAAAAAATTAAATGAAATGATGACAAATGCGACCCCTAGATATTTGTTCAAAACGAACAGTCTTCAGTGGTCCTTTTAACTTGCCTCTATTGCTACTATGCAGCTCCTGCAAGTGTTGGAAATGTAACTTTAAATCAAGTCGTGTTGCCGTCATTAGTCCCTCTGTTAACTTATCAAACAATTGACTAATGACGGCATGGCACACTCTTTAAAAACAACATAAAATAGCATTTGTTCTTTAGGGAGTAGAGAGGGACATCATGAAAAATTGAGTTCAATGACCTCCGACAACTAACTTCTCCATATTTGTTTCAGAATTAAGAAACACTGTGACATAAACAGTGGGCAACCTTTTTTGACTGAATATGAGATGTTTAAGAGTCCTTTGTGAATACTGAACTGATGGAGCTTGAAAGTGGTGCCACTTAAATAGCAAGATCTGTTCAGTGCCACAGAGGGGAGAATTCAGTAAATGGAGAGCGGATGCTTTCATGTTAGCATGGAGCTGCGAGAGTGTTTCTAGGAACTGCAGCTCAAATATATTTCCCTGGCGTTGAACAAATTGCAAGAATTCGCATGGCAATGTGCAGGTGACAGATGTCAATGAGCTTTCAAACTAAAGGTCTCTGACGATTTGTATGCTGTCATGAAGCTGAAAGATGATATTTGGGATGTATAATATCTGTAATAAAAGCAGACACGTATTAATCTGAATGGGGGGCGGATAAAGCATTAGTTATACTTACTTGATGCTTAGCACGAAAATTCCATAAAAATGAGAGGCAATCACACTCCTTTTCATTGATTTCCTTTGCAAGCAAGTGCTGCACAAAATACATCAGTGGTTCTCTTGAAGCGGTCACCAGGCTTGTAGGCGCTGTTACAATGCCACTGAAAAGTGATAACAAGCTGAGCAGCAAGTTCACAGCCTCTTCTCCTTCTTGGCTGACATAAATGGTGTAATGTCAAAAAGGCATTTTTAATCGAGCATAAAGCACAAGAAGGTCAAAGCATGACACCGATTACCCTAACAAGTCATATGTCTCACTTGCATCAATGTTGGTTACTGACCAATTATTCTCAAGTTCAGGAACTCATATGGAAATTTAACATTATGGGGCATAATTATTATGCACTGGAGCGCAAAAGCGATGGAACCCTTAAGTTTGATTTAGCAAGCTATGCAAGGCCACCTCGCGTGGCCCAGAGTGGCTTGATAAATCCAGATTAATGCAACGCACTGCAAAATGCTGTGTTGCATTACTCTGCCCAAGTGAGTCATTCCATGGTTGATACAAGGGTGTTCCTAAGCAAAATCCATGGATTTTTATACATACCTAGACTTACCATAAGTGCTAGACCTGTGTGACCTGGGAATGCGCCATAACCTCTACGCCTCACCAGGTGAGGCATAACAAGAAAAAATATTTGTATTTCTCCTTGTTTTTTACTCTATCACTTCAAGGTGTTGGCGCATTTCACGTTTGTCAAACATGGGCCTCCTCAAGAGAGTGATAGAGTGAAGTACCTAGGATGATTCAAAGGGAACTCAAAAAGGAGGCAACTGTGGAGCACACTGCTGTCTGGTATTGCCCTCCGGGAGAGGAGCTCGTCAATAGCCCACTGTTGTGTTTCAGCCAGTCACACTGACATGTAGCACAGCAAGGCAAAGTGCGGGGCAAGCCTGCGTAATATTTCTTAAAGACACATTTGGTGAACCCAGCGGTGCAAAGTACAAAGCCAAACTTCACCAGTGTTGGTGGAGAGACTGTCTTCATCTGTGGGTGATAAAAGAACCTCTAAAAGCACTCAAGATTTCCTGTACTGAGCCCAACAATCACCTACTTCATGGAGCTCAGTCCTATGTAGAAACTCTACACAGGTCGTTCAGCAATACCACTGATTAATTGATGTACTCACTGCTGTAATAAAGCTTGCAGTTTCCTTCCCCACAGTATACCACATCTTTTATCTATTATGCTCTTTTGCACAAGTATTGAGTGGTCACTAGGGCACGCCCCTTAAGTTGACACCTATGTGTTGACATTAGACAGCACATTGTGCACCAGGGCAGGGAAAGGCAAGAAATGCACCGTACAATGTTAACTACGGCACCTTCCTGCCCTTTTCCTATCACACAGCACTGCACAGAAAGGTGACTTGCTGCGCTCGCTGCGTTAGTTTTCAATAAATCTGCCGCTCAATGGTTTGTCAGAGTTCGAGAGGTTTTCACAATAATTGTAAATATTGTTGTTTACATTCACATCAAGGTATTCTGTGGGTCACCACCGAGCAATAGATCTCTAGCATGTTGCTGTCATGTCTCCGGTACATCATGCGCCCAGCATGCTCTTTGCCTTTAGCATAATCAGTGAATGTTTCTGCTCTTGTATACATTTTTTCATTCTCTTTCTGTTGTGCAGTGTGTATCAGAACTCAGTTTAACATCCCGGTTATAAAACTTGACACAGATGAATTCAGATTTGCCAAGCACTGCATTAAAGTATAAGCCACTTTCATGACATACATTTTCAACACCAACCTGTCTTTCACACAATGAAAGTGTTTCAATGGAAGATGGCATTTTTTTATATTTTACCTGTTGTTGTTTGTGATGGAAAAGTCTTCTATTCTGGCTTTGTATGACAGACCCTATTGTACATTCAACTAAACGTACTGAATAAATGATGATTTGAGATCTGAATCAGATTCCAGCACAGAAACCATACATAAATGTGTTATTTGTAGACATCATTCACATTAGGTGATTTTGCTTAAATTCTGGGTAGGAGAGACCCCTTCAAAATGTGTTCACACAATCATTGTCATTCACTTGGATGAGCAAAGAATCAATATATGCTGAAGGTTGCAATGAGTCCTGCTTCCCAAGTTTAATACAAAAGACTCTGCTGTCTTAAAATATAAAAGACGAGGGAAGGTTTGACTAAGGTTACACTGTCAAAAAAGACATTTATGTTATCTCATCACAGAGGTTTTAATACTCATCAGTTTGGTGTAACATTAAGTGCCTACTTAAAGACAGGTTATAGTACTGCAGCTTCACATCTCGACTTGTGCTAAACACATACCAGTCATTAATCTGTAATATTTCAGAGCTGGCTCACAAAAGCACAGCAACGGTATTTGTTAGACTTGGACCTTTCTGCAGGATCATCCCCACACTTTTTATCTTCACCCACTTGCTTTCTGAACCTGTTGTAGTTAGCTTTTATGACTCTGCCCACCTTGCCACTGTTAACAAGTGCTAAAATACATGTACCCTCGCCTTTAAATATGGTGAAACTGGCTTACACTTAATTGGCATATTTAATTTACTACTAAGTGCTTAATAAAGTGATACTACATGCACCCAGTGCCTGTAAATTAAATGCTACTAATGGGCCTGCAGCACTGACTGTGCCACCCACTTAGGTAGCCCTCTGAACATGTCTCAGGCCTGCCATTGCAGCCTATGTTTGCAGTTTAAACTGCAATTTCGGTCTGGCAAAATAAACCTTTTACCAGATCTATACTATCCTTTTTAATACATATAAGTCATCCCTAGAGTAGGCCCTAAACAGCCCATAAGGCAGACTGCAGTGTATTTAAAAAGTTGGAGATGTACATATAACTTTTATATATTCTGGTAGTGAACAACTCTTAAATTTGTTTTTCACTACTGCAACACTTTCCTGTCCCATAGGATAACATTGGATTAACTTATTCCATTTAATAGATGAAAGCCTTCAATCTGGAACAGGTAGGAAAGTTGAGTTGTGTGTCTAAAAATGTTTAATTGAAATCCCTCTTTATTGTTTAAGTCATGTTTTCCTTCCAATTCCAAATATGCCACAAAGTAGGCATTTTCTTGTCCCAAACCATTTGGTGTCTGCTGCCAGTATTCTGGGTAAAATGACTAGGTGTAGCTAACAGTTGGTCTTTATGTATTGCCGACAGACAGTGGGACAAAGGGAAGGTGGGTATTGGCAGGATGGGCCACTCTCAATTAACAAGGGAGAAAAGATGTCACCTACCACACTTGCACATCACAAAGGCCCTGTCTGAACACACTCACAAAGGTTTTGCCACTAGTTTTTTTGTCCTTTGGCAGGCTGGGGTCAGGGCAAGGAGGAAGGGGATGCCTGACACTTCAGGGGGGTGGAAGCCTCTAGAAACATCTCCTACTTTAAAGGAGTCCCCAGGTATAAATATTGGACCCTCAGACCCAACTCTTTAGTTTACTTTCTGGACCTGCTGAAGGACTGTTAGAGGACTGCATGTTGCTGTGGCCTGCTGCGTACTCCACAAGACTCATTTGCTGCACCAGGAAGGACTGTTTTGCTGCCTGTAGCCTGCCTTGCACCCTCAGAGGCCTACCCTGCAGCTTGAGCCCTGCTTCACCACTTGGACCCAGGACTACCCCAGAAGGCATAGTTTGCTGGCCTCCTGTTCAGGGCGTCACAGAGGTAACAGGCTCCCACCATCCTGAACCCCCACCTGGATCTAGACAGAATGAGTCCTGAACCTCCAAGTGGTGCCTCTCTAGTCCTGGGCCCTTTGTTGTGGTATTAAAGATGCCCATATAGCCAAATCCAAAACTTGGCTCTTAAAACATTTTTGGGTAAAACCTGTTCTGAGAATTGAGGGAAGACTTAGACCAACCTGCTCGTTGATCCGCCTGAGGTGCATCAACGATCAGCTGGACTTCCCGGTAGCCCCCACTGCATTCTTCTCCACAGCAGCAAATCCTGTTCAGAGGTCCTACTCCAAAGTGGTATCCGGGATCCTTGAACTCTTGTTGGCTACACCCTCATGCCTCGTCCCACTCAAGAATTTTGACTTCCATAAACAGACTAATGCAAAAGTAGAAATCTTCACCTCAACTTTATCCTGCTGCTCTCCGATGATGACACTCCCTCCTCCAAAACCACCTGCAGCCTTGCCCTGCTGAACTTTACCTTCTCAGAACAGTTTTTTCCAAAATGTTTTCTAAGTCTGAAGGTAAGCGCCAACCGAGCCCAATCCACTTTCTATATCCGACTCACACTCCATCGCGGTTGACCATAATTTTACATGTTGACCAGGTTTCTTGTGACTAGATGGCCCTAGTTGATATTTTGACCTTTTAGGCACTGGCTTTTACAAAAAAAAAAAAAAAACATTCATAACTTTGGTTCTACAGATTGATTTTTGTCATTGTGATTTTAAAGTACTTGTTAAATTTCACTCTAGTTTTTCAAATTGGTGTGGGATTTTTCTTGTGTTGGGTTTCACTTTATTACTGTTTGAAGTGCTGCATACATATTTACACGTTACCTCCACCTACGTGAAGCCTGACTGCTTTTCTGCTGAGCTATGAGAGGGTTAAGCACAGGTTAATTGGGAGTTTGCTTGTGACTTCACCCTGACAAGGATTGTGGTTGCTGCTTGAGTAGGGTTTCACCCCTCTCCCCAACCAGTAACCCAATATCTCACAATATGTTTCATAGACCTACATCTATTAGTTTCTTAAAGTTACTTCTCAATTTGGATGTACACCTAAATAAAAACAGATCACAGATTTGGGTGACTGTGATTTACAGTTAGGGATAAACTTTATTTTCATTGTCATACACCTGGAAAATATAGCAATGTTTGGGTTTATTCAACTTCATATGTTACACTTATTATAGCCTTTTTTCACTAAAGTTAAGTATGCAAAATGATGATGAAAAACTTTGCGAATATGCCGAATATGCTATGCACAAAGTTAGGACTTTTTGTGTTCCACAACATTCTCAATGGCAACACCCCATGTTCCACTCCTGGGAATACAATACCCTCATACCTAACTCTAAACCTATGAATGCTATAGCTCTACCATACCTATGTACATCTGATAATGGTGGTTACAACTGCACCTGAATCAAGAGATGTCATTGAAGTCCATAATAGCAATTTTAGTAAGCCTTATATGAACAGCACAAAGCTTACCAAATACAACCCTTTTTGCTGATACATAATGTGATAAAATGAATAGGACTTTTTTGACTTATCCTCCCGAATTCAATTATCCCAAGTTGCCCTGACTTGTGTGAATGAAGTGATATGTAGGGAGTTGATTTAAGGTGATGTACCTCAGTTTTTCTAAGCAAAAGGTTGATTGCCTAGGTGGATAAGGAAAAATGAATTTTATAGCGAACTGGGGATGTGTCAATTCTACCACCATCATATTCTCCACAAAACTTAGGTAAAATACCAACACACATTTTCATTGAAAGGTGAGTTTTTATTCAATTAGACTGCTAGCTATGACTTAATCTTCATTCTCAATGTAAACTCAAACAGAATCATGCAATTTTAAAAAACTGATGAAAGCCCATTCATGCTGCACAGTTTACTTGTATTTTATTTGTTTGAGTAAACATACATCCTTACCCTTCTAAAACATGTAAGTGTTATATTCCTTTAAGTTCTAACATAGTGCTGGAATTCGGCTTACTTGATAGTGGCTTCAAATTAATGCTTCTTGTTTCACTCCAAAAAATATAGATAACCCATTTGACTTCTTCAGTGGTGAGCACATTTCATATTTCTAGCGAGTTCTCAAAAATGTGTGATTCGTTTGGGTGAAACCTCATTGATTTACCTTAAAATTGTATGATGAAGTACACCTGGAGCAGATGATTTGCATATTGCTAGACCTGACAGCCTTAGCGTTGTCTTCCCTCCAACATTCTACCAGCCTCACTCCATTTTCTGACCTAATTTTTGCTGGTTTTAGGACTCTGTGTACTTTATCACTGCTAACCAGTGCTAAATTGTTTGTGCTCTCTCCTCTAAATCATGGTAACATTGGCCTAACACCAAACGGCATATTTAGTTTACTTATAAGTCCCTCATAAACTACATTACATGTGCCCAGGGCCTGCCAATTAAATGCTACTAGTAGCCCAGCAACACTCATTGTGCCACCCACTCCAGTAGCCCCCAAACCATGGTTCAAGCGTGTCATTGTAGAGCCTCTGTGTGCAGTTTCACTGCCATCTCCACATGGCATTTAAAACTTTTTGCCAAGCCTTAAACTCCCTTTTTATTAGACCTACGTCACCTCTAAGGTAGGCCTTAGATAGCCCACAGGGCAAGGTGCTTGGTAAATAAAAGGTAGGACACATACTTTTCATTTTTGCATGTCCTGGTGGTGAAAAACTCCTCTGCGGCCCCGTGCATTGTTACTTTTGACACATCCCAGTTACTCTGTGTTACAAGGATACAACCACCGTTTCTTAAGAACTGAGACTTTTGGAACTTTTAAAAATTGATATTTCAACTTGTGATTATTGGATTTTTGTTGTGTTTATCTTATTTATTTCACATAAATATTATCTATTTTTCCAAACCTGTGGGGTATTCTTGTGGTGTTTTCACTTTTACTGCATGAGATATTGCACAAATACTTTACACATTGCCTTCTAAGTTAAGGCTGTCTACTCTGTGGCAAGCTACCAGAGGTTTAGCACGGGATAATTTGTGTTGTGTTGTGACTTACCCTGATTAGGATTGCGGTCCCTACTGGGACAGGGTGCATACCTCTGCCAACTAGAGACCCAATTTCTAACAAGAAGGAGTTACTATGTCATGTTTCATACCATTGGAATGGGAATGATAAATCCTCTTTACTGGTATAGTTGGATTTACCATTAATATTTAATTTACACCACTGTGTGCCTGCAGCCTGTCTCCAATACGTATGGGGTGTTGACAGCTGACAGCTACACTTTGTGCATTCCCTCTAAAATCCACAAACACAGGAAGGTTAGTTATGGGTGAGCATTCATCTGCATTCTAATGGTTCTTCCTGGGCAGGAAGAAAAGGGAGGGCAGGCAGTGACTGCCCCACACAAAAGGACAATTACCCCCTACTGATAGTCTCGAGCTAGGGTTTGGAAGTAAGGACCTCTGTGCACTTCTATGAAGTCTCTACCACCTCAAAGATACAACTTGTTATAAGTACTGGGTCTCTGACCCTACCAAATTAGTACACTTCTGGACCTGTGAAGACTCTGACAGGAAGAAGGACTGCTATGTTGCTTAAAAGACTGCTACTTTGCTGGATCGATGCTTTGCTGGACCCTTGCATTGCAGAGCTGCCCTACTGTCTACTGTTCCCCTGTGTTGGTAAGAAGGACTGGACCTGCACCACTTGAACCAAGAGTGACTCCACAGGCTTGCTGGCTTGTCTCCTGCCTTCTAAGTATCAGGGACACAAAACACTTAGAACCTAGTTGTTTCAACCCTTGTGCTCATTTGCTTGTAACTCTGTCTGCCAAGTGGTGCCACCCCAGTCCTGGACCCATGAAAGTGGACCTAGGGGTTTGCTCCAGTGGAACTGCTGCATCCTCTGCTGCAAGAGCTGAATCAATGAATCAGTGCTGGGAACCAACTCATCACACTTGGAACCACAGCTCCAGGAACGCTGTATCTGCATGGAAAAAAATGACTCATCAACTCTACAGCATGGAAAAACCTAATGCATTGCCATTGTTGTGTGAAGGAATTCAGCACAACTCCTCACCTGCATAGGAATCAACTAAACACCTCACTGTTTTGATCAGGATCAAGGTATTTTTGCACTAGGGTTTGCATGGGTCCTCTATCCGGCCTGTGATCCAGTGTGGGTGGCCTGATCTCTTGACTTTGTTTTGGTTCAGCGTGACCCACTAACACTTTGAGAACTATTCTCTTCTAAGTGCTATACTTGCATTGAATCTTTAAAATTTCATATCTTGACTTCTACTGGATGAATTCTTGTTGTTTTAGTGTTCTTTTTTTTATATAATCCTGTTCTATTTTTCTAATCTGGTGCAGAGTCTTTTTGTGGTGATTTCACTAAGTAGTGCACAAATACTTTAGACATTACCTCCTAATTTAAGCGTGACTGCTCAGTGCAAAGCTGCCAGAGGGTAAGCAAAGGATAACTAAGGGTGTGTTGTGACTTACCCTGACTAGGACCCCATTTCTAACACTTATTCACAGATATTTGTGATTGATCTTTACATTCACATCACAACCTTCACTGGCAGGGCCAACTCTAGGGTGAAGTAGGCAATGGAATTGAGCACAGGGGGGCTAAATGCTCAGCATCAAGAGGTGCTCACTTTATGCTTACCAAGGGGTGGCCTGCACTGCGCCAAGCTCCACAGCAGTGACAGTGCATAGTGCTGCATCATCCTTAACTCCATGAATTGTTAAGTTACTGTAGGGAGATCAGCATAGTAGCATGGATTAGACCATCTGATCTGTTTTTCGGTGCTTTATGGTCTAGCTCACCAGAGGATGGGATATAGCATAACATGATACCACTTCTGCTGATTTAGCCCCCCTCATGGCCCTGAATAAGAATAATCCTGTGCATGGAGCTATTGGACAGAAGATATTTAAAAAATGTAGGCTTGAAACAAGTACTATTTACAGCTGTAATGTGTACATCCTGATACGCAGTCTCACATCTGGTGGAAATTTAGGCCCTCATTATGAGACTGGCAGTCTTAAGAATGAAAGACTCGAAGTGGCGATTAGACCGCCCCACTCTGGGTGGTCAGACCACAATATTATGACCCAGGCAGCTAGATTGCAAGGGGACTGCTGCCACCATCAGGAACATGGTTCCCAACAGGGTGACAGTGGTCAGAGTCATGGTCTGCCATGGCAGCACTGAGTTCAGCACCACCGTGCTGATCACAATTCCTCTTTCTGCAAGGCTGGCGGAAGGGCAGAGTTGGGGGTACGAGGGCCCCTGTACTGCTCACAACAGGGGACCACCTGCACAGTACCCTAGGAATGCACACTGCCTGCTCCGGTAGACAGTGCACATTCCGAGAGTGCCAATGGCACCCTCTGAGAAACGGCATTGGCCACGGCTCCTTGAGGAGCTGCGGCAACGCAACTGCACGGTTTGCACTGGGCTGACCAGTGGAAACCTCCGATTTCAGAGGTTTCTGCCCTCAGCCCAGTGGAAACCTCGTAATAGGGGTAGGGAGAGCCCGCCAGACTCGTAATGAGGCCCTTAGTTTTATAAGAACTTATAAATGATGGAATTTCTAAATTTGTGAGTCCAGAATTAGGAATCGGATGGTAATCATTTCTAGGTACGGCACTACACATTGTAGGTGAACTCCAGATGTTTTATGGGTAATGATGTGCCTCTTGTGGGTTGATTGAAACCTTACAAGTATGCAAATGTGTGCCTATAACTGCATGCCTTTCCATGTAAATGTATTGGGATTATAAAGCGACATGACTCTCCACATAGGAAAATATTTTCTTAGAGTACACATTCTAATGCACTCCTGCACATCATTTATCAAGTTTTCAACAGGTAGAAGTTCAGAAGTCAGGCATTCTACTAATGAAGTCCTCAAAGACATTCCGGACTGTAGTAGATTTACTAGCTTGCTCAGGGATTGCTTGTGAATTCTTAAAAATTCAGATGTGTGTTCCAAACTTGATAGTGTAGATAATATTCCTTTTCTGTATAGTGACCCCATGTTTTGTCTTTTTCTGTGCCATGTATTTTTGCTGGCTGTGCAATTTATCCTTGCTAACCCAGAGTAGATTGCCTGTGCTCCCACTTTAAATGTGATTAAATTGGCTTATTCCTAATTGGTACATTTAACTTGCCAGAAAGTTCCTATATGGTGTAGAAAATGTACCCAGTGCCTGAAAGGTCAATGTTGTACTATTGTGCCATTCTCTTAGAAGCACTAAAGATGTGGCTGCCGGACCATCCTATGGAGCCTGTCTGCTGCAGTTTAATACTGCAACGCAACCCGTTAAAATAACCCTTTTTGACAAGTAAAATCCTCCTTGTTAAATATTAGTTATGTCATCCCCATGCAAGTCTTGCAGCCCACACGGTAGGCTGCACATTATTTGAAAGTGAGACATGTAGAAAATAACCTTACTAAATTCTTACAGTGACAAAGTCCTAAAAGATATTTTCACTGTTGTAGGCCTAGCTGTCCTAATTAGAACACCAGAGTACAGACACTCTAGAAAAATAATTAAACCACTATTTGTAATTGTTATTACAAATCATATTCAGTGGTAAAGGCACATTTTCTATAAATATAAAGCAAAAGTAATTTTTAGAATGTTACACTTTATCTGCCTGAATTGCCAGATGACTTATTAGCATGAGCCCCTGCCAGCTCACAGAGTGTGATCAGCCTTGAATAGGTGTGACTGAGGTATGAAATGTCACCGAGGTGCAATCAATAGGCAGCCCTCAATGGACAGAGAATACTCCTCTGAACCCCAAGAATGTTCAGAGGAGGAGCTCTGGGCATCCAGAAACAGCACACTTTCCGGTCTGCTGAGCCAGGTGTAACACTCAGGGTACACTTGAAAGAGAGAGAACAGGATGTCAATACAGTTCTTCTGTATCGTCTGTCTCACTGCTAAAGGACCATGCTTTTGTCCTACTGTACGTCTGTCTCAGGTTTTATAAAGGGTGCAGTGTCTGCTTCAAATTGGATTTTAATGTTAGATGTGGGAGGACACTGGTAATTTCCTTCTTACACTCCCAAACACATCTCAAGCAATCTCAGCCCATGTTTAGTGTATCTGATGGCTTTCATTATCTTGAAATTGCTCTGACTCATGAATTTTGGACCTGTTTGTAGAAGGGCAAACATCAATTTCTAAAAAGTAGAAAGGGTTGTCCCTGGTAACTTTTAACACATTGATTAGAATGCGCCAAGGAGTCATTCCAGCCATTAATTGATGATGGGCATACATGTGGCACCTCTAGGGACCCACTTCAGAACTCTTTCTGGACCTGTGGAAGAGTATAATGGAACTAGACCTCCTGCTTATAAACTTAGAGGAACCCTCTTTATCTACACCTGCTCCCTCTTGGACCCAGGCCAAAGAAGTGGACTTCAAAGGTCAGTTGACAACAATCTGCAAGAGGCATTTTCCTGGAAGAGCTCAGCTGACTAGTGCTATTGCATCTGGTTTGTGTCCTCCTGATGGCCTCTGCCTGACACCCTGTGCATATCTAAGTACTTCCCCTGAGGTCCTAAGGACATTTGGAAGTGTACTCCTGTGGTTGTCTGGGTACCTGAAGAAGATATTGTGGACTGAACAGCATTTCTTCAATGAAACAAATTCTTATTGGAGTCCTGCCATCGGTGTTTGAATGGACTTTCACATTACTTAGATGGACACTTTGTTTTTTGATGAATAATATTTAAACTCAAGTTACATTTTTAACTAGTGAGTTACAGTCTCCCATTACTTCTAAATACTTTGAGCCATGTACCTGATATGGTTTCCTCAATGTACTGTAAGCTGCATTCAGTATTATTCACAGTAGTTAAGGACTTAAGTTCTGCATGCATATCTCACTACACAACAGAAAGATTAGTCTTAGACTAACATTTCACAATGTATATTGCAGGTGAAATATTTATATTCACAAGCACATGGAGCTGCTGAACACTACCAAATTCAAAAAGGTATATAAAACCTTTATGTGAAAGTGTTCAGTACAGAAGAAAATGAAGTGCATGTTGTTGATTTATTTTTTCAGTACTCGAATGCATGAGATGAATCCATACCAGGTTCACAAGAGTGAGCTATGCAGTGACTTGTTTTTCCTCCAATTCCCTTTTCTCCCATGTCATTGGAGTATCTTTTAGAGTACATTGCTGGTGAGATGGAGAAGCACCAAAATCCAGACATTTCCACAATAGAACTGTGAGTCTTCTAATATGTCAGCCACCTCAGCTTCCCTAAAGGTACTTAAGGAAATGTATAAATCAGAGATGTGCACACATATTGTGATCTCCATACTCTGGTTTGAATGGATTGTTTGTGCTTCTGAACATTCTCTGAAATAAGTGACACTGATTTGTGCATTCGGACATCTAACATAACTTTCTTTTAGCTCTATTAATAAGAATGAGAACAACTCTGCTGAAGAAACCCATTTACCTACACCCCGATTAAATGCATAGCGTTAGACTTTTCATCCTTGGCGTGGTCTCCCTTAACTTTTTGCCTCTGTTCCCCAGGTTGTTGATGTGTGCTAGACTCTGATTTTACTGTTTTTGTTACTCTGGGCACTTTACCACTGCTAACCAGTGCTAAAGTGCAAGTGCTCCTTTACAAAATGTGTATGTAATTGGCTTATCCATGATTGCCATATTTGATTTACTAGGAAGTCCCTAGTAAAGTGCACTAAAGGTGCCAGGGCCTGTAAATCAAATGCTACTATTGGACCTGCAGCACTGATTGTGCCACCCACATAAGTAGCTCTGTAATCATGTCTCAGACCTGCCACTGCAATGTCTGTGTGCAGTTCTAACTATAAATTCGACTTGGCAAGTGTACCCACTTGCCAGGTCTAACCCTTCCCTTTTTTTGCATGTCAGGCACCTCTAAGGTAGGCTGTAGGTAGCACCAAAGGGCAGGGTGCAGTGTATGGTTAAGGTAATATAGTAAATAGTAATGTGTCTTATATGTCCTGACAGTGAAATATTGCTAAATTCGTTTTTCACTGTTGCAAGGCCTGTCCCTCTCGTAGGTTAAACATGGGAGCTACCTTTAAATCTGATTAAAGTGTAGATTCCCTTTGGGAGCAGATGGACATGTGGAGTTTGGGGTCTCTGAGCTCACAATTTAAAAATATATTTTTTAGTAAAGTTGAATTTAAGATTGTGTGTTGGAAAATGCCACTTTTAGAAAGTGAGGATTTTCTTGCTTATACCATATCTGTGACTCTGTCTGTTTGTGGATTCCCTGTCTGGGTCAGTTTGACAGTTGAGCTGGTTGCACCTCACACTAGACAGTGACACAAAGGGAGCGGGGTGTAGTCTGCATTTCCTGATGGGAGAGGAGGAGTGGTCACTTACACCTGAAAGGGCTGTGCCTGCCCTCACACAATGCAGTCTCCAACCCCCTGGTGAGTGTCTGGGCCTGGCCTGGGAAGGGCAGGATTTTACATTCAAAAGAGACCTTACTTTGAAGTAGGCCTACTTCAAAGGAGAAATTGAATATAAGAAGGACACCCAAAACCACAGACTTCAGAACACTTCTGGAAACCAAGAGGAACATCTGCCTGGAGAAGAGTTGAAGAGCTGAGTAAGAAGAGCTGCCCTGCCTGTGACTGTGCTGTGTGGAGCTATCCTGCAGTTGCTGCTTCTGCCAGAGTAAGAGGGCAAATACTGGACTTTGTATGCCTTCCATCTCGTGAAGCTCTCCAAGGGCATGATTTAGGGCTGCCTCCTGTTGTTTGAAGTCTCAGGGACAGCAAAGACTTCTCTTTGCCAGCACCTGGAGTCTCTGGAGAATATCCTACTCCGTCCTGTGGTGCCCATCCAGTTCTTGGGACCCTGAAAGGAGAAGTTGGCAGCCTGCGAGGAGGAAATCCACGCACAGAGCGCCATGCGGGGAAAAGATCGACGTGACTCCGATCTGCGGCTGAAGAAACGACGTGCCGCTGGCTCTGCAGCTGAAAATCGGCGCTCGCCGGAAACGACGAGCAGCATCGCTGACCGGGACTGGGAGATCGCAACCCGCGCTGCGTGGTTTTCGGATCGTGCGGCTGGATTTCCGACACAAATACCACTGGGCGTGTAAAAACAATGCAAGGCCTGCCCAGATCCGAGAGTTCTGACCAGATCGACGCATCGCTTTACTGCGGAGAGAAGAAACAATGTACCCCGACCCAACAAAAGGATTACCGACGCAAGGTCTCGCTCGTGAGTGAAATTGACACATCGCAAGCCCTTTTTGATGCACACTCGCCCGTGCGGGTTATTTTTGACACACCCAAGGTACATTCTCACGCTAACAGTGTTAGTGTGTGTTTTAAACCACATAAAGACTCTTTTTTGCTTTTTAAATGATAACTTGACTTGTGTATTGTGGATTTTTGTCGTTTTGGTCTTGTTTTGTTTAGATAAATATTTCCTATTTTTCTAAACCTGTTTTGTGTCAGTTTGTAGTGATTTCATTAAGTTACTGTGTGTGTTGGTACAAATACTTTACACCTAGCACTCTGAAGTTAAACCTACTGCTCTGCCAAGCTACCAAGGGGGTAAGCAGGGGTTAGCTGAGAGTGATTCTCCTTTACCCTGACTAGAGTGAGGGTCCGTGCTTGAACAGGGGGTAACCTGACTGTCAACCAAAGACCCCACATAGGTTTTGGAGTAGAAGTGTTTCCTGAGAGTGAATTTACCATGCAAAATGTCCACCAGTGAAGCACACCCTTAACTCTAAGTAGATATTAGCTGACTGAAATTCTGGCACAGTTGCAAACTGTTCCAACCCACAGGTTTTATCTGGAAGCAAAATCTCTACAAATCCTTAGTTTCTGAATCTCAGTGTAGGAAAGTATGCCTGCAGTAAAAGTTATATAGCAAAATATTTTGAGGAATTACCACATGAAACAACTAACATCTAGAATATAAAATGTCAGTGGACAGAACAATTTCTAGACAATATGTTACAAAGAACAAAATGATGAAATTCTCCTCTTTACATTTTTACTAACATTTTAGACACTGTTTCTGTAATAGAATAGATTGGAAATAAGACTTCCAATATATTAAATAGTATGATGTAAAAACAACGCTGCTGCTAATTTGATTTTGTAAGTAAGTAATCATTCTAATAAGCTCATCTAGGAACATCACTGAGGTCCTTTACGCATTTCACTGAAATCCCAACAATACACTTCTCATTTCCTG
This sequence comes from Pleurodeles waltl, assembly GCF_031143425.1. Taxonomy (NCBI): domain Eukaryota; kingdom Metazoa; phylum Chordata; class Amphibia; order Caudata; family Salamandridae; genus Pleurodeles; species Pleurodeles waltl. The sequence goes on along the minus strand of NC_090439.1, from coordinate 946,540,601 downwards.
CAAGCATGAAATTAAGCTTCTAAATATATCTAAAAGAGTTCCATATGGCTCTAGTAGGAGCTCACAGATGCACACTTGAGATACTGAAGGGACAACAATGTTGCAAACTTCCCAAAAAAACTTAGATAATGCTGTGTAGAAAACCCTCTAATTATGCCACTAAAAGGCCACATTGTGTGGCCTTGCATGGCTTGGTAAACTCAGAGTAATGCAACACAGCACAAATCACCTGAGAGGATTGTTTTTGTGCAAGAAGGTGTCCCTTCCTGCACAAAACAATCCTGTATATAATGCAGGCACCCTTGCAAGGGTGCCTGTGTTGGTGCTCGGCAGCTAAATGGGGGCTAGTATAAGGAAAGGATAGGAATGCATCATATTATACTAAATACGGCCCTGCCCTTTCCCTATCATGCAGTGCAGCAAGTTGGCTGTGAAAGCTGCATAAATATGCTTCTGAACGTCTTTGTTTACCTTGGTGCTTATTTTTCAACTGAACAGAGTAGAAAATAGGCTGTGACAGCAATTCAATGTGTATGTGTGCCATAGTATCCTGGTGTATACCAGCTCCCTTTGTCTCAATACATCTAAGGGGCTCATTTTGAGAGATCCATTTCATTCAGGTCCCTGATAAGGATCAGAATCACAAGTTTAGCAGTAACTACTATATTCCCAATTTTTTTTATTTTCTTCTTTTTTTGGGAGGGTCTATAAATAATGATCAACACAAAACATGCATCAACAATCTATAAATAACCTCGATCAATATATTCATTAACAATTCATTATACTTGAGAAAAAAAGACTACATAAAAATTAAGATCAAGGTGTAAGCCGAGCACACATCCACTTAAAATGAGGCGTTCAACGTGGAAAGTGATGATTTTCCAATGACATAAGGATTACCCCTAGATCAGTGTCTTTATAAAGGAAATTATAGGTTGCCAGATTGACACTAAGCAAGATGACCAAGCATATTTGCTATGACGGCCATCTATAAAACACATACATCAGTTCATTCATTACACCACTCCCTTTTAGTTGTCAGGTCCTGATGTAACCAAACTTCTGCATTCTTAAGTTGCGCTAATTTAATTGGTACAAATATGATGGCAGAACATTTCAATGGGATGTCTGTGGTTAAGAAAAGAAGCAGACAAATTAATGGGAGAACATATTAGTACCCAGTAGTTTGTTTAATTCTTTGAACACTTGGTGAAAATATTTTTTAGGGCACTTAAAGATGTGCATAGTATTTGCCTCGATGCAGTCATAGCTGAAATACTTGGCATGGGTCCTCATAGATGTACTCTTTTCAGAGTAATCCTTTATTTGTTTATAATTATGTTTTCCTAAGCGTGATACATTCAGAATTGTGTGGCTTTGGATGATGCATTGCTCTAGTTCAACAAAATAAAATGGTTCTTTGATCAATCAATCAATCATGGTATTTATAGAGCGCGCTACTCAACCGTGAGGGTCTCAAGGCGGGGAGGGATCACTGCTGCTCGAAGAGCTAGGTCTTGAGATGCTTCCGGAAGGCGAAGTGATCCTGGGTAGTCCTGAGGTGGGTAGGGAGGGAATTCCACGTCTTGGCTGCCAGGTAGGAGAAGGATTTCCCTCCAGTGTTGGTTCGGCGGATGCGAGGGGCGGTGGCAAGAGCGAGGCTGGTAGAGCGAAGATGACGGGTGGGCGTGTAGAAGGTGAGGTGACTGTTGAGGTATTCGGGGCCCTTGTTGTGTAGGGCTTTGTGTGCGTGGGTGAGGAGCCTGAAGGTGATCCTTTTGTTGACGGGAAGCCAGTGCAGGTGCTTCAGGAGGGCAGAGATGTGGCTGTGGCGGGGTACATTGAGGATGAGGCGTGCAGAGGCGTTTTGTATGCGCTGAAGACGTTTCTGAAGTTTTGCTGTGGTTCCTGCGTATAGGGTGTTTCCGTAGTCCAGGTGACTTGTGATGAGGGCGTGGGTTACAGTTTTTCTGGTGTCGGCGGGGATCCAGCGGAAGATCTTACGGAGCATGCGAAGTGTGTGGAAGCAAGAGGACGAGACAGCGTTGAATTGCTTGGTCATGGGGAGAAGGGGATCGAGGATGAATCCGAGGTTGCGTGCGTGGTCTGAAGGGGTTGGTGCGGTGCCCAGGGCCGTGGGCCACCAGGAGTCATCCCAGGCGGACGGGGAGTTTCCGAGGATGAGGACTTCTGTCTTGTCTGAGTTCAGTTTCAGGCGGCTGAGCTTCATCCATTCTGCGACGTCTTTCATTCCATCCTGCAGGTTGGCTTTGGCGGTGGCTGGGTCTTTAGTGAGGGAGAGCATCAGCTGGTTGTCGTCGGCGTAGGAGATGATGTTGATGTTGTGTTTGCGAGCGATGTCGGCGAGGGGGCTCATGTAGACCTGGAGTCCTTTTATCCACCAACTTTTCTTAGTTATCTGGGAGTTTCTTCATAATTAATTGTTAAACCTTATCTAGCTGACCTTTATGATTAAGATGTGAGATTCATTCAATGTATTTATGAGGACATAGGTCTATTTCAGAGTTTGGTATTACTTTACAGCAGTATATGTTTAAAAAACCATTTCCTGATAAAACAAAAGTCGAGGAAAGTGTGGTGAAGCAGCTAAAACGGAGTTTACACGTAGCTGTTCTAAGTTCTGTAAATTAGTATGTGATCAATATGCTGCCATTAATTCTTGTAAAAAAGAAACGGGGTGTGATGTGTTAAACCATGAGGAGAGTTACCGTACATATTAGTGAATAGCAAACCTACATGTTATGACCAACCAAATTCATGAGTAGCTTAGCAATGTCGTAAACCTGGCCTTTTATAAATATGAGGGCTCACAAAAGCGATTAACCAAACTTTAGTCATTATATAAATCATCCAGGGGGCATGCTGTTTTATGTAATGTCAGCACCTGTGAAAATCTGCTAGGGAAACAGGCCCAATATTACTACCTCAAGCAATGAAGTGTTCATTCACCTTTTTGTAGTGATACCAAAGTAGGCCTGGAAGGAATTAACCTACAAGGTTTGTTGAATTGGCAAAACAATTATGAAAATAAGGAAGCGTGTTTTTTTCTTGTGGGCAGTTCAGGGAGCTAACCCCTGTTTGCCACTGCTGCCTCCATGCCCGTCCAGCATTCTCTGTTCTAGGCTTGGGAGCAGACAGCTCTTCTCCCCTGCTTGCTCAGCTGTCTATGGTGTGTGGTCGCTGCCCCACTCATCCCAGACACTGAGCGGGGGATGGCCGCACCACTACAATGGTGCTTCACCTTCAATTTGCATCAGCCCCTGGGAAGATGGGGTCCCCCAAGGCAGAAATGAGTCTGGGCAGGGGGGACCACACATGCCACCTCCCTGGGTAAAATGAATAAATAATCCTTGCACTGATCCCCAGGTCCTGGCCCACCTTGTGATAATTGAAGGATGGCACGATGGAGCCTCACATGCTTTATTTCTTGAAATGTGTTCAAAGATCACTGAACCTAAAAAGGTCATAGCTGAGGCCTTGTTGGACTGATTTGTGCGATCTTGGGCTAATTTGTCTCCTAGTGGAGAGTCCTTGCCACCAGCAGCTGTTTGGTAGACTTCCACACCTCCAGGTTGGTGTATTCCACAGTTAGCGGGTTCCATTGTTTCCCTGTGCATACTCTTATACTGACGTTTGTCTCTGGGCACAGAAGTCCTGTTTCCCCCCCCAACTGGTCCTCATGGGGTGTAAGGAAGCCAGCCTCACCGGCCCTTTGGAGAGACTGACTGGTCCTGTGGTCAACTGGGGCAGATTCCTTGGTCCTTTTGGACATCAGGGGGTTTCTCCTTTCAGTTTTCTTTCCAGCTGTCCATCAGATGCATCATCCAGGAGTCATTGGTCACATCTGCTCTTGGGGATTCAGCTCTGCCCCTCGCCAAAATCAATGCCAGCGCCTTTTCCACCAAATCTTCAAAAAGGAGTCACCTCCTGTGTTGGTTGCTGTTGTCTGAGCTTCTTCCTTCATTCAGTGGATCTGGGATGTTGCCTGCCCTAGTACAGTGTGACAAGTAATTAACCCTTCCCTGCTCAGGAGCTGAGGGAAACTCTGTTAATTACTCCTTTTGTGTGGGGTGGCCTTTGTTCCTGCTGCTGAGAGAAATGTAATTAAATAGGCCCAGCAGGTTGGGCTTCAATCTTGAGCTGAGCCAGAAAAAGATGACAATTCTGCATGGCCTACAAAATACACAGATTCCTTCTTGGAATTCTCAGGGGCTTATTTACAAGCCCCTTATGACACCGGTGAGTCCCTTTTTCCTATATAAAATATGACAGACAGGGTGCAAGGGGCTTGTAAATAATCCCCTCAGATTTAATGGTGGTGCACATGTTCCACACCATTTTGATATGACACTAGACTTTCTAAGTCAAAGGGAAGCAAAACTGCTCTCTAAGGCACTTTTTCGTCTATGTATATAATAAAGTGTCACTGCAACAAAACAGTAAACCACATTGACTTTCTATATGAGTGTACACTAAGATTATAAGGCCTACCCAGGCCAAATTCTAATCCTGCAGAGTCAGCTCTGCACCAGGCTACCTGTATACTTGTGTGCACGAGTTCACCTGTATCAGTCAAGGGCCCCTTACCATAAATGCTTCACAGCAGCCTCATCTTAAAAGATGGACACTGAAGGTAAACACTTGCAGTCCATTTGCCATGTAATTACCGTGGGTGAGACACATTTAACGTGACTCACCAACAATAGAAAGTCTAAAACTAGGTGATCTAAAAAAGAAAAAATGTTGTCATACTAAATGTGCAAAACCCCACTGCAACAAGCAGTGTTTCATCTCTCAACCCACCTAAGTAGCTAAGAAGAAATCCTGCTGGTGAGTATTTTTGTATACATCTTTGAGTCGAGTCACTGTTTATCAAAGATATAGGGTGATAAGAGCCACGGTTTTCCTGGGATTTTTCCTTTTTTTGCCAGAAAAAACATTTATGGGGATTTTCTTCCACAATCAAGAAATGTCACCTTTACTGTTAAATGAATTGACGAGAGATAATAATAATGGAGCTAGTACATTAAAAAAAAGAGGAAAATGTACTGATAGAGAATTGGGACTGGAGGCATTACCAGATGGAAAATCATTAACAGCACTCTCCAGTTCTTATGTTGAGACTTCAGTTTTCAGATAGTTCTCCTGGCTTGCGGGGATGGACGTTCATGCTCTTATCCTAGTCGATATTGCTTCAGGTAATATATTTAACATGATGACATCATTTTATTCTCTTTGTTTTGTTTATCACTATCATCCCTTATGACTAAAATATGATTACTGTTAGCCTATTTATTGTTTCACAAGGCAATACATCAATCCATGTTTTTGCTATTCTCAAAATATTTTTATTTCCTTTTTTATGAGCAGTGTTGTCACATATGTTATGAGTTGAGTACAGATTATGTCCGAGGATTCCACTTGGCAATGCAAATTCGGTTTCTACTTTTTGGAACAAATGTTGCAGATCTCACGTGTGGTTTTAGATTCTCCTATCACTAGAGATTGTGAGATTGAGGAAGAGATTATAGCCGCTGTCATTTTGTTCTCGGAGACATTAGTTACATTGTTTTAAAAGATGGTTCTGTTTTATGTTCTGTATTTAACTTTAGGAGGTTTGCTTACCCATTTATTTGAGTTTTTAAGTAACAGAATGCAGTGTGTTAAAAATGTGCTTGCTATCACAGGTTGCCCATTTCGCATCTAACCAGATATTCCCCTCCCCCCGGTTACCTCTCTGTTTTTCCTAATTCTTCCACCTCTTCTCTTCTTTTCTTTCAATTTTTTCCATTTCTTCCATTCTTTCTTTTTGACCGCTTCCTCATGCGACGTTTTCCTATAAATTTTTCTTGCTTCCTTCTCCCGTGTTAACTCAGTGATCCTTTAAGCTTCACCACTTTAATCCCCCTTTTCCTCTATTATATTTTCTTTCCCTTACTTCTTGTTTTTTTTTGTCTTTGATTCCTTTCTCTATTTCCCTTCCCTTCCCTTCCCATTTTCCACTTGTCTTACCCTTTCTTTCCTATCCCTGTCCTCTCTCTTCCCTTCCACTTCTAAAAAGTTGCTTCATAATATGACAAGGGAGGACATTAACACACAGCTATTGCACTAGTTCCAAAGTCCAAAATTTAATAGTACTCAAGGATTGGTTCAGAATTAGGTATAGTGCAGAAATAAAGATATTAAAAAGTACCAGTCAGCAGACAGGTCAGACAGGCTCAAAAATACGCTGATATGTCATAACTAATCCCATTGCCAAGAGTGAAAATACTATTATATTCCGAACTCTACACCTATTCAACTAACCCTTTTAATCCCTGTCATCTAACCCACTGGTGACCATTTTGGACTATTAGTCAAATAAGAAACCAGCCTTCTTTCTAGAAAAAAAAGTCAATAGCACTGATGTAGTTCCAATCGCCATTTCACCATACAGTGGCAGGTGTCTAAGCAAATGAAAAAAGTATGAGAACCACATCTGATAAGATTATTTGATTTGGCCGCTTGATACAGTAATTGCCAGAATATAAAGTTCCCAATACAATAGGTTTGTCCGAGAACGAGGACTCCTTTGATTACTTATGGGTTTTTTAAGTGGAAAACAATTTGCCTTCTGCATCTGACAATCTATGTCCCGCTATTGTAATGCTTTGAAGTTATTCTGAAACAGGTGGACAATAAATCCAAAATGGTCTTCTCTCTCAGTTCCTCCCGCTATGCGCAGAACCCGGAGATTGTTCCTCCTCATCCTTTTTTCCAAATCTTCAAGTTTGTTCATGACATCTCAAGCCTGGTTATGTTCCTCTTCCACCTGTTCTTTAATAGTAGATGTGTTTATCTCCAACTGCTGTGTGCGAGCTTCAACCTCTATGATGTTAATGGAGATCTGTTTTTCTGATCTGATTTTCTGTTCTGTGCTTGTCTTTTCAAGTTAGAAATAGGAAGAGCAGCTGTATCCTTCTTATACCCCTCATGATGCACCCAGAGCAAAATATAGATGGATGTTTGAGAGGGGTCTTCAAAACCTGGTGAACCTTTAGCTGAAGATCGCAGGGGATTTTGCAGGTAGTTTGATCTTATTTATTAGGGGATTACATATCCAGGCTGTGAATGTGATATGTGCGGTGCTATCTCATGCCAGAGGTGCTCCATCATTTTTGGAAATGGCAGTTTAGCAGGGTTACCCCAAGTTTTTTGCCTTATTTCTCCTCTTTTTCTGACCTACGTTTTGTTGGCTTTAGGACTCCGAGCACTTCACCACTGCTAACCAGTGAAAGTGCATCTCTTCTCTTAGCGTGGTAACATTGGGTTACACCTGTTTAGCATATTTAATTTACTTGTAAGTCCCTTGTATAGTGGTATATATACCATATAACCAGGGCTCGTAAATTAAATGCTGATAGTGGCACCCACATCAGTAGCCTTTCAAACCTGTTTCAGACCTGCTATTGCAGGCACTATGTATGCAGTTTGCTGCCACTTTGACTTGCAATTTAAAACTACTTGCCAAGCCTTAATTCCCTCTGTATTATTCAGAAATCACCCCTAAGGTAGACCCTAAGTTGCCTTAAGTGAAGGGTGCTGTGTAATTAAAAGGTAGGACATGGACCTTTGAGTTTTATATGTCCTGGTAGTGAAAAACTCCCCACGTCGTTTTTCACTACTGTGAGAGCTACTCCTCTCATAGCCCTGCATTAGGAATTCCTTAATACAACTTTAAGCTGCATTTCCTGATCAGAAAGGAGAAGTTGCATCATGTTCCATAGTTTTGGAATGGTAATGATAAATACATCCTATTTACCGTAAAGTTGGATTTAACATTCATATTTTAGAAATACAACTTTTAGAAAATGGGCTTTTCTCTGTTCTTTCTGCTCTGTGTGGTTTGCAGCCTGTCTGCAATACATGTCTGGGGTAAGTGACAGCTACACATTGGCCTCATTTACAAGGTCCTAGTGGCACACTGCACCACCGGAGTGTCATTTCTGTTAACGCTGTGGTGGTGCCAGCCCATATTTACAAGGCCATGCAAAGCCACCTTGTGTGGCTTTTCATGGTCTTGTAAACATGGACCCCTTTGACGCATAACACTTCATGAAAGAGGCGTTTCATGGGTGTTTCTTCTGGTGTTCCCATGCAACACCCACGGAACCAGAAGAAATCTGATGCATTCCCATATTTACAAGTCTGGGAATGTGTCAGATTCCTACACCACCTCAGGGGTGGCATAAGAATGATGCAATGGGGAGAAATATATTTATTTCTCCCAGTTTTTTCCTTATTCTATGTGTTTTGCATGCAGTAGCACACATAGAAAGAGGAAAACATCTCTTGTGATTGTTTTTTTTCAGGAAGGCGTTCCTTCCTGCACAAAAACAATCATCCCCACAACGCAGGCATCCTTGCACCATAGAGCAAGGGTGCCTGTGTTAGCGCTAGGCAGCAATTTGTGCTCCAGTGCATACAGTGCATTTCTGCCCATTTCTGGTGGAGCAGGGTGGCACAGCTAAGACTTGCTGTGCCACCCAGCGCCAAGGGCCTCGAAAAAGAGGCAATTTTTTCATTCCCTCTAGACAGCCTCAGATACAGGAAGGCTGGGTGTGACAGAGAACACTCATCTGCATTCATCTGGGCAGTAAGAGGGAGGAGGACCTGACACTTACACTTCAATTGGCAGTATCCTCTGTCCCACATAAAGGGATGATTATCCCCTACTACTAATTTGGAGCCAGGGCTGGGATGAAAGAAGGGCCTGTGCACTTCAAGGAGCTGATTTGAAGTCACTCTTACTTCAAAGGCCCATTTGGGTATAAGTATTGGGGCTCTGACCCTACCAAAACAGATCACTAGTGGACTTCTGAAGAACTCCGCAGGAATAAGGACTGCTGTGCTATAAGGATTGTCATTTTATGTGACTGACTGTTCTGAAGAAACTGTTTTGCTGCTTTGCTGAGCTAGGTCTGCTGCCTGCTGACATCTGCCCTGCGGAAGATAAGGACTGGACCCTTCTCACTGGAACCCAGAGTACCTCCAAGGGCTTGCTGGCTTGCCCCCTGTTCTCCTGCAGTCTTAGGGACCTCAAAGACTGACTGCAACTCTGCTCCTTCTGCTGGGCTCTGCCATTTGCGATTCCTATCATTGCCTGAGGTGCCAACCCAGTCCTGGGCCTCAGAATTGGGTTCTGCAGGTGTTTTCCTGCAGGAATCAACACATCTCTTGTCTGTATGTAGCAGAACTTGCACATTAATCTGATTGTGTGAGTGAAATGGGTGCATTGCTCTCAGAACCAAAACTTTGCCTTAAGAGCCCGATGCATCGGAACCGTTCTTTACAGCCTCAGTGGTTTACAACAATTGAAGTATCCCTTAAGTGCATGGGGCAACCCAACACATCCCAGTTTGAAAGTAATGTCTTGCGTCAGGGAGGTGTGCGTCAGTTTCTCTGGCTGCACACAGACGAAGCGCTGATGCTTTTCCATGCAGCAAGGGCTTTGCATCGATTTCCCGCATGCAGGCTTGGATCTTCTTCTGGTTGTGGGGTATTTGGATGCCCCGGGACGACGCAGAGAAATCCTGGGCGTGCAGGACGAAATCATAGGAGCTGTGTCTATCTGGTGGGTGATGTGGAGGAAATTTCTGTTGCACATCAGGAGTTGCATCGATTCCTCTTTGCAGGAAGTCATGTTGTGTGATTCCGGCTAGGCAATGCGTTGATCCAGTGGGCTGTGTCTCGAAGTTCCAGTCACAATGCTGGTGCTGCGTTGCTCTCCACTCGGGGAGCCAGGCTGCGTCATTCCGGTTCAGCTTGCGGTGATTTTCTCACCACAGTGCAGGCTGTGCGTCGATTCCGTCAGGCTGTGCGTCAATTTTCGCCGCACAAGGAATTCTTTGCAGAGGTAAAGTCTTTTTGGCCCTGAGACTTCAGGAAACAGGAGGCAAGCTAAATCCAAACCCCAAAGCAGTCAGGTGAGTCCTTTGGCCAGCCAAGCAGCTTCTCTTAGCAGGTTGAAGATTCTAGTTCAGAGTTTCTTTCCAAGAGAGTATCTTGTCAAGAAGTGTCTGAGTTGGGAGGGTCAGAGACTGGCTTTAAATACCCAAATGTGCCTTTGAAGTGGGGGAGACTTCAAAGAGTGGCTTAGAAGTGCACAGGGTCCCCTTTCAGTTCCATCCTTTCTGCCAGGGTCCCAGTAGGGGGTTTGGCAGTCCATTGTGCGAAGGAAGGCAACTGTCCTTTGACATGTAAGTGTCAGGCCCTCCACCCTCTCAGCCCAGAAAGACCAATTAGGTATGCAGATGTGTGCAGGTGTGACTGAGCATCCTGTGTTTGGGGTTGTCTGAGTGAAATGCACAAGGGGTCTGTCAACTAATCCAGCCAGATTTAGGTTGTAAGGCACAAAAGGATTTAAGTGCAGAGAAATGCTCACTTTCCGAAAGTGGCATTTCTAAAATAGCAATATTAAATCCAACTTCACCAGCCAGCAGGATTTTTTATTACCATTCTGGTCATACTACATATGACCCTGTTACTCCTTTCAGATCAGAATCTACCACTCAAACAGTATATGAGGGTAGCCCTAATGTTAGCCTATGAAAGGAGCAGGCCTCACAGTAGTGAAAAATGAACTTAGGAGTTTTACACTACCAGGACATATAAACTATGCAGGAATATGTCCTGCCTTTTATTTGCACCCTGCCCTATGGGTTACCTCGGGCCTACCTTGGGGGTGACTTATATGTAGAAAAATGGGAGCTTTATGCTTGGCAAATACTTTTAAATGCCAAGTCGAATTGGTAGTGAAACTGCACACACAGACCTTGCAATGGCAGGTCTGAGACATGGTTAAGGGGCTACTTATGTGGGTGGCACAATCAGTGCTGGAGGCCCACTAGTTGCTTTTAATCTACAGACCCTGGGCACATGTAGTGTACTTTACTAGGGACTGATAAGTAAATTAAAGAAGCCAGTTGGGTATGAGCCAATGTCACCATGTTTTAAGGGGGAGAGCATATGCACTTTAGCACTAGTTAGCAGTGGTAATGCATGCAGTGTCCTAAAACCAGCAAAAACTGTGTCAAAAAGTTGAGGGAGGCAGGCAAAACATTGAGGATGACCACTCTAAGGCTCTCAGGTTTAACATGTGCCCCCCCCCCCAAAGCTGAAAGTGGGGAGAGATACCCAATCTCCTGGGAGTCTATCGCCAAGGCGGAAGTATCTGGAGAGACCATCAGCATTGGCGTGGTCAATCCCCAGGCGATGTTCCACCGTAAAGTCCATCCCCTGTAGGGAAATGGACCACCTCAAGAGTTTAAGGTTTTCGCCCCTTATTGCCATGAGCCATCTGAGGGGCCTGTGGTCTGTCTGAACTCAGAAGTGAGTCCTAAACAGGTATGGTCTCAGCTTCTTTAGTACCCAGACCACAGCAAATGCTTCTCTCTCAATAGCACTCCACCTCTGTTCCTGTGGTAATAGTCTTCTGCTAATAAAGACTACGGTTGGTCTAGGCCCTCCTCATTCAGCTATGCTAAGACTGCCCCTATACCATGCTCTGAAGCGTCTGTCTGCATGATGAATTCTCTGGAGTAGTCAGGTGCCTTGAGCACAGGGGCCGTGCACATGGCTTCCTTCAGGGAGTCAAAGGCTTTCTGACAAGCCTCTGTCCAATTCACCAACCTAGGTTGTTTCTTGGATGTCTGTTCTGCTAAGGGGGCTACTAAGGTGCCATATCCCTTAACAAATCTGTGGTAATATCCAGTGAGTCTTAGGAAGGCCCTGGAGGGGCTGCACCTTGCCACCACCTAAAAGGTGTCCCAAGTACACCACAGAACCCTGCCTAATCTGGCACTTACTGGCCTTGATGGTCAGGCCTGCTTGTTACAGGGCCTGAAGCACCTCCTTTAGGTGGAGCAGGTGTTTCTCCCAGCTGGAACTATAGATAGCAATGTTGTCTAGGTAGGCTGCACAGAAGGCATCCTTGCCAGCTGGGACCCTGTTAACCAACCGTTGGACGGTAGCGGGGCATTTTTCAACCCAGAGGGCATTACTCTGAACTGGTAATGGCCCTCAGGAGTAGAAAAAGCAGATCCCTCCTGAGCCTCTTTAGTCAAGGCGATATGCCAGTACCCTGACATGAGGTCAAAGGTTCTAAGGAACTTCCAGCACCTAACCTGTCTACTAGCTCTTCAGCTAGGGAATGGGGTGAGCATCAGAATTTGTGACAGAGTTGATACCCTGGTAGTCCACTCAGAACCTAAGTTCTGGTTTGGCCCCTGGAGCAGCAGCCTTGGGAACCAACACCACTGGGATATAACCCCAAGAGCCAGCTTCTTGGCAACTTCATCCTTGATGTTGGACCTCACTTTATCTGACACCCTACAAACTTTATTCTTTACAGGTGGACTGTCTCCTGTGACAATATCGTGAACACACGAGCCCAGGAGTGAGGGAAAACAGGGAAGAGAACTCCTCCAACAACTCGTAGCTGTCTCCCCTCTGATCTAGAGTCAGGGAGTCAGAGAGATTAACATCCTCCACTGACCCATCCCCTTCCTTGTCAGAGAGGAGGTCGGGGAGAAGCTTGCTCTCCTCTTCCATGGCCTCATCTGTCACAAGAAACAAACTGATGTCAGACCTCTCAAAATGAGGCTTTAGTCTATTGCGGTGGAGAATCCTTAGGGGGTTTCTGGGGGTCTTGAGGTCCACTAGGTAAGTGGCCTCCCCCTTTCGCTCCTTGACTTCGAATGGACCAGTCCAGCGGCCCTGGAGCTCTAGGGTCATACTTTGTCTCCAGGTGAGAATTCTACAAGGGTGGCCTTCTGGTCATACCCCTCCTTCATCACCTCTTGAATGGCCTCAAGGTTACTCTTGGCCTTGACTATGCTTAGTGGTCCCCTGATAGGTTATCCATAGAGAAGTTGAAAGTGGCTGAACCCCAAACCTTCCTGGGGCACCTCCCTATAAGCAAAGAGAAGGCATGGCAAGAGGACGTCCAACTTACTCCTCATGGCCTTAGGTAGGCCAGTAATCATGCCTTTCAGGGTCTTGTTGAACCTTTCAACAAGCTCATTGGTTTGAGGATGGTGAAGGGTAGTAAACCGGTAGGTTACCCCACACTCATCCCACATGGACTTCATGTATGCTGACCTGAAGTTTGTGCCTCGGTCAGACGCAACCTCCTTTGGGAACCCCACACCGGTAAATATCCCCATTAGAGCCCTAGTCATCACCTGTGCAGTCACTGTCCTTAGAGGGATTGCCTCTGGTAGTTTTGGGGTCCAAGGGACCAATGATGTCGATGCTCACCATTTCAAAGGCGGTGCCAATGACGGGGAGTGGGATCCGGGGGGCCTTGAGCCTTTTCCCTGTCTTCCCACTAGCCTGGCAGGTTGGGCAGGACCTACAGAAATTATCTGAGGCTACCCGCATTCGAGGCCAATGGAAGTAGGTGACAAGTCTGGCAAAGGTCTTGTCTTGCCCCAATTGTCCTGCCAATGGGATGTCCTGAGCCAGGCCCAGTAGGAGGGCCACGTAACACTGGGGGACTACCAGCACAGGTTGCCCCAGCTGCCGGCACCTTAGGCTCACTGTAGAGGAGATCTTTCTCCCAATATATGTGGTGATCGTCAGAGGCTTCACCTGCTGCTTGGGCTGAGGCCTGATGCCTCAGACCCTGAAGAGTGGGGCACTCCTTCTGCACTTTGCAGAATTCCTCCCCGGTTGGCACACCCTCCACTTGCCAGCCAGCAAGCCCAGGCAGGTTATCCAGGACGGCACAATCCTCCCCAGTTGGCTAAGGGGCCTCCTCTTCTGGGACCCTGTCAACCACCACTGGAATATCTGAGGCTGGTTTCCCGCACCCCTTGCCCTATTTCTGTGCAGCTGTCTGGGCCATTGTTCCAGGCTCCAGGTGCCCTTGACTCCCTTCCCAGGCAGCCATGGACCATGTGGTCATGCAGACCCATTCAGGGAAACCTAACATTTCCAGGTGGGATCTGAGCTCTACCTCCTTCCAGGTAGTGTGCTCAAGATCATTGCCTAACAGTCAATCTACAGGCATGGCAGGACTCACAGCTACTTTTAGAGTTTCAGTGACTACGACCTGGTGGACTGTGTTAGGGATGACCTGCTTTGCTGACACCAGCTGACCCCCGACAGTAGTCATACTGGTTCTTGTGTCATGCAGAGCCGCCACACTTTGCCCATTAATGGTGACCTACTGCCTATACTTGGAAGTATTGTCAGGTATGTGGGCTTTTGCCACCATTTCCTTATCTCTCAGGGATACTAGGAACACCTCTATCTGTTCCCCAAACTAACTGAGACTGCCCCCCCGAGCGCTACACTAGACACCCCAGGTTTCTGCCCTCCAGTGTGGGGCCCTCTTGGGACACTGGGAGTTGCCCTTAGAGTATCCATGCTTGAAGCATTCTAAGCATTTGGGGATACATTTCCCTTTCTTCATTTCAAAGCACCCTGGCTTCTTCTCAAATTCAGGTGGGGACTAGTTACCCTCCCCCACTGGGAATTGTTTTGGGGGCCTTTCAAGAACTCCTTATTTTTAAGTTTTTCTCCCCCCCTTTCTTCTGGTAGGAACCCTGACCACCTTTGTGGGTGTCCCCCCAGATACTCTTTGGACACTCTGGTGCTAACCCTCAGGTCTGCCTCCTCAGTAAGCTTTTTAGGATCAGTCAGCTTACTGTCAACTAGGTGCTTGCACAACTCTGTAAAGCAAACACAGAACAGGATCAAATTATATAACCCCAAATATTCATCTACTTTACTGCCCCGCACCCACCCATTCAGTGCCTTACTGGAGAAATCAAAAACGTCTTTCCAGTTCTGTGTGGAGAGTTTGGTGCTGTCCCTGAACCTCTGACGGTATTTCTCAAACGTGGCAAGTAAAGCGGTTTTCATGGGTGCATATGGGTTTTGATCCCTGGGATCCAATGCAAGGAGTGTGCCCCTCCCACTACTGGTACATATCACCACAAGGCTTTCCTCCCATTGCTCATAAGTAACCCCATGAGCTCTTAGTGCAACTTCATAAGCATCCAATCACTTATCAATGTAATCTCCCACCACATAACTTGGCACTACATTTTTGGGGCTACGGAACTTTCCTTTCCCCAGCAGGTCCTGCATGTATGCTGCCACCATCACTGCTGGACTCAGACTGCCTCGCCTTGATATCCAGCTCTTTCAGACTCAGTTCATGAGCCAGAAGAATCTTCTTCTCAGCCAAAGCATCTTCAGCCTCAGCTTCAGCCTGTTTGGCTTCTCTCTCTGCCCTCCTCTCCTCCTAACAGTTCTGCACTAGCACAGCTTGTCTCACCATCAACAGTATCCTCCTGGGTAACCTCAGTACCCCGTTTTTATGTGTTGTTACTGGTTTCTTGACCTGAGCATTCCCCCTGCATCTAAAGCAATGACTGATGGCAATGGACTGTGAGTTTGAAGAGAACGAAGAGAAACACTGCTCTTTTGTGGTCTCCAATTTTACAGAATCTCCCTCTTAATGAACATCCTAATGATATTTATAAGGTCATTGGAAGATAAAGTGAAGCAGTGGGAAGCTTTCACAAACAAGCCAGGAAAACACAGAACCAGATCGAAGGCAAAAAAGATTCCTTCTTATGCCTGCTGCTGCCACTGCTGCCCAAGAGAGGAACAGGGACTATATTGCCCCAGTATGTGAACAACATACACCATAGGCCAAGAGTGACTTGTGGTTTTATTGTTCCAATCTTTGCATTGAAATAGATAGCATCCCCCTCTTTCTCATGGGTTACCAGAGGAACATTCCCAAGGGATCTTGTAGTGGCAAATGATGAGTGGGAGAAATGCTTTTGGTTTCAAGCA
This sequence comes from Pleurodeles waltl, assembly GCF_031143425.1. Taxonomy (NCBI): domain Eukaryota; kingdom Metazoa; phylum Chordata; class Amphibia; order Caudata; family Salamandridae; genus Pleurodeles; species Pleurodeles waltl. The sequence continues at coordinate 946,524,722 of NC_090439.1, read as the reverse complement.
ATATTTGCTCTGATGAAAATGGATAACTTAAAGCTCTCAAACACTCAGCTCTGGATCCCGCCTCCATTGTATGATGCCAAACAGTGCACAGTCCCATCTTGCCTCCCGCTCAATTTTCACTGCAATTTTCCAATTGTGAATCTTACAGATGAAGCTGGATGAGATTTAACAAAGGAAAATACCAAGTAAATACCGATGTCTGCAGATTGTGGTGCAAAAAGCACAACATCTGCGGTATTCCCATTTAGATAGGAAGCAGTTATTTTGGGGTTAGATGAATGCAGTTTCCTGAGGTATTGGTTTTTAAAGGGTTTGATAACTAACTCATCTACCACAGATCCTCTAATTAAACAGGTGTTAAATTGAGGTTCTAGTCATTGATTTTGAATCTATATGGGACTTTGACTGGTGCCCTGAGGGGCATGACTCCAGATGACTTCAGCTACTTATGTGCATAATGTAGGCATTGTTCTTCATCCAAATCCTCGAGTAGGATGAGTCCCACTCGCTGTTGCTCTTTCTTTTCTTAATAATACATAGACTTCTCTTGCTTTTTGTCACAGAATTACACACACTTGTGCAATTAAGAGTAATTTGGGGGAAAAATTCCATTGCAAGAGCATATTTAAGAGTGCAAGAGGGTCCGTGCTCTCACTATTAATGTTCCATTTCATTTAGTGCAAAATGCATCCGTTTGTCCATTTTGGATGTGAGGGTGCATTTTCTGCTACGTAAATAGCACTAAATGCTCAGAGTAAGTTGGGGCGAATCCGATCCCAAGTGCACATCTAGCGAGTGCGAGCTGCTGCTCACACTCGCTGTTCATGTTCTGTTGCATTTAGCACTATTTGTTAGTGGAAATGCAAATTGATGCAACCTTGCATCAATTTTGGATGCAACAGGAGATTTTTGCACTAAGAAAATTGCTCTAAATGCAGAATTACTCTTCTCTTGTGATTCGGTGTAATCCTATCAAAAGTTGGATAATTCTGCATAAGTACACTACAAGAAAGTACGTGAGTTCCAATCTCTCTTAGTGGCTAGGACACAATTATGTTCCTGGGGGTGACCAATGGAACTCTGCTAAGTGCAATAATTATATTCTTGCCATTTAAATGAAGCAGCGTTGACCTCATCCATAGCCACACATCAAGAAGATTCCTTTACCTACCCCAGCCTTTTCCATTCAGTCTGTCATTTCTCCCTCTTTCTGCTGACTCTCATTCCTGCTCTTTCACTAACACAGTCTCACTACTCTCTTCCTCCTTGCTTTCTTTGTGTCTCTTGTCCCTATCAGTACTTTGTTTTTTTCTGCTGTTTATCCACAGATCCTGCCCTTGATGTTCTTCCCCTATCAATGTGACTATTTCTGTCACCTTCTCACAATCATAGCCTCTTTCTTCAGCAATGATATCTCACTTATTTCCCTTTTACTTCCTCTAAGCCTTCCCCACCATATTTTTTTCTTCTTCTTTATCCTCTGCTTACCTATTTTCCTTTTCTGTCTTTCACTCTTTATCTCTCTTTCACTTTGCAACTTTATTATATTATGTTTTTTATACAGCACACGTGCACCAAAGTTTCTTGGCTCCGTCCTTTCTTGCTCCTTCAAGCTGCGCTTTCTGAACTCTTGCGTCACTACATTAGTAATGTATTCATTTTCATTCTGACTGTTTCTCAATACCCATTCACCTGCTCTGCTAATTTTATATATTTACCATTATCCTTTATCCCAGTTGTTACTCTCACTTTCTGCATATTTTATCAAGGCTTTTCAACGTATGGAAATACACTAAAGTTCACAAAATGTTAGAATGATGGAGTAACCTTTTTAGGGTCAAGCCTGCGAGTGCATGCACTACCAGAATCGTCTCGCATGTGAGACACTGTTGTGCTCAGAAAAAGGGCTTGGAGCCTGCCAGTCGCTCACCACTTGTTGGTTTGCGAGGCGCTCTTCTTTACAGCCTCGTAATTCGTTAAGGCATGTCTGGCAACATTTCTGTTCTTCTGTGTGGAGTAGAGAACAAGCACTAATTGATTTCAACTTAATTAGTACCCGTCCGCTGCTCCCAACGTGATTGAGGTACTATTTTAATTCTAACTTCCAGTGCCCCGCAAATAGAAGGCTTGTGACTGTCAAAAACGTGCCCAGCAGGACAAACAAAATTGCAAAGTTTTATTTTTTAAACCTAACTTTATTTTTATTTTTTTGAGTCGTCTTTTCTCGGTTTCCACTCATGCTTTTTCTTGTTTTTGCTTGTGGTCTCTGTTGTCAAAAGATGACAATTAACTTGTTTGAAATATACAAGACCCATTGCATTGCAAATGCTTGTTATAAAATGCAGGTACCTTTCTTCTTACTATAGTTTGAAAATAAAATGCTTTGAATGGCGAATCTCATGTTCCCAAGAGCATCAGGAAAAAAGCATGAGGTAAAGTCTTTTCTGGTCTTGGGATTGCCATTGTGGAACTCCCTTTCAGGGAGGGATTTAACACTTTCATCATCCTGCTTTGTTCCGCTTAGACACCTGGCTCGGTTTGAGGTTAGGGCATAGTTCCCCCTTTTGGGATCCTAGTGAAATATCATTTCTAATTCAATTCAATTAATGTTTAATTCAGTTCAAATCAAAACTCATTCGAAAACTGAGCTCTTGTTTGAAAAATATACAGTAACTGTGTTTAACTAATACAGTTGTAGTAATGAAAGACAACAATAAACTTGACCATATATTACCAATATGAAATACACTCCGAGTTTCCCAGTAACATTGTTTTACTGTTCATTTAGGGACACATAATATATTCATTCATATGTATTAATGTTCAGCAGTTCAAATTCAGTAATAGAACGAACTAATGTGTTAATTATAAAGGTGAGTTTGCTACTACAATTCAACAGTACTAAGAAAATACACTTGAAATAAATGCTTTTATCGCTGTTTTGTTTCTTCCGAAATGCTGAATATGACCTATCACAGTAGAGCAGCTCTGTTGAGAATTGCTGGCATCATAACAGTGATTGTGTGCATGACTGATGCACTAAACCTTGGATTTGTTTATTCACTGAGAACTTCAACTGCTTAAAAACATCCTTAGTAGCAAGTGCTGCTCTGCATGTTCTTCATTGTTTTTAGCAGCTACAACATTTTCATCACAAATCGTATTGAAAAGGCACAGTGTTCGAGTGCAGAAGACAAACATGCCAGTTCTATTGTAAGACATATGGCTATTTAATTAAGCAAGATAGGCGCCTGATTGTGATTATGTTTGTATCACATGCATGAACTCAGAAAACACAGGCAACTAAATTCGCAACATGCTGTTTGGAAAGTTGAAGATTTGACCATATACGTTTATGCCCATATTTTGAGCACATCCACTACTTTTCTGGTATTTTTTATATAAATCCATGCGTACTCATAAGAGGTTGTGACTGTCACAGGTTTATTTTTCATATTCTTTTATGTGCAAACCAGTGTATAACCAAACAATTCACAATACCGGCTGTAGCAACAAAAACAACAGCACTTCCGTATCCAGCTATCTACGGCCCCATGGTGCGTTTCCAATTCAGTGCCCAGCTGACCAGGTACTGCTGCAAATAATGCAGAAATGCAATCGAAATCGATAATCTGGAGAAAAGTAATTCAGATTTTTCTGTACAAAGGTCAAGTCAACAGCTCCATATTACATTATAAAAGCTTTCCGTTGCTATTAATTTAATTTCGAATTAACAACAGCCGGCAAGGTATGTTCCTTCTTTTTACGGTGGAACTTCTTTAGAAATAATTTCATGTCAAAATAGAACATCTGTTCACTATAGTGGTCCGATGATCAGGATTCTATTTCCACTCTTTCGGAATCTTCCATGATCAATCCGTGTTGCAAACATGTATCAGTCCCATTCAACATGCTCACGAGGAATACCAGATAGGGTGTTTCAATACATCATTTACAGTATTGGAATGAAGAACAAAGTACGTTTTTAAAATTGAATATGGGACTCTTGACTTAAACTTTGTATGACATACACAAACGGTGTTCCGAACTATCGATCTTACAAAGAGGTGTTTAAGTCTGAATATTCATTATAAGTATTTTTTAATATTTTTCACCATTCAGAAATGTCTTCCCTACGCACGCAACAATGTTGGGTGCCATCACTCCACACCCCAAACATGGATTTGCTCCCATCTTTGAAAGGAGAGAATCTGCAATTATTTTCAGAGAGAAGACATACCTGCAAAAACAGCCTATAATAGTAGATTCAAACATAGTAAAATCCCTGCATTCCGTCAAAATGTGACTGCATTTGTCCACTAACCTTTAAATGAAGAGGCAAATACTATTGATGAGAATCAGACCCAAATGAATAAGTTTTGTGTTCCTCTAACTCAAGCCAACAGACTCCCCATACATTTCTTCCATTAAAACATATAGAGCAAAGCACCACCTAGGCTTTTCACGATACGGCACCTCTTATATTAAACTCCATTGGAAATAAAATTGATGATGCAGTCAGGGGCCTCACTCCATTACATTTTAATTTCGTTTACTACCTGCACGTCTAAAGGTTTCCTCGTTTTGCGTCTACATTCACTTGGATTTCAATAGCTAAAGCTCTCTTCAGCCAGACCTTAATATTATTTTCGTTCGACTGACGACCTTTGGAAATGTTCAACACGAAAGATGCAGTACAGTAACAGTTACGTTTACATAATAAGCAGTTTCATGCGCTGCATGCCATAAACATTTTCACAGTGGAGAAAAAATGTAGGAGATATATCTCTTTCTTAATTACTTTCTAAATGCACAGAGTATTATCAGGGATATATTTAAGGAATGGTCTCACTGGTTTGGAAGCAATTATGTGTCAGGGTGCATGAGCTTTTAAGTTCAATTTATGAAACTGCTGAGTAAATTAGAACATAAAACTCTATATTTGCATCAGTCTTGTTCAATTAAGAAGTCAAAGGCATGCAGAGCTAAATTTGCATTGATTTTAAATAAATTTTATGAGTAGTGGAACATCATTTACATTTGAAAGGCTTACCTGAAGCAGTAATATCGTAGTCATGTTTGGCAACAACAAGCCACATTTATATTTCTGAAAAGCTCCAAACATTAACCAATTTAGATGCCATTTTTTGTCTTTCTCACATTTGTGCACGACCAGTATATGCTGCATGTGCAGAATATGCTGCATGTGCATGACACACTTAGGGCCTGATTAAAACCTTGGCAGAGGGGATTACTCCATCACAAAAGCGACAGATATCCTGCCCGCTGTATTACAAGTTCTATTATATCCTATGGAACTTGTAATACGGCTGACAGGTTATCTGTCACTTTTGTGTTGGGATAATCCCCTCTGCCAAGGTCGTAATCAGGCCCTTAGTCTCGCGCTGAGACATTCAATGACCTTCAACTGACTTTCTAAAGGTTTTTACTTATCTCCAGGCCTAAGGAAGGCTATGTTCTGACCATTTACTTGGCTAAAGTCCTCTAAATTGTTTTCTCACCGAATATACAAAGAACAGTGTAAATAAAAATTATAGCGCACATAACCTTGGCCATGATGACCAAAATTTCCCTTCTCAATAAGTGGTTGCACATTGCCCACCAACGTTTTGCAAATGGAAAGGAATTTTGTAAACTGACCTATGTACTAATATATCATGTCAAAAAGTCTACATCATGGTGTGTTTCAATCCAACCTACCTCATCAATATCAGATAGGTTGTAAATTGCAGCTCATTAGAATGGATTCCATCACAGGGACAGTGGCCTTGTTTAGTCAGCAGACCACAATGTCTATGATCTAATTTTAAATAAATTTGAATAAATATTTTGTGTTTGTTTTTGAGTTGATAGATATTCAATTGGTCACTGCATACTCTCCAATATACTTTTATTTTTAAATATTCACATACGGCAAGGTGTCCCCTTCCCATTTGTATATGTGTTAACAGCTCCTTAGAGGGGTTGGTAAAATTTGAGTTGCAAAACATTCATAAATACCTCATCAAATCACTATTTGAAAGGGACAGCCTGTAGGAGGCTGGACTGGCTTGTAGTGAGTACCAAGGGTGTAAGGAAATGCCTCCTTGGCATGGTTGCCCCCTGACTTTTTGCCTTTGCTGATGCTATGTTTACAATTGAAAGTGTGCTGAGGCCTGCTAACCAGGCCCCAGCACCAGTGTTCTTTCCCTAACCTGTACTTTTGTATCCACAATTGGCAGACCCTGGCATCCAGATAAGTCCCTTGTAACTGGTACTTCTAGTACCAAGGGCCCTGATGCCAAGGAAGGTCTCTAAGGGCTGCAGCATGTCTTATGCCACCCTGGAGACCTCTCACTCAGCACAGACACACTGCTTGCCAGCTTGTGTGTGCTAGTGAGGACAAAACGAGTAAGTCGACATGGCACTCCCCTCAGAGTGCCATGCCAGCCTCTCACTGCCTATGCAGTATAGGTAAGACACCCCTCACGCAGGCCTTACAGCCCTAAGGCAGGGTGCAGTATACCATAGGTGAGGGTACCAGTGCATGAGCATGGTACCCCTACAGTGTCTAAACCAAACCTTAGACATTGTAAGTGCAGGGTAGCCATAAGAGTATATGGTCTGGGAGTCTGTCAAACACGAACTCCACAGCACCATAATGGCTACACTGAAAACTGGGAAGTTTGGTATCAAACTTCTCAGCACAATAAATGCACACTGATGCCAGTGTACATTTTATTGTAAAATACACCACAGAGGGCACCTTAGAGGTGCCCCCTGAAACTTAACCGACTGTCTGTGTAGGCTGACTAGTTCCAGCAGCCTGCCACACCAGAGACATGTTGCTGGCCCCATGGGGAGAGTGCCTTTGTCACTCTGAGGCCAGTAACAAAGCCTGCACTGGGTGGAGATGCTAACACCTCCCCCAGACAGGAGCTGTGACACCTGGCGGTGAGCCTCAAAGGCTCACCCCTTTGTCACAGCCCAGCAGGGCACTCCAGCTTAGTGGAGTTGCCCGCCCCCTCCGGCCACGGCCCCCACTTTTGGCGGCAAGGCTGGAGGGAACAAAGAAAGCAACAAGGAGGAGTCACTGGCCAGTCAGGACAGCCCCTAAGGTGTCCTGAGCTGAGGTGACTCTAACTTTTAGAAATCCTCCATCTTGCAGATGGAGGATTCCCCCAATAGGGTTAGGATTGTGACCCCCTCCCCTTGGGAGGAGGCACAAAGAGGGTGTACCCACCCTCAGGGCTAGTAGCCATTGGCTACTAACCCCCCAGACCTAAACACGCCCTTAAATTTAGTATTTAAGGGCTACCCTGAACCCTAGAAAATTAGATTCCTGCAACTACAAGAAGAAGGACTGCCTAGCTGAAAACCCCTGCAGAGGAAGACCAGAAGACGACAACTGCCTTGGCTCCAGAAACTCACCGGCCTGTCTCCTGCCTTCCAAAGATCCTGCTCCAGCGACGCCTTCCAAAGGGACCAGCGACCTCGACATCCTCTGAGGACTGCCCCTGCTTCGAAAAGACAAGAAACTCCCGAGGACAGCGGACCTGCTCCAAGAAAGGCTGCAACTTTGTTTCCAGCAGCTTTGAAAGAACCCTGCAAGCTCCCCGCAAAAAGCGTGAGACTTGCAACACTGCACCCGGCGACCCCGACTCGGCTGGGTGGAGATCCAACACCTCAGGAGGGACCCCAGGACTACTCTGATACTGTGAGTACCAAAACCTGTCCCCCCTGAGCCCCCCCAGCGCCACCTGCAGAGGGAATCCCGAGGCTTCCCCTGACCGCGACTCTTTGAATACAAGTCCCGACGCCTGGGAGAGACCCTGCACCCGCAGCCCCCAGGACCTGAAGGACCGGACTTTCACTGGAGAAGTGACCCCCAGGAGTCCCTCTCCCTTGCCCAAGTGGAGGTTTCCCTGAGGAATCCCCCCCTTGCCTGCCGGCAGCGCTGAAGAGATCCCGAGATCTCTCATAGACTAACATTGCGAACCCGACGCCTGTTTCTACACTGCACCCGGCCGCCCCCGCGCTGCTGAGGGTGAAATTTCTGTGTGGGCTTGTGTCCCCCCCGGTGCCCTACAAAACCCCCCTGGTCTGCCCTCTGAAGACGCGGGTACTTACCTGCAAGCAGACCGGAACCGGGGCACCCCCTTCTCTCCATTCTAGCCTATGTGTTTTGGGCACCACTTTGAACTCTGCACCTGACCGGCCCTGAGCTGCTGGTGTGGTGACTTTGGGGTTGCTCTGAACCCCCAACGGTGGGCTACCTTGGACCAAGAACTGAACCCTGTAAGTGTCTTACTTACCTGGTAAACCTAACAAAAACTTACCTCCCCTAGGAACTGTGAAAATTGCACTGTGTCCACTTTTAAAACAGCTATTTGTCAATAACTTGAAAAGTATACATGCAATTTTTATGATTTAAAGTTCCTAAAGTACTTACCTGCAATACCTTTCGAATGAGATATTACATGTAGAATTTGAACCTGTGGTTCTTAAAATAAACTAAGAAAAGATATTTTTCTATACAAAAACCTATTGGCTGGATTTGTCTCTGAGTGTGTGTACCTCATTTATTGTCTATGTGTATGTACAACAAATGCTTAACACTACTCCTTGGATAAGCCTACTGCTCGACCACACTACCACAAAATAGAGCATTAGTATTATCTATTTTTACCACTATTTTACCTCTAAGGGGAACCCTTGGACTCTGTGCATGCTATTCCTTACTTTGAAATAGCACATACAGAGCCAACTTCCTACATTGGTGGCAGCGGTGGGATACAAGACTTTGCATTTGCTGGACTACTCAGCCAATACCTGATCACACGACAAATTCCAAAATTGTCATTAGAAATTCATTTTTGCAATTTGAAATTTTTCTAAATTCTTAAAAGTCCTGCTAGGGCCTTGTGTGTTAAGTCCCTGTTTAGCATTTCCTTTTAGAGTTTAAAAGTTTGTTAAAAGTTTGAAATTAGAAACAGTTTTAGATTCTTTAAAAAGTCTTCCAACTTTTAGCAAAATAATGTCTGATACAGAGATGAATGTGGTGGAACTCGACACCACACCTTACCTCCATCTTAAGATGAGGGAGCTAAGGTCTCTCTGTAATATCAAAAAAATAACCATTGGCTCCAGACCTACCAAAATTCAGCTCCAGGAGCTGTTGGCAGAGTTTGAAAAAGCCAACCCCTCTGATGATGACATCACAGAGGAAGAAATTAGTGAATTGGAGGCCAATGTCCCTCCTCCAGTCCTAAATAGGGAGAACAGGACCCCTCAAGTCCTGTCTCCAACTGTGTTAGTCAGAAATGGTGAGTCCCTCACAGGAGGGTCCCACATTTCTGAAATCACTGAGGATGCTCTCAGTGAAGATGACCTCCTGTTAGCCAGGATGGCCAAAAGATTGGCTTTAGAGAGACAGCTCCTAGCCATAGAAAGGGAAAGACAAGAGATGGGCCTAGGACCCATCAATGGTGGCAGCAATATAAATAGGGTCAGAGATTCTCCTGACATGTTAAAAATCCCCAAAGGGATTGTGACAAAATATGAAGATGGTGATGACATCACCAAATGGTTCACAGCTTTTGAGAGGGCTTGTGTAACCAGAAAAGTGAACAGATCTCACTGGGGTGCTCTCCTTTGGGAAATGTTCACTGGAAAGTGTAGGGATAGACTCCTCACACTCTCTGGAAAAGATGCAGAATCTTATGACCTCATGAAGGGTACCCTGATTGAGGGCTTTGGATTCTCCACTGAGGAGTACAGGATTAGGTTCAGGGGGGCTCAAAAATCCTCGAGCCAGACCTGGGTTGACTTTGTTGACTACTCAGTGAAAACACTAGATGGTTGGATTCAAGGCAGTGGTGTAAGTAATTATGATGGGCTGTACAATTTATTTGTGAAAGAACACCTGTTAAGTAATTGTTTCAATGATAAACTGCATCAGCATCTGGTAGACCTAGGACCAATTTCTCCCCAAGAATTGGGAAAGAAGGCGGACCATTGGGTCAAGACAAGGGTGTCCAAGACTTCAACAGGGGGTGACCAAAAGAAAGGGGTCACAAAGACTCCCCAGGGGAAGGGTGATGAGACAACCAAAACTAAAAATAGTAAAGAGTCTTCTACAGGCCCCCAAAAACCTGCACAGGAGGGTGGGCCCAGAGCCTCTTCACAAAACAATGGGTACAAGGGTAAAAACTTTGATCCCAAAAAGGCCTGGTGTCATAGCTGTAAACAGCATGGACACCAAACTGGAGACAAGGCCTGTCCCAAGAAAGGTTCCACTCCAAACTCCCATCCAGGTAACACTGGTATGGCTAGTCTCCAAGTGGGATCAACAGTGTGCCCAGAGCAAATCAGGGTCCACACTGAAGCTACTCTAGTTTCTGAGGGTGGGGTGGATTTAGCCACACTAGCTGTCTGGCCGCCTAACATGCAAAAATACAGACAGCAACTCTTAATTAATGGGACTAGAATAGAGGGCCTGAGGGATACAGGTGCCAGTGTCACCATGGTGACAGAGAAACTGGTTTCCCCTGGCCAATACCTGACTGGAAAAACTTACACAGTCACCAACGCTGACAATCAGAGAAAAGTACATCCCATGGCAATGGTTACTTTAGAATGGGGAGGGGTCAATGGCCTGAAACAGGTGGTGGTCTCCTCAAATATCCCAGTGGACTGTCTGCTTGGAAATGACCTGGAGTCCTCAGCATGGGCTGAGGTAGAACTAAAAACCCATGCAGCAATGCTGGGTATCCCTGAACTGGTGTGTGTGAAAACAAGAGCACAATGCAAGGCACAGGGTGAACAAGTAGAGCTGGAGTCTGGAAGAATGGCCCAGCCTACCAAGAGAACAGGAAAGTCAGTTGGGAAACCAACTGCAACACAGCAAAAGAAAGGGAACCTCTCTTCTCAGGAAGAAGTTCTGCCCTCTGAGGGAACTAAGCCTTTGGAGCTTGAACCTTATCAGGTTGAGCTCTTAGGCCCAGGGGGACCCTCAAGGGAGGAGCTGTGTAAGGGACAAGAAACCTGTCCCTCTCTTGAAGGCCTTAGGCAGCAAGCTGCTGAAGAGTCCAAAGGCAAGAAAAATGGAACACATAGGGTCTATTGGGAAGATGGACTCCTGTACACTGAGGCCAGAGACCCCAAACCTGGTGCCACTAGGAGAGTGGTAGTGCCTCAGCTGTTCAGAGAGTTCATCCTAACATTGGCCCATGACATTCCCCTTGCTGGACATTTGGGACAAACCAAGACGTGGGAGAGGTTAGTCAACCACTTCTACTGGCCCAATATGTCCAACATGGTTAAGGAGTTTTGCCTCTCCTGCCCCACCTGTCAAGCCAGTGGTAAGACAGGTGGGCATCCAAAGGCCCCCCTCATTCCACTTCCAGTGGTGGGGGTTCCCTTTGAAAGAGTGGGTGTGGACATAGTTGGTCCACTAGAACCTCCCACAGCCTCAGGAAATATGTATATCCTGGTAGTAGTGGATCATGCTACCAGGTATCCTGAAGCTATTCCCCTTAGGTCGACTACTGCCCCTGCAGTAGCCAAGGCCCTCATTGGTATCTTTAGCAGAGTGGGTTTCCCTAAGGAGGTGGTGTCTGACAGAGGTACCAACTTCATGTCAGCATACCTAAAACACATGTGGAATGAGTGTGGAGTGACTTATAAATTCACTACACCATACCATCCACAAACTAATGGCTTGGTTGAGAGATTCAACAAGACATTAAAAGGCATGATCATGGGGCTCCCAGAAAAACTCAAAAGGAGATGGGATGTCCTCTTGCCATGTCTGCTTTTCGCTTACAGAGAGGTGCCACAGAAGGGAGTAGGATTCTCACCCTTTGAACTTCTGTTTGGTCATCCTGTAAGGGGACCACTTGCCCTTGTTAAAGAAGGCTGGGAGAGACCTCTCCATGAGCCTAAACAGGACATAGTGGACTATGTACTTGGCCTTCGCTCTAGAATGGCAGAGTACATGGAAAAGGCAACCAAAAACCTTGAGGCCAGCCAACAGCTCCAGAAGTTTTGGTATGACCAAAAGGCTGCACTGGTTGAGTTCCAACCAGGGCAGAAAGTCTGGGTTCTGGAGCCTGTGGCTCCCAGGGCACTCCAGGACAAATGGAGTGGCCCTTACCCAGTGCTAGAAAGGAAGAGTCAGGTCACCTACCTGGTGGACCTGGGCACAAGCAGGAGCCCCAAGAGGGTGATCCATGTGAACCGCCTTAAGCTCTTCCATGACAGGGCTGATGTGAATCTGTTGATGGTAACAGATGAGGATCAGGAGGCAGAGAGTGAACCTCTCCCTGATCTTCTGTCATCAGACCCAAAAGATGGCACAGTAGATGGAGTGATCTACTCAGACACCCTCTCTGGCCAACAGCAAGCTGATTGTAGGAGAGTCCTACAACAGTTTCCTGAACTCTTCTCCTTAACCCCTGGTCAGACACACCTGTGTACCCATGATGTGGACACAGGAGACAGCATGCCTGTCAAGAACAAAATCTTTAGACAGTCTGACCATGTTAAGGAAAGCATCAAGGTGGAAGTCCACAAGATGCTAGAATTGGGAGTAATTGAGCGCTCTGACAGCCCCTGGGCTAGCCCAGTGGTCTTAGTCCCCAAACCTCACACCAAAGATGGAAAGAAAGAGATGAGGTTTTGTGTGGACTACAGAGGGCTCAATTCTGTCACCAAGACAGATGCTCATCCAATTCCTAGAGCTGATGAGCTCATAGATAAATTAGGTGCTGCCAAATTCCTAAGTACCTTTGACTTGACAGCAGGGTACTGGCAAATAAAAATGGCACCTGGAGCAAAAGAGAAAACAGCATTCTCCACACCTGATGGGCATTATCAGTTTACGGTTATGCCCTTTGGTTTAAAGAATGCCCCTGCCACCTTCCAAAGGTTGGTGAATCAAGTCCTTGCTGGCTTGGAGTCCTTTAGCACAGCTTATCTTGATGATATTGCTGTCTTTAGCTCCACCTGGCAGGATCACCTGGTCCACCTGAAGAAGGTTTTGAAGGCTCTGCAATCCGCAGGCCTCTCTATCAAGGCATCCAAATGCCAGATAGGGCAGGGAACTGTGGTTTACTTGGGCCACCTTGTAGGTGGAGGCCAAGTTCAGCCACTCCAACCCAAGATCCAGACTATTCTGGACTGGGTAGCTCCAAAAACCCAGACTCAAGTCAGGGCATTCCTTGGCTTGACTGGGTATTACAGGAGGTTTGTGAAGGGATATGGATCCATTGTGACAGCCCTCACTGAACTCACCTCCAAGAAAATGCCCAAGAAAGTGAACTGGACTGTGGAATGCCAACAGGCCTTTGACACCCTGAAACAAGCAATGTGCTCAGCACCAGTTCTAAAAGCTCCAGATTATTCTAAGCAGTTCATTGTGCAGACTGATGCCTCTGAACATGGGATAGGGGCAGTTTTGTCCCAAACAAATGATGATGGCCTTGACCAGCCTGTTGCTTTCATTAGCAGGAGGTTACTCCCCAGGGAGCAGCGTTGGAGTGCCATTGAGAGGGAGGCCTTTGCTGTGGTTTGGTCCCTGAAGAAGCTGAGACCATACCTCTTTGGGACTCACTTCCTAGTTCAAACTGACCACAGACCTCTCAAATGGCTGATGCAAATGAAAGGTGAAAATCCTAAACTGTTGAGGTGGTCCATCTCCTTACAGGGAATGGACTTTATAGTGGAACACAGACCTGGGACTGCCCATGCCAATGCAGATGGCCTTTCCAGGTTCTTCCACTTAGAAAATGAAGACTCTCTTGGGAAAGGTTAGTCTCATCCTCTTTCGTTTGGGGGGGGGTTGTGTAAGGAAATGCCTCCTTGGCATGGTTGCCCCCTGACTTTTTGCCTTTGCTGATGCTATGTTTACAATTGAAAGTGTGCTGAGGCCTGCTAACCAGGCCCCAGCACCAGTGTTCTTTCCCTAACCTGTACTTTTGTATCCACAATTGGCAGACCCTGGCATCCAGATAAGTCCCTTGTAACTGGTACTTCTAGTACCAAGGGCCCTGATGCCAAGGAAGGTCTCTAAGGGCTGCAGCATGTCTTATGCCACCCTGGAGACCTCTCACTCAGCACAGACACACTGCTTGCCAGCTTGTGTGTGCTAGTGAGGACAAAACGAGTAAGTCGACATGGCACTCCCCTCAGAGTGCCATGCCAGCCTCTCACTGCCTATGCAGTATAGGTAAGACACCCCTCTAGCAGGCCTTACAGCCCTAAGGCAGGGTGCACTATACCATAGGTGAGGGTACCAGTGCATGAGCATGGTACCCCTACAGTGTCTAAACAAAACCTTAGACATTGTAAGTGCAGGGTAGCCATAAGAGTATATGGTCTGGGAGTCTGTCAAACACGAACTCCACAGCACCATAATGGCTACACTGAAAACTGGGAAGTTTGGTATCAAACTTCTCAGCACAATGAATGCACACTGATGCCAGTGTACATTTTATTGCAAAATACACCCCAGAGGGCACCTTAGAGGTGCCCCCTGAAACTTAACCGACTGTCTGTGTAGGCTGACTAGTTCCAGCAGCTTGCCACACCAGAGACATGTTGCTGGCCCCATGGGGAGAGTGCCTTTGTCACTCTGAGGCCAGTAACAAAGCCTGCACTGGGTGGAGATGCTAACACCTCCCCCAGGCAGGAGCTGTGACACCTGGCGGTGAGCCTCAAAGGCTCACCCCTTTGTCACAGCCCAGCAGGGCACTCCAGCTTAGTGGAGTTGCCCGCCCCCTCCGGCCACGGCCCCCACTTTTGGCGGCAAGGCTGGAGGGAACAAAGAAAGCAACAAGGAGGAGTCACTGGCCGGTCAGGACAGCCCCTAAGGTGTCCTGAGCTGAAGTGACTCTAACTTTTAGAAATCCTCCATCTTGCAGATGGAGGATTCCCCCAATAGGGTTAGGATTGTGACCCCCTCCCCTTGGGAGGAGGCACAAAGAGGGTGTACCCACCCTCAGGGCTAGTAGCCATTGGCTACTAACCCCCCAGACCTAAACACGCCCTTAAATTTTGTATTTAAGGGCTACCCTGAACCCTAGAAAATTAGATTCCTGCAACTACAAGAAGAAGGACTGCCTAGCTGAAAACCCCTGCAGAGGAAGACCAGAAGACGACAACTGCCTTGGCTCCAGAAACTCACCGGCCTGTCTCCTGCCTTCCAAAGATCCTGCTCCAGCGATGCCTTCCAAAGGGACCAGCGACCTCGACATCCTCTGAGGACTGCCCCTGCTTCGAAAAGACAAGAAACTCCCGAGGACAGCGGACCTGCTCCAAGAAAGGCTGCAACTTTGTTTCCAGCAGCTTTGAAAGAACCCTGCAAGCTCCCCGCAAGAAGCGTGAGACTTGCAACACTGCACCCGGCGACCCCGACTCGGCTGGTGGAGATCCAACACCTCAGGAGGGACCCCAGGACTACTCTGATACTGTGAGTACCAAAACCTGTCCCCCCTGAGCCCCCCCAGCGCCGCCTGCAGAGGGAATCCCGAGGCTTCCCCTGACCGCGACTCTTTGAATCCAAAGTCCCGACGCCTGGGAGAGACCCTGCACCCGCAGCCCCCAGGACCTGAAGGACCGGACTTTCACTGGAGAAGTGACCCCCAGGAGTCCCTCTCCCTTGCCCAAGTGGAGGTTTCCCCGAGGAATCCCCCCCTTGCCTGCCGGCAGCGCTGAAGAGATCCCGAGATCTCTCATAGACTAACATTGCGAACCCGACGCCTGTTTCTACACTGCACCCGGCCGCCCCCGCGCTGCTGAGGGTGAAATTTCTGTGTGGGCTTGTGTCCCCCCCGGTGCCCTACAAAACCCCCCTGGTCTGCCCTCCGAAGACGCGGGTACTTACCTGCAAGCAGACCGGAACCGGGGCACCCCCTTCTCTCCATTCTAGCCTATGTGTTTTGGGCACCACTTTGAACTCTGCACCTGACCGGCCCTGAGCTGCTGGTGTGGTGACTTTGGGGTTGCTCTGAACCCCCAACGGTGGGCTACCTTGGACCAAGAACTGAACCCTGTAAGTGTCTTACTTACCTGGTAAACCTAACAAAAACTTACCTCCCCTAGGAACTGTGAAAATTGCACTGTGTCCACTTTTAAAACAGCTATTTGTCAATAACTTGAAAAGTATACATGCAATTTTTATGATTTAAAGTTCCTAAAGTACTTACCTGCAATACCTTTCGAATGAGATATTACATGTAGAATTTGAACCTGTGGTTCTTAAAATAAACTAAGAAAAGATATTTTTCTATACAAAAACCTATTGGCTGGATTTGTCTCTGAGTGTGTGTACCTCATTTATTGTCTATGTGTATGTACAACAAATGCTTAACACTACTCCTTGGATAAGCCTACTGCTCGACCACACTACCACAAAATAGAGCATTAGTATTATCTATTTTTACCACTATTTTACCTCTAAGGGGAACCCTTGGACTCTGTGCATGCTATTCCTTACTTTGAAATAGCACATACAGAGCCAACTTCCTACATTGGTGGCAGCGGTGGGATACAAGACTTTGCATTTGCTGGACTACTCAGCCAATACCTGATCACACGACAAATTCCAAAATTGTCATTAGAAATTCATTTTTGCAATTTGAAATTTTTCTAGATTCTTAAAAGTCCTGCTAGGGCCTTGTGTGTTAAGTCCCTGTTTAGCATTTCCTTTTAGAGTTTAAAAGTTTGTTAAAAGTTTGAAATTAGAAACAGTTTTAGATTCTTTAAAAAGTCTTCCAACTTTTAGCAAAATAATGTCTGATACAGAGATGAATGTGGTGGAACTCGACACCACACCTTACCTCCATCTTAAGATGAGGGAGCTAAGGTCTCTCTGTAATATCAAAAAAATAACCATTGGCTCCAGACCTACCAAAATTCAGCTCCAGGAGCTGTTGGCAGAGTTTGAAAAAGCCAACCCCTCTGATGATGACATCACAGAGGAAGAAATTAGTGAATTGGAGGCCAATGTCCCTCCTCCAGTCCTAAATAGGGAGAACAGGACCCCTCAAGTCCTGTCTCCAACTGTGTTAGTCAGAAATGGTGAGTCCCTCACAGGAGGGTCCCACATTTCTGAAATCACTGAGGATGCTCTCAGTGAAGATGACCTCCTGTTAGCCAGGATGGCCAAAAGATTGGCTTTAGAGAGACAGCTCCTAGCCATAGAAAGGGAAAGACAAGAGATGGGCCTAGGACCCATCAATGGTGGCAGCAATATAAATAGGGTCAGAGATTCTCCTGACATGTTAAAAATCCCCAAAGGGATTGTGACAAAATATGAAGATGGTGATGACATCACCAAATGGTTCACAGCTTTTGAGAGGGCTTGTGTAACCAGAAAAGTGAACAGATCTCACTGGGGTGCTCTCCTTTGGGAAATGTTCACTGGAAAGTGTAGGGATAGACTCCTCACACTCTCTGGAAAAGATGCAGAATCTTATGACCTCATGAAGGGTACCCTGATTGAGGGCTTTGGATTCTCCACTGAGGAGTACAGGATTAGGTTCAGGGGGGCTCAAAAATCCTCGAGCCAGACCTGGGTTGACTTTGTTGACTACTCAGTGAAAACACTAGATGGTTGGATTCAAGGCAGTGGTGTAAGTAATTATGATGGGCTGTACAATTTATTTGTGAAAGAACACCTGTTAAGTAATTGTTTCAATGATAAACTGCATCAGCATCTGGTAGACCTAGGACCAATTTCTCCCCAAGAATTGGGAAAGAAGGCGGACCATTGGGTCAAGACAAGGGTGTCCAAGACTTCAACAGGGGGTGACCAAAAGAAAGGGGTCACAAAGACTCCCCAGGGGAAGGGTGATGAGACAACCAAAACTAAAAATAGTAAAGAGTCTTCTACAGGCCCCCAAAAACCTGCACAGGAGGGTGGGCCCAGAGCCTCTTCACAAAACAATGAGTACAAGGGTAAAAACTTTGATCCCAAAAAGGCCTGGTGTCATAGCTGTAAACAGCATGGACACCAAACTGGAGACAAGGCCTGTCCCAAGAAAGGTTCCACTCCAAACTCCCATCCAGGTAACACTGGTATGGCTAGTCTCCAAGTGGGATCAACAGTGTGCCCAGAGCAAATCAGGGTCCACACTGAAGCTACTCTAGTTTCTGAGGGTGGGGTGGATTTAGCCACACTAGCTGTCTGGCCGCCTAACATGCAAAAATACAGACAGCAACTCTTAATTAATGGGACTAGAATAGAGGGCCTGAGGGATACAGGTGCCAGTGTCACCATGGTGACAGAGAAACTGGTTTCCCCTGGCCAATACCTGACTGGAAAAACTTACACAGTCACCAACGCTGACAATCAGAGAAAAGTACATCCCATGGCAATGGTTACTTTAGAATGGGGAGGGGTCAATGGCCTGAAACAGGTGGTGGTCTCCTCAAATATCCCAGTGGACTGTCTGCTTGGAAATGACCTGGAGTCCTCAGCATGGGCTGAGGTAGAACTAAAAACCCATGCAGCAATGCTGGGTATCCCTGAACTGGTGTGTGTGAAAACAAGAGCACAATGCAAGGCACAGGGTGAACAAGTAGAGCTGGAGTCTGGAAGAATGGCCCAGCCTACCAAGAGAACAGGAAAGTCAGTTGGGAAACCAACTGCAACACAGCAAAAGAAAGGGAACCTCTCTTCTCAGGAAGAAGTTCTGCCCTCTGAGGGAACTGAGCCTTTGGAGCTTGAACCTTATCAGGTTGAGCTCTTAGGCCCAGGGGGACCCTCAAGGGAGGAGCTGTGTAAGGGACAAGAAACCTGTCCCTCTCTTGAAGGCCTTAGGCAGCAAGCTGCTGAAGAGTCCAAAGGCAAGAAAAATGGAACACATAGGGTCTATTGGGAAGATGGACTCCTGTACACTGAGGCCAGAGACCCCAAACCTGGTGCCACTAGGAGAGTGGTAGTGCCTCAGCTGTTCAGAGAGTTCATCCTAACATTGGCCCATGACATTCCCCTTGCTGGACATTTGGGACAAACCAAGACGTGGGAGAGGTTAGTCAACCACTTCTACTGGCCCAATATGTCCAACATGGTTAAGGAGTTTTGCCTCTCCTGCCCCACCTGTCAAGCCAGTGGTAAGACAGGTGGGCATCCAAAGGCCCCCCTCATTCCACTTCCAGTGGTGGGGGTTCCCTTTGAAAGAGTGGGTGTGGACATAGTTGGTCCACTAGAACCTCCCACAGCCTCAGGAAATATGTATATCCTGGTAGTAGTGGATCATGCTACCAGGTATCCTGAAGCTATTCCCCTTAGGTCGACTACTGCCCCTGCAGTAGCCAAGGCCCTCATTGGTATCTTTAGCAGAGTGGGTTTCCCTAAGGAGGTGGTGTCTGACAGAGGTACCAACTTCATGTCAGCATACCTAAAACACATGTGGAATGAGTGTGGAGTGACTTATAAATTCACTACACCATACCATCCACAAACTAATGGCTTGGTTGAGAGATTCAACAAGACATTAAAAGGCATGATCATGGGGCTCCCAGAAAAACTCAAAAGGAGATGGGATGTCCTCTTGCCATGTCTGCTTTTCGCTTACAGAGAGGTGCCACAGAAGGGAGTAGGATTCTCACCCTTTGAACTTCTGTTTGGTCATCCTGTAAGGGGACCACTTGCCCTTGTTAAAGAAGGCTGGGAGAGACCTCTCCATGAGCCTAAACAGGACATAGTGGACTATGTACTTGGCCTTCGCTCTAGAATGGCAGAGTACATGGAAAAGGCAACCAAAAACCTTGAGGCCAGCCAACAGCTCCAGAAGTTTTGGTATGACCAAAAGGCTGCACTGGTTGAGTTCCAACCAGGGCAGAAAGTCTGGGTTCTGGAGCCTGTGGCTCCCAGGGCACTCCAGGACAAATGGAGTGGCCCTTACCCAGTGCTAGAAAGGAAGAGTCAGGTCACCTACCTGGTGGACCTGGGCACAAGCAGGAGCCCCAAGAGGGTGATCCATGTGAACCGCCTTAAGCTCTTCCATGACAGGGCTGATGTGAATCTGTTGATGGTAACAGATGAGGATCAGGAGGCAGAGAGTGAACCTCTCCCTGATCTTCTGTCATCAGACCCAAAAGATGGCACAGTAGATGGAGTGATCTACTCAGACACCCTCTCTGGCCAACAGCAAGCTGATTGTAGGAGAGTCCTACAACAGTTTCCTGAACTCTTCTCCTTAACCCCTGGTCAGACACACCTGTGTACCCATGATGTGGACACAGGAGACAGCATGCCTGTCAAGAACAAAATCTTTAGACAGTCTGACCATGTTAAGGAAAGCATCAAGGTGGAAGTCCACAAGATGCTAGAATTGGGAGTAATTGAGCGCTCTGACAGCCCCTGGGCTAGCCCAGTGGTCTTAGTCCCCAAACCTCACACCAAAGATGGAAAGAAAGAGATGAGGTTTTGTGTGGACTACAGAGGGCTCAATTCTGTCACCAAGACAGATGCTCATCCAATTCCTAGAGCTGATGAGCTCATAGATAAATTAGGTGCTGCCAAATTCCTAAGTACCTTTGACTTGACAGCAGGGTACTGGCAAATAAAAATGGCACCTGGAGCAAAAGAGAAAACAGCATTCTCCACACCTGATGGGCATTATCAGTTTACGGTTATGCCCTTTGGTTTAAAGAATGCCCCTGCCACCTTCCAAAGGTTGGTGAATCAAGTCCTTGCTGGCTTGGAGTCCTTTAGCACAGCTTATCTTGATGATATTGCTGTCTTTAGCTCCACCTGGCAGGATCACCTGGTCCACCTGAAGAAGGTTTTGAAGGCTCTGCAATCCGCAGGCCTCTCTATCAAGGCATCCAAATGCCAGATAGGGCAGGGAACTGTGGTTTACTTGGGCCACCTTGTAGGTGGAGGCCAAGTTCAGCCACTCCAACCCAAGATCCAGACTATTCTGGACTGGGTAGCTCCAAAAACCCAGACTCAAGTCAGGGCATTCCTTGGCTTGACTGGGTATTACAGGAGGTTTGTGAAGGGATATGGATCCATTGTGACAGCCCTCACTGAACTCACCTCCAAGAAAATGCCCAAGAAAGTGAACTGGACTGTGGAATGCCAACAGGCCTTTGACACCCTGAAACAAGCAATGTGCTCAGCACCAGTTCTAAAAGCTCCAGATTATTCTAAGCAGTTCATTGTGCAGACTGATGCCTCTGAACATGGGATAGGGGCAGTTTTGTCCCAAACAAATGATGATGGCCTTGACCAGCCTGTTGCTTTCATTAGCAGGAGGTTACTCCCCAGGGAGCAGCGTTGGAGTGCCATTGAGAGGGAGGCCTTTGCTGTGGTTTGATCCCTGAAGAAGCTGAGACCATACCTCTTTGGGACTCACTTCCTAGTTCAAACTGACCACAGACCTCTCAAATGGCTGATGCAAATGAAAGGTGAAAATCCTAAACTGTTGAGGTGGTCCATCTCCTTACAGGGAATGGACTTTATAGTGGAACACAGACCTGGGACTGCCCATGCCAATGCAGATGGCCTTTCCAGGTTCTTCCACTTAGAAAATGAAGACTCTCTTGGGAAAGGTTAGTCTCATCCTCTTTCGTTTGGGGGGGGTTGTGTAAGGAAATGACTCCTTGGCATGGTTGCCCCCTGACTTTTTGCCTTTGCTGATGCTATGTTTACAATTGAAAGTGTGCTGAGGCCTGCTAACCAGGCCCCAGCACCAGTGTTCTTTCCCTAACCTGTACTTTTGTATCCACAATTGGCAGACCCTGGCATCCAGATAAGTCCCTTGTAACTGGTACTTCTAGTACCAAGGGCCCTGATGCCAAGGAAGGTCTCTAAGGGCTGCAGCATGTCTTATGCCACCCTGGAGACCTCTCACTCAGCACAGACACACTGCTTGCCAGCTTGTGTGTGCTAGTGAGGACAAAACGAGTAAGTCGACATGGCACTCCCCTCAGAGTGCCATGCCAGCCTCTCACTGCCTATGCAGTATAGGTAAGACACCCCTCTAGCAGGCCTTACAGCCCTAAGGCAGGGTGCACTATACCATAGGTGAGGGTACCAGTGCATGAGCATGGTACCCCTACAGTGTCTAAACAAAACCTTAGACATTGTAAGTGCAGGGTAGCCATAAGAGTATATGGTCTGGGAGTCTGTCAAACACGAACTCCACAGCACCATAATGGCTACACTGAAAACTGGGAAGTTTGGTATCAAACTTCTCAGCACAATGAATGCACACTGATGCCAGTGTACATTTTATTGCAAAATACACCCCAGAGGGCACCTTAGAGGTGCCCCCTGAAACTTAACCGACTGTCTGTGTAGGCTGACTAGTTCCAGCAGCCTGCCACACCAGAGACATGTTGCTGGCCCCATGGGGAGAGTGCCTTTGTCACTCTGAGGCCAGTAACAAAGCCTGCACTGGGTGGAGATGCTAACACCTCCCCCAGGCAGGAGCTGTGACACCTGGCGGTGAGCCTCAAAGGCTCACCCCTTTGTCACAGCCCAGCAGGGCACTCCAGCTTAGTGGAGTTGCCCGCCCCCTCCGGCCACGGCCCCCACTTTTGGCGGCAAGGCTGGAGGGAACAAAGAAAGCAACAAGGAGGAGTCACTGGCCGGTCAGGACAGCCCCTAAGGTGTCCTGAGCTGAAGTGACTCTAACTTTTAGAAATCCTCCATCTTGCAGATGGAGGATTCCCCCAATAGGGTTAGGATTGTGACCCCCTCCCCTTGGGAGGAGGCACAAAGAGGGTGTACCCACCCTCAGGGCTAGTAGCCATTGGCTACTAACCCCCCAGACCTAAACATGCCCTTAAATTTTGTATTTAAGGGCTACCCTGAACCCTAGAAAATTAGATTCCTGCAACTACAAGAAGAAGGACTGCCTAGCTGAAAACCCCTGCAGAGGAAGACCAGAAGACGACAACTGCCTTGGCTCCAGAAACTCACCGGCCTGTCTCCTGCCTTCCAAAGATCCTGCTCCAGCGACGCCTTCCAAAGGGACCAGCGACCTCGACATCCTCTGAGGACTGCCCCTGCTTCGAAAAGACAAGAAACTCCCGAGGACAGCGGACCTGCTCCAAGAAAAGCTGCAACTTTGTTTCCAGCAGCTTTAAAGAACCCTGCAAGCTCCCCGCAAGAAGCGTGAGACTTGCAACACTGCACCCGGCGACCCCGACTCGGCTGGTGGCGATCCAACACCTCAGGAGGGACCCCAGGACTACTCTAAGACTGTGAGTACAAAAACCTGTCCCCCCTGAGCCCCCACAGCGCCGCCTGCAGAGGGAATCCTGAGGCTTCCCCTGATCGCGACTCTTTGAATCCTAAGTCCCGACACCTGGGAGAGACCCTGCACCCGCAGCCCCCAGGACCTGAAGGACCGGACTTTCACTGGAGGAGTGACCCCCAGGAGTCCCTCTCCCTTGATCAAGTGGAGATTTCCCCGAGGAACCCCCCCCTTGCCTGCCTGCAGCGCTGAAGAGATCCCTAGATCTCCCATTGACTTCCATTACAAACCCGACGCTTGTTTCTACACTGCACCCGGCCGCCCCCGCGCTGCTGAGGGTGAAATTTCTGTGTGGGCTTGTGTCCCCCCCGGTGCCCTACAAAACCCCCCTCGTCTGCCCTCCGAAGACGCGGGTACTTACCTGCAAGCAGACCGGAACCGGGGCACCCCCTTCTCTCCATTCTAGCCTATGTGTTTTGGGCACCACTTTGAACTCTGCACCTGACCGGCCCTGAGGTGCTGGTGTGGTGACTTTGGGGTTGCTCTGAACCCCCAATGGTGGGCTACCTTGGACCAAGAACTGAACCCTGTAAGTATCTTACTTACCTGGTAAACCTAACAAAAACTTACCTCCCCTAGGAACTGTGAAAATTGCACTGTGTCCACTTTTAAAACAGCTATTTGTCAATAACTTGAAAAGTATACATGCAATTTTTATGATTTAAAGTTCCTAAAGTACTTACCTGCAATACCTTTCGAATGAGATATTACATGTAGAATTTGAACCTGTGGTTCTTAAAATAAACTAAGAAAAGATATTTTTCTATACAAAAACCTATTGGCTGGATTTGTCTCTGAGTGTGTGTACCTCATTTATTGTCTATGTGTATGTACAACAAATGCTTAACACTACTCCTTGGATAAGCCTACTGCTCGACCACACTACCACAAAATAGAGCATTAGTATTATCTATTTTTACCACTATTTTACCTCTAAGGGGAACCCTTGGACTCTGTGCATGCTATTCCTTACTTTGAAATAGCACATACAGAGCCAACTTCCTACAAAGGGGTACTTACACCTTGCACCAGGCCCAGGTATCCCTTATTAGTGTATAGGGTGTCTAGCAGCTTAGGCTGATAGATAATGGTAGCTTAGCAGAGCAGCTTAGGCTGAACTAGGAGACGAGTGAAGCTCCTACAGTACCACTAGTGTCATATGCACAATATCATAAGAAAACACAATACACAGATATACTAAAAATAAAGGTACTTTATTTTTATGACAATATGCCAAAAGTATCTCAGTGAGTACCCTCAGTATGAGGATAGCAAATATACACAAGATATATGTACACAATACCAAAATATGCAGTAATAGTATTAGAAAACAGTGCAAACAATGTATAGTTACAATAGGATGCAATGGGGACACATAGGGATAGGGGCAACACAAACCATATACTCCAAAAGTGGAATGCGAACCATGAATGGACCCCAAACCTATGTGACCTTGTAGAGGGTCGCTGGGACTGTAAGAAAACAGTTAGGGTTAGAAAAATAGCCCACCCCAAGACCCTGAAAAGTGAGTGCAAAGTGCACTAAAGTTCCCCAAAGGACTTAGAAGTCGTGATAGGGGAATTCTGCAGGAAAGACACAAATCAGCAATGCAACAACAATGGATTTCCAAATGAGGGTACCTGTGGAACAAGGGGACCAAGTCCAAAAGTCACAAGCAAGTCGGAGATGGGCAGATGCCCAGGAAATGCCAGCTGTGGGTGCAAAGAAGCTGCTACTGGACAGTAGAAGCTGAAGATTCTGCAGGAACGACAGGGGCTAGGAACTTCCTCTTTGGCGGACGGATCCCTCACGCCGTGGAGAGTCGTGCAGAAGTATTTTCCTGAAGAAAGACCGCCAACAAGCCTTGCTAGCTGCAAATCGTGCAGTTAGGGTTTTTGGATGCTGCTGTGGCCCAGGAGGGATCAGGATGTCGCCAATTGCGTCTGGGGACAGAGGGGGCGTCGAGCAAGACAAACAGCCCTCACAGAAGCAGGCAGCACCTGCAGAAGTGCCAGAACCCGCACTACAAAGTGGAGTGAAATGGTGTTCACCCGAAGTTGCACAAAGGAGTCCCACGCCGCCGGAGGACAACTTAGGAGGTCGTGCAATACAGGTTAGAGTGCCGTGGACCCAGGCTGAACTGTGCACAAAGGATTTCCGCCGGAAGTGCACGGAGGCCGGAGTAGCTGCAAAAGTCGCAGTTCCCAGCAATGCAGTCTGGCGTGGGGAGGCAAGTACTTACCTCCACCAAACTTGGACTGAAGAGTCACTGGACTGTGGGAGTCACTTGGACAGAGTTGCTGGATTCAAGGGACATCACTCATTGTGCTGAGAGGAGACCCAGGGTACTGTTGATGCAGTTCTTTGGTGCCTGCGGTTGCAGGGGGACGATTCCGTCGACCCACGGGAGATTTCTTCAAAGCTTCTAGTGCAGAGAGGAGGCAAACTACCCCCACAGCATGCACCACCAGGAAAGCAGTCGAGAAGGCGGCAGGATCAGCGTTACAGAGTTGCAGTAGTCGTCTTTGCTACTTTGTTGCAGTTTTGCAGGCTTCCAGCGCGCTCAGTAGTCGATTCCTTGGCAGAAGGTGAAGAGAGAGATGCAGAGGAACTCGGATGAGCTCTTGCATTCGTTATCTAAGGAAATCCCCAAAGCAGAGACCCTAAATAGCCAGAAAAGAGGGTTTGGCTACTTAGGAGAGAAGATAGGGTAGCAACACCTGAAGGAGCCTATCAGAAGGAGTCTCTGACGTCACCTGCTGGCCCTGGCTACTCAGAGCAGTCCAGTGTGCCAGCAGCACCTCTTTTTCCAAGATGGCAGAGGTCTGGAGCACACTGGAGGAGCTCTGGGCACCTCCCAGGGGAGGTGCAGGTCAGGGGAGTGGTCACTCCCCTTTCCTTTGTCCAGTTTCGCGCCAGAGCAGGGCTGAGGGGTCCCTGAACCAGTGTAGACTGGCTTATGCAGAAATGGGCACCATCTGTGCCCATGAAAGCATTTCCAGAGGCTGGGGGAGGCTACTCCTCCCCAGCCCTAACACCATTTTCCAAAGGGAGAGGGTGTAACACCCTCTCTCTGAGGAAGTCCTTTGTTCTGCCTTCCTGGGCCAAGCCTGGCTGGACCCCAGGAGGGCAGAAACCTGTCTGAGGGGTTGGCAGCAGCAGCAGCAGCAGCTGCAGTGAAACCCCTGAAAAGGCAGTTTGGCAGTACCCAGGTCTGAGCTACAGACCCGTGGGATCATGGGATTGTGCCAACAATGCCAGGATGGCATAGAGGGGGCAATTCCATGATCTTAGACATGTTACATGGCCATATTCGGAGTCACCATTGTGAAGCTACACATAGGTATTGACCTATGTGTAGTGCACGCGTGTAATGGTGTCCCCGCACTCACAAAGTCCGGGGAATTTGCCCTGAACAATGTGGGGGCACCTTGGCTAGTGCCAGGGTGCCCACAAACTAAGTAACTTTGCACCTAACCTTTACCAGGTAAAGGTTAGACATATAGGTGACTTATAAGTTACTTAAGTGCAGTGAAAATGGCTGTGAAATAATGTGTGCATTATTTCACTCAGGCTGCAGTGGCAGGCCTGTGTAAGAATTGTCAGAGCTCCCTATGGGTGGCAAAAGAAATGCTGCAGCCCATAGGGATCTCCTGGAACCCCAATACCCTGGGTACCTCAGTACCATATACTAGGGGATTATAAGGGTGTTCCAGTATGCCAATGTAAATTGGTGAAATTGGTCACTAGCCTGTTAGTGACAATTTGTACAGAGAGAGCATAACCACTGAGGTTCTGGTTAGCAGAGCCTCAGTGAGACAGTTAGGCACCACACAAGGAACACATACGTATAAGCCACACACTTATGAGCACTGGGGTCCTGACTAGCAGGGTCCAAGTGACACATAACAAACATACTGAAAACATAGGGTTTTCACTATGAGCACTGGGCCCTGGCTAGCAGGATTCCAGTGAGACAGTGAAAACACCCTGACATACACTCACAAACAGGCCAAAAGTGGGGGTAACAAGGCTAGAAAGAGGCTACTTTCTCACACAACCCCCCCCCCCCAAACGAAGGACAATAAGGCTAACCTTGGCCAGTTGAGACTTTATTGTCTAAGTGGTGATAAGTAGAGAGTAGCTCTGCAATAGACTGGTTACTCCCTTTATCATCACTATATGGTTACTTCCCTGTGGGGATGTAAGCCACCCTGTTTGAAGTTTTTTAACTAAGCAACAATGTGAAGATGTATTTTCAGAGTTTCTATCAGTAAGTTTTAGTTTAGAGCAGTGGGAATTGTCCACTGAACCTATTTGTAGTGATGGAAATGCCAGACAGGGATGCTGTCTCAGAAAAGTCATAGCTGGGCAAAAACTTTGTCCATATGGCTGGAAGAGAGAATAGGGATGCTGTTTCTCTTGAGTTGGAGCAGGGCAGGGATGCTGTCCTATGAGCTCCACACTAGGGCAGGGATGCTGTCCTAAGTGTTGTGAGGCAGTGCAGGGTTTCTGCACTAAAGTTTCTCTGGGAGGGTTGGAGGGATGATCCATGTTAACTAAAATGGTGCTCTTTTTCTCACCAATGTTAGTTATCCCACAGAGAGGTACTTCTACCTCAGGGAGTCCAGCTTTGCCAGCTGATGATTCCCTTGGAACAGGTGCCACCCCAGGAGAGGTTTCTCCCACCACAGGAATGGTATCCTGAATGGTAGGGTGGTTAGGGGATACTGTGATACCCTTTTTACCTGTTGATGGAGAGGGATCCTGAGTTTTCAGGCCTTCTCTCCTTTGCTTTTTCATTTCAGTAGAAATGAGAGGGAACAATTCCTCAGGGATGCCCAGCATGGCTTCATGGGCATAAAACTCTACATCAGTCCAACCTGAGGCCTCTAGGTCATTACCTAAGAGACAGTCTACAGGTAAGCTAGGTGATACCACCACCTGCTTAGGGCCAGTAACTTCACCCCAACTAAACTGAATTATAGCTAAGGGAAGAAACTTAGTGGAGTTATGGACATCAATAATTTTATACTGTTGTCCAATGATGTGTTGTTCAGGAGCCACTAGGTTTTCAGTCACCAAAGTGATACTGGCACCTGTGTCCCTGTAGGCCAAGGCCTCAACACCATTTATTGAAACTGTCTGCCTGTACTTATCCATTGTAAGGGGACAAGCAGCCAGTGTGGCAAGGCCAATGCCACTAGGTGTGACAGAAACTGTCTTGGGACTGACTACCCCAGTTTCTATTATGGACCCATAAGTGAACCCAACTACACCCTTAACTTGACTGTTGCCAGCAGTCCCACCACTAGTACCACTACTGCTAGGGGCACTAGAGCTTGATGTATTAGTGGTGGTAGGCTCAGGGGGTTTACCTGGACAGGACTTATCCCCTGGCCTATGGCCTCTGTTTTTACACACAAAGCACCAATGTTTTTTAATGTGTGCAGGTTGAGAAGAAGAGGAAGAATTTGTTTTATCCCCACCCTCTGAAGAGTGTTTAAGATTTGAAGTGGGATCTTTGGTTTTACCCTTATCCCCATGCTTATCTTGAGATTTTTCACCATCTTTCTTCTTGCCATCCTGTGAGAAAGTAGCCTCTTTCTAGCCTTGTTACCCCCACTTTTGGCCTGTTTGTGAGTGTATGTCAGGGTGTTTTCACTGTCTCACTGGGATCCTGCTAGCCAGGGCCCAGTGCTCATAGTGAAAACCCTATGTTTTCAGTATGTTTGTTATGTGTCACTGGGACCCTGCTAGTCAGGACCCCAGTGCTCATAAGTTTGTGACCTATATATATGTGTTCCCTGTGTGGTGCCTAACTGTCTCACTGAGGCTCTGCTAACCAGAACCTCAGTGGTTATGCGCTCTCATTTCTTTCTAAATTGTCACTAACAGGCTAGTGACCAATTTTACCAATTTACATTGGCTTACTGGAACACCCTTATAATTCCCTAGTATATGGTACTGAGGTACCCAGGGTATTGGGGTTCCAGGAGATCCCTATGGGCTGCAGCATTTCTTTTGCCACCCATAGGGAGCTCTGACAATTCTTACACAGGCCTGCCACTGCAGCCTGAGGGAAATAACGTCCACGTTATTTCACAGCCATTTTACACTGCACTTAAGTAACTTATAAGTCACCTATATGTCTAACCTTTACCTGGTAAAGGTTCGGTGCAAAGTTGCTTAGTGTGAGGGCACCCTGGCACTAGCCAAGGTGCCCCCACATTGTTCAGGGCCAATTCCCCGGACTTTGTGAGTGCGGGGACACCATTACACGCGTGCACTACATATAGGTCACTACCTATATGTAGCTTCACAATGGTAACTCCGAATATGGCCATGTAACATGTCTATGATCATGGAATTGCCCCCTCTATGCCATCCTGGCATAGTTGGCACAATCCCATGATCCCAGTGGTCTGTAGCACAGACCCTGGTACTGCCAAACTGCCTTTCTTGGGGTTTCACTGCAGCTGCTGCTGCTGCCAACCCCTCAGACAGGTTTCTGCCCCCCTGGGGTCAAGCCAGGCCTGGCCCAGGATGGCAGAACAAAGGACTTCCTCTGAGAGAGGGTGTTACACCCTCTCCCTTTGGAAAATGGTGTTAGGGCTGGGGAGGAGTAGCCTCCCCCAGCCTCTGGAAATGCTTTCTTGGGCACAGATGTGCCCAATTCTGCATAAGCCAGTCTACACCGGTTCAGGGGACCCCTTAGCCCTGCTCTGGCGTGAAACTGGACAAAGGAAAGGGGAGTGACCACTCCCCTGACCTGCACCTCCCCTGGGAGGTGTCCAGAGCTCCTCCAGTGTGCTCCCGACCTCTGCCATCTTGGAAACAGAGGTGCTGCTGGCACACTGGACTGCTCTGAGTGGCCAGTGCCACCAGGTGACGTCAGAGACTCCTTGTGATAGGCTCCTTCAGGTGTTGCTAGCCTATCCTCTCTCCTAGGTAGCCAAACCCTCTTTTCTAGCTATTTAGGGTCTCTGTCTCTGGGGAAACTTTAGATAACGAATGCAAGAGCTCATCCGAGTTCCTCTGCATCTCTCTCTTCACCTTCTGCCAAGTAATCGACTGCTGACCGCGCTGGAAGCCTGCAAAACTGCAACATAGTAGCAAAGACGACTACTGCAACTCTGTAACGCTGATCCTGCCGCCTTCTCGACTGTTTTCCTGGTGGTGCATGCTGTGGGGGTAGACTGCCTCCTCTCTGCACTAGAAGCTCCGAAGAAATCTCCCGTGGGTCGACGGAATCTTCCCCCTGCAACCGCAGGCACCAAAAAGCTGCATTACCTGTCCCTTGGGTCTCCTCTCAGCACGACGAGCGAGGTCCCTCGAATCCAGCAACTCTGTCCAAGTTACCCCCACAGTCCAGTGACTCTTCAGTCCAAGTTTGGTGGAGGTAAGTCCTTGCCTCACCTCGCTAGACTGCATTGCTGGGAACCGAGACTTTTGCAGCTACTCCGGCCCCTGTGCACTTCCGGCAGAAATCCTTTGTGCACAGCGAAGCCTGGGTCCACAGCACTCTAACCTGCATTGCACGACTTTCTAAGTTGGTCTCCGGCGACGTGGGACTCCTTTGTGTAACTTCGGGTGAGCACTGTTTCACACATCCTCATAGTGCCTGTTTCTGGCACTTCTTTGGGAGCTACCTGCTGCTAAGAGGGCTCCTTGTCTTGCTCGACGTCCCCTCTACCTTCTGGTCCAATTTGCGACCTCCTGGTCCCTCCTGGGCCACAGCAGCATCCAAAAATGCTAACCACACGATTTGCAACTAGCAAGGCTTGTTGGCGTTCTTTCGGCGGGAAAATACTTCTGCACGACTCTCCACGGCAAGAGGGATTCGTCCACCAAAGGGGAAGTCTCTAGCCCTTTTCGTTCCTGCAGAAACCTCAGCTTCTTCTGTCAAGTAGAAGCTTTTTTGTACCCTCAGCTGGCATTTACTGGGCATATGCCCATCTCCGACTTGCTTGTGACTTTTGGACTTGGTCCCCTTGTTCCACAGGTACCCTAGATTGGAAATCCATTGTTGTTGCATTGTTGGTTTGTGTCTTTCCCGCATTATTCCTCTAACACGACTTCTTTGTCCTTAGGGGAACTTTAGTGCACTTTGCACTCACTTTTCAGGGTCTTTGGGAGGGTTATTTTTCTAACTCTCACTATTTTCTAATAGTCCCAGCGACCCTCTACAAGGTCACATAGGTTTGGGGTCCATTCGTGGTTCGCATTCCACTTTTGGAGTATATGGTTTGTGTTGCCCCTATCCCTATGTGTCCCCATTGCATCCTATTGTAACTATACATTGTTTGCACTGTTTTCTAAGACTATACTGCATATTTTTGCTATTGTGTATATATATCTTGTGTATATTTCCTATCCTCTCACTGAGGGTACACTCTAAGATACTTTGGCATATTGTCATAAAAATAAAGTACCTTTATTTTTAGTATAACTGTGTATTGTGTTTTCTTATGATATTGTGCATATGACACTAAGTGGTTGTAGTGCTTTCCTCTTATCTAGTTTCTAAGCACTAACATAACACAACAGAAATGCACTTCTGAGGTCAAAGAAGACTTTTATTGTTGTTAATTCTTCCCCAACCACAATATTTATGAATGACGAATTAGTAGCTTTCAAGTCCGCATTAATCAAACAAAATATATCAGTTTGCAATATACACAGCAGGTTATATTTATAAGATATTGAATGCAAAGCAAAACAAATACTTCACCGTGTGGGAACTATCTACAGCTTCATCTTTCTAAGGTCTGCAAGCTGATGACCCCTGTCAGCCGCGAGAAAGAGAGATTCATCTACCCACACAGGATTGCTGGCAGCCTGCGCCAAGCTCCAGCACGAGGTCCGGCAGATTCGAATCTGACCCTCTGCAGCCTGTGTCATTCGTTACAAAGGTGTGCCCCCTCCTCTCAGACCTGGGAAACTGAGCAAGCCTTTTGGAGACTGGCCAGGTCTCCAAGACTACTCCTGTTCCCAAGCTCAAGCAGAGAGAACAACACCCATGTACTCTCTCTTATCATGTCTAGTCTACTGTGAGAACAAAACATCTTGGTTCTCTGGTGCAAAAACACAGCTTGGAAAAATACAGCTTGGATTCTCAACTGCAATGTCTAACTCCACGTTAAAGGCAATGGGCAGCTAACCTAAGTATCAAATGCAATGTCTAGTGTCATGTCAAAGCCAATAAGCATCTAAGCTGAATACAAAATGCAATGTCTTATATCATGTCAAAGCCCATAGGCAGCTGAGCTGAATACAAAATGCAATGTATAATATGTCAAAGCCAGTAGGCAGCTGAGCTGAATATAAAATGCAATGTATAATATCATGTCAAAGCCAATAGGCAGCAGAGCTGAATACAAAGTGTAATGTATAATATCATGTCAAAGCCCATAGGCAGAATATCTAATAGCATGTCAAAGTCAATAGGCAGCTAAATTGAATACATCATGTCAAAGCCAATAGGAATGCAATGTCAAAGCCAATAGGCGGCTAGACTGGATACAGCATGTCAAAGCCAATAGGCAGAATACAGAATGTAATGGCTAATGCAATGTCAAAGCCCATAGGCGGCTAAACTGAATACAGAAAGTAATGGCTAATGCCATGTCAAAGCCCATAGGCGGCTAAACTGAACAAAACATACCATGTGCTACTGGTGAACATTGAGCAACTAATATGCGCAGTGGTGAAACACAAAGTCATTGGTCAAAACAAAACTTATCAAATGGCAGTACATTGGTACTGTAGTAGCTTCACACGTCTCCTAGTTCAGCCTAAGCTGCTCTGCTAAGCTACCATTATCTATCAGCCTAAGCTGCTAGACACCCTATACACTAATAAGGGATAACTGGGCCTGGTGCAAGGTGCAAGTACCCCTTGGTACTCACTACAAGCCAGTCCAGCCTCCTACATTGGTTGTGCAGCGGTGGGATAAGTGCTTTGAGAGTACTTACCACTCTTGTCATTGTACTTTTCATAAGAGAAAAATATACAAAACAAGTTCAGTGAATACACATAGCCAAAAAGTTTTGCATTTCCTCTTTTCACTCTTTTCTAAGTGCTGAAAAGTACTTCTAAACTTTCAAAAAGATCTTAAAAAGTTTAAAAAGTTTTTTTTCTCTGTCTTTCTAAAAGCTCTGACAAACTTTTTATCTTTTGCTATCACTTTAACTCTCTCTAAAAATGTCTGGTACAGGCCAAAATGTTGATCTGTCCAAACTTGCATATGATCACCTTAGCTGGAAAGGAGCAAGGAGTCTCTGCATAGAGAGAGGTTTGAGTGTAGGGAAGAATCCTTCCTTAGAACTGTTACTTAACATGCTTAGAGAACAGGATAAGGCTAGAAGTGCTCCATCTGTAGAAAACGTAGCTAATGGTTCCCAATCTGATCCAGGGACTCCCCCAGGAAAAGATTCAGGAAAGAAACTTCAAAGCCTGCCCATTACTAGACAGTCTAGCATAGTTGG
This sequence comes from Pleurodeles waltl, assembly GCF_031143425.1. Lineage (NCBI taxonomy): Eukaryota > Metazoa > Chordata > Amphibia > Caudata > Salamandridae > Pleurodeles > Pleurodeles waltl. The sequence continues at coordinate 946,490,953 of NC_090439.1, read as the reverse complement.
TAATGATGAAGAGCCACACCATACAAATAGTGTTGTCTCACATCATAGCAAAAGCATTTATTCTCACCACAGTGGTACTGATGTTTCTGTTGGCCAAGCTGTTAGGGTGCCCTCTGTAAGGGACAGGTCTCCTTCTGTCCATTCTCACCATACTTCTGTTTCAAGGCATGTCCCTCCCACCCACCCTGATGACAGATTGTTAGAAAGGGAGCTCAATAGATTGAGAGTGGAACAAACCAGATTGAAGCTCAAGAAGCAACAGCTGGATTTGGATAGACAGACTTTAGAAGTAGAGAAGGAGAGACAGAAACTGGGTTTAGAAACCCATGGTGGTAGCAGCAGTATTCCCCATAGTCATCCTGCAAAAGAGCATGATTCCAGGAATCTGCACAAGATAGTTCCCCCTTATAAGGAGGGGGATGACATTAACAAGGGGTTTGCTGCACTTGAGAGGGCCTGTGTTGTACAGGATGTCCCTCAAAGGCAGTGGGCTGCTATCCTATGGCTATCATTTAGTGGAAAAGGTAGGGATAGGCTCCTTACTGTGAAAGAAAGTGATGCCAATAATTTTACAGTTCTTAAGAATGCACTCCTAGATGGTTATGGCTTAACCACTGAACAATACAGGATAAAGTTCAGAGAGACCAAAAAGGAGTCTTCACAAGACTGGGTTGATTTCATTGACCATTCAGTGAAGGCCTTGGAGGGGTGGTTACATGGCAGTAAAGTTACTGATTATGACAGCCTGTATAACTTGATCCTGAGAGAGCATATTCTTAATAATTGTGTGTCTGATTTGTTGCAACAGTACTTGGTGGACTCTGATCTGACCTCTCCCCAAGAATTGGGAAAGAAGGCAGACAAATGGGTTAGAACAAGGGTGAACAGAAAAGTTCATACAGGGGGTGACAAAGAGAACACTAAGAAGAAAGATGGTGAAAAATCTCAAGATAAGCATGGGGATAAGGGTAAAACCAAAGATTCCACTTCAAATCTTAAACACTCTTCAGGGGGTGGGGATAAAACAAATTCTTCCTCTTCTTCTCAACCTACACAATTTAAAAAGCCTTGGTGCTTTGTGTGTAAAAATAGAGGCCATAGTCCAGGGGATAAGTCCTGTCCAGGTAAACCCCCTGAGCCTACCACCACTAATACATCAAGCTCTAGTGCCCCTAGCAGTAGTGGTACTAGTGGTGGGACTGCTGGCAACAGTCAAGTTAAGGGTGTAGTTGGGTTCACTTATGGGTCCATAGTAGAAACTGGGGTAGTCAGTCCCAAGACAGTTTCTGTCACACCTAGTGGCATTGGCCTTGCCACACTGGCTGCTTGTCCCCTTACAATGGATAAGTACAGGCAGACAGTTTCAATAAATGGTGTTGAGGCCTTGGCCTACAGGGACACAGGTGCCAGTATCACTTTGGTGACTGAAAACCTAGTGCACCCTGATCAACACATCATTTGACAACAGTATAAGATTATTGATGTCCATAACTCCACTAAGTTTCTTCCCTTAGCTATAATTCAGTTTAGTTGGGGTGGAGTTACTGGCCCTAAGCAGGTGGTGGTATCACCTAGCTTACCTGTAGACTGTCTCTTAGGTAATGACCTAGAGGCCTCAGGTTGGGCTGATGTAGAGTTTTATGCCCATGCAGCCATGCTGGGCATCCCTGAGGAATTGTTCCCTCTCATTTCTACTGAAATGAAAAAGCAAAGGAGAGAAGGCCTGAAAACTCAGGATCCCTCTCCATCAACAGGTAAAAAGGGTATCACAGTATCCCCTAACCACCCTACCATTCAGGATACCATTCCTGTGGTGGGAGAAACCTCTCCTGGGGTGGCACCTGTTCCAAGGGAATCATCAGCTGGCAAAGCTGGACTCCCTGAGGTAGAAGTACCTCTCTGTGGGATAACTAACATTGGTGAGAAAAAGAGCACCATTTTAGTTAACATGGATCATCCCTCCAACCCTCCCAGAGAAACTTTAGTGCAGAAACACTGCACTGCCTCACAACACTTAGGACAGCATCTCTGCCCTAGTGTGGAGCTCATAGGACAGCATCCCTGCCCTGCTCCAACTCAAGAGAAACAGCATCCCTGTTCTCTCTTCCAGCCATATGGACAACGTTTTTGCCCAGCTATGGCTTTACTGAGACAGCATCCCTGTCTGGCATTTCCATCACTACAAATAGGTTCAGTGGACAATTCCCACTGCTCTAAACTAAAACTTACTGATAGAATCTCTGAAAATACATATTCACATTGTTGCTTAGCTAAAAAACTTCAAACAGGGTGGTTTACATCCCCACAGGGAAGTAACCATATAGTGGATGATAAAGGGAGTAACCAGTCTATTGCAGAGCTACTCTCTACTTATCACCACTTAGACAATAAAGTCTCAACTGGCCAAGGTTAGCCTTATTGTCCTTCATTTGGGGGGGGGTTGTGTGAGAAAGTAGCCTCTTTCTAGCCTTGTTACCCCCACTTTTGGCCTGTTTGTGAGTGTATGTCAGGGTGTTTTCACTGTCTCACTGGGATCCTGCTAGCCAGGGCCCAGTGCTCATAGTGAAAACCCTATGTTTTCAGTATGTTTGTTATGTGTCACTGGGACCCTGCTAGTCAGGACCCCAGTGCTCATAAGTTTGTGGCCTATATGTATGTGTTCCCTGTGTGGTGCCTAACTGTCTCACTGAGGCTCTGCTAACCAGAACCTCAGTGGTTATGCTCTCTCATTTCTTTCTAAATTGTCACTAACAGGCTAGTGACCAATTTTACTAATTTACATTGGCTTACTGGAACACCCTTATAATTCCCTAGTATATGGTACTGAGGTACCCAGGTTATTGGGGTTCCAGGAGATCACCATTGGGCTGCAGCATTTCTTTTGCCACCCATAGGGAGCTCTGACAATTCTTACACAGGCCTGCCACTGCAGTCTGAGTGAAATAACGTCCACGTTATTTCACAGCCATTTTACACTGCACTTAAGTAACTTATAAGTCACCTATATGTCTAACCTTTACCTGGTAAAGGTTAGGTGCAAAGTTACTTAGTGTGAGGGCACCCTGGCACTAGCCAAGGTGCCCCCACATTGTTCAGGGCCAATTCCCCGGACTTTGTGAGTGCGGGGACACCATTACACGCGTGCACTACATATAGGTCACTACCTATATGTAGCTTCACAATGGTAACTCCGAATATGGCCATGTAACATGTCTATGATCATGGAATTGCCCCCTCTATGCCATCCTGGCATAGTTGGCACAATCCCATGATCCCAGTGGTCTGTAGCACAGACCCTGGTACTGCCAAACTGCCTTTCCTTGGGTTTCACTGCAGCTGCTGCTGCTGCCAACCCCTCAGACAGGTTTCTGCCCCCCTGGGGTCAAGCCAGGCCTGGCCCAGGATGGCAGAACAAAGGACTTCCTCTGAGAGAGGGTGTTACACCCTCTCCCTTTGGAAAATGGTGTGAAGGCAGGGGAGGAGTAGCCTCCCCCAGCCTCTGGAAATGCTTTCTTGGGCACAGATGTGCCCAATTCTGCATAAGCCAGTCTACACCGGTTCAGGGGACCCCTTAGCCCTGCTCTGGCGCGAAACTGGACAAAGAAAAGGGGAGTGACCACTCCCCTGACCTGCACCTCCCCTGGGAGGTGTCCAGAGCTCCTCCAGTGTGCTCCAGACCTCTGCCATCTTGGAAACAGAGGTGCTGCTGGCACACTGGACTGCTCTGAGTGGCCAGTGCCACCAGGTGACGTCAGAGACTCCTTGTGATAGGCTCCTTCAGGTGTTGCTAGCCTATCCTCTCTCCTAGGTAGCCAAACCCTCTTTTCTGGCTATTTTGGGTCTCTGTCTCTGGGGAAACTTTAGATAACGAATGCAAGAGCTCATCCGAGTTCCTCTGCATCTCTCTCTTCACCTTCTGCCAAGGAATCGACTGCTGACCGCACTGGAAGCCTGCAAAACTGCAACATAGTAGCAAAGACGACTACTGCAACTCTGTAACGCTGATCCTGCCGCCTTCTCGACTGTTTTCCTGGTGGTGCATGCTGTGGGGGTAGTCTGCCTCCTCTCTGCACTAGAAGCTCCGAAGAAATCTCCCGTGGGTCGACGGAATCTTCCCCCTGCAACCGCTGCATTACCGGTCCCTTGGGTCTCCTCTCAGCACGACGAGCGAGGTCCCTTGAATCCAGCAACACTGTCCAAGTGACCCCCACAGTCCAGTGACTCTTCAGTCCAAGTTTGGTGGAGGTAAGTCATTGCCTCACCTCGCTAGACTGCATTGCTGGGAACCGCGACTTTTGCAGCTACTCCGGCCCCTGTGCACTTCCGGTGGAAATCCTTTGTGCACAGCCAAGCCTGGGTCCACGGCACTCTAACCTGCATTGCACGACTTTCTAAGTTGGTCTCCGGCGACGTGGGACTCCTTTGTGTAACTTCGGGTGAGCACTGTTTCATGCATCCTCGTAGTGCCTGTTTCTGGCACTTCTCCGGTTGCTACCTGCTACTAAGAGGGCTCCTTGTCTTGCTCGACTTCCCCTCTACCTTCTGGTCCAATTTGCGACCTCCTGGTCCCTCCTGGGCCACAGCAGCATCCAAAAACGCTAACTGCACGATTTGCAGCTAGCAAGGCTTGTTGGCGTTCTTTCAGCGGAAAAACACTTCTGCACGACTCTCCACGGCAAGAGGGATCCGTCCACCAAAGGGGAAGTCTCTAGCCCTTTTCGTTCCTGTAGAAACCTCAGCTTCTTCTGTCGAGTAGAAGCTTCTTTGCGCCCACAGCTGGCATTTCCTGGGCATATGCCCATCTCCGACTTGCTTGTGACTTTTGGACTTGGTCCCCTTGTTCCACAGGTACCCTAGATTGGAAATCCATCGTTGTTGCATTGTTGGTTTGTGTCTTTCCCGCATTATTCCTCTAACACGACTTCTTTGTCCTTAGGGGAACTTTAGTGCACTTTGCACTCACTTTTCAGGGTCTTGGGGAGGGTTATTTTTCTAACTCTCACTATTTTCTAATAGTCCCAGCGACCCTCTACAAGGTCACATAGGTTTGGGGTCCATTCGTGGTTCGCATTCCACTTTTGGAGTATATGGTTTGTGTTGCCCCTATCCCTATGTGTCCCCATTGCATCCTATTGTAACTATACATTGTTTGCACTGTTTTCTAAGACTATACTGCATATTTTTGCTATTGTGTATATATATCTTGTGTATATTTCCTATCCTCTCACTGAGGGTACACTCTAAGATACTTTGGCATATTGTCATAAAAATAAAGTACCTTTATTTTTAGTATAACTGTGTATTGTGTTTTCTTATGATATTGTGCATATGACACTAAGTGGTACTGTAGTAGCTTCACACGTCTCCTAGTTCAGCCTAAGCTGCTCTGCTAAGCTACCATTATCTATAAGCCTAAGCTGGTAGACACCCTATACACTAATAAGGGATAACTGGGCCTGGTGCAAGGTGCAAGTATCCCTTGGTACTCACTGCAAGCCAGTCCAGCCTCCTACACATCCTTGTCACCACCTGTATGAAATTTTCTGTTCACTCTTGTTCTGACCCATTTGTCTGCCTTCTTTCCCAATTCTTGGGGAGAGGTCAGATCTGAGTCCACTAGATACTGGTGCAACAAATCAGACACACAATTATTAAGTATATGCTCTCTCAGGATTATGTTATATAGGCTTTCATAGTCAGTCACTTTACTGCCATGTAACCACCCCTCCAAGGCCTTCACTGAATGGCCAATAAAGTCTACCCATTCTTGTGAAGACTCCTTTTTGGTTTCTCTGAACTTCATCCTGTACTGTTCAGTGGTTAAACCATAACCATCTAGGAGTGCATTCTTAAGAACTGCAAAATTATTGGCATCACTTTCTTTCACAGTAAGGAGCCTATCCCTAACCTTTCCACTAAATGATAGCCATAGGATAGCAGCCCACTGCCTTTGAGGGACATCCTGTACAACACAGGCCCTCTCAAGTGCAGCAAACCACTTGTTAATGTCATCCCCCTCCTTATAAGTGGGAACTATCTTGTGCAGATTCCTTGAATCATGCTCTTTTGCAGGATGACTATGGGGAATACTGCTGCTGCCACCATGGGTTTCTAAATCCAATTTCTGTCTTTCCCTTTCCACTTCTAAGGACTGTCTATCCAAATCCAGCTGTTGCTTCTTGAGCTTCAGTCTGGTTTGTTCCACTCTCAATCTATTGAGCTCCCTTTCTAACACTCTGTCATCAGGGTGGGTGGGTGGGACATTCCTTGAAACAGAAGTATGGTGAGAATGTACAGAAGGAGACCCATCCCTTACAGAGGGCATCCTAACAGCTTGGTTAAAAGAAACATCACTTCTACTATGATGTGAAGGAATACTCTTGCTATGATGTGAGACAACACTATCAGTATGGTGTGACTCTACATCAGTACCAACTATGCTAGGCTGTCTTGTAATGGGCAGGCTAGGAAGTTTCTTTCCTGAATCTTTTTCTAGGGGTGTCCCTGGATCAGATTGTGAACCATTAGCTACTTTTTCAACAGATGGGGCACCTCTAGCCTTATCCTGTTCTATAAGCATGTTAACCAATAGTTCTCTGGGGGGGTTCTTCCCTACACTTAAACCTCTTTCTATGCAGAGACTTCTTGCTCCTTTCCAGCTAAGGTGATCATAAGCAAGTTTGGACAGATCAACAGTTTGGCCTGTGCCAGACATTTTAGAAAGTGTTTTAGTGACAGAAAAAGGAACAAAAAGTTTGTCAGAACTTTTAGAAAGACAGAAAAAAAACTTTTTAAACTGTTTAAGAACTTTTTGAAAGTTTGGAAGTACTTTTCAGCACTTTAGAAAAGAAGTGAGAAAAGAAATGTAAAACTTTTTGGTTAGGTGTACATACACTGAACTTGTTTTGTATATTTTTCTCTTATGAAAAGTACAATGACAAAAGTGGTAAGTAGTTACAGAGCACTTATCCCACCACTGCACAACCAATGTAGGAGGGTGGACTGGCTTGTAGTGAGTACCAAGGGGTACTTACACCTTGCACCAGGCCCAGGTATCCCTTATTAGTGTATAGGGTGTCTAGCAGCTTAGGCTGATAGATAATGGTAGCTTAGCAGAGCACCTTAGGCTGAACTAGGAGACGAGTGAAGCTCCTACAGTACCACTAGTGTCATATGCACAATATCATAAGAAAACACAATACACAGATATACTAAAAATAAAGGTACTTTATTTTTATGACAATATGCCAAAAGTATCTCAGTGAGTACCCTCAGTATGAGGATAGCAAATATACACAAGATGTATGTACACAATACCAAAATATGTAGTAATAGTATTAGAAAACAGTGCAAACAATGTATAGTTACAATAGGATGCAATGGGGACACATAGGGATAGGGGCAACACAAACCATATACTCCAAAAGTGGAATGCGAACCACAAATGGACCCCAAACCTATGTGACCTTGTAGAGGGTCGCTGGGACTGTAAGAAAACAGTTAGGGTTAGAAAAATAGCCCACCCCAAGACCCTGAAAAGTGATTACAAAGTGCACTAAAGTTCCCCTAAGGACTTAGAAGTCCTGATAGGGGAATTCTGCAGGAAAGACAAAAATCAGCAATGCAACAATGATGGATTTCCAAATGAGGGTACCTGTGGAACAAGGGGACCAAGTCCAAAAGTCACAAGCAAGTCGGAGATGGGCAGATGCCCAGGAAATGCCAGCTGTGGATGCAAAGAAGCTGCTACTGGACAGTAGAAGCTGAAGATTCTGCAGGAACGACAGGGGCTAGGAACTTCCCCTTTGGAGGACGGTTCCCTCACGCCGTGGAGAGTCGTGCAGAAATATTTTCCTGAAGAAATACCGCCAACAAGCCTTGCTAGCTGCAAATTGTCAAGTTAGGGTTTTTGGATGCTGCTGTGGCCCAGGAGGGACCAGGATGTCGCCAATTGCGTCTGGAAACAGAGGGGGCATCGAGCAAGACAAGGAGCCCTCTTAGAAGCAGGCAGCACCTGCAGAACTGCTGGAACAGGCACTACAAAGTGGAGTGAAATGGTGCTCACCCGAAGTTGCACAAAGGAGTCCCACCCCGCCGGAGGACAACTTAGGAGGTCGTGCAATACAGGTTAGAGTGCCGTGGACCCAGGCTGGACTGTGCACAAAGGATTTCCGCCGGAAGTGCACGGAGGCCGGAGTAGCTTCAAAAGTCGTGGTTCCCAGCAATGCAGTCTGGCGTGGGAAGGCAAGGACTTACCTCCACCAAACTTGGACTGAAGAGTCACTGGACTGTGGGAGTCACTTGGACAGAGTTGCTGGATTCAAGGGACCTCGCTCGTCATGCTGAGAGGAGACCCAGGGTACTGGTGATGCAGTTCGTTGGTGCCTGCGGTTGCAGGGGGACGATTCCGTCGACCCACGGGAGATTTCTTCGGAGCTTCTAGTGCAGAGAGGAGGCAGACTACCCCCACAGCATGCACCACCAGGAAAGCAGTCGAGAAGGCGGCAGGATCAGCGTTACAGAGTTGCAGTAGTCGTCTTTGCTACTTTGTTGCAGTTTTGCAAGCTTCCAGCGCGGTCAGCAGTCGATTCCTTGGCAGAAGGTGAAGAGAGAGATGCAGAGGAACTTGGATGAGCTCTTGCATTCGTTATCTAAGGAAATCCCCAAAGCAGAGACCCTAAATAGCCAGAAAAGAGGGTTTGGCTACTTAGGAGAGAAGATAGGCTAGCAACACCTGAAGGAGCCTATCAGAAGGAGTCTCTGACGTCACCTGCTGGCCCTGGCCACTCAGAGCAGTCAAGTGTGCCAGCAGCACCTCTTTTTCCAAGATGGCAGAGGTCTGGAGCACACTGGAGGAGCTCTGGGCACCTCCCAGGGGAGGTGCAGGTCAGGGGAGTGGTCACTCCCCTTTCCTTTGTCCAGTTTCGCGCCAGAGCAGGGCTGAGGGGTCCCTGAACCGGTGTAGACTGGCTTATGCAGAAATGGGCACCATCTGTGCCCATGAAAGCATTTCCAGAGGCTGGGGGAGGCTACTCCTCCCCAGCCCTAACACCATTTTCCAAAGGGAGAGGGTGTAACACCCTCTCTCTGAGGAAGTCCTTTGTTCTGCGTTCCTGGGCCAAGCCTGGCTGGACCCCAGGAGGGCAGAAACCTGTCTGAAGGGTTGGCAGCAACAGCAGCTGCAGTGAAACCCCTGAAAAGGCAGTTTGGCAGTACCCAGGTCTGTGCTACAGACCCGTGGGATCATGGGATTGTGCCAACAATGCCAGGATGGCATAGAGGGGGCAATTCCATGATTTTAGACATGTTACATGGCCATATTCGGAGTTACCATTGTGAAGCTACACATAGGTAGTGACCTATGTGTAGTGCACGCGTGTAATGGTGTCCCCGCACTCACAAAGTCCGGGGAATTTGCCCTGAACAATGTGGGGGCACCTTGGCTAGTGCCAGGGTGCCCACACACTAAGTAACTTTGCACCTAACCTTTACCAGGTAAAGGTTAGACATATAGGTGACTTATAAGTTACTTAAGTGCAGTGAAAATGGCTGTGAAATAATGTGTGCATTATTTCACTCAGGCTGCAGTGGCAGGCCTGTGTAAGAATTGTCAGAGCTCCCTATGGGTGGCAAAAGAAATGCTGCAGCCCATAGGGATCTCCTGGAACCCCAATACCCTGGGTACCTCAGTACCATATACTAGGGAATTATAAGGGTGTTCCAGTAAGCCAATGTAAATTGGTAAAATTGGTCACTAGCCTGTTAGTGACAATTTAGAAAGAAATGAGAGAGCATAACCACTGAGGTTCTGGTTAGCAGAGCCTCAGTGAGACAGTTAGGCACTACACAGGGAACACATATATATAGGTCACAAACTTATGAGCACTGGGGTCCTGACTAGCAGGGTCCCAGTGACACATAACAAACATACTGAAAACATAGGGTTTTCACTATGAGCACTGGGCCCTGGCTAGCAGGATCCCAGTGAGACAGTGAAAACACCCTGACATACACTCACAAACAGGCCAAAAGTGGGGGTAACAAGGCTAGAAAGAGGCTACTTTCTCACAGGATGGCAAGAAGAAAGATGGTGAAAAATCTCAAGATAAGCATGGGGATAAGGGTAAAACCAAAGATCCCACTTCAAATCTTAAACACTCTTCAGAGGGTGGGGATAAAACAAATTCTTCCTCTTCTTCTCAACCTGCACACATTAAAAAACATTGGTGCTTTGTGTGTAAAAACAGAGGCCATAGGCCAGGGGATAAGTCCTGTCCAGGTAAACCCCCTGAGCCTACCACCACTAATACATCAAGCTCTAGTGCAGCCCATAGGGATCTCCTGGAACCCCAATACCCTGGTATCTCAGTACCATATACTAGGGGATTATAAGGGTGTTCCAGTATGCCAATGAAAATTGGTGAAATTGGTCACTAGCCTGTTAGTGACAATTTGTACAGAGAGAGCATAACCACTGAGGCTCTGGTTAGCAGAGCCTCAGTGAGACAGTTAGGCACCACACAGGGAACACATACATATAGGCCACACACTTATGAGCACTGGGGTCCTGACTAGCAGGGTCCCAGTGACACATAACAAACATACTGAAAACATAGGGTTTTCACTATGAGCACTGGGCCCTGGCTAGCAGGATCCCAGTGAGACAGTGAAAACACCCTGACATACACTCACAAACAGGCCAAAAGTGGGGGTAACAAGGCTAGAAAGAGGCTACTTTCTCACACAGCCTAAACAAGCCCCTTCCAATAAGCTATTTATTATGATTTTTTAAACCCATTTTTTGTTTCGGTAATGTGTGTATGAGTTTAGTACAT